>NC_142039.1:7702500-9045000 GCF_982192425.1 Myodes glareolus
TCACAATCTATCACATGACCCTTCATTAATTAGCTGAAAGTTTCATTTCAGGGAGGAGGGGAAGCAAAGGAGAATGTCACAGTGGACAACGGCCAAAGGACATGAGGAGTCCTGCAGAGTTTCTCTTGGAAATGTAAGCCTGGACTAAGGAAGTGGATGGGGTTTAGGATGCTGGCAGCAGTGTTGCTCTTATCTCAACAGGCTGAGTGACCTTGGGGAGGACACATCCCCCATAGGGAACTGGTCAGTCTCCTTAGCAGTCCCAGACTTGTGAGTTCTGGGGAGGGAGGGCTCTTCAACAACACAGAAACCCTGCGCTTCTCCCACTGGACCTCCTACAAGTGTTAAGAAAGCAATCTTAATATTTTACAAATAAAAATATATTTAAAGAATTACTGGTGACAAAATGATGAACATCTAACAGCCAACACGTAAACATCTGTCCTGAAGGGTACCCTACCAAATGGATTACAATAGATTAATATCTTGACAATTATTTGTTTAAACAATCAATTTAGAGAAGCAACGTCAGACAGGGAGGGCCATTAGCCACACACTATGCAAATGCAGCCATGGCTTTGGCACTTTGGGTCATGTGAGAGATTTCTGCTAATCTTGTCTCCTCACAAACACTTACAGTGCAGCTGGGTATCCTGATGCCTTTCATCTGTGAGCCTCTTTGCCCTTTCCTTCCGAGCATCACCCTTCACTCTCAAGTGTGGGTAAGAACTTGTCTGCATCACTATATTTAGTTGCATGGCCTGTCATTGTGAGGTCCTGCTTGGTCCTCCAGGCTGACAGGATATGTATGTGTTTTACGTCTCTAATACCCAGCCTAGCTTCAGACATAGATGATATCTCATATTTATTTAAAACTGCATGACACTAATCTTTTAGGATTTTATATCCCTTTATTTCAAAAAATGCCTTTCCTCTTATCAAACTCTATGTAGATAGTCTCTGATTTAAAATCACTCAGCTTGAAACTTCGCAGTTTTGTTACAGCACAGATGTAATATTCATCCAGTAAAAACAAACCACTCTGATGTTCACATTTTGATAGTTTTTCCTTAGTAATGTGTAATGTGGTACCATGTTGTAATGCCTAACTGAAAGTTTAAAGTAGCCTAGGTCAAGGTATGATTTCTGATACTTTAAATATAATGAATGGTTTTATTTATTTAAGAGATTATGTTTATTTATGTGTAACAGGAAAGAATGCACCATATGTGCTGCCCTACATTGTGTTGGGAGCCACACTCGGAGCCTCTGGAAGGACAGTGTTCTTAGCCACCCTCCATTTCTCCAGCCTCTCGAATGAACTGTAGACTTATAATTTTCACCTTATAATGCATTTATCAGGCTGTCACCCTAACCCGCACTTAAGTAAAAAACTTAAGGTTTTTTACATCACCCCAGAGAACAAAGCAGATTGGCAAGCATTCAGAATTAGGAGATAATACATAAAGGGGAGAAAATATTGTTTCTCTACCGTGTTAGAAAAGTCATTCCATTTGAATTTGTGCAGGATTGCTTATGAGGCAAAAACTGATTTGAGTATCTAATTAGAAAAATTAAATGCTACCTAAAGATCATGGTATTAAACTTTCACATTTTTAAATGCCTATAAAACAGGAAACATGGCTTCCGTTTCCCATTGCCACCTTCACCCTTCTCTGGAGAGGACCTGTGAGAAGCACAAGGCGATTGCTGTCATGATCGGTAAAGGTTAAGCTTTGATGACTGGAAAATACTCTTTCTCTACAGGAAATGAGCGCTGGCAGATTCTCTTGTGAAACACAGCATCAACCTGTGTCCTGTTGGGGTTTCAGAATGTGAAAGAGTCTGCTGATCGCAGCACTCCCTGTGGTCTCTGACTGAGCACGGTGAACAATTTCTCAGTCCTTTACTGGGCTCTGTGAGCTCTCTGGCCAGACCTGCCTCTACCCCATCTCCACATTTGCTGAATGGAAAAAGCTGCAGTTACAAGAGTTAAATGTCACTGTTTTAACTAATATTGTCTTGAGTACTTCTGAATAAATTTTAAGGCTTGGAAAAGTAGAAATGGTAATTTGGTGATTGTCAAAACTGAGAGACAGGTAAGATAGACACATTAGGATTAAAATAACATATGTCTAAAGTATTGAAATTTAAACTGACGGAGTCATGACAGTCCTCAGAGTGAGCAATCGAAACTGAGTTGTTTACTTAATCAGTTTTGTGTTTTATTCTTTGATTTACATCCCTCCTCTATCTGGAACGTTCTCTTCTCCAACCTCCCTTCCTTCTAATCGTACATCCTTTACTCAATTACATATATTTTCCATGTCCTCAAGGCTTGTGGCAAGTATGGTTGATATAATTTTAGAATCTCACAGCTACAGAAAACTTACTTCTTCCCAGAACCCTAAGAAGAAACTAACACTGTAAAAATGGCAATCTTACCAAAAGCAATCTACAGATTCAATGCAATGCCCATCAAAATCCCAGCAAAATTCTTCAAAACCCCAAAAGAACAGTATTCAACTTCATATGGAAAAACAAAAAACCCAGGATAGCCAAAACAATTCTGTACAATAAAAGACCTTCTGGAGGCATCACAATCCCTGACTTCAAACTCTACTATAGAGCTACGTACTGAAAACAGCCTGGTATTGGCATAAGAACAGACAAGAGGACCAATGGAACCAAATTGAAGACCCGGATATTAATCCACACTCCTTCGAACACCTACTTTTTGACAAAGAAGCAAAAAAATATAAAATGGAAAAGAAAGCATATTTAACAACTGGTGCTGGCATAACTGGATATCAACATGTAGAAGAGCGAAAATATATATCACCATGCACAAAACTCAAGTCCAAATGGATCAAAGACCTCAACATAAAGCTAGCCACACTGAACCTTATAAAAGAGAAAGTGGGAAGTACATTTGGATGCATTGGCACAGGAGACTACTTCCTAAATATAACCCCAGAAGCACAGACACTGAGAGAAACAATTAATAAATGGGACCTCTTGAAACTGAAAACCTTCTGTAAAGCAAAGGATACGGTCAACAAGACAAAATAACAGCCTACAGAATGGGAAAAGATCTTCACTAACCCTACATCAGTCAGAGGTCTGATCTCCAAAATATACAAAGAACTCAAGAAATTGGTCATCAAAAGAACACATAATCTAATAACAAAATGGAGTACAGACTTAAACAGAATATTCTCAACAGAGGAATCTAAAATGGTTGAAAGATACTTAAGGAAATGTTCAACATCCTTAGTCATCAGAGAAATGCAAATCAAAACAATTGTGAGATTCCATCTTATACCTGTAAGATCAAAAACACTGATGACAGCTTATGCTGAAGAGGTTGCGGCGAAAAGGGAACACTTCTGCATTGCTGGTGGGAATTCAAGTTGGTACAACCCCTTTGGATGTCAGTGTGGCAATTTCTCAGAAAATTAGGAAACAACCTTCCTCAAGACCCAGTAATACCACTTTTGTGTATATATTCAAAGGATGCTCAATTGTGCCACAAGGACATGTGCTCAACTATGTTCATAGCAGCATTTTTTGCCATAGCTAGAACCTGGAAACAACCTAAATGCCCCTCGACCAAAGAATGGATAAGGCAAATGTGATACATTTACACAATGGAGTACTACACAACAGAAAAAAGTAACGACATCTTGAATTTTGCAGGAAAATGGATGGAGCTATAAAACATTACTTTGAATGAGGTAACCCCGACCCAGAAAGACAATTATCACATGTACTCACTAATAAGTGGTTTTTAAACACAAAGCAAAGAAAGCCAGCCTACAAACCACAATCCCAGAGAACCTAGACAACAATGAGGACACTAAGAGACTACATTGATCTATTCTACATGGGAAATAGGAAAAGGCAAGATCTCCTGAGTAAATTGGGAGCATGGAGACTTTGGGGGAGGGGAGAGGAAGGGAGGGGAGCAGAGAAAAATGTAGAGCTCAATAAAAATCAATAAAAAAAGAAAGAAATTTAGCCTTGGGCCCCAGCCTGTTGCCAGGCAACTTGTATCTATCACTGTAAGTGATACCATTCCCCAGAACCAGACCCAGACCTGAGTTACCACTGGAAGAGGAGGTGGTCTTACAGTTGGGAGCATGAAGACTGACTACCATACCTATCCCAAAGGGAGCCTCCCCAAGAAGATCACAGTTCAGAAGCCAGGACCACCTACCCTACCAGCAAAGATACTACGAACACTGTAACAGTGATACATATTGGTGTGAAGAACAGAGCCCATCCTTTGGAGCGGTCTGCTATGGGTTTTCATGTTTCTCAACATCTGAAATGGTCATGAGAGAGGGGACCATACCATACCTGTAAGCGGGCCCACCACTGTCACAAAGGCCATACCAGGTCTTGTAGCACTGCCTCCTCGAGAAGCCAAGAGAGCAGTAAGTGCAGTAGACAGAGTGTGGAAGATGACATGGATGCCTACCTGGTGTGCTGCATCCACAATTGTCTCTAAGAGCAATATGAGATCGTGGGGAACCTGGGCAAAGGCGCCTTTAGCAAAGTGGTGAAGTGCTTGGACCATGCCAGAGGTCACAGGTTGCCCTGAAGATCATCTGTAATGTGGGCAAGTACCGCGAGGCTGCCCATCTAGAAATGAATGTTCTTAAGAAAATAAAGACGGACATAGGGAATAAGTTCCTGTGTGTTCAGATGTCTGACTGGTTCAACTTCTGGGATCCTATGTGCATCACCTTTAAGCTCCTGGGCAAGAACACCTTTGAGTTGCTGAAGGAGAACAACTTTCAGCCTTACCCCCTACCACAAATCTGGCGACATGACCTACCAGCTCTGCCATGCCCTTTGATTTCTACATGAGAACCAGAAGACACACACGGACTTGAAGCCAGAGAACATCTTGTTTGTGAGTTCTGAGTTTGAATCCCTTGCAAAGAGCACAAGAGCTGTGAGGAGAAGTCAGTGAAGAACACCAGCATCTGAGTGGCAGACATTGGCAGTGCCACATTTGACCGTGAACAGCACACCACCACTGTGGCTACCCATCACTATTGCCATCCTGAGGTGATCCTTGAGCTGGGTTGGGCACAGCCCTGTGATGTCTGGCTGCATTCTCTTCAAGTACTACCAAAGCCTTACTCCTTTCAGACCCATGAAAACAGAGACCACTTGGTTATGATGGAGAAGACCCTTGGGCCCATCTCATCACACATGATCCACCGTACCAGGAAGCAGAGATATTTTACAAAGTGAGCCTGGTTTGGGATGAGAACAGCTCTGATGGGCGATGGGTATGTGAAGGAGAACTGCAGACCTCTGAAGGTGTTTCTTCGTGTGCAGCTGTTTGACCCGAAGAGGAGGCTGTTAGAATTCGACCCTGCTCAGTGCATCCCTTCTTGGCTGACCTGACCCTTGAGGACCCATTCTTCCACAGCAGCTGTAACCCCAGCAGATGACAAGTGAAGACCAGAAAACAAGGAGTTGGAGAACTGGACTGGGCTGCTGGCCCCTTTTCTCCAGTCTCTCCCACTGGCCTCTGAGCTGGCGGCTCTGATGAACAGTGCAATATGAAGGAAGGCAAGGAGCTTGCAAGGGATGGGGGAGGTGTGGTGCCCAGCTGCCAGAAAGCACAGATTGGACTCAAGCTATTTATATGTTGTAAAGTTATAATAAAGTGTTTTCTTACTATTTGTAAAAAAAGAAGAAATTTGACTTATATTTTTATTTGCTCATTTATTTATTCATTAAAAGCACTTTAGAGAGACCTATGAACACTACCAATTCCCACTAATTTCTCTGCAGTTTCATATAAATTTGCTGTAATCTCTTTTGCAAGAAAGAAAATCTTTTCAAGGCAATTTTTGTGTCTGATTGATTTTTGCATTCCACAAAAAATGTTTTCAGTGTAATTATTGCTAGTTGTCTGCCTGACTTCCGTTTCCTTTTTTTCTTCTTTTCTGATAGAATTTCAGTTTGGAATAGGCACTGCTTCCCGACGCAGATCTATGAAGCACACATTAATGAATTTTAAAGGAGAAATGAGTAAATTGGGAGCATGGGGACCTTGAGGGAGGGTTGAAGAGGGAAGTGGAGAGGCAGGGAGGGGGGCAGAGAAAAATGTAGATCTCAATAAAAATTAAGAAAAAAAGAAAGGAGAAGTGGCAAAATCATAATAGTGGGTACTTCAGTACCCCACTTTTAATAACAGGAAGCTTATTTAGACAGAAAGTTGAGAGGGAAACTTTGGACTTAATGGATACTTAACAAAATGAACCTAACAGACATTATGAGAACCTTCCATCCAATACCACGGAGAACCACCTTCAGCTTTCATCATGTTTTAAGACATGGAGTAATTGCTTAACAAAATCTAAGAAAAATTTAAATTTTAGCAAGTTCCTGATTCAACCACAATGGCATTAAACTAGAAATTGATCATAAGAAGAAAATTCACAGATTTGTATACAGCATGCTCCAAATAATCAATGAATCAAAGAAATAATGAAATGGGGTACTGAACTGAACAGAGAATTCACAACAGATGAACTTCGAATGGCCAGAAGACACTTAAGGTCATGCTCAACCTCCTTAGCGATCAGGGAAATGCAAATCAAAACCACTTTGAGATACCATCTTACACCTGTCAGAATAGCTAAAGTCAAAAACACAAACGATAGCCTATGCTGGAGAGGATGTGGGGTGAGGGGAACACTCATCCATTGTTGGTGGGAATGCAAACTCGTGCAGCCACTGTGGAAATCAGTGTGGCGGTTTCTCAGGAAACTGGGAGTCAACCTCCCTCAGGACCCAGCAATTCCACTCTTGGGAATATACCCTAAAGATTCCCTAACATACTACAAAAGCATTTGTTCTACTATGTTCATAGCAGCACTATTTGTAATAGCCAGAACCTGGAAACAGCCTAGGTGCCCCTCAATAGAAGAATGGTTAAAAAAGGTGTGGAACATATACACATTAGAGTTTTACTCAGCGGTAAAAAACAATGACATCTTGAATTTTGCATGCAAATGGATGGAAATAGAAAACGCTTTACTGAGTGAGGTAAGCCAGACCCAAAAAGAGGAACACGGTATGTATTCACTCATAAGTGGATTCTAACCATAATTAAACGTCTTTGAGCCTATTATTCGTGATCCTAGAGAAGCTAAATAAGAAGATGAACCTGATGAAGATTATTTAGCTATCCACCAGGAGGTAGGAAATAGACAAGAATCCCAGGTAACCTCGGGTGCATGGGGAGGGGTGGGAGGGTTGGTGGAGGGGGAGAGGGTTGGAGAGAAGGGAGTAGGGGAGGAACGGGGAAAGCTCGGTGGCCTGGGATGGGGGGGGGGAGGGAGGAAGGATGAATATGGGATCAGGGAAGAATATATTTCAACTAAGGGAGTCATTTTAGGGTTTACAGGAGACTTGATTATATATGGGATCCCAGGTCCAAGGAGAGATCCCCCAGATTGTTCTCTGGACAGAGGAGGGGGTGCCTGAATCGGCCGTGGCCCATAACCATACTGATGTGTATTTTGCTTATCACCATAGATCCTTCATCTGGCGAAGGACGGCGATGCAGTCGGAGACCCACATTGGAGCATCGGACTGAGCCCCCCGAGGTCCAGATGAGGAGCGGAAGGAGGAAGAACATGAAAAACGAAATCAGTACTGCGAGGGATGCTGTCACCCACTGATACAGGGAAACGGATCTAATGAGAGTTTACCGGGGCCAGTTGGACTGGGACTGAACGAGGAGGTGATCTAACCAGATTCTCGGAATTTGGCCGGATTCTCTGACTGTGGCTGGCCCGAAGTCTTTCTGAAGGGCCATTGACTATGATACTGGGACCTGTTTCCTCTGCATATGCTGGATTTTGGGGATCCAGTCTGTTTGGATGCTCACCTTCCTGGACCTGGAGGGAGGGGGAGGGAACTGGGGCTTCCCACGGGGCAGGAAACCCTGACTGCCCTGGGGGACGGAGGGGGAGGAGGGAGGGGTGGGGGGAGTGGGAGGGTGTTGGGAGGGGGTCGGAGATGGGAACTTTTGTAATTTAATAAAATTTACTTAAAAAAAATTAAAAAAAAATTAGAAGCTATCTTTATATGTGCAAAAATGAAAGCAGAATGACTCAAATTAAGATGTAGAACAAGTAGTTTTAAGAGCTTAAGAGCCAAATTTATACTAACAGAAATCCCACCAAGGGAAAAAACCTTTAAACCCATATTATACCTTTAAAAAGCTATCAAGAGAAACATAAATTAAATCCAAATTAAAAGAAATAAAGTAATGACAGTTAGAATAGAAATGAGCCAAACAGTTTCTGGAAAAATTATAAGATCAAGAAAAAGATCAACAGCAGTAAGAATTGTTCTTTTTTCCAAACAAATGTTTAGCTAGACTTAGTCTTCGACATCTATGTTGTAGTTGAACAGCTTGGTATTCTTGTGAGATTCCTAGCAGTAGGAGCAAGGTTGTCTTTGATTCTTTTCCCTGCTCTTAGGACCTCTTTCCTCCTAAATGGGTAGCCTTGTGCAGCCCTGATATGAAGGTCTGCGCCTAATGTTGTTGTAGCTTGTTCAATTGATATCATTGGGAAACCTGCTCTTTATTGAAGGGAAATGGAGGAGGATTGGATCTGGGGAAGAGGAGAAGTGTGGGGAAAGGGACTGGGAGGAGCGGAAGGAGGGAAAACTGTACTCAGGATGCAATATATGAGAAAAGAATAAATAGATAGATAGATAGATAGATAGATAGATAGATAGATAGATAGATAGAAAACTCATTCCAATAGAAATGCTGTGCATATTGCTAAACCCCATGTGTAAACTATTATTATTCAAATTCAAAGTTGATTAAAACCCAACATTAAAAAAGAAAAAAATTAGAACAAGCATACAAATAAATAAAATCAAAAATAAAAAGGAGGCATTTCAACAAATGCTACAAAAATATAGAAGACCTCATTAGTAATTATAGGACAACAGTTACTAATGAGAGATAGCCATGGAAAACAGCAAAATTCATAGAAATACACAGCCACCCAGGACTCATTAAGGCAGAAACAGAAAGTCAGAGTGGACCTAGAGCCATGAAGAGATCTAAACAACAATAATGATAATAATAGTAACAAATACTTCCAAACAAAGATGAAAGTAGTATCAGATAGTTTCATGACTGAATTCTAACAAATACTTAAAGTATTGATAGCAATCCTTCTTAAGCATTTTCAACAAAGAACTAGATTATTACAAAAGACATTTTTTATGAGTCTAGTGTCATTCTATAACAAAACTAGAAAAAGACAACTTCAGAAAGAAAAGTCAATGTCTCAGATACTGGATACAAATGATCAAAAAAAATGGGTTAAAAAACCCAGTAATGTTCAAAAGCCAATAGCATCCAGAACTGTGAACACATTCATTGCAATCCCTATCATAATTCCCATGTCACCTTCACAGAGATAGAAATAGAAATCCTAAAATTCAAGTGGAACCACCAACACAAATAGCCACAAAAATGCAGAGACAGAAAAAAAAATGAAGTTTTACTGATTATAATTAAACCAAAAATCTTTAGCAATTAAAACAGCTATGTATGATTTTGATGGAGGTGCTGAGTGGGGAAAGGATCATCTCTTCGAAGAGTGGTCCTGTGATAACTAGACGTCTATGTATATGGTGAAATTTGGCTTATATCTTACTCTAAGCACTGAACTGGGTTCTCTAGAAAGCAGTAAGAACACTTAGCCACTGAGCCATCTCTCCCACCTCTGATCATGATTTTTAAACAACAGCCAATTTTTTTTAAAAAAATCAACAATGGAGATTATGTTAAACTGAAAATATTTCACACAGTAAAGAAGATAACCAAATGTAAAGCTGCCTTATCAATTGGGAGGAAACCTGTGATAACCATAGGTCTATAAGAAGAGCATAGAAATGTTGATGGAAGTTTATGTCCTGCCTGGTCCCACAGCCATCCAGTCCCAAAGAAACACACAGAGGCCTACATTAATCATAAACTGGTTGCCATATTAGCTCAGTGTAACATTGGAGGGGTCTGCTTGTTGAGGTTTATGTCCTGCCAAGTCCCCCACAGCTGGCAAACCCCAAATAAAATCACACAGAGATCTCTATAAGTTATAAAACTGATTGACCCATTAGCTCAGGCTACTTATTAGCTCTTGTAGCTTATATTAACCCATTATTCTTATCTATGTTAGCCACATGACTTAGTACCTTTTCCAGTGGGGCAGCTCACATCCTGCTTCTTTGCTGTCTGGACAGGAGTGAGAAGGGAGCTTCCTTCTTCCCAAAATACTCCTGTTCTCATCGCCCTGCCTCTAGTTCCTGTCTGGTTGACCCACCTATATTTCTGTCTGGCCAATCAGTGTTTATTTAAAACGTGATTAACAGAATATGGACAATTATCCAGCTCAGGCTTCTTATTAACTAATTCTTACATCTTAAATTAGCCTATAATTCTTGTCTGTGTTAGCCTTGTGACTTGGTACCTTTTATCAGTGAGGCAATCTCGTCTTGCTTTCTCTTGGTCTGGGTGACAACTCAGACTGAGCCTTTTCTCTTCCTAGAATCTTCCTATTATAGTCACCCCACCTATACTTCCTGCCTGGCTATTGGCCAATCAGCGATTTATTAAACAACACAAGTAACAAATCTTTACAGGGTACAAGACCATTGACTGTGAGAAAGGGATTTATAGGGAAAAAGGGAAGTTCACAGAGGTGAGTGGGAGAGAGCAAAAGCACTTTAACCCATGACCTGTAGTGAACTTCACAGAAAACTAATCTCTTTATCTCCTATATACATTCCAAGAAGCCAGCCTACCTGAAACCATATCTTCACAAAGACCTATAATTGTGCCAAGGGCAGGTCCAGAATTCAGAACCTCTGCAACAATCAGGCCCATATAGCCAAGGTTTAATTATTTACACTGAGAACTTGCTTGTCTGTGCTTCCAGCTTTAAGACCAGAGAAGGCCAATGTGATGCCTGCTTTGCTCCTCTCCTGCTTCCTAGTCCATGTTTCCCAAGCAGACAAACTTCATCAGAAAGGTGATAAAGTTGGACCATGGGCTCCATTTTTACATTTTCCTTGCCTTCTTTACTTGTGATAAGTAAATGAGCACTCATATATGTGGTCTTCATGTGACATGTTGGGGTCTTGTCACTCATGTCCTCAAACACTCATTTCTTTTGTATGTGTCTAAAATAATATAGGTAACCATTTTCCAAATACAGAAATAAGATGCTCATTGAAGAGTCTTCAAAAATAAATGCTATTTATAAAAAATACAAAGACTATGAAGTCATCCATTCAATATACTCATTCCACTGCATTTTTTCCAGTAACTTTTATCTATAAAATACATTTTTATATTGTATCACTTTACTATGAACAATTTATTGATATACAGTACTAGGTAATATGTATAGCCAATTATAGCTCTTACAGCATATATGTTTGTCATCTCAAAAAAGAGCTTAACATGAGGGAAATTTATGAAAACATGGAATGGATATGTGAACAAAGCAGCAATGAATCAGGCATAGGAACATTACAACTGATAAAAATTCAAATAAATGCATTCCCAATTATTTTTCAAAGTTCACTTACTTAGCATTGGCAAGTTTCTCGAGAAGAAATAAAGTTAGAAGCTGCATTGTTAGCGTGTCCTTTGGGGGAGAATTTCAAGGCATGAGACTCAGCCTTGGGCTGTCAGGAACACAAACTCAAGAGATCTGATTTGAATTAATCTTTGAGGAAGACTGTTCAGCATCACCAACAGTCTCATGAGAACTGGGACAGGGATCCAACATAATCTCTATGCTTAGTATTTGATTCTTCTCTGAACAAGACCTGCCCTATAATTTAATAAATCATTTAGAAGAAAGAAACCATTGGAGCTCTTTATATGACTCAGTGAAAGTCATTTTGATTCAACGTTGCTTTCATAACATTATCTGACAAGCCTGTGGAATAATTATGTTTTATGGTTATAGAAGTTAACAAAGCTTCAACCTGAAATGGCTTAAGTTAAAAATATATAAAACCCTGAGTGAAAGCACTGACCAGCAGAGGAGAAAGTCTGTGCTGGAAATGCCTGACTGTACAAAAGAGCTACATCAAAGGACGAACTTTATCCCATATTTTATCCCATATTTAATGTGATGCTTTCAGATGATGAATCTAATCACCCTGAAGCCTTGCTTGATGTGAGACCTTGAAAATCTTGAATGGAGAGCCTGGGATAAATTGCTTCAATTCTTGTATTAACATAATTATTTAGTCCATTTAGTTCAAGGGGTAATTAGTGTTAATCATTGTTCTGGTTAGTTTTTATTCTCAACTTGATACAAGTTAGAATCCATATGGGCAGAAGAAACCTCAATTGAAGGACTGCCTGGATTAGATTGGCCTGCTGGCATTTCTGTAGATTATAATTTATGCAGGAGAGCCCAGCCCACTGAGGGCAGTGCTATCCCTAGGTAAATGGGTCAAGTCTGAATAAAATAGTAAGCCAGGAGCAAAGCAGTGAACTAGCCAGTATGCAGCCCTCTTCCATGGCTTCTAGTTCAATTCCTGACTTGCCTTCCCTCATGATGGACTGTAGCCTGGAATTGTAAGCCTGTTTGGCTTACAATCCTTTCCTCCAAAGCTTCTTTTGGTATGGTGTCTATCACAGCAGCAGAAAGAAAACCAGGATAGCCATTCATTTTGTGTGCAAAGGTAACCAACATTCATATGCTTCATGTTCTTTGGGGAATCGGTGTGTGTGTGGAGGTTGGGGTACAGCTCTGGCTTCTT
This sequence comes from Myodes glareolus, assembly GCF_982192425.1. Taxonomy (NCBI): domain Eukaryota; kingdom Metazoa; phylum Chordata; class Mammalia; order Rodentia; family Cricetidae; genus Myodes; species Myodes glareolus. Next base: position 7,715,350 of record NC_142039.1, read on the forward strand.
TTCCTAGTTTCCACTATGCCTGGACGTCTAAGTGACACCCTCAGCCTAGGGTACTGTAAACTGAACACTTCACCTCTCTCCAAAGTCACTTTTCACCTTTCAGCCTGCATCAAAAGCATCATCAATGAAATATGCCCTTCTCAAGTCCTCTGATGAATCCTTATTTTCTAATTCCTCATTTTCAAAGCTGTCATTCCACATATTAATGTACTGTTACGGGCTGACTATGCAGGTCTCCTCAAAGGGCATATATGTTGAAGACTTGGTCTTTACATTTATCGAGAAGTGCTCTTGAAAGGATGCTAATTTTATCAACAGGTTAATCCATGGATGGCTTTGTAGGTGAATGAGTTATCCGAAGGTGGGGCCTGGTTGAAGATAGGCATCACTGAGGAGTGCCTTTGCTCTTCCCTTCCCTTCTCCTCCTGCCCTTTTCCCTCTCCTTCCCTCCCCCACTTGCCATGAAGTGAGCTTTCATCTTCCATGCTGTTTCCCAATATTTACCAGGTTCTGCCTACTACAGGTCTATAAGCAATTGATCCAGTCAACCATGAACTGGAACTTCTTAAATCACGAGCTGAAATAAATCTGTCCTCTGTGTAAACCGTGTCTCTCAGGAGTTTGGCATAAAGATAAAATGTGTAACACATCTACCCAAAAATCTGTTAGGTAAACACTTGCCCATCCTACTTTTTAAATATACCACAAGTTCAGGTTCTTTCTCCCTTTCTTTGCTATTTCTATAACCTTAACTCTGTTCTTGACTCTTCAGATTCTGGGTGAGGATAACAGTTTCTAATCAACTCATTATCTGGAATTGTCTTTTATAAATACCAACCTAATCATGTGTATCCTATTAAAAGTGGCAGTTAAAGGATGGAAACATGACTTGGTGGAAAACGTGCATGTCAAACAATTGCGGAGGACATGAATTCAGAACCCCACAATGCAGGCAAATGTCTAGTGGGCACAGTAGCTGGTTCACAATTTTAGAGCTCAGAAAGAAGAGATGGGAGACCCCGGAAACAAGCTGGCAGCAGAGTAGCTATCTGGTAAAACTATTGGTTTGATTGCGAGACCTTTGGGGCTGGAGAGATGGGTCAGAGGTTAAGAGCAACATTTGCTCTTACATAGGACCCAAGTTCAGTTCCTGGCACCTACACAGTGCCTCAAAACAATTATTAACTCCAGTTCTCAGGGATCTAAAGCCCTCTTCTGGCCACTGAGGGCACCAGGCACACCTGTTGTGCACATACGCACAAGCAGGTGAAACACTCATACACATAAAACAAAAATAAATAAATCTTTAAAAGAGGGGACAGACCCTGCCTCCATGATTAAGATGCAAAGCGATGGTGAAAGACTCCCAGTGTTGGCCTCTGGCCTCCACACATGCACACACATGTTCCCTCACACATTGGAAGCATAATACCACACACACACACACACACACACACACACACACACATTCATACACTACAAATGGTTATTTATTTCTATTGTTTATGACACAATATATCAAGACCTTCATGATTGGTTCAACACACAGCATGAAACCCATCTCCATGAAGTCGTAACCTTTACAATTAGAGATCCTTGGCAAGAATAGAAGTTGAAGCTATGATTTTATATAGTAAGCAAAAATCTTATACATTTAGCTTGTAAGTCATTAGATATATGTATGTTTTCTAAATGAACAACTAAGATTTCTTGAATTAGGATGTTAGATTCCTCAGAGGCCTGTATTGGAAATAGGGTTATGGGAATGGGAGGTTCTGGACCCAGTCAGTTCCCATTTCCCTTCTACCTGCTTCCCATCTCTGACAATACTATTATTTGCAGACTACAGACACCCTTCCCCGATGTCAGAGTGCATTCACAGTCTCCTGCAAACAGCCCCTGGTCTCACCTTAGGCTTAAGGATGCTGTGCTTTCCCATTCTCAAAGAACTCTCAGTGGTGGAGGTCACCAAAGACACTGGTCATAGCTTGAGAGTACCCTGAACAGGGTGATATAGGACTCCTGGAGCCCGGGGGCATGGACTCAAGTAGGTCAGCCCTTTGGGCCCACAGTTCTTTTGCTAGCATGACATCTCCCCAGCAAGGGGAGGATCCAGGAAAGGAATGGCACCCAGGGTTAAGGACAGTGCATTCTCCAGCATAGCACACATATCAGGCATAAATAGTACCGCTTGGTTTCTGGAGCATGTCATATCCTTTCTTGATGGAACAAGCTTAACATGATTTTTTTTTTCACAGAGAAAGCTAGATACAATCTTGCTAGCAACTCCTTTTGTATTGTCTGCTTTTTGGTGTTATCTTCCCTAATGGACTTGATTGTTCCTTCCTCTTATTTGGATCTCCCAAGTCTACAAAGGTGCCTAGGACACAATGCTTTTGGTATTGCACTGAGACACAATGCTTTTGGCATTGCTTTGATGAGAGACAAAGTTAGTTAATGAATAATATTCCTATATCTATCCAACTTCTGTTTTTCTATTTCTCAAGTTTCATTGCCATTTTTTAAAATTTCTAAACTTAATAGAAGATCCAGAAAGATAGACAAACAAATAAATTCATAATTTGTTAGTAGAAGGATAGAGAAAATGGAAACTGAAAATGCAATTCCAAAGCTTCAATTAACTGTGTAAGAAAATTACAAGGAGGTGTCTCCTTGGAATGTGAAGTTATGGATCAGCTGATTTTATGCCAGGCGAATGTTCCTAGAGAATAGAACTCTCAGAGCATGGACTTTTTATTTATCTCATTGTATTCATTATAGAATCGAGCAGAGTAAAACAAGGTTCATATTCTCTTAATTTTTTAAAAAATCAGATATCCTATGAGTTAATTCCCAAATTAACAACATAGCATGCCATAGTATAACTTGGAGATGTGTGGCCTTCCACCTAGAGTACTGCATCCCTAAAGTCATAAAATGCGAACCAAATGTTGCCTTCCCACCTGACTCCTGATCAAAAATAATTCAAGAGCCCACAGTAATACAATCCAAAATATAATAAAAGGGTCAGTCAAACCAAGTGTGGGTCAGTACAAACCAAGTGCCTACACCAATGTCTGGCACTCTAAACATCTGGTCTCATTCCCCATCTAGTCTTCCTCCACAGCTTTCTCTACTTCCAATGTTTCTTGGTAGTTCCCCTGTTGTTGATGCTGGCTTCTGAAGCATTGTCACCTGAGAGCATGCTTCATAAACACTCAAGACCATTGTTTATACTTCAGAAAGGAAACTAGGGTAGCAGCAAAGACTAAGTTGGTAGCACATCACTCTGAAAATCCCCAGCAGACATGTTTATATCTGGAAAGAACGCTGTGCTTCATGTCATTCAGACCAAGAGCAAAGCCCAGGCTCAGAGAGTAAAGGCATGAATGCTTTAACAATCGCTTTGATAGTCTTCTTTGGAAGTATACAATTAAGATTATGTTTAAATCTGGCATATTTTATTTTTAATTTTTTACACAATAACTGAGATCTCCTAATATTTACCAACATTTAAACCACACCTTTTAAAAATACATGATTATGATTTAAAATTCATAGAACATGATGGAATGCAAACTTTCATATTCATTCTTAATATTCCCACATTGAGTTCCACTGGCAAGCTTTACATACAGAGGTTTAAAAAGAAAAGACAGTTTTATAAAGGAACAGAGAGACTGTAAAGAAAGAGAGAAAACAGATGCAGAAAAGGTGAGTTAGTGCGTATCCTCTTCTGCATGAGCACTCTGTCTCAGCACCCTGGCGTGTGGCTGAATTTTGGTTGTAAGTGTGAGTCACTGCCACTTGCCCTGTAAATTTGTGTAATACTTTACACCCTTTTTCCATTTGTAGCATTCACGGAAAATTTGTCTCAAAAGTGGCAAAGTTGTGGGGTAAAAGAAACCAGTGCTGGGATGATTAGCTACCTTTAGATGGTACCACCTGCTGGTCAGGAACAAAGGTTGTATAAGGAACAAACTCCCAGAGTGCTCTGCCCTTGAGCTTTTCTATTGTGCCTGCTGTGCAGTAGCCAGACAGCTTATCTAATGTAAACCCAGAACACCACCATGCTTTGTGCACAAATTAATGACTTATATCAAAGTAATAGGTCCTGGAGGACTGGGCATCAAAATTCTGTCTTATGCTAATATTTAAATTTTACTTGCTTTCCACAAATTAAACCATACAGTTCAGAATAGTGGAGAAGTGGATCAGGAACACTGTATGAGATGTAACAACTGAGTTCTAGCATTCATTGCAGAAACTCTAATAATTGGGTAATCTATATTAGGAGACAGCCTCGCTCAATCGTATGGAAGCATTTTCTCAACTGAGGCTCTGTGCTCTATGATGACTTTACGTTGAGCCATGTTGGCATTAAATGAGCCAGCACATACATCTAAACAGGGTCCAGCTGCAGAGAAAGGCACAGTCCAGTCCTCTGAGGCTAGAGTCTTCTGTGCCTGCCTTCCCTCAGCCACGTCTAGCAGAGCAGGGAAAGAACAGAAGCCTGCTTCCATCTCCAGGCTTAACCTATGAACCCTGGGCTCCCTTGGGTGCTATAGCTGCTTACTCAGTGATTTCTAAAGAAGTGTTGACATCTCAATTGACTCCCTTATTTTTTTTACTTTATTTTTCAAGAACACATATGAAATTATGGAGGGGAAAGCAAACTAAAATACCTCCCCGACGCAACGTCTAATCGAGATTGTCACGCCCCCCCCCAACACACAAGTACACTGATCATTTGAATTCTCTTCTTCTCTTCCTTCCCTTACCCACAGTCAATCACCTTGTCTTTCAAATGCCTTGCTAGTTAAATTAGAATGCGTGTTCCACATTTTACCATCCTGAATTGGGGATCCAGCATAGTTTACATGGAATACTACTTCCATGTAATACCTTCATCCAAACCAGGCAGCCTCTAATTGTACCTCTGTATTGATGTCTACATTAGACCTGGGTGGATCTTTTATTCTGCTCAAAATCCTTTCCTGATTATGCCAAAGCTTTCAAAGCAAATGCCCTCTGAGCCTTCCCGTCTCGCACCCTCACACCACCAGTTATAATTCCCCAGGGCATCTGTAGTGGTTTAAGGAGAAATGTCCCCATAGGCTCCTATGAAACACTTGGTTTCCAGTTGGTGGTGCTGTCTGGGAATGTTTAGGAGGTGCAGCCTCACCTTCAGTTTGTTCTGTCTACTTCAAGAGCTGCTAAAGATGTAAGCTCTCAGCTTCCTGCTCCCTCACCCTCCCCACCAGGGTGCAAGCCCGTAGGATTTGCTGAAGGAGGCAGGAACAGGAAGATCATGAGTTTGAGGCCAGTCAAGAACCTACTTTTAAGACAGATGAATTTGATTATCCTGATTTAACACTTGTCAGAGACAATAGATTTGGCAACACTGTATATAAGACTTTTGACAATTTATGGGAAAAATCTGGAAAATGATGATGTTGATTGGTTACTCTTAGTATCTCTGATAAATTGGCAAAGGAAAAGAATGAGCTGTATGATAAAATTAACCAACTTTTTGTATGTCAGAATATGGCAAAGGATAACAAGTGATAAAACTGACCATCTCTAGGTGCATGTAAACAGCACCTAGTAAAAGTTTCTAAGTGTGCCCTGGAAGAGTATCTTTTCTCCAGAAGCCACAGAACTCCACTGTGGAAAATCAAACCGAAGCTCTCATTATAAGATTGACTGAATTACTGCAAAAAAAAATTTCCAGCTTTAGGGGTTGTCAGCAGATAAAGTAAGGGCATTGATTGGTAAAGAATGGGATCTTTTAACTTGGGATGGAGATATGTGGGGGGAACCTATTGAAGCTGAGAACAAAGAGTCCTCAGATTCTCAAGGGTTTATCTCACTTGGAGAATTAGTCTTAGTGGAAACTAAACATTTAATAATGGGTCATCAAGTTAGCGTGTGACCTGAAGTACCACAGCATCATGAGTTTGGGTAATACCTGACCCACCAAGTCATGAAATAGGACATGCACAGCAGCAACAATCCATTATTGAATGGAATATATATATATATATATATATATATATATATATATATATATATATATATATATCAGTAAATTTATTTTTAAGCATGAGAAGTCCTCTAAGGGCACAAGCAAGTTACATGAAGACGTTGCTCAAATGCATATAGTTTCTGCTCCCATGTCATCTGCTCCAATCATACATCTATAGCCTCATGGGTTATATGACATGATCAGTTGACTGAGAAAGAGAAGACTAGAACCTGCTTTATTGATGAATCTGCACACTATGCAGGCACCACTAAGAGATGCACAGCTACAGCATTACACCACCTTTCTGGGAAAATCCTGAAAAACACAGGTAAAGAAAAATCTTCACAGTGGGCAGAGCTTTGGGCAACACATGGTCATACATTTTGTTTGGAAGGAGAAATGACCAGATGTGTTTACTGATTCATGGTCTGGGCTGCATGGTCAGGAACTTAGAAAGAGCATAACTGGGAAATTTGTGAGAAAAACATCTGGGGAAGATGTGGCTAGACCCCTCCAAATAGGAAAAAGTATGAAAGTACTATGTCCGATGTAAATGCTCATCAAAGGGTGACGCCAACAGGGGAGTTCAATAATCAAGAAAATGGGGTGACCAAGTCGGCCTCTTTTCCCAACCATCCCTGTAATTGCCCAATGGGCCCATGAACAAAGTGGCCATGGTGGCAGAGATGAGATGGGGGTTATATATGAGCTTGACAATATGGACCAGCACTCACCAAGACTGGTCTGGCTACAGATCTGTCAACAGCAGAGACAAACACTGAGCTCCAGATATGGCACCATTCCTTCAGGTGATCATATAGTGATCTGGTGGCAGGCTACCTATACTGGACAAATTCCTCCATGGAAAGGACACCTCTTCGTCATTACTGGAGTAGATATTTATTCTGGTTGTGGATTTTCCTTTCCCTTATGTAACAGTTCTGCCAAAACGACCATCCATGGATTTACACAATGCCAGGTTCACTGTCATAGTATTCTATACAGTGTTGCTTCTGACCAAGGAATTCATAATAAAGCCAGAGAATGTGACAGTGGGCCCCATTCATGGAATTCACTGATCTTGCCATGTACCCCCACCAACTTGAAGCATCTGGCCTGATAGGAAGATAGAATGGTCTTTTGAAGACACAGTTACAGTGCCAATTATGTGGCAGCAGCCTGGAGTACTGTATTGCGGTACTTCACAAAGTGGTATATACTTTGAATTAGTGTCCAATACATGGTACAGTTTCTCCCATGGCTGGGATCCATGGGTCCAGCAACCAAAGGGTAGAAAAGGGAATGGTTACATTCACTTTCATCCCTAGTAATCCACTAGGAACAGTTTTGCTTCCTGTTTCCATGACCTTAAGTTCTGCTGACCTTGAAGTTTGGGTTCCAGAATGGGGAGCATTCCTGGCAGGAGACACAAGAGACAGATCATTGGACTGGAAGCTCAGACTTCTTCCTGGTCACTTTGGGCTTCTGATGCCCTTACGTCAATAGTATAAAAAAGGAATAAGAGTGTTGGGAAATGTAATTGATTCAGATTACCAAAGGGAAACTGTGTCTGCAGTGTAGAAGATTCTTTAGGGCATCTCTTGATGCTCCTGTATCCTATAATTAAAGTGAATGGAAACCTATAACAGCCTAATCCAGGCAGGATGATAAAGGGCACAGACCCTTCAGAAATATGGCTCACTCCTCCAGAAAAAGAGCCAAGATCTGCTGAGGATGGAGGAAATACAGAATGGGTAGTAGAGGAAGGTAGTTATAGACACCAGCTGTGGTAGTTTGAATGTAACTGGACCCCATAACATTATAGGGAGTGACACTATTAGAGATAAGGCTTTGTTTGGTAGGTGTGGCCTTGTTGGAGTAAGTGTGTCACCATGGGGGCAGACTTTGAAGTTCCCTATGTTTAAGATACCACCCAGTGTCTCAGTCAACTTCCTGTTTCCTATAATCCAAGATGTAGCCAGGACCACTTATGCCTGCATGATGTTCCCCACCATCATGATAATGGACTGAACCCCTGAAACTGTGAGTCACCACAATTAAATGTTTTCCTCTGTAAGAGTTGCCATGGTCATAGTATCTCTCTTCACAGCAATAAAAACCCTAATTAAGACACCAGCAAAGGCTTCATGACCAAATGCAGACATGAGAATTATGAGTGTTTCTTTTATTGTTTGTTAAGAACGTGTTTGTACAGATATTTATGTTTTCTTTCCTCAATTTCTTTATCATGTAATGCAATATCAATTAAGAGATTTTATCAGTGATTTTTATATTTATGTTTGCAATGCTAAAAGAATGTCCTTGTACTGGATAGCTTTATGTAAACTTGACACAAGCTAAAGTCATCTAAGAGGAGGGAACCTCAAATAAGAAAATGTCTCCATATTATTGGGCTGTAGTCAAACCTGTCCGGCATTTTCTTACTTAGTGATTGATGAGGGAGGCATCAGTCCATTGTGGGTGGTGCCATCCTTGAACTGCTGGTCCTGGTTCTATAACAAAGTAGGTTGAGCAAACCATGAAGAACGATCTGGTAAGTGACACCCCTCCATGGCCACTGCATCAGCTCCTGCTGTCAGGTTCCTGCTCTGCTTAATGTTTAAGTTCCTGTCCTGACTTCCTTCAATGATGAACAGTGATATGGAAGTAAACCCCATGCCCCACTTTAAAAAAAAATCCCTTTCCTCCCCAGTTTTCTTTTGGTCATTGTGTTTCCTTATAACAATACTAACTAACTAAGTCAGTCTCTTAAGGGACATTGTCACCTAATCTAAAATTTGTAACATTTCTGCGGTTATACAAGGGATGGTTATATCACATTAGGTGTAATTATTATGTGGTTATTGTTTTGGTTTGGAAATTAAGCATGACATAAGAAGATACGATTGTGTGTCCTGCTGACAAAGGGTGGGGGTGATTTGTAATGGCTTCTCTTGGTCATTAACTTGACTACATCTGGAATTCCTAAAACCCCAGTGGCTGGATACACCTGTGAGGGATTATTTTCTTAATATAACCACTTGAAGTAGAAAGATCTGCTTTTAATCCAGATCTTTTGACGTGGGAAGATCCATTTTTAATCTCAGCCACACTTTCTACTGTCTGTCTATATAAGGACATGGAAAAGGGAATCTGGCTCTAGTCTGCTTGCAGGCAAGTCCATTCTTTCACTGAAAACAGCCTGTTTCTTCATGATTCTTGTGTATACTGGAGACCGGCTGAGACAGCCTTAGAGACTGAACAACTACTGGATTCTTGGACCTTCCGCTGGTAAACAGCTAATGTTGGACGAGCTGAAGTACAACCTACAAGCTACTCTAATAAATCCCCTAACATGTGTGTGCGTGTATGTGTGTGTTCATTCTATAAGTTCTCTTCCCTTAGAGAACCCAGACTAGTACACCAACTTTAAATTACCCATTACTTGGATTATTTGAAAAATAAAATTGTTGAGTAACTGACAAGATTTGGAAGTTTGACAACAGCAAATATTAGGTAGCACATCTAGTAAAGGCAGTGAAGTCTGTGTTTCACACCCACTTTGGGTGGCAAAGTGAAGAGAGGAACAGAAAGGAGGGGAAAGAACTTTCTATTTCAGAGACGAATATTTATATTATCTGATATTGCAATATAGTCACAAGAAAGTATTATTAATGACTTTCCAATTAATATTTGGAATCACCATTTAATATTTGATGGTTGAAGTTGAGATTAAGTCATCCTTGAAAGTGAAATTTTCCTTTAAATTAATTGGTAAACTGTCTCAACAAAAATATATGCTGAGATGTGTTGTTGCTACTGTAATAATTTTATTCATATTTCCCCTCCCCTTATGTTGTTACCTGCTTTACTGTTAGTATCATCTTTTACTATTCTCCATACTGCTAGCAGAAGATTAAAAAAGAATATAGGGGGACCAATACAGAAGTGTTACTGTGGCTGGTGTAACTCAGTCCCTACCTCTTCCCACAACTAGCCTCCTTCTGCTTCATCCCTTCCTGAGCTTTTCTAACCTATGTTGTTTTAACACTAGAAGTCATAAATCTCTTATTAGTTTCACCTTCTATCTATTTGAATGGTCTGGGAACCTTAGAGACTGCCTGCACCAATTGGCATTGGGATAAAGGAGGTGTTCTAATTTCATCCAGTTACTATGATAAACACCATGACCGAAAGCAACTCAAAATAGGAATGGGTTTATTTCAGCTTAAGATTACAGTCCATCATAGAAGAAAGTCAGGACATGAACTCAATCAGGAATTTGAAGGCAGGCCTACTCGCTATTTCACACAGTATTATGTCTGAACTAAGAACACACTCACAGTCAAGAAAGTCCAGCGGAAACCATGGAGAATCTCTGCTTGCTGGGACATGCAGTTTCATGCATAGCTGTCTTTCTTAAGAAGCCCAAGGCCATCTCCTCCAGGGAATGACGCCACCCATAGTGGATTGGTGTCTCTCCATCAATTAACAATTAAGATAGTTTCCCCAGAGTTCAATCCAACCTAGGCGATTCTTCCATTAAGAGTATCCTCTCTCATGACTCCAGGGCTGTCTCAAGTTGATAGTAAAGCTAACTAGGATGGAGTACAGCTTTCATTATCATATGTGTGCACTACAGCAATCATTCTCACAAATTTTCTTGACCTCATGTCCTTGGTACCTACTTGAAAGGGAACCTGACCCACAAAGAACCACACAATTTATAAAGTCACATAGTGTGTGTAGTACAGCAAACCATTTCTATCTTAAGTCAAGGAACAAAATAAGAAGAGACTAGGTCCCATGGTTTGTAACAAAGGCACAATCTCAGTCATCTAAGTACTTCCCAACAGGCACCAAGTTCTGAAGGACACCACCTCCCAAGGCCACCACCGTGGAATCAAACTTTAACACAAGACCTTGGTGGCCACTCAAGATCTGAATTCTCGCAACAAATATTGCATAATTACATAGAGGTAAATAAAGCCAATTTTAAGGGGAGGTAATGGGAAGGGACAAACTCACAAATACAGAGAAAAGGCCGAAGCCACCACAGATCCCATGCTGTCTCCCTGCATCCTGTGTCTCGCCTCATGCTAAGCAAGAGCCACAGCAAGAGAGGGATCACACTTCTTGCAGCTTCTAGTGATACGTAGCCCCTCAGGTCATCCCTGAAAGGCCAAAAGCTAACTGACTGAATGAATTCCCACAACAAACAAGTTCATGCAGAACTTCAGTTTCTCACCCCTATGGTTTGATCTGCAGATGCCTACCAACTATTGGACACACATGAGAGTCTAAACAGTGAATTAAAATGTCTTTAAACCTGAAAAGGAAGAGCAGTGCTCAGAATAAATCAAGCTAGCTCATCCTCTATAAACTACACCACAGAATATAGGGAAAATAGAAGAAATAAACTAAATGTGTGCTGCCAAATCAGGAAAACGATTTCTGCTTCCTGTTTCCACGAGGCACCGGAAAGTCATACTCTCTTCACACTTAGAATTTGGTGTGAATATAGAAGCATCTTGCAGCTTTTAAAGCATATACAAATGTCACTTTTGAGGGCTTTTCCATTGCCAGTCACAGACAGTGGGCATTTTGTTTAAAGTCATCAAAACCGCAGAAACAGAAGAGCTGGGAATGTGCTCAGTTGACAGCACTCTTGCAGGCTCTTACTCTCAGGTATTAAAAAAAAGTGCAGTCTTCATATTAAAAAAATATTGAGGTTCACCAAAACAAATGGATACATGAAAATCATGCAGGGAACATCAAGCATTACGGTGCAAGATGGGAAGCCTTTCCTCTGTGTCAGGAAGAAAACATCAAGGCCAACTTCATAGTTTCTCATCAGTACCACGTCTGAGATCTTCCTCGGAACAGGTGGACAAGAAAGGAAGTAAAAACGCCAAAATCAGAAGCAGAGAAGGAGAACAATCTGTGTTTAAATTTAATGTTGTAGGTCGCGTCACACACAAAAATGTCAGGACACAGGAACTCCACAAATTCACAAGATACAAACGAAGCACACAGTGTTAGCAGTATTTCTGCATGCTAAGAATGAACAACCCAAAAAGAAAATCAAGATGCAAATTCTACTTATAGAAGTATCAACAGGAACAAACTAAGAAATTGAATTAACTAAAGAGGAATTACGCTTATACCATGAAAACTACAAAAATACAAAATACTTGTGAAAGCAATCGGAGCTGTGTAAATAAGTTAAAAGACATTCCTGTCCCCAGACTTGAAAATATAGTGTTAAATACCAACACTACCCAAGGTGATCTATAGATTTAATGTAATGTTTATTAAAATACCAATGACATTTTCCAGAAACTTACCCTACAATATATGTGGAACCTCAAAAGAACCCAATTTGCCAAAATAATTTTTGAAAAGAACCAAGCTAGAGGACTTATACTTCTGACTCCCAAAATTATAGGTACAGTAATCAAAATAACACAATAGGAGGAAAATGATTTATTTGCATACCAATGCACAAAAAGAGAGTTCAGAGATAAGCTCTTGCCAGGAAATCAAGAAGCAGCAGGTGGAAATGTCAGTTTCCCCAAGCAATGCTGATGGGAAAACTGGAAAAGGTTGTTTTCCTTTCTGAGCAAATGAAGAAAACTGAAAATGTTACTCAGCGTATATACAAAAAATTAGCTCAGAGTAAGGAAAGACCAAACAATAAAAGCTAAAACTATGAAAGTTTCAGAAGAAAGCATGAGGAAATGGATTTGTTAATGATTTCTTATACACATACCAGTAAAAGAAAGGAAATAGACAAATTGGATTTTATAAAAGTTTATAAATATGTACATCAAAAGATACCATCAACAGAGAAAAGAGCAATCCACAGAATGGGAGTAAATACTTGCAAACTGCAATTCTCTTGAAGTAATTAGAATCCAAAGGACAGGAGAGAACTTTTTATACCACCAACAAAAATCCTGTAACCAGATTCAGAAGTGGATAAAGGATTTGAATAGATACTTCTCTATACAAAGGGCTAACAAGATGTAAAGACGCTTGGCATGGCTAACCATTGTGGGCATGCCAATCAAAACTAGAACGAGATACCGCTGCACAGTCACTGGGATGACTGCTGTGATATTTTAATTTAAAAGTGTTGCCAAGGACCCGAAGAAGTTGAAATGTTTATGCCGTGTCTGTGAACTGCAAATTGCAGCAGGCACCTTGGAAACCAGGATAGTGATTCCTCAAGAAGTACTATCACTACATCAACAACGTGAAAGAATTTCCCACATCTTGAGATCAGCTTTTGTTAAATTGGTCTACGGCTCTGTCAGTCCAAGTGGTGTAACTTTATTAACTTCAGTTAGGAGGTGTGTGTGTGTGTGTGTGTGTGTGTGTGTGTGTGTGTGAGCGTGCTTGTGTGTATGTGCATATATTTATATATATATACATGTAAATTTATGCATATATAAAAATATGATTATGATTTTTCCAAGTTGCCTTAGCATTATTTGTTCCTTCTTCCTCCCTCTCCTTCTGTATTGACCTCTCTTTCTCCATCTTAGTTAAAGCCACTCCCTCCCCCATATCATTCGTACCCTGCTGTTTACTTCTCTTGCACTCCCTCCTCCCTCACTCCAATGTGACCCTTTTTTGTACTTTCCTGACTCCATAGGGTAACTCTAGGGTCTAGACGCACATCTGAAAATTTGGAGCTGGTAACCACAGATAAGATAGAACATGCACGTTTTTCTTTCAGGGTCTAGGTTACCTTCTTCATATATCAAGAGATTTCAAGAGACTTACAAAACCAAAGAGGTTATTAATCTTGCCTTTGGTTACCTCCCAGTGGTTAAAGGTAAGCCCCTAATTTCAAAGACACCATACACTTTAGACACAGGACTCGAAAGATTCAAGCTCAGTCTGACCTAAAGTCCCCTTCCTGGGGACTAGTGTTCCTAGAACTGGAAGATGCCATGCAAGCTGCCAAGGAAAGAAAGAAATCAATAATCATACTTAGCTATGATACCTATGAACCACAACAAAGACTAGCATGACAAGACATGCCTAAAGCTGCAGTTGTGGCCATCATATCTTGGTAGTAAGCAATAGCTATCTAATTTATAAGCACTTAAGCATTGAGCAGGAAGGAAGTCATGTCTGGTGCTGGAAGCCTAGACAACTATTTAGCTAGTGAGGTCATGGCTTAGGAGAGAATCCACTACTACCACTTTTCCAGACCAGTGTATTTCCTAGTTTCATTCTAAATATATATTCTCATGCCCATCTATGTCTCATGCTTTGTCAATGAAGCTTCTCCTTGCAGCAGATGGAGACCATTATGGAAAGTCACCACTGGTCAAAATGCAGAGAACAATTAGTCATGTGTTGCCCAGCCCCACAGGATAAATCTACAACACAATCCCTACATAGAAAGTGCAGGAAACTCTGTAGAAGAGAGGGGGAAGTTTGTAAGACTGAGAAAACCTCCTGCTCCACCTTCTATAAGATGCATCTCCTAGAACTGATAAGAAAACTACACCTACGAACAAATATAATAAGAAAGCTACACCTCAACAATATGGAGGCCTAAACAAGATCTGAACAATGGCAGTACCAACAGATATGCTAACATAGAAGGAGGAATCCCTACGGGGCCCCCACCCCAGACAAAGAATTATAGGCAACTAAGGACTTATGGGAGAATTAGTCCTCCCCAGGGATGTGTCCCTAATTGGTTATCTACTATCAAATAGTCAGCCCTGAAGTCATATACGTAGAAGAAAAATGGATTCAGAAGGTTTTATTTACATATTTATGCATGTGTGTCTGGGTGTGTTTAACAACAATAATTAAACAGAGACCATGGGTTTGGAAAGGGGTAGGGGTGCGTGGGAGGATTTGGAGGGAGAATAATTCTATTTTAATTAAAATATTAAAAGTAGAACTCCAAGGAAATATTTCTAAGGCCACATTACAGCAGCAGTAGTCACAATAATTAAAAACTAGAAGCATCCCTCATCCATCAAGAGATGAAGTGATATGCAAAATCCAGCCTATGCACACACTGAAATGACATTCAGTTTTGAAATGGAAAAACATCCTGACATAGTCTGCAACAAAGATGATTCCAGAAAACATTCTGCTAAGTGACACAGGACAGTCAAAAGGTGAGAGATACCATGTGATTATATTTACACAGGTATTTAGGGTCAACAGCAACAGAGAGCACTCCTGACAGTCAGGAAGCAGAAATTAAGGCATTTGAAACAAAATATACAACTCTAGGGCATACTCCAGTCAGCTCCTTCCTCTTTTAGACCCCACCTCTTAGTTTCTCCCACCTGCCTATAATGTCAACAAATTCTGAAGCCATTAACCTACTGATTGATCCATACACAAAGTCAAAGTCCTCATGAGTCACTCCCCCCAAATACTGTCTCTGCACTTGAAGCATTAGGAACAAAACCCTTAATAAATGTCTTATTTTGGGGGATACTCGGTTTCCAATGACTTTTAACAAATGATTCATTTTGGAGAATACTTAATGCCTTCATGATCCACTCCCCCCAAATCCTACCTCTGAACTTGATGTCTTGGTACATAAAGGTACCAAGCCTTTGATAAGTCATTGAAACAGCACTCAATTTCCAAACTGTAACATTTACTATAATAAAAATTTAAAAATATGCAAAAAGTGAGTATTAGTAATTTCAAGTGTCTACCAACACTTCAATAAACAAACACCGAGACTACCAGGCACTTTTGTACCAAATATGTCTTCAGTGTTCTTAATATTATTTCTAAAATGTTAGCATACATTAATTCCTATGTGTTACTTTGCAAACCTTATATACTTCTTTAGAGAAACGTTAGAATCACAAAATGACCCAAGGTAATATAAACACACTAAAAAGCAAAATGAAACGTCATTTGGATGATGTACTGACTAGGAGCTGTGAACATGAGTCAGAAGGTTACTTGGGTCTTCCTGGAATCTTCCTTGTAGTTCTGAGTGCAGGGTCTGCCCATTACACTCTCAGTGTTACACAGCACAGGCAGAGTCCCTGTTTTGAACATCGGCTTTTCTATGTCTTCTTACTACTCTTACAGTAGCCTACTAAATCTCCCTCTAGGCTTATTATTTTCTGGTTTTCTTCTTTTTCCTGTCCTCATTTTTGGGGGATGATACCTCGGTATTCACATAATTACATACATTTTGTCCTCCCTCAGATTCACTGGGGAAAAGTTGTCTACATTCATCTCTAGAATGGACTTTTAGAACCTCTTATCAACAGGGGTTGAGTTTTAGTGCTACTGGGGTTTTTATGATTACTGGAGATTTCACAAGTTAAAAGATTTGGACAAGAGCTGGAGAAGTGGCTCTGTGATTCAGATTGAGCACTGGTTTTCCAGAGGACTGAAGTTCAGTTCCTACCATCCATATCAGGTGGCTCATAGCCGACTGTAACTCCAGCTCCAGGAAATCTGATGCGCTCTTTTGACTTCTGTGTACATCTGCACTCACGTGCACATAGGCCCCTGACACTCACACATAGACACAAAATTTAAACAACAACATCAAAAGCACACAAAAAAGAGATGGACAAAATTATGACCAATTGGTGACTGAATTAGGACTAAACTATGTCCTTTAACTCCTTGTTTATGGCAAAAGAGGACATGCCAAGCTCTCTCTCTCTCTCTCTCTCTCTCTCTCTCTTTCTCTCTAGCTCTCTCTGCCTCTTTCTCTTTCTCTCTCTCTCACACACACATGAGAGAGAGAGAGAGAGATAGAGAGAGAGAGAGAGATTGAGAGAGAGAGAGAAAGAGAGAGAGAGAATTGGCTTCTCCCTCTACATATAGATTTGAGTTCTTAGGATACCTCTGGGATTTTGATTTTTCTTCCCAATGTTATCTTGTCTTCTACTTGTGCAAAACTTTCTCTACATCTCTGGAAGGAATCTGGGTCATGGCTAGAGGCAGCTGGGTAGAAGAAGAGCCTGCGTGGGGACCACAGATGCAGAACTCTGGATCATGATATCAGCCTTGATGGCACCACAGTCTGTCATTTGTCTGTGTAGTTTTATAGAGAAGATGAAATTCACTTTGTGTTTAATTATTGTTTTGATAATTTGGTGGTTTTAATCATTTTTCAACGGTATTTTAAAATTTCTTTTCCTTTGATTTCAACCGTCCTCTTAATGCAGCAATTAAAAACAACTGATTAAAGCTTGTAAATGGAAAGAATTAGCAATAGCCACAATAAAAAAGTACTTCCTCAAAGTATACAATGAACCTCTCAGTTCCTTCCCTCGGAGATGCCTGGAGATGAAATATTAATAATAAATTAAGAAAAGAGCACTTATAAATCCAACACATTGAGTGCCAGCAGGCATCAGGCTACACACTCTGACAAAAAATTAAAATTAAAATAATGCTGAGGGATGGGATTGGGAGGTTAGTCTGGAATATCAAGCATGTGAATGGTGTAAAGGTAAGAGATGGAGAAAGGCAGGAGAATTTCCATGAACAGTCTTGACACTGAGTACTCCTTGCTTGCATTACACCCTGCTAAAGGCTGTAGGAGCAGAGTATCAACTAAGACTTCTTTGTCAATCACAAGAAGGAAGATCAAGCTGTCTGCCTACCAGACTGTATGGGAGAATGCTAGAGTAATACCCAGGGAGAACAAGCTGGGCTTTGGGTTCTAGTAAAACTTCAGCACAAAGAGACTCCTTCTGTGAGGACACAATGCTAGGAAGGTCACTGTGGATACCCGTTATATTTCCTTTCACAACACAAATGATGCCTTTCTTTGGGGTCTGGTCAGCATCATTTTCCTTTCTTTGCCCAAATGGCTCAGCGACCTGTGTGCAAACATGCTTTGCATACACCGTTATATATATGCCTGTCTTTAATAAATCTTGGGTGTCTCTTAAAGGCCATATAGTATATTAATTAGACCTCAATGATTCTGAGTTGAAAGACTGACAGCTTCTGCTTCTGTGCTCACAGGTAGAGAAGATATATAGAACCCATCATTAGCAATGTATAGGAGATAATATGGAGGAGTTAGGTCTAATGAGGACAGGGAGGAGGGGACATTAGAAAGTAGTGGAGAACTCAGAGACAAGTCCTTTGGGGGATGAGTCTTGCAGACAAGTGGAATTTGTCAGAAGGACTAGGAAGGGGTTAGGGTTGTCAGGCTCCAAGGATAGAGTTTAAAGTAAGAATCTAAGCAGGTTAAACTTGTGGTTTCCTCTGTGTTCTAAAATAGATACATTTAGACATGGTAGATGGACTCTTGCTATAACAGGTCTTAATTATTTTTGCTGATTCACTCTTCAGATTAGTTCAGATTTTGGACACAGGGCATTCTCAATCTTTTAATTCTGCTGGAGGCCATGTGGATGTCTGTGATCCATGCTGCCACCAAAAACCATGTGGAAGTTCATGATCCATGTTTCCACTGGTTGTATGGGTAAGGAAACTACTTTTGCAGTGATACTGATGACCACAGACTCATAATAGAGAATGCGAGACATTAAAAACGTCAATAGGGATATTATGTTGGGAAAAAATGAAGAGAAAATAATAAAATGATAAATTTTCTATCTTTAAATGGATGCCTATTCTGCTCTCCAGTGCTCATCTAGAAGGTTGATGCCTGGATAAGTCTTGCTCAAAACACTGAGAGTACTGTTCATAGATATTCTAAAGTATATTATAGGGATTCAGTCCACCAAGCACATAGGATGCAAAGGCCCAAACACATGCCACAGTGGGAAGCTCTCTGCTTATCTCTGCTATCAGCTAGCTTAGTAATTATGAGATTCTCGAGACATAAAGATTTCCCCAATGCATATCTGAGCTTGCTCCAACCTCTTCTTGTTCTTTTGTAGTATTGGGAACTGAACCTAGGGCCTTATATTTGCCCACCACTGAGCTATATTTGTCCTGAATCTTTAAAAAAAAGCTTCCCGTTTTTGAGATTCTCAGGCTGCAACTTATGATCTTTCTGTCTCTTTAATAGCTAGAATTACAAGCCGAGAACACCAGGCCCAGCGGGATGGGATCTTTGTGTATAGTTACCAAGTGATGATAAAGGGCATTCTATTATAACCAGGCCCACTGTAGTCCCTCTGTTTGAGTTTGACACCTCTATTGACACTGTTCTTTACCAAATTTGCATTCCTTTCTCAAAGAGACACAGAATGCTTCTCATATGAAGATTTGATCTCCCATTGAAAATAAGTGTCATTAATCTGGAGAATTAGAGTCCAGAGGAGTCCATAGAGATGCCACTGAAGAAGCAAGAGCTGCTGCACTCTGGGGGGTCCTGTGCCCTTGTGGAGCAAGAATATATAGATCTAAGCACGTGAATGCCAGGGAACTGAGAAGGGAAATATTCATAATCATGTGAATGGGACAGGTTGTAATCTTTCATCTTTAATATATGAAATAATTATTGCTGTGTGCACAGAAAGCCACTCTAACATTGTTTTAAACTTCAGTTCTTTCACTGATATTCTGATTGTTTCCATATAAATACAGTGTGAAGCTAAAATAACAAACCCCAGAGAATCAATGCCCAGAGCACCTGCTACTGATCCCAAAAGACTGAGATCCCAAAACTAGTAACTACTACTTTCATGGCCTTCAGGTTCGGATTCAGCTGCCTTGGACCTTAGCTCCCCACTAGGTAAACCAGGGATGAGAATTTTCCACTGATCTCTTGGTACTCAAATGACATTACCCATATACAGCATGTAGCTCATCATAGAACTGAGTCTCAGAAGGCACTTGATCAAGAGTCATTTACTTGGGCTTGTGACTAAATTATTTATAAAAAGTTAATCTAAAGGCACTAAAAAACCCCAACATGTTTAGGAATTGATAAAGTGTATTTTCTTTATGTTTATATTTACTATTAACATATCATAATTAATGTTTTTATACAAGAGAAAATATTATTTCAAAATAAGCATATTCAAACACAACTCCTAAGGGAAATTGAGAAAATCCAATATTTTATGATACCAGAAAATTATAACATGCTTATTAACTCACACCTAATAGAAATAAAAAGAAATGCCACATGTGGTTATTTTAATTGGAGATTGTTAACATGTTTAAGAATAGTCAATGTTTCAGATATAATTATTCAATATTCAATTATTGTACATTTCAAAGAACAGACTTTTTCACGCAATTTGAAAGAAAAAATTAACGTAACTTGGGATCTAACAAATACTTTATTTGTGACTTGTGCTCTAAAAAGAGTTATATTTAGAAAATATGTTAACATTGCTAAAATGTATTTTGTCATTGCTTTTGGTTGCCCACCAGAACTCAATGTTAAGACTCTATTGCTGAAGATGCCATATACGCTTTCACAGGATCTGTAGAGATCAAGTTAGTACTGACCAAGAGGCTTCCTCTCTCCTGGTTAGATTTCATGGTAATAGAAGGTGTTAGGTGAGTTACTGGGAGTTAGGGGAGTCGACAACAGTCTCACTCCACTGTGAACTCTGTGAACTGCAATAATGCCTGGTGTGTTAACATATACCCACAAATACAATTATGGCACAAATGTTGAGGGGTAGGAAATTACTTTCTGATTAGACTTAAGACCAGCTTTATGAAGGAACCACACGTGTGATTGTAAATATTGCCAAGAACCCAAGGTTAAAAAAAAAGGCTTCCAGGGGTAATCCTACTACTATTATGTTCTGCTAAATAAACATAGCAGCAGATTGCCTTATAAATTCATATTTCTATATCTGAAGACTAGTGTAGCTCTCAGACCTCATCAAAGAAGTTTTTTGTATAATGGATGGTGGTTAATGCAAAAACACACAGATGGTTCAAATACAGAGAGTTTCAGTGGAGTGTTCAGCCACAAATGAGACATACCCACCCAAAAACTCAAATACCATTGCAGAAGAGAGGTCAGAAAGATTGCGAGAGTCAGAGGTCAGGGAAGACAATATCTTCTGGATATGACAGGACTGAGGTACTTACTCATGAACTCATGGGAACTGTGTGACATCTGCACAAGCTCAAACCAGTTACCACTAGCATGGGATCAGAAATAATTCATGATCTCCCACAGATAACCTGAGGAGTTTTTAGCAGTTAACATTCTAGCATGGGGTCAGAAATCATTCATGAGCTCCCACAGATCACCGAGGAACTTTGAACAGTTGATGGCCTCTGAGGGAGGGGGAGTCAGCTTTCTTTAACAGTGTGGTCCCATTAGATGGCCACACGCCTCCGAATATAAGGGCAACACAAATTGAGCTCCTTGGAAATGACACAAAGCTGGGGGCAGGGTAGAGAGGTGGACCTTAGAGGACTCAGGAGAAGCAGTTGCAGTGAATATGTTCAAATTCCATTGCATCAAATTCTTGAGGCATTCATAAAGATAGTTATTAAATTAAGAAAAATGAAAGTAGAAGAGAGATTATTTGGAAAGAGAAAAGAACAAAGGGGGATAAGGGTGAGGAAGGAAACGAGAGGGAATGAAAGGAGGGTGAATATGGTGAAAGTACATTGTAGACATGTGTGGAACTGTTGTAGTGAAACTCACTGCTTTGTATATTAATAAAATCTAAAACACTTAAAGGGAGATAAAGCAGAATCCAAATAATAATGAATATAAAATAAATATATATAGATAAATATGAAATAATAGGAAGCAAAATAAAGGCAAAGATAATAGTATTTCAATTGAATAGTTCACTCTTTCCATGTAACAATAGTATTTCCAACTTACTAATAATGCTCTAGGATTCCTGGACTCAATGGAAATGTTTACAGTGAATTTACTTTGCTTTTTTATGAAACCTACTTTGGACTTGACATAAACTGTGAACCACAGGATAATTGAGCCAGTGTGAAAATTTACTCCCTGTACCAAGAGCTCAAAAATGACCACACACTGCCCCAGTAAAGTATCTAGCCTGAGAAATGGATGGTTCCAGAGGGAGACATAGAATCCATTCTCAACAACAACACAAAAAGCTGAGGTGACATCTCAGTTGATAACCTGTTTGGTACACAAATATTAGCACCAAAAATTATACATTGGAAAAACAAAAGTATCTTCAACAAATGGTGCTGGATGTCAACATGTAGAAGATTGAAAATAGATCCATACCTATCGACATGCACAAAACTCAAGTCCAAATGGATTAAAGATCTTAATGTAAATCTAACCACACTGAACCTGATAGAAGAGAAAGTGGGAAGTAGTCTTCAATGCATGGGCACAGTTAACCACTTCCTAAATATAACTCCAGTAGCACAGACACTGAGAGCAACAATAAATAAATGGGACCTCCTAAAACTGAGAAGCTTCTGTAAGCAAAAAACACAGTCAATAATACAAAAAGGCAACATACTGAATGGGAGAAGATCTTCGCCAACCCCGCATCAGACAAAGGACAGATCTCCAAAACATATAAAGAACTCAAGATATTAGACATTAAAATTCTAAATAACCCAATTAAAAATAGAATATTGAACTAAACAGAGAATTCTCAACAGAAGAATCTCAAATGGCCAAAAGATACTTAAGGAAATGTTCAGTATCCTTAGCTATCAGGGATAGCAAATCAAAACAACTCTGAGATACCATCTTATACCTGTCAGAATGGCTAAGATCAAAAACATTAATTATAGTTCATGCTGGAGAGGATGTGGAATAAGGGAAACTCTCATCCATTTCTGTTGGGAATGCAAACTTGTACAACCACTTTGGAAATCAGTATGGCAGTTTCTCAGAAAATTGGGAATCATCCTACCTCAGGATCCAGCAATACCACTCTTGGGAATATACCCAAAAGATGCTCATACTACAAAAGCATTTTTCAACTATGTTCATAGCAGCATTATTTGTAGTAGCTAGAACCTGGAAGCAACCTAGATGCCCCTCAACCAAAGAATGGATAAAGAAAATGTAACACATTTACACATTAGAGTACTACCCAGAGGTAAAAAAAAAAAAAAAAACCATGACATCTTGAATTTTGCATGCGGATGGATGGAGTTAGAAAACACTATCCTGAGTGAGGTAACCCAGACCCAAAAAGAAGAATATGGTATGTGCTCACTCATAAGTAGATACTAGCTATAAACAGAGATTGAGCCTAGAGAAGCTAAGTAATAAGGTGAGCCCAAAGAAAAAAATATATAGACCCACCTGGAAATTTGAAACGGATTGACTGACAGAGTAGAAAGCATGGGGGTTGGGGGAGAGAGGAGGGAAGGAGAAGAAGAGGAGGGGAGAGGGGGAGGGGAAAGGAGAACTTGAGGGAATGGGATGGTCGAGATGGAGGAAGGACAGAGATGAGAGCAAGGAGAGAGATATCTCGATTGAGGGAGCTATTATAGGGTTAGCAGAAACGGGGCTCTAGAGAAATTCTCAGGAATCCAAAAGGATGACTCCACTTAGGACCCTGGGCAATAGAGGAGAGGGTGCCCTGTAATCAGACTTAAATATCACCATAGAACCTTCATCCAGCAACTGATGGAGGCAGAGGCAGAGACCCACATTGGAGCACTGGACTGAGCTCCCAAGGTCCAGCTGAAGAGTACAAGGAATGAGAATATGAGGAGAGGTCAAGACCATGATGAGTTCATCCACTGAAACAGTTTGCCTGCGTTAATGGGAGTTCACCAACTCCAGCCAGACTGGGAAAAAACAAGCATTGGACCAAACTATTTTCTCTGAATGTGGGTGGCAGTTGCATGACTGGGGCAGACTGAGGGGCCACTGACAGTGGTACCAGGATTTATCCCTACTGCATGTATTGACTTTTGAGGATCCTGTTCTTTGGATGGATACCTTGCTCAGCCTAGATAAAATAGGGAGGGCCTTGGACCTTCCACAAGGCAATGTGCCTTACCCTCCCTGAAGATTAGAGGGGGGTGAGGTGGGAGGGTGTGTGGAAAGAATGGGAGGAGGTGAGGGAGTGGGAACTTGGATTGGTATTTTTTTAAAAAAAATCTAATAAATTAAGAAAAAAAAATCTCAATGCTGAGGAGATGAAGCCAAGGGGATCCCTGAGGCTCACTAACTAAAGTAGCTAAATAAGCAAACCCCACAGTAAGGTGGATGGTTCCTGAGGAGCAACCCTGGAGGTTGATCTATAACCTCATATACCACACACACACACACACACACACACACACACACACACACACACACACAGAGACACACACACCACAAAGCAAAATAAATGGTAAGATAGCAGGCCTATAAGAATAACTTTCCCAAAAATATTTTCAACCAATACATAGTAAAAGATGCCTGACCTTTTCCAGATTTGAACTTGAACAGTCTCTTTTCTAGGTCACATTACTCATAATTAGTCAGAGAAATCTTTAAGTCAGGTAGCCCGACAAGAAGCCTCTGGGGATGTCTCAATATAGTTATAGACGCCAGCAGGATAAATTTATATCTTCACAGGTTCCTGTAACAAGACTTGCCGAACCAAAGAAATTATTTTGATTTTAAAGACCACGTGCTACCATCTCAAATTAACCCCTTCACTCATGATCAAATAGGATAAAATTCAAGTAGTTTTCATTCCAAGTTGAAGCTCAAGAGGCTGCAGAAGAAATCATTTCTTTTAAGCAAGAGAGAGAAAGCTCCTGAATGGACTTCATGCATCACGGGCAGTAAAGTCAAACTTCAGAAGATACATCCTCCATCTACATTTTAAACTTGCCATTGTGTGATATCCCCACTGTTATAAATTATAAATAGTGTATTGAATAAACATCCCAAACCATGTATCTGTTCTGGTGCATAGGGTAGCAAGCACAGTATTACCGAGAAGACTTTATGGCCAACATAGCTTGAGAAAGTTCATGCCTGCTCATGAACTTTGCATTTCTTTGAGCTAAGAAAGCATTTGACCCCATCAAAGATAATACAAAGCAAGATAAACAGTCACAGTTTTATAAGATACTACTAATGAAACACACCTATATTTGTGCTGAGTCACAACCTCTGTCAAGCCTTAGTTAGGCATTCACTATCTCAATGAGTATATTTTAAGCCAGTACAGTCTGCAAGTTAGAGGTGAGCACAGAAAGGAGTGGTAAGAGCTGGAACAGAGGAGGTAAGGCTGAGATATATGTCAAAGGATTCTGTGTTCCAAGTCAATAAGTCTAAAATTGATTAACACAGTGTAGAAAAATAAGATTTAAACAAAGAATCCTTTGATTAGATTTTCATTTTAAAAAGATAACATTTGGGTTATTGAATTGGGTGGAAAGTGGGAGTAGATGCCTGGAAAACAATTCAATAAAAGATTCCCAGAACCCAGGAAATTAATGTTGATAGACAGAGTATCTGAAGGGTGGAAATGGGAAGAAGGAAGCCAAAGCAAGACAAAGTTTTAAAGAAAGAAAGAAAATACAATAGATAAATAAATAAATAAATGATCAAATGAGGAAAAGCAGTTCTGGGGAAGAGGTTAGGAAGTGATGGGTTGATAAATACCATGTAGAGTGCAGGTCAAGGTGAGTTTTTGGAGAAACCCATGCATAGTAGGGAAATATCTGTCCAGTACTCATAAAACTGACCAAAGCGACTCTCCATTAGAATGACATCTCTTTGCAGATGATTAATGAAGTTGTGAGAAGCAAAACAAAAGCACAGGTGGGAAGAAGAGCACGGAGAAAAGAGCAAGAACTAAATACTGAGGGACACTAAAAGTTGAGAAGTGGGCACCAGAGCAAGAGAATGGAGAGATGGAGAAGGGCGAGAGAGTAAGGACAAGGATGAAAAATTCAAGGTGTCAGTGGCCAAAACTGGCAAATAGTGCCAACTTATTACAGATATTAAGTCCAAAAGAATAAAGAAAGAAGTTCACAAAGGGAGGATGGCAGATGAACTGGACTCTCATCACTTGACTGAGTTGAATTAGGATGTGCTTCAGAGAAGAAGAACTGGAGAGAGGCTGTGAAGAACATTGCTACAAACACTAATTCTCCACTGCCTTAAATGCATCCTAACGAAAGTAGCAATGTTAGAGATGAGACCATGCCAGGAAGGGACAAGCAGTTTGGTACAAGTGAATGGCTGTAGGAAGGGATAGTATAACTCACTGCAAGTGAGGGCTCTCAGGCCCGCAAAGCTTGGGTGCTGGACAGATTGCCTTTCTGGATGTGGAAGCCAGTCAAGATTTTGAGTAGCAGGGTGACAACAATCCGAGATAGCAGCTCTATTGGCATGAAGAACAGAGGAGCCAGATATCTGCTGATAGTACCGCAGTGGGACAATAGAAGACTCAGAGGGGCATCAGGAAGAGGAAAAGGAGTAGACATTATTTGCAATATGCACAGCACAAAGAGCCCAAACACAACTCTGGACTCTGGGACCATGGGCAAATTAGTAAATTCTCCATCCATCCATCCATCCATCCATCCATCCATCCATCCATTCAAGAACTGTTCTTTCAGTATCTGCTAGTGCTGAAGCTGTGCTAACTACTGGGAAAAAAATCTTTGAAATATTCACATATTTTTTTTTACTAAAAAGTGAAAAGTCACGAATTTGGCAGGTATAAAGAGAGTCTTTGCAGAAGAAAATAGCAAAAGTATAAATCTGAATTTACTAGAGAGTAGTCTTCAAAAGTCATATGCTGAGATTATAGAGAGAGGACTTGGGTGGAGTCTGAATCAAAGGGAAGGAAGCTCAGGGTGTGCCTGGCTGCAGAAGGAAGCGACCACACTTTGGAGGGGTTTTCATGTTGAGAAGCAACTAAGAATGGCAAAGGTGTGTTGCATGCAGAAACTGGTTAAAGTGGCGTGGAGTTCTCAATGGAATTTACCCTACCCATGATTAATTGGGTTCATTGGGGAATCAAGATATACAACAGATGTAACAATTACTCCTAGAGGAGGTGTCTCTCCTTGCAATACCAGCTCTTCTGGAGATATAGACCACTTAAAGAGTGCTTGCCTGGCATATACCAAACTCTGGGGTCAATCCCTACTACCTCAAAAAGAAGGGGAAATGAGCCTATGTCTAGTTATACTGCAATGCAGGGAATGAGAGTGAAGAACAGCATGAGGCACGAGGACAGACTGACCACATGCTAGTGGACCCAACTGTTAAAAAAGAGCCCTGGATGCTGAGAGACAGGACACAGCTATTGAAAAAGAGCTTAACAATTCTGTATTAAACTTTTGGGGAAATCCACTGGAGACTTAATGTTCCCCATGCTTTTGTAAGCTTCATACCTCCTTTGAATACACAGATACCTTAGTTTTCCCCACTACCTGTGAGTGATCCTCTGAGATCTCATCTCAGTTCCCTGACAAGAAGGAATATGCTCTCCTAACTCCCATCTGCATGGCCAGGATGTTGAGCCCCATCCTGGCATATCTTATCCTACCATAGATGTTTCTTTGAAACCATGTAGTCATGATATTCCCTTGAACTGTTCTGTATTGACTGAACTTGTATTACTGGCCCCCATCTTTATCTCTGGCCTGAAATCCCCAGTCACCCTTGATCACATCAGGAAATAAAGACTGTTTTGCCATTCTTATCCAAATTCTAGAATAAAGCACCTGTGATCCTGCCATCTTCATTACCTTCATTGGTCTGGGATTCCCTAGGGCCAGCATCTAAAGTCTTGCTTCTAGCTACTTTACTCTCCGAGATGCAGACGCTGTTTTCTTGCCAACTCTTCAGATGACGTTGTGGCCTGAGGAAATGAGAGCTACACATGCTTTCGAGTGTTTTTCAAGTGAGATAGTCTTAGGAGTCAAGATGGTCCTCAGGGCCCTGTACCGTTTCCACTTCCATCCTGCGTTTTCAAAGCTTTCTGGCAACCTTCCAGATTGTTTCATCTTGTCCCACAGTCTTTCACTTGCTCTGCTCCAAATGAACAGGTTTTCCCTTGGTTCACATTGATTTGCTTCCCTGTCCTCGTATTCACAGCTCCAGTCCGACAGCAGCTGGGTGTAAACAATTCCCAACAGGCGTGTGATGCAGCTGCATCAGGTAGAACAAGCACACATGGGCCTGGAGGGATGACAGACTGGGTAAAGGTATTTGCCCGGGCAAGTGTGAAGACCAGAGTTCAGATTTCCAGAATATTTATAAATGCTCAGTGGGCATTGTGGCTGTCCTAACAGTCTTCAGCTTCTGCTGTCAAACTGACACAGCCCATAGTCATCTAAGAGCGCCTTGACCAAAGAACTGCTCAGTTTAGGTTGGCCTGTTGTCATGTCTATAAAACGTTGCCTTGATTGATGGTTTATGTGAGAATACTCAGCCCACTGTAGGCAGCACCATTCCTAGGCGAGGGGGGGGGCAAATTATAAAAGAAAACTAGCTGGGCATAAGCCAGTGGGTGAGTCAAAGAGCAGAGTGAGCCAGCAAGCAAACTCCTACATGGTTCTCTTCTTGATTTTACTCAATGATGTATTGTAACCTGGAAGTGTAAGACAAATAGACTCTTTCCTTCCCTAAGTTGCTTTTGGTCAGTGTTTATCACAGTAACAGAAATTAAACTAGATCAATGCCTACCTCTAATCCCTATAAACTCAGAACTGTCATTCTTTGAGTTCAAGGTAAAAACCCTGTCTCAATATAGAAGGTAGAAGTCAAGAAAAGCAGAATCAAGAAAGCAAACCTGTATCAACCTCTGTCCTCCATACATACACACATGCACCTGAACATAACCCACATTTACATGGGCCCATATACCTGTGAACATGCATACACACTTTCTCATAAAAGTAAATAAAAATTAAAAGTAATAAAAATAAGGCACAATGTGAACCCCAAACTTCTGCCTGGAATGCAAGGTTGAAGGAAGCCAAAGAAGATGGTGAATGGTGATCAGTGTGGTCCTTTCGTCAATATTCAAACTCATACAAAGTAGTGAAAGGCCTAAGCACAACACAAAGTCAAGCATGGGCTGGCTTGCTCTGCCCTTGCTTCCAGACACAGTTAGAAACAGATCCTCCTATCATTGCCCTTGGTATTCCCACCTACAGCCTGACAAATGTCCTCCCCTGCTCACCTCCCTGTGGCTGGCCATCTAGTTACAAGGAAGCATTTTATCACTGACCTTTTTTAACCA
This sequence comes from Myodes glareolus, assembly GCF_982192425.1. NCBI lineage: Eukaryota > Metazoa > Chordata > Mammalia > Rodentia > Cricetidae > Myodes > Myodes glareolus. The sequence goes on from NC_142039.1 coordinate 7,744,483, forward strand.
CAGTGGGTTCCATGAGTGCTCCCACACTTGCCATACTTGTCAGTCTTGTTTTTCAGGGCCACAAATTATCGGGAGGCCAGGTAGGGTTATGAATAACTCCATAAGCTTTTCCAGTCAGGAAAATATAGCATCTCCCTTTCTCTGAAAGTGCCGCAAATGTACATGGAGCAAGAAGAAGCTGAAATTCCTCAGATTGTTCGTTAGTGGTACTCACAAAGTCAGGAGTACCTCGATGGTCCATGGGAAACCACCATTCACTGAAGTTCACTGCCGCTGTCTCCATGGCAATCAGCAATCTGAAAACATTATGGCCAGTTTCTGAATCTGTCTAATTTATGCCTGGGATGATTCAGGGACTCGGTTAGACATGCTGAGCAGCTCCATAAGAGATTATGTTAGCACAAACCTCCTGGCTAAGATGGAAATACCTAGAGTGGCAGATAATACACTCTCAAGCAGTTGGCTTCATGTATTGACTATATCATTCCTTCATTTGCAAAATGCTTCTTAAGTACCTGTTACTTGTGCTCCTACCAGTAACAGTAGACACTAACAATACTAAAATATGGAGGAAAATAATTAAAATACTATATTTTCCCCACTTCAGTCTTTGGGGGTTGTAATGGTTAATTTTTTGTGTCAAATTAGCTGCAAGATGATACAAGGATATTTGATCAGGCATTAGTCTAGAAGTTTCCATGAGGACTTTTTTTAATTTTTAAATTTAAATTTATTTACTTATTTATTGTGTGAGACGATGGTCAATACGAGCATGTGGGTCTATGTGTGGAGACATGAGAACACCTTGCTGACGTGAGTCTCTCAAGGATATTTTCTGAATGATATCAACATTTAAATCAATGACATTGAATAAAGCAGACAGCTTTCCACAAAGTGAATAAACCTCACAGACTAAGTAGTTGCTGTGGGATAATGCTCTTGTGCACTGTAAAGATTTGTCACTCATATTGGTTTAATGAAACATTGACTGGCCAGTAGTCAGGTGGGGAAACCAGACCAGGAGAACTCTGGAAAGAGGAAAGGTAGAGATGCAGTCACAATCCAGAAGTAGAGGAAGCAAGATGATAATGCCTTTCTGAGAAAAGGTATCAACCCACATGGATAAACATAGATAAGAATTATGGGTTAATTTAAACTGTAAGAGGTAGTTAGTAGTAAGACTGAGCAATAGGCCAAACAATTTATAATTAATATAAAGCTCAGTGTGTTTCTTTGGAACTGAATGACTGTGGGACCAGACAGGACAGAAACTTCTGCCCACAAGTAGTAGCCCTCACTACACACAAGTCTGATTTTTCACAAGCAAGAATTTTCATAGCAGACAGCCTCTTCCTTCTGCTATAGCCTTGTGTCCAACGACATGGCATTTGGATTGTTCTGTTTCTGTAATCATAGAACCTCAGTGGTTCTATTGATTTGGAGAATCCTGAGCAATACAGGGTAAATTCTTAATAGTGGACATTAATGGAAAAATACACAGTGCCAGCATAGGCATCTGTAATTACTTCTATTATATAGCACCTGTCCCATGTTTCTCAGGCAATGGAGGAGAGGTGTTACGTCTTCTTTTTTCCCGAGACGCTGTGGCTGTGATCTCAGTTAACAATGAGCAAGAAAAACTTGTCCTTGAAAGCTCCATCTTTGCCACCTAACACTGGCTCCCCCTTGACTTCCCTGGCCATAGGATGCTACTTTAATCCCCTACTTCAGCTCATCCTAAGATCACTTGTGTGTCAAACTCTAGTCCTGAGTGACCCCAGGTTGAATAATCCCTTGAAGTTATGCCAACACTAAAAGCAACATGAAAGAAGCACCATAGAAATAGCAACCAATCCTGCCCCAGGGAGCTGGTTGTCTGGCAGTCCATGTGCTTACTAGTGGGAACCACAGCCACACAGGCTCTCTGTTTTCAAAGCCCTAAATACCAAGGCTGGCATCTTCCACTTTGGCCATGGCCTCCTCTATAAGCATGCCAGGCATATCTATTGACCTTGTTCTTGCCCACACTTTTTCTTCTTCCAGATTCTTTCCTCCTATTTCTTTCTAAACAGAAAATGATCCATCCTCCACCCTTATCTCAAATACTACCTCTTTTCCCCTGAAGTGTTTCTTGACATCTGCCAGGAAAAGGAAATAACTGCCTTAAGTAAGTTACCATTGACATTTCTATTTCTACTGAGAATAGAATAAATATACAAAAACAAAGTCATACCAATGAAATATTCAAGTATCAGCCCAGTGAAAATTCTCTTTAGAACATCAGCCTAAATATGAGAGATGGGAATTTTACTACTGATATTTATTTGGATGCCAGTATTGGTATTTACAAATACGGTTTTTCAACAGAGGTTTACAACCATGGATAACTTAGAGTGATAATCTGAAATGTAGCAACGCTAAAGTATACCAACTATTGCGTCGTGGGCGAGGTGACTGTTGACTGTGGCTTCTCCGCACGGCAGGGCGGCATGTGCTCCAGGACCACAGCCTTTGAACTCTAGTCTCTGCTCTTTGTTCCTTTATTCCTAACAGCAAATGTAACTGAATGGCTTCCGACAGACTCAGCTCACCACAAGAGTGTCACAGTGAAATACCCTTTAGCTCTGGGAATTTCCAGGCCTCATCATGTCAGACTCAAATGCCACAGAACTCTCTCCTTCAAATTGGTTTTCTCAGTTCCCGCATGCTCTGCTTAGGGGAGTTCTACAAAAGAAGCAAGAAAAGTGAGCTAATTGTGGACACTGATGTCAGGTATTCTGAACCAGGGGGTGGTAAGCGCTACCGTAAGCATGATTTCCTCCAAGTTTATCTGTCAGCTGGGACCCATCAGGAGATAGTTTCAATTTTGGACTTAGCTCAACTTTCAGTCTTGTGCTGGTCGTAATGAACCACAGCACGAAGGAGATGCCAAATGGAACTCACTGGAAACTCCCAGCAATCTGTGCCTTATTCCCCTGCCCTCCCCACAGTTTCCGGACTGCCAGAGTAGCCTTCTGTGAAAAGTCATGCAGCTCTGCTCCTTTAACACTGCTTCAGAGACGGGGATGGGTTGGGGCAGTTGCTCATTCTGCACCGTAAGTGGCTGGCGTGCTGTAGGAACAAATGACCAAGAGTGAGTCCCTCTTCAGAACCCGGGCCTGGAGGTCATTGCTGACAATAGTCCCTGCTGCTCCCTCTGGCTCCTGGCTGCCCCCACAGTGTTTACATAACTGACCCTTTGCTCCTGAAATTCTTGTGGCATGAGGTCACAAGCTGCTATATACCTTTCTAGAATTCTGCTTCCACTCTCTACCTTTTCCTACACCGTGCCCTCCTTCTCGTCTACACTTCCAGCACTTCTTCATACTGCTGCTTCCTCAGCTCCTTCCCTAGACCATCCGAGACTCAGTACTGTCTTCATCCTTGTGTTATGTGAAAGTCACCCCTTATAGTGGCTTATTCTGTCTATAACAGAGCTCTAGCCCATTCCCCTGTACGCTGTACTTTGTATTATTAGTATTTAAGTATCTACTTGTTCTTTGTCATTAGACTTTGACCCCCAAAGGAGTTGTGACCCACAGGTTGAGAACCACTGCTTTATGCTGTCAGGTGTGGCTGGATCTGCTAGAGTCCTTAAAGAATGCTATTAGAGTACAATGCTGTCTCACTCTGACCTTACTTTTCTGGTTTATGAATTCTGAACTCTATCTCTCTCCTCTTGCAATATGCTTCCTGTATGCAACAATGGAATGGTTACTGCCAATTCTAGGATTATAGTAATTAGTTGTTCTAATTGACAAAGGGTTTCTTGTCCAAGCAGCCTTGTATTAATCACAGGAATGACTCAGCTGACTTGGTCTGTCGCTTATGACCACGACTGAGCCAATTCTCAGGCAGCCAGATGGAAGAAAGCAGGTAGATCCATAATGAATTGAGCAAACTAGAACTTGATGGATGTCTCCATTATCCAAATCCACAAAATGAGGTGGTTTTCATCTCACTTGCACATAATCTCTGGGCTAGAACACAGCTTGGAGATTAAGATAGTGATGAGGTTGGGCTCCTTCATTTACCCTGTGTCCCTGTTCCAGACTAGTTGGTCCTTCACCATTTAAAAACAAAATACCCAATATGTGTTGATATACACATATCCACATGACAGAGACCTAACATCAGCCCCATAACACATTTGGGGAGAATCAGGCTCAAATGTAAGTAGTGGAAGGAGCGACATAAATAGGTCTTCCTTTCTTTCCTTTTCCTCACTTGGTGCCACCTAGAGTCAGGGTGTTTAAGGTCCATTTATGTGCTGGTGCCTCTCAATTCACTCTCGATCTTATGGTAACTGCTTAGCCCATTGTTTAAACATTGGCTCTTCTGACTAGATTCAGACACTTCTCTGGTCTGAGGTATAGTAGCTGAACCCCTCATCTTCTCCAAATACACCCCCCCCATAATCAGAAAGTGGCCACCTCCTTTGAGTCTCGGGTAATAAACCTTGAAATTCTCCTCAACCACTTGCTCTCTTATCTGGCTTCCAGTGTTTCACTGAATTCATCAGTTCCAGATGATCCCCTAGCTCTTCAGGGGTACCACTATCCTGTGGCACCAGTACCCTTTTGTATGGATCACTATGGCATCCCCCAATGGGTCTCCTGACTCCACTGTGCCATTATTTTTTTCTTTTTATCGCATCTGTATTTACTCTTTAAAGCAGAATGTGATTGGACACTGTATTTCCATTCATAAGCTTTGCAAGTCACAAGACCTAGGGAGGTTTGGGATTTCAATCTCAGTACTTCAAAAACAAGCCACACCAGGAATTCCTTGTCAAATTGTTTCAACTTGTGTTCATACTTCTAAGATAGGCAAAATTAACTACACATGGATGACATTTTCTTTAAGATAAAATTTAAACTATCTTAATTTTTTCATTTTAAGCATAAAGATATATCACAGAATACCTCAGTGACAAATGATTTGGTCTACAAAGGAATACAGCTTGATAGCTAGACACTTCAGTCCACGAAGTTAACAGGTTACATTATGTCTTACAACAAAAATTCCACCAACCTGCTAAATCAAACCTATGGCATTACAGTATCACAAGCAGAAAGAAATGTTATCTTCTCCTTAGTTTTCATGAGATGCAGATGTTTTAAATAGCAACAAAAACAAAACAAAAATCCTAGAAAATAAAGAGAATGAAGGTAAGAGAGAGAATGAAGGTAAGCATTGACCATGTGGTTCTCCTGGGGACGCTTTGTCTACTTCCTCCGTGCATGAGAAGTCGTCATCCACTTCCAGGGGTGGCATTTCTTCAGCTGCAGCAGCACTGGGATCATCCATAGTAGAATCTCCCTCATCAATATCTAGACCAAGCCTAATCACCCTGTAGGTCCTGTTAGCATGTGTCTGGGGATCATCCAGCCTGAAGCCAGAAGCCAGGAGAGTATCTCATACACTAAGAGGACCTGATCCTTCACAGGCTTGTCATTCTCGTCAGCCTTTGCCTTTTGCCCTGAGGTTTCAGTACTAGAGTGGTCAGAGTTTATCTCCAGGTGTTCCTTTGCTGCCATCAAGCTGTCTCTGAAGGCTTGGGCTTTCATGATTCTCTCCATGTTTGGTGTCCATCCATATGTGCTGTTGCACACAATACTTGTCAATGGGCTCAGTCATATAGATCACTTAAAGTCATACACGAAGGTTGAGTTAGCGACTTGGACCTTGATCTCAGCTGTGGTAAAATGAATGTGTCTTTTATTTTCTTCGTTCTGAAACAGCAGTCCTTGAGAGAAACCATCTCACCCACAGAAGCAGGTGTGTAGTCTTGCAATGGTTTTGAAAGCTTCTTCCAGTTTTGAGAGTCTTCATGAATTCTGAGCTCTATATTTTTTGAGAACTGCTCATAAAAATTTTTGTAGTTTTCTTTATCTTCTGCCAGTTCAATAAACAGCTCTAAGTATTTCTTGACTAAATTCTTTCTGATAACTTCCAAAATTTTGCTTTGCTACATTTTATGGGAAATATTTAGAGGGAGATCCTCGGAACCCAGAACCCCTCGAATGAACTTCAGATACTCAGGGATTCTTCATATGTACATTTTGATGCTGTTCTTTTTCATTCTACTTTTCAAAAGGATAAAAGGGAGCACACCTCGAGAGAAAAAGAAAGGCCCAGCATTCCAATTTTCTTCAACAGAAAAATGCTTTACTGCGTAATATTCTTCCCAAATGTTGAATAAGCTACATCCCTGTCCAATATGCTCTCCTTTCCCCTACTTCATCTTTCTCTTGAGTATATCACTTTATCTCATGCACAAATGTTATTTGTGTGTATATCCTATATTCCCAATACAACGAAATGTCTGTGAGAGTTAGGGGTGCTTTTGCCTATTTTATTTGTTGCTGTACCTCTACTGCCAGAAATAGTTCTCAGTTCCCAGAAGGTGTTCTGGTCAGTAGCATGTGTTGAAATAATCAACCATGTGTTGATACATTCCTTCTGCCCAAAAACCAAAATCAAAATTACAATGCTTTTAAAATCTCCAATTGCTTCATTGCTGCCTTCCTCTTAGATTTAAAGAAATAGAAGAAAATTAATTACTGTCATTTTTGAGCCCAATATGATGAATTATTAGACAGGAAGTGGTTGAAATACAGGGTGATATAAGACAATTAAGCATGTAGTGATTGGAATAAAATCAGCAGGCATGCAGAACATTTATAATAGTAGGCAATGAACTTGAGGAGTGTTCCTAAGACTAAGGTCAAAAGCATTATGTAAAGTATGCACAGGCTTTGAGATATTTGGATGGCAAAGCCAAAAAGAAAACACACCAATAAAATTACAAATGCATGGATGATAAGGCAATAATCAGAAATATAATGGAATGAAACATTCCAGACCTTATAAAATAAATGAGACCATAAATTAATAGGTTAATGTCTTCCAAGAAATTTAATGAACAGAAATAAATGTTCAATAGAGGTCCATAAAAATTTAAATCTAAAGAGTTTTTTAAATGAGTTCCAAAATTATCCACTAGAATAGTGATCACCCAAAGGACAAGAGAAGGCTGAGGAGATATATACAGTTCAGAAGAGACTGAACCAGCTGATATAGTGCAGTGGGAGAGCACACGCTGAGCACACACAGTGCCGTGGAGTTTAGTCTCCAGTGAAGTGGGGATGGGGTGGGGACAACACTGGTGAGGGTAAAAAGAAAAGAAACCTTAGCTCAGAGTTTGTGCTTCTGCCATTTTACTCTGTATTTTCACATTATCTTAGACACTTAAACATACACACATAAACCTTAAAGTTTAAATTTTAAATTAATAAGTAAAATTAAGCAAACTGGGAGAAAAACAGTTTTTATCTCCTAGTATATTTTCTGTATTGGTAATAAATGATAAGGCAGTTCATAGTACTCATGAGGACACAATTTATAATTCAAACAGTTTGCAAATATTTCTGAGACATTCATCATATGCCAGGACAACATATGCTAAATTACTATACCTGCAAAGTAGTAATATTATAAAAGTATAACTAGAAGATTAAAAAGGCTTATAAACATACCCAGTAGGGGATATATATGTGTGTGTGTGTGTGTGTGTGTGTGTGTGTGTGTGTGTGTGTGTAATTCCACTCACTGTATATTTCAGGAAACCAAGAAATTGATAAAGCTCTGAGTTCAAACTTTTGGAGAACTTGAGTAGAAAACAGCTATCAGCAGATGCTGAGGCTATACAACTACTGAGAAATAAATAAACACATTAATCATTGTGAGAAAAATAGTATTCTCACAAACAGTAGTAATTTTAATTTTTACAATTATAGTAACTTAGAAAAGGACGAAATGTGCATGTATTGAAAGAAAGGGCATTTGTTTCAAAGTAATTGCAAAATTTCAGATTAAACCTATCAGAAGAATGATCAGCAGGAACAGGAAAGGCAACAGCAGCAAGAAAACAAAAGACTAAATTCCTTTTAAATGCTAATGTAGCACTGGTAGAATTTTAAACACTATCTGCCTTCAATGCATAAAATCTAGTAATTAACATATCAAATTATATGCAAGAGAAGTGTGGACAATTGTAAAACTCGTTGGGTCCACATTTAAGTTTTAAATAAAGAGAAAAATGTCATGCTGGTGGGTTAGAATACTCAATTTTATAAAGATCTCAGTTTTTCTTATAATAATCTTTGAATTCAAGAGAATTCATTGGAAATCTCAGAAGTATTTCTTACTGACCACGGCAAGCTGAATCTAAAGTGTATATGGAAGGATAAAGACTGAGAAAATGATGAAAAACTAGAGGGGCCTCTAGGTGGCTTAACCACGGGGTGAGCAGAAGACAGAGGCAGACACTGAGCAGGCTCAGTGGGCTTTGGAGACAAGGAAAGGAAGGGACTCTCTGATAGATGGTGCTGGGACAGTGGTGCACATGGCAAGGAATTGAATTTGTGGTCTCATCATAATCACCAAGCACACACTGCAATAGATAAGGAAGGATCAGAACCTAAAATCTGGTGTCAGGAAGGAAAAAGTTAAAATATTACATGAAAGTGGTAACAGAAGATATGACTAACAAATTTGAGAACTTCAGTGTTCATTTTTTAAAAGAGAGATGAAATTGGCAGATCTGGTGGGGGCACCAGGGAGAAGTTGGAGGGTAAAGACTGGGGGGTGGACTTGACAAAACACACTGTCTATATGTATGAAATTCTCAAGCAAAAAAGTTCTTTCTAAAAATAAATAAAATACGTCTGACAAAATATTGCTTACAAATTAAATATATATGGGGTTGTTCTGAAGCTTGGTAGAGTGTTTGCTTAGCTCACATGAGGTTCTCTGCTCAGTACCCAGTAGTGAACAAAAAGAAAAGTAAATGAATATAACAAAACTTTAAAACTAAATCAAATGGCAATGGTAAAGTCCCAGAAAATAATGCTGCCAATGAAGGAAGGATGGGAGAGCTCCCAGATCCATGGACTGGCTGAGTGAGACCTGTTTTCTCAGTAAATTGAGATTATAATAATGTTGATTTATCTTACTACTTATATGTCTATTTAATCATCTTTAAGTGCTACATGATAAAAGTATTTGAACCAAAGGATATGTATATGTAACGTGACAAACAGTGATCAATAATATGCACAGCTGTGTGATAAAAGTATTAGACATACTGTAGACACATCACAAACATTCACAGAAGAAAAATGCAGCCCATCGCGTTCCCATGCCAGGCACGAGCCACTGTATATTTCTAAATCTGCATATCACACACACACACACACACACACACACACACACACACACAGAGTAAAAGCCAGCATGGGATACTAGACTATTAGTGATAGTGTTGTGTCAGTGTGACTTCGTCAGCTGTGGCAGGTCCACTGTTCTGGCCAGAGATACTGAGAGCTGGGAGACTCGGCATGCATCCTCACAAAGGGACACATGGGAAATCTCTGTACCTGCTCCTCCAATTTGCTGCAAACCTAATACTGCTATAAGATATAAGATACAAAACACAAATATAAGATGGAAAACACAAAAGTATACAAAGATGGATGTATATCATAACATCAAATTCTTAAACCTCAAAACCATAACATGAGTAATTCTTTCCTTGACTTTAATTTTTAGCATTTTATATGCAATTACATTCCTTTTATAATTTAATAGAGTAAATTAAAATGAAAAACTAATGTTAAAATATTAGGTATGCCAGTTAAGGTGCTACATACCTGTAATCTCAGTGCTGGGAAGGCAGAGTCAGGTGGATCATGAGTTTGATGCCATCTTGAACTATGTATGGTTTGACTAAGAACAGCCCATATGCTCCTATACTTGGTCCTCACTTGGTGGAACTGTTTGGGAAGGATTAGGAAGAATGGCCTTGTTGAAGGAGGTATATCACTGGGGTAGGCCTTGAGGTTTCAAAAGCCCAGCTGTTCCCACTTAGCTCTCTCTGCCTCATGCTTATGGATCATGATGTAAGCTCTCTGATATTGGTCTAGCCCTATGCCTCCCAACTTGCTGCCATGTTCCTGTCATGACGGTGATGTACTCACTTTCTGAAACTGTTTGGACACAAGAAAAAATTCTTTCTTCTGTTAGTGCCTTGATCATGGCATCTTCTCAAAAAAAAAGTGTTGTGGAATATTAATTTATGTGATGAAATTGTTTAATGATACAAAGATGTGTTACATTTGTTTGACTTAAACAAAATTAACCTGGGGTCAGGAGACTGAATCAGCAACTAGCTGACAGGAAGTGGTAGGGAGGAACCATAGGTAGCTAGGGTTCTTAAATGGGGGCTAAGCAGAATGGTGCCCACTTTTGGGGGAGATACAAGATAGCATTCTGAGAAAGTTAGTTACTTGCTATTCAGCCTCTCTGAGGGAGCAGAATTTCACCTTAACCTTTGAATCCTGAGCTTTATAGAGGGTTAGAGATCTGGATAGTTTCCTTTAGCAGCCTTAAAAGAGCCATTTCCTGAGGGAACAGAATTCCTGCCTGGTCAGTGAGGCCATACCAGTTACTGGTAGCTGCAGAATTGAAGTTGCAGTTTAGGACAGCAGTTGTTTAAGAGACAGCTACTGAATTTAAAGAAAAACAACAGAAAAGTAGCCAAAGAAAGGTTATGTAGTAAGATCTTATTGCCAAAACAAACAAGCAAATATTAAATAAAGTATCTGGGTGAGGGGGTGCTGCATACCTGCAATCTCAGTGCTTAGGAGGTAAAAGCAGGATGACTAGGAGCTCAAGGCCAGGCTTGGTTACATAGTGCATTTAGAATAGGCCTGGGCTACATGTCCCCCGTCCCCCCTCTGTGTGTGTGTGTGTGTGTGTGTGTTTGTATCTTAGGCTCATCTTTTACATATAAATTAGTCTCACTGATCCCCAAACTCCTGGAAACTTTTCTCAAGTTGGTACTGAAAAAGCACAAACATCCAGAAAGATTTTCAGCTTAAAACTATGCTGTAGTAGAGAGACTGATGTGGTGACACACACGGCACAGGGGGAAATATCACAGCACCCCATTCTTCCCATTCCTAGAGGCTCATCTCTTCATGGGAGAAAGAGAACACAAAGGCCCAAAGCATAGTTTTCCAGTTAAGAAGTGGACAGGACAGTACATCTGGGAGAAGCTGGGGAAGACAATGAATATAATAAAAAACATTATATGAAATCCTCAAAGAACTAATTTTTTTAAAGGTTGTATAAATTTGAAACTTCTATTTGAGGAAAGGCAATATTAGAAGCAGCAGGAAAGATAGGAGGGGAGTCAGTGAATGGGTAAGTGGGGAGCTGGTGAATGGGTAGATGGGGAGCTGGTGAATGGGGAGGTGGGGAGCTGGTGAATGGGGAGGTGGGGAACTGGTACAGAGAGAGGTGGAGAGCTGGTGAATGGGTAGGTGGGGAGCTGGGGAGTAGACCCATTAACTCATAGCTGCTTGTAATTTGAGTTTAAAGCTAGAGAATTATTTTTGGCAAAACCAATAGCATTCAATTTATAACTGATGTAACCAAGTATTTCTAACTTTAAAATGCTAAGTCAAAAGTTCAGTGAGTAAAAAGACACGAATGTAAGAAAAGTAAGATTCACTGCTAGGAGACAAAGAAACCACCCTAATCACTAGTGAACATTAATTATTCTATATCAATAGGTTTTGTGCTGCTTGTAAGGGTGGAAACACTAGCTTAATTGCTATATTATATTTAATTATGTCTTCATATAAATATGATGCATGAATGCAACCATAAACTAGGGAAATTTCATATTAAACAACATTCACCCACATAATCATCTTTAAATAAGGTAAAATAATGTATGATTGAAGACATAGCCAAAGCAGCCCTTCAATAATCACGTCAAATCACCCAAGCCTTATTGCTTCCTTTATTGTGGCCGGCATCCCTACCTCTAGCTCCCTACTTCGAGCCTTCTTCCAAAGCAAGTACTCAGTCACTTGTCCAGATGCATGGAACGGGGTGGGCAGCAGTGCTGGGTGCTATGCATAGGATAGCGAGAGTCCACATGGACAGAAGCTACCGTAAACAGACAGGTGGTTTTAGCGGAAGACTCCTAGGAGGAAGAAGAAGCTTTAGGCAAAAGGGCATGTCCTCATAGTATGTCAGTCAACTCAGAGGCAGGCAATTATGTCATATCTCATAAATTATATACATCATAGAATATAGAATTTGAAATTGATTTTTAAGGTGGAAACACAGTGATTCAAAGAAATTTTGATGATTTCTTTTGGAATTATTTAGAATTATCTCCTCAAATTAGGAGATTAAGCCTTCATTCTCCTCCACCTTTACAGATAGTTAAGGGTAAAACTAGAGAGAACTAGAGAGACCCTGCAAAGTTATCTGGTTGCACACAAAATTTTGCCTACCTTTTCTTTCACTGTTGATAAAACTAATACTATTGTCAAAATACCTTAGACAATATTTTTTTAAAAAAAAAGAAAAAAGGGGGCCTAGAAAGATGGCTTGACATTAAGAGCAATACTGCTGTGGTAGAAGATTTCAGTTTAGTTTCTGGTACTTGAATCTGATGGTTCTCAATGGCCTGTTATTCCAGTTCACGAGTCTCTGACACACTCTTATGTTCCCTTAAGGCAATTGTACTCATGTGCACACACTCACACAGAGACATACATACATACATACACACAATACACATATTTAAAAATAAAATATTTGAAAAGGACAAAGGTACAGAGTGAATTATTTGAAAGTTAAGCATAGAAAATGCGGAAAATTGTTTGCTCATTAAATATAAGTAAACCATTCCATGAGGAAAAGTAAAATGCAATAAAACCAGAACTGTATACAGGAATAGCATAGAAAAGTTCAACATTTAAATAAGAGATTTCCCTTTTTAAAAAACACATAGGAATTTTCGATTCCTTTATAAAAGTTAATAGTCATCAAAGCTTAAGCTTGCCAATCTACTCACTTTGCATTTGAATTTGAATATTTTTTAAAGTTAGCAAACTGCAAAGTTAGCATATCTAAGAATAAGAATTTCTTAGCAAGGATCTCTTAAAAAAGCAATGTGAAAAACTCAAATTCAAATTCATAATAGCATCGAAATGCACAGATGCATTGTATATTATTTTGCATAACTTCAAATATAACTAGAAGTGACTCATTCTAGACTTGCAAGAAATTTGAGAATGAACCAATAAATGTGCAAAAGCAAATGAGAGCATCACAGAGCAGAGCCGCCAGCTGCGTACATTAGGACTCATGATGCTCTTTTCGTAGGACAGACCAATGTGCATTACTATTAGACTAATTTTAATATTTTATATGTCTCTAATAAGATGATGTTTTCCATGTTCCTAAGGCCCCAAAACTAACCAACAGATAATTAAATAATCAGAGAAGCAATGAAAACATTGCTGTCAGGAAGCACAGTAATAAAAACTGGAAAGAGCCGTTCACAGTGAGGACAAGAGCAGGAAAATGGAGGCGCACAATGACATAGGGCTATTGGGGGAAGAAACAGCTTCAGTGCCTTGGGGCTTGGCACGCTTGGGGACAAGCAAAAAGGCTGGCATGGTGAGCAGGGTGGACCCATTTTATTTCCAGGTGACCCCCAATAATAACTTAAGGTTAGCACCACATTGGTCAGATACTATGTTAAGAATGGATTATGAGTTAGCCCTGACCACGCAGGTTCAGGATGTCCTATGAAGACTCGGAATTGGACATTCTGAAATCATTTGCTTTGAATCATCATGTGTGGAAGCAAGTGTGCGCAGTGCATGCCGTGGAAATGAGCACTGTCAGGGAAAAGGCATGGTGGACTGTGCTTGAACACTGACATCTCACTGGTGTTTCCACAGAACAGGGACAGGAGGAGTACACATTTAGCCACAGGGACACAAGGCTTCCCTGCATAGAGGTACACAACCACATTCTCATTCAGTGGGAGAAGTGATTCACAGCTCAGGCCAAATTCCAGTCACTGTTTTGTGGTCACTTAGAGCAGAGCAGTTGCCGGTGGACCGGCAGCATGGGAGCCAAGATTCTTGCCATCTTGTCAGAGGCTGCAAGGTGTTTCAGGAGGTTCAGAGTCAGCCTCTCACTGGCAACATCTGGATGCCTCTATCAGGGTGCAGCTGGACTCTTGGCTACCATCTCTCTAGTAAGGTGCAGTCGGAAACCTGGGACCACCTGGGTACCTGGATAACAGTGTCTATCTCTCTGGAATAACCTCAGGCTGATTCTTGAGAACTGTTTGTTTATTTGGGGTTCTATTGGAGTTCCCTCAATCCATAATAAGACTGATCTCCCCTAGGAAATGAGAATTCCCCATGAAGATTCCCTCTGCCTTTGGTAAGAAATGTGTGTAGGTATTGAAGAAAGCTGAGTTAGTGGACCATCGTGTTTCTGCCAGACATGTGTCTAAGCCCGTGGTTCTCAGTCCTTCTAATACCATGACCCTTTAGTACAGTTCCTCGTGTTGTGGTGATCTTCTCCCAACCATAAAATTATCTTATTGCTACCTCATAACTGTAATTTTGCTACTGTAATCATAATGCATATATCTGTGTTTTCTGGTTGTCTTAGGAAAGAATTGAGGCCAGAACCTACTTCCATGAACTAAAATATATATAGACTACACTATCTCCTTATTGAAGCTAGTTGGGATCAAACATATGAAAGGAACTATCCAAGACTTGGAAAATAAAATAGAGACAATAAAGAAAACAGCAAGCCAAGAGAAATATAGAAACAGAAATCATGAGAAAACGATCAGCAACCACAATCGCAAGCATGAACAGCAGAACACAAGAGATGGAAGAGAGAATCTCAACCACTGAAGATACAATAGAGGAAATAGACTGATCAGTCAAAAAAAAATTAAATCTAACAGAAGCTTAATGCAAAATATTTAGGAAATATGGTACACCATGAAAAGACCAAATTTAAGAATAATAGGTATAGAAGAAGTTTACTCAAAAGCACAGAAAATATATTTAACAAAATAATAGAAGAAAACTTTCCCAACCTAAAGAAAGATATGCCTATGAAGATACAAGAAGCTTACAAAATACCAAAAAGACAGGATCCAAAAAAAAAGTCTCTTTACCACATAACAATCAAACACTAAACATACAGAGTAAAGAAAGAATTAAGGGCTGCAAAGGAAAAAGGCCAAGTAACATATAAAGCTAGACCTACCAGATTTACACCTGAATTTTCATTGGAGACAATGAAAGTCAGAAGGCCATGCTCAAGTGTTATGCAGACACTAAGAGACCACAGATGCCAACCCAGACTATTATACCCAGCAAATTTTTCAATCACCATAGAAGAAAAAAGCAAGATATTCCACGACAAGACCAGATAAAACTAGCCACAAACCCAGCCCTACACAAAATACTAGAAGAAAAACTCCAACCCAAGGAATTTGGCTACATCAACAAAAACACAAACAATTGATGGTGTCATAGCAGCAAATCCCAAAGAAAGGAAAGACGTACAAATTAACATTACCAACAATGAAAACTAAATTAACAGGAGATAGCAATAACTGGTCATTAATATCCCTTAATGTAAATGGACTCAACTCACCTATGAAAAGGCACAGGCTAACAGATTGGATACAAAAACAGAATACATCCTTCTTCTGCATACAAGAAACACACCTTGACCTCAAAGACAAACATCGTCTCAGAATAAAAGGTTGGTAAAAAAAAAATACCAATCAAATAAACCTAAGAAATAAGCTGGTGTAGCTATCTCAATATCTAACAACATAGACTTCAAACTAAAATCAATCAAAAGAGACAAAGGACATTTCATATTAGTCACAGGAAAAGTCCATCAAGAGGAAATCTCAATACTGAATAACTATGCCCAAAATACAAAGACACCCTCATATGTAAAAGAAACACTTCTAAAACTTAAATCATACATTAAACCCCACACACTAATAGTGAGAGACTTAAGCTCTCCCGTCTCAACACTGGGCAGGTCAGTCAGACAAAAAATGAACAGAAAAATAGGGGAACTAACAGATGTTATGATTCTTTCTTATTTATTAGGACCGTGTTACATACCACAGCATTGAAGACAAGGGGACTACTTACAGGAGTCAGTTTTTCTTTCTCATTCTGTGGGTTTCGGGGATCAAAATCAGGTCACCGGACATGGGAGCAAGTATATTTACTAACTGAGTCATCTTGCCAGCCCTAATCTGAATTTCTCTTCTGTATTATCCAAGGCTTCTTGTTACAAAGACTAAGCTCAAATTCTGGCTTTCACCCAATGAGACTATGAGAAAAGCATTTAAATTCTTTGGTCCCTAGTTTTCTTATTTGTAAAGGTTTTAATCATTGGTGATTGTGAGACTTTAATTCACTATCAAAGATAATGCATTGTATCACATGTGGCCTGTAGCTCCAACAGGTGACACATCCTTAAAATCAGGAATGTAAAGAGATTGTATTTAAATCGCTAAATGTATTTGGAAATATTTTTATCCAAATATTTGAATTTAAAAATAACAGCAAGCTCCCATGATACCAGATAGGGATCCTTCCTTTCTCCTCTCTAGGGGGCTGAAAATTGACTCTCCTTCCTCTGGACCCTGCAAATGCCACCCTCAGAGAAGACTCTCTTTTCAGTGAAGAATGCACACTGGCTCATGGCTGCTCAAGGGGTGGAGACTAAGTGACACGTGAGTGTTCAGCCCGAAACCAAACATATATACCACCCTCATTTTGGTGCGGGAGAATTGTCTGTATTCTGTCAATCATGTTTTAAATAAACGCTGATTGGTCAGGCAGGAGGTGTAGGTGGGAAAACCAGACAGGAAGTGGAAATGATGCAAGGAGAGCAGGAGAATTCTGGGGAGGAGGAAGCTGATTCCTCGCACTCCTGCCCAGATCACCGAAGCAGCAGGATGTGTGCTGCCCCACTGAAAAAGGTACTGAGTCACATGGCTAAAATAGATTAGAAAAATGGGTTAATCAAGGTGAGAGCGTTAGCTAATAAGAAGCCTGACCTAAAGGGCCAATCAGCTTTATAACTTATGGAGTTCTGTGGTTGATTTTCTCTGGGACTAAACAGCTGTGGGGTACTGGGACGCACAGAAAACACAAACAAGCCAGCCCTCATGTTACATCTTTTTAAGGATCAAGAAACATTTTAGAAGAGGGGACAGAAAAATACAACAACCTGAAGAAAAGAAAAAGAGCTACAAAATGCCATCTCTGGGGAAAACCATGGCAATCATGAACTCATAGCAGGTGCAGATCTCAGCACTTGATCTGCACAAGGATGGTCTGATTGACAGTCAGATAGGGATGGGATTTGGGGAAGCCCTACCACATACTGCTGAACTACTTGTTTCTAATAGAGGAGAATTAAAAATTTCTACACACATTGAGTTTTGACATTTTAAATTTGGCAAAATATACATTACATAAAAGGCGTTATGATGAGTAGTTCAGTAACATCACATCCATCTGCATCATCTTGTCAACACCATCACTGTTTGTTACATCATTCACCCAGGAAACTCTGTCCCCGTTGCCATAGCCACCCAGCTTCCTCTCCCACAGGCCCTGGAACCATTCTACTTTCTGCATCTATGAATCTCCTGACAGAAGAGGGATCATGCCACATGGTATTTTGTGTCTGGTTTATTTCACTTAGCATGTTGTTTTCAAGATTTACCCATGCTGAAGCATATATGTCCAAATACTCTTCTTTTAAAAGTCTTAATAGTATTTATTGTGCAAATTCTCTTTGTCCATTCATTACCAATGGACACTTTAACTGGAATGGCAAAATACTTTCAGAAGCCAAAAATTAAGATGCCTTATTCTTATTCATATCATTGCATTGTTAACTCAGCCTGGTGCCAATCAACAAATGATAAAGAAAATGTACCACAGTCACATATTCTTTATTGCATTTTCATCCATAAAGAGAAATGAAGTCATTTCATTTTCAGAAAAATGGATGGAGCTGGAGACCTTGATGTTAAGCAAAATCAACCAACCTGTGGAATTGGTACCATGAAGAGTCTCTCATATGTGGACTCCAGAGGAGAAAGATGTGTGAAGAGGGGAGAGGACTGGAGCAGGGGTCCGAGGTGGGAGTCAAAGAGCGGGTGGCAAAGCAGTAAATAGGATCAAAGTACCATTTAGAGAGGTACAAACAAGGGTCAAACAAATTTATTTATATTTATATAAAATCTGTAAGTATATAGAAGTTCCACATACATAATTTAATGGATAGATACATTTTAAACTTAGAAATTCCTGTATGTTAGTTTATCATATTAATTTCTTTTTTCTCATTATCTCAGAGGCAAAAAAATGATTCCTAAGTGAAAGGAAACTTTCAGAATTTATTTGCTTTGAAGAGCAATATACACAGAGAACATTTTGAATTACTTTTATTGGTTTCATTTATGTATGCAATATGCCAGTCACAAAAATATAAACCAAAAATGTTTAATTTTTTATTCACATCTTAATAAACACTGAAAAGGAATATATATATATATATATATATTAACATACAAAATAGTATATCACAAAGCAGTAGCAGATACCAATATACCATCACTGAAGAAACGAAAGCTGTTCCTTTTAATTGTGGCCCCGACTTCAAAGGATGTGGTATTTTGATTATTGCTTTGCTCAAGTGCTATTCGAAGATTGGGGTCTATCAGAGGAGTTCTGGGTTGTTGAATTACAGTGATCGTGGGAGCAGAAAGCTCTAACCTGTCTCCTGTTTGGCCCAATGCTTATCTTTGTTGTACAGAGGCAAGCAGGCTGGGAAGTCAGCTGTAAGTGGAAATTCCCAGAGTCACTTTGGAAATAGCACCTGACTTTTCAAGGACAGAAGCTCAAGAAAGCTGGCTAATTTCCCAGATGTTTTACAAAGTCCTCAGATATCATATTCTAAAAATGATTTTAATGGGCATTAAAATATGGGACTTAGAGGCTATAAAAGCTTCTACAGAATCAGGTGGGCAGACACTTTTATTAACGTCACTAATGCAAAGGTATTCTTAGGGTCTTTGATGAGTTGAAAAGCTGCCAGTGGGATGCATACCTTTTCATTTTAATTTTGTCTAAGACAAACTTAAAATCGCAGAATTTTTATCCCTTAGAGAACATGACCCATTTCCACATGGTTGACCTATGAATGTTACAGAATAAGTTAAAAGTAGTTAATGTGCTCAAAACTAGACTTTTGTCCAAGAGACTTAGGAGGATTTTCCTGCCCAAAGACATATTCTTTTTGTAATCCTTTATATGTCATGGGACCTTTTTCTTTTCTTTTTTATTGATTTTTATTGAGTTCTACATTTTTCTCTGCTCCCCTTCCTGTCTCTCCCCTCCCCTTCAACCCTCTCCCATGGTCCCTTGCTTCCAATTTACTCAGGAGATCTTGTCTTTTTCTACTTCCCATGTAGATTAGATCTATGCATGTCTCTCTTAGGGTCATCTTTGTTGTCTAGGTTATCTAGGATTGTGAATTGTAGGCTGGTTTTCTTTGCTTTCTGTTTAAAAACAGCTTATGAGTGAGTACATGCGATAATTGTCTTTCTGGGTCTGGGTTATTTCACTCAGAAATGAAAACATCAAAAATGATGTTTTCTAGCTCCATCCATTTTCCTGCAAAATTCAAGGTGTCATTATTTTTTCTGCTGTGTAGTACTCCATTATGTAAATGTACCACATTTGCCTTATCCATTCTTTGGTCTAGGGGCATTTAGGTTGTTTCCAGGTTCTGGCTATGACAAACAATGCTGCTATGAATATAATCAAGCACATGTTCTTGTGGCACAATTGAGCATCCTTTGGATATATACCCAAAAGTGGTATTACTGGGTCTTGAGGAGGGTGGTTTCCTAATTTTTTGAGGAATTGCCACATTGACATCCAAAGGGGCTGTACCAGCTTGCATTCCCACTAGCAGTAGAGGAGTGATTCCTTTACCCCACAACCTCTCCAGCATAAGTTGTCATCAGTGTTTTGGATCTTAGCCATTAATACAGGTTTTAAATGGAATCTCAGAGTTGTTTTGATTTGCATTTCTCTGATGACTAAGGATGTTGAATATTTCCTTAAGTGTCTTTCAACCATTTTAGATTCCTGTTGAGAGTTCTTTGTTTAGGTCTGTCCTCCATTTTTTTTAATTGAATTATTTGTTCTTTTGATGACCAATTTCTTGAGTCCTTTGTATATTTTGGAGATAAGACCTCTGTCTGATGTGGGGTTGGTGAAGATCTTTTCCCATCCTGTAGGCTGTTGTTTTGTCTTGTTGACCATGTCCTATGCTTTACAGAAGCTTTTCAGTTTCAGGAGGTCCCTTTTATTAATTGTTTCTCTCAATGTCTGTGCTACTGGGGTTATATTTAGGAAGTAGTCTCCTGTGCCAGTGTGTTCAAGTGTACTTCCCACTTTTTCTTCTATGAAGTTTAGTGTGGCTGAGTTTTTGTTGAGGTCTTTGATCCATTTGGACTTGTGTTTTGTGCATGGTGATAGATATATTTTCATTCCTCTACATGTTGGTATCCAGTTACACCAGCACCATTTGTTAAATATGCTTTTTTTTTTTTACTATTTAATACTTTTTGCTTTTTTGTCAAAAATCAGGTGTTTGATGGTGTGTGGATTAATATCTGGGTCTTCAATTAATTTCCATTGGTCCTCCTGTCTGTTTTTATGCCAATACCAGGCTGTTTTCAGTACTGTAGCTCTGTAGTAGAGTTTGAAGTCAGGGATCGTGATGCCTCATTCTTTTGTTATACAGGATTGTTTTGGATATCCTGGATTTTTTGCCTTTCCATATGAAGTTGAGTACTGTTCTTTCAAGGTATGTAAAGAATTTTGTTGGGCATTGTTTTTTTTTTTTTTACTTTGTTAATTCTACTTTGCCAAGAGCATGGGAAATCTTTCCACTTTCTGGTGTCTTCTTCAATTTCTTTCTTCAAAGATTTAGAGTTCTTTTTATACAAGTCTTCCACTTGTTTGGTTAGAATTACACCAAGATATTTTATGCTATTTGTGGGTATTGTGAAGGGTAATGTTTCTCTGATTTCTTTCTCAGCCAATTTATCATTTGTGTACAGGACAGCTACTAATTTTTTTTGAGTTAATCTTATATTCTGCTACATTACTGAAAGTGTTTATGAGTTATAGAAGTTCCTTGATAGAATTTTTGGGGTCACTTATGTAAACTATCATATCATCAACAAATAGTGAGAGTTTGACTTCTTCTTTTCTGATTTGTATCTCATTGATCTTCTTTTGGTGTCTTATTCTTCTAGCTAGAACCTCAAGAACTATATGGAGAGAATGTGCAACTCTGTCTTGTTCCTGATTTCAGTGGGATTGCTGTGAGATTCTCTCCATTTAGTTTGATGTTGGGTGTTGTCTTGCTGTATATTGCCTTTATGATGTTTATGTATGTACCTTGTATTCTTGCTCTCTCCAAGACCTTTATCATAAAGAGATGTTATATTTTGTCGAAAAGCTTTTTCGGCATCTAGTGAGATAATCATGTGGTTTTTATTTTTCACTTTGTTTATATGGTGGATTACATTGACAGATTTTCACATGTTGAACCATCTTTGCATCTCTGGGATGAAGCCGACTTGATCATGGTGGATGATAGTTCTAATGTGTTCTTGGAATCGATTTGCCAGTTTTATTGAATATTTTTACATCAATGTTCATGAGTGAGACTGGTCTGTAATTCTCATTTTTAGTAATTTCTTTCTGTGGTTTGGGTATCAGGGTAATTGTAGCCTCATACAAAGAGTTTGGCAATGTTCCTTCTGTTTCTATTTTATGGAATAATTTGAGGAATATTGGTATTAATTCTTGTTTAAAAATCTTGTAGAATTCTGAGCTGAAACCATCTTGTCCAGGGTTTTTTTGGTTGGGAGACTTTTGATGACTGTTTGTATTTCTTCAGCAGTTATAGGTCTGTTTAATTTGCTTATCTGGTCTTGATTTAATTTTGGTAAGTGATATTTATCCAGAAAGTTGTCTATTTCCTTTAAGTTTTCGAATCTTGTGGAGTACAGGTTTTTGAAAAATGACATGATGATTCTCTGTATTTCCTCCATGTCTGTTGTTATGTCCCCCTTTTCATTTCTGATTTTGTTAATTTGGATATTCTCTTTCTGCCTTTTGGTTAGTTTGGATAAAGATTTGTCAGTTTTGTTGATTTTCTAAAAGAACCAGTTCTTTGTCTCATTGATTCTTTGTACTATTTTCTTTGTTTTTATTTTATTGATTTCTTCTCTTAGTTTGATTATTTCCTGTTGTTCTTGGGTGAGTTTGCTTCTTTTTTTTTTCTAAAGTTTCCAAATGTTCTATTAATTCACTTGTGTAGGCATTTAGTGCTATGAACTTTCCTCTTAACACTGCTTTCATTGTGTTCCATAAATTTGGGTGTGTTGTGTGGTCATTTTCATTGAATTTTAGAAAGTCTTTAATTTCTCCCTTTATTTCTTTTAAAATCCATGGATGTTTCAAGTGAGCATTGTTTAATTTTCATGTGTTTGTGGGCTTTCTGGAATTAGTATTGCTGTTGAATTCTAGTTTTAATCATGGTGATCTGAAAAGATACATGAGGTTATTTCAATTCTTTTTTTATTTGTTCAGGTTTATTTTGTTACCGAGTATGTGGTCAGTTTTTGAGAAGGTTCCAAGAGGTGCTGAAAAGAAGGCATATTCTTTTTTGTTTGGATAGAATATTTTATAGATGTCAGACAAGTCCATTTGAGTCGTAACTTCTGTTAGCTTCCTTATTTCTCTGTTCATTTTTTGTCTGACTGACCTGCCCAGTGGTGAGATGGGAGAGCTTAAGTCTCCCACTATTAGTGTGTGGGGTTTAGTGTATGATTCAAGTTTTAGAAGTGTTTCTTTTACATGTGAGGGTGTCCTTGTATTTGGGGCATGTATGTTTAGTATTGAGATTTCCTCTTGATGAACTTTTCCTGTGACTAATATGAAATGTCATTTTTTGTCTCTTGTGATTGATTTTAGTTTAAAGTCTAAGTTGTTGTTAGATATTAGGACAACTACACTTGGTCCTTAGGGCCATTTGATTGGAATATTTTTTCCCAACCCTTTACTCTGAGATGATGTCTGTCTTTAGGTTGACGTGGGTTTCTTGTGTGCAGAAGGATGGATTCTGTTTTTGTATCCAATCTGTTAGCCTGTGCCTTTTCATAGGTGAGTTGAGTCCATTTACATTAAGGGATATTAATGACCAGTGATTGCTATCTCCTGTTAATTTAGTTTTCATTGTTGGTGATGTTAATTTGTGTTTTTTTTCCCCTTCTTTGGGATTTGCTGCTGTGAGAACATCAATTGTTTGTGTTTTTGTTGATGTAGCCAAATTCCTTGGTTTGGAGTTTTCCTTCTAGTATTTTGTGTAGGGCTGGGTTTGTGGCTAGGTATTGACTAAATCTTTTTTGTCATGGAATATCTTGCTTTGTCCTTCTATGGTGACTGAAAGTTTTGCTGGGTATAGCAGCGTGGGTTGGCATCTGTGGTCTCTTAATGTCTGCATAACGCTTGAGCATGACCTTCTGGCTTTCATTGTCTCCAATGAAAAGTCAGGTGTAATTCTGATAGGCCTACCTTTATATGTTACTTTGCCTTTTTCCTTTGTAGCTCTTAATATTCTTTCTTTGTTCTGTATGTTTAGTGCTTTGTGGTTAAGGGACTTTTTTTTTTTGATCCAGTCTTTTTGGTATTTTGTAAGCTTCTTGTATCTTCATAGACATATCTTTCTTTAGGTTGGGAAAGTTTTCTTCTATGATTTTGTTAAATATATTTTCTGTGCTTTTGAGTTGAACTTCTTCTTCTTCTTATACCTATTATTTAGGTTTGGCCTTTTCATGGTGTCCCATATTTCCTGGATATTTCGGGTTAAACTTTTGTTAGATTTAATGTTTTCTTTGATTGACAAGTCTTTGATTGATGAGATACAATTTTCTTTGATTGATGAGATACAATTTCCTCTATTGTATCTTCAGCGGTTGAGATTCTCTCTTCCATCTGTTGTATTCTGCTGTCAAGCTTGCATTTGTAGTTGCTGATCGTTTTCTCATGATTTCTGTTTCTATAATTTCCTCTGCTCGTGTTTTCTTTATTGTCTCTATTTTACTTATCAAGTCTTGAATAATTTCTTTCACATGTTTGATTGCTTTTTCTTTGTTTTCTCTAAGGGATTTGCTGATGTCTTCCAATTTTTTGTCTGTCTTATCTTCCATTTCTTTGAGGGAATTTCTCATTTCTTCTTTAAGGGTTTCAAACATTCTCCTGAGGTTATTTTTTAGGTCTTTCTTCTGCTTCATCTATATTTGGTTGTTAAAGTCTTGCTATTTTAGGGTCTTTAGGTTTTACTGGTGTCATGTTGCTCTTTGTGGTGCTGTGTGTGTTCTTACCTTTTCTACTCATCTTTTCCTCTAATACGTGTGGTTGGGACTGTCTGTGATTCTGCTGATTAATCTTCTAGGTGCCAGTAAATCCAAGGCTCAGATGATTGTTCCTAGTGGTACAGTCAGTGTCATGGTTTTAGTTCCCCGATTGGTTACTCTGTGTTCCTGAAGGTCACTCTGCACTCTCTGGCTTTGCTCTACTCCCTTGGAGTTTCCTGTCTCGGGCCTGCTTGAGCCTAGGTTGTAGGCTCAGACCTGTTTCTGTAAATGTCCCTGGTATGGATCATTTGCTGCAGAGATCCCTGGCTTGAGGTTGGTCCTGTAAAGGTCTCTGGCTCCAATCTACTTCCTTGAAGGTCCCAGGCTCAGTTCACCCAGACCTGCAGAGGGCCTGGCTCAGGCTTACTCCCTCAGAGGTCCCAGACTCATACTCAGACTGGCAGATGTTTCTGGTTTCTGCCTGCTCTCTTTAATGTCCCAGATTGAAGCCTGGACCCAAAGAGGTCCTGGCTCAGGCCTACTACCTCGGAGGTCCCAGACCCATGCCTGGACCCACAGCTATCTCTGGTTCCTGCAAACTCCTTCAGAGTTCCCAGATTCTTGACCAGACCCACAGAGGTCCTGGCACAGGCATAGTTCCTCAGAGGTCCTAGACTCACACCCAGACCCACAGAAGTCCTGGCTTAGGTCTACACCTTTGAAGGTCCCAGATTCATGTCTGGACCTGCAGAAGTCTGTCTCTAACCCACTTGCTCAGTGGTTGTTCCCCTGTACCTTCTCCAGTGGAGTACACTGTCTCAGGTCTGCTCTGGCCTGTGTTGCTGGCTCAGTCCTGCATCCACAAATGTCCCTGGTATGGATCCACTCCCGCTCCCATGGAGCTCGCTTTCTCGGGCCCTTTCCAGTCTAGGTAGCTGGTTCAATCAGGACCTATTTCCTTAATCATACATAATATTTAAGAGCTGGGAGGGTAGTTCATGAATAGCACACTTGCTATAAGGCACTTAGTTCCAGCCCCCTGAACTCTCCCAACTCCCACAGAACAAAAGAAAAGAGAAGTAATGAGTTTGAAGAATATAAGAAAAAACTGGGGTGGGTCCCACTGATTTTTGAAATTCTGCTACATCACTTTTGTCTCTGATGAAGCCTGTGACACAACCCTTTGGTATTTGTGCACATTCTGGGTCACTCTTTTGTCTATCAGCCCTAGATTCCACTGGTCTGTTCAACTTGGTCTCAAAAGTCTAACTTAACACTGAATTATTTGTTTTATTATAGGAAAAGAGATTTTGTTATACTCTAATATTCTAGTGTTTTATTCAGTGTTCATCTAGAATGTATAGTTTTATTGTCATTTATCATATATTATCATGAAAGCTTAGTCAGCTAGTATTTAAAATTCTTAGATAATTTTGCTCTATCAAGTAATACACTTGACTTTCCAAGTTAAATGCTATTTCAAGGTTAAAAATGAAAATATTATGCACTCTTCAGCCTCAGTCACTCCTCAGCCTTCTGTCCTGAAGAAAAACAAATCTGAATCTTTGAGTTGGTTAATTGGGCATTTATGTGTTTGTGTATTGAGATTAAATTCACAGACCATAAAAGGGGTCACTCTTGCAATGCTTTACAACTGCCAACCTATCTATTTGTAAATTACCCCTGGACAAACCTCTCCCCATTCGGCCTTCTCTCCTCCTCCTCGTCTCCCGTGATCACAACTCTCTGTAGTGTTTATGGAATCATCAATTCTGAATCATTTACATGAGTCCTTTTAACAACACTTCAGCTGACCTTAAGCGTTGAGTGTCATCAGGACACAGTATGCATCAGTACCTCATTCTGTTTCATGGCCTAACAAAATTCTTTTATTTTAATGTATCATATTTGCCTAGCCATTCATTCTGAGGGACACTTAGGGGATTCTATCCTTTGGCCATTATTACGAGTTCTGCTTTGGATGTGTGTACATGTTTCTGTTGGGATAGGTATGTTGAATTACTCTTTGAGGATTTATCCAGGAGCGGAACATGGCAATTCTAAACTTAACTCATCAAAGATACAAATACTTGTCTTGTGTGTGCAGTTTTGAAAGCGGAATGATAACTTTCCTGAAAGGATGCCCTTGCCTTTTTTTTTCCTGGCTTTCAGTTCTTCTCTTGCTCTCTTTCTCAGTCATGTGACTTCTCATATGCTTCTGTGGATTGTCCAGAGCTATACATTAGTTACTTACGTACATGAATATTGAGATTACCATAAGAAAACCTTGTAAACATAGTCCATTTGAACAAAGAAAACCCTTACCATTTGTCCTATTTCACTAAACATATCCATGGAGATTTTTTTTTCACTTTGCTTTCAATCTCTATAATTTTTTTATCTGGATAATCATATCTTTCGACTTGTATCCCTCTCTCCTGATAAAGGCTCTATCAGTCAATAAAAAAGACCACAGTTGTAAAACTGTTTCAAGTTTGTGGCATATGACAAATAAAACCCAAATAAATATTATTTGGCTATGGAAAAGCAAATTGGTAAATCCCAAATAAGGTATTTCCTCTTAACAAAACTTGCTTATAAACAAATAGTTCCTGTGAATATTTCTGCTACCCTTATGGGCCACAGCTGGATGTTTTCCAGGAAAACTAAACTGTTCTCAACAGCACTGAGATGAAGGACTATGTAAAAGACCCTTGTTTTGATTGTCATGTGTACGTTTTTTTGTTGTTGTTGTGGACTTAAAGCCAAGAAGAAGAAAACAAACAAACAAACACCTTACATTTATTCTGATCTGCTGAACTATTAACCAATAAGCAGGTGATCATGGAAGTCAAGAAGACATAGGCTAAGAAAAAGTAAAGTCTGATTATAGTACTATTGACATTGAAACACAATCCCCCAAATAAGACACTAATGCAGAAGTGTTTTGAAAGGAGGTTCACACTTCAGCGGCCCCAGCAGGGAGTCTTCTGTGATGACTGCTGTGGGGCTCTGGGTCTCCTTAGCCAGATCAGCTGACTTTCCTTAAACCAATGTTTGTTTTCAGATTTTAGACAAGTTGAATGACGACCTTGACAACATGGTGTTGTCGTCATGATGATGCTTCATATTTTCACCAGCTGTTAGTTGAACTTAAGTCCAACTGTCCAGTCCAAATCACCAAAGTAAAGGACGGCTAGAGCAAATGTTCATTTGTGTATCTGTGTGTGGAAGTCAGCGGTCAACCTTGGGTATCGTTCCTCAGGAAATATCAACCATGGGTGACAAAAGTAATCTTATCTAAAGAAGGAGGCCAAAATGTAATAAAAACAGAAAATGGGATCTAAAATAGATAGTGACAAAGAAAAAAAAAAAACTCTGTGTAGTAAACTGAATTCTACACAACAAACTTATCATTCCAATTTCTTTTTATTTTAAGATGTCTTTAAATAATAAAGCTGCATAAGTGTGTCTTTGTTGGTTTGTGCACAGAAATATCTTTTAATATAATATGGATGCAGATCCAAGAGCCCTTCTAGTATACCGGCTCAACTTTCCTGTTGATGTTCAGAAGATCAAGCAGCCCTCCATGAGTTCAGTTCTGGATGGAATTGGCAGAGAGGAAGTTCCCAGATGAAGAAACCAGCTATAAATATAATACTTAGGAATTCTAACAATCTTAATCTTATGTAGGAAACAGAGAGCTAATTTATCCTACAAATACAAGTAGAGTAAACATGTGTAATGAACTTCAGTCTTAGTTGACTGGTATGTTGAGCTCAATTTTTAAAGCCTATTACATTTACTTTTTATGAGACATACTTTTGTATGAGAGATATCTACTTAAAACTGCTACAAAATGTATGCAAGAGAAACCAATGCAAAGAGAATTCAATGGTTTGAAAACTAAGGCCTGTATTGTAAAGCTAGGCTTCATTTTTGATGACTTTAAATTGAAGCATTGTTCATTTATTTCACAGAGAGAAACTTTCCAAATGCCCTGAGCATAGTTTCATTTCATTTTCTGTGCACCAAGTTTATTATGTTCATATATTTTAATGACATGTTCTCATCTAATAGCAGTGTGAGTATAAAATTTTTGTGTACAACATTAGTCAGAATGTTACCCTCAAAGCTTATTTAAGGAATAGAAGAATAAAAACACCCTTCAAGACTGATGCACAGTATTTCTATCATTTGTACTTCAATGTCTGCTTCATTATCACTGGGGAGGGAACTATAGCCATCAGTTTACAATTGGAGCAAAACGTTTCCCTTGAAACTGAAACCATCTTTTAAGGACCATGACTTTTTTGCCATTCATTTGATAAATGAAAAAAGACATCTATTTCAAATTTCAAATGGAGTCAAAATTAAGGTATTTTCAACTTTGCTTTTCTTTCAAGGACAAGTTTGACTTTAAATTTTAGACCAACAATAATCACTTCTTTCAAATTCAATACTACCTCATTTTTTAATGTAGATGTGAGAAAAATGAATGTATTTTAACCACAAAATTATCAAGTTTGACATGTTAGTCATTGGCTTAATTCTCCTATTAAATCTCTCTGCAACGCATCTGCAACCACATGGTGAGTCATAAATAATTGTAAAATCTTACAACTGCATCAAAGAGACAGTAAAGTTGACATAACAGTTACCCTTTCAGTGGTATAACACTCAGCAGTAAGGAGGTGGTGAACTAAGGCAACGCTGGTTTAGATCGGATATTCGAATGGACTCTCAAGCTCCTCATACAGTATTTAGAACAACAATACAAACAAACTCTGTGCTTCTAGCATCTGTTTTACTACTTTACTGACTTAACTGTTTCAATAAATACTGGATCAAACACCAAAGACATAAAAAGGAAAAGAATCATTCTCCTTGCCCCACCATCGTGAGAAAAGGCAGTCACATCAACAGATGCAGTGCATTAAGAGATTGTTACAGCAGGAGTCTGTGCACTTTGCTGTGGCTGCAGAAGAGAAACTACTCTCCTTAGAGACTCCTTAGAGTTGCTAAAAAGTCATCACAAAGGGAGAGCTGGAATGGATGTTGTCTGCTTTCACCCAGAAATCAAGAGATGAGGAAAGAGGAGGGAAGGAGTACTTCCAGCCAAGGCTCTTTTGGTGGAAAGGTTACAGAGTATTGAGAAATCACACACAGCATGTACAGGAAAGTGAACTCTCTCTATGTCGTGTG
Organism: Myodes glareolus; assembly: GCF_982192425.1. Classification (NCBI taxonomy): domain Eukaryota; kingdom Metazoa; phylum Chordata; class Mammalia; order Rodentia; family Cricetidae; genus Myodes; species Myodes glareolus. The sequence goes on from NC_142039.1 coordinate 7,774,136, forward strand.
TGTGTGTGTGTCTGTGTATGTTTATGTAAGAAAGATTCTATTAAATTCACAATAGAACCCCACCTGCAGGATGGAGTTGAAGTGCCCTTCTGCAGAAGCTTGCCTGAGTTCTCAAACTTCCTATCTTGACCTACTTTCCTCATTCCTACTGAGTTTCCTCCAAGAAAAATTACTTAATAAAATGCTTGTACCAAAGTCCTTCCAGATTCTCCTGAGATGACACCCTGCTCTCAGGTGGTAGTTAATAAGACAACTATCATTGTAATAGCTTCAGAGTAACCCTCACAAAACTGAAGGTATGTGGTGTGGGAGGTCCTTCTTTCTATGCATTGCTTTTATTGGTTAATGAATAAAGAAACTGCTTTGGCCTATAGCAAGGCAGAACTTAGCTGAATGCTGGGAGAAAGAAGGTGGAGTCAAGGAGAAGCCATGTAGCCCTGCTGGAGACAGATTCCAGAACTTTACCTGGTAAGCCACAGCCTCATGGTGAACACAGATTACTAGAAATGGTTAAATTAAGATGTAAGAGTTAGCCAATAAGAAGCTATAGCTAATGGGCCAAGTGGTGACTTGATTAATACTGTTTCTATGTGGTTATTTCGAGGCTGAGCAGTCAGAAACAAACAAGTGGCCTCTTACTACAGGTATGCAATTCAGAAAAAAATAGCCAGGAAAGGAGGGGTGAATATACATTTAATAACAACTGATGGATATGGAGAAAAAATAGCAGAAATAAAAATCTGCAATAATTTCACATAATAGACAGCTAGCTAGCATCTCTCTCCCATCTAGAAAACACTGAAGGTAAAGAGCAGGTCTGAAGAAGTGAGAAAATGTGGCAGAGTTAGGGAAGGGGGCATGATTCTGAACTTACAGACATAAAGCATGAAGTCACTATGGAATATCTGCTCTATATAGAGCATCTTCTTTTATATATGTGCACGTCTGAATGCAGAAGCGAATTCTGAGACTTGAAAGCAGACTTGAGAAATAATAAGTTTTATTTCCCCAAAGCACAAGAATTTGTATAGTATTGACTTTGATAGGTTTGATAGGAAATTGATTTATTTTGTGTTTATAATTTTGAGGATGAAATCCAAGTCTTCCATATACTAAGCAGGCACTGCTAGTGAGCTTGACTCTATTTTAGATTGCTTGAACTTCTAGAGTCACAGCACATATTGCAGTATAAATTAAAGTTGAACTCCATTAGAGATACCAAAATATTTTAATGGATTATCAAGTTGAGATAGCCCAGCATAGCTAGTAATGATAATAATATCTCTATTCAAGTCAACACAGGCTCCTAGACACAGAACTTAAGCGGAATCCTGTGACATGGAGACAGCATTTCCATACTAACTGAACATAGTACTTGTAAAATGATCATTGCTATAAAAAAATCATCATTCCTATGAGGCCAGTGAATATAAAAAGGACAGCAGACATGCTCACTGACGTGTGGTTTAGAGAAGAAACATATTTGGGCATCCCTCCTGGACCAGGTTAGTCAGCCTGGCGAGGAACTAGACTAATTCATTAGAAAGGTAAATACAAAATCTCTTGTGCTTAAACTCAAACGAATAGCAACTTGGAACTAAATCTACTAGCTATTGATTTTGGCATATGGTCTACAAAACAGAAAACCTCTGCACTAATTCTGAATGGTGCCGAGGCAAACGGGTATGTAAGTGGCTCCAGAGTAAGCTAGCTTTTGTTATTTGGGGTGTATACTAAAAAAACAACTAGCTGAGTAAATATGGTAGGGCTATCTTCTTGGGACCTCCATACTGATTTACATAGTGGCTAAATTAATTTACATTTCCATTAACAGTGGAAAAGAGTTTCTTCTTTCTCATAAGCAGCATTCAGGCTTTAGAAATGCCCACTGGCCTACTGATTTCCTGTCTGTCCTCGGAGGCCACATACTGACTGCAAGCTTCACTCCATCCCAACTAACTCTCTCCCTTGGCTGATTTGAACAGAGAAGAGGAATTCTATGTTTTAAAGGCAGTTACAATTTGAATTAATGGGTGATACACAATCTTCTGAAAATACTTGGTTGAGAACAATGAGAAAGTTGGCACAGTGGATTTATTCTTGCTCTATTTAATTAGATGGTATTAACAGCTATAAATCTCCAAGCAATGATGACATGCATAGCTCATGTTTTCAAAAGGAGACACAATAGCATAGCTGTGATTTCTCACAGTTGACACAGTAGTTCAAAGGCTCTGCAAAAATAAAACCCAACAGCTCCTGATATTTGTGGTGAATATTAATTTGTCTTAAATTATTTGTTAAAAGCTTCAAAGAAAAGTGTCCATGGAATAGGTTGAACATTGATAGCTAGTGTGCTATATGTAGACTGCCACCCAAGCACTTTCAGCCCATCCACTAATATTCAGTTCCAGATCTACCTGCTGTCTCTTCTGAACTGAGTTTATTGCAGCACTCTGCAGGAACGTTAAGTAGGTCCCTAAGATGCACATAAATTAGGCAAGCGGTAGTGGGTGAGCCACTGTAAAGTCCTCATAAGTCCAGACAAGTCAGTGCAAGGATAGTATAGAACAGCAATTCTCAACCTGGCATTCTCAACCTTTTTGAGTGCTGAACGAACCTTTCACAGGGGTTGAGTATCAGAAGTCCTGCTTATCAGATATTTACATTATGATCCATAAAACAAGCAAAGTTACAGCTGTAAAGTAGCAATGAAATAATTATACAATTGGGGTCATCAGAATATGAGAAACTGTATTAAAGAGTTGCAGCATTAGACAGTTGGAAACCACTGGCATAGAGGAATGTTTATGTTCCTTTCTCCACCTTCTCTCAAATTCTCTATATAGAGCAGCAAACATCTGCCCGATACTGTGCCTGGTACTGTCAGTACCCAATACTGTTTGCCCTTGACCTTCCAAGGGAGAATAGCCTAGAAACTCTTCCTTGATGATGAGGTTCCCCACCTGAGTCTGCCAAGAAGTTCTCTCATCAGACACAGAAGGGAAATAGAAGCTCTCCATGGCACCTGTAGACTTGTGTGTGTCAATAGATGACAAAAAACTTGAAGAGTAGATTTTAGCACCCTAGGACTCCTCTAGTGAGCTACTCAAGATGGTCATAAACCTTGTCTCATTGGGATAGCTCACTGAATTTGCTCTCCTTATTCACTCCATCCTAGGATTGGTTTGCTCTGTTGAAGCAAGGCGTAAGTTGGACCATGTTTTGTTGTTGGTTGGTTTTTAAACTCTTCTAGTCTTTTGACTCTTTGCTTTTGGAGGGACCCACCACCCAGTTCACAGATAAATCACACAGAGGTTTATTGTTGCCTATGAATGCCCAACCTTAGCTTTGACTTGTTTCTTGCCAACTTTTCTTAATTTAAACAAGTCGATCTATCTTTTGCCTCTGGGCTCTTGTGCTATTTCTGTATACCTTACTTTACTTCTTACTCTGTGGCTTGCTGTGTAGCTGTGTGCCGGTCCCTGGAGTCCTTATTCTGCTCCCTGGTCTTCTCCTCCCAGATTTCCCCTCCTATTTATTCTCTCTGCTGCCAGCTCCTCCTATTCTTTCTCCTGATTTGCTATTGGCTGTTTAGCTCTTTTTTAGATCAATCAAATGTTTTAGACAGGCAAAGTAAGACAGTTTCATAGAGTTAGACAAATGCAACATAAAAGAATGCATCAGTAAGCAAATGTTCCAAGTCATAAACAAACGCAATACATCTTAAAATAATATTCTACAAAAATGTTTTCCAGAAGGTGCTGCTTCTCCTTTGCCCTTCTGTGCTCAGATTTCGAGAACTTTCCTTTGTTTCTTGTTGTCTATACTAAACACATGTGTTGGGGTCCTCAGGCCTTTTGTGTTTATTTTCTTTCAAAGCTAAGACAAATTACCATTAACTTGGTATCAAACAACACTTATGCATAGCTAATGTTCATTTTTGTGTTGCTATGGCAAAATGCCCGAGTAACTTAAGGGAGGGGAGCTTATTTGGACTTCATAACTTTAGAGGGCTCAATCTATGATCACTAGGGATCACCATGCGCTTAGAGAGAACATCACAGGTGTGGAAGAGGATGCTGTTCACCTCATTGCACAAGAAGGAGGCAGAGGAACAAGGTAATTCCAAGAACTCAGCCCGAGTGATCTTCCTCCACCCAGTAGGCCAACCTCCTAACATTGTGAGAACCTCTGAACATAGCACTGCCAGTTGTGGACCTTGAGACTTGTAGAGAAAGTTTCATATTCAAACCAGAGTTGTTCTTAAAGTTAGAAGTCTCACTGGCTGAAAACCAAGGTTTCAGTAGGCTTGCCCTCCTTCTGAAGACTCAAGAAGAATCTACTGCCTTGCTTGTCTGTCTTCGGGTATACTTCACATCCCTTGACTCATGGCTTTGGGTCACCTTGAACTTAGCCACCATTTCCTGTTGGGATTCTTTTGCCTCTCTCTCATGTGGGCTTTCAGGTTTATATTGAGTTCAATTGCATACTCAAGGCTAACCTTTCCACCTCAGAATCCTTAATCTCAAATGCAAAGGTCTTTCTCTCACAGAAAGTAAATTCCCAGCTTTGGGGAGTTAAGATCTTGAGAAGACAGGTTTTTTTTTTCCAAAGCCGAGGCACATCTGTATAAATCTACATTTAAGTTCAAACAACTTGAACTATCTGCAAAAATATAATGAATTTTTCAAAGATATTTTCACCATTTGACACTACAGCGCAGTAAAATCTCAGCTCCCGGTTGTTCTCAACTCTCTATCAGCACAGGGCCAGAAACCTTATGAGGGCTGATCAGTGAGTCTCTGTATTGATTCTCTTCAGCTAACAAGTGTGTGCTGTATTGTTCAAACTGTCACATGTCTGCAGCCAATATAATTCTCATTAGCCATAAAGAGTTGTCTTCATGACATTCATAACTGAATATTTAAATCAATAAGCGATGCAGAAATGTCCTCGGTGACAGCAAAGCAACTGTGTTAAAGAACAAAATACTTGCCAGTGCAGAAGCTTCATCATCTGTTCGACTGAGGACAGCATTATTTGATTAGAACACGCCAAAGGATTAATGGAAATTTTTAAATAATGTGATGGTTAAGCCTGAAATTACATTGGCCTGAATTGTGAAACAGCTCAGGGATTCTATGGCCTAGAAATAGTACAGCTTGCAGATGGTAACAGAAGGCCCCAGCCCACTCCTGCCATGTTCCTTTCTTAAGCCTTCCTCCCGCTCATTCATTTATTCCCTCATTCTGCATCTCTCATGAACCTAGCAGTGGGGATGTGAATGTAAGCAACACAACTGAAAGGGAAAGTCAGTATATTTTTCCAGATAGTCCCTGGCTAAAGCCAACAGTGTAGCACCAAGTGTTTGCTTTGTGAAGCCAGAGAGCCTCTTTGTCCCCTTGAGTAAATTATTTTACCTGTCTAGGACTCATCTCTCTGGGTTAAGTAAGGATAATGATAACATGTAACGCATAGTACAGATGACACAGGCCCCCTAAAACTGAACTTTCCCAGTGTCCAGGCCTGCCCCACCTCCTGCCGGCCCATACTCAGACTCCCATCTCTATCCTGTTGCGTACACCCACCCCCACCTTTTTCAGGCTTAGACACCCATCTCTGCTCTGCCCCATTATCAATGCCCACCCCATCTCCTGTAGGCTCAGACTCACACACCTCATCTTTACCCTGATCTCAGTTAGTCCATCTCTGCTGGGTAGCAAGAGCTGTCTTCTTTACATATGAATCATTCCACATTTCTCCCTCCTAAAAAACAAACCCTTCCTGTTGCCCTGGGACCCACTCCTTACCAACTTACAGGAGGCCTGTGCTTCTGACTTCTCATTCTGCCCTCGGAGCACTCAGTGTTCTGCAGCTGGACTCTAGGTGGTCATCTGTGGCTGCGGAGCACTTGCCTGCCCTGGCATCCACTGCGTACCTGCTTGAAACCTTCCCTTCCCTTTTCTCAAGTGGGAGAGCACAGCCCGAGAAAGAGTGAGGAAGGGAGGGGTGTGTTTCGGCTTTGCACCTAATGCATGACGAGGATGTCCCCTGCCATTTCTGAGTTTTGATATGTTGCCTATAAAATTATAGGACTGAACCAAATGTGCACTCAGGTTCCTTCTCACTCCTACCCTTCCTTTTCTATGGTCAAACAAAGCTGCTTTCCTTCCTGGATTCTTTCCATGATCCCCCTAGATGTATTTTTATATAACTTAATTTCCTTACATCTCCCTCCTGGCTCCATTTTGGGTACCATAAAGATAAAAATTAAAATAGAAAGAGGAGAACTAGTGAGCAATATTTCCTTCTTTAAGAAAAACTTGAAACAAAATTGAGATGAGTAAATCCATACGAAGGAATCTGGGAGTGAGAGAGCAGTGGTCTGAAGAGAATGACTCAGACCTTTACTCAGACTTCCAGCCCAGCTGCTCTGGCTCTTCCTTCCCATCATTCCCCTCACTCCTGCCCTTTGTGCTCCACTCATGGGGTTAACCCTTCTTCCCACAGCCTGACCTTTGAGAATGCTGCTCCGCCCACCAAAGCTCATAATCAGATCTCCATACTGCAGGCTCACGAAAGCAAGGGACTCCTCTCTACCATATGGATTGCAGTTGTTATGTTAGTAAACTTGAAATTATTCCTCTGCCATTGTCTATCCTTTCTTCTATTATGCTCTTAAGGCAGGAATTTTCTCAATTTAAACATTTCAGTAATAAATGTACATAAATGTACGTCTTCCTAAACACTCTTAAAATTCTGAACAAATGCATATATAAAACACACTGGGTAGAACACAGTCCTTACAGAGTCCACCCCAGTAATGGGCCCATGTCTATGTGACCAGGAGTCTCTAGAAGGCTGTTGGGGTTCGCTCTCATTTCACGCTACTGGGAAGGATTCTGCTGGAACACTTTTCTTCCCATTCTCCAATTCCCCGTATAACTGTGCTAGTCTCTAAGGTGACTGGAAAAGCAGTGCTTACAATGAAGACTAGGAGAGAGGTCACCGTCACCCTGGAACTCAAGTGTTGTGAACCTTTGTCTCCTGGGCATCACATGTCCCAGCTGTGATGACCCATGAGACTGAAACAGAGTATATGTATTGACACTCCCATAGTTCATCAGACCCTCACCCCTTTCTTCAGACTCTTGCTCTATCTGCTCCCCTAGCCCACCCCAGCAGCAGGCAGTCCTGCTCCCGTTACACACTCTCTTGTAGAGACATAAAGGAGGTTAACTGAAGGGAAGGCTCCCGCTATGGAGCTTTAGGGAGTGCGGACCCTACGCTGGGGTATTTATGGGGACGCAGCTAGTTTTGAGTCACCCATAGTCTTCTAAGTCTTCATTCATGCTCTTGCAAGTAACCCCAACTAAACTCCTTGCTTTACCAACATGGACTTGGAGAGAATTATTTCTTTAACCTGTCTTGTGACACTATATGGAGTAGAGACATTTGTTCGCATGTCTTCAGGCAGAGTAATGCAACCCTGAGACAGAAAATAAATTTGAAGAGCATTATCCTTCTGTGGATATCGACACAAACACCCTCAACAAATGCTAGCAAATTAAAGCCAGCAATATACATAATGGATTGCAAACATACCCGAGTGTAATTTATACAAAGGACAGAAGTTTGATTTAACATCAGAAAATCAATTAATGTAATAAACTATATTAAAAAGATAAGGAACAAAGCCCATATGATCATCTCAATAAACACAGAAAAGCATTTCACAAATTCCATTACCATTTCATGCTAAAACTACTGAACAAATCAGGAAGAAAAATAAAAAAGTCCATTAAACTCGGGTTGGAGACCAGATGCTTTGTCCCATTAGAGACAAGAACAAGACAAGATGTCCTCCCTTGACATTTATATTTATTATAGTCCAATTGTAGTTGGAGCAAATAGGCAAAAGAAGGAAAGAGAGGAAGGAAAGAAGGGAAGGAGGGAGGAAGAAAGGAAGAAAGTAAAAGAAAAGGAAAGAAGGAGAAGGAAGAACAGAGGAAGTGCTCAACACATAATCGATATGATTTTGCATAGGAAATACTCATTAAAATCTAAAAAAGCTAGTAATAGTAACAAAATTGTTTCGCAAAGTATAAGATCAATACATATAAAATAATTATATACTAGTGGTGGACAATTAAAAAGCAAAATTGAAAAATAATTAAATTTATAATGAAAATGTTAAAATACTTAAAATTAATGTAAGATTTACATTGTTATTATGAACATAATGTGGGAAAAATTAAAGAACATCATGATGAATGGAAGGTAATTTATGTACATTTTGGAAGAACTGACTGTTAAAATTGAATGACTGCCCAATAGATTATTTTTTACAAAAGAACACACAAAGTTGTTCAGGTGTAGAGTGAAGTGGTTCTTTGAGGAATTAAGCAGAGCAGCTGGAGGTGAATATGATAAGAATACATTGTATGAAATTCTCAAAGAATTAATAAAAATGGAAGAAAAGAAAACCATCTCAGTAGGATAGATACCTACAGTAACTCACGAGGTCTTGAATCACCTCATTTCTGAAAGCCCATGAAACTGGCATGCGTCTCTTCACGTAGTCACTGCTTTTTCTGTCTTATTTCTGGAAATCTCTTTTCACATCGTTTCCTGTCTTTTTATCCAGAGACATGGATGTAATTCCCTACTTCTCTTCACTACTCTTCAATAAATATAATGATATCTCCCAACACACACAAACGACATGATTTTCAAAATTAATTTACAAATTCAACACACCAAAACCTTTGATATTTTTCTAGGAATTGATAAACAGATTCTAAAATGTGTACTCAAAATAGTTTGTAGACCTAAATGAAGCAAGAGCTAAAATTACAAAACTCCTAGAAGAAAACATGGGAATAAAACTTAACCAAATTGAATTTCTTGCACATGCAAGAAAAGTAAAAATAGATATACTGTACTTCACTGAAATGTCAAAACTTCAGAGTTTCAAATTAAACCATCAGTAAAGACAAGGCAAAAAAGAGGAATAAATTACTTATGATTAATGAGGTCTTTGTATGGGTAATAGATAAAGAATCCAACTAAAAAATAAAGTGGTTACCCAACTTAAAACTGAACAATGAATAGTTTTCCAAAAACTTCAGCAAATATCCAATAAACATGAAAATATGTTTTACATTATTATCCATGTGTATTAAAAGCACATGACACCACTTCACACCCTTTAAAATACCTATGATTAAAAATATAGAAAGAAGTATTGGCTGGGACATGGAGAAAATGAAACCTGAGCAGCTGTTTCAGAAAGCAATTTGGCAGCTCATCACAGCACCAAATATAGATTTGATATTATCCAAAACTCCAAGAAGTATGGAGTACTCAGAGAAATGAAAACATGCAGCCACATGAAGGCTTGCGTGTGCTTCATTGTAGCATTATTTGTTATAGTCCTAACTGGAAACAGCACAGAACATTAACTGACCAATGGATAAATAAATTATTCTATACACATATAAAATGCTACTACTTGGTAATAAAATGAAATATAGTCATTCATACTATATTATTAATAAGCCTTTGCCATATATTATAAGACTTGAGTTATAAACATTGTCCTAAATAGGTTCATTTACATACACAGAAATTGTATTACCAGGGACTAGAAAGCCAGATGATAAGGAAATACCAGTTGACTGCTAATGGGTGACTGATGGCTAATGGTTGTGGGAGTTTCTTCTCCGGGAGATGAAATGTGATAGTTGTACAATGTTATGGACACATCTAAATAATTAGACTTCATCTTACGTGGATGGAGTTTACACTGTGTGAATCATATCCTCAGTAAACCCGTAAGAAGAGAAGTGAAAGAGGAGTTCACTGTGCTCATGTTCTTCTTCACTAACTTATCCCCTCTGCACCCTCCTTTCTTCCACAACAGCCCTCGCTCACGCAAACAGACCAAGCCTGGGTGGGTCCTAACGTGAAACACTCAGGGTCATTTCAGTTGGTCTGGATATTCTCTCTGAATCATGTGCTCTTCTACACACACACACACACACACACACACACACACACACACACCACATATGGACATACACAGACACACCACATACACAACACACACAAAATATAGACACACAGAGACACACAGACACACCGCACACCCAGAGACATACATACCCAGACACCACACACAAACATAAAGACACGCAGAGAAATATTCCCCCCCCCCCTTTCTATTTCTCTGAATCCTCTGGCATTCAGATTTTCACGCTACCAAACTGTCCCATAGGTCAACAGATCCAGACCCACAGGCCATATGTCAGACTCAACCCAGGCTTTCTTGTTTGTCCTTGTACTGTTCTCTTGCGAAGAAGAACAGCTACATTTGCAAAGACTGAATTAGAGAAAAATAATGTGTGACAGAGCCAAATGAGGGCTGCAGAGTCTAAAGCACTCACTTGTTCTCCAGCCTTCTACAGAGTAAGCTTGCTGACTTGCCAGTCCATCTCAGAGAAAGCTCCAGGGAAGGAGCCAGACCAGGGGAAGCCTCAGCCTCTCTTTCAAATCACGATTAACAACAAAAAGAGCAAAACCCGGAGCCAGTTTGTGTAATTTTACAGGAATTACGTTTTTAAGAGTTTTACAAACCAACTAAAACCTCTGCCTTGTTGGAATTGGTTGCCAGAGAAATCTCTACCCAGAAACCCCCAAATGCTACAAAACAGGCCTTTTCTACTGCACTCAACACATTGCTAAAGACAGTCATGGAAATTTCGCCTTTGCACTTCCTGGAAACCAGAAGGTAGATTTGAGAATTTGCAGGTGGAGTGGTGTGGGGCAAAGCTGAGATGCTTCCAGAGAGATGGGGGGGGGGGGGGGGGGCGGGGAAAGGGAGGATATGAAGTTTCCTGATCTAACAGGACATAGGCATTGACTCCAGTCTCCACCCTCATCGGGGACCTGGACCTTCTCTCTTGGACCAGCCAGCTTTATGAATATGAGGGCTGACCAGAAAAATCTACAGTCTGCACCAACGGATACTTGCAGAACCAGCGGGGGTTGGGGGAGGGAGGGCAGACGGGGTGGAGATGGACAGGACACTGCCACCGAGGTATGGAGGGAAAGCCTCAAAGCTTCAAGATCACCACTAGGGGGAAGACTGGTCACGTTTAGAAGAAAGGCATTCAGGGATCCAAAGGAATGAGGGTAGAAGGGAAGAGCAGCCATAAAGATGACAGGAAAGATAAAAGAAGAGGAAAGAAAAAGGAATGGCCGGCCGTTATTTTCTCTTTTCTGCAAAGGGATACTAGATGCTGAGGAGACTGAGACTGGGATCCGAACTCTCAGCAGCTTTCCAGTAAGCTCAGCACTTGGTTCAGTTTCATACAGAAGGGCATTCTTAGACTAATGGGGCACCACACTCCCTCTACAAATCCCAGGGCACACTGATGGACATATATGGGGAGACCTCGGCTTGCTTGGTTGTTTTCTCCTCTTCTGTCTTCTCCCCTTCTCTTCTTTCTCCTCCTCTTCTTCCTCTCCTCTATTTCCTCTCTCTCCTTCCCCCCTTTTCTCTCTTTTCCAGCTCACTTTAGCCCTCTGTGTCAGCAAGGCTAGTCACAAATTCTTGATCACCCTGCCTTAGCATCCAAGTTGTAAGTTTACAGGCATTCACTACCCTGTCTGTCATCTTTTCAAGAACTCTAATTCTTAATTATGTCTAAATCTTTAATGTTCAATATATTTTACATTTATTTGCACCTTTAAAATATCATTTATTTGCTTATTTTTAAGAGATGGCAAGTAAAGGTTATTCAAAAGTGCCCATCTATTAGAATACATGTATTTCAATATAAATATGTGTACGTGTACTTGTATATGTATATGTTCTCCTGTGCTATCAAATTGATCAACAAGGAGACAATCAAGAGGCAAGCCATAAAAAATTCCAGCTGAAAGCTGGAGGATAGCTTAGTGATCAAAATATTTGTTGCACAAGAATATGGGCCAGAATCTAGACATTCATAACCCGCATAAGTGTGAGTTAGGCATGGTGACCTATCTGTAATTCCAGGGAAGGATGAAACAGGCGATCCCCAGAACCAACAGGCTAGGGAAACTAGTCATGTTGGTGAACTCTGGGTTTTATTAAGAGACCCTGACTCATTGAATAAGGAGGAAAATGATTGAGGAAAATTTGGGAGAGAAATCTCAGGTTTCACATGCAATTTTCACACATTTGTGCACAAACCCACACACATACAAGCCTGTATGCATACATACATGGAAAAAGAAAAAAACGTCAATCTAGACTTTAATGGAATTACATGAGGGCAAAGGGGGGTATTTTATTAAGTAAATATTAAGCTTATTTCCCCTATGATAAAGCAAACTATTCTATTATAATACCTAGCCATGAATTGGATGGGCTTTTCTTAGGCCAACTGGGAACCTAAATTCCACATGGAATAGTGTTTTCATGAGGGACAAAAATCCAAACAACTCTTCATATGGAATGTTCAGAAAAAAAAATGTTTTTACAAACTGGACAGAAGAAGTTGAATGGACCAGCTGTTTGGAAAGTTGTTACCCCCTGATTTTGTTTACACAAAAATTTGTGTTTCCATCATAGAGTTATCCCTGTCTGTGTCTGTGTCTTTGTCTCTGTCTCTGCCTCTGTCTCTATCACATCTAAATCTCCACATCCCTTCTCGCCTTTCTTCTCTATTTTCTCTTTCCATCTCTACATCTCTCTTGTTCCCTCCTTTTCTCTATTTCCTATGAAGACCTATTCTGGCTTCATTTAACTCACAGTTGTATGATGAATTTCTAGTGGATATAGTTCAAGGTTGTTGTAATTTTGCTGCTGTGGTAACATTTTCTGGCTCTAGAAAAAGTGACGCTAAACTAATGCGAACTGGACACGGTCACAGAGCTTGCTAAGAACAGAACGGGCAGCCTACAAGTTCTACACTCAAGGCTCTCATTTTATTTCTAGAATAAAAAACAGGCACAACAGAACATTTTTCTTTAATAAACAACCCCACCATAAATCCACATGGTTAAATCTGTTATGTCCATTTCTAATGTGGGACTGCCTGGAGCTAGTAGAAATAGGTTGTATATTTTGGTATGGTAATTTATATGGAAATGTACATGGTACCAACATTTAACACATAAGTAAAATAAATACTGTTAGTAATATTCTGGTAGAAACATTAAAATGTTCTATCCTCTGGATTTACACAGTTGGAGAATAATATTTTACAATCAACAGGTTTTTCTTTAATTTTGCCTTTAAAATGGATTTTTATGGGTCATTTTATTTTATTTTTATTTTTACATATTGTTCATTGTTAATATTGCCTTATAACTATTAGTTAAAAATTTCCAGTATGTAGAGGTAATCATATTTTTAAAAAGGCAAAAATCTGACCCAAAAGCAAAGGGCAGGAAAACTATGTAAAGCAAACTCATGTAGCCACCCAATTGATTTAAGATCTCTCTCCCTCCATCTTACCCTCCCTCTCTCCCTCCCTCCTTTTTCCATCATGCGCATGTTCTTAGTCCAGACAACTAGAACTTATGCTGCAGAAGTCACTTTGTCTATGACCCTCACCTCCACCTCCAGGAGACTGGATGGTGGTGGCACTCACCTTTAATTCCAGCACTTGGGAAGCAGAGATAGGTGGATCTCTATGAGTTCGAGGCCAGCCTGGTTTATAAGAGCTAGTTCCAGGACAGGCTCCAAAGTTACAGAAAACCCTGTCTCAAAGAGAAAGAGAAAGAGAGAGAGAGAGAGAGAGAGAGAGAGAGAGAGAGAGAAAGAGAGAGAGAGAGAGAGAACTAGGTTGTGACTCTTAGGAGAAGAAAGCCCTTGTTCTGCCCAAGGAGTGATGCATAGATAGTGCAACAGAAGGTGATACTTTCAATCCAGAGACAAAAATATAGCTGCAACCTTCTTCTCAAGACTTTACTAAACATTCTGCGTGCATTGTTTCATTTACTCTTAACTATACCTCATGACAGAGCTGCCACCATATTCATGTTGATTACAGAAATATCTTCTGATCATCTGTTGTTTATGCCACATCTAGGGATCAGAGATACATAAAGGAACAAAATGGATTAATAACTTTACTTTCATAGAACATACGCTTTGCTAGAGGAGAGACATGAAAATAAGTGAATAAAATGCATGATGTTTTGGTTACAATATCTGAGAGACATGTAGGGGAAAAAGTAAAAACTTAAAGATGGAATTTTAAGTAGAGAAGGCAAGAAAGACCTCACTGAGAAGTGGAACTGGAGAAAAAGTTGGAAAGGGTGAGACAAAAAAGTATCTGGAGAAGAGCATGCCGGACAAAAATATAAAGTTCAAATTGCTAGCTAGGAGTTAGCATTGCTAAAGAAGCAGGATGAACGCCAGCGTGGCAGACATACAGTGCTTGAAGGGGAAGGAGAAGTCGCAGGCATTGAGGGAGGTAAAGTGTAGAACCTGTAGCTCATGGGGAAGATTGTTTTTTCTTTTACTGCAAGAATAAAATTGAATCAAAGGAGTCACCTGGCCTCTGTGTTGGTGTTGTTCTGGCTATGAGACACATAACTGGGAAGCAGTGAAAGGCTGGAGCAGAAAGAGAAGTGGGGGAGTTGCCGTGGTAATGAGATCTGGGGGAAGCCTGAACCAGCCCACTGGCAAGGGGAGTGGGGACAACTGGTCAGGCTTGCGATGCATCCTGAAGGTCCTGATGCAGGATACATCAATAGACTGAAAGCTAGCCCCAAAGGCAGAAGCGGGATGATTCCAGGAGTTTGGGGTACAGAAAACGAGAACCAAAGAAGATAATGCTCACTGAAAGGGCTCAGTGGGAGACGTGGGTTTGAGGAGGAGGCATTCTACCCTCTTGTCTATCCAGAAAGCGATGGTGACAAAGTAAAGAGAAGAATTTCAGATTTGGAGTTTGCATAAGTGTGTGACTGTTGTGATCAGATTCCTTTCCTACCTAAGTGATGTCTCCCTATTCTTTAATCCATCCATCCAGTCATTAATTCAAATGTTCTAGTGTCTGTTATTGTCAAGCAGTGAGCAGAATCTTGAGTAAACAGGCAGTAAGATGTTTGATTCTTTCCCTTGTAACTCATGATCTGGATGGACTCTAGAAGGAGAAGAGTAGATAGCTGCTTTATAAACATAGCTGTATGTATATCTTAATAACCTGCAAAAGTAAAGCAGACACTTAGATAAAGAAACAGGGGTGTTCGAAACCTAAGCAGCTTTCCCATGATTGCATAGTTAGGGAAAGAGGTTCTTACCAGGATCAAGGTCACCTCTTCCAGAGGCCACAGGCATGAATCATTTGAGAACTGAATGTCAGCTCCATTCTTCTCTGGGAATTCTATGGCTGCTCACAGAAAGACTGGCAGGAAGCCTTTTCTAGGCTTGGAGTTTCTGTCAGATGAAGGGTTTGGACCAGATGATTCAGAAAGCCCCTCTGGCTAGGTGACTTGAATTCTTTAATATAGAAAAGATTTATGAAAGCCCAACCCAAACATGATCCATGGTTTTCCAAATCGGGCTTGTGTTGAGACTTGGAGCCGTAGAACTCTCACCAAGCCCTCTGTTACTTTAAAGAACTTGAGAATGCAGTAGAAGCTTTGAGTGAGGGGCTGGAAGGTACCAGCCTTCGAAGTAGAGAGTTTGATCTGGAAAGAATGATGTAGAAATCCAAGAGTAGAAAAACCCTTTAGATGCCCCCTGAACTTAGATGTCCCTCGGGCCTGATATTTTCCTATACCTACAGTGGACAACAAAGGGACTCATGCATCAGAGTGTGTGCTTGGAGACCATGGATCCTCTGTCAAGTTAGGCTTTAGCCTTGGTAATCCACCATCCCACAAGGGTAGAAGCCCTTTTGCTCCAAATTAAACTTTCAAAATGCAGTTCTTTTTCCCCAGAGCACAAACCTTGCCAAAACTGTAAAACATGCTTAAGTGGTCATTCTCTCTACAAGCTGAGCTCCCAAGACGATGCATATTGGGTGTTCATGGCAGAAGGAACAGCTTAGGTTTGCCCAAGGAACCCAAATTTCAGCTACCATTTTTAGCTACTTTCTTACATTTACTTTGAAAATATAACTTTTTGCATAAAATTCTTTAAACTCCCATAAATCATTCACAACCACAATGTTCTCTCTAGAATTCTGATAATGGCATAAAATGCCTGCAAAATACTCAATAATGGAAAATACAGAGTGTTTTTCTATTCACTAATTAAATTCTTTTCAGTGTTGGCACTCTAAGTTGATAACATTAAGTACCAAATATTAGGCACCAAAGTAAGAAGACTTCACATTGATATTCTAATTTTCAATGTCTGATTTAATCATAGATATAAAACCATCTCATTTTGTAATCATAGGACTTGAGTTCAGTTCCCAGCATCCTCGTCAGAAGCCTCATAAACATCTGTAATCCCAATCCCATAAGATATGGTGCCCTCTTCTGACCTCTGAGGAAAGATGCAGTCATGTGTACATACCCACACACAGACACACACATACACATAATTAAAAATAAAATTTTAAAGCAAAAAATACAAATTTAGTTGTCTCATAGAAATAATATAGTTGAGGAAGTACTAACCATTCACCTTGGAATTTACATGCCAGCAATAATAAACATGGGCTGAATTAATTAAATTGAAGAAAATCTTGTAGATGCATGTTTATTTTTCATGCATAAAATTTTCATGAGCATAAATCTTTTAATCAAATTTGAATGAAAAATGTTTAAAATGCAAGCAATAGAAATGTGCATATTAAGTAGCCACATATTGTTAGACACACAATGGAATTATTTTGATGATTGAACTCTTCCATAAATCTATCTCACTGCTCTAAGAACATCCAAATCATGTTAGCTGTATAATCTATAAGTCTGGCCTTATGACCTCCACATGGTGACACTTTGCACTAAGAATGTTGTTGATAATTGACATATCCCCAGTGTCCTGCTCAGAGAGAGAGAGAGAGAGAGAGAGAGAGAGAGAGAGAGAGAGAGAGAGAGAGAAGTGAGCTGGATGCTGGTGATTTCCACTGCAAGAAAATGGAAAACAAAACTTGTTTGTCAACAAGATGCACATGCATCTTGGGCTGTGGAGGTGGTCCAGGGCATGGAAGTGTCTGCTCTGCAAGCATGGGGACCTGAGTTCAAATCCTCCAAACCCACATAAAAAAAAAAAAAACCAGGCATAGCTGTGTGTTCCTGTAACTCAGCATTAGGGGGCAGAGATAAATAAATCCGGAGAGCTGGCTCATCTGCTTCTGTGAGAGATCATGTCTTAAGGCAGTAAGGCAAAAAGTAATAGAGGAAGACATCCAATATCCTGCCCTGGCCTCTGTCTACATCTTGACACTTACCTGTACCTGTGCACCCACATGTACGCTCTCCCCCCATGCATGATGTGCTCCTTGTCTTTAAATGTTTAGTGTCCCATCTTCCTTTTCCCCTCCTCTCCTCTCCAGATGCCTTTTTCTCCTTCCCCCTCTGGCTCATTATCTTTCCTCTTTTTGTGTTGCCCAGTAAGTATTCTTTCTTTAAGATGCTTCTAACTATGAAGAGTCTGTCTATGAATGCATTCATTTGTAGTACTTATTGATGACCCAATATGTCATTAGCCTTTAGGTATCAAAGATGGTGTCCCAGACTTCAAGGAAGAGACAATCCAGCTGACACTGGGCCACACTGCCAGTAAGCAGGGTTGTCAGTCACTAGAGTTAAATTCAGCTCCTGCCCCTTACTATGGAAAATCTATTTTTCCCCAAGTTTTTCCTTTATCACTTGTAAGCTGGGACCATAATCAGTCGTTTCTGTTGCTCAGCATTCAAAGCAACGCAAAGAAAAGAATTGGCTCTGTAATGTGTTTTAGGTTAATGGATGGGTAGATGAGATTGGGCTCCTTAACGATGGGTTTTAAAAAAAAAAAAAAGGAAAGAAAAAGAAAAAGATCTCACTTAGATGAGATTTTCACTACCCTATTTCCCCTCAAAGGATCGTTCTCAATATCAAATCCAAGTGTGATTTTGGTTTCCTAGTTAAAAAGAGTCGTGTTCTCAGAGAAGATGACCTCCTGAAATCATTTGGCCATATTTAATGTAATAGTCCCTAAGAAGAGATGGGCAAACTCCCCTGCGCACGCCCCCTGCAGGCCTCTGATCGTTCTGAACTTTTTTTTTTTTTTTTTTTAAAAAAAAAAACCATTTGGAAGTTTGGTCTGTTAAAGAATTAAAACATCTTTGGGAGAATTCGGTCAGAGAAAAGGGCTCCAAAGGGAGATGATCCCTCCAGAAAGCAAGTGAGCAAAATGACGAGGATCTCTGCTTTGAGCAAACCAGGTAGCATCCAGATCTGTAGCAGCCCAGAACACTAGCCTTGCAAAGAGCCCAAAGGGTCCGGAGTGAAGCCCAGAGGCATGCTGCTCCTGCGGATCACCCCAGGCGCGTCACCTCAGAGAGGCTGCCCAGTTTCAGAATCTATCAACTACCTCCAGAAGCACTCATCATCAACTGTGGCGACCGAAGCGTCACACCCTGTTCCTCCTTCCATTTGTATTGCCTCGGTGGTGGCAGGAACGCCTCAGATGGCCCCAACCACACAGTTCCATCTAATCTCCGAGGTCCTGAATCTGGGCGTCCCATTCCTCTAGCTGCTGTTTGGGGACCAGGTTTTCATCTCTCAGTCCTTCAGCTATCACAGATTGCATGCCCTTCCGCGCAACCAGAGTGGAAAGCCAGGCAGACTCTTAGTCTGGGGCTTTCCAGGCTTCACTAATCCCTTGGCTCCACACTCCAGGGGTGCACACCAAGGTCACTAGCTTAGGTGTGATTGCATCCACCCTCCCTCTCCTGAAAACCTTCCCCTTCTGAGGTCTCCAGGGTACAGCTCGCCTCTGCTAATTCACCCCACCTACTTAGGGGTCTCCTTCCTTTACACCCCAGCATCTGAACTACATCTTATTTTTGCCTTGCTGGTGCTTGCCGCTCTGGAAAGGATCGCTTTCCTATTCAGGGGCTCCTGGAAAGTCTCCCTTTGGGTTTCCGGGAGCCAGAGGGAGGAGACAAGCCTCCCACTCGCTCAGGGGGAGCGGCAAGGGAACCGACGCAAACTTCTGCTACACTTACTTCGGGCCGAGGCTGCCGCCCCCGTGCCTCTGCTCGCTCTCCCACCGGCAGCTGCTTCTGGGCGACCGGGAGTCACCACCGTGCTCTCATTCCCCACGCCAGCGGCGACTGCGAAATGCGCAAGAGGAGAAAACTGGTCTCTCAGTGACAAGCGTGCCCAAGGTCTGGGTCCAGAGCGGAGTTCTGACTGTAAGCTTGAGTCTCAGACACCTTCAGCAGCCCCGGGATGGTGTGCTGGGCGCCCTATGCCCCACTCCTCGGCTGGGCTGTTTCTGTCCAACTTGCAGTTTTAGTGCATGCCAGGACTGCAGCACTCTCTCCGTCCTCCCGGGGAGACGACTTTCAATTCACCTGGAGGTTGGCGAGGATCCCTCGCGGGCGCGCATCGTGACAACGGGTGCAGAGGAGAGGGAGGTGCGCGGGAGCCTTGGCTGCCCGAGTGCGCCTCCAGCATTCTCGGCGACGAGGAGCGCACAGCCGTCTCCAGCCGCTCTCCTCGGGACTGCAGTCCTGACGTCACCTGCCCTCCCTCCCGCCCCACAGAGGAGCGGCAGCGGCGGAGGGTGGGGTGCCGCGAGCGAGGACGAGCGAGTGTGAGTGCGCGTGTGTACACGCGAGCCTGTGCCCGGCAGGACTGGGGACCGATAAGAACCGCAGCTGGATCCAAATCCGAGTTCTAGGCAAAGCGGTGCCAAGGGGCTACTGTGAACAGCTGGGGGCGCTCGCTTCCCGGTTGGGGTTGAGTTTGGGTGAGACCGGGAGAAAGAGATTAAGGTAGCCTCGGTTAAGGCGGTGGGAGAGATAGGAATTTAAAAGGATGCGCCCGAAGTTGGACCGGACCGTGCACAGTGCACAGAGAGCCTTTTTAAAAAGCTGCGCTGGAGGCAGAGAGGAGTAACCATAGTGGGACAGTAGGTGCTTACTCCACTAACAGTAACAGAATCTGGGTAGAGTTGGGAGCTAACAGCCTTCGCTCTCTCGGGCTGCTAGTTCACTCCAGGCTTTCAGGTGGCTAATTAATCCATACAGCTGTGTTCCTCACCTAATTTCCTTCTTTTTTGTGAGCCTGGGGAAACTGTGGTTAGAAACTGGGGGAAAGTACCCTTGAGTAAAAAGGGTCAAGGGCACGAAGTACACGAAGTCCATTCTCTGGGTCCTGTATCAAAGGCCACCGAGATGAGAATTCTGAGCCATCATCAGGATGAAAATAGTTTGTCTTTGCGATCTACAAGACTTTACTCTCCAAGGGTAGTTCCGTAGTCACCTAACTTTCCTCCTTGTCTGAATTGCCTTGATGTTGGGATGGACAGAGGTTATTCCCGGAGCATTTGCCCTCTTAGTGAGACCTTTGCACGCCTGTCATGAACTCTGCACTCCTCTGGGCTGCAATGACCAACCAGGATATGTCTGCTGGCTGCCCGAGGACTCCCGGTGGGAGCGAAATATGCAATGCGCTCCAGCCCAGGCCAGATCTGCTGCCAGGATCTTGGCGTCCAGCGCAGGAGCGCTCTGCAGTGACTGCTCATGCAGCCAGCAATTTTGCCCTGGTGAGAGGCAGTGAATTTTAACTTTAAGCGTCTTCTTTGCTGAATTACACACCTTTTAATCTCTGCTGTGCTCATATTCATTAAAATAGTTTCAATAGAGAAGGTGGGAAGAGGAAATTAAAAGAGAGAAAAATGTCTTAGTTCAAAAGTACTTTTTAAATATTCAACTTTCTAAAGATTCTGAAGTACAATCAGACGTCAACAAAACTGCTTCAATCCCAATCCTCCAATGGAAGTTTAATAAACAGAAGCAAGTCTAGTAACCTTGGCTATTGTGCTATGCTTAAAATTTTTTAAAACTCGCACATTGAAACATTGGAAATATAGCTCGTCAGGTAAAATTAAGGATATCCTTAATAAGTGCAGCTTGAAGCCCACAAACGAGCAGCATAATTAAAGTGGAAAGATCCAATCTGCTCCTAATGAGAGCAAGGGACCAGCAGAAAAGGACACGGCCACCAGCCTCCAGGTTCTCCTGCAACTGTCCTATTTTTTAAGGTGTAATTTTGAAAGCACGCCGACACCGTGAAGGACTTACATAACCAGATCCCAGCTATGTTCATTTCAAAAGCATAATTTCTCAGTAGGAGTCACTGTTCCCTGAAAATGCTAATTCAGATTAATATTGTGGGAATGAGCAAGCCGTTGATAAATTAGTGATTTGAAAACAAAATTGAGAAGTGACAGCTGTGAGCCTTCTAAGATAGGTTGTGATTTTTGTTTGCATGTATTCAATGCAGGAAGTTAGTGATGCTCGCCGTCTGCGATGACAGCCTGGTTGGCATGTCCCCAGCAAATTGTGGCCATCGGACACGAAGGACACAAACAGTTCCTTCCCTTATTCTCTTTGCATCCTGTGCACACCTTGAGGACAACCATCTGTGCACATTGATGTGATTGGTTCTTTATGTGTTTAGCTTCCTTCCAAGCTTACAAATCCCTTCCCTGTGGGCGCTGGTTTGCTTTCCTTGGGATCCAGCGAGCTCTCTAGTAAAGTTTCTCTGGGTTGTTTTTAAAGAGCATAAAATGCGCTGAAGAATCTGTCTTTCAAACAGAAAGACAAGTGGAACAAAACCAAGGACCAGAAAGGAATCTGAACACAGATCATCAATTAGTGCTCCAAAAATGCAGCAAGAAGACTGGCAAGAATTAGAATCAACAAATAGTTCATGGATCCACAATGGGAAACAGGAAATCTGACCCTTAACACAACATACAATTGGATAAGAGTGGAAAGAAGATTTAAGGTGAGGCTTGCAGCCCCAAGAAACTGATAGGGAAATGGGGCTACTTGATGTTGGCCATGATCAATACTATGTTGTTTTTTTTTCTGTATCATACTGACAACTTGAGTTTCAAGAGCAAAGATCAGTAAACGTAATGACACCAGAATAAAAAGCTTCTGCACAATTAAAGCATCATCATCAACAGAAATGATAACATACTGACTGGGAGAAATATTTCTGAGCCACAGGTATTGAATATGGCTTACTACCCAAGTTATGAAGCGCCTTTATAATTCAGCAGATAAGCAAATGGCCCAGTTTCAAAAATGGGCAAAGGACCTAAACACACATTTCTCCTGCAAGGAAAACATGCTTTAAAGGGCAAGAAGGTGTGCTGGAGAGAGCCTCAGAGCTAAGGATGTCTCTGCACTTCCAGTGGCTGAGAGTTGGGTTCCCAGCAACCACATTGTGCTACTTACAACGAAATGTAAGCCTAGCTGGAAGGGATACAGCACCCTCTTCAGTCACCCATGGGTACCTGCACACATGGGGCGTGCTTACACACCATATACATGATTAAATAAAAATCAACAATAAGTCTGAAATCAAGACCAGAGAGTATGGGTCAAGATGCTTAATACTATTAGTTATCAATGAAATGCAAATTGACACCACTACAAGATAACACTTTATATTTGTTAAAATGGCTATGATCAAAAAGATAGACAATAACAACTGTGGGCAGGGATGTAGGAAAAAAGGAGACCCTTTTCCATGTTGGCAGGAATGTATTAGTGAAGCTATTATGAAAAACATTTTAAAAGTTAATAACAACAATACTACTGTATAACCCACCAATTCAACCTCCTGTAAATAGCTGAAGGAGATGAACTCAGCATCTCATAAAGATGCCTGTATCTCCTCCATGCTCACTGCAGCATTTTTTTTTACACCAGGCCTGGTTTAGAAATAACTTAAATATCTGTTGAAAGATTAATGAGTAAAAAAATAATAGCATGAATATGTTGGAATACAATTTAACCTTAAAAGGGAAATCCTGTTGCTTTCCACACTATGGCTGGACCATCTAGGTGCATTCCAGACATTTCTCATTGTGTTGCAGCACTTCCATTCTGCTGGATGTAGCTACTGCTGCTGAGTTAGAAGACAACGTCGGCTCAGCTTACCCTGAGCTTCTCCCTAACCAGTGTGAGAAGAGCCACAGTCCAAGTCCAGCAGGCCACAGTCTAGTGACTTTGACTGTGTGCCCAGCACAGAGCGCCTACATTCAAGCAGCTCAAGCATCAAGCACATTACAGGGGCTGAATATAGAACAAATGCCCTACCCCAGACAAACACATGCAACTATACTTACAAATAAGCAAGAACACTTAGAGAGTCAGAACTGGAGAACCCTGAGTAGGAAATGCAGCTTTAACCCACTGTCTTTCCATGCAGGGTTCCACAGTCATTAGCGTTCCTGAACCAAACTGGCAAATGCATGCGGGAAAAAATTATGCAGAATCTTGAGTCTTTCCTTCTAGAACCTATCTCCTGGGAAGAATAAAATAATCTCCCTTGGTCTCTGATAAACTTTCTCACCTTCCATAACAACAAAGAAAAAAAAAAGAAGAAAAGGAAGGAGGAAAAGAGGCAAGAATGAAAAGAAATCTAGCCCTGGTGATATATGCCTACAATCCCAGCATTCAGGAGGTGGAGGAGGAAGGGCTGAAAGATCAAGGCCAACTTTAGGCTATGAAACAAGACCCTCTATGAAAAATAAACAACTAAACAAAAGTCCCCCAAACCAACACCAAGATTTTAAGAGGAAGAAAAAGGAAAAATAAGTATTTTTCACATCACACTTAGCTTGCAGTAATTCTCCCAAAACACAGTTAGCATGTAGCTTGTGCATTTTGTTAATAGATGTGTTTGTGTAGAATATCTGTATATGTGTATACATTTTCTATCTTAATAGGTAAAATATACCATATAGATTATAATCAAAATTATATAAACTCATCCAAGTAAAGCAGTTACATGAGTTCATGAGAAAAGTCTGCTAAATTTTTTTTTTTTAGATCGTAGTGTATCAGACATAAAACACTAGCCTTCTCATGAAATTTCTCTGAGGACTCAGGTTTGCCCTTAATATTTAGTTCCTTGTGGTATATGGATAGCTTTATATTTGAACTACTTGTGTAGTGGCCTCTAATCCTGACAGAGTTAACCTCTGAGACAAACAGCTAAGAGACCACTTTTCTTTATAAGAAATGAAAGTCCTAATTGAGGCATTGAAATTCCAAAGATATAATAACTTAAGCTAAAACTAAAAATTGGCATAACAACCCAATACGTTTAGGGTAATTTAGTGAAATTTTATATTAAAATGGTAATTGTAGGGCTAAAGAACTGATTCGGTGAGCAGAAGCGACTGTTGTACAAGCTGGGGACTCAGTTCGCAGTCCCCACCTGATGCCAGCGTGGGCCAGACACAGCAGTGCTTGCCGTTAATCCCAGCACTTGAGAAGTAGAAGTAGGAGGATCTCCGTACGTTTGAGGCTACCCTGGTCTACGTGGTGAGTTCCAGGACAGCCAGACGTACATAGTCAGAACTGTCTCACAAACAAGCAAAATGCCAGGCATGGACGCTCACTGTAACTCCAGCATTGTGGACTGGAGATTGGTCAATCCCAGGACCTGAATGTAGAGCCAACCTAGGTGAAATAGTGAGCTTCCAGTTCAATGAGAGACCCTGTCTCAGTGGAATGAGGTGGAGAGTGACAAAGGAAGACACCTATGTCCTCCATGTGTGCAGGCACCTGCACACATGTGTATATACCACATACATGACCATTCAAAGAGAGAGACAGGGAAAGAGTAGCTAGGAGACAAATAGATAACCAGTACTCTATGTGTAATCACAGTCTAGCAATAAGTTTGGGATTAAAGTTGCGTTTATCTGTACTGTTACAATAAAAATTATGTCGCTTTACATATACACTTGAGGACCAGTCCCTGGATCTGCCCTCTATGACTTGTATGCCAGCCTACATCTATAGACCACATTCACAGTATGCATTCGGCAAGCAATATCTTTGCCATGTCATAAAATCTGAAGAACAACAGTAAAGAGAAAACCAATTGTTTTCCGCTTAAAGGGAAAGTGATTTTTTTATAACGCGTGCTCCCATGGATAGATTTACCTATGTGTGAAGAAAATACTGCAACCATAAAGCTTTTGCTTTTCCCATCAATTGGATGAAGGCAAAAAGGTTCTAGCCAGAAAGGACTCTGCATATCGCTCAATTCCTACCCTAAAGAATGGAACCTTTTCCTCTCTTCCCTTTGAGTTATGTCAAGACACAGTAGTCTGCCTGAGAAAGGTAGGGAGAGCAAAATTCATAGAAAGAAGGTAGAATTTCTTAGAAACTTTTGGGAAGTAGTTTAGTAGTGGTTTAGTTACACTTAATTGGTTCTTTTTACTTAGTACAAAGAAACTTCAATCTAGATATAAAGGAATACTTGCTGGAAGCCAACCATGGGAACACAGACTTGCAATCCCAGCCCTTGGATGGGAGGCTTCAATGTCAAACCAGCTTGGTCTACATAGGTCAACCAGAGCTATTTAGCAAAACCCTGTCACCACCACTACCACCACCAAAAAGGAGTGGGGGAGAGAGAAAGATAGGAAGTCAATAGCTTTTGCTTGTGTCCACCACTCATTTCCAAACACTTATTTCTTGAGCCCTCCTTGCAGGTAATGCCTTCCACTTCTGTACAGAATAGGTGGGGTTTTTCCATTTCCATGCTCTAAATCATATGATTAGAACCTGGGCACCTCCAGGCACAGCAACTTGTCTGCCTACGTGTTTACAAAGTATATATACACTTGCTGAACTCTATAAATAATAATAACAGTAATCACCCTCTATACAAAATTAGAATGCTAGCATATTCAACCAGTTTAGTACGCTGATTTTCTTTAGTGCTTCGTAATTATCTCATGAAACCTATGGTATAATGGGCACTACATTATACAGTCTTCCAAAAATATGCCACGGTAGATCCCGGCAAAGAGGAGCACCTGCAGCTTCCCTCCGCCCACCTCTGTAATACAGAAATGGCAGGGTGCTACTTAAGTTGTATTCACTGAAAACTATTCTAAGCAGTCATCTTTCCAGTCTCTTCCACCCCAAACTCCTTCCTTAAGGATCTTTAAAATCTACGTGTCCACAAGGAGCAACTTGAGCAAGAAAGTGGAAATGTATAATTTCCCCCACATCCAGTACACTTTGTAGATTGCATACTGTCACTCAGTCCTCCAGGAGACACAGCGTGAAAGGCAGCAACCCAAGGTGTACCCAGTGGGAGTTACCAATGGTCGCTGGTTCTAAGCAATCAAAAAATTAACCTTGTTTATTTTTTTAGACTGGATCTCCCTGTGTAATCCAAGTGAACTCAACCCCCCCAGTTCAGCGCCTCCATGCTCCCAGCAAGGAGCTGACAGGCCCACACCCTCACAGCCACCTCCGCCTTGGCTTCCCAGGAAAAGCAGTAGCCTCTTTCTCTCTCTCAGTGATTTGTCTTCCCAGCCCAGAGAAAAGAACAAAGACATCACTGAAGACGCAGTGAATAAATGCATTCTGCTTTTCACTGTGCAAGGCTGATCTCTCCCTGCAGCGAACTTGCCAGGTTAAGGTAATTAAGTTTGTGCTACAGCTTAAATCATCGAGAAGACAGGTGACATGGCCAAAATTCTCATGTCATTTGAAACCACGTCATGGAAAGCCGTGTACTACATAAAATAGAAACCCTTACACCCTCTGAGAAGAGGGAACTCCTAGCCTTCCCTGCCTTTTGCCTCAGGGTTTTCTTCAATGCAGTCATGTTATTTTAATGGGCCAGAGTGCAAACGCTGGCCAAAGATTTCTGCAGTCAGAATTCCACTGTCTCAAGCAGTGTGTTCAGTCTTCTGGACTAATTGGAGAAAGCACCGGGT
Source organism: Myodes glareolus (assembly GCF_982192425.1). NCBI lineage: Eukaryota > Metazoa > Chordata > Mammalia > Rodentia > Cricetidae > Myodes > Myodes glareolus. Next base: position 7,801,083 of record NC_142039.1, read on the forward strand.
AATACAATTCTTTTGACATTGCTGCAGAAACACCCAAGGGAGTGCCTCAGAAGAATCGCTGCCCACAGAGGCAAACTCTGCCAAAGGCTGAGTCTGCACTCCGCACCTTCCACCGTGGCTCTCTCCAGCAGAGCAAGACCCATCCATTTTCACAGTACACAGCTCACCTTGGAGGGTGCTATCCTCTGAAACAGCATCCAGTCCGCCGAAAGAATGTCTGTCTTCACTGGCAGCTACTTCTAAAGAAAAGGAGCTATCTTAAACTCATCCTCAGATTTGCATGTAAAAGGCACGGCAACCGAGAAGTGTGAGAATAAGTGCCTTCCAGGAAGTACTCACTGAAATGACAAAAGATACTGGCATTCCAGCACTGGGTTGGCGGGAGGCTGATGCAGGAACATAGTGAGTTCAAGGTCAATTTAAGCTGTGTAGGGAGACCCGGTATCATTTACAATAAACAGGGCTAGGGAATGGGTGAGAGTGCTTGCTCCACAAGTATGAGGGCCTGAGTTCAAGCCTCACTGCCTACATAAAAATCCAGGTGTGCATAACCTCAGCTCTATGGGAGGTGGAGACAAGGTGCTCACTGGGTTCGTTGCTGTCAGCCTAGCTCCGGCTTCCTTGGGAGACCCTGTCTTATGGGAGTACAGTGGGGATTAATAGTGCAAAAACTTGAACCATTCTCTGGTCTCTGCACATGAACATGTATATTCACCCACATACGTGTGTGTTCCTGCATCACACACAGGCCATATGCACTCACCCACATAAAACAAGAAAATGTTCAATAAGTATAAAATAATTTTTAAAGTGCACAGTCAACAAAAACTTCTGAAGTTCTTAAAAAACTACTGGAAGACATACTCTGTTCATGGCTGATTAGGGAAATGACAGAGCTGAGGAGAAATGTGTTTGTAAGAAGTGGTGTGGGTGCAGTTGTTTCTGGATATAATGTAGACCTGTTGCCTTCTCAAGATCTGCTGGCACGGTGGTCAGTCAGTCAAGGATCAGTAAAGAAACAGGATTCCCTCTGTTTTAGGAATCTAGTGGTTAAATGTCCGTAATTAAACCTTTGTGAATCTTTGGGAAAGTTAGAGTGTTCTTAGCTAAGCTCCCAGTAAACAGAGAGCAGAACTCACTGTTGATGCTACCCGGGCAGCTTCAAGTTCAAGATCACTTTCCACTGCTGCTGAGCAGTTGCTACTGTTTCTCCAAGCCTGAGGGGCAGTAAGGGGAGCTGACACCTACAAGTATGAGTTCCTGACTTCCCTGTAGCAGAAATAGCCAGGATTGGCTGGAAGATGGCTGCTATCACATTTCTGCCTTACAAAGTGTGTGTGTGTGTGTGTGTGTGTGTGTGTGTGTGTGTGTGTTTAGTGAATCTTATCTTGAATCCTGAATTTTAGGTATAAGGCTCTTGGAAGATTGTGTTAGCCCTTCTAAGGTCTCAAGTAGAGACTGAGTGAGTCAATGAAGAGGATCAACCACAAGTGGCCCCCAAAATACATTCACTCCATTCCTCCAAATTAGAGAGGCTGGGCTGTACCAAGAGAGGAATGATTTTGAGAATAAATGTCTGTCGTGGTAATAACCTTCTATCCTGCTTGCCTTGTGTCAGGATCCAAAAGAAGAAAGAGATCCATTTCATGGAAGTCCAGGTCCATAGCCTTGCTATTGTCCTTACAGTGAAAAGTACATGGAGCAGGGAATTTCCTTCCATGAACTCACAGGAAAATCAGACAAGGAGAACCTTCTGGGGAGTGTAGCCCAGGCAATGTCTGAGAGGGCCAGTGATGAATCTGGTGTGTGTGTGGGGCACTAAAAGGAGGATCACTGGAGAGTGAGCATAGCCTGCAGCCATTGAAGTTAGGAAGAAGCTGCTCATCCAAGTCCTCTGGATCACAAAGGAAACCTTAGAGTAAGAAACCATGGGTTCCAGAAGGTAGCTGGTGTGGAACAATTGTCTATATTTTGTCCATTATGTTTTAAATAAACACTGATTGACCAATAGCCAGGCAGGAAGTATAGGCGGAACAATCAGACATGAAGTAGAGGTGGGTCAAGGAGATCAGGAGAATTCTGGGAAGGAAGAAGCCAATTGCTATGCAGTCCTGTCTAGACACTGAAGAAGCAGAATGTGACCTGCCCTGCAAAAAAAAGGTACTGAGCCATGTGGCTAACATAGATAAGAATAATGGGTTAATATAAGTTACAAGAGTTAATAAGAAGCCTGAGCTAATGGGTCAATCAGTTTATATCTAATATAGGCCTCTGTGTAATTTTCTTTGGGACGTTCCAGCTGTGGGAACTGGGCAGGACAGAAACCCCAACAAGCAGGCCCTCATGTTACAAAGACGCCCCCACCCCAAATAAGTTTATCCATAGGGTTGGGAACACTGTTTAGGGGTTGATGATTATTACTTGTATTAGATAAAGGGTTGGGGTGAAAACTATGTTTGTTTGACAAAAAAGGGAGATAGTAATAGTGGGTAATAGAGTGAATACTTGTGAGCTATTATTTATAGATAATTTATATTTGTATAGTTTTTGCATATTGATACAAGTTCAAATCATATCTGTTACTTTTGTTTACATTTGTATACCTATGTAAAGTTATTGTGTCAGATTGTACATATGCCCATTTCTACCTCAGTTTAGGACATTTTGTATATTGATACAACTTTTAGGATATATTTTCATATTGCATTGTATAATACTCCTACCTCTGATCAAAATACTTGTAAATTGTTTACATTTTTGTGTCATTGTCCTCATTTGTTGCACATTTGTTTACAGGTTATTTAATATTCTGACATGAAGTCTTAATCTTTAAGTTATACAGGTATTAAATATTATAGGTCAGTAGTTGTTCATGCTTGTTGTACATACAGTTAGATCAATTAGGTTCTTGAGATACATAGAGATTGTATTCTGTCTAGATAGGTAATCTTCAACCTCTTCAAGGATCTGTAGAATGTGGCATTTAAATAACTTAGGGTTCTGTTGACATGAGACCTGACTGCTTCTGAGAGCACCAATCTATTCCCAGAGAATGTTGAGCACCAAAGACACTCCACTTGGAACTTGTTTTCTTCTTGGCAAAACTGGCCTTTGGGCAAGGAACTGACAATGCCTCAATCACTGACAAGTTACATAGTATCCGGAAATGGATAAGCAAGACTGTCAAATCCTGCAAAGATAAGAACAGAACCCTGCCCCATCCTATATGCTTTTCTTACCACCTGTATGGTTATCACCATTGTGGATGAGCTGTCATTTCTCCTTTTCAATAGGTTTTTCCTTTTCAAATTTTGATGGGATTTTGTATATTATTGTGATTTCTTTGAATTTTTTGACTGTGAAAGAGCTAAGTACAGAGACACATTTCATTGTATGGGCTGCTAAGCTAAACCTGCATGTATATTATAAAGGTATCTTGACTTCAGAGTTTGGGTCTAAGGATATGGTACTTTGGAAAAGAGGTTCTTCTTTTGTTTTCACAGAAGATGAGAACCTGTGGCTTGCCTTCAGGCAAATATGTTTTGATAGACCACGCCCTCCTGAAAGGTTGCTGTGAACACCCCCACAAAGAAAATGCTTCACCCAACTGCTGACTGGAATGAACCTAGCACACAGGATACACCTTGAAGGACCTGATTAACAGCATCTCCATATAGCAGGAAGCAGTTTGGAGAGAAAAAACTGCTCCCATATTCCCAAATATTGTTTATAAATATTCTTTTACATTTAAAGGGGGATATGATATAGAGATGAATAATTTGCATTGGTATGGATTTTGCTCTGTTGATACAAATTTAAGGTCAATTTTGTTATATGTATAAGTGTTTCTGATCTTGATTAAGGTATTGTGATTGTGTAGCTCCTTTTAAAATGTAATGTATAATTAAGAAATATAGGTTAATAGATAATCTCTATAATAGTCAAGTTTGTAGCCATGTTAGATTTTCTAGATGTGCATAGATATGTTTCAAATGGATAGGCCTTCTTCATATCTTTCAAAGACTACAGAATATGGCATTTAAAATGTTTTTAATAACTTAGGGCTTTTCATGACAATGAGATATGTCTGCTCCTGGCAGCACCAAGCTACTTCCTGAAGAAGATAGGCATCAAAGAGGCTCCCTATGGAGTTGGTTAGCCATTTGGTCAAAAAACTGCTCTTGCCTGGACTGTTAAACAAACTGGACATGCAGTACCCACAGAGAGATGACTGCTGAACTTGCCTAAAGGTGAGATGGTCCTTTGGGGTTCCTGTTTCATGAAAGAGTCTGTGAGACATTCTGTAGGATACAGAAGAAAGTGAATTGTCTTTGCAATTTCCAGCTTCATGGAAAAGGCTACTGGATACTATGTGCCTGTAGGCTTAAGATGGATGCCCCAACGGTACAGAAGAACTTTGGGTGACTGTACAGGCAACGAGATGTCTCTGTCAATTCTAGAGTTTTGGAAGTTGCTTACAATGCACTTCCTGTTTATTTAGGTAATATTATATCCTTCTGGAGTCTTTGATGGAGTTGAAGAATTTATAGTTATAGTTTTCCTTAGTTATGATAAAAGATAAAGTAGATGCAAATATTGTAACTGTAATTCTTCCTTGATAACTGTTTTGTTATATGTAATTTTACTATGTTAAAGCCTCCCTTTTTGTTTAAACAGAAAAGGGGAAATGGTGTAGGAGTTCCTTCTGTTTGTGTGTTGCTTTCATTGGCTAATGAATAAAGAAACTGCTTTGGGCCTGGTGAAAGGGCAGAACTTAGGTAGGCAGAGTAGATAGAACTGAATGCTGGGAAGGAGGGCAGAGTGGCAGATACCATGGATCTCCCACCTGAGACGGACACTGGTTAGAATCTTTCCGGTAAGCCACAGTCATGTGGCAATACATAGATCAATAGAGATGGGTTAAATTAAGATGTAAGAATTAGCCAATAAGAAACTAGAGCTAACGGGTCCAGCAGTGTTTTAATGAATACAGTTTCTGTGTGGTTATTTCGGGTGTAAGTTAGCTGGGTGTCAGGAACAAACAAAGGGCCCCCTCCTCATTCAACAAGTAGCTGAGAACTCACGGGAGAGACTTTCATACACTTCATAAAACACTCAAGTATATGGAAGATGAGCAATACTGCTGCCATCATGAGGGGCCCAGGACAGGAAGCCAAAGCACGGCAATCAAGGCTTTGAACAGGTTGGAGGCAAAAGGACAGGGGAATCAGCAGACTGGGAAAGAAGCACACTGCCAAGGAACCTGGAGAAATGAGCTCCTTCTGCTTCTCTATGAATCCGTGAACTAGGTAGAAGAAGAGGGAGGTGAGAAAGGGCTAGGAGAGGATAGTTCTAAATGCAGTGAAGTGCATGATCTGAGTAGAGGCCACCTGCCTCCACAGAAAAGCTGCTGTATGGCTTCCAAGAGTCTTCAAGAGCAACAGCAATGTACTAAGGTTCTAATATGTGTCCCCCCAAAATATCAGATTAAAATTTAATCCTCTGCATAATAGTATTAACCCTGAAACCTTTAGTTCAGGATGGCTCTGGGGCAAGCAATGGGATTGTGCATTTATGGGAGGCTTGAAGAACCTGTTAGGTTCTTTTTGCCCTATACCACAGTAAGAAATCAGCAAGGTGTATCTTCGAAGGAAAGAGAAGCCCTCGGCAGTCCTGTGTCTGCCAGTGTGTTGGGCTTGGACTTCTTGCTCTCCAGGGCTGTGATAAAACAAGTTTTACTCTTTCTAACTTGTCTACTGAAGGTGTTTTGTTTTACCAGCATGAACAGACTAAGATAAATGCTCTGGAAGTGGAGGACTAAGTTCCTTAATAGAAGATGGTGTAGTATCATAAAACCACCAAATACTGCTGGGTGTAGTGCCACAAGTCTTTAATCCTGGTACTCTGGAGGCAGAGACAGGAAGATCTCTGAGTTCAAAGTCACCATAGTTTACAAAGGAAGTTTTAGGTCAACCAGGGTTATACAGTGAGACCCTGTCTAAAAAAAAAATGGAAATGTGCATGCTCATGTTGCTCATGTGCATGAGACAGAACGAAAGAAGCAGGGAGAGAGGGAGGTAGGGAGAGAGAATCATTTCTAAATCCCTGCTCTGTGGTAGTTGGAGAAACTGGTTGCATATTTTTAGACTATATATCCACATAAAGCTACATGAAAGAAACATTCTTTTCAAAGCTCCAGGCACCTATGAAGAAATGTGCTGTTCCCACAAAACGCCCTTGCTTATTTGCTCCACAAGACCACTAACGCCTTCAATTATAGCAGCTGTGTTAACAATGCTGTTGGTGTCTGAATTTTCTCCCAGTACTCTAAAATCTTAAGAAATATACATTTAGAAAGAAAAGAATATTTCCCAGGAAAAGCCCCAAATGCAAGCACTAGCTTCTTGAAAGACTTCCAAGGAGGGATCCTGCTGCCTATGTTAGCCTTGGGTGGTCCCTGCTCCCCTTTCTATGTGACATCCAGAGAACTCATGCATGCAGGGCAAAGAGAAGTTAGATGTTGAATGGAGGTTTTTCTTTTTTTTTTTTATTTCTTAGGCAATCTGTTGGTTTGTTTGGTTCTAGTTTTTACATTTCACATTTTGCCTCCACAATTTTGAGTTGCATACACATTTCCGAAATGATTTTGCAAGAGAATCTGAAAGAAATGGAAATAGATATACAACATGGATCAAAACACAGGATTTTCTTCTCTTGAGGAATGGTGAAAGGAGCGCTATACTCAGTGTTTAGACGATTCTTTTAGCATGCAGGCTAAGTCTTACTGTTTTCCATCAAAGAGTTTTAACATTTGGTTTCTACAGGATACATGTCATAATTTCTTGCTGCCCAGAATTTTGAATGTCATTTCATTTTTAGTAAGTTAGTTCCAGGTTTTCTTACTTTTTATTTTTTTAAAGGAAAAAAAATCTATTACTTACTCAGATTTGAGTCAGGTCCTTGTATACCATAGGCAGGCAGCTTACCAAGGAGCTAATTCTCATCCCTTTTTTTTTGTTCCTGTTGATTTGAGATAGGGTCTTGATAAGAGAACCTGGTTGACCTCAAACTCATGATCCTAGTGCTTTCACCTCCTCAGGGCAGGAATAACAGGCATGCACCACCACATTCAGCCTTTGGAATCCTTCTGCAGCAGAGCACAGGCAGGTAAATGAGAAATATATTCTCGTGTGGGGTATTTATATTACCGATGAATATGCTGATTAATTTTTTTTTGTCAACTTGACACAAACTGGAGTCACCTGGGAAGAGGGAACCTCAGTTGAGAAATTACCTCCGTCAGATTTTCCTGCAGGTCTATTTTTTTCAAGCGTTACTTGATTAATGATTGATACAAGAGAACCCAGCCCATTGTGTGCAGCACTATCCCTAGACAGGTGGACCTGGATCGTCTAAGAACAAGAAAAGTAGCTGTGCAAGCCGGGAGAGGCCCCAGTGAGCAGTGTTCAACTGTGGTTTCACTTCAAGTTCCAATATGAAGGTTTTGCCTTGACTTCCCCCTCAGTGATGAGCCCTTTTCTCGCCAGAGTGGCTGATCAGCATGGTGTTCATCACAGCAAGGGAGAAATAAAGTAGGACCACAGAAAAGATTTGATGCCCCGAAGAAAAGCTGTGATTGCCAGCAGTCTTCACAAACGGCAACGGTGCTAGCAACAGGAAGCAACAGCAACAGCTGGAGGTAGGTTGAAGAGATGGCAGCTTTGCAAAGTCAAGCACTCAGCTACATCAAAACAGGCACGCAGTGTGGAGACAACCATGGCTGTAATTCCTCCTCAGTCAATTTCCTGCATGGTTTAGAAGCATTAGAGGAATGTTAGCCCTGGGCTTATTTTTCCAACTGAAGCTATGTTGAATATATAACTCGAGCTGGAGAGAAGAGCTATCTTAATAACTTTGAGTCTTCTGACCGTGAGTATAATGCGTCTCTTGTTCGATTTAGACCTCTTAAAATTGCTCCCACCATGGTTTTTGGCTTTTGAGTGTGTGGATATGGCATATTACAGCTTGGTTCTATCTCAGATATTTCATAATTTTTATGCATTGTAAATGACATGAATTTTAATTTTGACTTTGGAACATGTGGCTTCTGTGAAGATAGTCTAAAAGATGATGCCTCATTGTCATATCAAAACACATTGACTTTTATACTTTAACATTTTTATCTTGTGATATCTATAAACTTATTTATTAGTTTCAGTAACTTTTTATAGTCCATCTGATATTGCCCTATGACAAATCAGGTCAATTATGAACAGAATTAGTTCTTAATGCTTTCTGACCCTGATATCTTTTATTTCTCTCCCATGTCTGGTTGTATAGAAAAGAAATTACATGTTTTGATCAATAGATTTGGTAAGAATAGTCAACTCTGCTTTATTCCTTATCTTGGAAGGATATGTTCAGTTTGCCACCAAATGTGGTGCCATATATAGATGCTATAGGTAGGTCATCTAGCAAACAGAAAAGAAAATCAGGAATGAATTTGGGTTTTTAAAATATTTTTTATACCTCCTGAATAAATTCATATGAGTTCCATTTAGGTTTTTAATAAGATGGCCTGCACTGACAAAGCTTCGAGTATTAAGTCAAAACTGCATCCATGGGATTAGCATCAGTTGGTCATACATAGGCAATCAAGCGTGTGTGTTCTCACAATGCCAGAATTTATTAAAGATAAATTCACATGTTATGTCAATTTCTCTAGCATCAACTTCTTGGTTAGTCCTAGTAGACTTGATAGCTAACTGAGGAAGATTTCTTTTTCTAATCCCAGTCTTAAGTACCAAGATTAACTCTCACACCACACATCCCACATTCTACAGTAAATCTGCCTAACATCTGTATGTACATATAGATGTAGATTGCAGAACAGCTACAAAGGGTTAGAGATGCTACAGGAGAGCCTAAAGAGTTCCAAAGATTATGGACAGAAACAGAAATGTAAAGCAGACAAGAATGCCACAAAGGCCTCTGTGGGAATAAGAGAGCAAATTCTGATGGCGTAGAGTTCAGTTGCTACTGGGTCACAGGTTTGAGCTGAGCCAAAGGTTGAACTGAGGTACAGAAGTCAGGCGAGGAGCTAGCGAGGTCATAGAGTCAAAGGACAGGACAAATAAATGGCCAGACATAGGTCTGGAGAGCCAAACAGACAAATGGACAGCAATTCAAGCAGGGCTGCTTCAAGAGTAGAGACAGCGCCAACTGAAGCCTCTGAGACATTCGGGAGTCCTCTGCCTGCAGGTCTCTCAATGCACATAGCATACTGGGTACTCAGATGACAATAGTTGAGTTAAGGTGCTCTCAGGTGAGTGTGTTGCCCCCATCCCACCGTCTTGTCTATCTGAGAAGTTCCTGTGCCTGGTTTTGCTGGTACGATTTTAATATGCCCACGTGCTTCTGTTGCGCCCGTTTACTCTGACAAACTTATAGGGTAACACCCTTTCTACTTTTAGCCATAAGTTATTTATCAGCCAATGCCTTGTGGGTGGTGCTGGACAGATGGCACTGTTTATGTGCCCACTGAGATGCAGAGTCATCCTCCATCCTCAAACTGGAGTCGAAAGTTGCTTGTAAAATGGAGTCTCTTGGGGCAAGGCACAGCCTGTAAAACCACTGTGTTGTACAATCTAGTAACTTTGGGCAGGCTGTAACCTGAACTCAGCAGAGGGCAGACTAGAAGCTGTCTTCATGAGAGCCAGTAAAGTAGAAGAGTCGGAAAAAATTATTCTTCTTCTCCTCCTCCTCCTCCTCCTCCTTCTCCTCCTCCTCCTTCTACTTCTTCACAGTTACAAAGGAATACCATTTATTTTAGTTTAAATGGTAATGGAACCCATTGCTTATATATTTGATGATTGGTATGGTATTTTGGAAAAAAATGACTCCCATAGGCCCATAAGGAGTGGCACTATTAGGAGGCATGGCCTTGCTGGGGGAAGTGTGTCACTGTGGGGTGTAGAAGGCCGCAGCCACACTCTCCACCATAGATGGCGCTGCACCGCCAGGTGAGCTAGAAAGCTCACACGTGTTGGTATTTTTCCACTACTCCCAAGGTATCACCTGGGACTGGGAACAGTTGACCAATCCAAGAGTGACACGTCCGAAGCAGGGTCTGTTTCCTATATAAGGGATGGGTTCCATCATATCTGGGTCTCCGCCATGTTGGCTGATGCTCGCTCTCCCAAGGGGCATTAAAGCTATTTCTGCAGTAGGATCCTGTGTCCCGCATGGTTCTTGCTGGCGAGACGGTAGCGTGGGACAGTGGGGGAATGCATTGATGTCTCCTCTGCTCAACACCCAGTGTTGTCAGACTTCTTCTGCTGCCTGTGGTTCAGGATGTAGAACTCTCAGGTCTGTCTCTAGCACTTTGTCTGCCTGCAGGCTCCCATACTTCCTGCCATTATAGTGATGATCCAAACCTCTGACACTGTAAGCCAGCTCCAGTTAAATATTTTTCTTTATAACAGTTGCCGTGGCCATGGTGTCTCTTCACAGCAATAAACAGTGGTCTCTAGCTGGTGGAACTATTTGGGGATGATTTGGAGGTTTGGCCTTGTTGGAAGTAGACTCTATTCTGAAGAGATAGGAAAGAAAAGGAACATTTGAGGGTCATGCATGTAGGGACAAGGTCCCTGAAAAGCACAGAGGGAAAGACAGGCAACAAACTACAGAGAAATAAAGCAAACCAAAAGCCACTCAAACCCTACCACTCTGGATGCGGTTCCCATTACAAGGGAAAAACAGTCAGTCCTAGCCTCAAGGTAAGCTCATTATACTCACAGGCTTCAGCTTCAGTGTGAAGTTTGGTGAGATGGCGAGTGATTTTTCTCCAGCAAACAGGTCAACCTAAAAAGCAGTCTCGTTTTGGCACTCTATGGTGACTCAGGACCACGGCTAGGCACTACGGTGAGGCAAACCCTGATGTTTAATCCTGGAGATACACATGATAACAGGGAAAAACCCAAGTCAGGAAGGCTTTATTTAATCTGTCACAGCCTCAAGGTGAGGAACTTCCTTGGGAGCAAGATCTGGAAAGATCTTGATGATGAGAGGGCCTTCCCCGGGTCACAGACTGCGAAGCCAAGTATGACCAGCAGAGAACACTGGTACCCAAAGAAGGCGAGGATGATTGACAGACACCAGCCAATCATCCACTTCCGGCTCAAATACCAGCTAAGACAAAGGAAAGGCAAGATCACAGTTCAGTGGACCACCACCACCTCTGCAGCTTTCCCTGTGGTTGGTACTCCAGCCTCGGGTTGCCTGCATTTTACTACACACTCAGAAATATTTTTATCATATTTTAAAATGTTTTCATATTTGTATTCCACTTGATATATTCATTTAATTTTATTTAGTCTTTTTTCATTACTGGTCACTGGGTTTTTTTTTCTTCCCCTTCTTTGTCTCCTATGTTTTTTTTCCTTTTATTCATCCTATACTTTTTTGTAATAGTTTTACTTTACTGTACACTTTTTAAATTTTAATTTTACTTCTTGATCCCCTTTTTTATATTTATCTAATTTCATCAATGAATATTTAAATTGATAGGAAGTTATTTTGTCTCTTATTTTTACTTTTTCTAATTGGTTTCTCTTTTTATTTCATCTGTAGCATTTTCTCCATGCCCCTTGTCCTTTTTATTTATTTATTTATGTCCCTTTCCTTTTTATTTATGTTTCCTTTACGTAACCTACTTCTCTACTTTCTCCTGGTCCTGTCACTGCTGTTACCCCAGTTTACTGTTCATCTACTGTAAAACTCACACTAATCTTGTACTAGTTATTTTTTAATACTGTGATAAAACACTGTGACCAAGAAAACTTATAGAAGGCTTTATTTGGTCTTATGGTTGCAGAGGGATGAGAGTCTGTTGTGAACAGGAGATGGCAGAAAGTAGCAGGAATAGTGGATGCTAGGATCCATATCCTCAAACACACAGGCAAGAGAACAAATTGGAAACTCTCAAAGTCTATCTTCAATGACAAAATTCCTCTAGCAAGATCACGCTTTCTAAGACTCCCAAACAGCACCACCAACTGAGGACCAATATTCAAATGCATAGGCCTATTGGGGACATTCTCATTCAAATCATCACCAACCCCAGCACATTCTGTATTAATTTTTCAGGTATCTATTTTATAGTCATTGGTGGTATGTTAGTGGGCATTCTTTGATAAGCCTATTTCTATGTCTTGTTGAGTGCGATGATACAAACATTGCAGTGTGTTTTTCCTTTCTGAGTGGTACTAGAGATTAAGCCTTCAAGAATAGACTGCTCAATAATATCTCCATTAGCAGTAATGGGATAGCCCAAACTGCAGATGCATGGAAATAAAACACAAGAAACATGAGAAAAGGTAGTACAACTCCTTCAAGAAATAATTCCTCAGTTACTGAATTCACACTGAAATAGGGCAAAATGCCAGAAGATTGCAAAATGTACTAGTATAAATTATCAGTGTCCTTAAAGATGATAAAAAAAACAGATTAAATCCCATAAGGATCTGGAGAGGAAAGCTAGCAGCATAGAAGAAAAAGCTAATGAAATGGTTGATAAAACAATCACAAACATGTAAGAAAACACAAGGTTGTTTTCCCTTTGAGGAAAAATAAATAGAAAATGTTTAATGAAAAACTGAATAACTTAACTAAATACAGTAGACAGCACTACCAATGGGTTTGAATAAGAAAAATGATCAGAAATGGAGGATAAACTCACAGAAATACTACAAACAGATGTGAAGAGGAAACAATGAACACATCCACAACATCCAAGACAGCCAAACACCCAACAGAAAGAGATCAAATCTCAGAGTTTGTAGAAGAGAAGAGGGAACTGATATAAAAGAGGAAAATAATAGAGAATCTATTCAATGAAATTACAGTAGAAAATTCCCAAAATCTATGGATAGGAAGTCATGCATACACAAGAGGCATTTAGAAACCAAATAGGCTTACCAGTGAAGAACCTCTCCATGACATAACATGAGTCGAAATGTTAATAAAAGCCCAAAACAACATGAGTGCATTACGTAAAGACCACTCATACACTTACAAATATAAACATATCAGGATAATACTATATTTCTCATCAGTAACACTGAATGCCATGAAAGTACAGAAAGACTAATTTTGGGGATTTATTTTTATTATCTTAAAAATACATATATGTTTGTGTGGGTATTTGCATGTGAATGCAAGCGCCCCTGGAGCTGGAGTTACAGGCAGTTGTGAGCTATTTAACATAGGTCCTGGGAACCAAATTTGAACTTTCTGCAAGAACAGTGTATGCTCTTAACCACTGAGTCATCGCTTCAGACCCTGGAATGATGTGTTTTAAGCCCTGAAAGTATGTAACTGCCAACACAGATTTTTATGTACAGCACAACTATCTTTTACAATAGACATACAAATAAGAACATTTGAAGATAAATTCATACCTATGGAGTTCAAGACCATCAAGCTGAAACCGTAGAAGGCACTAAGTGGCATTCTATTCTACAAAAGAAAACAATACACTTGAATAAAACTTCAAATTCACAATCATGAGAGCACAGGAAAGAATAAATTTATTGAAATGAATAGATAAATAAAGAATATAGGAAGAAATCTATACTGTCCAGCACTGTAAACCAGCAACCCCCAATATTAATGGGGAGAGGTAAAAAAAAAACAATACAACCATCTAACAACTAACAAATATTCAGGAATCAGTAAAGATCTTTCAATAGTTACCCTAAGCATAAATGACCTCAACTCACTAATAAAGAGACACAAACTGGATGATTGGATTAAATAACTAGACCAAAGTTATTGGTTGAATCCCTGGAACACAACTCACTATTAAAGACTCAGAATGAGAACCCAAGGGTAGAAAGGAATCTGCAAGGTGAGTGGAAGCCAAAAATAAGGCAGCATGGCCAACATTGCTTTACCAACCTAGGGCATTCAGATCCCATTGTTTACTCCCATGATTAGGTGACTTCTAGGAACTGAAACTTGTCATGGCTGTTACCCAGCATTACACCAAAGAATGTCATCAACTCAGAATCAAGTCCTCTGGAGCTGAAATTACAGGTGGTTATGAGCTACTCAGTCTTGGTTCTGGGAACTGAACTCAGGTTCCCTGCAGGAACAGGAAGTGCTCTTAACTGCTGAGCCATCTCTCTAACCCCACATGTATCGCTTTCACACTATTGTGAAATGAAAAAAGTGTGTGCGGGATGAAAGCGGATAATTATTCTTAAATTATTAGATCTGATATGCTCAAGTCTGCATACAAATTTTACATGTACACTCAGAAGGGATGTTGCAACAGTTTTCATTGTATACTATATTTGTTTATTTTAGTATAAGATTAATGTCCACATCAAACAAGTATCAGTTTTCTGAAAGAGTTTATGAAAAATTGGTATTACTTCATTATAAACTGTTATAGACTTATCAATGAAATCACATGGTCTTGAGGTGTTTTTAGGAGAAGATTTGACTATATATTCAATTACTGCAACACACAGACTTTTTCCTCTTGAGCAAGTGCTAGCATTTTGAGCTTTCAAGTCATTTATTTATTTTCTCCAGGATGCTTAATATACTGCCATAAAGTTGTTCATAACAAGACTCTGTTATTCTTTTAGCTTCTATAGAACTTGTACCTGTGTTGCCTGTTGTATACCTGATATTGGTCAGTTATGTCTTCCATTTTTGTTTCTGATAAATATGTCTAGAAGTTTATTAATTTTATTAGTATTTTCAAAGGAACAGACTTCGGGTCACTTATTATTCTTTCAGCTGTTGGTTTTCCATCCTCTTACTTGTTTTCTGTCTACTCAGAATTTAAATTGACTCTGATTTTATTAGTTTCTGAAGGTAGAATCTGAGGTCAAAAATTTACAACCAATTTTATAATTTAATATTAATGCAGATATTCAGTGCTTTAAATGTTTTTCCAGTTAATACTTTAATAGCATCCCACAGCTTTTTAAATTTTATTTTTTAGCAAAAATATTTTATAATTACTTCTTGATCGTTAAGTTGATCCAAAGCTTCTCGTTTTACTTTAAAATCTTAACTTTATTGAAATAATAAATAATTTTAATTTGTACTAATCGTAACTTGAATTTTGTATAAATTTTTATTTTTGAGATTACAATATAATTGCAGCATTTCCTCCCTTTCTTTTCTTCTCTCCAGTCTCACCCATGTAATCACCCTTGTTATCTTTCAAACGCATGGCCTCTTTTTCTTTATTGTTTGTGTGAATTCTTAAAACATAAAACACAAACAGCTCAGTCTGTATAATGTTAACTGTTTGCATTTGTTATGCGTGGGTTCTGACCATTTGGTATTGTACAACCTATTGTTGAACTCCTCCCAGGAAAGATTATTTCTCCCTCTGTGAGCATTCCTTACTGCCCAGAGTTCTTTGTGTATGGTTGAGGCCTGGTGAGTTAGCTACCTTCTATGTTAGCATGTCTGTTAATGCCTTCCTTATTCAGTTCACATTTAGGCAGTCATGTTGGTGAGATTTTACAGATGTAGCTTCTCTGATGTTTCTAGGAGACAGTATCTGATAACAAACTTCCTGTTTTTCTTGTTCTTACTATCTTTTTGCACCCTTTTCCACAATGATTCCAGAACCTTAAGTACAAGAATTGCTTTGCAGATGTATTCATTGGAACTAGGCTCCACCACTCTGCATTTTAATCAGTTGTGGTTTTCTGTAAGGGTCTCCATCTGCTGCAAAGAGAAGATTCCTTGACAAGGGGTGAGAACCACATGTACCTGTGGGTATAAGGACAAATATTTATAATATAGTTAAGAATGTTCGTGGTTTAGTAAAGTGGTGGTTCTCAGTTCTCCTCCAAGATCTGTGACTTCACTAGCCCTGAGTAGTGGGCTAGCTTTCCAATACCAGGAATTATTTTCCTCCTGATGAGTGACCCAAAGTCAAAGTAGAGAGCTATTGGTTACACAGTAAGTGTGCCTCTGTTGTACCCTCATGATTATTGAGCCATGCTGGTCATTCTTGTTACCCCAAAGCTTGGTAGAACCATTGACTGCTTCATTCCTTTGGAAGCTGCCTCACACCTTCTGGTACCGTGAGATCTGTTCCTCAGGGACAAGACTAGATCCAGTTGAGGTCAGTTGGGTCCTGTGTCCAAAGTGCATGCTATCGTATGCAGTAGGTACTTATCTTCTACCTCCCCCAAAATTTTAAAGATGAGATTACATAATTTCTGAGTGTTCTGGAACTTTCCAGAGGATTTCCTGAAATGGATTTCTGATTTAACTCCTCTGCAGTTAGAGAATTTACTGAGACTCTTCTGTAATCTAAACATAATCTCCTTGGACAAATGTTCCACGTGCATTGGAAAGGAATATGAATCATGCTCCTGTTGAATATTGCATTTTACAAACATCAGTTAAGCCAAGTTAGTTGATAGTGTTGTTCAAACATTCTATAACTTTGTTGATATTGTGTATAATAATTCTAGCAATTATGTCTAACTCTATGACCACATTTGTAGACTTTTCTAATTCTCCTTGACATTCTATTAGTTTTTGTCTTATGTATCTTGAAACTATTTTTATTTATTTATTTATAATAAATAGTATCACTTATTATTAAAACATTATTAAAATACTGTTGTGTGTATGTCTGTGTGTCTGTGTCTAAGTGTATATGTGTGTGCATGAACGTACACACAGAGAACAAAAGAGGGTATCAGATTCCCTGGAGCTGGAATTACAGGCAGTTGTAAGCTATGTGAATGCAGGGAACTAAACTTGATTCCTTTGCAAGAGCATCAAATGTTCCTAACCCCTAATTCATCTCTCCAGACCCCTTGAAACTTGGTTGTCAATAACTGAGGATATTTTAATAGTCTCTAAAAGAATTGAGTCTTTATTTTCCAACATAAATTATTTACTCTGTAGTCTAGCTTATCTAATGTAAATATATATGCTACAGTTTTCTTCATAATAGTATTCTTTTCTTTCAGTCTTAAATTATATATATTTAATATAAGTAAATTTTATATATGTTTAATGTAAGTAAATATATAACACACACATATACATACATGGTATAGGAGGTCTTTCTGTCATTGTCTTTGTGTTGCTTTCATTGGTTAATAAAGAAACTGCCTTGGCCTAACTGATGGGGCAGAACTTAGGTAGGCAGGGGTGGGGGGGAGACAGAATTGAATGCTGGGAGGAAGAAAGGCGGAGTAGGGAGATGCCATGGATCTGCCGCCAGAGATAGATGTGTTGAGATTTTCCTGGAAGCCACAATCTCGTATTGATATACAGATTAATAGAAATGGGTTAAACTAATATGTAAGAGTTAGCCAATAAGAAGTTAGAGTTCATGGGACAAGCCGTGATTTAATAAATATAGTTTCTGTGTAGTTATTTCAAGGCTAAGCTAACTGGGTGGGCTGGGAACCAACAAGCCTCTCTCCTTGCAACATATACACTCACTATTTCCAGTGCTTTCCACTGGTTTATGTTAATCCTGATTTTCATTTGGTATTTTTCTTTCATCTGAAGGGCATCCTTTAACTTTTCTTACAATGTCTCTGATGACAATGAAATCTTTTAGCTCTCGTATGCCCAAATGTCTTTATTTTAAATTTGTATTCAAAAGTTAGTTTCACTGCATACACAGTTCATATCTGAGAACCTCTCCTGACGTGGCTCAGAGATGCTGTCCCACCATCTTCTTGCTTATATTTTCCTGTACGCTATAGGCTTTGTCTTTCTTTCTCCCTTCTCAATAGCCCTTTTAAAAATTCTAGCTCTTCTAAGAGATTTTTCTTCTTAATATAGTTAAAGAATTTAGGTGTGCCTGTATACCATCTTCATGTCTTTTGTGTCTTGAGTTCATTTTCAAATATTCTCTGTCTCATTCACTCCATTTTATCTGTGGATCTGTTTCATGTGTGCTAACTGAAGCTATCCTGCACATGAATGATCCTTTTTCTTTTGCATCTTGTTTTGTTGTCTTTTTCTTTTTTCATTTTTTCATAATCCTATTGTTACATCATCAAGTTTACTAATTACTTCTTCTACAATGTCTAATGAACTAATCATCATATTTGATGAATAATTTCATATGATATTTTATCTTTATTTTCACAAATATGGGGATTTTATTTATTCATTGCTGCTCATACAGCACTTTATGAATGTCTGAGACATTGTTATAAAACTCTTTGTGCCTTCCTCTGCTAATTCCAACATCTGTTATAGTTCATGGTCCATTGTGATTGAATTTTCCAGCCTTATTATATAAGCATTTTATTTAATATAAGTAAATTTTTGACTGGTGTCAGTAAGTACTCTTTGTGCTAATCTGTTCAAGGAGATTTTTTCACGTGTCTCAGTTTTCTTGGATGCATATGTGGTCCAGTACCCTGAAGAAAACTAAAAAATACTGCCAAGAGATTTCCAGTGTTCTGTTTGAATGGGGTTCTCCTTTGGTGTCCTATTCTTCACAATCCAGATGGTCAGCTCCCTCACTCAATTCAGAAAAGCTGAATTTGAGCCCATCTCAAAGTTACTTTAGAGAAAGAAAAGCCCAACTAAGTGGCCTTTCTGAATTGCTGACACCAGACAAAATGGAAAATGTACTTTGGTAGTAATGAATAAAGAGTCTGCAATCCTTGCATAAGGAGTAAAGACTACTATTCTTACCTGGAGATGTTCTATTCCTTGAGATGATGGTGGTTTGTGACTGGTTGCATTTGTGAGAATTCACAAGGCTATACACCAAGGAGAGTGCCCTACAATATGTAAATCCAAAACTAAAACAAAAACTAAAATTAAAATTTGAAACCTATATACTAAGTATTTAAACACCCACCCCTTTCCATGACTCAGTCTCATGGAAGCAGACAAGCAATCATATTCCTTAGGCCGGAATATGAGCTATAAAAGACTCCATGGAAAATGGATAGGATTCATATCCACTGACATTTGGGACAATTGTTCTGAAACAGCTGGACTTTGACTCCGAAACTAGCATGATGCCCATGCTGTCATGACCTGAGAGCCCATACACATCCCAGATCCTGTCCTAGTTTCAACTGAATTTCAAACAAGAAGTCATATACTTTAAAAAAAAACCCACTCATGAAACATGAGGAGCAATAGAAACATTGAAAGAAATAAAATCCAATAAAAATATGAGGGACTGTAGAAAGTTGAAGAAAACTTAAAGACATTTATCTGATACCCTCAAAGGACTGCGAGAATATATTAATTCCATTTTTTAAAATGCAATAAGAAAGAAACAGGAAGCAATTAAGAACATCTGGAAATTAAATATAGCAAGGATAAAATAAAACATATCAGAAGAGTTAGAAGATGAAGTGAGGATTATTTTCTGGAAAGTAGAACTGAAGGTGAAAATAAAGACACATTCTAAAAAGTTGTATAATTCAAAACCCTACAACCAAATAAAGAGTGCAACAGAAATAAAAAAAACTGGAGAGATTCAGACTATAGAAGTACAAAATAATTTCTAGAATTGAAATTATGTACCCAGAAAAAAAATAAATGAGAAAGACTCAACCAATGTATCA
This sequence comes from Myodes glareolus, assembly GCF_982192425.1. NCBI lineage: Eukaryota > Metazoa > Chordata > Mammalia > Rodentia > Cricetidae > Myodes > Myodes glareolus. The sequence goes on from NC_142039.1 coordinate 7,820,693, forward strand.
TTATGGGTAATTAAAACACCAGGGGTTGGGCCACCAAGATAGCTCAGTAAAGAAAGGAAATTGCCTCACAAACCTCATGACCTGAGTTTGAAACCTGGAACCTCCAGTGGAAGGAAAAAAAAACTGGTTTTGTCAGGTATGTTGTCCTCTGACTGTTATATGCACACCATGGCATAGGTTGCACACACAAAAGCACGCGCGCACACACACACACACACACACGTACTTACTCACACAATAATAAAAATAAAATATAACAGGAAATTAATTAAAGTCATAAGCTTTCAAAGAGAAAAGACTCTCTATTTAAATAATGAGAATGCCATAAAATGAAAGGCATTAGAAATCATAAGATGTTGTGGCATATTACTTTAGGTAAAGATGTGTTGCATTTGTTCAGTTATGTATAGATGTGTTAAATGTATTTGCTGTGTAGCCTTTAAGATACTAGTCATCTTGGACATGGCCTCTTGTACTATAAGTATGGACAAAAGCAAACACTTGCTCTCTCTCCTGGCTTCTGGATTCAGTTCCTGTTTCCCATTTGTGCAGAGACCGTGATCTGTGAATCTACCCCTAAATAAATAACCCTTTATTATACTCAAATCTGAGCTACCGTGGGATTATTTTATAGATTCTGTCTTTTTTGTTTATGCTGCATTTGTTTAATGATGTAAAGATGTGTTCTTTTGCCTACCTAAGGCAAAAGATTGATGTAATAAAAGACTGAATGACCAATAGTTAGACAGTAGAGGGATAGGTAGGACTAGTGAGCAGAGAGAATAAATAGGAGGAGAAATCTAGGCTTGAGAGGAAAGGAGAGAATAAGAGAGAAGAGAACAAGGGAGAAAATGAGGGAGTTGCCCGGGGTCAGTCAGCCAGTCAGTTGCCAGCCAGCTAGACATGGAGTAGGATGTACAGAATAAAAGAAAGGTAAAAGTCCCCAAAGCAAAGCATAGATAAAGAGAAAAAGTTTAACTAGCAAGCAATGAGCACCAACTTAAGCCAAACATCCATAACTAATATTAAGTCTTTGTGTCATAATTTAAGACCTGTTTGGTGGCCCAAGAGAAAGCCTGATACATTTGGTGTTCCAATAAGGGGCACAAGTTTCCACATAGGACCTAAAGAGAGAGAGAGAGAGAGAGAGAGAGAGAGAGAGAGAGAGAGAGAGAGAGAGAGAGAGAGAGAAGAGAGAGAGAGAGGGAAAAAATGGAAAATGGATATGGCTCCTTTAAGTGACTCTTCCATACAACAAGCACTGGAGCAGCTGGCACTCTAAATAGAAACCGTGTGCTAAGTAAAAATGTCTGCCACAGTGCAGGGACCAACTTCCTAAAACTGAGGCAGTTGTGTGCAACACCCAGTTAAATGTAGCTCCTATTTGAACACAGCTTTTGTGCCAGGCCCATGGGGCTCTCACTGACCAGAGCAGGGTGGAGACAGTCACCAGCAGAAATCCATGTGTGCATTTAAAGTTTGGCTCAAGCAGTCAGAGGGTACTACAGTGCACAGTAAAGTAGGACCAGACCAAAAGAATATCTAAACGGGTGTTTAAAAATGTGTATAAGTGCTTAAGAAAGAAAATAAAATGGGTTTATACAATAATAGAAAAAATGGTTTAAAAATAATAAAGCCTTTAAAGAAAGTGTAAACTAATATAAAGGGGGAAAGTCATGTAAAAATGAGAAATACACCGGGAGTCTGGGTCCTGTATGGTTTTGTGTTGATTTTGAATTTTTTGAATGCTGATGAGTGACTGACAGCTGCTAGAAGAAATGGGATTGTAAAAGGAACCGCTGAACTAAATCAACTTTGATATTTTAGAGATGTCCTAACTTTAAAATGGAAGTCAGAAAATGTATTATGTTGGGGAAGGAATGGAAACAAAAGACTGCAGATTTTTTTAAGGTTAATAAAGATCAGATTTGATCAGGGGAACCTCCTAAAATCTTGACTATAAACATAAAGAAACTAAGAAAATCTAAATACAGGTGATGTATATACCGATACCTCTGCATGGGAATAGTTGTGAGCCTGGACAACAAATGTTACAACAAGTTTTCTAGGACTTGACAATTGTCTCAATTTTCTCAGGGTACCCTAAAGATACTGTTGCCCTCAGACAACAGGAAGCAGTCTAGATAACAGAATGCCCATATTCCCAAGAGTGGGGTGGGTAGCTTTTGCTCATTTGGTGGGTAATGGATGTTTGTCATTGTTTTATAGAGATATATGGGGGATTACAGGATAAAAAGACAAGTATTTAACTTCAAATACTTTACATTGGTGGACTCTGATATATTGATAAAAATTTAAAGTTACTTTAGTTATACTGTATGTATGTTTCCACTCTTGTTTAGGGTATTGTGCTAATATACCCTGTTATAAGGGTAGGTGCTTATGAAGATCATTTAAAAATGTAATGTATAATTAAGAAATTCAGGTTAGTAGTTATATATAGTAAACAAGCTTGTAGCAATATTAGGTGTGTTTTTAAGGTTAAACAGATACATTTTAGATATGTAGGTAATATAACCTTCAAGAACCTACAAAATATGTCATTTAAAATGCTTTTTTAACCTAAGACTTTTCCTGACAGTGAGACACATCTGCTCTGGCAACACGAGTATACTTCATAAAAGGATGATGGACATTGAAGAACCTCCATATGGAATTTGCTTTTAATGTGACAAATCTAGTCATCTGAGCAAGAAAACTGTCCTTGCCTTGACTTCTGACAGTATACTACCCAAACTGGACACACAAGACACAAAGGAAAGTAACTGCCAAACTTTGCCTAAACAAAGCAGGACAGTCCTTCAAAATTCCTTCTTCATGAAAATGTCTGCCAGATATTTCAGGCCTGTAGGCCAAAAATGGATGCTCAACATCATAGAAGAACATTGGATAAATGTCCACACAGCCAGATGTCTCTGTCATTTCTATAGTTTTTGGATTGGTTTGCACTAAATAAACTTCCTGTTTATTCAGGTAATATTATATGCTTCTGGAATTTTTGATGGAGTCGAAGACTAGATAGATACAGTTATATTTTTCCTTAGTTATGATAGAAGGTAAATTAGGTGCAAATCTTTATACTCACCAAGAAAGGATAAATAATGAAGTAATTTCTCTGAATTTGCCAAATTCCAATGGACTTGATATTGCAAATGTAATTCCTACTTGCTAATTTTTATTGTTGTATATAGTCTTACTATGGTTAAGTAAAAACTTTTTTTATTTAGACAAAAGAGAGAAATGTTGTGGGATATTACCTTAACTAGGTAAAAATGTGTTACATTTGTTGATGCTGCTTTTGTTAATGTTGTAAAGATGGGCTACTTTGCCTGCCTAAGGCACCTGATTGATTTAATAAAAAGCTGAACAGCCAATAGCTAGGCAGTAGAGGAAGAGGTGAGGCTAATAAGCAGAGAGAATAAATAGGAGGAGGAATCTAGGTTCAAGAGGAATGAACAAGCAACAGAGGAAGAGAAGGAGATGCCCGGGGCCAGTCAACCAGGCAGTCCCTAGCTAGCCAGACATGGAACAAGCAGGAGAAAAAGGACATATAAAAGGAAGCGAAGGTAAAAAGCCCTGAGGCAAAACATAGATGAAGAGAAACAAATTAAGTTGTAAGAGCTAGCGGGACAAATGTAAGCTTAGACTGAGCATCATAACTAATGTTAAGTCTCTATGTCTTTGTTTAGGAGCTGGTTGGTGACTCAAAAGGTAGGATAATATCTCGAGAACTGTGAGGACGAGTTCAAGCCATCTCAGAGAATCCATCAAAGCATACATGCATGTAAACATTTGCTTCAGCATTTGGGGTCTCAGAAGTATTGCTTGCAAATTTCCAGTCACTACATCTTGGGAAGCAACTGTGCATCATCACACCAAGGAAACGAACTGGAAGAGACTGATTACCTGCTGTTTTGCAAGCAGAAAACAGCATAGTACTGCGGGTTCTAGAGTTCTTTTGGAAAGACTGAGAAGAGTTCACGATGGGAACGCTTTTAAAAGAAACAAATAAAAGCAAAACAAATATCAAGCACAGGAAAATGTTTAAGAAGAAAACTATAAATATGATTTTGCTCAGTAATAAGTAGCCAAAACTCTAACATTGTTCAATGAGTTTATCAAAAATTGCAAGTATATACAAAACTGTAACCCAAACTAATAATTGTATTGACATTTGTACATACATTTGGAGGGTGGATGAAGGTGAACATTGAGAAGTGAGGTGCTCTTAGGGGTGATGGAGGAGGGTTATCTGTCTATTGTGTTATTTTCATTGGTCAATAAAGAGACTGCCTTGGCCCCTTGATAGGACAGAAAATTAGGTAGGCGGAGTAAACAGAACAAAATGCTGGGAAGAGGGCTATGAGCCAGATGCCATGTCAGACATGCTGAATCTTTCCCGGTAAGCCACACCTCGTGGTGTGATACAGATTAATAGAAATGGGTTAATATCAAGATATGAGAGTTAGTCAGTAACTAACTCTCTAGAGATAATGGGCCAGGCAGTGCTTAAATGAATACAATTTGTGTGTTATTATTTCTGGGGTTAAGCTAGCTGTGCGGGAGCCGGGCAGGATGAAAAGCAGGCCTGCCCGCAGCCCCTCACTACATAGGGGAATTTCACATTCTCATTTTTCATATCAGAAATTCAACCTTGTCTAAAACTGAGAAAGCAATCAGTTATTTACACTGATGGAGGCACTTATCTCATGGTGTTGCTGAAGGAAGAAAAGAAGCTGCCTCTGACAGACCCAACATGGGGATGGGGTGGGGCACAGAGAGCTGCTTCTCAGCAAGCTTTACTCTGATAAAAATATAATTAAAAATTTAATTGTTACAGGCACTGTAAGAATGCCACTTTGACCCTAGAGCATGAATTAGCTTTTTAGAGTTCATTGCCTATGGAGAGATACCTTGCTCAGCTTAGATACAAGCCTTGTTCCTGCCTCAACTGAAGTGATGGACTTTGTTGACTCCCCATGGGAAGCCTCACCTTTTCTGAGGAGTGGATGGGAAGTGGGGTGGGGGGAAAATGGAGGAAGCAGGAGAAGAGGAGAGAGAGGGAACTGGGATTGGTATGTAAAATGAAAGAGATTTTTTTTAAAAAAATTAATTTAATTTAACAAAAGAATATCACTGTGAATAGAACGGTAAAGAACAACTTGAAAAAACAAAACAAAACAAAGTCCTGTCTGTTTTTCACAGCTGCTAGACAAGCCAGCCCTGTTAGCATCCAGAGAAGGAGGAATGTGCTGCATGGCTCTGGAGCTCTGGGTGACTTCTAATATCATTCTTCTGGAAAGAAGATGTAAAATAAAAATTCCCAGAGTTTGCTGTTTTCTTTTCATTCATTTTTGTGGATTTTAAAAAAATAGTCATAGCATTTTAATGAATGTAAGTTTGTTTCCATAAACAGTTGAGTCTCGGCCTGTATCAGAAGGTTGGTTGTGACATTATGAAATTGCTGAGTAAATGTCACCAACAACAGGGAGCTATGGAATCTGATTTCTGCAAAATCAACTCCTTAGATTCTCTAATAAAGAGTACAGTCCTTTGAAAAGGTCCCAGAATGGCATCCCATGGCCACAGCCCTATGTAAAAGTTCATGATACTCCATCCTTGAAATGTTTCATACATGTGCTTAGTGGGAAGAGAATTTCACAGATCCTAGGGCTAAAGATTCTTAAGATCCCTGCAGGCAAAATATTTTTGACTTTATAATGTCTGTTGCTTCATCCTGGCCTATGTTTTTATTGAATTCAGGCCTATTAAGTGCACAAGACCACGGGCTTGATAATGGTAGTTTAGTACAAGTAAGCCAAGTGAAGAAAGAAGCCATAAACTCAGACCTGCAAAGGCTGTGGAGAGGAATTCAAATGAACAACAACAGATTTTTGGACAGAATATAAGGATGTGGCCACCAATACTGAGGACCCAAGGTCAACTCCCAGGACCCACATGATGGAAGGTGAGAACAAAGCCTTACAAGTTCCTCTGACCTCCACACATGCATGATGCAAAGACACACACACACACACACACACACACACACACACACACATGCATTAATGAATCAAAACACTATTTTAAAATTATTATTGGCCTATATTTTGTAGTACTCATCATGCATTCACACATACACATATTTCATTTTTGATCCTTTATCCAATTACTTTTTCTTTCTTATCTTTTGAATTTATTTTTTCATCCTATTGTTCTCACCTATGTTGATTCAGAAGATAAATTTCAAAAATGCATTTCTAGTCTTTGACTGGTGACAGTTGTCCTGATGTCCTTCCCATATTCACACTAAGAATTTCAGTATTAACCAAGGGCATGCCAGCCTGCTGAACAATATAAGGGCACGAGATGCTGTGACCCAAACTCTTGTTTCATAGATCACGTGTTATCGCCTCCCAGCCTTTCCATCATGACCTCCTTTATGGTGCTTTATTTGTTCTGTTTCCATACATTACTTTAAAATGTCAACCTTCCCAAATAAGAACTAGAGTAACAATTACAGTTTTGCTATACTTTTGTGTGACTTCGTTACCTGTTCTATCATTTATACATCTGTTTTATCCTCAGACATAGCTGTCATTCCAACTTTTATTCTAATCACCTTTCAAATCCATTTAAAATTTTACTTTTCTTTGTAGTGAGTGTATGTGTCTCCATGTGAGTATGTGATTGTGACTGCAGGTGTCTGTGCATGCAGGAGGCATCAGAGCCTCCCGGACCTGCAGTCACACGTGGTTGTGCATTGCCTGGGTTTGGTGATCAGGGCTGAATTCAAGTCCTTAGCAAGAGCAATATGAGTTTGTGGCGGTTTGAATGAGAATGACCCCCGTAGGTTCACATACTTGAATATTTGATTCCAGCTGGTGGAGTATTTAGGAAGCTGTGACCTTGTTGGAGGAAGAACGTCAGTGGGGGTAGACTTTGGGGGTTTTAAAAGCCCAAATCGGGCCCCATCTCTCTCTCTCTCTCTCTCCACCTCTCAGCCACTACTCCAGCAGCAGACTTGCCTACCTGACATTCCACTCCCCACCATGATAAACATAGACTAATCCTCTGAGACTGTCAGCAACCCCTAACCAAATGTTTTCTTTTATAAGCAACCTTGGTCATGGGATCTCCTCAGGGCAATAAAACAGTGACTAAGACAGTGCTCTTAGCTGCTGAGCCATCTCTCCAGGACTTTCGTAACAGAAAAGTTTATCACATATATACATGTGCCTAAAATTATGTACCATCTACTTTTGTGTATTGTAGATATTATAAAAAATTTACTAGGAAACATTCTGGAACTAGTTGGCTTCCTTCCTTCGATCCATTCTTTCTTCCTTCCTTCCTTCCCTCCTTCTTTCTTTCTTCCTTTCTTTTTTTCTTTCTTTCTTGACTTTCAGTCATTGAGTCATTGTTATATTCTTGATTGCTTTTTGATAGTCTGCAGCACAGCATGGAATATAAAATATCCCCCAGTTTGTTTTTCTAGTCTCCATTAACAAGACTAGACAAACAATTTGAGGCAGCCACAGAGGCACAGCATTCAGATCTCCCTTACGAGAGAACTTGCTGCAAGAAGTGAGGCTAGCCAGCATCTTTAGTATATGAAGATCATTACAGGATTCATACAGATGCCATGCCTGCACTGCTTCCAGCCAGTGATTAAACAGACAAGGGCATCTGAGCCTGGGAAAATCTGAACAGCCATGCAGGCCTGAAAAGACCCACATCTCTCATACCCCTAGTGAGCTAGTCCCTAGAGCTTTCGTGGTCCTCTGTGTTTGACAGCAGGGAATAGTTAGTGGTAGCAGGCAGGAAGAAGCAGCATTAGGTGGCACCCTCTTAATGTTAAAGCTCTTGTTAGGGATGCAAGTACCGGGGACACTTAGCTTTGTGGTAGCAAGTCTTACCGTTCTTGTGTAAGCCTTTTGCTCTAGCTTCTGGGTCTATATATCGGAGTTCCTCACCCCTCGGCAAGGGTCAGTTTTACATCTCTCAAGCACAGAATATCTGAGATCCTTGGTTCTGAAGACAGGACCACTCTCTGGAACTCTTCCAAGTACATGTCTTTTGGCACTATGCAGCCCCCTATGCAGAACTCCCTCATCTCTTTCTAAGTCTGCCATCCCTCTTCTTCCTGCTCTGGTCACTCTCACAAGCTGTCCTGCTGCATCTTGTCATGCTGATTGTTTTACCCTCAGGAGGCAGGTACTAAACTTTTGCTGCTGCTTCAGCTGCTGTTGACTCCTTGTCCATTCATTCTACCTCTTCTGCAACTGTCAGAGAAGCTACTTCAGTGGCCTGGCCTGATGTTAATGCCACCATCACCACCACTGCCATTCTGCTGCCTACACTACAAAAGCAAATGATAGATGATAGATAGATAGATAGATAGATAGATAGATAGATAGATAGATAGATAGATAGATAGACAGATAGATAATAGATAGATAGATAGACAGACAGACAGACAGATAGATAGATAGATAGACAGACAGACAGATAGGCTAGGCAGGCCAGCCGGCAGACAGACAGACAGACAGATAGACAGACAGATAAAGAAATGTCCAGCTCAGACAAGTATTATATTGAATCTAAGGTTCACAGAGGGAGGCAGCATAGAAGGGCATCTCTTAGTTCAGTGCATGAGCTGCACAGCCTGCTTACGCAGCCAGAAAACAGTTCCTTGCAGGAATCACAGCAAACCTTCCTTTGCTGAGCACACTAGTCCTGGCACTTTAGTACCTGTCATACTAGTCCTGCTGCTAGGCCACCAGGGGACATGTCCTATCTTGTCTAGGCAGACATGGTTGCAGGGAACATCAGGTGCAATCGTCTTAAAGACCTCATGGCTAGGGCTACACCCTCGGGAGCTGGAATAAAGCAGAGGCCATGTTCCTCCAGAAGCTGGAACAAACATTTCTGATCATTATGCAGCTTTCCCAAAGTACTCATGCCATGTTCAAAACAGTGGGTGTTGACAAAAGAATGATTCAGCTGGCTGCTTGACTGACAGTCCTTATTTTAATTTTTTTTATTATTTTATTTATTACTATTATGGTGTGTGTGTAATATGTGGGTGAGTATGCATGCATGTCTGTAGAGGACCAGACTGGGGTCTTGTACTCACAGAGATCTGCCCGCCTCTACCTCCTGAGTGCTGGGTTTAAAGGTGTGCACCATCACCATCTGGCTTTTTTTTTTTTTGAGGTCAGAGATGATTCTGTAAATATTTTCTGAGTTGGAAGCCAAGCACTAGATTCTCAAACTACATATTAAGTAAGATTCAGCTCCTTCTGGTGGGAAGACAAGGCAATAGCTATTCTTTCTAGCAAAAGTCAAGGCATTGGAAGCAAAAGTATGATGACAATATACAATGATACTGAAACACCCAAATACCCAGTCTCCCTCTCCACCACATCCAACACAGAAAAATCAGCATTTCTCAAGATTTTGTGAAAAATCTAGGATCACACTAAGTCAGGTGGGCAAAAAGAACTAAATTCATTGCTTAGTTGAAAAGTAGGAAAGATTAACATAGCTTGGTTGACCCAGGGAGACCATATGAAGTAGAAAACCATGAATACTGGCTCAGTGGGGCTAAGATAAAACTAGAACCCTTGTTAGCTTAACACACTCAGAGCATGAAGCAAAATTCCATAGGAAACTGTAGTCAGCTGCTATGAACTTTTTGGCTATGAACTTTTTGGCTATGAACTTTTTGGCCAGTAGTATGAACCACATTTGGTAATGGAGAGCAATTAGTGGGGGCCATGGGTTTTAAATGCTGTTGACACAGGCATGGAGATTATCAATTTAAAGTGGAGGTTTGAAAGATGAAGACTAAATGTGTACTTCCCATAAGTTTTTCAAAGGCTCTGCCCAAAGCACTGACAGGCTGCAGGACCAGAGCTTTGTAAAGAGTCCGGGCAGCCGCCGAGCTTTCCTGACATGCCCCTGCTGAGATGACTATCCCAGATACCTGAAGGGTTCTTGGTAGACTTCTGGGAGGGCTCCCACTGAAGTCACCTAGGACTCTGCTTTATAGTCTTATGGGGGGTTAGAGTGTGTGCGTGCGTGCGTGCGTGTGTGTGTGTGTGCGTGTGTGTGTGATATGTATATGTGCACACTCCATGGACATGCATATAGAGGTCAGAGCCCAATATCACTATATTCCTGTCATAGGAAGCTGCTTGTTCATTCCCAGCTGCCCAGACTACAAAATAATCACATAGAAACAATATTATTTAAACCACTCCTTGGCCAATCACTTAAGTGTATTGCAAGCTATCTCTTATATCTTTGGTTAATCCATTTCTATTATTTGATATTTTACCACGAGGCTTGTGGCCTACTGGCAAGGCTAGTGGCTCATGTCTTTCTCCTCTGGTGGCTCCATGGTGTCTCTCTGATTCCACTTTCTTTCTCCCAGCATTCAGTTTAGTTTTTCCTGCCTACCTCTGTTCTTCCATGTGCAGGCCCAAGACAGTTTCTTTATTAACTAATGGTATTCACAGCATACGGAGGGGAATCCCATACCATATTCCTCTATCACGCTAAGATTTAGTTTCTTGAGACAAGGTCTCACTAAACCTGAAGCTCATTGTGTGGGCTTGGCTAGCTGATGGGCATGCTCTTGGGAGCTGCCTAACTGTGAGCACTCTCCTCAGGGTTGAGGGTACCAGCATGTGTGATCAGCCCAAATTTTATTGTGATGCTGGGGATTTGAATTCAGGTCTTTGTGATTGCACAGCACGTACTCTTCCCTACTGAGTTGTCCCACGCCCCGTCTCACCAGCAAGAACCACGTGAGACACAGGATCCTTCTGCAGAAATAGCTTTAATGCCCCTTGGGAGAGCGAGCATCAGCCAACATGGCGGAGACCCAGGACAAGGTGAACCCAGCCCTATATAAAGGAAACAGTCCTTGCTTCGGACGTGTCACTCTTGGATAGGTCAACTGTCCATAATCCCAGGGGACTCAGTGGAAAGTTACCGAGCACATGTGCGTTCACCTGGCGGTGAAGCCGGATGTCAGCGCCATCTTGTGATGGAGAATGTGGCTGCGGCCCTCTACACTGAGTCATCTCTCCAGCCCCATTCTTTCTGAGCTTTAAAGATGCCACGCAGCTTTATGGTCTTTGTTCTCGTTCTCTCTCTCTCTCTCTCTCTCTCTCTCTCTCTCTCTCTCTCTGTCTCTCTTTTCTCTCTCTCTCTCGACTGAGATTTCTCCTTACTGATATCAAAATTCATACATATCATAAATACTTTTATGGAGAATTTATCAGTGTTTCTGAGGAAAATAGAAGATTAAAGTATCTTCTTTAACATGGGATATTTGTATGAGTTCTGAGAATTTTATGTCTTCATGGTCAGCAACCCTGAGCCATAGGCATAACTGTTAACTACCATTGAACTTCAGGAAACACTGTCAAGAAGCTTCTGTGACATGGACAGATCTTGGTCTATTAGGTGACACCCACTATGTCACCAGTTAAAAGAGCTTTCCCATGGCCCCTTGACCTAGAGTTCCTCACCATGGAATGTCTAAGAAATATCAAGATTTTTCTAGATTAGTTAGGTGGTTTTGTTTTACATCCATACAATAAACCTGAACTAAATTGTAAGATTCTCTTCTTACAGAAATAAACTGTCATGAATGAGGCAGAAGTTCCTGAAATATCCACAGGAATTTCAGAAAGAATAAGTGAGATGTGGCAACTTGATTGGGTGATATTATTCTTTTTACTTGGAGCCAGCACACTCCTGATAAGCCCATAAAAGCGTGTTGATGCCTATCTGTACAATGCTCAGATAGCTCCCTAATGTGCAGAATCACACAGCACTCACAGAAACAGGATTAGCTGTATCCAAGCCTGCTAAGAATTCCTTTTCACTTGGAGAATGAAGGACTCTACTTGAGTTACAGCACTAGAAATAGAGGCAACTTCTTCTCAATGGGTTTCTCATTTTAAGTAAGATAATGTGTTTCTAAACAGTTGGGTAAAAGAAGAAACTGCTGTAAGAAGGAAGAGTCTGAAAGTAGAGAAGACAAGTCGAAATTACCAGTTAGAGTTATGTCTTTCATTTCCTGGATTTGGATAACTCCACAGGACTTTCACTGGGCCTTTCTCTGTCCTAGATCAGAATATGTTTGATATATCAAAAAGACACAGTTACTGAAATACCCGCCTGACAAATTATCCCCACTTACAAGTACAGTGACCATATATTTTAGATTTTTCTGAGCCAATCCCATTTTAAATTTATTCCATCCTAATCTATGAAGGCAGTACAGTTGGTGATTAATCAAGCACAATTCTCTATTATTCAGTTTAGATATTAGAAAACTTATGGCTGGACCACGTTCTCTGATTTAAGGTTTATAAAATATGTTACTCGAATTCTCACAAAATGTTGTAATGACAGCCTGCCGTGTTTATAATGCATGAGAATCTGAGCTGATTTAGCTTAGATTCACAGAAGCACTGGAATGTAAAAGGACTTGTAAGACAGGGTAATTTATCCTCCTTTCTTAGGTAGACAGTCCCAGCTGATGAGAATTTATCCTGCTTCTAAAGATGGTCCAAAAAGCAGACCACAAACCTCTTTGAATAGTCATTTCTAAATGAGAAATATTTTCAGATCCAATCACTCCACACTGAGGGTACTTAACCAATCTGACTTGTAAGAGGGTCAAAATGTCCCAAACTGACTCCCTACTTAAGCCATTCCTAATGTCATCAAAATAATGCATCATATAAGTGAACTTATCACCGTATAAAATCCTTGTTTGTGTCCCCCACTTCATCTTTTCTCTCTCTTGACTCTTACTCCCATAACCATTTTTATTGCTGTATAATTTATAGGTTTCTGAAGCTCAAACCCTGTGGAGGAGCTCTGTGATATCATTAATGTTGTCACTGAATAGCCCTTCCATATCCTTCCACGAACTCTGCAAGACACTGCTTCTACACTGGTCCACACATTATTCCACGGTGAATCTCCCTCCAGTGAATTCGGGATAAAGAGGTAGAGCTGACATTATTTCTGTCTTCTTTAAAAACAAGCAAACAAACAAAACCAATAACAACAGCAGAAATACGCCTGAGACCGAGACAGATAGATCACTAGGTAAAAGCACTTGCTGCACAAGCGTGAGAATCTAAGTTCAAATCCCCTGAACCCACATTAAGAAGCGGGCGGGGCTTGGCTACATGTGTACCACAACCCCAGTGCTATGGAAGGGGGTTGGGTACAGAGACAAGAAGATCTCTGGAGTTCATCATCTTACCTCTAGCTTCAATGAGAGGCCATATCTCAAGGGAATAAAGCAAGGAATGATAGAGAAGACACCCAATATCCTGCTCTGATATGTGTGCACGTATACATGTGTGCATACACCATATGCATATGCCCCACAAATATAACCACCCCAACACACACATACAAGTGTTCTTTTTAATGTTCATGCCTTCTTACTAGACCCGCTCTTTCCTCTCATTCCCTTTGAGATCCTCCTAGTTCCTTCCACGCATTAATAACATCTGGCTCATGGACCTGCTCACTTTCCCAAATCTTGCCATAGTGCTTGTCATTAATATAGATGTTCTATACAGTACCTTATTGTCATGATCACATGTTTGTTTGTTTTTACCATGGTCTCTCTCTCTGTGTCTTGGGGTTACTATTGTGCCTTTGGGGCCTTCAACTCCAGTTTATTCTATTCTTGAACATAATTTACTTCTCTGAGTCTTTGACGGAAGTTCATTGATTACCTGAGCTCCTCCCACACCAATCCCTTGTTGGCTTGCACCAGGCATTTGTTGTAACTGCTTCGGACCCCATTCTGAACTTGCTAGGATTCACCTTCTCTGAAATTCACCTTTTATACTCAGACAAAGAAATTTCTAGATCTGAAGTTTAGCTCCTTCCCAGAGCCACAGCCTCCAATCCCAGCTGTAGCCCGAGTCTTGCCACTGAAAATTCTTTCACTTGTATTGGTCAGTCCCCAGAATGTCATTCCAAACCAATTCCATTCTTTTTTCACATCTACCAAGCACTCTGCCTATCTTTCACCCTCTCTATTTGGTAGGTGCTCCATAAATGGTTACTTGAAAAAAATTAAAGCTGCCTGGTATGGCATTTCTAAAATATCCATTCCCTTTATAAATGAATATTTATTTCACACACATTCTGACCTCCTTCTCTTTAACTCCAGTCCAAAGCAGCAGCTGTGTTTCTAACCTTTCCAGTGTCACCACAGGACCTTAAGCCATCTACCATCCTATTATTCTGTGTTTGCAACCAGACAGTTTACACTGCTTATCAGGGCTGATTGCAACCTCACCCCTGTACAATGATTCACGGTGTCATGTTCTAACAGGAAGGTCTGACTTGTGACCCAGGGATAACAGGAACTTGCCACATTTGTAGATGACAAGGTCATATGGTAATGTCAAAAGTTTGGACCCTCCTGCGAGCTCTATACATCAATAAAAGATCGAGTCCTCGTGGAATCTTAACTCGAGTTTGTGAAAATGAAAATCCAGTTAGTACTAGCCACTCTCCAGGCATCCTGTAGCAAAAATGACATCTGGATTGCATTTGCAGATGTCAAAGCAGTCCTGTTGATGAGGGAAATTCTCTTGGACAGCACTTCCCACTTTAAGGAGTGATGTATCTCTTTAAAAGTTCAAAGTTCCTTGTGTCTCTGGACAATGCTACCTGCTAGCACCAGCTCTGGCCTCCTATGCATATTAGTATATATGTGGAAATTTGTTTCCAGGCCCAGCTTTTGGTTTTGCTACAAACACAGAAGTCTTTAAGACCAATATTTATCTTTATGTGGTAATTAGAATACCAGTAAGTTACTGCTGTCATTTTCCTATCTGAGTACAATAGACGAATGTGGAGAGATACAAGTAAGGAAATGAATAATATACCTTCAAGAAAGTGTTTTTACTTCCAACATCCTAATCATTCCAAATATAATATATAATACAAAATAATCCACCATTATAGACGTGGTAGTTATCTCACTTTCAAGATTATTATAGATTCCAATTTTGTGTGTATTTGAATGTTCATGTATGTGTATGTAAACATGTTTTAGATGCATATACATGTGTATGGAGACACACATGTATCTCCATGGAGATGTTTTTCCTCAAGTGCTGCCCATCTTCTTTTTTTTTTTTTTGAGACAGAATCTCCCCTTGGTGTGGAGCTTTTTAAATAGGTTGGACTTGTTGGCCCCAGGGATCCTGGTCCTACCCCTCCAGTGCCAGGATAGGTAAGGACCACAACCTGGCTTTTTGCCATTAGGACATGGGTCCTAATTCTTGTTACAAAACGAGCCATCTCCCCAGGCAATATTTTTCAGAGAAACTATAGTAAACACTTTTATTTATTTTTTTAAAAAATAAAGCAAACTATCTTTTTTTCATTATACATACCAATCCAAGTTCCCACTCTCTCCCCTCCTCCCATCCCCTCCACATCTTCTCCAACCCCCATCCAATCCTCAGACAGGGTAAGGTACATTGCTTTGGGGAAGGTCCAAGGCCTTCCCTACTGTATCTAGGCTGAACAAGGTATCCATCCAAAGAGAATCAGTTCCCAAAAAGTCAGTACATGCAGTAGGGATAAATCCTAGTGCCACTGCCAATGGCCCCTCAGTATGACCCAGCCATGCAACAGTCAACCACATTCAGAGGGATTAGTTTGGTCCTGTGCTTCTTCGTTTCCTGTTCAGCCGAAGTCGGTGAGCTCCCATTAGCTCAGGTAGACTGTGTCAGTGGGTGTGTCCATCATGGTCTCGACCTCTTTGTTCGTAATCCTACTCCTCCCATTCTTCAACTGGACTTTGAGAGCTAAGTCCAGTGCTCCAGTGCAGGCCTCTGCCTCTGTTTTCATCAGTTGCTGGACAAAGGTTCTATGGTGATATTTAAGATATTCATCTAGAGCCAGATTTCTTGCTAACCCTATAATGGCTCCCTCAATCAAGATATCTCTTTTCTTACTCTCATCTCTGTCTTTCCTCCTTCTCAACTCTCCCATTCCCTCAAGTTCTTCTCACCCCTCCCCTTCTCCCCTCCTCTTCCCCTTTCACCTTTCCTTCTCCCCCCACTCCCATGTTTCCAATTTTGTCAGGCTATCTTGTCTCTTTCGACTTTCCAGGTAGATCGATATATGTTTTTCTTTGGGTTCACCTTATTACTTAGTTTCTATAGGATCATGAACTACAGGCCCAATATCCTTTGTTTATAACTAGTATCCACTTATGAGTGAGTATATACTATATTCATCATTTTGGGTCTGGGTTACCTCACTCAGGATAATGTTTTCTAATTTGCATCCATTTGCATTCAGAATTCAAGATGTCATTGATTTTTAATACTGAGTAGTACTCTAATGTGTAAATATGCCATATTTTCTTTATCCATTTTTTGGTTGAGAGACATCTAGGCTGTTTCCAGGTTCTGGCTATTATAAATAATGCTGCAATAAACATGGTTGAACAAATGACTTTGTAGTATGATTGAGCATCTTTTGGATATATGCCTAAGAGTGGTTTGCTGGATTCTGAGGTAGGTTGATTCCCAATTTTCTGAGAAACTGCCATACTGACTTCTGAACTGGTTGTACAAGTTTGCATTCCCAACAGAAATGGATGTGTTCCCCTTACTCCACATCCTCTACAGCATAGACTATCATTGGTGTTTTTGATCTTAGCCATTCTGACAGGAATAAGATGGTATCTCAGAGTTGTTTTGATTTGCATTTCCCTGACGGCTAAGGATGTTGGATATTTCCTTAAGTATCTTTTGGCCATTTGATATTCTTCTGTTGAGAATTCTCTTTACCCCACTTTTAATTGGGTTATTTAAGATTTTGATATTTAATGTCTTGAGTTATTTATATATTTTGGAGATCAGTTCTTTCTCAGATATAGGGTTGGTGAAGACACTAACCAAAAAAGTGAAAAACCTATTCGACAAGAACTTTAAATCTTTGAAGAAAGAAATTGAAGAAGATATCAGAAAATGGAAAGATCTCCCATGTTCTTGGATAGGTCGGATCAACATAATAAAAATGGCAATCCTACCGAAAGCAGTCCATAGATTCAATGCACTTCCCATCAAAATCCCAATACAATTCTTCACGGATCTTGAAAGAACAATAATCAGCTTCATATAGAAAAACAAATAACCCAGGATAGCCAAAACAATCCTATACAATAAGGAACTTCCCAAGGCATCACCATCCCTGACAAGCTCTATTACAGAGCTTCAGTAATGAAAACAGCTTGGTCCTGGCATCAAAACAGGGAGGTTGACCAATGGAATCAAATTGGAGACCCGGATATTAATTCACACACCTATGAACACTTGATTTTTGACAAATAAGCTAAAATTATATGATGGGAAGAAAAGTATCTGCAGCAAATGGTGCTGGCATAACTGGATATCAATATATAGAAGAATGAAAATAAACTTATATATATCCCAATGCACAAAACTCAAGTCCAAATAGGTTAAAGACCTCAATATAAATCTGATCAGACTGAACCTGATAGAAGAGAAAGTGGGAAGGAGTCTTCAGGGCATGGGCACAGGAGACCACTTCCTAAATATAACCCCAGCAGCACAGACACTGAGAGCAACATCAAATAAATGGTACCTCCTGAAACTGAGAAGCTTCTGTAAAGCAAAGGATACAGTCAATAAGATAAAAAGACAACCTATAGTAAACTCTTAATTCTCTTTGATAAACATTTTATTGTACCCAGATCATCAGATTAAGATACAGTAGAGTGAACACTTAGATGTTTGACCTTACATTACTATATAATATGTTCTGGGGAAATCACAGCAAGAAAACATTTTAAAAATTGAATATATTCAACTCTACTCAAGTTTACCCTAGTTAAGACCTTTGCTTTGTGACTTAATTGTTTCATTCAAAGTGAATCTATTGGAGGGCTGGAATGTCACCACTTGAATATAAATGTTTAGAAAGCATGTTCCAAACCCATGTATCACATTTATGGTCATTACTGATCATTTGGAATACACTTCATTAACGTCAGGGTTAAAGGAAGAGATATTGGAGACTCTAGCCCTGCCGTTGACTGGCTGTGAGCCTGGGCACTTTGCTTAGCTCAGGAGCCTCTGTCTCTCCAGGGTCCCATCCAGATCATCAGAACATAGTCTCTCCAGACTCTCTTTGCACTCTAAAAGCAGTGCAGCGTGTGCCTGGGGGTAGAAGAAAGGAAATTTCTGACATCGTCAATTATTCTATTTCATGTTAAGAGTGAAATATTTTCAGCCACAAGTTTTCCACCTCCATAAAATGTCTACACTTTCACTCTTTATGCATAGAATTCTGGAATCTCCATCACTTATAATTCAAGAAATAAATATATGGGTTCAGCCCATCTGTAGGAGTAAGTATGAATATGGAAGCGAAGGGACTTAGGAGGAACAGTCTGCAGGGAAGGATTCACAGGCTCCTTTGATCTCATGAAAAGCAGGGTGTCAACAACTGTCTTTAAGTGTGTGTCCTTTAGTATCAAGCTTTTCTTGCCATTCACCTGACTTTACTGTTCTATTTACCTGTTTATATCCTGTTTATATGCAGACATGAATGCATTATAACCTTTTACATTGTTACAAATATGCAAACATTATTTGTAAGTGTAATTTTTAAAGCACTTAAGTTAATTCAGAGTCCCCTCCTAAGAGCTGGACCCCAAGCACAAGAGCTACATCTTGGATGTCTAAGCAAGCAGGTTAGATGTAAAATGCTATCTGCCTTACTATTTTTCAGTATTAGGGTGATCAATGAGTGTAGAAAAGGGCACAGTTCAAGGTGGAGGAAAGAGCATTTTTCTCTTGTAATATGAAACTTTTAATTATTTTAAATGTGTGACTTGGTGAGCTTGGAGCCAATCCACCTCCAAGTGAAATAAAAATAAATGAAAATTGATGATGCAATGGTTCAGTGACTAAGAAACTCAGACATATTGCAAACTGAATAAGTCCCTCTAGCCTAAACAGCACAGCTTCTAGGGTGTGTGCATGTGTGTGTGTGTGTGTGTGTGTGAGAGAGAGAGAGAGAGAGAGAGAGAGAGAGAGAGAGAGAGAGAATGTGTGTGAGAGAGAGAATATGTGAGAGTGTGTGTGTTAGAGAGAGAATTTGTGTGAAAATGTGTGTGTGTGTGTGTGTGTGTGTGTGTGTTTGAGAGAGAGAGAGGGAGAGAGAGAGAGAGGGAGAGAGAGAGAGAATTGGTTAGAGTATGTGTGTGTGTGTGTGAGAGAGAGAGAGAGAATGTGTGTGAGAGACAGAATATGTGAGAGTGTGTGTGTTAGAGAGAGAATTTGTGTGAAAATGTGTGTGTGTGAGAGAGAGAGTATATGTGTGTGTGTGTGTGTGTGTGTGTGTGTGTTTGAGAGAGAGAGAGGGAGAGAGAGAGAGAGGGAGAGAGAGGGAGAGAATTGGTTAGAGTATGTGTGTGTGTGTGTGTGTGAGAGAGAGAGAGAGAGAGAGAGAGAGAGAGAATGTGTGTGAGAGAGAGAATATGTGAGAGTGTGTGTGTTAGAGAGAGAATTTGTGTGAAAATGTGTGTGTGTGAGAGAGAGAGAATATGTGTGTGTGTGTGTGTGTGTGTTTGAGAGAGAGAGAGGGAGAGAGAAAGAGAGAGAGAGGGAAAGAGAGAGAGAATTGGTTAGAGTATGTGTGTGTGTGTGTGTGTGTGTGAGAGAGAGAGAGAGAGAGAGGAGAGAGAGAGAGAGAGAGAGAGAGAGAGAGAGAGAATATGTGAGAGTGTAAAAGTGTGCGCATCTATCTGTGCATGTGCTCCCATTGTGGCTAAAAGCATTTGTTGCTCTTACAAAGGACCAGGGTTCAGGTCCCAGTTTCCACATGGCAGCTTATAATTGTGTAAAACTCTAGTTCCAAGGGATCTGTCCCCCCTTTCTGGCCTCCTGGGGGAACAGGTATGCCTGTGGTGCACACACATACACGTGGTAAACACTCACATACATAAATAATTTTAAATAAATACTTTAAAAATATGTCATCATTAAGATCATTATTATTTCTTTGAAGACAAAAGTAAAAGGCATTTCAGTATGTGTTATATGTGGCTGTATTCCTTTTAAAACTTCATCTAGCATGTTTATTTAAGAACTACTACCACATAAAACTACACCCATGAACACTTTACACTTCCATTCCTTGCTCTAAGTAGATAAATAAAATAAAATTATTTTTAAAACAATTCAACACTAATATGTGAAAGATATTTTATTTTCCAACTCAGTTGGACACATAGATGTCCAATGCTCACATTAAGGGAACTCTCTGTTTTGCTTGCCTCTTGTGCATGAAGGTAAATCCTGCTGGATACCAAGGAGCTAGAATTTCACCACTTTTCCAAAGATGACGATGATCTGACTGAAATAACCGAGCCAATGAATTGTTAAAGAAAAGGGGATAGGTGTTATCTTAAATTATTTTCCAGTTGTCATAAAAATAGCCAACAAAAGCAATTTAGGAAAGAAAGGGTTTATTTCCACTCACAGTATAGCAGTATAGTCCATTATGGCTGGGAAATTAAGGCAATAGGAGCTTGAAACAGTTGACCACATTGTATACACCCTAAGGAGGGATGGGAAGAAAGAAGTAGTGGGGGAGGTGAGAAGACGAGCAAGGGAGAAAGAGAGAGAGAGAGAGAGAGAGAGAGAGAGAGAGAGAGAGAGAGAGAAACATCAGGCACTGGTGTACTCCTTTAGTTCTAGTACTTGAAAGGCAGAAGCAGGAGCATCTCTGTGATTTGAAACCAGCCTGGTTTATGTAGCAAATTCTGGGTCAGCCAGGGTTGCATATAAGACCCTGTTCTTTCACTCTTAACCACAAAAGAAGTAAGCAGAGAAAGACAAGTGCTGGTGTTCATCAGTTTTCTACATTTTAAGTAGCCCAGATCTCCACTCAGGGAATGGTCCTATACACTGTTAAGACTAATTCCCACATCAGTTAACTTAATCAAGATATTCCTGGGGCTGTAGGGAAGGCTCAGATATTAAAAGCTGGGCTCCTAGCCAAAAGGACAAGAGAATTCTTCATAGACATTGTCAAAGCCTGATATTAATCTAGAAATTGCCTCAAGGGTGCTTATAGGGGCTCATCTCCTAGGTAATTCTAGATTCCAACAGGACAATCAGCACAAACCATCACAAGTGTGCATTAATGCCCCTCTTAGGGCAAGCACTAACCAAACAGTATTGCAGAGAATATAGACCTGGGCCCACATGCAAAATGGGTCTGATGTTTGTTACTGGAGGAGAAAGTGGGAGCAATCATTTCATGTGCATTTTGTTTCTGCTTTCGTCATAATTCCTACTGCTGTGACAAAACACCTGAAAGGACAATTTAAAAGAGGGAGGGATTTATCTCAGCTCATGATTTCAGAGGTCTACACCATGATCAGCCTGCAAAATATCACAGCAGTGTGTGGGGTGAAGGCTCGGATCACTGCAACAGCAGAAATCTGACCATTTATTAGCTACTAAACAGGTCAGTCACCTTTCTCGGACAAATAAAATATTATTGGACCTTCAAGATTTTCCCTGCTTGGGGCCAGCCTTCAGCAATGCAGGGCTCTAAGGGAATCAGCGAGTTGGTGTCCCTTCTGTCTCTCTTGATGTTTTCCTTCTAACTAATTCTTGATGTGTTCCTTCTAACTCATTTTCACTCTATCTTCATACTTTCACTTAAAACTTATACACCCCAGCAAAATCTTTCAGGCAGTATAAAAATTACGATGTGATCACACTTTGTTTTCCAAGTGAATGGTTACAATAAATACAAGTATAAACCAACTTTTTCCCCATATCCCTTAACAAACTTAAACATTTTATGTATTACAAGTGAAAACCATACTATCCCAAAAACCCATGTACATTCATACCCAAGCAACTTGTTACAGATTAACAGAGTGTAAGTAAGCAAGGTATTCTTTTACTGACAGACTGGGTGTTGCAGTTACAAAGAAAGGACCAATCACTTTATTACTTATCTCAAAATGTTACCTTTCAAGAAATTTTAAATGAATCACAAATCTAAACTTTTATATATGAAAACAATGAGTCAGCTCTACTTCAAATCTTTAGGGTACATACCCACACATCAATAGCTTTTTCGTATCAGGGCTTGAAGGCAAAAATGGGAAAAAGGAATTAATCATCACTTTTGATCATCAACTAGTCCTAGCAAGAAAAGCACCTCAGCTAATGATGATTGGGCTGCTTTGTTCTTGTTCCCTGATTTTAACGAGTTCCTCACTCAACCACGCTCCTCAGTGAAAACTCATGTGTTCTAGCTGTGTGACACTTCCTTGCTTATATACTTATAAACATCAAACATCATTATTATTATCATCATCATTATTATTAAACTAATATCATTATTATTATCACCAGTTTAAGAAGAAATCATCTTCATAATAATCCACAGGCAAAAATGTCCAGTAGAAGGGGATATTTCCATGAGGTAAGCACACTATATTACAGTCAGTGGGGGTCTCCCCACACCCATTTACACTGTGCCAGATACTGGAGAAAGATGGCAGCAGCAGACATGTAAAGGCACAAAAGAAGCAAAAGACATTCTGAAGTCTGTGGTCTTATGGCCTTGCCTATCCAAGATTCACCCATCAGGATTCACCTCCTAGTGGGTTGATACCCTGAAGTCAATTGCCTTCTATTGCTCCTCTGACATGGCCGCCAGCATAAGGTGCCCTTGCCTTTATTTTCTGCTAAAATTTTAGAATGTAAACTAAACATATCCTGAGGAATTCCTGTCTGTTATTTTAACCTTTCAAACATGAGCTCATGACTTTGAGGTAAGCATGTCCCCAGATATGTCTATTATCTTTTCTTCTCAAATTGACTTTAAACTGAGTGTGCTCACAAGTGTACTCCTTAACCTAGTACACTCAGGAATGGAGTGGCTCCTATAGAAATACGTATAATCTCCCAGAATAGAATCCTCATGCTTTCCTTGTTTGAGCAGAGACTTGCTCTGGAAATAACTTCCACACTGTTCTTACCTGCTGCAGGTAATGAATCTCCACACTCTTTTTTTTTTTCAGGTAAATTTTATTTTACTATTTTAATTTTATTTTTTTAATTTCATTTTACATTTTATCCACAATTTTTCCTCTATCCCTTCTCCAACCCTCCCTGCTTCCCCCACCTCTTCCCACCCCCATTCACTCCTCCCAAGGGGTAAGGACTCCTATGGGAAGTCAACAAAGTCTGGCACATTAACTTGGAACAGGACAAAGCCTCAACCCCTTGCATTAAGGCTGAGCATAACATCCCACCATAGGGAACGAGCTCCAAATCTCCACTCCCTTATGTCTCTGCTGTGCTTCTTTAGACTTTGCTTTTACCAAGATGTGAATCCACTGTGCTCAGACATGTAATGAATTGTGAGTATAGGGGAAATGTTTCACAACACTGATGATGTGAAAAGGGACTATGGTTTTATGGTCTTTTACATGAGTGGGATTATGATAGTAGCTATACTTATTTTTAAGCTCTACTTGGACATATTTGAATGGATGAATTGCCTTTTTCAATTTTCATTGTTTATATAAGGTGTCAGTTGTTTTATGTTATTTACTTTTAGAGTTACAGGACATCAAGATAACCTTGCAGCTAGCTTAGAAAAGGAGTGAGTCTTGACAGGTATGGACACCTCATTTGCAGGGACTTAGGACTTTTCTTTGGGAGATATTGGGATGTTGCATAGCTTAGGTGGAAGTAAGTTGTTGCCATGACTTTCTAGGAGGTTTTGTGTGCACAAAAGTGGGGCTGTGGCCGTGGACACTGAGCCCAGGAAGGTATTCTTCGATAGGTAATCCGATTCTCTCAACCTCAAGTTATTTTTCTCCTTGAAAATATTAGGAAGTTAAAACTCCATTCCTCAGACTTTCTTGCTGCAAGATATCTGGAGATAAATTTGGCTTTATGAAGTAGTTATTCTCTCATGAGCTTTTCTGAAGGTGGAAAGGAAGCACACACCTCCCTTTGCAACAGTACAGGAAAACGAGAAGTTTCCGCCAGACAGGGAGTTTACAAGTGCCAAACATTGCTATGCACCATCCAGTTACCTGACCTCTAGAGAAGAGCAGTGGTACAGGCTGTAACTCTGCCAGCAGAGAGTGTAGCAGCACTTGCTCCTGGGATCACCTCAACGGTTAAAATAGAAGATGAAATTCCAGCAGAACACTCTGGCTTCCACATCTTTGTTTTATAAAAGTTTATTAAAGTTTTATTTCTTTACTAAATCCTTTTATGTTTATAAAACATATGCTACTGCATATACACTGAAACAAAGATACATAACAAATATATAACCCAAACAAACACTTGCCTGTGTACAAGAAAAGGGACATGAAATGTTTGTAATACTTTCAACAGTAATGACTTACATGCAAAAAAATAAGAACTTATTGAATAACTTATGATATATTTATACTGTGGTGTACATCTATTTAAAAGGATGAAGGCCAATTAATATTGCCATTAAAGTACTGCAACACATATTGGTCAGTCCTTTAAAGGGAAGTTACATAATAACTTGTGCCAAACTCATAGTAGTAACAGCCTCCTCAGAAGACATTAGGATGACAACTGGTGGTGACAAGAGAGGGCTTCAGCTTTATGTGTAACAATTAAACATTTACGATCAGAGTAATATTCCATATTACTGGATGACATCAAAGACAGTGAGTCTTAACATAATGATTTATTCTGACTGTAAAGAATAAAACAGTTATATACCCCGAGAAATGAGAAATAAATGAAGAGAATTTCAAAAGTACTGGAGCTGCTTACGTGAAAATCTAAAGACTTCAATTCTGGTATTTTCACACTGATTTTATGCAGGACCAGCACCTTCACAAGCTCCAGCAGGACTCAGGCGGGGTAGAAACACTTTCTACTTTACACCGTTTACACAGTTGCAAACTCCCATGAAAAGCAAATGAAAGAAAAGGAGGAAAATGTTGGAGAAAGAAGGCATAGCACATGCTGACTTTTACCTTTACAAGAACAGAGAGATTATGTGAAGCACCTGGATTTTTTTTTCTTGAAAATGAAAAAGATATCACTGTTCGCTAATGTAAAGAAAATCATGGATAAAAATGAAAATTGACTATGTAACTTTCAAATCACTAGAGAAAAAGATGAAATAAATGTGATTCATTCAACAAATCCAGGAAGCAGAAGAAATGGTGTAAAGTAGAAAGTGTTTCTCCTCGTCTGAGTCCTGCTGGAACTTGTGAAGCTGCTAGTCCTGCGTAAAATCAGTGTGAAAATACCAGAATTGACTCAGAAGCCCAACAAATGCATTGTGATAAACAATATAGCAAGAAATAAGCTAAATTACTAACAATGGTCGCAAGGGAAAAAGAAAAGCTGTATATTTACATAGTTTGAAACAAAATCTCTCTCTAGTCATGGAAGGTTTGAAAATTCACCCATTACCTGTGTACTGAGAAAAGAAGGGACAATTGAAATGTACTCAAGTTAATTTAAAATTTTTATTTCTTTATTTATTAATATTAATAAGTTAAAGTTAAGAACAAGAAGTACACTTGAACAAATAAAGAACTAATATTGCTCATAACTACAACTGTAAACTCCCCTATAAAGTATTATGCTAAACCCAATATCACATCAATCCAAACTTCAGTTATTTTCAATATGAGTGAGGCTATTCTACAGATCCACTTACATAATTAACTATTCAACTGTGCTTAATAAAAAAAATAAATAAAATGTATGGATGACCACCACAACTTTATTTGATAAAATTCATCATCCACACTTTACCAAGAACAACAAAGAAATCTCAGTAAACTAAGCAATAGGAAGCTACGCTCTTGCTGTAGTATAAAGAACCTAATGAAAAGAATCAAAACTGGCCAGCGAGAGAAAAGTTCAACTTTCCCAGGGCAGTGAAGGGTGGGACTGGCTCAGATGGCCTTCTGATTTCATCTCCCATGATTCCTCAGGCCTCCTGAGATGACACTCTCCACAGACATCAATAGAGACCCCAGTCCAAGGACCATGGACCCAGACATGGACCTTGACAGCAGCTTAGACCCGGATGACATCCTGGCTCTGGGTGGAAGAACGACCATTCAGGTGGGCATGGTTCTGGCAGCCATGTGGTCGCAGGACACCACCAAGGCCTCAGGTTGTGACCCCAACCCTAGGCCAAGTGACCATTAGTAGCAATGCAGGATCCAGACTTCAGGTCAGACCCCCAGCCACGATAGGACCAAGTACCCCCACATGGTCCTTAGCAGCAACTGGGTCTGGATGTCACCACTGCCGCCAGCAGCAGTCTGGCTCAGAGACACTATTTTGAACCTTGATCTTGAGTGTCTCTGTGGTTTTTTATGGTAGCAAGAGCATCGGACATCAGCTCAGACCCTGGCTGCAGAAGGGGCAAGAACCCTAACATGGACCTCAGCAGCTCTTCGGGACGAGACGTCGCCAAGTCGGTGGCCACTGCAGCAAGAGAGCTGGACCCTGCACTTGGGAGAGAGGGCTCCCAGCTCTCACTACAGGATGAACCTACCCTGATGATATGTATGTAGGGGAGCTGACTCCGCCACAGCACCCAAGGTGGGTAACCCAGTGGCTCAGTCCGACCTGCCTGGCTAACACCCAGGCCTACAACTGGCTTTGGATTGACCCACCCTAGTATCTACCCCATCTGGGTCCTGTCGGAGCTTGTGAAGGTACTGGTCCTGCAGATGGATACCTGCAAGATTTCCAAGACACAGGATACTCCAGAAGAGCTCCAGTGAGGACCCAGTAGGGATGGTGTACCAAAACCCAGAGACCAGACACGGCAATGAACAGTTGCCAGTCAAGCTGATGGGATAAAAGGGTGCACTATACTATATGACACACCAAACCTTCCAGGGCCATCAGGACAGATGAAGAGGTGATCAAGAGGCAAAAGAGGAGAAACGGAGATTTTTCTGTTTCAGGTGTGGTTTTGTTCTGTTTTGGTTTATTGGATTTTTGTTGTTGCTGTTCTTGCTTTTGTTTGTTTGTTTGTTTGCTTAGTTTTGTTTTCTTTCACGGGAGGATGCAACAGAGATGAGGGGGACATATGGGGGGGCCCGGAGGTGAACAGAATTGGGATGCATGATGTGAAAACCCAAAAGATTCAATAAAAAAATGTTTTTTAAAGAATAAAAACGAACATGGTCAACAAAAGACATGAATGGCAGCTTCCCTGGGATTCTCCACAAAGATTAAAACAATAATAAGCCTTTATGGAACATTATTCTGAAATTAACAAAAAAAATAGGCCAAAAAAGGTGGGAGGGGAGATATAGGAAAATACAAAGGAAACAGAAAGGCAGAGAATCAAAGACACAAGATGAACATATGCCTCTCCTGACCTCTGCAGGCATTTGTACGCATCTGACACATACACACACACACACACACACACACACACATACACACACACACACGCCTACATATATATGGCATATAAATAATGAGATAGTTAAATAGTGGTTATTTTGTTAAAAAGTATTAATTAACATTCTGAATTATGACTTGCACAGAAATTAAAATATGAAAATCATAAAGTAATACTGATGAATATTGAATTTTTGGACTCAGAAATTGTCTTATTGGCAATAAGACAATCTTATATAACAAAAGGAAAACGTTGACAGTGTATTTTTAAATTAAACTTCCACAAAATAAAGAGACTTTTTCATGTGGAAAATGAGGCATTTTGGAGAAATCTTTAGGCTCTGTGACCATTGCTCCCCAAATGTTCTCCCAATGCTCCTACTTGAGCTGTGTTCCAACTTTCATATAACACAAGCCCTTTGAAAGCACGGTTTTTATTTCACTTTTTATAAAGATTTTTATAAAGTTGTGCAAGCTATGTCCATTGGCAGTTCCATTATAATGCATCCCCAAAAACATATCTATGCTTACCCTGGGCGCTGTGGAAAGTGTGAATGTAAGACATGAAAATCACACCTGTGGGGACAGCTGAGTGGACAGGAGCTCACCCTGAATCAGGGGGCCTGTGAGCATAATGGCAGCCCTCCCTCTAAGGACAGAAGGATCTGAAACCAGAGGTCCTTGGGGAGGAGGAGTTCACAGGAACCAGAGATGGGTGTGGTGAGGGTGTAAGGTGAGAAAGATGGCAAGGAACGCTTCCTCCCCACAGCCTACAGGGGAGACACAGCACTGGGGACAGTTTGCATGCTTTGGAGCTACGAGAGAGTGAATTTTTTTTTTTTACAGCACACTTTTTCTGGTACTTTATTATAGTAAACACTAGGAAATGAATACAGTTGCTTAAGTACTGTTATTTCATTGCCACATGCACTAGCATGTGTAACATGCTACATACACAAGGTACTTCTATTCATCATTTATATTTTGAGAAATGAAACTCAACATTTCCTATTTTCAAGAACACTCTCCATAACTTTCAAATTTGATGGGCAGAGCTCCCTTCCTTTTAAATACAAAGCAAATTCATTATCAGTCTTGTGCTATTTCCCAGTGCGTGCGTGTGTGTGTGTGTGTGTGTGTGTGTGTGTACATGTGCGCACGTATGTGTGTGTATACGTGCATTCGTGAATGCACATGTGGAAGCCAGTGGTTGAGGTTGGGCATCTTTCTCAATCATTCTCCACCTCATTTTTGAGACAAGGTCTCTCACTGAACCTGGAGTTCACCAATTTGGCTAGACAGACCTACCATGAGCTGCAGAGACCTGCCTTCCCTGCTCCCCAGCGCAGTGGCTAGAGGCGTACACCACCATGCCCAGGTTTTACATGGTTTCTAGGGATCCAAACTCGTTTCCTCATGTTTGCACAGCAAGCACTTTACCTACTGAGCCACATTCCATGTTTTGTCTCATCTTTTAGGACACATCTTCCTCAGCACCTACAACATTTACCCAACTGTATCCTTACCCATCTTACTCCTAGCCAAATGCTGGAGTCAGAAGTTCCCTCAATAGCTGTCCTGGAAATAGGGTCCTGCATAACTATTTCACTTAACAGATGGCACCAAAGCCTAATGTATTGTACACGCTCATCATCCCCACAACATGCTGTAGAGAAAGGTCTAACAGATTCAGTTTCTAAACCAAGAAAGAAGTGGAATTCAGCTGTGTTCAGGGACTACACGTTCACAAACTTCTCAGAATCAGTCATTGGATCTGTCTATTCTCTAAGCCTCTTTCTGTGTGCTATTATCTTAAACATGTTTTATTATTCCTTGTTATTCATTATTCCACTTTTCCAATAAGCTTCTAAAGATGTATCATATTTTACTATCGTTTTTCACAAAATAAAGACTATTAAATACTCCACAAAAGACTAACTCTCAGACAAATGATTGCCTCTTAATTGAATGTCACCCTTACTGAACTAAAATTCTTACTATTGAATTAAATGTATTGTTAGTTTGTGGCTAAGTAGCTAATAACAATGGTATTTTAGGTAAGAATTCAAATCTGGGGACGGTTATACTTAGTTAGAGACAAAAGAATAAGGAGAACATCACACACACAGCCTGTAAAGTGGTGTGCAGGAGCTGAGGGGAACCGTCTGCAAAGGTTTGCTCACATTCTGTGTACTTTTAAAACAAATTTGAAATAGTTGTAAGATCTAACTGAGATCAGCACTTATTTCTGTGTTTTGGAGGAAAATCAGAAAACCTGTCTACTGTTGTGGACATACATTCTTCATAGCAGCAACTGGCTAGAACATGGTAAGGGCGATTGTCCTTACAACAGGTTCTTTCTCTTCATAGTCCCCACTGTTCCCTGGCGTGACCCAGCACACTTTACCACTTCACCCCCCAAAGTCCCTACCGGCTCATAGTGGGGTCCAGTACACTTCATTCACTCCTTCCCCACAGGCTCCACCATTTCCTAGTGTAAACTAGGATTCTAAATTTACTCCTACAACTGCCTTGCTCTTATAGACATCAGAGTGTTAAACTGTATGGCAGACTATGCAATGGTGTTCTCCATAAAGCGTCTTTACACATCACGTTTAGTTTGTTAAACTGTTTCTGTAATCTCAAGGAAGAAAGAAATAGAGAGAAGTTGAGATGCAGCAAGAGAGTGTACAGTGCTGACTCTTCTCAGAAAGAACCCATTTTCCTGAGTAAATTGGGACCATGGGGACCATGGAAGAGGGTTGATGGGGAGGGAAAAAGAAGGGAGGAGAGCAGACAAAAAAATGTATAGCTACATAAAAACAATAAAGAAATGAACCTATTTTAATGTTCTCTGTGATCATACCTATGAGAGAAGAGAAAAGGGCAGAATTCTCCAACTTCTTTCCAACTGAGGGATAGGCCATTTGCCTTGGCTATCACAGCTAGGTGTCTGGCACTGCTCAGCTCTGAATTTATTAAGGATTCTAGCTTCTTTAGGGCGATGGACTAGAGCAAAGACGTTAAACAACCCTCCTACTGACTACATCTAAAAACTATCAATAAAGTAAATGTTATGTTAACAACAGCTAAGCTCAAGGTCTACAATTCTTTGTGAAGAGATTCTTACAGGTTAAAATAGTGAAGCAGTTTATGCTGGAGAGGATGTGGGGTAGAGGGAACACTTCTGCATTGCTGGTGGGAGGAGAGGATGTAGGGTAGAGGGAACACTCCTGTACTGCTGGTGGGAGGAGAGGATGTGGGGGTAGAGGGAACACTCCTCCACTGTTGTGGGAGTGTAAACCTATACAGCTTCTTTGGAAATCTGTATAGTTATTTCTTAGAAAATTAGGAAACAATCTACCTCAAGACTGTCAATACCACTTTTGGGTATATACCCAAAGGATGCTCAATCATACCACAAGGGCATGTTTACCAAGTATGTTCATAGCAGCATTGTTTGTCATAACCTGACCCTCAACAGGAGAACAGATAAATAAAATGTGGTACATTTACACAATGGAATACTACACAGCATAAAATAATGACATCTTGAAATTTGCAGGAAAATGGACGGATCTAGAAAACACCATATTGAATGAGGTATCCCAGACCCCTAAAGACAAATATGACATGTACTCACTCATAAATGGCTTTTAGAAAAAAGCAAAGAAAAACCAGCCTACAATTCACAACCCCAGACAACCTAGACAATAAAGAGGACCCTAAGAGACACACATGGACTAATCTACATAGGAAGTAGAAAAAGACAGGATCTCCTGAGTAAGTTGGGAGCATGGGGATCATGGGAGAGGGTAGAAGGGGAGGGGAAGGAAGGGAGGGGAGTGAAGAAAAATATATAGCTCAATAAAAAAGGAAGCAAATTAGATACACAACTTTGGACTCACCAAGATAGAATAGATAATGGAGTGTTTTCTCTGAATTTGCCAAATACAAATGGACTGAATGTTGTAAATGTAGTTCTTACTTGATAATTACTCTAACTGTATACAGTCTTACTATGTTAAACTAAAACCTTTCTCTTCATTTAGACAAAAAGAGAGAAGCTCACAAAACATTTGTTTAACTATGCAAAGATATGTTGCATCTGTTCAATTATGTAAAAAATGTGTTGCTGTTTTACCTTGCCTGCCTAAGGCACCTGAATGGTTTAATTAAAAGCTCAACAGCCAATAGTGAGGTAGGAGGTATAGGAATTTGGGTTCCAGAGGAAAGGTAAAGAGATGACAGAGAGATGCCAGGGGCCAGCCAGTAAGACACAGAAAAAGTAGGAAAGTAACATACAGAATGAAAGGTAAAAAGTCCTCAGGCAAAAGAGCTAATGGGATAAGCCTAAGCTAAGGCTGAACATTTCTTAATTTATATATATATATATATATATATATATATATATATATATATATATATATATATATATATGAAGCATCAAGTAGGAGCGTGACTCAGTTGTGGGCCTGGTCGGCACTTACACTTAGGAGATTCATTTGGCCTTTAATTGTGCCATGTCTCCTTAACTCAAGAATATAAAGCACATACACGAGGCATAGCATCTTTATTGCATTGTAGATGTCAGCATTCACCCAAAACACGCTTTCTTCAGTCCTGTCACACATATGGGGCTCCTACAGACAGAGCAGTCAAGGTGTCTGGGTTACTTTAACACATAGAGGTGCAGCATCCACACTTTTCCAGTCTTTTGTAGTAATCTAATCAGAATGGCTGACACACATCTCCCGTCATGCAGGTGGTGATTTTCCCAGAGCAAACAAATATACACCACCTTCAGTGTTTATCTGCACCCCACTATTTTCTGCAGGCTTACATCAACCCACACCTGGTGTTAACTCTATCCACAAGTATCTTGTCAATG
Organism: Myodes glareolus; assembly: GCF_982192425.1. Classification (NCBI taxonomy): domain Eukaryota; kingdom Metazoa; phylum Chordata; class Mammalia; order Rodentia; family Cricetidae; genus Myodes; species Myodes glareolus. The sequence continues at coordinate 7,853,141 of NC_142039.1, forward strand.
TGTCAAACCCTGCTGTGAGCATTAATCTTGATTGTCAACTTGATTAGACTGAGAATTGCCTGAGAGATGAGCAAAACACTCCTGCAGAAATGCTGGAGATTTCCAAAGAATTTTAGATTACAGAGGCTTTGACCCAAGGAATGAACTAGTATTGGGGAACATGAGGCATCACTAGCAGGCAGTAAAAGCAAAGATCTCTCTGGGTAAAGTAAGTTACTGGGGACATGTACTTCTGGGGACAAGTCATTGTGTTCTTGCCCTGATTGTTTTATGTACCCCTCTTCACATCACTTCCTAGACATGTTAACTACTGTACTTTCTTACTCTCTCCCCACAGTGGTGGGCTGAATCCTCTGAACCCATGAGTTCCTCCTTTAAGATGATCTTGTAGGGATTTTGACCACGATGATGCAAAATTAACTACTGCACATGGTTCTTGTCACTTTTATTTTCTAAGAGGACAAAACTGAGCCGTGGGTAAAGCTCAATAGATAAATGAGCACTTAACTTCCAAAGCTGTCATCTGGAAGAAGGCAAGGAAGGAAAAGGAAATATTTGGATAAAGTAGTACAAGATTGGGCATGATGGTTCATGTCTTTAATGCCAGTACTTGGGAGACAGAGGTAGGCGAATCTCTATGAGCTGAAGACCAGTTGGGGCTACACAATGAGAACCTAACTGGGTGGTGGTTGGGGGGAAGAATTGAACAAAGAAAAAAATGAAGCCTAATATAGAATGGGTAAATAAAATGCTGTATATTAAAAAGCCTTAATGTGGGGTACTAGCTATACTTAAAGATAAATACTAGTCTAACCAAACTTCAGTGGAATTATCCATATAAAGCAGGTATGACGGTCATGTCTGTAATCTCAGCAGTCAGGAGGAGGCTAACGCAGTAGACTCAAGAATTTAAGATCAGACTGGGGTTTGTAGCAAAAAAAGAAAAAAGAAAAGAAAAAAAGAAAGGAAGGAAAAGAAAAGGAAATATAATAATTAAAAATAAAAAGAAATCTGGATCTCTCCCCTCTTTTCCTGTATTCTTCCATCCTACCTCCCTCTTTTCCAGAAAGTCACCCCACAGAGAGAAACAGAAAGAGGAGAGGGTAAGGATGGATGTGGAGTCCTCCCAGGAGGACTCTGGGGAAGAGGTCATCAGAACCAACGTGCTGTCTTTACAGTTCTTTGGCAAATTTGAAATTGTCTTTCACACTCAATAAAAGGGATGGGTCAACGAAGAAAATGAGTATTATTACATCAATATGAGCAATAAAACAGCCATAGGATTCATGAGCATTACTTTAAAGGAGGAATACTTGAGTTCAGCATACCAGCAGTTCTTGAATTCAAGTGAAAATTGGGGAACTCTAAGTATAAATTAATAAACCCATCATCGCAGTATCCGGTTCCAAGTAGCTTTCAATCATACAGAGATCTGGCAAATGAACAGCAATAAAGGATAAAAATATCAAAGCTCACATTTAACAAGCTTGGTCTCATGGACAAAGCACAACCTGCAAGAGTTACATAATTAATACTAACTTTAAGCTCAGACAAATATTAATAAATAAAGACTAGTCACACTAATCCATAAACACATATATAACAGACTTCTGAGAATAGATTCCACATGGACCACACTTTCAGACCCAAATGCAATTAAGTAAAAATTAATAATGAAATGATAGCTAGGCAAGCTGAAAATTAGAAAAGTCACAATTCAGCATGAAATATGGTTCCCTTAAATGACCATAATGAGGTTTCATGAATATTTAGAATTAGATGATCATGAACTTATTTAATGATCTTTGCTTGCATGGATCCAGAGCAAACACAAGCTAGCAACATGTGAAGGTCAGATTTGTCAATTGAATACAAGCCAGGAAGTTACCTGGGAAGTGGAAACCTCAATTGAGAAACTACCTCCTTCAGATTTGCTTGTGAGTATGTCTGAGTGGCATTTTCTTCATTGCTACTTGATTTAGAAGGGTCCAACCCACTCTGGGTGGTACCATCCCCAGGCAGGTGGGCCTGGGCTATATCTTACAAAGGTAGCTGAGCAAGCAAGAGAAACCAAACCAGAAAGAAAAGTCCCTCTGTGGCCTCTGTTTCAGTTCCTTTCACCATGTTCCTATCAGGAGTTGCCGCTTTGGCTGCCCGTGTGAGTCAAATCAATTCTTTCCTTCTTAAGTTGGTTGTGACCAGTTTTTGTTTGTTTGTTTGTTTTGTTTTGTTTTGTTTGGGTCAGTGTTTTATCAGAGCTTTCATCGCTAACTTGGATGCTTCCCATCAGCCCTTACTACTACCACCATCTCAATGTTAATTCCCAATCTTTTAACCAATATTTTTTCAAATTTTAAACATATATCTACAGTAGATTAATCTTAAATATGTATCCTGAGAACCTTTTAAATATATTCACATTTCATAACTGAACTCAAGCACATGAATATATTTTGTTGGTGGGAATAAGTTTTGAGTCTTGTTCTAACTGTTATTATTGAACCTATAATGATTATTTTTGCACGTATAACTCACTCCTGTTAGATATATACTTTGGAGTGAAACTGCTGGATTTCGAGGCAGGAAACATATTGGCTTTAGGATACATTGCTAACTTAGTTCTTCTGAGTGTCTGCACCATGTTACACTCCCACCAGCCTCATATGAGAGTCCCAGTTGGTTCATGAAGTTACCAAAGTGGGTATTGTCAATCTTGGTAATTTTAGCCATCCTGGTGGGTGTATGGTGGTTTTCATTTTCTTATGACTAATGGCATACAGCATGTTTTCATAAGTGTATTGCCATTTATATGTGCTCTTTTATAAAGCGCCTGTGAAACCTTTTGCCCATTTCTTTTTTGAAGCACAGATCTGTTGAGATATAACTCATGCACTGTAAACATCACTCCACTAAAGTGTAGATATGTTGGATTTTAGTGTATTAGATGATACATCTTTACCATTACCTAATATCAGAACAGAAACTATGGTCAACAAATGGTGCCAACATGAACAAATATATCCACATAAAACCTGAGAGAGCTTTGGAAGTAATTCTAGATATAAAAGTACAGAGTTAAGTACAACTTCTTGGTAGCAGCATTTTCTCAAGAGGGTTCTGTTTGCTAGAGACAAGCATGTCTCATTTAAGAGAGGCTTCCTGATTCAGCTTTTTCTGTGAAAACCTTGTAGCTCTTTTAAGAAGTCCCACCACCAAACACTTATATGGCGTTTATGAATAGCCAATAGCATGCTTCTTGGTGGTGGCAGGGACCTTGGAACTTCATAAAGTTGTGGCTGTAAACAAGGCTCCAGCTGGTACCTCAGAAAGCTAAGGAATGGGCTGGATCCAGCCATCAAAGCCACAGCTTTAATCCTAACCATATCACTTAGCAAATTAAAGAGTCATGTGATCAGAAAAAAAAGAGATATACAGTAAAGATAGGTTCAAAGATGAAGAAAACTTCTAAATGGTTTACAGTGTGTTTAAAAATATATGTAGGCTTGGGAGAGAAAAGGAAAAGGGCAAAGTCCTTAAAATAAAAAAGAAATAAAGTAGTTGGGTGTGGTGGGACACACCTTTAATCCCCAAACTTGGGAGGCGGAGGCAGGTAGATCTCTGTGAGTTCAAAGACAACCTGCTATACAGAATGAGTTCTGGAACAGAACTCAGACAAAATGAGTTTGGAACTACACAAAGAAGACTTGTCTCAAAAACTCAAAAATTAAAAAAAACTCAAAAATTTAAAAAAAACTCAAAAATTAAAAATAAAAATAAAAAATAGAGTTTAAAATAAAGCCACACAAAGATGGAAAACACAGAGAGAGTCTGGATACTGTATATTATTGTGTTGTTTTTGAATTGTATGACTGCTGAGAAAGGAACAACACTGCTAAAAGACATTTGATTGCAAATGTTGCTGGACTAATACAACATATATATTTTAAAGATGCTTTGACTTCAAAATTTAAGTCAAAAGATATGTTACTTTGGAGAAGAGATTTTGCTTTTGTTTATACAGGAAATGGGAGGCTGTAGACTCATTCTGGATTAAGAAAAATCAGTTTAGATCAAGGAAGACCCCCTGAGAAATCTCTGATAGGAGCAAATGGTCCAGATGTCTGAGTTCTACATCCAGAACAGATTCAAGACTGCTGCCTGAGATAACCAAGATTCACAGGATGCTCCAGTCAAGACTTGATCCTAATTCTACATTTTCTTTTGGTCCCCATAAGATTATCAGCACTCTCAATCAGCAGGAATAAGCTTAGAAAACTATACCTACATTCCCCAAAAATTGATTATGGATATTTTACTTTATTTAAAGTGTTGATTACAAGTTGTTATGGATAATGGCCAGTAAGAAAGCTAAACAAGGGAGATTAGATTCAGAAATCTCGTTTTTAAAAAAGGGGGAGTGCTGTGAGACAATGGTCTTGCACTTTATAAAGATTTGTCACTTGTTTTTAATAAAATTCTGATTGGCCAGTAGCCAGGCAGAAAGTATAGGCAAGATGGCCAGGCAGGAAGTAGAGGCAGGGTGACCAGGCAGGAAATAGAGGTGGGGCAATGAGAACAGTAGATCTCTGGGAAGAAGAGAGCTCAATCTGCAATTGTCACCTAGATGCAGAGGACGCAAGATGAGAATGCCTCACTGATAAAGGTACCAAGCCACATAGCTAACATAGACAAGAATAATGGGCTAATTTAAGGTGTAAAAATTAGTTAAAAAGAAGCCTGAGCTAATAGGCCAACCAGTTTATAATTAATGTAGACCTCTGTGTGTTTCTTTGGGATCAAATGGCTATGGGACTGGGAGGCACAGAAATCTCAGTCAACAATTAGTATCTCATTCTTTTTATTATTCAATAGTATTTCATTACAGAGACATAATGCAGTCTTCTTTATTCATTATTGTGGTCATTTATGCTATTTTCTCTTTTGTGCATTCTCTATATTTGTACATAAGTTTTTTAAGAACATGTTTCAGCTCCTTTGATTGTTATGTACCTAGGAGAAAAACTGTTAGGTTATATGACAACTCTGTTATCATTGCTTTAATTTTGTTATTATTTTAGGGTTGTCTCTAAAGATTGCAATTGACACCTTAAAAACTAGCTTTTATTGATATTAAGTTATTTGAAAAAGACCGAAAAACCCAGCCAACACAGCTCCACTGCCTCTTCTTTCATGTGACTGTCACAAACAAATTGCATTTCTATATATTGTAAGTCCACCAATCATTTCCCAAGCACTGGTTATGTAGTCATTGAAAACATGCACAAACAAGGCTTTGTTCATATTGACTTTCGTACTGTCCTATATAAATACCTTTATTGGTGTTCTATATTTCTATATAAATGTGTCTAATGTGTGTTCATTTCAGTCTGAGAACATCTCTAAGGCAAATACAGAAGTGACAGATTCTTTCAGAATGTGTGTATCTGGAAGTGTTTTGATTTTGACTTGATTTTTGAAGGATATATTTTCTTGATTTAAAACTTCATATTGACAATGCTTTTCAGTATTTGAGTAAAGTATCCCAGTGCCATCTACAAGTCATAATCTGGGATATTAAACCCACTATTAATGTTAATGAGATCCCATTGTATGTTCTGGGGCATGAATGTGTTCTCTTCATGCTTTCAAAATTTTCTCTGAGTTTTAACTACTGAATGTTGCGTTTGGATCTCTGAGTTTGTCCTATTTGAAATTTCCTAAGTTTCTCATAAATATCAATTAATATTTTCATAAAATTTTGTATTTTTTATTCACTGTTTTTCTTTGTTTGTTTCTTTGTTTTTAGATATTTTTCATCATAACTCTTTCCAACATCCTTCTGAGGCTGTATTGTATCTCATCCATGTATGTCAATGTTTAGTTAGTACCAGTTAATTTGAGTTCATTCAGTTCTCTTCTTTTCCTAAGACTGGATAATTCCAGTTGATCTGGTTTTGGGCTCACCGATTTTCATTTCATTTGAAAGCTCAGAGTTTTCTGATGACCCAATCCACTGAATTATTATTTTTTTTACTTTTGATTTCCAGACTTTCTATTATTAATTAAAGCTTCTATCTAGTGATCTTATATATTTGCAGTAATATTATCCCCATTCATTCCTTAAATTCTCCTTTTTCTTCTTCTTTAATTGTTATACAGTACTTGCTCTAACCCAAGGCCCTTCCCATGCTAAGCAAGTGTGATCTACCTCTTAGCCACATCTGAGCCATTGGATTTTAGCTCTGTGAAAAGAACTCTGTATGTGACCCAGGCTGGTCTTAGCCTGTTGGCCTCAAAGTTGTCATCCTCCTGCTTCTGCCTTCTGAGTGTTGTGGTTTCATGCCTGTGCCAGCATATTTAACTCCTTAAATTCTTTAGGCATAATTTCCTTTAATCTTGTGAACATTTTTAATAGATGACTTTAAATTTTGCATATTATATAACATCTGAGCTTTCTTAGCTACTGTCTTAGTTGGGATTTCTATTGCTGTGGTAAAATGACATGACCAAAAGCAACATGGAGAGGAAAGGCTTTATTTCATCTTTCACATCAGCTAACCAAATATCACTGTTGGAAGTCAGGGCAGGAACTCAAATATGGAAAGAATCTGAAAGTGGGAACTGAAGATGAAGCCATGGAGAAATGCTGCTTGCTTATTAGCTTGCTCCCCATAGTTTACTGAGCCCGCTTTCTTATAACACCTAGAAACACCAGCCAATGGCACTACCCAAAGTTAGCTGGGCCCTCCCATATCAGTTATAAATGTAGAATATGCCTTACAGACTTACCTTTAGGTCAATTTTATGGAGACATTTTCTCGATCGAGATCCCTTCTTCCCAGATGACTCCAGCGTGTGTCAAGTTCACAAATAAACTATACAGCAGTGTCCATTAATATTTTCGCTCTTGTCCTCATGTATATAAGCCATACTTTTTCGTTTCTGTTTTCATTTATAGTTATTGCTGAAAATCTGATGCTTCAAACAATGTCATGGGGCCATTCAGAAAAGAAAAGCACCCCATCCCACACAACTTGTGCCTTTACTGTTGGTAACTGTTTACCTAGCAGCGTTGGGGCCTGGTTCTGTAAGGCCTGTGTTTGTTATCATGCAGCCAATGCCTGTGCTGAATGTCGTAATGAGGAGACGGATATCTTAAGCAGTGGACCAACAAGCCTCCCAGCCTTGCTGCAGCATATCTCCAGGGCTTCGGCAAGGTATTGCTGTGCCTTAGACCTCACTTGCTATTTGTACAGGGCCTCAGGGTAAATCGGAGATGGTGGTATGAGCTTTTCTCGGGTCTGAGCATTGCACAACTATACTACACACGCGTGGCCTTCTAGGTGCTCTAGAATACATAAGAGCTTTCCAAGCTGCCTGTGAGTTCATCTTGTGAATTTCCTTAAAATCTTTTAACCAGCCCTCTGTGTGCTTCAACTTGTGTACCCACTCCAGGTAGCAACAGTGTTAAGCAAGTTCAACTGATCATTGTTGACAAACACCCTTGAGACAAGCTGAACACATGGAGCAGACACTGAGTCAGGCCAAATAGAGACAACTCCTGAGAATGGAGCTTGAGCATGAGCGGTCAGACAGGTCAAATTCCCTTGATTCCCTGGGGACAGAGGTTTGGGAGCTGCTCCAGCTTGGTTCTGCACCCTGTCAGCAGATGCCAGGCTTCTGGTTCTCAGTTACCATGGTTACAAGGCTGTTAGTTTTCAAGGCTACTGTGGAGCTGGGGTGAAGGGGTGGGGCAAGTTAAAATGTCACAAAGCTCACTGTTGTTTCCAAAATGTAGCTGCTTTTGCGGGAGATGGTTCCTTAGAGCCATAGAAACCGCTGGTGGATTTCCAGAGTTCCAAAAATGTTCGATTTTGGTAACACTTGTGGTTTCTTCTGAGAACTGGGTAGCACGGGTCCTCTCCTTTCCCAGATGTGTTTCTGCTCTTTGTCTTGTATTTAATTTTCTGCCTTGTTGATGTATGAGTTTCTTATTTACCTTTTTGATACACTGCAGATACAAGTCTGCTGTGAAATACGTGCTTGGTGAGTGTCTTCTCCAGGCGGCCTCTGCCATTCCTCCCTGGGATTTCCTATACATCAGGGCTCAGCTGAACAGTATAACTGCAGAGAATGATGCTTGTGACTTCACCTCCCAGTAGTCAGGAGTATTTTACTGACTAAAGTTAGAGAGGGGGAGGTGTCAATTCATGACCATTGGGACTATTATGTACTGTGGAATAATCCTGCTGTAGGCTGTGAAGATTTGTCACTTGAATTGCTTTAATAAAATGCTGATTGGCTAGTAGCCAGCAGGAAGTATAGGCAGGCAACCAAACTAAGGATGACAGAAAGGAGACGGGAGGAGAAGCCAAACAGCCACTGAACAAGCAGGACATGTAAAGAATGAGGTAATAAGCCATGAGCCACATGGCAAACATAAATAGAAACATGAGTTAATTTAAGTGTAAGAGTTAACTGGTAACAAGCCTGAACTACCAGCTGAGCATTTATAATTCATATTTGGCCTCTGAGGCAGTTATTAGGTCCAGGAAGCATCTGATTACAATTATGTACACCTGAGATGCTCTATTCTGTGTGAGTTTATACATTAGGATAATGTGAGTTCATACTCTATTAAAATAAAAATGCTTTTAGAAAATATCAGATCTCTTCTCTTTTCTACTTACGACAGCCTCTATTGGCTATGCTTGCTGAATACTATAAATTCTTCTCTGTGAGTTTACATCTGTGTATACACATACCTATTTACATATATTTCTGTGTGGAGAGACTTACAAATGGAGTATTTTAGCTTTGGGTTTTGTGGGTATGTGGTTTTCTATCACTGTTATCTTCAAGGCTACATTTTGTTGAAGATTTGCCTCACTTCCTCTTTCTGTGCTGTGAAATATTGCTAGGATGATTGGTTGTAGTTGTTGATGTGACACAATCTAGAAATACCTGGGGACAGGTCTTGATTAGGTTAACTGATGTGTGAAGATTCAGCCATTAAAGAAGGATGTGGGCAGGAAGGAGTTCCTTTGTTTTAAGAGCCTGCCTGCAGCAAGGTAGGATTGCAGGCAGGGAGATTTCTGTCCAGCAAGGGGCACTGATCCTGTAGCAGAAGACCAGTGGAGGGAAGAGCCATTGGAGAACATCTGAAGGAAGAAATGGGCAGGCACCAGGGCAAGAATTCCTCCAACAATCTGAAAAGCAACATGAAAACACCAGATCCCAGCGATCTTACTACAGAAGGACTTGAACACCCTATTCCGGAAGAAGTGGAAAACAGTGTCATTATGAAAGCAATAGAGTCCTTTAAATAGGGTATGAATAAGTCACTTAAAGAAATGGAAGAGAAATATAACAAAAAGATCGAAGAAATGAGTAAAGAAATGAAAGAGAAATATAACAAAAAGTTTGAAGAAATGAATAAATTCGTGAACAATACCCTAGGAAACCAAGAAAAAACATTCAAACAGGTAATGGAATCAGTTTACAAAATGAAAACTGAAATGGAGGAAATGAAGAAAACACAAACCGAGGGCAAGCTGGATATGGAAAATCTAGGTAAACAAACAGAGACTTCAGGAACAAGCATAACCAATAGAATACAAGAAATAGAAGAACGAATCTCAGATTCTGAAGACACCATAGAGAAAATAAATGCTCTGACCAAAAAAAAGCAAATCCAACAAATTCTTATCACAAAACATTCAGGAAATCTGGGACATAATAAAAAAAATCTAAGAATAATAGGGGTAGAAGAAGGAGAAGAATTGCAGATCAAAGGTCCAGAAAATATATTCAACAAAATTACAGGAGAAAACTTTCCCAACCTAAAGAATGATATTCCTATGAAGGTTCAAGAAGCATACAGAACACTGAATAGACTGGATCAAAAAAAAAATCCCCTCACCATATAATAATCAAAACACAAAGCATTCAGATTAAAGAAAGAATATTAAGAGCTGCAAAGGAAAAATGTCAAGTAACTTATAAAGATAAACCTATCAGACTTACACCAGACTTCTCTATGGAAACCATGAAAGACAGAAGATCCTGGATAGAGGTACTGCAGAAACTAAGAGACCATGGATGCAAGCCCAGACTACTATACCCAGGCAAGCTATCATTCACTATCAATGGAGAAAACAAAATATTCCAGGATAAAAACAAATTTAAACAATATGTAGCTACAAATCCAGCCTTACAGAGAATATTAGAAGGAAAATCATAACTCAAGGAATCCAACATTGCCAACACTGCCTACAATAACTCAGATATCTATCGACCCTTCACAAGCACAACTCAAAGAAGGGAAACACATACACTCTACTCCCCCCCCCCCAAAAAAATTAACCGGAGTCAACAACCACTGGTCTTTAATATCACTTAATATCAATGGATTCAATTCACCTATAAAAAGACACAGACTTAGAGATTGGATACGAAAACAGGATCCAACATCCTGCTGTTTACAAGAAACATACCTCAACCACAAAGACAGACATCTACTCAGAGTAGATGGTTGGGAAAAGATTTTCCAAGCAAATGGACCTAAGAAACAAGTGGGTGTGGCCATTCTAATATCTAACAAAATCGACTTCAAACTAAAATCAATCAGAAGAGATGGAGATGGACATGTCATACTCATAACAGGAACAATTCATCAGGAAGAAGTCTCAATTCTGAATAGCTATGCCCCTAATGTAGAGGCACCCACATATGTAAAAGAAACTCTTCTAGAACTCAAGGCAGTCATCAAACCACACACACTAATAGTAGGAGACTTCAACACTCCTCTCTCACCAATGGACAGGTCAATCAGACAGAAACCTAACAGAGAAATAAGAGAATTATTGGAGGTATTGAATCAAATGGACTTAACAGACATCTATAGAACATTCCACCCAAATAGGAAAGAATATATCTTCTTCTCTGCAGCTCATGGAACCTTCTCAAAAATTGACCACATACTCGGTAACAAAAAAAACTTCCACAGATACAAAAAAAAATTAGTAACCACCTGTGTCTTGTCAGATCAAAATGGATTAAAGTTAGAATTCAACAACAATGCTACCCCCAGGAAGCCATCAAACTCATGGAAGTTGAACAGTCAACTACTAAATCACCCCTGGGTCAAAAAAGAAATAAAGAAAGAAATTAAAGTCTTCCTTGAACTTAATGAAAATAAAGACACAACATACTCAAACCTATGGGACACTATGAAAGCAGTGCTAAGAGGAAAGTTCATAGTACTAAGTGCCCAATTAAAGAAAACGGAGAAAGCACACATTGGAGACTTAACAGCACACTTGAAAGCTCTAGAAAAATAGAAGCTGATTAACCCAGAAGGAGTAGAAGATGGGAAATAATCAAACTGAGGGCTGAAATCAGCAAAATAGAAACACACAAAACAATCCAAAGAATCAATGAAACTAAAAGCTGGTTCTTGGAGAAAATCAACAAGATTGACAAAACCCTATCCAAACTAATCAAACGGCAGAGAAAGAACATGCAAATTAATAAGATAAGAAATGAAAAGAGGACATAACCTCAGACACAGAGGAAATTCAGAGAATCATTAGATCTTATTACAAAAGCCTGTATGCCACAAAATTGGAAAATGTAAAAGAAACGGACATTTTTTTAGATAAGTACCATATACCAAAGTTGAACCAAGACCAGGTGAACAATCTAAATAGACCTGTCAGTCGTGAAGAACTAAAAGTTGTTATCAAAAATCTCCCTACCAAAAAAAGCCCAGGGCCAGATGGTTTCAATGCAGAATTCTACCAGAACTTCCAGGAAGAGCTAATACCTACACTCCTTAATGTATTTCACAATATAGAAACAGAAGAGTCATTGCCAAACTCTTTCTATGAAGGTACAGTTACCCTGATACCAAAACCACACAAAGACACAACCAAGAAAGAAAATTACAGGCCAATCGAACTCATGAACATCGATGCAAAAATCCTCAATAAAATACTGGCAAACCGAATCCAAGAACACATTAGAAAAATCATCCATTATGATCAAGTAGGCTTCATCCAAGAGATGCAGGGCTGGTTCAAAATACACAAATCTATCAATGTAATCCATCATATAAATAAACTGAAAGACAAAAACCATATGATCATTTCATTGGATGCTGAAAAAGCTTTTGACAAAATTCAACACCCATTTCTGATTAAGGTGTTGGAGAGATTGGGGATACAAGGATCATACCTAAATATAATAAAAGCAATATACAGCAAGCCGACAGATAACATCAAATTGAATGGAGAGAAACTCAAAGTCATTTCACTAAAATCAGGAACATGACAAGGCTGTCCACTCTCACCATACCTCTTCAATATAGTGCTTGAAGTTCTAGCAATAGCAATAATACAACATAAGGGGATCAAGGGGATTCGAACTGGAAAGGATGAAGGTAAACTTTCGTTATTTGCAGACGATATGATAGTGTACATAAGCGACCCCAAAAACTCTACCAAAGAACTCCTACAGCTGATAAACACCTTTAGTAATGTGGCAGGATACAAGATCAACTCCAAAAAATCGGTTGCCCTCCTATACACAAAGGATAAAGAAGCAGAGAGGGAAATCAGAGAAACATCACCTTTCACGATAGCCACAAATAGCATAAAGTATCTTGGGGTAACTCTAACCAAGAAAATGAAAGACCTATTTGACAAGAACTTTAAGTCTTTGAAGAAAGAAATTGAGGAAGATACCAGAAAATGGAAAGACCTCCCCTGCTCTTGGATTGGGAGAATCAACATAGTAAAAATGGCAATTCTACCAAAAGCAATCTATAGATTCAATGCAATCCCCATCAAAATCCCATCAAACTTCTTCAAAGACCTTGAGAGAACAATAATCAAGTTTATATGGCAAAACAAAAAACCCAGGATAGCCAAAACAATCTTATACAATAAAGGAACTTCTGGAGGCATTACCATCCCTGACTTCAAACTCTATTACAGAGCTACAGTATTGAAAACAGCTTGGTATTGGCATAAGAACAGAGAAGTCGACCTATGGAATCGAATAGAAGACCCGGGTATAAACCCACAAACCTATGAACACCTAATTTTCAACAAGGAAGCTAATGGCATACAATGGAAGAAGGAAAGCATCTTTAACAAATGGTGCTGGCATAACTGGATGTCAACCTGTAGAAGAATGAAAATAGATCCATATCTATCACCATGCACAAAACTCAAGTCCAAATGGATTAAAGACATCAACATTAATCTGTACACTTTGAACCTGATAGAAGAGAAAGTGGGAAGTAGTCTACAAGATATAGGCACAGGAGACCACTTCCTAAGTAGAACACCAGTAACAAAGACAATAAGAGAATCAATGAATAAATGGACCTCCTGAAACTGAGAAGCTTCTGTAAAGCAAAGACACTGTCAGTAAGACAAAAAGGCTGCCTTCTGACTGGGAGAAGATCTTCAAAAACCCCTCATCAGACAAAGGTCTGATCTCCAAAATATACAAACAACTCAAGAAACTAGACACTAAAACTGTAATTAACCCAATTAAAAAATGGGGTACTGAACTGAACAGAAAATTCACAACAGATGAACTTCGAATGGCCAAAAGACACTTAAGGTCATGCTCAACCTCCTTAGCAATCAGGGAAATGCAAATCAAAACCACTTTGAGATACCATCTTACACCTGTCAAAATAGATAAACTCAAAAACACCAATGATAGCCTATGCTGGAGAGGATGTGGAGTGAGGGGAACACTCATCCATTGTTGGTGGGAATGCAAACTTGTGCAGCCACTGTGGAAATCAGTGTGGCAGTTTCTCAGGAAACTGGGAGTCAACCTCCCTCAGGACCCAGCAATTCCACTCTTGGGAATATACCCAAGAGATGCCCTATCATACTACAAAAGCATTTGTTTAACTATGTTCATAGCTGCACTATTTGTAATATCCAGAACATGGAAACAACCTAGGTGCCCCTCAATAGAAGAATGATTAAAAAAGGTGTGGAACATATATACATTAGAGTTTCACTCAGCGGTAAAAAACAATGACATCTTGAATTTTGCATGCAAATGGATGGAAATAGAAAACGCTTTACTGAGTGAGGTAACCCAGACCCAAAAAGAGGAATATGGTATGTTCTCACTCATAAGTGGATTCTAGCCATAGTTAAAGGTCTTTGAGTCTATAATTTGTGATCCTAGAGAAGCTGAATAAGAAGGTGAACCTGAAGAAAATCATATAGTTATCCTCCTGGATATTAGAAGTAGACAAGATTGCCAGGCAAACTTGGGTGCACGGGGTGGGGGGGAGGGGGGAGGGGTGGAAGTACGGGGAGATGATTACGGAGAGGGGAAAGTGGGAGGATTGGGGATGGCTTGGGGGAATGGGGGGGGAGGAAGGATGGATATGGGAGCAGGGAAGTATATATCTCAACTAAGGGAGCCATTTTAGGACTTGCAAGAGACTTGATTCTGGAGGGGTTCCCAGGCCCAAGGAGAGGTCCCCAGATTTTTTCCCTGGGCAGCAGAAGAGAGGGTGCCTGAACTGGCCTTTGCCCATAACCATACTGATGAATATTTTGCATGTCACCATAGAACCTTCATCTGGCAATGGATGGAGATAGAGACAGAGACACATATTGGAACACTGGACTTAACTCCCTAGGTCCAAAGGAGAAGCAGAGGGAGGGAGAACGTAATCAAGGACGGCAGAACCAGAGGGAACCTTCATCCGACGATGGATGGAGACAGAGACGGAGACCCACATTGGAGCACTGGACTGAGCCCCCAAGGTCCAAATGAAGAGTAGAAGGAGGGAGAACATGAAAAAGGAAGTCAGGACCGCGAAGGGTGCGTTCACCCACTGATAAAAGGGGACTGATCGAATGAGAGCTCACCAAGACCAGCTGGACTGGGACTGAACGAGCTTGTGGTCAAACCGGATTCTCTGAATGTGGCTGACATGGGGGCTGTCTGAGAAGCCATTGATAATGGCACTGGGTCTTGTTTCGTCTGCATGTACTGGCTTTTTGGGATCCTGGTCTGTTTGGATGCTCACCTTCCTGGACCTGGAGAGAGGGGGGAGGAACTTGAACTTCCCACAGGGCAGGAAACCCTGACTGCTCTTGGGAATGGTGAGGGAGGAGGAGAGGGAGTGGGGGGAGCGGGAGGTTATTGGGAGGATGGGAGGAAGTGGAAATTCTTATAAATAAATAAATAAATAAATTTAAAAATAAAAAGGATGCACCATTCCCTGTGTTTGTATTCTGAAGCATCATGGTGGAGAAAGCGCTCGCTGCTCTCTGCTCTTGACTATAGATGTGATGTGACCGGGTTTTTAAGCTCCACGGTGACTGCAGACTCATGCCATGCAAAAGCATGGAAAACTGCCCAGAAAACATTTACTTAATTGTGTGTCCTTCGCCTCCAACAAGAAAGACCACCTGTAGCAAACATGGATTCCCCTGTGCAGAGACAATGGCTTTAGGAGTTCTTGAGTTTCACTGACTCAGTGGTCTTCTGTGCCAATGTCACCTCCTTTTATTAGTATTTTATTGTAGACTCAGCGTGTGTTTCTCTTGTTCTCTTCTTTCTCAGGAATGTTTATGCCATTATTGTTTATCTTCTATGCTCTTCCTAACTAAAATTCTGATGGAAATTTTTATTAAGATAGTAAAATTTTGCTTACAATAGTCTTGAAATGATCAATAAACTTGAGTTAAATTTAACATCTTAATCATATTGAATATTCCCATCCAGAAAAGCAGAAAACAACACACACACACACACACACACACACACACACACACACACACACACACACTTTAATATCTAGAGGGCTGATTCTTTTTTTCTTAAACTTTTTTAAAAAAAAAATCTTTGTGTTTTCACTCCATACATCTCAACCCCATTCATTTCCTGCCCCTACGTATCCACCCTCTGCCCCTGTAGCCCTGCCCAACAAAGTTTAGGAGAAAAAAGAAAGAAGAAAAGAAAACAATGTGCGAAGGGAGAATCTTGTTACTGAAGCTGTAGTGTGACACAGTGAGACATTCAATAGACCTTTTGTCCCATATCTGTACTTGAATGTGTCCATACTTTAAATGAAAGTGTTGATTTCAAAGGGTCTTTGGCCTGGCTTGAGGCCTCTGGTTTCTGCTACACTGTTAATGCTGGGCCTTCACTGGAACTCTTCTTGGTTATCCTGATATTGCCCTGTGTTATGGAGATCCTGCAGCTTTGAGTCTCAGTACCGGTTCCTTTACATGCTCCAGCAGATCACAGATGGGGTGGACCAACATATAACCCTGGTTCTGGGTCTGGGTAGTTGCAGGGTTGGTCAGCCCACAAGCTCTCCCTTGTCTTTACCACCAGGGTAAGCTCTCCTGCATTGCCCTGGGGAGTTCACCCCTTGCAGGGATGAGCAAGGGTGGGGCCAGTTTTCCTGTTTTCACGTCCTCAGGGTCAGATCTCCCACAGGTATTCATTCAGGGACAGCTCTATTATGTTGTCAGAGCGCGGGCATCGTGGTGTAGTGGCCACTGTCCTGAGTGCTGCAGGAGGTGAGGGACAGGACCAGCTCTCCCACTCTTACATGACAGGTGAGTAATGGGGACAGTTTTTCCATGCTCACAATATCGGCGCTGGCTCACCAACACCTCTGCAAATGGGGGTGACTCTATTGTGCTGCCCAGGAGAGGTACAGTGCCTGCTCTCCCAGGTGTTCCAGCTGGTCACAGGCTCTCCCGCCTGCCTCAGTGATTCTAAGACCAAGATCTACAGATGCTCACCTATATTAATGTTAACTAGTTAATGTTATCTACGCACATTATCACATCTACTGTAAATTATCTTTAGATTATTTAAAATACCCACTACTACATAAATGTTAGTTATATCACTATTTTGTATTGCTAGAAAACAAAGTGTGTATATATTCAGTAAAAAGATGGTTCTCTAAAACAAGTATTCTCAACCCACAGCTAGCTTAACCTATCTTATAAAGTGGCACCCATAGTTAAGGATAACTGATTGTATGTAAACCCCAATCTCTCTCTCTCTCTCTCTCTCTCTCTCTCTCTCTCTCTCTCTCTCTCTCACACACACACACACACACACACACACACACTCACATGCATGCGTGTACACCACACGCACATGCCTACCACCTACACACACCTTGACTTACATACTGTAATATTTTTAGTTTGTTCATTATTCATTTCGTATTAGTGTTTAAAGCACAGTTGCTAATTTCAAGTAATGTCTTTTAATCTGCTTCCTCTCTAACTGGTAGCCGTGATTGCTATCTGTTCTGTGTGATCAGGGTCCCCACGACAGTTGTCAATTCCCTTGCAAGTTCTAATAGTTTTTCTGGTTATTTATGCAATGGTTTCTTGATTTATTCCAATACTTTGAGCCATTTCCTAGCGACAATGAGACGTCCTTCTTGCCTTTTGAGTAGTTACATGGGAGATGGTTTTATTGTCTCACAGATTGACTGTGACGGTTTGAGTCAGTTCTCTATTCTGGGTCTATAAAGAGTGTTTTAATAACTACGATGGAAGATTCAGCTTGATCTATCTTCTCATTTGTTAATGCAGTAAATTCCATCAATAAGAAGCAAAATGCCAAATCACCTTTCAGTTCATAAGGTAAAGCTGATTTGCTTACCATGTATTTTTAATATATCACTAGGATTGATTTATTAATATTTTATTTATTCATTTGCATCTATACTTTCAAACGGTATTATAATTTTTCTTTCTTGCCATACCTATATTTAGGGTTCTGCTAGCTACATAAAGGAAATGAAAGAGTTCTTTTTGATTTAAATTCTCTTCAGTAACAGTAATCATCTACTACTGAGGGTTTTGCAGAACTTATCAGCCAGGTCTATTGCCTTGAGAATGTTTGAATTTTATTCCTTTCACTATCAATTACTGCTAATGTGCAAAAAAAAAATTTTTAAAATTTTAACCCGATCATTCCTCGGTTATCATTTATTTCATGTGGGTTTCTAAGTTTGAGTCCTTTCAAATAGAATTGAATTGATTTACACCAAACAAACAAATTTTAAAAATCCCAAATTTGTCCCTTACCATGAAAAAAGTCCCAGAAAAGGTGAATGCTTAGAGTAGATGTTTCTTGGCTTCCTGTTATTATAACAAATACCTGAGAGAGTCAGTTCATGGAGGGATGGGTCAGTCCATGGAGAGATGGGTCCTGACTTTGGAGGATTCAGTCCTTGGCTGGTCAGCTCTAACACCTTGGCCATCATGGTGGAGAATGCATGAGGCAGTCAACTTGTTCACCTATGGCAGCTAAGATGTGAACATAAAGAAGAAGAAAGAAAATAGACTCCCACAAGCCCCCATTGTGGTGCACCCTGGTGACCTAAGACCTGCCATGAGGCCTCCACCTCGTAAAGGTTCTATCATTGCGCAATGGCATCTGAAGCTGAAGAGCAACCTTTAACACACGGACTTGGGGAACACTTACCCAAACCATCGCAAGAACTGTGAGTTCAGTCAGCTTCTCTACTGAGGACTTTTCAAACAAAAATTCCTTTCTAAGATGTGCCTTGCTCAATACTGAATTTTATTCGGAGTATCATCTCATAAACCTGTATCCAATGACACTCATCAAGGTCCTTGAATACTAGATTGAAAATTAAAACCTTCCCCCATGGTAAAGCAATAAAATGTGTTTACAAATAAGTACAGATATTGTTCTAGAAGCACAAGGGCTATTCCTTCACAGTTGCAGACATGCCAGTGAAGCCACAGGCTCCCTGAGTGTGAAGCTGGTCCTGTGGTTAACACCTTATCCTGGAGCTACTGCAAGACAATCACAGGAAACCTGGACTGCAAATAAAAGAGGGGTATGAGTCTTCTGATTCTGATGTGCGTTGACCTGCTTAGCCATACCTCAGAGCCACATGGGAAACACGTAAGCACACTAACCCAGAACATACCCAAGTACACTGATATAAGTCCCTGTGTTGCTATCTACCAGGTGCATTTGTGTCTAAGTGACAAACCTCTTGTCAAGAGAACCCAACAGACAGTTCCTTTTCTGCATTCAACGTTGCAGCCGCACACAAATAAGATCTTGGTACATCAAGAAAAAAAACACTTTCTTCTGAGCAGACACTCAGATAATGTATATTTTAAGAGAAATATTACCTGGGGCATAATTAGCTGTAATGGAATTAAAATTCAGTGTTTAATGGCAGACGGTAATGCTTCACCTGTCTGGGCTCTGAGAGCCCATATTAGAAGCAGGCCGATAATGTGCTTAAACAGCCTTCGGAAGCACGGGCTGCTTCTTGCTGAGTCACCATCCTCACAATCCTGCTGCAGCCTAATCAATATTTAACTACTTGGAGCTTTTGCCTCTTCCCCAAGAGGACCACATCCCACAGTAAAAAACTAAAACCCTTATTTTCTTGATATCCATCCCGAATTTTTCACTAGGTCATCTCATGCCCCTATTCCTAATAAAAATTTTATATCTCATAACTATTCCAACAAACACACAAGTGACAGTTTGTTCCGGGGAGAATTCATTCAGAGGCAAACCGTTGACTTTCCTGATTATCATTCTTTTTGCAGCCTCTGAAAAATTAGTGTGCTTAGGAGAACTCACCATTTAATTTTGATAAGTGATCTGCAAGGTGAGCTCAGAGATTCTGAAGATCCAAATTAGGGCATAGTCTGCACATGAGTCCCGTTAGGAAACTACTAGAGTAAAATATTAAAATGGGTTTATTGCCTAGCTGTTTTTAGCATTTGTCTTAATTATTTAAAAACTTATTTTTACACACTAAGCAATGCTTCCTGTAAACACTCCCCTAGTTTTGCAGATGATAACAAAACTTCAAAATTTGCTGCTTCTGTTCCATGCTCTGCAACTTTCTGCTGGCTCTTCACAATATTTCATCGAGGTCTGGTTCTTTCTCATGAAATCCATCAAGTAGATACTGACTTTTGAAAATAATTAATTTTTGTTTGTTTTGCTAAGGGAGAAACCTAGGGTTTCTGTCGGGGCTAAACCAATACTCTGGCACTGTGTTAATCCCCCAGCCCCTAAGAACCTTTAAAAAGAAGAGCCATCAAATAAGATGAGTATATGATAAAGTTTTTAGCAAGTATTTAACTTTAGTTTAGTAATTTGCCTCTTACTTCTTAGACAATTCAGCAGCTGAGCGACAAAGGGTGACTTAAGTGACATTCTAGAAAGCCTGGGGCTTTCAGTTTTCCAAGTGTCTTTCAGTATGCAAGGTCATAGGTCCCTGAAGTACTGCTATTCCCTTCCTTCTCAACTGTCTTCACTGCCTTGACAATAAATCTGCAGAAAAGGCTGATGTGGGGGCCATGGAGTCTTGGTGGGAATCCCCTTATTGGTAACTACTGCACTTGGACCTCCATACAGGTCACAATTCCTGTGAATCTCAGATTCTCAACCACAAAATGTAATTGTAGCTTCTATAAGTGTGAAAACCATAAATGGCAGTTCCTCTAGAGTTTGGGTCTCGATCTACCAATTACTTACTATGTGTTGTAGTTTGCTTCTGAAATGCCACAAACAAGTTATGCACCTCAGCTGGTGATACGGTTTGGAGAGGCTGTGGATTTTATAGGGCAGAAGGACTGACCTGTGACTTGTACAGTTAGGGACAGGCCTTCAACAATGATAGCTTGGCTCCAGGTTCCAACCTTGCTCTCTGCTTCCAGGTCTGTTGTGATGTGAACAATGTCTACCGCGTTCTTCCCCTGTCATGAATGGAGTTGCTCCATGCTGCCTTCTCTACCAAGACAGTCTCGAACCCTCTGGAATGGTGAGCCAATGTAAGTTCTAACAGGCCTCAGGTCGCCTGATGGTAGAGCCGCAGGGCTGGAGAAGCCAAAGCACAACTGTATCGTCTAAAGCATGCCAACCAAGGCGGC
The DNA here is from genome assembly GCF_982192425.1 of Myodes glareolus. Lineage (NCBI taxonomy): Eukaryota > Metazoa > Chordata > Mammalia > Rodentia > Cricetidae > Myodes > Myodes glareolus. The sequence goes on from NC_142039.1 coordinate 7,874,113, forward strand.
ACCTGACGGACAAAATACCTGGAGGCTCTAGAATGAGGGAACCTGGGACAACTCTCTTTCTTAAATTCCAGTCGAGTTGATTCTGTAACTAAATTTTCCCAGGTGGGAGAGGAGTCAAAGGGACCATCATCCCTAAGGCTTCTGAGAAGCTTTCGACAAGAAGAGAGGACACATTCAGATGTGACAATTAGTCCTGAAAGTTTTAAATTAATTTATCTTTAAAAAAAAAACCAATCTTTTCTTATTTTACATACCAATCCTAGTTCCCACTGCCTTCCTCCTCCTGCTCCCTCCACCTTCCCCCCTTCCCACACCCCCATCCACTCCTCAGAGGGGGTAAGGCTTTCCATAGGGAGTCAACAAAGTCTAGCATAGAGCTTTGAAGCAGGACCAAGGTCCTCCCCACTATACCTAGGCTGAGCAAGGTATCCCTCCTAAGAGAATGGAATCCAAAAACCCAGTTCAAACAATAGAAATAGATGCTGGTCCCAATGCCAGTGGCCCCACAGACTGTACCAATCATACAACTTTCACCCATATTCAGAGGGCCTAGTTTGCTCCTATACTGGTTCTCCCGTCAGTCTGGAGTCAGTGAAAACCAGCCTAAAAACCACAAGCCCAGAGAACTTAGACAACAATGAGGACACTAGGAGAGACTTACACAGATCTAATCTACATGGGAAGTAGAAAGTAGAAAAAGACAAGATCTCCTGAGTAAATTGGGAGCATGGGGACCTTGGGGCAGGGTGGAAGTGGGGAGAGGAGAGGCAGGGAGGGGAGCAGAGAAAAATGTAGAGCTCAATAAAAAACAATAAAAAAAGAGAAAACGGTGTTAGATTCAGCAGCAGAGGAAGAAAGAAACAAGCATGCTGTGGCAGGGTCAACCTAGGTAACAACTAGGTGGGTAGATGAATTACTTTTCTATCGCTTGGCCTAGAATTCTAGGAAACACACTTGCAGGAGAAAGACTTATTTTTGCTCTCTTGGAGGTCTGACCTGGGTTACTTGTCCTCACCACCTTAGCAGACAATCACAGCAAAGGAGTATATAAAAAGGAATATGCCACTCTATGGTGAACCCACACTTGGGAAGGAGGCAGGAAAAGATACTGCCTCTAAGGACATTATCCCAGAGGCTTCCTTCCTCCAGGGATGTCCCGGATCTTTCTGTTCACCATTTCCCAACAACATTGCCATAATATGAATTCATCCAGGAATAAAGCCTGTCACAGAATCAGCAGTCTTATGATCTAAGTGTCTCACAAATATGGTCAGCAATGTGTCCCACTAATCTAGGGATTCTCAACCAGCCAGGTTGACAGGCAAGATTAGCTGTCACAGTGGGGGTTTTGCAAGATGATCCTCTGTAGTGTCAGAATAAAGGGGAGGCGGGGAAGGAAACCAATCTTAATGGTGCTCATTTTCTTAAATCCGTGCTCTTCTGTTATTACTTTGGACATTTAAAAATAAATAAATTAGAGTGAGCAGGCTCAAAACTTTTTTGTTGTTGGATCAAAGCAGCAGGAGCTGACAGTGGGGAATATGTACAAAGGATTAGACACCGCTCCTTCAAGGACAGCTACCAGACTGAGAGTGGTTCTGAAATCCTCTCTTGAGCCATTTGAGGCCCAGAGTCTGGGACTGCAGAGACAGCACTCTGCCGTGGTCCTTCCCTTGAACAAGGTATACCAGGTGTCCCCAGCAGCAGCTCTACAGATCAGGAGACTAAAGAGGTGAGAAAGTCAAAGACAAACCTCAGAGGAAACTCCAGTGGCCACAGGGAATGTGTGTTAGCTGTCTTAGACACCACAGAGGAAGGAGAGAATTTAGGGTAAAGCTAGTCTGCCATTGACCTCCATTAAAACCCCATCTTTTCTGTCTCCCACATGTGTGGATGTACACCTCAGAGGTGGTTAACTAGAGAATTTTAAATTAAGCTTCTGACTTGCTACATAATTGAGCTCCCTGGGGGTCATTTATTATTAACCTTCAAAGTAATTAAAAAATAAAATAAAATAGTAAACAAGCAAAAAAAAATACTTTCAAGGAGAGGTTTCTAAAAGTCATCAAACTTTCAGATTTTCATTCAGTTTTCCACTCTTTTATAGTGGCCTGAAAATTTTCCAACAGAGAAAAGGCTGCCCTAAAGAAATACCAAGCCATTTATCAAGAAACCCAAATAAAGGAAATTGGCAATTGAAGATATTGGAAGAATTTTAATGATGTTCTTCAAGATCACTAAGCAAACATGAAATAATTGTGAGCATTAAGAACTAAACTGCATTTTATCTATTGGGTTGTAAATGTCATAATACTGCTTGTTGTAAAGCCACTTGCTTATTGCCTGGCCACCCAGCCCCATAATAATCACACAGAAACTGTATTAATTAAATCACTGCTTGGCCCATTATCTCTAGCATCTTATTTGCTAATTCTTTGATCTCAATTTAACCCATCTCCATTAATCTGTGCATTACCATGTGACTATGACTTACCAGGTAAAGTTCTGTCAGTCTCCAGTCAGGCTACCTGGCTTCTCTCTGACTCTGCCTTCTTCCTCCCAGCATTCAGTTTAGTTTTCCCCACCTACCTCTGTTCCCTGTGCAGGCCCAAGATAGTTTCTTTATTAATCAATGGTATTCACAGCATATAGAGGGGAATCCCACATTACTTCTCCTTTTCTGTTTAAATAAAAAGGAAGGTTTTTAAATTTAATGTACTAAAATTACATATAACAAAACAGGTATCAAGCAAGCATTACAGTTACAATATTTATATCTACTTTATCTTTTATCATAACTAAGGAAAACTATAACTATAAATTCTTCAACTCCATCAAAGACTCCATAAGGTTATAATATTATTTAAGTAAACGGGCAATGCACTGTAAGCAACTTTTAAAACTTCAGTAGTGACAGAGACATCTTGTTGCCTAGACAGTGACCCAAAGTTCTTCTGTACCATTGGGCATCCATCTTCAACCTATAGGCATATAGGATTCAGCAGACTTTTCTATGAGGTAGGAAATTTCAAAGACAGTTCTGCCTAAATGGGCAGTTTGTCAGTCACTTTCTTCTGTGTCCTGCAGAATGGGTAGCAGACTCTTTCATGAAGCAGGAACCCCAAAGGATCATCTCACCTTCTTTAGGCAGCTTCAGCAGTCATTTCTCTGTGGGTCCTGCCTGTCCAGTTCATGCAACATCATATCAAACAGTCCAGGAAAGAGCAGTTTCTAGCCCAAATGGCTAAACAAACTCCACGAGGAGCCTTTTCAATGCTCATCATCTTCTTGAAGTAGATTGGTGCTGCCTGGAGCAGATGTGTCTCATTGTCATGAAAAGTCCTAAGCTAAAGGCCTTATCTTGAAAGTCTCTGAAAGATCTGAAGAATAACTAACTGAAATATATCTCTATATATCTAGAAAACCTAATTAACATGACTACAACTTGACTATTATAGATAACTATCTATTAACCTATATTTCTTAATTATACATTGCATTTTTAAATGAGCTGCAGAAACACAACACCTTAATCAAGAGCAGAAATACATATACACAATATAACAAGATTGGTCTTAAATTTTTATCAATAAAACAAGATTCATACCAATGCAAATCTCTATAGCATATCCCCCTTTAAATGTAAAGAAATATTTATAAAGAATATTTGAGAATATGGGCATAGTTCTTTCCAAGCTGCTTCCTGCTGTTTATTGGGCAGAGTAATTTTTTGAGGGGTGTTCAAGGTGACCTTTCATGGGGACTTGGTCCATCAAACCACATTAGTCTGGAAGAATTCCACAGGTTCTCATCCTTTGTGGAAACAAAAGGAGAACCTCTTTTCCAAAGCAACATATCTTTACACCCAAATTCTGAAGTCAAGATACCTTTATAAATGCACATGTTGGTTTAGCTTAGCAGCTCATACAATGAAATATTTCTCTGTACTTAGCTCCTTCACAGTCAAAAAATTCAAAGAAAATACAGTAATATACATAATCCACACTCTCTGTGTATATTTTATGTTTACATGACTTGTTATTTTTTTACTCCTTTTAATCTATGACTGTCTGTAACTGTCTATATTCTTTTCTCATTTTTCTCCCAAGCCTACATACATATATTCAACACTGTGGCCCATTTAGATGTCTTTTTGATCTGGATTTGTCTTTATGGCATTTCTATAATTGTTTTCTGACCAGAAGCACTTAAAATGCTAAGCAATTTTTAAAAACTTAAACTGCAGCATTGTTAGAGCAAATGCAGCCTTGCCTGCTTGCCTCGCCCAGTCCAACATGGTGAAAGTCCATTCACTACCTCTGCAAGCCATGCATATTGCCCCAGTTCCAGGTATACAGGGGGTCTATGTCGCGCCATTAAGCAGGTTGTAGCACTCTGCTTACAAATCCCATTTAAATGTTTCATAGCCGGACCTTGTCAGAGTTTGCACTTGCAGCAAGCCCAGGAAGCTGCAGTTTTTAAACAATGCATCTCTTAGAAGAGCCACAGCATGCTGCCAGCAAGCAAAGCCCACTCAGGAAAATAAATGTGGCTAAGCTTAGGTTTTTAGTGTCTAATATTCCTTTCCAAGCTCTCTCAGGTTTTTATGTGGATGTAGTTACCCATGTTTGCATGCCAATTTGTTGTAATATGCCACTTGTTGGTACCTGGCAGCTCAGCAGTTCAGACCAAAATCACTGCTTGACCCATTAGCTCTAGCTTCTTATTTGCTAACTCTTAGATCTTAATTTAACCCATCTCCATTAATCTGTATATCACCACGTGGCTATGGCTTACTGGATAAAGTTCCATCCAGCTCCAGTGGGGCTACATGGCTTCTCTCTAACTCTGCTTTCTTCCTCCCAGCATTCAGTTTAGTTTTCCCTGCCTACCTCTATTCCCTGCACAGGTCCCAGACAGTTTCCTTATTAACCAATGGTATTCACAGCATATGGAGGGGAATCCCACATCAACTGCTGATGACAGATTTTAGAACATGTTAGACTAGATAAAGAGGCAGTGATGCATTCGTTCCATGTCAAAGTCTTTATCCCTACTATATTAATATTATAAATGTTAAATGTTGTGAGATATGAACTGTGCTAAATAAGTGTGTGCTATATTTATGTGAGTGAACAGGATAGTGCACACAAGAGCAGCACTACAAGAGTCTTTCTCTATTGCTTTCCACCATATTGTCTTGGGATGGGGTCTCACTGAGTCAGAAGGTGATCATTTTGGCTTGACTGGCCAGCTGGTGGACTCTTGGGACCCACCTGTCTCAGACACTTGATGCTGAAGTTACAGGCATATAAAGCCATGTTCTGCCTGTTTTAAAAACCATGGATGCTACTGATTTGAACTCAGTTCCTCACACCTGAAAAGCACATACACATCAAGTGACCCCTCCCACTTTATTCTTCTGGATACAGAATTCAGGATGCCCCTTCTCTAAAGATTCATCCTATCACCAAAGGTTTGGCAAGGAGCTGCCAAATACCTCTCAGGTCAGCCCATTTGCAGAGCTGTACTCAGCAGGGCGATGTGCTCTGAGTGCATTCCTACCCTTTGTGATGAGCACAAACTGAAATCAATCATGGTATTTAGGCTGGAAGAGTTTGCACTCTAGCAGAGAAGATAAAACAAGCACAAAAACAATTATAACACAAGCCCAACTCTGCTATGGACTCAAAAAGAGACAAATAAAATTCGGAAGGATATTTTTAAAAAGGTATGATTACTTGCTTGGGGAAGCAGCTGTAGACATACAGAGAATGATGTGCGTGGACCAGACATGAGAGGGTGTGTTCTGGTAGAGAATCTGGAGGAAGTGGTCAAAGATGGAGCAGAGAAGAAAGCAAGAGGGAAGAGGGGTACCAAGAAGAATTACACCTTCCAAGACAGCATTGGAAAAACTGGGATCCTGGTAGTTTGAGCACTAAGCCAGTCTCAATCCTCTGTCCTCTTCCTTTTGTGTAATAATCCTAAGCTATTTGTTGTATTTGTCTATTTACCTCCTTCATATCAGATGTCCCATGAGGGAAGGGCTTTTCTTTACCATTTTGTAGTCAGAAAGCCCAATAGGGCTTGGCCCATAAATATCTTAAGAATAAATGAATTTCACACTATAGAGACTCTTCTGCATAGTAGCTTCTGGCATGTTCAGCTGTTAGTTTAACTATCTTGCTGTTAGTGGCCATGTCTAATTAGTAACCAAAGAGCAAAACTGGATGATGAAGCAGTAATACGAATGGACAGTTCATCTGGGTCATGCTGGAATCTGTCTCTGTCACACAATCAGAGCAAGGTTTAACTTAAGATCACTCAGGAATGAATGCTACCTTCCCTTACAAATGTATCAGTGATGCTTGCACTATAGGGCTGTATGGGGGTGGACTAAAATGCCATGTGCCAAACCATGAACATACTTCCTAGACTGTAGCAAGCACTTGGATAAGTTCCTGTATTATTGAACATTAAATAGTGCTTGTCAATAACACCTGGAAGGCTGTTAATATGTCAGCATGACATTGGCTTTATGTTCAAAGCACAGAGGCTGGGTAGTAATTCTCTGCTTTATTTAGGAATCTGAAATCATTCTGTTGGATTTTCTTTTCAAAATTGGACAGTAAAAACAGGAAAATGCAAATCACTCAAATGATTTGATATAGTACAGAGAAATGGATGCATATAAGCAAATATAGTTGTAACCAATACTGAAATTATAATTGGAATATGGAGAACTCACTAAGAGTCCCCAGAGCGTCTCTTCCTCTCTACCGAGCCACGACCCAGGTTTTCACCGTGGCCTTGCTCTATCTTGCATAGTTTCTCTCCGAGGTGTCATCACCTATGGAGTACAATTGCTCCCGTTTTTCAACTTAATTATGATTAAAAATACATTGTATGCATTCTTTGGTGCCTTACTTCATTTAACTCATGCCTCATTTCTGAGGCTCATGAAAAGGACATCATTAAATTACTATAAGAATCTCACCAAACTAACCTGCCACAATTTATCCACCCATTAATGTTATGTCTCTTTCACTATCGGTAGATGATAGTTTATTCGCTTCCAATTTAAGTCTGTTGTCAAAATTTCATTTAGAATGTTTTTATATTGGTCTCCAAATACACAAATGTTTCACTTCGTTAGGAATATGCCTGGGGGTCGGGATTTCTGCTTCATTAGCTGTGTGAAGTTCTAATCTTATTGGACACTATTGTTTTCCAAAATAAATGCACTAATTTCTATTCCCTCCAACAATGAGTGTGAGGTCTCATATTTCACATCCCAGCCAATGCTTGCCATCAAGGCTTATTTTGTTTTGTTTTGTTTTATTTTGTTTTCTGTTTTGTTTTCTCTAGTCTGTACTAAGATCTTAATACAATGAAAGCTTGAATTTCCTGATCCTTCATGACAATGAGCACTTCGCATATCCTTATTGGTCGTTTGGACTTCCATTCTGTGAAATTTATGTTAGGTTATCTTTTTAAAATTGATTTGTGAGTATAAGTTTTTAATTAATGTTGCAAATATCTTATTTTGTGTCCTGCATTTTCATCCTCCTTCTTTATATTCTTTTCCTAAGCTGACTTAACTTGAATCTAATCATAGCATTTTCTGCCTCTGTGTATGTGTTTTGTATGTGTGTTCATAAGAACATGCACACGTGTGTGGAAGCTCGAGGTTCCTCAGTCACTCTCCATATTGTTCAGTGATGCATGATCTCTCATTGTGTCCAGATCTCACTGATTTGGCAAGGCTGGCTGCCAATCCAAAGTAATATCCGTGCTTGTGTGGCAAAACCATTGCCTGTTGGGCCATTTCCCTGGCCCCAACTTTTTATATACCATATTTTAAAACCTACTAAAAATTATTATATCTGTAATAATATAAATTGTTTTCTTGCATTTTGGGTTATAACTACCCTGGAATGTATTTTGCTTATGAAAAGAGCAAGGGATCACTTTTGTGGTTTTCCATTTAGCTACCTGCTTGTCTCAGAGAAGACTACTTCTCATGAAGTAGAAGATGCTAAACACATCTCTGAAATTACCATCTTTCTTAATGAAAAAAATATATCAGTAATAAAGCCTGGAAGCCCCTAAGGACAGTGGCAGCCTCTTCAGACACAGAGACCACACGGGCAGTTTCTCACTTGCTGTTTTAGAACTGAGTTTGATTATAAAATCATCCCTTTCCATCTTGCCTTCCACTCAGATTCTCACCATGGTATTTCCCTCTGACACTTACGGCTGTTTGCTCAGCCACACTAAGGGCTTCTTTTGCTCATCTACCTTGAACATGCAGGCTGTATCAGAAATGGTTTATAAGCAGAAATTACGAACAAAAGTGCTTTGATGAGTTTCTAACCATCATTCTCCATTTAAAACCTCATAGCTGAGAATTCAACTGACCAAGGATTCCAGGAACCTTGATGGCAGGACAGATGGTCCGAGGCTCTTAATGTCTGATGCTAGACTTCAGAGGGATGCTGTGTAACAGTGGCCATCTACCTCATATGGTCAGAGAATGCATGTTGCATTGTCATTGACTCTGAAGAGAGATCTGTGTAGGGTGAACAGTGTTAAATACAGCTCGGAATAACTGGCTGTCCTCCATTGTGCCTCTCATAATAGCTGCAATAGCTCATACTGCTGAAATAGATCCAATTATGTAGAAAATATTAAAGAAACAACAAGTATTTCCTCAGCTAGCTTACCTTATCTACAAAGTAAGCAAGAAATTTTTCCTTTTAGTTTATGACTACACATAAATTAAAGGCTTAATAAGATACAAACATTTAAATATGAAAAAAAGTCACTTAGCACAAGTTCCCATTCTATAGAAAGTTAAATATAATGGAAAGATACAAAAATCCGGGTGTTTCACTGTTTAATATAAGAACTGTGACTTACTATGTACCATCATACAGGTTTCTATTGTAGGAAAAATGTAATAGATGTTACATGCATGTGTGTGGTGCTGACACAAGGAAGTGTAGCTATAAACTGGTAAACGGACACACATATTTAATAGGCATTGTATCTCATGGGAAATGCTTGTTAATTGGTAACAAGCAGTAAGAAAAGCTGCAGTAAGTTTTAACTTTAAAATTCTTTGTGAGTTAATTCATTGTTTCGAAGTACTGTCCCCCAGTTTGTACAATCTCTGCATCTCTTTCATTATATCCTTATTTGGAAACATATCTGAGATTCTTTTAATTATTTACTTCTTATTTCTTGTACCATAAGTTAAGCCCATCATGATATTTTCATTTATTTATATATATGTATATGAGTTTTTTAATTCATTGTTAATTCATTTATTCATATATATATACATATATATGTATATATGAGTTTTTAATTCATTGTTAGGAGTCTAGTGATACACTTCTGAACACAAACTGCTTTCTGTGAGCTACTGGGTCCTTGGACCCATTCTATGTATACACACAAAGAACTCTCTCTCTTTCAGAGATTGTTACTGGAGTATACTTTTTAAAAAAATTGAAAGTCTTTGTAGCACTTTTACAATTAAATTATTGGGAATAAATTTAGATATCAAAGCCCATGAGATCAGAAATGTACATGCTTTCTGCACTACATTGGAACCCAGCTTACTCCTGCATGTCCTCATTCTGGGTGCTAGTGATGAGAACACCTCCGACCCTGTATCTCTGATGGTTCCTGTAGACTAGAGTTGGAGTTTAAGCTTGAAGCACCAGTTGTGGGACTAGAGGAATGAAGGAAGTGAGTCCATGTGTCAGGAAGAGATGTGGAGGACCTGAGAGCCACAGGGTTTGAGGTCAAACTATGACTTAGATCAGTGTTGGAGTTTTTCTGGGAATGTTCTGTTTCTGATATTGTTCCCATGTGTCCATCTCCAATTCTTTCTGCTCCTTGTTGCTTGACTCAAGTTATTAAATATGAACAAGACCGAACAACACACTGCCTCTATGGGTTCTGACCACTAAGGGAAAATTTCCATCACTTCTGTTTGTCTTCTCTATTGCCCATCCTCTGCACACATCAGAGCATGCGTCAGAAGATATGATCCGCACACATACATCCACAGAGTCTTTACACAAAAGAGCAAGGAAGGTTCTTTCTTTCTCATACCTCATGGTGTCTAGCACAAAAACTTCCAGGGTCTTTACTAAGGGAACCAATAACCATCCCCATATAGAAATGTACTGAGGATGAATTAAGCTAATGTGTGTTAAAAGGTCATGTCTCTTTCTCCTAATAGGTTTTCTGAGGTTTGCACAAATGAAAGAAACAGCTACTTTCACAAAGCCTATCATTATGGAGCAGGTTTAATTTGCAAATCAGCACACAAGTATGTATTCTGCATGTCCCATTAATGGAGGCTGTCAAACTGTGGGTCCATTGAATTAATTACACTTGACATCTTTAACAAAAATGCACAGATGGCAATTTGTAGCTAATGCTAATCTCTGACCAAACTATTTTACCATCCAAATTTGACTTATTATGAATTAACTTTCCCTGTTTGGGGCTTGCTTCTGCGTAGAAATATTTGCTCATGAGTAATTTAAGCACAAATAACATTTATAAAGAGTAATTTTTACAGTTAAGACTTTAACAAAAGCAGACTGATTTTCATTATCTATAAAAGGTATTATTTTAGAAACAAAGTTCATATCCTGGGAAATTATCATGTAAATGATATTGTCTGCTCATTTTTTTCATGCTCTATTTTAGGTACTAGCAGAAACAAAATGAAGGTTTTCAGAGGGAAGTTCTCAAGGAATTCTGGTGTCTCACGTCTGAGAGCACGAGTATTTTCTGTCTCATTGGGAAATGGAAAATCAGCAGGCAACTTTGAGAGGAGATCACAACAGCAGGGATGAGGATGGGAGTCAAATAGAAATGGAATGAATACAGCAACACCAAGCTGATTTGGATGTGGATGGCAGTCTTTGATGCACACAAGAGGAGCAGGAGTTGTGCATCATGGGGCTTTGTGAAGATTTTATTTTAAAAAACTGCCTTAGTTCAGCTTCTGCTAAACAGTGTGAGTTCCTTCCTCCAATGCCACTGCCATAACTGTGGATCCTGTGATGACCTTAGCTATTTTTTAGGAAGAAAAAATGTTTAAGAAACTGGGCATAGTGGTGTATGTCTTTAACCTGAGCACTCAGGAAGCAAAGGCAGATGGATCTTCTGAGTTTGAGGCCAGCCTACATAGCAAGTTCTGGGATTCTCAAAACAAACAAACAGATAAAAATGTTTGATGCTTGACATTTCCCAAGTGTGGTTTTAAACATGTCATTAATGACTCAGTTTGACTCTCATAACCACCTGAAGTTTACTGCTTTTATTTGTCTTTACAGGTGAAGAAACTGATACAAAAGAGTTAATTGCTCACCTGGTGACACATCAAGAAAGTTTCAGTCAAGTCCAAATTCCAGGCCACATGCTTTGTACCTAAATCCAGCACTTGATGACCTTTATAGGAATGAAGGAGAAACTCAACAGCATTCTCTGTTCTCAGAACTTTATTGGCAAGGGCAAAATAAAATACAGTAAATGGTGTAGGAGGTTCTTCTATCTATATGTTGCTTTTATTGGTTAATTAATTAAAAAAACTGCTTGGCCTGATAGGTCAGAACATAGGTAGACGGGGTAGACAGAACTGAATTCTGGGAGGAAGAAAGCAGGGTCAGAGAGACGGACAGCCGCCCACCATGAAGCTGCCAGGTCAGACATGCTGAATCTTTCTAGGTAAGCCATGAGCTCTTGGTGACATACAGATTATTAGAAATGGGTTGGATCAAGATGTGAGAGTTGGCCAATAAGAGGCTAGAACTAATGGGCCAGGCAGTGTTTAAATGAACACAATTTGTGTGTTGTTATTTCGGACATAAGCTAGCTGGGCAGCCGGGAGCTGAGCAGCGGGAAGCAGCTCAACGCTCCTTTTACAACAAGTAAATTTTAAAATTATGTTCCTGTACTAAATTATTATTTAAAATAAAATAATGTTAGGTGTTTCTAAAGGATTGATGGGGCAAAGGGAGAGATGGTGTAAGAGGCTGAAGTGGGGACTTTGTGGTCATGGAAGCAGGGGATGGTGCAAGATAGGAAGAGAAAGGATCCTACTGAGGAAGGTGTTCGGTCTCACTGAAGCAGAATGCGAAAGCCAAGTTAAAGCACTAACGGCCGAACTCATCAAGTTCGAAGCTTTCCTCTCTAACATTCCAGGCAAGTTAATATTAAAGCTGTGCCATGCCTGCCCCCACATCCTGGAAAACAACAGTTGCTGCTGACATTTCTTCCAAAGTGGGACATGTTGTATTGTCCCTCTGTGCCTCTGCATGTCCAGTCTCTGCACGTGCCAATGAAAAGCTTTATGGTGGAGTCTCAATCATATGTTCTTGTCTCCTGCTGTGTGACACTCTGCTGACAGAAGACTCTCAGTTCTCAAAACCTTTAGAATTGCCTCAGATGTTGACCCTGCCCTCAAGGTCATATATTTTCCAGCACTGACCAATCTGATGTCCAGTCTGTAGTCTATGGAGAACATGAGGTTATCCTGGATCAACTACTAAAACTATATTATATAAAACTATAGCAAACTAGATCTTACCCAAAGTCTTCATCTGTCCAACAGCTACTGTTCTTCCCTTCCACAGTGTTGATCTCAAGAATTCCAGCAAATGTGCCACAGACTGAGATTCAGCCCCGCACCAGTGTATTTGTCATTGTTGTGACACTCTGACTTATTGGAACAACTAAACGCAGACACGATTTAGTTAAGAGCAATGGGTCCATAGTTACCTGGTTCTATGTGGTGTGTGCATATGACAATTCAGGTTTTACACTTTTAGATGTTGGGAACAGGAGAAAACAGAGGTATCGAAAAGAGCCAGGGTGAAAGGACATGCCCTTGGTGGTGTGCCTTACCATGGTAGGCTTATCTGCCATCTTTGGCACGCCAAGAATGCCACTCTATTTCACTCATTCACTAGGAAGAGCTCTCAGAGTTTATTTATCCATAGAAGCATCTTTACATACACACCCACAGGGGTGTTTCACACACCCCAACATCAAACTAACCATCAAAATTCAGACTTAAGCAACAAGAAAGCCAGTGCTAACAAGTATCTCTCCTACACTGCCATGTAATACTACATGTTTATTGATTCCAAGTTTCAGTAACCATGACATTGGCAAATTTATATTCTCTTCCAGTTACACAATCTAGGTGAACTTGCACTGATTGATAAACTTGACTATGTAAAAATGGCAGCAATCAGGCTCGGGCACGAATAGCACTATGATAAGAATGTTAATGAGCCTTTCACAAGACTTGCCTCTGACTGATAAGCCAAGACAACATGGCCATTACTGTCTCCTAATCAAGATCTACCTGAAAACTAAAATATTTTCACTAAAACAAAAATAATACTAGGTATTATAGAAGGTCTTGTGAGGAAATACATTTTCTCTAGTTAAATTTTTATGCTTAATTTGTTCTATTTTAAATGGTAACAGCTACATAGACTACAAATGTATCAGTAGATCAAATGTCAGCTCCCCAACGTGTATGGATTCGTTGATAAGATAGAGTGCTGCTATTTTAAGAAGTGATTAAAAGCAACTATTTTTAGACCCCCAATTTCATGAGGACTCTTCTTTCTGTTCCATTGTTCCCTGACAAGCAAATTTTTTCCCAAGTACATTTAGCTGAATGGGATCCCAAGAGGCCCCATGATAACCTCATCCCTATGCCAGCTCCACAGGGAATCTGTACGGTACTCCAGATTGGAGAACACTCTTCAGAGGCAGCACAACACAGGCTGACTACTACTGAGTACTGGGCAAAGCCCTGGAAGAAAGCTGGTAAGAAGCGAAGGCGAGAACGTCAACACATGGACTCCTGATCTACTTGAAGACTCTAGGCACATGGAAAGGTCTACACCCGCTTTTAAAATTCTGCCTGTACACAAGTGGAGGCCCCTATTCTCTGTCTTGTGACCTTTTCCATGTAGACGCTTGCTATAGAAGTCACAGTTCTATTGAAAACTGATACAGGTGCCTCTGAGAGTAGGTTTAAACATCTGTAGTCTAATTGCGATGGTTCAAAGAACAATTCAGCAAAGTAAGGGAAAACTATAAGGACATGAAATGCAATTGTCTTGTTTTTTAAAAAGTAATATGTGCTGAGGAAATGGCTCAGTCAGTTAAGTAATTACCTGGCAAACATGAAGACCCAAGTCCTAGGTTCGGAACCTACATAAAAAAGTCCAGTGTGGCGCTACACACTTGTACTCTCAGCTCTTGGAAGGTGGAGACAGCCAGAGTCCTGGAACTTTCTGGTCAGATAGCCTACCATAATCAATGATCTCTGGGCTAGGATGTGAAGTGTGAGACCAAGGAGGATTGTGCCTGAGGTCTGACATCCAAGATTGAGCTCTGCTTTCCAAGTACATTCACATAAATGTACCTTCACACACATGTGAAAACACAAAGAGAAAGAGAGAAATAACACAAGTTATTTCTTATTTAACAGACCTAAAGAAATAAAGACAAAGAAATTTACCATGTGAACACAAAATTTTCACATTTAAAAAGAAAGTAAAGATGCGACTTTTGTTAAAAACGAGAGAGAGAGAGAGAGAGAGAGAGAGAGAGAGAGAGAGAGAAATACCAAATTCCTTATGAATCCAGAAATGTTTGCTTATAATCCCAGCACTGAAGAGGCTGAGACAGAAGGTTCATAAGATCAGTTCCAGCCTAGACTATGCAGAAAGTTCAGGCCAGTCTAAGCTACTTATCAAGACTCTGTCTACTACCCCATTCCACTCCATCCCACCCCACACACAGGGTCCTTGTGTTTGATAAGAGAAAAGATAGTTTACCTAGGATCCCTCTCCCCAACTCCTCAGAGTGGAAAGCTGACCCAAATCATAGTATGCTCCCTTTTATCCCTGCTGGAATCCAATAGACGGGTCTTAGGAAATTCCTGAAATGACAATAATACTAAATTCTGTAACTCAGTGCCTTTCCACGAATACTTGGCCATGTGCTGTGGCTGTAACTTGAACAGTCTGAGGTGTGACAGCGCAGATGGCTATCTTTTTCTTTTTCCCTCTACACCATTTCACAGATAGAAGATTCATCCTTGCATAGACCTTAACAACCCCAGTGGGTGGGGTTGTTCTTGGTCGAGAATTCTCACTTTTTCACTTCAAGGAAGCACTTTATGAGCTCTGTTTTACATATCTGAATCTGCCCAGATCACCACTACTGCACTCTAGGGTTGCCAAATAGAATGAGAGTGATAAGAGCTAGGCCAATAAGTAGTACTGAATGACTGAAGGTGGGTGTACATCATGGACACACTGGACACCCCTAGCGAGAGCAGATAAAGAGTGTAAGGCCCTAATGCCACTCACACCTGCACACACTTAAAGATATATGAATCGTTTGTTTCTGGGTTCTTCCACTGGATGGTTTCAGACCACAGCTGATCAAAGGTAGCAGAAGTTTGAAAACAGGGACCACAGAAAAGGGGGACTAGCTTACCACTGGACTGGGAGAGGGTGAACACATGCAAACCATCATAAACGTGTTTGCTAAAACTATAGATGTACATGATGAAAGTTCTGCCCTGCAGAAAAACCAACTACAGGATCGGAATTCTCAGCCTCCAGCAGAAGACTCCACATGAAAAGGAACTATTTTAACCACCCAGACGGTCCTAAAGGCAGGTTTATGAGATGCTAGAGGACATTTTCAAAAGAAATGTCAGCGAGTCCTCTTTGGTCAAGTATTTCTGAGAAACAGAGAGCTGAAGGAAAACAGATTTCTTACTGCAGAGGTCTCAGATTCTGGAAAGCCCTGGTGGTTGCTCTAACCTTCCAAAAAGAAAGAGAGGTTCCACAGTCTCCCACAGCTGCTAGCGTCTATCTTACAGGGGATAATTTGGAGGGCTAGTCCCAAGGACTGTGTTTTGGGAAAACTTGGGATCACTTTTGGAAATCTAATCTTTTAAATGCTGTAATTGCTTCCTAAATTGTTGGTGTGCTCTACCCATATTTTAAAATTCTTATTCCGTACATTTTGTACACATGTTCTTTTATTTGACAGTATTGTGGCAAACATTTTCAAAATTCAAATGATTGTTGACTAATTCCACATTAGAACAGTACAATTCTGTGTGCTGAAAGCTAGCACACTTTGGGTGGCTCCTGGAAACTTCAGTGTATGGATTCCAAATGACGCCAGCTTGTATCCACAGAACTTTCAGGCTTGGAGGCAAACAACTCTTCAAAACATGAATTAGTTAACTCTCACTATCATTCCTTCACTGCGGTGAAAAGGGAGCCTAAATCCCCGGACCTCTGAAGCTGGAGCACACCCCATGCCACGAAGCAGCTTGACACAAAAACCCTGGTGATGCCTGTCAACCGGCAGCGGCCCCCTCTGCTGCACTGCTGAGAACAGAACAAGCTTAGACTGAAAAGCAACTACAGACAAGGAGTACGATGTCACTGCTGGTGGGAACACTTTTAGTGTCAGGAACGCGCACTAATCAGCTCCTGAAGTCAGCAGGAGACTCCCCGAATTTCTGATATAAAACAGAAATAGAGTTTTATAATAAGAAGCAGCTGGGGGCCAGAACTTGTGTAACTAATACTGTCATCATAATCCTTAAACTAGGGGTAATAGTGCCAAAGGGAAGATGGCTTACCAGAAAAAAAAAAATTAAAGATAACACTCCTAGCATTATACTTGGCACACAGTGGGCTTTCTACAAACAGCTTGCCATTGGATTAGGACATAAAGATGTAGGTAGATGACATTTTATCAAAATGCTAGTAATTTAGCAGGGCATGGTAGTGCACACCTTTAATCTCAACTCTCAGAGGCAGAGGCAGGCGAATCTGAGTTCAAGACCAGCCTGGTCTACAGAGCCGATCAGGGATACACAGAGAAACCTGTCTTAAATAAAAAAGTCTAGTAATTTACAGAACTTATCAGACTTCCTTGGGTTGCTACTAACAGCAAACATGCAAACACTGGGAACTTGTCATCAAAATCTAGCACACTTCAAAGACAGGGAGAAACAGGAAGGAAACTAGAGATGGAATTCTAGCTCAATAGGCCACAGGATCATTTTATTTTCCAAAAACAACTCCAAGGTTCTTGCTATCTCCATAAGGGCAGAAAATTGCTGCAAAATCTTCTTAGGAGACTGACAGATGTGGTACAAGAACCCAAAAAGTAGGAAAATAAAATGTGTGTGTGTGTGTCTGTGCGTGTGCGTGTGTCTCTGTGTGTGTCTGTATGTGCATGTGTGTGTCTGTGTGTGTGCGTGTGTGTGTCTGTGTGTGCATGTGTGTGTGTCTTTATGTGTGCGTGTGTGTTTGTGTGTCCCTAAAAAGGCAAATTTTAAAATGCAAATTGCCCATGAAGAAATCAACATGAAAATCTCAGCCCTTCTAAGCAAAGGATCTTGGCTTTACATTCAACGTATAACCACATCTAAAGAAATTCTCAGGGTGCTGAGTGTGCACTTGACCTTATTTTCTCTGAACTTCTGCATCTGTCACCACTCCCACATTAAGACACAAAGTATCCCCATAAAGGGCATATTCAGCTACCTAAAAAAAAGATTCCACTCTGTTCCTGCTATGTGGAGTTCCGTATGTATTTTTCACCCTTAAGACAGCTGCGGTATAGTTAGAAAGAAAAAAAAAGGCTGTTTGCATCCAGCTACATCCCCTCTCATATCCTTAGGCTCCTCATTCATACAAAAGCACAGTGCTCGGTTTCAGATGAGAATCGTTTTCTTTCCATGGAACATTAATACTGATCCTTGCCTGTTCACGTGTGGCCCCATCTACGAGGACAGCACAGATCTGTGACTGTATGATATTCTGTCTCACTCCATCCCCACCCCCGGGACATGAACTGTCTCCATACCAGAAGCCTTGACCTTCATTTTAGCAGAGAACTATAAGGAATGCTACTTCCTTTGGGAGCTGTTAGACAATAAGACATCTTGTCCTGCATTGGCCTCTGGCTCCAGCCTGTCCTGCACGCCTTTAAATCACACATTCTGCAGGATACCACCGCAAACCCTTTTCTTTTTGTTCCAAAACCAGTGGTGGATAAGAATGCTAGAGTGTTGTCATACCCCTTCTAGAAATGGTACACTGGTTTCCGGCCTTCGAAGAGGACTCTGTCCCTAACCCGGAAACCCTTCAGGATGAGAAAGCGTCTCTGCAAAGGCAGTCTATCCATGTCTATCCATGTAGTCAAAGCCTCTCCGAGCTGCAGCCTCTCCGGCTCAGTCTCAAGTGAGCACAGCAATAGAAGAATTTAACTGAAGTTGACACATTCTCATTAGAGAGCCTGAAACAAAAGCACATATGGACCTTTCTGAATCATTGAACACACACTGATAAATTATATTCTCATTTTCAGAGGCTCTGTCTCTGAGTGCCTGAGCAGGTAATAGCTGTCCCCAGCCCCGAAATGCTAGGGCTACTCAGAACCACTAGAACTCGTTCCAGGGAGTTGGTACCCACAAAAGAACAGGAAGGCAACCAGAGCTGAAAGCACTGGAAAGTGTGACATGGCAAAAGAAGATTTTGTTTCTTTCATTCTGTTCTTTGAGGTATTAGCAGTCCCATCGCTTTCTTGGGTTTTATTTAAACAAAGGAAGGGAAATGAGAGGACTGGGGTGAAGGGCGCTGGTGGGACACGTGAACCTCCCTGAATTCAGACCTGCACTTTACACCCCCTCCATCTAAGTCTCAGGGATAGCCTTGTGAGGCCAGCTTTCCAGTCTCCAGTTCTGAACCACTCGGGATGGGGAGGCATAAAAGAAGCGAAGTGAAAAGGACTTTGGGGGAATTCCTACAATCCCGGGGAGGCTCCTCTGCCGTTGCTGTGCCTCTACCCAACTCTGCATATAGACAGCTGTCGCGAGGCCCATTGCCCTGGGGAGCTGAGCTGCCATGCTGTTGTCTGTCACTCTAGACACATTATTGATCAAACCAAACCCTTCCCATGCCTCACTGGTCGAGGTGGGGGTGAGATGAGTTCCTGGCATGAGTCCCTAGGGAAGCAGGTAAGTACAGACACACTCGGCAGTTCATCTTTCTAGACTCCAGCCACTTCCTACCAAATAAATAAATAAATAAATAAATAAATAGGAAATGGAAAGGAAGATTCTGGGGAAAATATTTACAACAGAACAGTCAGCAATTATGACAAAATGCAACGCCAACTATTTTCTATAGGAAAGACCCTGCCTGTGTGTATTGCCAGATTCTCTGGCAGAAAAAGCCGGGGTAAAGCCGGACCCACCAGACTCTCCCTGGGGCTGAAGGGACGGTGAATGTAATGATTTAGCTCTCCCCCCCTGGGCACCCACTGACTCGGGAGTCTGTCAAAGCAGGAAATTGTTTAATGGTAACAAGCATGGATTTATGTAGGGTTGTGATGGGGGTAGAGAAGCCTAGGATGAGCCAAGGCAGAGTAAGGAACAAGGGCCAATAATATTCTGCCACGTTAGTGGTGTCTGGTCAAAGGTGGGCCTAGGTTGGGTAGCCAGAGACAGGTCTCTAAACTTGAGCTAGTCTGAGGAAGTTACACTAGGCCTCACCAAACTCATGTTAGGCTTAAAAGGTTACACTGGGCTTCAAGCCCAGGCCTCATGAGGTCCAACAGCGTATCACCTTAGCTTCCTCAAATCCTGCCTCTCCCTTCCTAGGCAGCTAAACTGGGCAACATTTAAAACCCTGCTAATTCTGATACCCTCCTCCAAGGCCCCAAGGATACCTGCCTACGGCATTACCCAGATTCCTCTGCATATGAAACTTTTACATGGCCTTTTATCGAAATGAAATTGTATAAAATGACTGAAGTACTTCAGAAGAAGAGGGAGAAAGGAGGACAAAGAAAAGTTACTGGTGATTTCCAAATAGCAATAAAGAAAGCAACCTCAGAACTCCTGATTTTCTCCCCCCTACACACACACAAGAACACACACACACACACTGCCCATTTCTCAAGCTCTTCTTGTAGGAATTTTTGTTCTTCTTGTAGGCATACCTTAAAGAGAGCCCTACAGAAAAAAAAGACAACAGAAACAAATCTAAAAATCATCTTCAGAATCATGACACAGAAAATTGTGTGGTTTGTAAACAGCAGCAGAGATGCCTAAAGTAACACAGATATAGAAGGAACAACCACAGTGAAAATAAAATTAAAAGCACCTCCTTAGTCTGTTTTGAAGGATGCGCCATTGTCAGCCCCTGAGAAATGGAATTCCTGCTGGTCTTGCTTCCAGACAGAACATAAACTACATGATCCCCGAAGTTCCTCTCAGTGAAGCTTGGGCATGAGCTGTTAACTCCACACACAGCTGAGCCCCCACACTGATGTAAGCAGAAAACTGGACACATTTCAGAAGCTTTTGTCTAACCTTTTCAGCTTAAATCTCCACTACTTTAATAGCCACAGAGAGCTCACTTGTAGACCAGGAGTATAGCTGAGCGGTGAGGTGCTGTGCTGCCCAGTCACTTGTAGACCGGGAGTACAGCTAAGCAGTGAGGTGCTATGCTGCCCAAGCCCCCAGGGCTGCTCCTCTATACGGTGGGGGCAGGGAGTAGAAAGAAAGAACTGACTTAAATTATTTGCTATATGTGTCGGTGAAGCAGATGTTTGACGTTTTTGCAGAAAGACAAAATTCACATAACAAAAATGCAATCAAACACTGCTTTGAAGACGACAGAATTTCCAGTGGTAAGGTCCTGTTTGCAGTGGTCAGGTAAGGAAGATGTGTAAATCACATCGTTTATTGTGGCTTTGCCGCTCAGGAATGTGAGGTCTTCAAGCCCACTGTTTATTGCAGCAGAGCAGTTGGTTCTTGCAAAATGTTCTCTCTACCTGGGAGGTGGTATGTGAGAAACATTAGCATCATCTCTGCTTCATTACAACACACAGAAGTCTAGGCCATCTGTATCAGAAACTGACCTTCATAGTAGCAGAATAGAACCTTCAGGTTTGAACATGTTTACAGGGACTGGAGAGATGGCTTGGTAGTTAAGAGCACATAAGACCCTTATAGAAGACCAGAGTTCAGTTTTCAGTATCCAATTTATGGTCGTTCACAATGGCTCAAGATTCAAGGGATCTGACACCCTCTTTTGGATATTGTGGGCACTGTTCTCACACACAGAACCCCAGATCATAAACAAAATTAGAAATAAAAATAAGTTCTTTAAAATATTCTTAAAAGAAATTGTATATAAATAAATTTGACTGCGATCACTTAGTCCTTATTACCAAAAACAGTCCGAAAATTCTAATTAGTCAATTACTATATGTTACCACATGGTGGAATCCATTCTGGGTGTGGGATTATTAACCCCAGCTGCTCTCTCTGTGTGACAATCTTGGTCAAGAGAACCATGTCCCCATGACACCTACCTTGTTCCTACTCGTGTTTACACATATTCTTTTTTGTATTTTTCAGTCCTGGTTTCTCTGCTCTCTGGTGATGCCATTAATGTGTCACATAAAAAGTTCAGGATCATCATAAGCAATTGCATCAAGTTTAGACACCAAAATGACAGCGTTTAGCTTGAGAAAACTTGCTGCAGCGTAGAAATTGCAGAGATGTGGCTTTCTGGCTTCTCAGGACCAAGTGAAAGAGATTGTGTCTACGGACCATGAGTGAAAGAGATCATGTCTACGGACCATCGCTTCACAGATATTCTGGCTACTGTGACCTTCAGACATTTATGTCCTATGTGGAAGCCTGGGACTGGGCAGTTTGGGGCAGTGGTTGGCACCCAGGCAGCGCTCATGGGATGATGTCTGTTATTAAAATTTCTCACAATACTCTCTCATGGAGAGGTGGAAAAGAGTCAGTGGAAATGTAGAGACTTGATTAGAAAATAAACATTGCCCAGTTGAATTTTTGCCAAAACCATTGTCTGTTATCTAAAATACTTTTTCTGAATAGTTTTCTGTCTCCCACCAAAACAGCTTCTGGGCAAAGGATTCATTTGCACAAAAAAAATTATTTGGAGGGTTACATAAGAACATAAGATATTTGTCTCATAAAAAGTGGGACTCTCAAGATGAAAATATAACCAAGTAGTAAATATTAAGGATTTATTAGTCACAAGATTGTAGGTGTGTAACTATGTCACTGGCCAATCAATGAAGTTGATCCAGATAACCTACTTTGTTCTTCAGGGCCTTATGGAGAAAGGTACCAGAACCAGGCAGATGGATGCTGCCAAGTACAAGTGTGCAATGTTACATCGGGGAGTAATTTGAAATGTGTTTTGAACTTTACTATGAAGATCTATAGATAAGACATGGACAAGACCACCTGGTAAACAAGAGAATGGAAAGGGCTGTCCAAAAAAGAAGCTGGTAGATGATGTAAGAACACTGGGGGAAATAGTAAAGAACAGTTAGAAAGGGGGGCTATCGGAGCATGAGATGTGCGCACAGCTGGTGATGAGGAGTTAGCATGCAGTAGCACTTCTGCCATGCGTGAACCAAGAAGCTTCAAAAATAAGTCTTTTGCCAGTAAGTAAGCATAAAGCAAAGGAACGCCCTTGGGAAAGATGAAGGCAAACTTTAGAGTAGGGGCATAAACTACTACAACGTGAACACACGGCCCAGTCTAGCTTCATCCTCTGTGCAGCTGTGATGAGACAGATGCCCCACCGGTGAACTGAGCTGGTCTGAAGCAGTTCGGCCTAAATCTAGGTAATCTTGTGAGCAAACTTACAGCTACAGGAATTATGGCGGACTGGGTAACAAACCAGTCGACATCACATTGGCCAGGGGTGAAACGTGGCAGTCTATAGATTAATGACCTAATTTCCGTAATACACTAATGGCATGAATGGCAAGGAGTGGGGGTTGGAGAGGGAATAGGTTTTTAATAATAAAAAGACCTAACGTCTTAGTTAATCACAGCATGAAAACTCTGTGAAGCTGATTGAAAACACACACACACATACACACACACCCTTTAAAAAAAACATAATCTGGGGAATTTAAATATTGTCTTGACTTAAATAAACTGTAAACATTATTGTCAACTGAACTCCTTGTGGTATCAGCTGATGCTTAACCTTCAATAAAAGCAAGATGCATAGAACAGTTCTCTCTCTTGAGAGTGTGCGCGTCCCTCTCCTTTCTAGCTCCATTAATACCCAAGAATCAATCTATATTAAAACCATTTCTTCAAAAACTTCATCTTCATTTTATAAAAAAATAAAATAAAATTATAAACAGTGGGCACTGCCATGGCATGTTCAGAAGACAACCCTTCACAGCTCTCCACCAGTCTTCCGGCCCTCACATTCTCTGTGTCCCCTGCTTTGCGATGACACTTGAACCTTGGTGGGGAAGCTTTAGTTGAGATGTCTTGTTTAGGACTGAGAATCCACACTCTTTGTTTTGTTTTGTTTTGTTTTCTGTGATTGTCCTGGAATTTACTCAGTAGACCAGCCTGGCCTTGAACTCAGGAGTCTGTGGGCCTCTATCTCTTGAGTGCTGCGATTAAAGGTGCGCATCACACCTGGCTGAGCACTCAGACTTTTATATTCAACATTGGGTCATTAGCACCTTCCTATTTACTGCTACCCACTGTGTAAGAAGGCTACTCAGGTCAAGGCTGAGAGACAAGTCTGTAGATAGAAGCATAAATATTTAGAAGGAAATTTGACAGCATGACTATTTAGCAAAATAACAACAGCAGGCTCTACCCTAGAGCATATGACCCCCCAGGTATGGCTTTTGGCCATGAGTATAGTAGTAGACATGAGATTCCCTTTTTTGGAGGGAGGGCTCAGCTCAGCCGCAGTCAGAAGGCAGCCAGCTAGCCCCAACAGTCATGCCACTACTGCACAAGTGCACACATTTTACCAGCAGTGTGCAGGTTCACATCAGTGAGAACTCTGATGTCTTTTCTCCTCCAGCTGTTCTCAAAGCACCTTCTTGGAAGTTTCTCTAGAATTGCAGCCAAAGTGTGTGGTATCTTCAGCAATCGGGTCTTGTCATGTAATTATGCTTGGAAACCAAAGACAAGGGCTGATGCTTTTTTTGTAGAGACTTCCAGGGCCTTCCTGACCCGTAACTCCTAGGAAGGTATCCAAAGCCTTGTATGTGATTTCCACTTAAGGAGCATGTCGTTGGGAAGCAATGCAGGACAATTCTGCTCAAATTATTTTTAAGTTATATTTTGAAATCAACTTAATCATGAACTCATACTGGCTGTTGGTTACCAGCACAAGACTTGTATGCAATCAAGACAGCCAAATCCTTGCCTAAATTCTAAAATAAATAAATAAATAAATAAATAAATAAATAAATAAATAAATAAATAAGTGTAGGGTGTAGGAGAGATGCCTCAGAGGCTAAGAGCATTGGCTGTTCTTCCATAGGTCCTGAGTTCAATTCCCAGCGACCACATAGTGGTTCACCACCATCTATAATAAAATCTGGTGCCTTCTTCTGGTGTGCAGGCATACATGCAGGCAGAACACTATATATAATAAATGAATAAATCTTTTAAAACATCAACAAAATCCTTGCCTAGATGGTGCTCTTCAAGCCCTTACAAAGGAGTTCTTGACAGTGCATTTGCTGGAAGCGGGTGAGTCATTCCATTCATTTGTTTGTGTTTTTGTTTGTTTGTGGTTGTAGCTATTCATAGACTCCCATGTCCCAGAGGTTGATCCCACATCTGTATACATATCAGCTGCACCAATTGGACTTAGTGACTTATCAAAACAAAACAAAAAGATATGACATTAGAAGAGAATACACTTGGGAAAATATTGGGAAATTGGGACAAGAAATGATATTTTATTGTATACATGCTGAAATTCTCAAAAACAAAGAAAAAATTAAATATAGTGAAAGAAAGATCTTATTAATTAGAAGGACATCCTAAAGTATTAGGTATGAAACAATAAGTACTTTAAAATAATGTAGGATAAAATTAGAGAAATGAGAATGATTAGCAAATTATTAATAACTGAAGAGATCAAGTAAGTACAATTTTATTAGGTTAAGCTATTGATACATAGCTTTTAGAATGCTTCCATTTAAAATAAAACAATAGCAAAATTTACTGCTTTGTTCCCTGTATAAAGCAATTGATCACAAAGCTTTTAAATTGTTTGTTTATAAAATATTATTAACAAAATTATAACTAAAATGTAAAAAAAATAGTCTCTAATTTTCTGATTCAATTGTCTAACTTCAGAGATAGGAAAATACCATTCTTGTAGCTCCTTGGGCCTAGCTGATCCATTCACTCATCTTCAGCATCTCTAAGAAAGAATTCTTGTATCCACCCTCTCTTGAAATGTCAATATGAACCTTTTTAATCACTCCATGATGAATGTACTTATTGTGTCCTAGCGACTTTATGAGAAGATGAAGAGACTCTGGGAAAATGGACTGGTTCTGTCACTGTCACACTATGATAAATTTGGAGCACTTTATCAGATGTCATCTGAAAAGCTGTGTCTTCACAAAGGAGATAGTTCTAGTACTGTTTGTCTCCATATCATCCCTGAACACCAGTGAATAATCAGACTAGGCTGTTGTATTCAGTTCAATGTGTTTGACACTAAAAGGCAAAAGAAATAGCTACCCCTGAAAAATATAAGAACACTTGCACCATCTGTGGGGGTGCCTGAAAAGGAAAAGGGTTGGGAATTTGGAAATGACTATCTCGAGGTTATGGAATTGGCCATAGCTAGGATGTTAGGTTTATTGTTCTATTTCCTGTTACTGAAACAAAATTTCAAATGCTAGGTAACTTGTAAGGAAAATTGATTTAGTTCACAATTTGTGAGCTGGAAGTCCAAACAATGAGATGCAGGTTCTAACAAGGACTTCCCTTGGCTGTGTCTAGTCATAGCCAACAGGATCAAGGAAGGAACGGATGTGAGCTGAAGATCATGTGCCGGGAAAAGAAGCAGAGAGAGATGAGAAGCTAGGATAGCTCTCTTATCAAAGTCACTAACTGGTAGCCCACAATAGCCACTCTTACCCCTAGAAGAGTATCCCCAGCGACCCAGGGTCCTCTCACTAAATCCATCCTCTTTTCTTAATATTAACACATGTGAACTAAGCTTCTAACACATGAATCCTTAACAGACGCATTTTTATCCAAATCAGCGTACTGGGGACACATCTTCAGTAAAAAGCATTAAGACACAATGACATGATACCAAGAGAAGAATATTCCTACTTGGTGTAGACAAACGGTGGCTACTGAGACAAAGATAAAATGATGTGCTGACATTTCCAAACTAAACAATGGAGGAAAAAATTACATGAACCTTAGGTGTCTCAAAGGCGACTTTAAACATGAATGTTTGGAGGGTGTTGGAGATAATCTAAATAAATGTTCCAAAAGATATTCTTCATGTCCTTGGAGATCCTATCATCTAACTTAATCTAATGGAGTAAGTCTTACCATTGGCTCTGTGTTTAGCAAGATGTAATGACTGAATTTCTAGAGGATTCAGCCAGTGTTAGACCTCCTATTACTTGGGCATTCATAGTTGATGAAAAAAGAGATGCCACCACCCATAGCCTAAGCCACCTAGGTGATAGAGAAGCTATCACAGGGTGACTGAGAACATCTACTCTAATATTTTTCACCTACAATGGACATGATGTTTTAGGGAGAAAGAATTAATTTTCAATTTTTCACTAAAAGCTTGTATATTCTTAGAATCATATCTAAGACTTGCTACTGTTTCTCATGACTTGTGTCAAATACTCCAAATTTTGCCTTCTGTCAATCAAAACAACCCCATAAAAGCAGTGCGTCATGGTCACTGTGGTATAGCATGTCCTCAGAATCAGAGCGTTCTATTCCCAGATGGCAGCTCATTAAGGACTTAGGAAGTAAACAATTCAAAAGTCGTATGAAGTTCCTGAACTTTACAGGATTCATAAGATATCTCCCACTACAAAATTCTGTAAACAGTAGGGATTGTTGGGAAGAATGAGACCTTTTCCAGTGGCTGAGCCTCCTGGAGGACAGTCTCCAACATACTGGGCTACCTGTGCATCATGCAGGGAGTTTTCAACGTGCAGTTGTTGTGAGGCGTTACCCACACTGAGGAAGACTTTCTGGGGATGCAGAGCTAGCTCCTCACCTACGCTTCCAGGAGAGAAAGCAACCCAATACATTCACTGGTTTCCCAAGTTGAACCCTGGTGAGATGGTTACTTTGATCTATCATTGGGAAACTAAGGAGATACTTGTTTACACCTTCCCAGAAAATGTCTCACCACAGTCATTCTGAGCATCTCTTGAGCATTTATTAGGAACAAGCACTATTGTATGTTCGAAGAGGTTTGGATATGAACTGAAAGGAAGTATATGTCCTTCTACCTGAGAAATTCCGCCTATTCCTAAATGGCAAAAGTATCATGTCTTGTCAAATTTTAGCAGAATTGGCCTTTCATTTACAATTACCCTACAATGGTGTATTTCAGAGCCGAGTCTTCATTGCACTGGTGAGAACATTCATTGGCGACATCTGTCACTTGGAACTTCTCCCTTAATAAAATTTATTATAAACACATAAAACAAAGCTATTGCCTCAGGACATCTGGCATATGAAATCCATGCCTTTACTAAGAACTGGGGAGAGGGTGAAAGCACACATACAAGTTTTGTGCTAGATTGAGATAATTTTCCCCTTCTTCTAAAACAAAGCTAGCTACATACAGTCTATAGGCCACCAATGTTTTGTGGGGAAATACATCTCTGAAGAGTAGTCGAATATTTATTCTGACACAGCTCCCACATATTGACCAGTAACCTTCTGGGAGGGAAATGTCTCAGTCTGGTCCATTAGGAATAATTGTGTTGGAACACTGCCCCTTGCTTTAAAGAGAGTGCATCCATTTACTGAGGCAAAGGAATCACTGAGATTGATCTGACCTAGCTGTTTTGTGGGTTTGGATGCTGCTGAGCAAACCAATGGTATTCCGAGTTGGTGCTGTTTTGGGCAAAGTCAGAGCTTCGTGGGGTGCAGATTTTCCTTAGCAAGCCAATCATGACTACAAAAACAAGATTAATATCAACTATGTGCAGTGGTAACTTGTCTTGACTGCACCAACCTAATGAATAACTGTCATTAGATTGTTCAAACATCGTTCCCAATTGAATATCTGACTTTAAAAGAAATGGCTGAACCATCTCCTGCCTTTCACTAGCATTCGTTTGTAGCAATATGTGATGTTTGCCTGGAGTTTAAATGCAAAAAGCAAAGAAAAATCACTTCGATGTTTCATGCAAGGCTGCTTCTAGAACAAAATTAATAATGACTACAATTTTCAGAACTGTGCTCTCATGCGGTATAGACTAAGTCTGACTAATTTAATTCCCTTGCACTGATGGCTTGAAATAGTGCAGGAGAAATACTCAAATTGCCTTGACTGTGAAAGAACCATCCGGCTCTCTGATTACCAGTCTCTTTTAAAGGCCGCCCACCAAGATAATTCTTGGCTCAATGATGTGTTTGCCTTCCTCCATAAATCTAATGCTGTTTTCCTGAATTCATCCTTTTTCATTTTTGGTAAATTCTCATTGGCTCCCACTGAGGCTTGACAGTCACCAATCTGATCATATGCCTGTTTAATTGACCCTAGGGATATTTAACAAAATGTTCACCACTTCACTGTGCACTGGAGGATAGCTGTATCTATTTCTTTTTCCTGTCATAGCTGTTGGGCTATTATGACGATCTTCACTTGATTGATTTTGTAGCATAATTGTTTTGTGTGCTGGAAAGCAATAATGCTTCACCAACTTCATATCTTCTGCTAATGAAAATATCATATGATCGAAGATAGACTCATGCTTTTATACAGAAGCAAATGCTTGTCAGCCTGTCCACTTATGGAGCAAATTTCTTACAACCCTGAACACTTGTAGAGATATACTACAATGAAATTATTGTGTGATAATTTCTTCCATCCTTCCCAAAATGAGCTTTTAATAAGTTTTAAAAATCTGTAACAGAATGGGCGGTGGTGGTACAAGCCTTTAATTCCAACACTTGGAAGGCAGAGGCAGACGTATCTCTGTGAGTTAGAGGCCAGCCAGGTCTACAAGAGCTTGTTCCAGGACAGGCTCAAAACCACAGAGAAGTTCTGTCTCTAAAAACAACAACAACAAAAATCTTCAATAGACCTTTTATTCAGATGTTTAATGGGTAAGTTTTAAATTACTTGGATTCTCAGGAAACTTCTTCAAGACATACAATCTTTGTTTCTTTAAAAACAAATTCGTTAGAGGAAAAATGCACTCCATCGCGCACGGCTACAAAGAACTAACCTTCTGGCAATAATTTGTAAAAAGATGAAAATATATACTTTCAAAAAGCATTTAATCTAAAAGATTTACCTTGCTTAGAGACATCATCTCTTTAATCATGTCATTCAGAGTTAAGGTTGAGCACTGCGGCTTCCTCGCATTGTAACACAAGCCTGTGGATTATAGAACTGATTTGAGCAAATGCACAAACATGCAGGGCAGATGGGAGAGCAGCATGGGTAGAGCCTCTGCTTAGACCAAAGGCCGCCACAGGCAGATGGGAGGATATATCTTCAGCTGACCAAGGCCAACACAGCATACTGTGACCATGACATTGTCAATGAGCCCAAAGGCCAAATGGCAGAAGGTTTCAATATTCTAATCTGCTTTGCTCTGACAAGAGTAAGGGTTATAAAGCAAGGGTGTCCTGCAAACAACTTTCCAAACATCTCAGGACCATTCATTTCTCTGGTCTTCTTTTTCTCTTCTTTTCCCTGCCATTTATCAACTTTCTACCACATCTCACAGTTCTTCAAGTGTTCAAGTCACTGGAGCCCTGGCTAACTGGCTGGCTGACTGGTGTAACTTATAGTAGGCCAATAGAACAGCCTGTGGGGTGTCTCCAGGAGCTCTACCCCACACCAATGTGTCCTTCAATAGCAATAACAACATAGGAAGAACCTATTGTGTATCAAAGTCTTTAGCTGGTAAAGCCTCACAAAGCCACACACAAGACAATACAATGTGTTTTCTGGGGTCAGCTATTCTTGGGGACTTAAGTCCTCTCCTGGATAGACATGTTCTCCTATAGAGTCATCTCCTTAGCCTAGTGTTTCCAAAGGGAGGTCCTTGCAGAGGAAAGAACCCTGGGGTGCTGATCTGGCACTCAGCCAATACCACCTTACCACATGAAGGGTGAGGGAGACTCGAAGTTTTCTCTAGTCTCACTCAGTGTTTAACTCAAGCCATTTGTTTTCTATAAAACTCAAGCAAGCTCTGTTCACTGGTCTTTCAGCAGAGAGAGAGAGAGAGAGAGAGAGAGAGAGAGAGAGAGAGAGAGAGAGAGTTGTCATCACCGTTGCTGATCTACCTGACCCACCCTAATCCCCACCTTTGGAAATCACCTCCTCCAACCCAAGACTGCCAGTCTTCTGATTCCAACTGAAAAGCCTAAAAGAGCAGTACCCACAATCTCATCTCCTTTCAGGCTGAGTTTGCGGGGATGAAGGTTCTAGGATCCCTCTCAAGTCAGACCTGTCGGCTACAAATTCAGGGATTCTAATAACTACCCTCAAGTCAGAAACTGATTGAACACCTTAAGCAAATGTCATAACATAACCATCATATTGGTTCTACTGCAGCAAAGTCTACAAATTAGCACCAGAGAAGCATGGGGTGCATCCTGGGAGGTCTTTCATCATCCCTGCATCCAAATGGGACAATATTCAGAAGACTTCCAGCTAGAAAACTTACCCTAGATTTGGTATCCAGGATTTTATTAGAAATTTCTTGCATATGAGTGACTTACTCATAGTTCATATAGCTGAAGCCAGTATCTAGAAACTCTCTATTCCTCTTCCTGGAATCCAGGCTGATACCCTGTGGTCCAAGGTTCCAACTTTCCAACCATGTTGTTAACCTTTCTGAAATGACTTCCTACCACCCTAAGTCACCTCATGTGCTCAGGTGATCAGCGGAGGGTCTGAGGATTCATGGTGAACATCAAAGAGAATCTCATCACTTGGAAATCCATAGGTTTAGAGCCCTGCCCACCTCTACCTGCCTGGGAGCTGGGATCCTGGGTCAGATCTATTTGAGGGTAAAATCGAGGGTTGCTGGTAGTATTTGGGATGGCAGTGTCCCATAAAGTGTTGCGTGTGAAAGACGTGGTCTCTAACCCGTCACTATTGACAAATAGTGGAATCTGTAAGGGGCAAAGCCAGGGGCAACTGGTTCTGCATGGGGTGGAGCCTTACATTTTTCCTCTTGTGTTTTCCTTCCTACCTACCCATGAGGTAAGGTCTTTCCAATCAGCCGCTCCCCACCATTTCATGAACCCTCACCATAGACCCAGACAGAAGGCCAAGCAGCCTTTCACTGAGACTTCCAAAATTATAAGCTCAAATAACCACCTATCTCATCTCATCTTATCATCGCGGTGTGAAATGTTAGCACAGCTGTTGGCCAGCAATATAAGTGGGTCAGTTTCCTACCCTCTGACCATGTTCGTGATTAGCTCAGAACTGGGCATTTCATCAATGGCCCGTGAGGTTCTTCTCCCTGAGTCTCCTTCACTAGAGCTGCCAGGCAAGGCTGCTCTGATGTACAAGGGGCTCCTGTTTGGTGGCAGTGTGTGTGTGTGTGTGTGTGTGTGTGTGTGTGTGTGTGTGTGTGTGAGAGCTAAGTGTCTTTCTCAAACAATCTCCACATTTGTATCTTGTGGCAAGGGTCTCTCACATGAATTCAGAGAGTCTTGGTAGCCAGCTTGCTCTAGAGCTCCTCTGTCCCCGGAGTTCTGAGATTACATGTGGGTAGCCATGCCTGGCTTCTACATAGACACCGTGACTCAAGCTCTGACTCTCAGTGTTCTGCAGCTGCTCTACCCACTGGGCAGTCTCCCCAGGCCTGGAATCATTTCTCCTCCACATCATCTCCACTTCCCCCTCTCATCTAAACATTGAGTTCTGTCTATTCTTTCTCATAAATACATCTCGAAACACTTTCCTTCATCTTATATGCCATTACCCACTTTCGTTTGAAATGTCATTGTTCTTTACTTTTTAGAATCCCTTTGTAACTCCCTTGAATCCCTTCTCCGAGCCAGCATGATCTCGGTGAACTGCAAACTAGTCATCTGCACTGGGGTGAAGCTCAGTACAACATTTAACCCATGCTGAACATGTATAAATCCCTGGGCTCCATCCCCAACACCACAAAAAAAAATGAACAGAAAGCAAATCATTAGTTTAAAATCATCAAAATCGTCCCCATTTCTCAGAGGGAAGAGCCCAGTTTATCAAGTAGGCATGGTAGGAGCCTCCATGGTCTGGTCCTTCCTTGCTAAGCTCGCCAGCCCTTATCACCTGGACTTTCTATCACGCTCTCACGAAATCCTTCGGTGTCTTGAAGGCAGAGCCTGCTCTCTCCTCTGGGCTGTCACTCGGGAAGTTCCCACTACCAAGTATACCCTATTCGTGTCTACCCTTCCTTGTTCCCTCTTTCACATCTCAAATTTGCAGCGCTGTCATCTGGAAGATCTCCTGGGCTAGGGATGATGTGGCCAGTGCTGCTTGCTCTTTTCACTCTGGAATATTCTCACTTACTGCTGCAATTGCTTGTTTTATTGTGGTTTCACCCCTTAGACCCTACAGAACTTGTTTGTCTTCTGAGCACAAGCTCCATGTAGGATTCAGAGCCTACCAAATGGAAGATGCACATAAATTATTGATGAATGATGATCATCATTGTAAAGAGATCGAATGGCTCCCAGGGCAGTTGAGTTTCACCATGAAATGATTAAACATATCGGTGTCTCTAAGTAAAGAATGCACCGGTCATTGAAGAAACTGGCCAGTTTGAAAATTCAGAGCAAGATGAGTCCCTGAAGCTACTGGAGTGAAGCTGAGTGCCTAGTGGCTAGCAAGCATGTCCAAATAACGTGGTCCCATTAGTGAGAACACCCCTTTACAAACGGATACCTCCGCCTCGTCCCGACAAATGCCATTAATTCCCATTTTTAACCCCATACTCATGTAGCAACTGTATAATTCTCATTGAGTCATGATGAAAATGTATGTGCAGAGAGAAAGACATGCAGACTCAGTAATCCCAGCTTTAGGGCAGTTATTCATTACAGTCAACTAAGAGATTGCTTGTGGGGGTGATGGAAGACACTGCCCAAACTGTCCACAAGTGGTTTAGATGCCTTGACCACTTTGAAAAATATTTTGAGAGTACAATAACTTATTTATACATTTAATGTGTGTGAGTGTTTTGCCTGCATATATGTACAAGATTCACATGTGTGCAATTTCCATGGAGACCTGAGGAGGGTGTCAGATCCCTTGGAACTGGAGGTACAGACATTTATAAATCACCATATGAATGCTAGAAACTGAACCTGGGTCCTCTGTAAGAGCAGCAAGTACATTTAAGTTCTGAGTCATCTTGCTAGCCCCTCTTTAAAAAGGATTTTTATTAATAAGCAGTAATTGTAGATGCTTGTAGGGTACAATATAATGTTCTAATCCCTGTAACATTATATAAAAATTCAAAAGTTTATGAATTTATCCAGCTCATCAATTTATCTTTTGTGTATATGGTGAAACAATTAAAAATATGTCAGTAATTATAACGGCGAATCAATCCCACACCAGTTATGTTTTAAGGGGTTATTTATTTTGGGGGGTAAAACTTACATACACCATAAACCGTCAGGAAGGGAGCCTAGTTGCTGGAGCGGGAGCCGGGAGCAGGAGCCAGGACCAAGCGCCGGAACCAAGAGGACCGAGCCAAGATCTGTGGCTCTTTTTAAAAGAGAAATATACCACGCCCCAGTGGGCTGGTATTTCAGCGGCTATTGGCTGACGGAGCGGAAGGCGCTCCCACAGCACCGTGGGCTCGTGCTTCAGTGACTATTGGCTGAAGCAGCGGAAGATACTCCCGCAGCATAATTATGAAATGTGCATTATTATTCACAGTAGTACAATAGATCACCACACTGCAATCCTACAGCAGAAATGAAACATTTCATTTTTAGAAATGAAAATTTCCTAAATTGCACCCTTTAGGAAATGAGTTTCTTCACCTCAACCCTCTTTCCCAACTGGTTCTCTGTCCATGGGACTGACATTTTGAGATTTACAAATATGAGTTCAAACAGCATTTATCTTTTGATACCTGACCTGTCTCACATAGCATTATCTCTGGTAGTTCTGTCTGTGTGTGCAAGTCCTCCTCAGCCTGTGTCATCATGGTACTTCTGGTTCACATGCGTTTTCTCTTTCTTCCACCTTGCTTTGTTCCTTTGTTCCTTTCTTTCTTTTCCTTCCTTTCTGCCCCGACTTCCTTTCTTACTTTCTTCTTCCCTTCCTTTTTTGGGGGTTTTGTTTCAGTTTTGGTTTGTTTATTTTGAAGCAAAGTTTTGCTAGCCTTGAGCTACCCTTCAACTTGCAATAGTCCTGCTTTATCTCCTGAGGTCTGATACTGAAGATGTGCACCATTGCACCTGGCTTATACCATGTTTTCATGATTTGTTTTTATTACACTTCCAGGATCCTTACACTAATGTTAACCCTGAAACCCCATACAACAGAAACTGAACGAAGCTCTGACCAGTGGGAGGACCATGTCTCATAACTAACTCTCAATTCTTTCACCCCCATGGGTTCATGGTTATTTCATAGCATGCACATGCACACACACACACACACACACACACACACACACACACACACACAGCATTATTTTAGCATTTTGCTCTAACTTTTAGAGAGAGCTATCATAACTTTCTCAATAACTGTGGGAATTTCTAAGCCACAGTAACGAAAGGAACATGGAAATGTAATATTTTTAAGAAACTAAATAAAGACCACTAGGAAGATAAACTCTTGAACCTGGTACTATGGGGAAAACTTTGATTACATATAAACTCCCAGCAACAGAAATTTCTATCTAAATAAAATAATGATCTTCCCTTATTAGTAAAATTAAAAGGCAGCAGAAAATTCCAAGAGTTCTTAGTCACCATCCTTACAATATCATAATACATAGTTTGATAAGTAAAATACAGTTTAAAATGTTTCCAGACATTCAAGAAAATGTTCATAATTTCATTGTGCTTTTATAAAATAAGTAAAATGGCCACCATCTATTTAATGTATTACTGATGCAAAGTAAAGATGGTACAGTTCAAGCAGGCATCTTGTAGAAGTGTGTCTCCTATCTCACAGAGACACTTCTGCAACATGTAAAAATGGCAGCAATTAATGTTCTGATTCGTAACAAAGGTACCGTTCCTAATTTAGAACCTTGTCCTTTAAAACCAGAAAGGACATGAGCTAATTGGAAGCAGTCTTGGAATAAGGCTACTGATGAATTTTTCTAAGAGTAAGTGTTAGTCTATGGCCTTGTTTCTGTCTTTTATCAGAGAAGGAGGTCCACTTTAAATTTATGCAAAATTTGAGCATGTTCAGCTTTAGATAGATGATACCTTTCATTTCTCCAGTGACTCAAATAAACCATAAGTTTTTCTTTAATTGAAACGTACAGAAGGAATGATAATGAAAAATCTGTAAAGTTCTAACACATTTGATAGCAAACCATCATACAGAAGAAGAGGGGAGGGGAAGGCAGCAGGGAAGAAGGGCTGGAGAGTGCTCAGTGGTAAAGAAATGTGTCGCTCTTGCAGGAGACCTGGACTTGGTGCTTCCAACATGGAAGTAGTAGCTCACAACCACCTGTGATTTCCATTCCCTGGGATTCAATGCTCTTTCTGAACTCCGGCACCAGGCACAGACATGTAGACAAAACACTCATACACAAGAAATAGATTATTAAGAAGAAAGAACAAAAGTTTAAGCATGAGAAAACGAAGCACTCTTAATAAAAACTCAGAGAAAGAAAGATCTGAAAAGCAAAGAAAGCTTCCAGCCACTGGCCCTTACCTCAACCTCAGTCTGAAATGGCGATCCTGCCTCCTGGAATCTCAGAATACGTGTGTGAGAACTGTCTTACCCCATTTTATATTTCTCTCTAGGGCTGGGTTTAAAGGCACATACCACTGGGATTAAAGGCATGCACCACCCGATTTCTATGGCAACTAGTGTGGCTATCAGGATTAAAGGTGCATGTCATTGTGGCTACTGGGATTAAAGATGTGTGTTACCAAAATCTGGTCTGTAAGGCTGACCAGTGGAACTGTTTTACTCTCAGATATTCAGGCAGTCTTTATTTATTAAAATACAATTGAAAAAAATGAAAAAATAAAATAAAATACAATTGAAATGCTACTACATTTCCCTTTTTGTTGAAAAACTGTTATAACTAGTTAAAGAAAATTATATACAATAATTACAGTGACTATATACAATATATACAGGCAATAAATACATCAACAATGTCTAGTTCATTTGCATTTGACAAATTCAGAGGAAATATTTCTTATCTATCCTATCTTGGTGAGTCCAAAGGAAGTGCCATTAACTGAGAAGCCTTCTATTCAGTCTCTAAACTCCTAATAATAACTCTGGCCAATTGGATAGTAAATGTCCCCCAGAGGCCCATGTGCTTGAACACTTGGTCCACAGTTGATCTTGGGATCCCATTTAGGAAGCTTGTAGAAACTTTATGAGAATAGGCCTCAGAGGAGGAAATGGATCACTGGGGGCAGGCCTTGAGGTTTTATAGCCTAACTTCATTTCTTGTCCACTCTCTGCTTTCTGGCTGTGTTGGTTTGAATAAGAATAACCCCCTTAGGTGTATTTGTTTGAATGTTTGCTTGTAGTTTATAGAACTGTTTGAGAAGGATTAGGAGGCATGACCTTGTTGGGGCTGATGTGTCACTAATGGTGGACTTTGAGGTTTCAAAAGCCCACATCATTACCGGTTATCTCTCTGCCGCATGCTCCTGGATAAATATGTAAGCTCTCCCCACTACTCTAGCACCACGCCTGCCTGCCTACTGCTGCGTTCCCTGCCATGATGGTGATGGACTCTACTACTTTCTGGAAATGTGATCCCCAAACGAAATGCTTTCTGTTGAAATTTGCCTTAGGTGTGTTGTCTCTTCACAGTGGTAAAAAAGTAACTAAGCTAATGACTGTAGACGCAATGTGACCAGATGCCTTTGCCTTCTGCTGCCATGCCTTTCTCACCGTGACAGATTTCAGTCCCTTGAACTGCAAGGCAAAGTAAGACCTTTTCCCCTCAGCTTCTCAAAATAAGCTGCTTCTTGTCAGGTATTTTGCCATGGCAACAAGAAAAGTAGCAAATACAGATAATTAGAAGTTTCAGTATGTAAATTTCAGAAAGGACTCAAGATAGTCGAACTAAGTGCCACCTGCTCCGATGCTCATCCTCATTCTTTGGACAATCCATGGCCCCACTGCCCATTTCTTTAGGATGCTAGATGTCTGCCAAACATATTTATGATCATCTATCAAGTCTACCTGCTTGAATATAGAGGTAGCAACTCCCACAAAATACATGAAGCTGTTAAAAATGAAAGGAATAGTGTTATACCACTTTCATTTTGCAAGTGAAAACTCAGGAAACCAGAAAGGACATGAAGAGTAGCCCCTGCTGCACAGGAGCTTGGTAGGTAGGAACTGGTGTTCCAAACTGCCAGATTCAAACCTCTGCACAAGAACTTCTCCATCCCTCGGGTACGGTGTGGAAATGCTACCTGGATCCAAGTCTCTGTTCCTTGATAACCTTGGCTAATTATCAGGTGTGTGGTTACAGATAAAGCCAGATGGCCTTGACCAGCTAGTTTCCAACCTTTCAAACAAGGGCTGAACTTATGTCTTTAGGTTCACTTCCACTTCTAAATTAATCTGAAATGATGGCCTTCCTTCCAGCTGAGAGTAAGCATCTATTTCCTCCTTCCTTTAGCTCGCTCTTACTGACATTTAAATTGGATTTATATGGTAGCAGAGGCTTCTGGTTTGCTGAGTGACATAATCATTTCCACCACTGCTGCCCATCAGTAACTCGCACTCCTTGGGTGGCCCTGCCATGAGCTGAGGAAGACTTGTGTCTAACTGTGCTTCTGGACTTAATGAGACACAACGTTCCCCTAGGAAGTCTATCCTAATACTTTTCCGAACAGCAAGACCTGGACTCAGATGGTGAGCTGGGCAGACTGGAAAGCCAAGGAAAAGTTGAATGTTACCATTTTCCAGAGCCCATTCAGAACTTACTCCTTATGCTATCTTCAACTGAAATTAATACTTAGTGGTTGGTGCCCTGGCTTCAGAGGCTTCCAGAGGAGATCCTGCCGCAGACCCTCCTGCAGAGGTTTCCCAAGGTGCTGAGTTTATCTCACCCAGGAGATCAGGAAGAGTCATCTGGTTCCTTTATCATATGGATCAAGACAGAAAAATGTCAGAAATAAATGCAAGAGGTTTCCAATGTGGGCTAAATTATTAACTATAAAAAATTTAAAGCATATTAATTAATAAAAACACATATGGCTGGTAATCCCACTGATCACCAATGGTAACTATTTTACATGGTATTGTTTTTATTGATCACTAAATACTCCTTGTAAGTTCTGAATGAAATGCTAGAGATGGACAATTCATTGTTTTTTAAAATATTTT
This sequence comes from Myodes glareolus, assembly GCF_982192425.1. NCBI lineage: Eukaryota > Metazoa > Chordata > Mammalia > Rodentia > Cricetidae > Myodes > Myodes glareolus. The sequence goes on from NC_142039.1 coordinate 7,912,815, forward strand.
ATTTAATATTTGTAATTTTATATAGTTATACAATTTATTTTGATCATATCCATCTACTATTATCTCCCTCCAATTCTCTTTAGTGTCCCACACCTACCTATCTCCTGACCTCATGTCTTCCTTCTTTGTCAGTAATAAGCCCCTATGTCCAATTAGTGCTGCCCATAAACACACACACGTAACTTCAGCAGCCATGATCTCACCTTCCTAAACAGTTCCTCTGCCAAGGATCCCTATCCATAGCGGAATTTAACGGGCAGTAGCTGCAGGTTCTGTGAGTCGCTCTGTGCAGCATTCACGTCATATCCAGAAGCCAGCACTGCACAGCTCTCCTTCCCATCTACCAGCTCTTGTATTTTTGTCACCTTCTCTTCCTCGATGTGCCCCGAGCCTCATAGAGGGAGATTCATGTAGATGATTCATCCATAGCTGAGCACTCACACTGGCTGGTTTTTGACATTGTGACCAGACATAACTCTCTGTATCAACCACTGCATTAATTCACTGCAAAAAGAGGCGAGAAGAGCACAAATCTATACAATCCGTCATTTCAGTCATCCCCTCACCAAGAACTGTTAAATTGTTCCCATTTTTGACACTATAAAAATTCCTTTCCTTGAGGTACACCTTCCTCTCTTCCCCCCTTCCCTCTGGGGCCAGAAGATCTCCCCAGAGCTGCTCCCTTGCACGCTGGGCCTGGGCTGTGGGCTCAGGCCGGCAGGGGCAGTTCCTTTGCTTTGAGAGCCTGCCTGAGGACAGGTAAGCTCTGTCTCAGCTCAGCCACACTCCTGGCCAGCAAGAGAGAGTGATCTTCTAGCAGACATCCATTGGAGGAGGGGTGAGTTTGCTACTGGCCCGAGGGCTTTGGCTAGGAGGAATTCAGACTTTCCCCGCCCCCCTCGACTTTCTGGTCACCAGGCAGAGGCGGCTCCTCCCTGAAGAGCTCTCCCGAATCCTGTCCCAGCCTTTATCCAGGCACACCTTCCTCTCTTCCCCCCTTCCCTCTGGGGCCACAAGATCTCCCCAGAGCAACTCCCTTGCGAGCTGGGCCTGGGCTGTGAGTGCAACCCGTCAGGAAGGAGTGCCTGTGTTTCAATAGACTGCCTGAGGAAAGGTAGGCCTTCTGTCAGTGAAGTCTCTGCCCAACAAGGGAACCTGACCTGGTAGCAGAAGATCCAATAGAGAGCATTAGAAGGAAGAGATGGACAGACGCCAAGGCAAGAACTCCTCCAACAATCTAAAAAACAACATGAAAACACCAGATCCCAATGACCCTACAATAGAAGGTCTTGAACCTCTTAATTCAGAAGAAGTGGACAAAAATGCCATTATGAAAGCAATAGAGTCCCTTAAACAGGATATGAATGACTCTCTTAAAGAACTGGATGAGAAGTACAACAAAAAGATTGAAGAAATGAGTAAAGAAATGGATGAGAAATATAACAAAAAGTTCGAAGAAATGAGTAAATCCATGAATGATACACTGGGAAACCAAGAAAAAACAATCAAACAGGTAATGGAAACAGTTCAAGAATTGAAAACTGAAATGGAGTCAATAAAGAAAACACAAAACGAGGGCCGGCTGGATATGGAAAATCTAGGTAAACGAACAGAGACTACAGAATCAAGCATAACCAATAGGATACAAGAGATGGAAGAATGAATCTCAGAGTCTGAAGATACCATAGAGAAAATAAATGCTCTATTCAAAGAAAACAGCAAATCCAACAAATTCTCATCACAAAACATTCAAGAAATCTGGGACACAATAAAAAAACCAAACCTAAGAATAATAGGGATTGAAGAAGGAGAAGAACTACAGATCAAAGGACCAGAAAATATATTCAACAAAATTATAGAAGAAAAATTTCCCAACCTAAAGAATGATATTCCTATGAAGGTTCAAGAAGCATACAGAACACCGAATAGACTTGATCAAAAAAAAAAAAAAAACATCCCCTCGCCATATAATAATCAAAACACAAAACATACAGATTAAAGAAAGAATATTAAGAGCTGCAAAGGAAAAAGGGCAAGTAACATATAAAGGTAAACCTATCAGACTTACACGGGACTGCTCTATGGAAACCATGAAAGTCAGAAGGTCCTGGATAGAGGTACTGCAGAAACTAAGAGAGCATGGATGCAAACCCAGACTACTATACCCAGCGAAGCTATCATTCACTATCAATGGAGAAAACAAAATATTCCAGGATGAGAACAAATTTAAACAATTCGTAGCCACAAACCCAGCCTTACTGAAAGTAATAGAAGGAAAATCGCAACCCAAGGACTCCAACATTGCCAACACTGCCTACAATAACTCAGACATCTAGCGACCCTTCACGAGCTTAACTCAAAAAAGGGACACATACAAACTCTATTAAACAAACAAACAAAAAATAATAATAACCGGAGTCAACAACCATTGGTCATTAATATCACTTAATATTAATGGACTCAATTCACCTACAAAAAGGCACAGACTAAGAGATTGGATACGAAAACAGGATCCAACATTCTGCTGTTTACAAGAAACACACCTCAACCACAAAGACAGACATCTACTCAGAGTAAAGGGCTGGGAAAACGTTTTTCAAGCAAACGGACCTAAGAAACAAGCAGGTGTGGCCATTCTAATTTCCAACAAAATTGACTTCAAACTAAAATCAATCAGAAGAGATGGAGATGGACATTTTATACTCATAACAGGAACAATTCATCAGGAGGAAGTCTCAGTCCTGAATATCTATGCCCCTAATATAAAGCCTCATACTTATGTAAAAGAAACACTTCTAGAACTCAAGGCAGTCATCAAACCACAGACACTAATAGTAGGAGACTTCAACACTCCTCTCTCACCAATGGACAGGTCAATCAGACAGAAACCTAAAAGAGAAATAAGAGAATTATTGGAGGTATTGAATCAAATGGACTTAACAGACATCTATAGAACATTCCACCCAAATAGGAAAGAATATACCTTCTTCTCTGCAGCTCATGGAACCTTCTCGAAAATTGACCACATACTGGGTAACAAAGCAAACTTCCACAGATACAAAAAAAATATTAGTAACCACCTGTGTCTTGTCAGACCACCATGGATTAAAGTTAGAATTCAAGAACAGTGCTACCCCCAGGAAGCCAACAAATTCATGGAAGTTGAACAGTCAACTACTGAATCACCCCTGGGTCAAGGAAGAAATAAAGAAAGAAATTAAAGTCTTCCTTGAATTTAGTGAAAATAAAGACACAACATACTCAAACCTATGGGACACTATGAAAGCAATGCTAAGAGGAAAGTTCATAGCACTAAGTGCCCAATTAAAGAAAATGGAGAAAGCACACATTGGAGACTTAACAGCACACTTGAAAGCTCTAGAAAAAAAAAGAAGCTGATTCACCCAGGAGGAGTAGAAGACTGGAAATAATCAAACTGAGGGCTGAAATCAACAAAATAAAAACACGGAAAACAATCTAAAGAATCAATGAATCAAAAAGCTGGTTCTTGGAGAAAATCAACAAGATCGACAAGCCCCTATCCAAATTAATCAAACGGCAGAGAGAGAACATGCAAATTAATAAGATCAGAAATGAAAAGGGGGACATAACCACAGACACAGAGGAAATTCAGAGAATCATTAGATCTTACTACGAAAATTTATATGCCACAAAGTTGGAAAATGTACAAGAAATGGACATTTTTTTAGATAAGTGCCATATACCAAAGTTGAACCAAGACCAGGTGAACAATCTAAACAGACCTGTCAGTCGTGAAGAATTAGAAGCTGTTACTAAAAATCTCCCTACCAAAAAAAGCCCAGGACCAGATGGTTTCAATGCAGAATTCTACCAGAACTTCCAGGAAGAGCTAATACCTATACTCCTTAATGTATTTCACAATATAGAAACAGAAGAATCATTACCAAACTCTTTTTATGAGGCTACAGTTACCCTGATACCAAAACCACACAAAGACACGACCAAGAAAGAGAATTACAGACCAATCTCACTCATGAACATTGACACAAAAATACTCAATAAAATACTGGCAAACCGAATCCAAGAATATATTAGAAAAATTATCCATTATGATCAAGTGGGCTTCATCCCAGAGATGCAGGGCTGGTTCAACATACGCAAATCCATCAATGTAATCTATCATATAAATAAACTGAAAGAAAAAAACCATATGATCATTTCATTGGATGCTGAAAAAGCATTTGACAAAATTCAACACCCATTTATGATAAAGGTGCTGGAGAGACTGGGGATACAAGGATCATACCTAAATATAATAAAAGCAATATACAGCAAGCCGTCACCTAACACCAAATTGAATGGAGAGAAACTCAAAGCATTTCCACTAAAATCAGGAACACGACAAGGCTGTCCACTCTCACCATACCTCTTCAATATAGTGCTTGAAGTTCTAGCAATAGCAATAAGACAACATAAGGGGATCAAGGGGATACGAATTGGAAAGGATGAAGTTAAACTTTCGTTATTTGCAGACGATATGATAGTGTACATAAGCGACCCCAAAAACTCTACCAAAGAATTTCTACAGTTGATAAACACCTTTAGTAATGTGGCAGGATACAAGATCAACTCCAAAAAATCGGTTGCCCTCCTATACACAAAGGATAAAGAAGCAGAGAGGGAAATCAGAGAAACATCACCTTTCATGATAGCCACAAATAGCATAAAGTATCTTGGGGTAACTCTAACCAAGGAAGTGAAAGATCTATTTGATAAGAACTTTAAGTCCTTGAAGAAAGAAATTGAGGAGGATACCAGAAAATGGAAAGACCTCCCCTGCTCTTGGATTGGGAGAATCAACATAGTAAAAATGGCAATTCTACCAAAAGCAATCTATAGATTCAATGCAATTCCCATCAAAATCCCATCAAACTTCTTCACAGACCTCGAGAGAACAATAATCAAGTTTATATGGCAAAACAAAAAACCCAGGATAGCCAAAACAATCTTATACAATAAAGGAACTTCTGGAGGCATTACCATCCCTGACTTCAAACTCTATTACAGAGCAACAGTATTGAAAACAGCTTGGTATTGGCATAACAACAGAGAAGTCGACCTATGGAATCGAATAGAAGACCCAGGTATTAACCCACAAACATATGAACACCTGATTTTTGACAAGGGAGCTAAAGCTGTACAATAGAAGAAGGAAAGCATCTTTATCAAATGGTGCTGGCATAACTGGATGTCAACCTGTAGAAGAATGAAAATAGATCCATATCTATCACCATGCACAAAACTCAGGTCCAAATGGATTAAAGACATCAACATTAATCCGACCACTTTGAACCTGATAGAAGAGGAAGTAGGAAGTAGTCTACAAGACATAGGCACAGGAGACCACTTCCTAAGCAGAACCCCAGGAGTGCAGACAATATGAGAATCAATAAATAAATGGGACCTACTGAAACTGAGAAGCTTCTGTAAAGCAAAGGACACTGTCAGTAAGACAAAAAGGCTACCTTCTGACTGGGAGAAGATCTTCACAAACCCCTCAACAGACAAAGGTCTGATCTCCAAAATATACAAAAAACTCAAGAAACTAGACACTAAAACTCTAATTAACCCAATTAAAAAATGGGGTACTGAACTGAACAGAGAATTCACAACAGATGAACTTTGAATGGCTAAAAAGCACTTAAGGTCATGCTCAACCTCCTTAGTGATCAGGGAAATGCAAATCAAAACAACTTTGAGATATCATCTTACACCTGTCAGAATAGCCAAACTCAAAAACACCAATGATAGCCTATGCTGGAGAGGATGTGGAATGAGGAGAACACTCATCCATTGTTGGTGGGAATGCAAACTTGTGCAGCCACTGTGGAAATCAGTGTGGTGGTTTCTCAGGAAACTGGGAGTCAACCTCCCTCAGGACCCAGCAATTCCACTCTTGGGAATATACCCAAGAGGTGCCCTAACATACTACAAAAGCATTAGTTCAACTATGTTCACAGCAGCACTATTTGTAATAGCCAGAACCTGGAAACAACCTAGGTGCCCCTCAATAGAAGAATGGTTAAAAAAGGTGTGGAACATATATACATTAGAGTTTTACTCAGCGGTAAAAAACAATGACATCTTGAATTTTGCATGCAAATGGATGGAAATAGAAAACACTTTACTGAGTGAGGTAAGCCAGACCCAAAAAGAGGAATATGGTATGTATTCACTAATAAGGGGATTCTAACCATAATTAAAGGTCTTTGAGCCTATTATTCGTGATCCTAGAGAAGCTAAATAAGAAGGTGAACCTGATGAAAATCATGTAGCTATCCTCCTGGAGATTGGAAATAGACAAGAGTGCCAGGTAACCTCGGGTGCATGGGGGGGGGGGTTGTGGGGCTGTTGGAAGGGAAGAGGGTTAGAGAGAAGGGAGTAGGGGAGGAATGGGGAAAGCTCGGGGGACTGGGATGGGGGGAGGGAGAATGGATAGATATGGGATCAGGGAAGTATATACCTCAACTAAGGGAGTCATTTTAGGGTTTACGAGAGACTTGAGTATAAAGGGGATCCCAGGTCCAAGGAGAGATCCCCAGATTGTTCTCTGGACAGAGGAGAGGGTGCCTGAACCGGCCTTGGCCCACAACCATACTGATGAACATTTTGCATATCACCATAGAACTCTCATCTGGCGATAGAGGGAGATGGAGGCGGAGACCCACGTCGGAACACTGGACCTAGCTGCCTAGGTCCAAACGAGAGGCAGAAGGAAGGAGAACGTGAACAAAGAAGGCAAGAGCAGAGGAAACCTTCATCCGACGATGGATGGCGATACAGACGGAGACCGATATTGGAGCACCGGACTGAGCCCTCCACGGTCCAAATGAGGAGCAGAAGGATGAAGAAAATGAAAAAAGAAATCAGGACTGCGATGGGTGCCATCACCCACTGATACAAGGGGACTGATCTAATGAGAGTTCACCAAGGCCAGCTGGACTGGGACTGAACGAGCACGTGATCTAACCAGATTCTCTGAATGTGGCCGGATTCTCTGGATGTGGCTGGCCCGGAGTCTTTCTGAAAAGCCATTGACAATGACACTGGGACTTGTTTCCTCTGCACATACTGGATCTTTGGGATCCAGTCTGTTTGGATACTCACCTTCCTGGACCTGGAGGGAGGGGGGAGGAACTTGAACTTCCCACAGGGCAGGAAACCCTGACTACTCTTCGGGATGGAGAGGGAGGAGGAGAGGGAGTGGGGAAAGTGGGAGGGTGTTGGGAGGAGGGGCGGAAATGGAAACTTTTATAATTTAAAAAAACTTTAAAAAAAAAGAGTACAGAAAGTCATAGATTAAAGGAGTAAAGATAAAATAAATATTAAATGTGTAGAAAGAGTAATAGAGTAAGTAAAATAAACATGTAAAGATGAAATATAAAAAAAATAAAAATAAATAAAATTCCTTTCCTTGTAAATATATCCTTAGTCCTCTTTCCTCAAAAGAAATTTCTGGAAGGAGAATGATTAAATCAAATGTTTATTCTGAATGGTTTTACCAGTTCATACTCCCCAACAGAGATGAGTTGTCTAGCTTTTCATAACAATTATCACAGTTTTAACAGCAGGACATTTGCTATGAGATCGATAGTATGTTCAACATTTTAGAATATTATTTCACTTAATCCTCTTTGAAATCCTGGGAGGTGGTTACTAATATCTGCAATTTCAACTGAAAAATAATCTTAGCGAAATTAAATGGTATGCCAACCTCCCTCATCAGAAAGAAAACGGTGAACGTGATCATTTGACTTACCAGGATCCCAGTAGAGGCGGATCACCAGGGGTGGGCCTTTGAGGGTTATGACCCAGTCCTGCCTCTGGTCCAGTTCTCTGATTGATGGTCTGCCCATGTGTGGGGAGCTTCCACCTCATATGACTCCAAGGACAGCAGGTAGAAAGGAGTTGGATGTGAGGGAAGCTGCTGGTGCGTCTTAGTAGCTGTGTGTTCTGATGGTCAGAGTGTTACTTTGTTATTAAACATACCTGAGGCTGCAACTAGGGTGACCTCAACATATCAGAAAATAATTTACCATGGCATCTTTCTGCCATGCCAATTAACAGACTTGACCTTATTATACCACTTATACTGTTGTCTTGACCCCTCTCCACCTCTTATAAATGTTTGCTGGAGGTTCATGGGTATAAATATTCAAAAAAGAAAATCTAGTCCACCATGATTGGGGAGGGAAGTCCCCCTACTGCATGACCATCCACAGTCTTCATCAATGTTCATGAAATCTTTAAAATCGACAGCATAGACTGCACTAGGCTGACCCGTTCTTGGGCTCCCACTCCAGTCCTTTGTAATATTTGCTTTCTTTAGTTTCGCTAAATGAACTTCTGCTCAGACAATGTCTTTGGATTTAATTCTTGCCTTCAAAAAGATGAGATCCAAAAGATCCCCAAAAACCAGGACAGAAGAATTGCTTGGCCACCACGTCCTCACTGTCATGTGACCTGAACCTCATGAAATTATGAGAAAGAAAAAAATAATATAAACAAATAAATAAATCTCTTTTTCCCTTAAGTTGTGTCTGTCAGATACTTTGTCACATGGGTCAGAAAAAGTAGCCAATGCTGTAACCAATTTGTGGAAAGAAAGGAAAGGGAACAGGCAACAAACATTTCCTCAGATTATCTTGACGGTATCACTAAAGCTAAAAATGACACATTGTGTCACCAAACCTCAAGAACAGAGCGTCAAGCAAGAATTCCCCATTTGTGTGGTGGTGACAGAGAAGGCACAGGAGGAGGCTTTGTCTTTGTCCTGGGAATCAGCCATTTCTCTGGCTTTGGTGTGTGGGATGGATAATTCCATGTTGAGAAGCTTAATTTAGGATAAAAGAAGCCACATATCCACACAGACACCACCGAGCAGGGCTCCTAGCTGCAGACTCCCAGAGCTCCACAGGATGGTGCGGCTGCTTGATTTATCCCACTTAGTGTCAAGTCAGTAGAGACTCTGCTGAGCTGAAGTCTAAGGAGTAACTAAGAGCTGATTTCCTCTTTCAGTTTTGGAAGTTCAGAATTTAGAAATAGGATATAAGGAAAAATCCATCCACTTCCCTCAGCACCTGCTCTGCTTTTGCTTGTTCTGACTAAGTAAATGAGAAAAGGAACATTCCCTGTTCTAGTGACTGAGACCCAAATGTTTGCCCCCCCCGCCCCCCACACACATACACAAAGAGAGAAAGTGTTGAGACAGCAATTTTAGGACTGACTTTGATGGGCCCCCTGATGGCAGCTTCTTCGCCTGATTATAAGGTGCCACTCTCCAGAGCCTAGTGACTGATAAAACATATGCCCTTGTAGAACTGATGTGCGGTTCTCCCTGGGTCTCTCTGGCTCACAGTGAGAGTTTGTTTGGATCACTCAATATCCACTATAAAACCATATAAAAATTTTAGTGTGGCTGCTTTAATCAAATTCCAAAGGGAATGTCACTAATAGGCAAATATGAGTAAAGGAATGTGTGGTTCAATTCTTTCAAAGGCTTTCTAACTAAAAGAAGGGCATAGCCAATTAGGATGATCTTGAAGACGCTAGAGAAAACAGTTTATAGGACAATGTACTAAAGAACTTCGCTGACAGAATGTCAAAAGTTGTTTCTAACCAGTGGCTTAATTGGCCCTGCAGGGAAGGAACCACACTTCCCACAAACCATTCTAAGCTGAGCACCTGGCACTTCTGCCTTTCTTAAGAGGACCTGGGAGTTCTGTGGCTGCTCAGAGACTCAAGGATGGGCCAGCTAAAGCCCTGCCCAGTCCTGGCTCTGCAGTTAACCTGAATAAATCCAGATAACCACTTCATTTCCCCTAAGGGGATAAAGGCAGGCCTTTCCAGACAGTCTCTGGCTGCTGTAGCTCAGAAATACAATGTTTCCTGAGGACCATGAGCAGAGACAGATAAGGACAACCAGGCTCCTTTCTCCAGACACCAGATATGGTGTAATTGGGATTCAAAAATAAACGAATCTAATAGAGTATTTCAAAAGGCCAGCCCATTCAAGTCTCTCTGAAGAAAAGGTTACTGTTCCCATATTAATATCCATTTTATCTTGCAAATAATTTGCCAAAAAACATGATTTTTAAAAGCATAATCGATTTGTGTTACCAGTTATCATATATGCACCACAGCTACTTCTGATTTTAAAACAAATCATTTTTCCTGTCAGAATACAGAATTGCTGTAGGTTTTGATAAATTGTTCTATAATTGCTTGGAAATTATAAATATATCTGAATTTAATTATGGAAATCCTTATCCAAAATTATATCAAGTATGAATACTGTGACTAAATTCTAATTACCAAGAGAAGATAATTACATGCAAAACAAATAGAGCTAATCAAAATCATTAACAGGACTTGTTAATCAATCACTTAAATCCCATTTTGTCATCCAGAAAGTCTAAGAGTATATGGAGGAGAGGAGAAGGACATTAATTCAAAGAACACCCCTGATACTACCAGAGGCTGATAAAGGGGTGGCAATTTCCATAGCAGAATATTTGCCAAAGAGAAATTAGAGGTGAAACTCTGTTGCTGACATGCTATTTTTCAAAACACCATAAATAAAGCAGTCGTTTCCTGATGTTTCTCTAAAATGCTTCTAGCAAAGTTGACCTATTTATAGCTTCTAATGGCCATCATGCCAACCAAGTGGCTGAGACAGAGAAATAGGATCTAAACCCTTTTGCGTTTCCTTTCCTTGAAGGAAATGGATTTTAGTATTAAAAATCAGCTCTTCAGCTAGTTCCTTATTGACTCCCTCTCAGTAAACTTGAGACACACACATGCACACAGGGGACAGGGCAGGGGACACAGGAAGAATCTTTAGCTCAAGATACACAGACCTGCTTTTCCGCACTGTGACCTAATCCTATTTAGGCTGTTTTTTTGAAAAGTGGAATTCTGCGAGGAAAGTAAGCAAAATACAAGTGTCCAAGAGTAAAGACTGAGAATTAAGGCACACAGTAGGTGCCTGAGAATTGAGGCACACAGTAGGTGAGTTCTGGTAAACAGTAGGCAGAACAGGAAAAAAAGAAGAAAACTGGAAGAAAATATACTTTCAGCTGTGATAATTTGTCATGGAGGAAGAAAAGCACGGGAGAAATGTCCCCATAGGGAAATAATGAAATAATTAGTTCCTGGGGAAGAAGCTATAAGTGCAAGACTAGGAAGTTCACCAAGGAAGGCTAAGAATTTCAGTTTCCTATATATAAAGATGACTTTTCAGATGTGGCTTACAATTTTACCACTTGGTCAATTTTACAATTGGGTCAAGAGAATTTTGATATCAAGACTATATAACAAGACTTTGTGTCAAAAATTTAAAAATTACACACATACACACACAAACACGCACACACACACAAACATACACACACACAAAATGAATAAATATAGGAATGCTCTGTGGTGAGCTAACAGTAAGGTCAGAAGATGCCAAGAAGAGGGAGACTTAGGGTGGAAAGAGGCTGACCTCACTGCACCTTCAGAGCTTCTTCCCCGTCCTACTAGAACAAGGAGTGCCTTTTGCAGGCATCAACAGAAGCCAAAAAGCCAAATCCACCTGGCATTTTAGTCCAGCAAGATCTCCCTCTCTGTCAGCACAGTGTCAAAAACAGCCAGTTAAAATGGAAGAGCTCAATCAAACACTCCGCCTCCTAACACAATCCAAACATTCAAATTCCAGCAAAAAAAAAAAAAAATACTGCCTAATTCAACAAATAGCAAGCAGGTCTAAAACTGAAAGCCAAATACAAACAATATGAACCAACACATGAGACAGATGTCGGAATTACTGGCACTTATGCATCAGCACACCTAGCTATTGGCAGATGTTTAAAGCACCCAAAATAAAAGTGCCTCAAAGAACAGATTTTAAAAACATAAATCCAATTAAAAATACAGAAAACTTTAACAAGAAAAACAAAGATTCCATAGAAAAGCTAGATGATGCAAGAAGTCAAATGAAAACTCTAAAGCTGAAAAATACAAGTAAACTAAAAGGTCTAAGTGGGGGCTGGCTCATCATCACAGAGAAGGGACACACAAGTAACAAAGGGGAAGACAGAATGGTAGACACTGCCCAGTCTGTAGAGAAGAGCCAATAAATGAAGCCCTGTGTAGTGATATTTCATTTGTATTTTAATTAATAAGGCTTTCCTGAAGATCAGAGAGTAAAACAGCCCCACTGCTCAGCCTTACAGATCAGGCAGTGGTGATGCACACCTTTAATCTAAGCCTTCAAGAGGAATATAAGATGGGAGGAGACAGCTCTCAGACACAGTCTCATTCTGAGGATCCTGGAGGCAGGATCACCATTTTGGACTAAGGTAGGGGTTAAAAGTCAGTGATCTGCTGTTTTGCTTTTCTGACCTGCAGGTTGAACCCCAATTTCTGTCTCTGAGTGTTTTGATTAATTATGCTATAGCCCCAGAAACCAGGAGGATAAATTTAAAAAGCACAGATAATGACATCAGCATTTCAGAGGAAGAGGGGAAGGTAAGGGCTAAAGAGTACTGGAAGAATTTGAAAGGCAACATAAACTTCAAATTTGAGAAGCTGAGTAGATAAGAATATGGCATGATTATCTGAAAAGTTCTGAAAATAAGTCTTGAAAACATCCCTGGAAAAAAAAGATATCAGAAAATAATTCAGATGATAGCAGACTTTATATCAGATACCATGGAAACTTGGGTGACATGATAACATTTTGTTTTCAATTGCTTCAAGAGAAGAATTGGGGATTTATGATCTTAGATCCAAGAAAAACATTCCTCAGGAACAAAGGAAAGCAAGACTTTCTCAGATAGATAGATAGATAGATAGAGAGAGAGAGAGAGAGAGAGAGAGAGAGAGAGAGAGAGAGAGAGAATATTTCTCAATTTCTCACCAAACTGATGGGAACACAGGCACTGTGTCCTGGAAGTTCAAGCATGGATTTCCCCTCACTAGCAGCTGATTCATGCATCTGCAATACCTGCTTTTTTCCTGAAGACCCTAAGGCACAGGGATCATCACAGAAGAGAGGCCAGAAAGGTTGTAAGATCCAAGGGAGTAGATGTGCAGCCAAACAGAATTTGCTGCCTTGAATGACAGTATAGCACACCAACTCACTGTGGCAGGGACTGCAAACACAAGACCTACACAAGGTAAACCAGTCAGAATCCCAGTATGTATGGGGAGAGCTCGTGAAGTTCCACTAGAATCTGAAGGGCTGCTGGCAATGGACACTGCCAAATGGAAAGACAGATTTCTTCAGGGATGTGGAAGCCCTGAAGGTCTACTCATGCTCAGGGGGATGGTCTCACGGTAGACTCAGCAGATTTGGGGATGGGGGAGGGAGGGGAACAGAAAGGGTAGAGGGGAAGGAAGAAAGCAGGGAGGGAGGGAAAGAGAGAAGGAATGAGGGAGAGGGAGATGGAGAGAGGCAAGAGATGGGGTTAGGAGAAGAAATGAGTAGGTAAATTTGATCAAAACACATTATATGTGTGATTTCCCTCTGTATGCTGTGAATATGTTTTATTAACATTTGTTAATAAAGAAGTTGCTTTGGGCCTATGGCAGTAAAGAATAGAGCAAAGTGAGAATTCCAAGCAGAGACAGAGGAGAAAAGAAGGCAGAGTCAGAGAGACGCCATGTAGTTGTCAAAGGAGAAAGATGCAAGCCATCAACCAGAGCCTTACTGGTAAGTCACAGCCTTGTGGTGATATGCAGGATAATATAAATGGGTTAATATAAAATGTAAGAGTTAGTTAATAAGAAGTCTCAGCTAATAGGCTGAGCAGCATTTTAATTAATATAGTTTCTGTGTGATTATTTCAGGTCTGGGTGACTGGGAATGAACAAGCAGCCTCCAATGTGTGTATGAATTAAGTCAAATATTTAAAAGACCCCTCTAGGGGCTCCAATGTGACTTGTTCCTCCCCAGTACCATTCTCCTCAGGAGCCCAGGCCCAGCTAGGCAATCAGATAAGCGACTACCAGTCAAAGTAGGGATCCCTTACTCTGGCTTCATCGATGGTCCTCCCGGACACCTGAAGTATCAGAAAGAACAATGAAAGCTCCAACAGAGGAGGGAGGAGGAAGAGAGTTTAAGAACTGGGAGGTGGTACAGTCAACTGTCCCGAAGCTGCACCTCAGAGCTGAGTGCCCACAAAGCAATCGCTCAGAGTTTGCCTCCAGGGAGGACAACCTTTCTTACCCCTGAGAGGGAATTTCTGGGTAAAGTCCAATTTGCTGGAAGATACTGAGAATTTAATGTTGCTGTTGTACAAATATTATTAAATCAGCTTGAGTTAAGAAGCAGAACATTTTCATTTGCCATTATCTTGAGCCATTTGTATAATGTGACTCATGCGTCTCTTTCACCAAAGTCAGATGAAGCTGCAGATAATTCCACCCCCTGAATCTTGGTCCACCTGGACTGGAATTCAGGTTCTGCAGAATTTCTCCATTATCACAAATTCTTTTTTGGCTGATGTCACTATCACCTGCCATATAAATAGCAGTATTAATATAAAAAATGACTCAGATTTGAGGAGTTTGTGAAAATAGCATAAAGGGTAAGAAGAATTATTAGGCGCATAGGCGTGTGCCTATTATTTCATTTAATGCATAAAATACTGGCGGACAAACAGGGCGACAGTTCCTCTTCAGAACTGAAGGAAAAAGAATTCAGATTTGGTCAGTCATAAAACCAGGCTTTACATCCAGGTCTCTCTGACACCATATGCCTTCCTTTACATCCCAGTCCATGTGCAATTGGAGGCTAGAAGTAAGATCATGAAAAGTGTTTCTCAAATAATAATGTTCAAGACACAAAAACATGGAACCAAAGCACATATGGAAAGTGTTTCTCAAATAGTAATATCCAAAAGACAAAAACATGGAGCCAAGACACATCTTTGGGACATCTCACAATGCCTTAGGTGACTACGTGGGAGTCCTGTCTGAAAGTGAAGAACAGATTAGAGCAGCGTGCTTCTGAGATCCACTTCTACTTCTGCCTGCTATTGTACGCCTCCTGGAAATCACCCACAAGGGAAGAGCCACGCCTCCCTGTTCCCCAAGTCTCATGTCCATCAAACCCAAGAAATGTGGTGAGCATCAAAGCTGCACACCCAGAGGGCTGGGCAGATTGAGGACACCAAGTTCTGGATCACTTCTCTGTCCAAGACAACATGGGAAAATTGTTAACAGCACTCTGCTTGGTGGGAGAAAAATGACTAGCTGGGCATTTTTCTTGGACAACTTTCTATTACTCCCAATCCAAAGAAGAAAAGAAAGAAGGGAGGGAGGGAGGGAGGGAGGGAGGGAGGGAGGGAGGGAGGAAAGAAAGAAAGAAAGGAAGAAAACAGATGTGCCCAGAAATATTTTGTATTTTGTCTGTGGCCACAATTTTTTGTATGTACCATATATTCTTTATCTTGTATCAGTCTCATTAGCTGGGCATCAAAGGAGAAACAGACAGTATTTCACTGTGTGTTCAGTTACATGGCATACATAACTCCTTAACCTTAAACAATGTGCCATTTCCATCATTAAGAAAAGACAATAAGGCTTAATAGCAAAAGCCATATGCCTGAAACCACAATTTGTGTCTTTCCTCACCAAATCTGAGCAGATGGCCACAAGCCTACTGAGATGATTCAGACTGAGTGCATGATTCTGAGTCACTTCCTAAGACGAGCAGAAGGGGTTGCAGCTAGTCATCTTAGGATCCAGGTAGTCTCATGGGATCTGGAAGGCCCCAGGAATTGAGTTCTAGAGGCCTTGTATGCATGGGATCCAGACCAGAGATCAGGATTCCAAGGTTGTGACTCTTCTTCACTTGGAAGCTGGAAAGGAAGGATGGTATTGAAAGCACTGTCTCATGTATCCTGCTTCCTGGTGTCCTGCGAGCATGTTGTTGTTGAGAGTCCAAGTCAATGGTGTTCTGCCTACGTGAGAGTGAAGATGCGGGATGCAGGTCACAGGGGAAAGATGATCCTCACCTTGGCAAACACCACATCAGGGCTTCTGTGTATATTATAGCTCCTTTGAAGTGTGAGAATCCCATTAGTGTCCATGTGGCTTGACTGAAAGGTGGCATGTCTCTGTGCTAGAATAAGGTGGGACACGGGCACAGGTTACCTGTGTGATGCCTCCTGTGTATCAGAGAGTAGTGTATCAGATCACCAACTGGAAGGTTCAGCCGGTAAGGAGAGGAGGTGTACACTAGAATAGAAACCCACCGTGCTTCCACTGAGTGCCCCTGAGATATTTAAGGAGTGTGTCAAACAGAGAAATTGGGGACCCTAGAAGAGTTTGTCTGAGCAGAGGAGAGAAATATCACTGGGTACTATTGTCATCACTTTGATTTTAACTACTGAGGTTGCCTAGGAAACCCAGATTACAGCCTGCTGTGCCGAAACCTGAGATAATGGGAAGATTCAGCTACAAGCAGACCTTGGAGAAAGAGGAAGGGGGTAGACAGCATAGCCGGCTATGAAGTCCAGGGTTATGTATCCCAGTACCCTTTCAATGTGAAGTGACATAATTAAACAGTTCATTGTGGGCTTTTTCTCCTTAAGGAAAAAAATGTACCTTCCCAGAGGCTCTGATGTTTTCAAATCTAAAAATGTTATGGACTTTCTCCTTTAAAAGACACTATAAACTATCCACTTTCCTGCTGTCACTCCAAAAGGTCAGCAAAATTAATAGCACAATATTAGGTATGCACACCTCCACCCTTCTCACTAATACCGTGGACACCACTTGTCCATTTCTTTCATTTTCCTTCTCCACTCCACTCCCCTTCTCTCTCTCCCCAACCACTCTTCCTTTTTCTGTGCTAGGATCAGATACCAGAGCCCTGCACATGGTATGCAAACACTGAACCGCATCTCCAACCCTCTATCTTTTTATGCAATTCTACTCCTGCCTCCACAGATTTCAGGGAACATCCACTCCTATACATCAATAATAATCAAGAAGTTAGTTCCTGTGCTTGGTGATCTTGAGGGATTTTATTGGTTAGGTCATTTAAGGTATGGTGACCCACCCTAAATCTGGGCCACACTCCATGGTGACCACCCACACAGAATGAGGTGGAAGAAGGAAGCTTTGGCTTTTTGCCTACTTGCCCTCATTCTTGCTGGCAAGTTCATCTATCCTGTTCCTGAGGCTTCCTGTGCTGGCAGTAGAATGACTTTTTTGAAATTCCAATGTAGACTGAAGACCAGCAGATCTCTGGGTCTCCAGAACTGGATTGGGAGTGCCGAGATATCTAGTCTGGGGGACTAAACAACCTGCTCCTTGGCCTTTCTGTAGGGAGGCAGTCACTGCTTGACTACTTGTACCAGTCTGTAAGTCCCTCTAAGAAACCTTATATACACACTTTATTCATTTGACCAAGTCTGTCCTGTAGAGAACCCAAACTGATACCATTCCCAATGCAATACTCCCCTTCTTCTAGTGAACAACCTGTATGGCTGTAAATTCACTAAGGTACAAGAAAACGCAGTGGTGTAAAAAGAGAGGGTTTTCACTGTTTTTATTGCGCTATACATTTTTCTCCACTCCGCTCCTCTCTGCCCCTCTCTCCTAATACTCTCTCCCATGACTCCCACGCTCTTAATTTACTCAGGAGATCTTATCTTTTTCTCTTTCCTATGTAGACCCATGCATAGCTCTCTTAGGGTCCTCTTTGTTGTCTAGGTTCTCTGTGATTGTGAATTGTAGGCTGGTTTTTCTTTGTTTTATGTCTAAAAGCCACTTATGAGTTAGTATGAATTATATTTGTCTTTCTGGATCTAGGTTACCTCACTCAATTTAGTTTTATTTTCTTTTTTTCTTTTCTTTTTTTTAAAGTTTATTAAATTATAAAAGTTTCCATTTCCACCCCTCCTCCCAACACCCTCCCACTTCCCCCACTCCCTCTCCTCCTCCCTCTCCATCCCTAAGAGTAGTCAGGGTTTCCTGCCCTGTGGGAAGTTCAAGTTCCTCCCCCCTCCCTCCAGGTCCAGGAAGGTGAGTATCCAAACAGACTGGATCCCAAAAATCCAGTATATGCAGAGGAAACAAGTCCCAGTGTCATTGTCAATGGCTTTTCAGAAAGACTCCGGGCCCGCGACATCCAGGGAATCCGGCCACATTCAGAGAATCTGGTTAGATCACGTGCTCATTCAGTTCCAGTCCAGCTGGCCTTGGTGATCTCTCATTAGATCAGTCTCCTTGTATCAGTAGGTGATGGCCCGCATCGCAGTCCTGATTTCTTTTTTCATTTTCTTCATCCTTCTGCTCCTCATTTGGACCATAGAGGGTTCGGTCCGGTGCTCCAATATGGGTCTCCGTCTGTATCGCCATCCAACATCGGATGAAGGTTTCCTCTGCTCTTGCCCTCCTTGTTCACGTTCTCCTTCCTTCTGCCTCTCGTTTGGACCTAGGGAGCAAAATGTTCATCAGTATGGTTGTGGGCCAAGGCCGGTTCAGGCACCCTCTCCTCTGTCCAGAGAACAATCTGGCCTGGGATGGGGGGGAGGGAGAATGGATAGATATGGGATCAGGGAAGTATATACCTCAACTAAGGGAGTCATTTTGATGGTTTACAAGAGACTTGAGTATAAAGGGGATCCCAGGTCCAAGGAGAGATCTCCAGATAGTTTTATTTTCTAAATCCATCCATTTGCCTGCAAATTTTGAGATGTCATTATTCTTTTCACTGTGTAGTATTCTATTGTATAAATATAATTAAGAGGCATCTAGGTTGTTTCCAGGTTCTGGTTATTACAAATGTTGCTATAAACATGGTTGAGCATATGTACTTGTGGTATGATTGAGCATCCTTTGGGAAAATACCCAAAAATGTCATTGCTGGGTCTTGAAGTAGATTGTTTCCTAATTTTCTGAGAAATCGCCATATTGATTTCCAAAGTGACTATACCAGTTTGCACTCCCTCCAGCAATGGGTGAGTGTTCTCCTTTACCCCACAACCTCTCCAAACATGTGTATGTGCTCATAGTTAAAAATGCCATGTCACCCGGTCCCACAATCGTTCAGTTCCCAAATAAACACACAGAGGCTAATAATAACTAATAAACTGTTTGGCCTATTAGCTCAGGCTCATTATTAACTAGCTCTTAAAACTTAAATTAACTCATAATTCTTATCTATCTTTAGCCATGTGACTTGGCAACTTTTCTCAGTAAAGTATTCTCATCTAGCTTCCTCTATATCTGGCGGGTGACTGACTCTCTGCCTTTCCACTTACCAGAATTTACCTAGTCTGGTTGCTCTGCCTATACTTCTTATCTTGTTACTGGCCAATCAATATTTTATTAAACCAAAATGAGTGACAAATCTTTACAGTGTGCAAGAGCATTATCCCACAGCATTTCCAAAAAAAACCTTAAATTTAGTCTCTTTTGTTTATCTTTTTTTCTGACCATTATCCTGAACAACTTGTAACCAACATGCTAAACAAAGACAAATATCCATAATCCAATTTTGGGGAATGTGGGCTACTTCGTGCTGATTGGAAATAATGATAATCTTATGGGGACCCAAAGAAAATTTAGTATTATAGCCAAGTCCTACCTATAGTATTCTGTGAGGCTTGATCAACTCAACCACAGTCTTAAACCTGTTCTGCATGCAGAACTCAGAAGAAACTATAAGAGACGTACTCTGGATCATCTGGGTTGTCTGTTTCCACTGGGAATTTTTCAAGAGGTCTATCTCAATCAAATCTTACTTCTTTTAATCAAGAAAGAATAGCATTTATAATCAAATGTCTTTTAGCAGCTGTTGCTCAGCAGTCAAACAGTTCAAAGACAGCACAATAAGATACAGTATCCAGACTCTCGGTGTATTTTCTATCTTTATGGGGCTTTTTTAAACTCTACTTCTTTTTTTATTTTTTAATTTTTGGTTTTTTGAGACAGGGTTTTTCTGTGTATTTTTAGCTATCCTGGAACTTACTCTGGAGACCAGGCTGGCCTCAAACTCACAGAGATTCATCTGTCCCTGCCTCCCAAGTGCTGGGATTAAAAGTGTGTGCCACCACACCCAACTACTCTATTTTTTAAAAGTACTTTCTCTACCCTATTTATTTTCTCTCTCAAGCCTATGTATATTTTTAAACATGCTATAAACTGTTTAGAGGTTTTTTATGTCTGAATATGTCTTTACTGCATATCTCTATCTTTTTTAACTACATGAGTCTTTAATCTGCTAGAGAACATGACTAGGATTAAAATTTAAGTTGTAAGAGCTAGTTAATAATAAGACTGAGCTAATAGGCCAAACAGTTTATACTTAACATAAGCCTCTGTGTGTTTATTTGGGACTGAAGAGCTGTGGATCTGGAATACAGAAACTTCCAACTCTCCCACATTATAAATCAAGAAAATGTCCCACAGGCTTGACCACAGGCAAATCTGATGGGACAGTTTCTCAACTGAGGTTTTCTCTTCCCAAATGAGTCTAGTGGTGTCAAGTTGACATAAAATTAACTAGCACAATTTCTATAAGAATTCGTGTCATTATTACTCTCACAAAGATAAGCAAGCACCAGAAAGCCAGAAAACCCAAGGTTTAAGATAAGAATGGCTTGGTAGGTGGAGATGAGGACCTTCCCTCTGCTCTGCTAATCCCCATGGTATCTGTGGTACTGGTGTTAAGGGTATGCCATTAGCAGTGCTTGGCGATTGGTATCCTGTCTCTACTGGCCAAGAGAGAAGGCAAATAAGGGCAGGGAAATGACAGAAAAAGTGGGGTTCACATTTTCCAAAGAGATTCTGCTGGGAGAAGAAGAGCATCTGATGGCAATCCTACGCTTCTAAGTAAGGCTACTGGGAAATACATCTTTTGTTTTAAAGATAGCATCATTTGTCTTATCTGCAATGGAAAAGCCTCTTTTAGAAAATATAATTCCAGCAGAATCTAATGTCAGAAAAAGACAAATGAAACAAGATGCACAGATGTCTTAATCAACAAGAAAGTCACTCAAAGGTACTGCATTATGATAACATGCACTAGGAGCCACTATGTAGATACTGGGAGTTCAGTAAAACAGAAAAAAAAAACATATTAAATCTTGTAAAATAGTATCAGAGAAAAAAGAAAGACATTGAGATCCTAACATTGATCATCCCAAACACCACAAGGAGAGATAATTCCACAGTAAAGCAAAAGTCACTAAAATATATATACTTATAGAAACCACAGTTAGTATTCTAGCTTATCATTTTAATCATGGGCAGGCAGCTGTGGCTACCAAAAGTACGATTCCCTCTGCGTGACAACTAAAATTCTGAACAAACAGAGTAGAGGGAGAGCATGAATACTTTAAAAACCAACATTGCAACCAGTATTTCTGAGGCACAAGGAAAGATGATCTTCTCATGAAATAAGAACAGAATCCTCCTCAAGAGGAACATATAGAGAACAAACATTCTTCTTGAACATTAAAAGCATGGTGACTGAATTGAAAAACAACATAAGTGTCCAAAATCCCCAAGATCTAGGGCAAAGCTAAACAGCACAACCGAAACAAAAAGGAAATTAAGAGCAAAAATCAGGAAGTTCAATGTCATAGTTCTACAGAATGTCAGAGTAACCATCTGCTGAGTGACTTTCTCTGAGAAAATGCCTCTATTCACCATAAGCAGATGACAAACCCAAAAACAAAATGGCTCCGCCCAGGTTTAGATTGATTGAGCCGTGAGTTCAATTTGGGTTACCACGAGAACATGAGTGAGAAACTAGTTACAGGAATGTGTCCAACTTATAGGCAGCTCCAAGAGGACACAGTTTCCCACCAGCAATTCCGACAGCTTCCACAAGCTCAGGGAGGGGAGGGACCCCATGGGATGTTAGAAGATTCAGCTTTGGGAGGGTCTAATACCAGTAATCACAGCGCCTCTGGCATCAGGATTGCAACAGTTCTGCACATCATGCCTCAAGGACATTTTCGCACTATCATATCTATTTAACCAAATTTGTCACCAGGACTGAAAGGATACTCAGTGGGTTAAAGGCTTGCTGTAAGAGCATGAGAAACTGAACTAGATCCCCAGCACCCACGTAAATATCTGTCACATGTAACCTCAGGGCTAGAGTATGAGGGTGGAGAATGAGGCAGACAGACCCTAGGGGCTTGCTAAGCAGCCAATACAGGCAATATAGTAAGCTCTGCATTTAGTGAGAAACCCTGTCTCAAAATGTAGATTGGAGAACCATAGAGGAGAATACTCTAAGTTGCACTCTAGCATCTAAATGTGCAGGCACTGGTAAGCATCCCCCAACACATACACACACACACACACACACACACACACACACACACACACACACACACATATATATATATATATATATATATATATATATATAATTTTAGATAAATAAAACTTGTAAGAGAACTACGCTGGAAAGATGAGAAGGAGCTCATCTTTCTACACTGGAAGGAGCTTTCTACACTGGAAACACTAGTTTCCAGTGTAGAAAGCTAACTTCATGGTAAGAGTCCAGCACTCATCGTCTAGGGTGGGAGGATCAAGAGCACAGCTGCATAGCGTTAGAATATTGGAGATCTGCAAATGCCAAAAGGAATTTGAGGGTTGAAAGTGGTTGTCTTGAAGCTTAGGGCAAGAGATGAGAAAAGACAAATCAGGAGACTGCTACATTTTGTATTAAAAATTACTAATATTTTCACTTTGTAAGCTACATGCATGATAGTTTTTTTTATTTTAAATGTACTTTAGAAGCCTGGGATGTAGCTCCATGGTAGAGCACATGCCCCTGGGTACACAGCTCTGGGTTACTCTAAAGAAAAGCAGATAAGGCCTCAGGCGATTAATTCCAATATTTTAAGACACTCGATCCTTGCCTTGCTGGCTGAGGTGAGGTATGGTACAGACAGCAGCTGCATGAGCAGGCCTTCCCCCTACACATCTGGTCTGAACTTCTACGTCATTAGTCTCACAGTCAGTGCTCTCATCTCAAAGCTCCAGAATGTCATATAGCAGGCCTGTAACTCACTCCCATTATTTCTCTGAATCAGAGTGCCAGCAGCCGCCCTCCCCCGAGGAATAAGAAGACATTACATCATCTGGGAGATGGCTCAGTGGGTAAGAGCTCTTGCTGAGCATGCATGAAGTTCTGAGTTCAGATCTCCAACACCCATGTATAGTTACACATATCCCTGTAACTCCAGCCCTGAGACTGGGGGAGGCTGGCAGAGACAGGAGAAGCTCTGTAGCTTGCTCACTGTCAACCTGGACCTAGGTTCAGAGAGATAGTCTGACTCAAGGGAATGAGGCAGAGTGTAATAGGTTAGGACACCAATGTCCCCCTTTGTCACCACAAGTGCACACCACCCCACACAGATATTATCAGTATATACACATAATATGTGTACATATATAATATATGGAACCATTATCACTGTGGATAATTTAAGAGAGCTACAAGTACATTAACGTTTTCAGAATTTTTTTTCTTGGGATTTTACTTGGTCCTGCAACAGTGAGAAAGGTGAGGCCCAGCAGAAGCCTGGAGAGCTTACATGACTTCCTAAAGGCCATCAAACAGAAGAGCAGAGCCGTGAGGAGAGAGTCACTATGACTCTCCTGCCACGCTGGGCAGCAGGCTTGTTTTCAAATTTCATGTAGTTTCCATTTGCATAATAGCTCCAATTGTTGGCAGCCGAACAAACAGATGGTGGAGAAAGGATGAGAGTGTGTGGGAATGAACTTCTGTAAATTCCAGCCAGCCTGGGAGCAAGATGCCCTCTGCCCAGATCGGCCCCAGAAGCTGACACACAAACAGCCAAAATTAGGAGCCCTGTGACTTCTCCACTTTCAAGGGTCTCTTTCACAACTGGAAATACCCGTGGGAAATAGAGTATATTAACATTTATGAATTAATACCATAAGGGAGAATGGTTGATTGATAGCTAAAAATAAGACTGAAATATTAGAAGATGTTTAAGAAAAGAGTAAAATGCCTATGATTTTCTAATTTGAATTTTTTCCTGAATTAATCCTAAAAATCCTGATCAGAATCTTTAATTTTATTTTTTAGAGTGTAAGTGTTTTCCTGCATGAGCATATACACCTTGTGTGTGTAGTGCCCACAGAGACCACAAGAGGGCATCAGATACCGGAATAAAAGTTACAGACTGATGTAAATGGCCATG
This sequence comes from Myodes glareolus, assembly GCF_982192425.1. Taxonomy (NCBI): domain Eukaryota; kingdom Metazoa; phylum Chordata; class Mammalia; order Rodentia; family Cricetidae; genus Myodes; species Myodes glareolus. The sequence goes on from NC_142039.1 coordinate 7,937,054, forward strand.
TGGCTCCTAGAAATCCATCCTAGGTCTTCCAGAAAAGATGTCAGCACTCTTAGCCCCTGAGCCATTTCCCCAACCCCTTGGCCAGAATTTTTTTTAAGAGAGCACTTTTACAAGAACATCTTAAGTGTCCAGTTTTCATTTTTGTCTATTGGTAGATATCTAGTGACTAGAAAAATGATTGCCACCAAAACATAAAATGCCCACCAAGTGTAGGTCACTGAGAAGTATTTCAGACAAATCCCGTGATATCCTGTCACTTCGGCATCCCTTTAACAGCAGCTGGGCATTCATTCCATCATGTTCATTGGAATTTTTTCCCTCTTTTCAATCAAAGTTGCAAGTTGGGCATTTTCAGCCTTTGCCAAGCAGAATCTGAAGGAACTTTCGTGGGGCTGCTCAGGGTGTGGGAGTGTGGCATAAGGCTCTGAGAAGGGCGAGGCCAAAAATAAACTCTGTTGATCCCTTTGAGGTAGTCAACAGTGTGTCCATTGCCACTATGGCTTCTTGACTCATTATTAGCATTCTCCTTTTCTGCTTTTAATGGCTATTACACAAACATTTATATTCATGGCCTGTTCAAAGTCACTTGTGCTAGCTCTGTGTATAATGAATATTGAACTCTCTGCAGATTTAAATATAGAATAAAGGATAATTGTAAGATATCCCAATCAGGCTTTCCGCTAATCTCCACATATTTTAAAGGCATACCGCACAAAGGTCACATAAGTGCCTTCATGGGAAACCCTGCATTCAGGGCTGTTTCCGAAGCCTGTTTGCAGCTGAGTGTTGCTAAATCAAGCACTAAAAACGAGATTTACACTGGTTGTTTGAAGCTGAAAGCCAGCTGCAGCTGCCATTAAAGCAATTCAATTTCTTTTTTATAAAGCACAAGTAAGGCTCAATTTACTAAAGTTTTATTTCCTTTTTATGTATCCCATATGCTGGGGGGGGGGAATTAAGTTTATGAGATTAAAAATGAGTTTTATGCTAAATGTTTACAAAGTTTCAACTGGCTTGCTCTTGCCGGTCCTTTAACCTACCAAGTTCAAGTTCTGGCTTTTTTTTTTTTCCTTTGTCATTTCTAGGAAAGAAAAGTTTTGTTCTCAAAAGGAGGTTATCTAGCTCCGGGACTTCCTTGTTTGTTACATATGATTTTCCAGCAGTTGAGGCAGACAGATAAGTTAGTTTCTTCATGGTATTACAATCCTCAGAGAAGGTTCTCACAGGGGCTCAGGAACATTTTCCAGTGGTTATTTGTCCCCCATCCCTCAAATCTGGTTGAGTATACCTCATCACTAATCACAAATGATAATACTTCTTAAAAGGGAAAATAGGAGTTGGAGAGATGACTCAGTGATTAAGAGTGTGCACTGCTCTTCCCGACAACCCAAATTCAGTTCCCAGCATACACATCAGCTCCACGGTGCATGATGCCATCTTCTGGCCTCCATGTGCATTACATTCATACACACACATACACACATACACACACACACACACACACACTCACACACACACACTCATGCGCACAGACATACACATACACACACATACATACACACATGCACACACACACGTGTGCATGCCAACATACATACACATATACACATGCACTCATATACACATACACTCACACACACACAAACATACACATGCACACATATGCAAACACACATACAATTTTTAAAATAAAAAACAAAAATGAAATTGCATTTCCTACTCTAAAACTCACAAGGACTAAGGATTATTTTTTTTTAAACTGTGTATTACGGAAGCTTTCTTGACATCCATTTTTAATGTAGGCACAAGCAAATTCCTTCTTTCTCTAGAACTCTTTGGCCTTTCCTATTTTTTTTAATGATTTATTATCTTTTTTTCTTCTGACCTCAGTTTCCCTCTCCTCCCTCCTCTCTACCCGCCCCATCCACTCCTCCTGCATTTCTATTCAGAAAAGGGCAGGCCTCCCATGGATGTCAATCAAACAGGGTCTATAAAGCTGCAGTAAGACTGAGCCCCTCCCCACATATTAAGGATGGGTAAGGTGATCCAGTATGAGTTGGATCCAAAAGTCAATAAAAGAGTCAGAGACAGTCCTTGCTCCTACATTAGGAGTCCTATAAGAAGGGCCTAGGTCATTCCCATGCAGGCTCCCTGGTTGTCAGTTCAGTCCCTGTGAGCCCCTGTGAACTAGGTTAGGGCTTTCTTATGGTGTCCTTTACCCTTCTGGCTCCTCCAATCCTTCCTCCCCCTCTTCCACAGGATTCTGCAAGCTCCACCTAATGTTGGCTGTGGGTCTCTATATTTCTTTCCAGTGGTTCCTTCTATTAGAGAATTTATCATGCAAGGTGGGTTTGATTTTATAAGGCGGGCTACAAGAGCACACGAAGATGAGAAAGTCACAAGGACAAAGAAGTCCTTCAGGTTACCAATGGAACAGAGCTGAGTGTTGACACCCCAGTGCTGTGGACAACTGAGTTGCTCTCTCTCGCTTCCTTGTCTCTGCCTCTGACTCCTTCCTGAACGGGTCATCTGTGCCTGTGTGGATAGATACAGGCTGCCACAGATGTCAGAAACAATTGTAAAGAGAATAAGTTACGAATTGAACCAAAAGAAGCAAGAAAGTTAATGTATATCATTTTTGAGCCTGAGCAAATCAGAAAACAACATGTAGAAATTCAGAGGATGTACTTGCCAGGTGCAAAAGATCTACTGGTCACAATAACTATTAGCTCCTCCACAGTGTAGTTTCTTCATTTGTGGAGTAAGGATAATAATTCTTCTAAGCAAAAGTGAATCAGTCTATGCAAATTACTTAGAATAGTGACAAGCTGAGTAAGTATTTCCTGCCATCATCATCATCAGAATCCATGTGGGAAATGGTAGCTCACTTCGAGTTTGATGGTGGCATTAAAAATTTGAAGTGGAAATTTCAAGGAAGTACTGGGGTTTTAAATAAACGCTGGCTGTCTTTTTAAAAACTTTTGTAGCTTTCTCAAAATGGAGACAGGAAAAGGAAGGAACTAAAATAGAGGGTGGAAGGCTCTAAGTGGGGATGCGGAGCATAGAAATCGTGGCGAGCAGAGGGTGAGTGGGGTCAACCAGGCCAAGTAAGTCAGAAAACGCCTGCTTCTTTGTAAGTTCATTAAAAAAAAATGAAAAATTATGAAGTAGAACCAAAAGAGAAAGAGAAAAAATGAACAATAGTCAAAAACAAAACTAAATAAAAAAATTGGAAGATTTATGGGGGGGGGGCAAGCAAGAAAAGAGCCAGTGAAGATTGAAAATCAAATCACAATTCCTCATAAGTAACAAATCAAAATTCCAAGTGTCTCCCAGGGTTTCCTACCCTAATTCTATTCTTTTCATTTAAACTAAGTGAGTCATTAAGATTTTATTATTTCAGTCCAGCTGTGAATTTGAACTCATTTATAAACAAGATTTTCAAAGAATTGGTGACCCATACCCATTTATCTCCAAGTACCACATGGCTAAGGTCAGAAACTCAAGAAGGGGCTTTCCTGAGTTCATGCCCCTAGCTTCGCCACTCAGCAGCTACAGCTCCTGGGCTGATTATCTTTCAATAACTAAAAGTTCACATCTCTAATGAGGAGATTCAAGTAATAAAAGGCCCATTGGGCTGTCGTGAGAATGAAAGGAAGTCACGCACATGAATTGCTTCCAGAAGTGTATGGTTACAGAAAATATTCCATTCAGTAAACCTTAAATAACACAGACCTACCTTGTACAATTAAATCTTAATTCTTTCTCCTCTGAGAAGAATTCTAAAATTGCAGTCAAATCCCAAGGAATCTCAGCCTGCTATCAAATAAATGCAACTTTAACACAGCCCTCATCTTCTCCTGCACCCAACTGTACGTCTCAAATGGGACAGGGCAGGCAATGATCATATTTACTACAGGAGAGATGCATGGAATGAGATGAGGTGGGGAGAAGGAACAGCAAGAAAATCCTGTAGAAATTTTCTACAGGAAAATCCTGTAGAACAGAAGAGCAAAGAGAGCTGCAAGAGGCGGGGAAAGCCAAGGATCTCTGAACTCTCTCTCTCTCTCTCTCTCTCTCTCTCTCTCTCTCTCTCTCTCACACACACACACACACACACACACACACACACACACACACACACAAACACACACACACACACACACACCTTAGAAGTCCATCTTGGACCTCTAAACTAGAAGACACAGCAGACATAAGAAGTGTTGTTAGCCTAATCTCCCTCATTATAATAAAGTACTTGAGATAATGAGCCTATAAGGAGAAAGGGTTGATTCGGCTCTCCATATTGAAGGACTCCGTTTATGATCAATTGGCCTTATCACTGTGGGCTTATGGTGAATGAAGCACATTAGGGCAGACCGAAATCATACACCCATAACTGGGGATGAAACTAGAGACCAAATCTTTAACACATGGGCCTTTGACAGTCATTCCAAATCCAAACTACAGCAAGTACAGATTATATCTGGGACCAGGAAGGAGTCGAATAACGTAGTCAGACCTACAACACGGGTCAGCCAGCTCACTGTGGTTTTATTTATCCTGCAGTAATACTGACTATATTCACAGTATTGAAAAACTTTAGGCCTTCATTTATCAAGTTATAATAGGCTTTTCCTGTACTTCACCTGTAAACAGCAAATGGCTCTAAGTTGATTAGCAACCTCTTAAACCTGTGCTGCTGTGTTTTTTTTTTCCTGTCCCATCCAGCTGGACTCTAATTTCCCTGAGGGCAGATGTTATATAACTTTTCCTGGAAATAAATGAACAAATACCTATTTACCCAAGATGGGCACCAACAACAGACAATCCCAGCCAAGTCTAGTTTAGTAAAACCGGTGAGGTTCAGGGAGCTGCTTACATGAGCATGCATGACTCAGAGGCAGCTGCTGTCCCAGAGATGCCTGCCTGAAGAGCAGGCAGCTGAGCTGGCCAGAGCTCCTCTCCCAGCAATTGTCACTGCTGGTATAATTGGTGTGCTCATGCATGTGTGTGTGCATGTGTATGTGTTTGTGTGTGTGTGTGTATGGGGTGTGATGTGTGTGTGGTGTGGTGTGTGTGTAGCGTGTAGGGCATGTGTGTGGTGCATATGTGTGGTGCATGTGTGTGGTGTGTGTGGCATGTATGTATTGTGGTGTGTGTGGCATGTGTGTATGGTGTGTGTGATGTGTATGTATGTGTTGTGGCATGTGTGTGGTGTCTGTGTGGCACATATGTATGTGTGGTGTGTGTGGCATGTATGTATGTATATTGTATGTGTGGCATGTGTGTATGGTGTGTGTGATGTGTATGTATGTGTGTGTGTGGCTTGTGTGTGGTGTATGTGGCATGTGTTTATGTGTGGTATGTGTGTGACATGTGTACATGTGTGATATGTGTGGTGCATGTGTTTATGTGTGGTGTATGCGTGTGGCACATGTGTATGCGCCAATTATTAACGAATCAATCCCACACCAGTTATGTTTTAAGGGGTTATTTATTTGGCGGGGGGTAAAACTTACATACACCATAAACCGTCAGGAAGGGAGCCTAGTCGCTGGAGCAGGAGCCGGGAGCAGCAGCTGAGACCGAGCACCGGAACCAAGAGCCGGAACCAAGAGAGCCTTATCCGGAACTGCTTCTCTTTTTAAGAGAGAAATATACTACGCCCCAGTGGGCTGGTATTTCAGCAGCTATTGGCTGACGGAGCGGAAGTCGCTCCCCGCTGCACTGTGGGCTCCTGCTTCAGTGATTATTGGTTGAGGCAGCGGAAGTTACTCCCACAACATGTGTGGCATGTGTGTGGTATATGTATGGCTTGTATGTATGTGTGGTGCATGTGTGTATGTGTGTAGTGTGTGTGATGTGTATATGTATGTGTGTATTGAGTGTGTATGGTGTGTGTGATGTGTGTATTGTGTGTTGTATGTGTGTGTTGACAGAGGCTGCTGATTAGTCCCCGGCTCCCCTGACCTGAAATAACCACATAGAAATCATATTAATTGCAATACTGTTTGGCCAACAGCTTAAGCATATTGATAGCTAGCTCTTACATCTAGAATTAGCCCATTTCCATTATTTTATATTTTATCATGAGGCTTGTGGCCTGTTGGCAAGGATCCAGCTGGCAGCTCATGTGTTTCACCTCTGGCAGCTAAATGGCATCGAATAACTCGACCTCTTTCTTCTAGCATTCAGCTTAGTTTTCCCTGCCTAACTCTGCCCTGGACAGATCCAAGACAGTTTCTTTATTAACCAATGGTATTCACAGCATACAGAGGAGAATCCTACATCACCTCCCTTTTTCGGTTTAAATAAAGGGGAAGGTTTTAACTTTAACACAAAAAATTACATATAACAAAACAGGTATCAAGCAAGAGTTACAGTTACAATATTTATATCTACTTTATCTTTTATCATAACTAAGGAAAGTTATAATTATAACTATCTATTCTTCAACTCCATCAAAGACTCGAGAAGAATATAATATTACCTAGGTAAACAGGAAGTGCATTGTAAGCAACTTCCTAAACTCTAGAATTGATAGAGATATCTCGCTACCTGTACAATCACCCAAAGTTCTTCTGTAATGTGGTGGGCACTTATCTTTAGCCTATAGGCCCATAGTATCAAGCATACTCTTCCATGAAGCAGGAAATTTCAAAGATAATTCTGCCTATATTGGCAGTTTGTCAGTCACTTCCTTCTGTGTCCTTCAGAATGTCTGGCAGACTCTTTCATAAAGCAGGAACCCCAAAGAACTGTCTCATCTTCATTAAGCAGCTTCAGCAGCCATAATCTCTATGGGTGCTGCATGTCCAGTTCATACAACATAATATCAAACAGTTAGGCAAGAACAGTTTCTTGCCAGATGTATAACCAACTCCATAAGGAGCCTCTTTGTTGCCCACCATCCTCTTGAAGTAGATTGGTTCTGCCAGGAACATATGTGTCTCACATAGCCATGAAAAGTTCTAAGCTCTTAAAACATTTTAAATGCCATATTCTGAAGGTTTCTGAAAGATCTGAATACCTATCTAACTGAAATATATTGCAATATATCTAGAAAACCTAACTAACATGACTACAAAGCATGACTATTATAGATGGCTATATATTAATTTATATTTCTTAATTATACATTATATTTTTAAATGAGCTGCACAAACACAATACATTTATTATGTGCAGAAAAATACATATAACAAGATTGACCTTAAATTTGTATCAGTGGACCAAGATCCACACCAATGCAAATCTCTATAGCCTATCCTCTTTAAATGGAAACAAACATTTATAAACAATATTTGGAAATATGGTCATAGTTCTTTCCAAACTACTTCCCGCTTTTTGTTGGGTGAAGTAATTTTGGGGGGTGTTCATAGTGACCTTTTAGGGGGTCTTGGTCCATGAAACCACATTAGTCTGGAAGAATTCCACAGGTTCTCATCCTCTGTGGAAACAAAAGAAGAACCCCTTTTCCAAAGCAACAAATCCTTAGACCCAAATTCTGAAGTCATGATACCTTTATAATATGCATGTTGGTGTAGCTTAACAGCCCATACAATGAAGTATCTCTCTGTACTTAGCTCCTTCACGTCAAAAAAACTCAAAGAAAATACAATAATATACATAACACAGTTTATCTGTGTATATTCCATCTTTATGTGGCTTATTTTTTACTCTATTACTTTTTCTACAAGTTTAATATTTATTTTATTGTCTTTACTCCTTTAATCTATGACTGTCTGTACTCTTTTATATTACATTTACTGTATTTTTACTCTTTTTCTTCTCTCTCTCAAGCCTACATACATTTTTTTTTAAAACACACTGTGATCCATTTAGAGGTCTTTTTCACCTGAATCTCTTTATTGTGTATCTATAATCCTTTTCTGACCAGGACTACTTCTTGAAATGCTAAGCAGGTATGGCTAGGGCCAACAGGGCCCTGACTGCTTGCTCAGCCCAACACAACATGGCGGAGATCCATTCAGTGCCTCTGAGACTGCCTGGTGGGAGCCACACTCACCACCTCAATTTTGGTAACCAGTTGGCCCATGCTATCACCAAGCGATCTGTATCATGCTTCCCACAAACCCCGTTCAAGTGCTTGGCCCCCTGAAAGAGCCAGAGTTTGTGCTGGCAGCACAGATCGGCAAGCCACAAGCCACCTTTTTGAAAGCCTGCTTTTATTTTTTATTTTATTTATTTATTTATTTATTTATTGCTTGCTACTGCTGAATCAGGAAGACCTCTCTTAAGGGAACTGCAGCACACTGCCAGCAAACAGAGCAAGAAGCTGTGTTAAAATCTGTTTTTTTTGTGTGTGTGTCTAGAATTCCTTTCCAAGCACTCTCAGGTTTCATGTGGATTTAGCTAGCACACATTGGACAGAGGTAGGTTGTTTCCTATCGGCTGCCCCAACCCAAAATAACCACGCAGAAACTATATTAATTGCAATACTGTTTGGTCAATACTGTTTGGCCAATAGCTTAAGCATATTGATAGGTAGTTCTAACATCTATAATTAACCAATTTCCATTATTTTATATTTTACCATGAGGCTTGTGGCCTACTGGCAAGGTTCCAACTGACAGCTCACATCTTTCCCCTCTGGCAGCTACATGGTGTCTAGTGACTCCACCTTCTTTCTCCCAGCATTCAGTTTAGTTTTCCCTGCCTACTTCTATTCTGCCCTGGGCAGTCCCGAGAAAGCTTCTTTATTAACCAATGGTATTCACAGCATACAGAGGAGAATCCCACATCATATGTGTGTGTGTATGTGTGTGTCATGTGTGATGTATGTGTGCCATGTATGTATGTGTGGTGTATGTGTGACATGTGTATATGTGTGGTGTGTGTGGCGTATATGTGGTATATGTGTGACATGTGTATGTGTGGTATGTGTGGTGTATGTGTGTTATATGTGTGGCATGTGTATATTGTAGTGTGTGTGGCATGTATGTGGTATATGTGTGGCATGTGTGGTGTATGTGTGGCATGTGTATGTGTGATGTGTGTGGCATGTGTGGTGTGTGTGGTGTATTGTGGCATGTGTATGTGTGGTACATGTGTTGTGTGTGTGTGCGCACATGTACATGCTGGAGTTGCTTGCAAATCTTGGATATTTCAGAGTTCCCTGAGTCTTACACATTTGATTTTCTTCCTGAAGCTTATGAATCTCCCCATCTTGCCTTCTGGAAGGAATATTTATTTGATTTAGAGGAAACAGCTACACAACAGCAGGGCTCCTTTTAATTCCAGCTAAAGAAGAACATCTTCCACTGTACCTAGCACAGTGCAGTAAGGGGCAGGAGAAGAGCTGAAGAGCGTGGGGTCCTGTGCCTTGACTCCCAGCACTCACGAGACAGAGGCAAGTGAGTGTCTGTGAGTTTGAGGCTAGCCTGGTCTACATAGTGAGTTCCAGACCAGTCAAGGCTACACAGTGAAACCGTGTCTCAAAGAGAGAAGAAAATAGACGCCATGACAATACAAGAAGGTGACTCAGTTGGAAGGGATTTAGCATCACCACACAATCTTCCTCACCTCCGTCAGCTCCTCACTCCTTCCCCTTTCAAATAAGGCATTGTACCCTTAACATCTTTTAATAGGATTTTTGTTTTAGCAACATCTGACTTGGTATCAAAGACATGTTGCTTTACACTTCTGATCAGGACAGGATGGCGTTTGCTTGTGCCCCACCCCTCCACCTCTGTGGAGAATAAAAGTCAGGGTATCCCCAGTAGGTAGTTCAGTTAGGTAGGAAGCTCCCAGAGAACAGGAACAGAATAGTCCTCAAGACTAATTTACTTGACCTACAAAAAGTCAAATGCTGTTTTGTTAGCTGACTGCTATAGGTTGAAGGATAAAGAGATTAAATAGACAAAACTCAGGAAACGCATGAAAGCAGCTACATCTCAGGTGGAAATATAAACATCCAAACCGCAGCCGCTGTCTGCTGGGTCCCACAGACACCCATACCACTCCTCTCTTTTTCTCCTCCAGAGAGACCCAAGGTTACTCAGATGCGTGCCAATGTTTGTTACAGCTGCTTAAGGGCTAACAACTGAGGGAAGTCTCCACGCAGGTTAGACGCCTTCAGAATGAAGTGGTTGCTTCCCTCCCTCCCACGGGAGCTTGTGCCAGGTTGCTGCCATGTTCGTTTCTCTCACAAGCCATCTGCTGTGCCAGAATGGGCTGGGGATGGCAGGAGGTCCCTCCTCTGCCGCACCTTTTCTCCACACCGACACTGATCTCTTCATCTTTCTCGTGTGTTTCAGGATGGATGCTGGCCAGGCTGGGAGCTCTGAGCCTTGTGATCAGTGGAGACTTGCTGTGGTTTCATTCATCCTTAAACTTAGTGGGGGGAAAAACCTGCATTTGATTATTTACTGAAAGCCCAGGTTGTGGCCTTTGAGCTACAAGGTGTCTACAGTGTTGGGGAAGAGATGGAAATAAAAACATGGTGGCAAGACGGCGTGAGGCCTGTGGGGCAGTGGTTAAGCACAGAGCTGGGCTAAGGTGTGAGGCCAGCCTGAAAGATGACAGTGCCACAGAACACATGCCCCTGAGGTGAGGTGGTGGACAACTGACTTGTCCAGAGGGCAGGACGGCAGAAGGAGAAGGGCTAAAGGTTCGGGAGCGAGGGGTAACAAAAGGAGCACATGTCTAAAGATCTCATAGGCCCTTCCCAATGGAGGAGTCAGGAAAGATAAACTGGGCGATGGTGGCACACACCTTTAATTCCAGCACTTGGGAGGCAGAGACAGGTGGATCTCTGTGAGTTTGAGGCCAGCCTGGTCTACAGAGTATGTTCCAGGACTGCTTCAAACCCTACAGAGAAACCCTGTCTTGAAAAATCCAAAAAAAAAAGTTTTAATAATATAACTTTTAAATATGCGTTTTGCCTACATGTATGTCTGCACACCACATACATGCCTGGTACCCACGGAGGCCAGAAGAGGATGTCAGATTCCCTGGAGCTGGAGTTACAATTGGTGATGAGCTGCCGTATGAGTGTTGGGAACTGAGCACAGGTTCTCTACTAGGGCACCATGTACTGAGCCACCTCTCCATCCCCTAAATTATATAATTTTAAAGGTAGCTTCCCAAGGGAGAAAGACACAAAGGAGAGGCAACTAAATTGTGGCTGGGGAGGAACTAAGTAGCTGTTACAACAAGCCCCACAAAGAAATCATAAGGATCATAACAAATTGTGTAATAGTGGGGAAGAAAGAAATGTACTTCAGAAATAACAGTGACCATATGGACAGAGCACAGTGACTAGGAAGATAGGAGATCAAAAATGCAGGCACCCAAAATTGACAGGCTGCAAGCCTAGCATGGTGAAGCCACTCTCTGACACAGGGATCCTGAGGAATTTAGGAAGGAGTTAGTTGTTGGGAACAAGGAGCTCAGGATTTCCACATGATGTTCCAAGGCTATCCAATACATAATTATACACACGGGCCTGAGTTCAAGGGAAAGTTAGATACACAGGTTTAAGAACTCCGAGCACAAGCTGAAATGACGAGAGTATACAAGCGCTTAATCTCTCTCTCTCTCTCTCTCTCTCTCTCTCTCTCTCTCTCTCTCTCTCTCTCTCTCAGCCTGGGAATAATGAAAGATGATAGGAAATCAAAATTAGATTCAACCTAGCTTTTATTTTGAACTAATGAACTATGGTGACATTAAGCAGTTTTGCCCAAACGGGGCCATTGGCTAGCAGACACCACTGCTAACAGGAACCCCACAGATGTTACTGGGCATCCCAGTTCTTCCCACTTCCCATAACACATTCACGTAAATGCTCATAATGGAAAGGCCACTTAAAATTCATGTGTGACCTAAAACGAACATTTCAGAGTTAATGGGAAGCCCAGATGGTTTCACCTTCTCTTGGGATCATAGGATTTCATAAGGTCACTTTCCTTGGTTTGATCAAGGTGGAGTTTTGGTGGATGCTCTTAGTCTTTGTCTTCCTGATGCTCAGAACTCGGGAACTTGATCCTTTCCCGAGCCTTCTAAAGTGTTCAAGTCCTTTGGCTGTGCTCAAACAGCATCTACCTGCTATTAATCGGGACTCTTTAGGTCTTTAGACTTCAATTCAAATCATCTGAGTTTACTTCAAGACATTTGTGAGAATCTCACTTAGAGACTCCTTCCATCCGAGTCTCCACCTTGCTCTGCTCTTGGCTTCCATCTTGCATCCTTTGCGTTGGTTGCCTCCACAGAGCCGGAGCCGTCTCCAGCTCACACCTCTCAGGTTTAACCTCAGACTTGTTCTCTCCCAAGCTCAAAATGCTGAAGAAAATTATCAGGTTGGTTCAGTCTAGGAAGAAAGTGCCTTCTTCCCACAAGCACACATCCTGTGGAGGAAGCAATGGCATTCCCACTCCGCACCTTTTTAAAGAAGACAAACTAGACAGGCATCCTATGTCCACAGCAGTTTTCCCCCTGATGCTTGGGTCCCCACAAGTCTGCAGGCTTGATAAGAGAGGAACTTAGGTTTTAGAGCTACTTGCATTGTTATTCTGCTTGGGTGAGCCTCCAGCTCAGCCAAGTCACTGAACACCCCTGACTTCACTTCAAAGGTTAGAACACGCTGTTTTTGTAAGGTTTTGCGTCTCTTGGGCTGTCACTGCCTGCAACTTGTCGAGAATGCAGCTGCTTCAGGAACACCTGTGAAAGCTCCTTGACTGGGGTTGACCCAGCAAAGTCAGAGGAGCGAGGGAAAGGTCAGAGTTCAGGTGAGCAGCAGCATCAAAAGGAATAACCATTTTCATGCCTGGTTTACAAAACTATAAAAAGTGTGGTTGGTGGATTCACAGGAGACAAATTCACCATATTTTTGTGCTAATTCTGACTTCCAGAAACCCTATTTAGAGACATATGGCAATTTAAGAAAGCAGGAAACCACAGAACCTGACATTCTTGGAGCAACAAATAAAAGCTCCCTAAAAGTTAACAAGGCAAAGATGTGTGTGGATCCTGACACGTGAAGTTAACAAGGCAGAGAGATGTGTGCGGATCCTGACACGTGAAGTTAACAAGGCAGAGATGTGTGTGGATCCTGACACGTGAAGCTAACAAGGCAGAGATGTGTGTGGATCCTGACACGTGAAGTTAACAGTGCTTCGTGACTTAACTCTGCTGGAGGTGGTTGTGCCAGAATGGAGCCAGTGTGAAGCTTTGTTTCACCTACAGGTCCCCGGACGGATCTAAGACAGCCACAGTGTACTGTAGTAGGGGAGTATTTCTAATGGGCCTTTGAATGAATTGCTGGTTCCTTTTTGTCTCTTGAATAAGACATGGGACTGGTAAAGGCAGATTTGGAAAATACAACCATACCCAAGGCCACATCAAAGACTGCATTCAGAAAGAACTAAGTTGTAATATGTGTTACTTATTTTAGTTCATTCAAAGTTTTATAGCTGGCAATGGTGAGATGGTTCATGGGTAAAGATGCCTGTCACCAAATCTGAAGACCTGAGTTCGATCCCTGGATACACTGGGTAGAAGGAGAGACTCGACTCCCTTGAGGTGTCCTCTGACCTCCATGTGGCACCCACCCCCAAAACCTCCTCAAAAAAATGTCTTTTAAAAGAGTTTACAGCTATTTCTTCAGTGTGCACATTGAAAACATCCCCTTCAATTTAATTTCTTTATTATTTTGATTTTCTTGGTTATGTGGCCTCTCTGCTGGAGAGAACAAAGAAACATGTTTTTGTAACTTATTTCCTAATGCTAAACTTATACTAGCAAATAAATATTCATTCATAAATTGAGCAGACATAGTAGTTATGGTTCCTTTAAATTGGGAGCTATTAGAGTCCTACTATTTTCCAGCATGAGAAATCATATTTCATGTTTTTACCACAAGGTGGCTCAAATGGCTAAACCACCAGTTTCGTGTAATAGTGAGGGGGAAAAATATTGAAAGATTTATCTTTTTCTATCGTCATATACTTTATACTTTAATTTTCTACAAACTTTTGTATTATTTATAGATTATCGCTGTAATACTACACCCGGTGACAATTACTTTAATGTAGGTCATCATCTTGTGTGCCATTTTTATGAAGGAGAGGAGATTAATGGAGAAAATGATTTATGTTACAATTTGTCATAATAACGCAATAATAAAATAAATTAAAATTTTACCGGATGACTGCAAACAGTATTCAATGGAGTCTGAAGAGTTGGAGCCTTCAGCTGTTTTTCATCCTAATGTATCCAGGCATTTCTGGAGATTGCCTGCTTTATTTTCTGGCTGTTGTGATTATTTATGTCTCTTAGAGGCAAGCATTGCCCAACTTATAGGGCAGGAGCCTTGAGAATCCCAACATTCCCCCTCAGAGAAACTTACTGGGAGTCGGGGCTCTCAGCATACAATGTCAGTCATAGCAGAAGACTCGGGGCCTCTACTCTTGGCACAGATTAGAAGCAAGAAAGTGATAAGCCTTTAGATGCTATTAAAATCAAGAACAAACAAGGAAATAAGAACATCTGAATGTCTCAGACAGTCCAAAAGCATGAAGAGTCAATAGCCTCTCCCGATATTATGAAGTCATTTTGTTGCCAAGAGAAGCTCTGCCTTTCTAGTATAAAGTTTAGGGCTGTGAAGTCTCCAAGAAAATCCCCTTCAAGGTAATACTTTCATTCTCTATTGTCTGTCTTTGTCACCACCAACAAACAACATGCTAACAGTTATCTTATTGGGTACAACCTGGAGAAAGAGTAAGAACCTAAACAGGGAGGAACTTAAGGGGTAATTTTCCCAACCATTATAATGGAGATTTAAATCACATATATAGAATTTCCCTTCTTTTTATATTTTTTGAAATATTTGTTTTGAAATTTCTTAAAATATTTTCTTTGTTAATAACTATTTGCCACTGGAAAGCGCATTTAGGAATCTGGGTTTGGCTTAAAAGAAAAGTATTGATTCTCCCTGAGGGAGCCAGGATTTGATTAGAGCTGTGGTAGCTGCAGTGCTGATATTTTTTATATCCGCGCTCAGGCCCCTGACATTTAGATTTCATTTGACTACAGAGCTGTAAATACAGTGTGAGCCAACTATCACATGACCCTTAAAAGCTGGGACCTAATTAGCTCTCTGCGAGTCTACCAGATACACTTGGCCAATGCCCTAACCAATTATCTTTGAGAAAGGAATACGATCTGCTCATCCTAAACTCTTTCCGTGAAAGTTTTCACTTAACTACCAGAAGACTTTAAAATTCTCAAAATGATTTAAACAGTAAATAGCTTATCCATCACTCTGGCTGGGGGAGAGGGGTTCAGGGCTGGTGTCAGCCAACTGCTTGCCAGCTCATGCCTTAATTCTGTCTACCTGCCTGATAACTAAGGTTATTAAACCACAGTGGCAGTCCCACTGCTCCTGTTTTGGCAGCCCATAACTGTCTGGCTTGTACTTTGACTCATGTCAAAGAGTGGAGACAGAAACTGGCTTCTCAATTTTTGTCGAGAGAGAGAGAGAGAGAGAGAGAGAGAGAGAGAGAGAGAGAGAGAGAGAAACGGAGGGAGGGACGGAGGGACGGAGGGACGGAGGGACGGAGGGACGGAGGGACGGAGGGACGGAGGGACGGAGAGACTGCTTCACTTCCCCAAGTTACTCAGCAAGCATATTCCTCAGGTTCACTGCTCTCTCTAATGTAGTAACTCTTGCCCGGGAATGAGCATGCTGGCACCTTCTCATCTAAGCAAGCAGCAGTGGGCTGCACCCACCACCAACAGCAACAGACCTATGAGGAGGAGATAGAGATGGCTGTGTAGAAATCGGACTGGTCCTGCCAAGAAGTGGATGTCAGCTGTGGTGTGGGGATCTCTACACCAGATCTGATAAGAACCCAGGTCCTACCAGCTATTAGCTTCATGATCCTGAGCAAGGTACTTGATCTCTTATCAAGCAGCAACCAAGTCAACAATTAGCTGAATTACTTCTATCACAGGACTTTTTCTAAAACTCCAGGGCATCAATTAAACATTTATTATACTCAAGTCAATGAAAATGACCACACAACATATCCAAATTTATGGGACACAATAAAAGTAGTGTTAAGAGGAAAGTTCATAGCACTAAATGCCTACATATAGAAGCTGGAAAAATCCCACACTAGTGAATTAACAGAACATTTGAAAACTTCAGAACTGAAAGAAGCAAACTCACCCAGGAGAACTAGACAACAGGAAATAATCAAATTGAGAGCTGAAATCGACAAAATAGAAACAAAGAAAACAATACAAAGAATCAATAATACAAAGAGTTGACTCTTTGAGAAAATCAACAAAATAGACAAACCTTTATCCAAAAAGGTAAAGAGAGAATATCCAAATTAACAAAATCAGAAATGAAAAGGGGGGCATAACAATAGACATGGAGGAAACCCAGAGAATCATTAGGTCACATTTCAAAAACCTGTAGTCCACAAAATGGAAAATTTAAAGGAAATGGAAATATCACTTACCAAAACTAAATTAAGACCAGATAAGCAAATTAAATAGACCTATAACTGCTAAAGAAATAGGAACAGTAATCAAAAGTTTCCCAATCAAAAAAAGCCCTTAACCAAATGGTTTCATCTCAGAATTCTACAAGATTTTCAAGGAAGAACTAATACCAATACCCCTCAAATTGTTCCACACAATAGAAACAGAAGGAACATTGCCAAACTCTTTGTACGAGGCTACAATTACCCTGATACCCAAACCACAGAAAGACATTACGAAGAAAAAGAATTACAGACCAATCTCACTCATGAACACTGATGCAAAAATATTTAATTGGCAAATTGTATCCAAGAACACATCAAAATCATCAACCACCATGATCAAGTTGGCTTCGTCTCAGAGCTACAGGGACGTTTTAACATATGAAAATCTGTCAATGTAATCCACCATACAAACAAACTGAAAGGAAAAAAATTACATGATCATCTCATTATATACTGAAAAAGCCTTTGACAAAATACACATCTCTTCGTGATGAAGGTCTTGGAGAGAGCAGGGATAAAAGTAACATACCTAAACATAATAAAGGCAATAAACGGCAAGCCAACAGCTAACATCAAACTAAATGGAGAGAAACTCACAGCAATTCCCCTGAAATCAGGAACAAGACAAGGTTGTCCACTCTTTCCTCATCTATTCAATATAGTTCTTGAGGTCCTAGCTAGAGCAATAAGACAACAAAAGGAGATCAATGGGATACAAACTGGAAAAAAAAGTCAAACTCTCACTGTTTGCTGATGATATGATAGTTTACATAAGCGACCCCAAAAATTCTACCAAGGAACATCTACAACTCATAAACACTTTCAGTAGTATAGCAGGATACAAGATTAACTCAAAAACATCAGTAGTCCTTCTGTACACAGATGATAAATGGGCTGAGAAAGAATCAGAGAAACATCACCCTTCACAATAGCCACAAATAACATAAAATATCTCGGAGTAACTCTAACCAAACAAGTGGAAGACTTGTATAAAAAGAACTTTAAATCTGTGAAGAAAGAAATTGAAGAAAACATCAGAAAGTGGAAAGATCTCCCATGCTCTTGGGTAGGTAGAATTAACATAGTAAAAAAAATGTCAATATTACCCCAAACAATCTACAGATTCAATGCAATACCCATCAAAATCCCAGGAAAATTCTTAACAGACCTTGAAAGAACATGACGCAATGTCATATGGAAAAACAAAAACCCAGGATAGCCAAAACAATTCTGTACAATAAAGGAACTTCTAGAGGCATGACAATTCCTGACTTCAAACTCTACTACAGAGCTACAGTACTGAAAACAGCCTGGTATTGGCATAAAAACAGGCAGGAGGACCAATGGAAACGAATTGAAGACCCAGATATTAATCCACACACCTTCGAACACCTGATTTTTGACAAAGAAGCAAAAAATATAAAATGGAAAAAAGAAAGCATATTTAACAAATGGTGCTGGAATAACTGGATATCAACATGTAGAAGAATGAAAATAGATCCATATCTATCACCATGCACAAAACTCAAGTCCAAATGGATCAAAGACCTCAACATAAAGCCAGCCACACTGAACCTCATAGAAGAGAAAGTGGGGAATACACCTGAACACCTTGGCACAGGAGACCACTTCCTAAATATATCCCCAGCAGCACAGACACTGAGAGAAACAACTAATAAATGGGACCTCCTGAAACTGAAAAGCTTCTGTAAAGCAAAGGACATGGTCACAAGACAAAACAACAGCCTACAGAATAGGAAAAGATCTTCACCAACCCCACATTGTACAGAGGGCTGATCTCCAAAATATACAACAAACTCAAGAAATTGGTCATTGAAAGAACAAATAATCCAATTAAAAAATTGTGTACAGACATCAACAGAAAACTTTCAACAGAGGAATCTAAAAATGGCTGAAAGACACTAAGGAAATGCTCAATATCCTTAGCCATCAGAGAAATGCATATCAAAACAACTCTGAAATTCCATCTTACATCTGTAAGAATGGCCAAGATCCAAACCACTGGTGACAACTTGTGCTGGAGAGGATGTGGGGTAAAGGAACACTCCTCCATTGCTGGTGGGATTGCAATTTGGCACAGCCCCTTTGAATGCCAGTGTGGTGATTTCTCAGAAGGTTAGAAAACAACCTTCCTCAAAACCCAGCAATATCACTTTTGGGTATATACCCAAACAACGCTCAATCACACCACAAGGACATGTGCTCAACTATGTTCATAGCAGCATTGTTTGTCATAGCCAGAACCTGGAAACAATCTAAATGCCCCTCGATTGAAGAATGGATAAGGCAAATGTGGTGCATTTACATAACAGAGTAGTACACAGCAGGAAAAAAAATAACGACAATGTGAATTTTGGAGGCAAATAGATGGAGCTAGAAAATATCGTTTTGAGTGAGGTAACCAGACCCAGAAAGACAAATATGATATGCACTCACTCATAAGTGGTTTTTAAACATAAACGAAAGAAAACCAGCCTAGAATTCACAATCCCAGAGAACCTAAACAACAATCAGGACCCTAAGAGAGACATATGTGGATCTAATCCTCATGGGAAGTAGAAAAAGATAAGATCTCCTGAGTAAATTGGGAGCATGGGGACCTTGGGAGAGGGTTGAAGGGGAGGGGAGAGGTGGGGAGGGGAACAGAGAAAAAGATGTATAGCTCAATAAAATCAATAAAAAAAGACAAATTATAAAAAACATTTAATTTACTCTTCCCTGGCATGAAGCACGGGAACCACTGGAGGGAGCACAGAAGTGAGCAAACAGGGTCCTGCTTTGAAAGCCTAGAGAACTCGGAAGAGCAAATGAAAGCTCGGTGGTAAGAGACAAACATGGTGAGAAATGTGTTTCCAAAGAGCTCCACAACAGGGCCCCATTCACATTTCATCTGGAAGAGGGACGAGACCACGAGGCCACCCTCCTCCCGAAGGACTTCTGATAGCAATGGCGACTGGGGAATGGGGTGTCACTTTCTTTAGAGTTGTTCAAGTTCTGATAAATAACGTCCCACTCACACTCATGCAAGCAACCCTAATTAAACTCAGTGGAACACACACACGCATTGAGATGCACAGATACACTTACACACAAACACACAATACACACACAGAGACATACATAGACACACAGAGATGCACACAAAGACACACAAACACACACACATATATACACACACACAAACATACACATAGACACACAGACACATAGATACATGCATGCATAGGTACACACAGACACACACATACACTCACAGACACACAAACAGACACACACATAGATGCATACAACCACACACAGACACGCACATTGATACACACACATGAACACACACACGTATATACACACATGCATAGATACACACAGACACACACACAGACATACAGGCAAACACATACACAATGAAAGTAGGACTGGGTCTTGCTAGAAAAGGGGTTTGAGTGAGAGAGAGAGAGAACAAAAAGGGTGGTGAAATGACTAAATTCATTATAAACATGTATGAAACTCTCAAAGAATAAAAAATTAATTTTAAAAAAGATAGGCTGCCTAAAATAATGATTTACATAATTAAAATAATCTTTAATGATGAACACATTGTTGTAAGACTATTCACATCCAAATGAGGTTGCTTTATTTTTTTTCTGGATAATAACTCACTAATGATAAATGAAAAAGTAAGTAACACTATGAACAATTAAACTTCCTACGAAAATAAGACAAAACATAAACCACATCTTAACTACCAAGAATGTAAAATATGATATGATCCTGATGCACATCTGCTATAGGAGCCAAAACTCAGACCACGGACAGCATCGAATATCAGATGCTGGCTGTTTGAGCCAGGGTTTCCACTACTGTGACGGAACATGATGACCTGGGGAGGACAGGGTTTCTTTGGCTTACATATCCTGAATCATAGTACATGGAGGGAAGACAAGGCAGGAACTCAAGTTGGGTACTGGCTGGGAAGTTGGAGACAGGAGCTGATGCAGACCATCCCAGACATGCTTGCAATCTTGCTTGTCCATTTCATGACCACAGTGGAACCATGGAAGAATGCTGCTTACTGACTTGCTCTTTATGGTTTGCTCTTCACAATTTGCTCACGCTTTCTTATAGCACCCAGGACTTCCAGCCTAGGGCTGGTACCACCCAAATAGACTGGGCCATCACACATCAATCACCAAATAAGAAAACACCCTTCTGGCTTGCCTACAGCAAGATTTTAGGAAGGTAATATCTCAGTTGAGGTTCCCTCCCTTCAGTTAACTAGAACTTGTGTCAAATTGACATAAAACCAACCAACACACTGGTGAAAAGCAAAGAAGAGCTCTCCCCCAGGGACTGGTTTAATGCAAATATTAAGCCCCTTTGAAAGGCAGTGGGCAGTTTCTTACAGAACTAAAGCACTCAGATGGTGGTGGTGCCTGCCTTTAATCCCAGTACTCGGAAGGCAGAGGCAGGTGGATCTCTATGAGTTCAAAGACAGCCTGGTATATGAAGTGAGTTCCCAGGCAGCCAGGGCTACACAAACCTTGTTTGAAAAAAATAAAAATAACAATAACAATAAAAGGCAGACAAGCAAACAAAAGCAAACCAATTCTTAACAAATCCTCCAGCCAGCAAGCATCTTCCTTGGCATTTACAGAGAAGAGTAAAACAAATGGCTACACAAATCTGCACACAGAATTTTTTAATATATAATCATTAAAACTTGAAAGTAACCAGATGTTTTTCTGTGGGTGAGTGGATAGGCAATAGTATAACTAAAATGAAAAAAAAACACCGTTCAAACCATTTTTTAATATAAGATGTAAACACATCTTGCTAAGTGAAATAAGCCAATCCAAGAGGCTGACCACCTTTCTAACTGAAAGGTGGAGAGAGAAAACTGTGGAGACAGGGTAAAGGTCAGTGCCCACCAGAGATCAGGGGGAAAGGTCAGTGCCCACCAGAGATCAGGGGGAAAGGTCAGTGCCCACCAGAGATCAGGGGGAAAGATCAGTGCTCACCAGAGGTCAGGGGGAAAGATCAGTGCCCACCAGAGATCAGGGGAGGGAAATGAAGAGGCTGAGCACAGAGAGTTTTTAAGGGAGTAAAATTACTCAGCACAGTACAGTAGCAGTGGATCTATGTCGTTAAGAACTTGTCCAAATGCAATACAATATATACAATATATTATGTATAATATGTTATATGTAATATACAATATGAAGAGTAGCCTTCAGGGTCTAGAAGGATTGCTCAGCAGTTCAGAGTGATCCCTGTGCAATCATGAAGGCTAGAGTTCGAATTCAGCATCCATATAACAAGCCAGGTATCTGGCAAACACCTATAGCAGCAGCTCCAGGGCATCTAGGGGCACTACCTGTACATGTGTGTGTGCATATACTCACAGAGATTCTATATGTCTGTCTGTCTGTCTGTCTGTCTATCTATCTATCTATCTATCTCTGTCTCTTTCTCTTTCTCTCTCAGCAAGCTCTATTGTAATCTACTGGTTTCAGGTGCAATAACATGTCAATATATGCTCCTCGGTTGTAACAACATGCCCCTCCCCCGGCGTAGGCTGCTAAAAGTGAAAGGACTATGAGAAAAATGGGATATCTGAGTCTCTGCTACTCAGTTTTGCTGTGATCTTAAAATGCTATTCAGAAAATATTTTTCAAAAAGAAAGTATTTCCAAGTATGTGCATGCATGTGTACACATAAGTTATTAGTATTTATGTGTACACACACACACAGTTATCAAAGCTCCAAAGCTTAAAGAAATAGAAATAGAAATAAGAGTGCCCCAGACATCCCTGCGCTTTGCCTGTCAGCTCTGAGATCACGGTGAGGTCCCTGGGAACCTGGTGTCTAAAGTTCTTATCAGGTCACAAAACAAAAGTCATTGTGGGAACTTCGGAAATTTCCATTTCCCAGGCCACACCCAGGATTCAGCTCTTTCCTGGAAAAAACATTTGCTTGTTTCCAATAAAGTTTGTTCCCTTGAAGCGAAAGTAGAGTTAAAATTTTGCTCAGGGTAAATGAGGCAAGCAATCCACGCGCAAGGTGCTGCCATAGCTCTCGCCCCTAGAGGGAGCCATCGCACCTTGTGTGTGGCCCAAGCTCTCACCACACCCTGCTCCACACCCATTCTCTCAGCTTGCTTGTTTTCCAAATCTGAGTACCAGGGAATTTCACACACCGTTATTTTCAGTTAAAGTTTTCCGCATTGTTGAAACAGAATAGTCACAGAAAGACAGAAAATCTCCTGAAAAGCCCAAAGACAGAATTACAGTAGACAGAAGGTACAAATTATCTTTGCTCAAAACAAAACAAAACAAAAACCGATGGGATGAGTAGGGAAAAGGGAGCGCCATCATCAAATCTTTATAGATACTCATATTATCCTTACATCCGTTAAGAAATGAATTCAAGGAGTTCAGGACATGCTAACCCAAATTACACCACACTGCCATGTTGAATATTTTAACCTGAAAGGGTGTGCCATAGAGCACATGCAGAAGGCTCTCTGGCCTTCCCTTGTCCTCCTCTAGTGCATACGGTAAAATGTCCCTTGCGGGAGGTGCCCACTGTTCACGCAGAAGGAATATCCTCATCTTTACAGACACAAAGAAAGAGAAGAATCTTCACAGGCAGACCTTGTCACGCCCTTCAAGTTCATTGCTGTTGGAGCAGATGCTCTTTGCTCAGTAACACATCTTTCTTCGCCAAACCTACCACACAAGACACAAAGCTTGATTACTCCTCCATTTGTCACGTCCTTCGAAGGCTCCAGTGTTACAGGAGACTTCTATTAAATAGACGTGTACAATCTTCCCTTCATGTCTGTCCTTTGTTCTGGGACCTGAGAGGTGAACATTGGGTTGGGGATGAGGGCTATAGCTCCTCCTTCTACATAAAAAAGCAGATTTCCCACTGTGGAAGAGAGAGGCACCACACATGAGCACCTGCAGCCTTTAAAATGATGGTGTCACCTTAAGAAAATGTTCAACCTCCTTAGCCATCAGGGAAATGCAAATCAAAATGACTCTGTGATACCATCTCACACCAGTCAGAATGACTAGGATTAAAAACGTCATTGACAGCTTATGCTAGAGAGCATGCAGAGTCAAGGGAACACTCCTCGATTGCTGGTGGGAGTACAAACTTGTACAACCACTCTGGAAACCAGTATGACGGTCTCCCAGAATCAACCTACCTCAGGACCCAGCAATAACCACTCTTGGGTATACACCCAAAGGATGCTCAATCATACTACAAGGACATTTCTTTAACTATGTTCATAGCAGCATTATTTGTAATAGCCAGAACTTGGAAACAACCTAGATGCCCCTCAGTCGAAGAATGGATAAAGAAAATGTGGTACATTTACACAATGGAGTACTTACAACTCAGCGGTTAAAAAAAAATGGCATCTTGAAATTTGTATGCAAATGGATGGAACTAGAAAACAATATTCTGAGTGAGGTAACCCAGACACAGAAAGATGAACATGGTATGTTCTCACTCATAAGTGGATTCTAGCTGTAAAGCAAAGGATAATGAGCCTATTTCCATGACCCTAGTGGACCTAAAGAGAAACATATGTAGCTCTCCCTGGAAAAAGGAAATAGACAAGATCTCCCGACAAAATTGGGAGCATGGGGGTCAGGGAAAGAAGAAATGGTGGTAGGGGAGGAGAGAAGGGGAGGGGGGAGGAGAACTTAAGGAAATGAGTTAGTCGAGATGGGGAGAGGACAGGGAGGGAGAGCAAGGAAAGAGATATCTTGATTGAGGGAGCCATTATGGGTCTAGCAAAAAAAAATACTTGCACTAGAAAAATTGCCAGGAATCCACAAGGATGAACCCAGCTGAGACTCTAAGCAAGAGTGGAGAGGGTGCCTGAACTGACCTTGCCCTGTAGTCAGATTGATGACTATCTTAAATATCACCATAGAACCTTCATCCAGCAACTGATGGAAACAGAGAAGCACTGAGCTGAGCTCCCAAAGTCCAGTCGAAGAGTGGGAAGAGTGAGAATATGAGCAGAGAGGTCAAGACCATGATGGGGACACTCAATGAAACAGTCTACCTGAGCTAATGAGAGCTCACCAACACTTGCCGGACAGGGAAGGAACCAGCATAGGACCAAACTAGACCCTCTGAATACGGGTGACAGTTGTATGACTGGGGCACATAGTGGGGACACTGGCGATGGCACCAGGATTTATTCCTACTGCTTGTACTGGCTTTTTGGGACCCATTCTCTTTGGATGGATACCTTGCTCAGCCTAAATATAGTAAGGAGGGCCTTAGTTCTTCCTCAAAGCAATGTGCCTTACCCTCTCTGAGGAGTGGATGGGGGGTGGGGTGGGGAAGAGGTGGAGGAGATGGGAGGAGGAGACAGAATGGGAACTGGGATTAGTATGTAAAATGGAAAAAAGGGGGGATAGATTGTTTTCTTTTAAAAAATATAAAATTAAAAAGAAAAACCATGATGCTGTCACCATGGATCTGCCATTTATGCCAAGTTGTGTGATTCTGGGGTTCAGAATCCTTGTCCCTGGTATCAGATTATTAACTGAATAAGTATTTGCCAAATTGATCTTGTTTTTCCAGAGCACTTGTAAAATAACCTAGATTAGATATGAAAAAGAAAACAGTGATGAGAAAGATAAAAACTATAGCGAGAGGTGGGGACTGGGGAAGATTACAACCAAAACATTATTTCAAGACACAGGAACACAGGAGTGGCTGGGCAGGGCAGGGCAGCCTCAGCTAGAAGAACAGACTGTACTGGAATCCACTGTTCGCCCTGAAAGGGAAAGTCCTCAGAGGTTAGCAATGCCAAGGCTGGAAAAGACTCATACTGACCTTCTCAGACTCACAGATGCGAACAGAAGCCCCTGAAGAAGAGGAACAAGTCTGCATTCCTTCAGCCCCTGTGAAGGAAACACATAAAAAGTGAGACCGTGAATGACTTCAGTTCCAGAATAAGCCTCAGCTCCCCGTGTGGTGATGGCCACTCTGCCCCTCTGCCCCTCTGATATCTAGAACAGCCTGGAATTGTCATAAGGAGGGCTTCTTGAAAAGCAAAACCACCCTCCAAATTTACACAAGAGGGTCATGGAATGAACTCAGAGCCAAACTGTCTGGTTCACTGTTACCCTCAACCAGACACAAGGAATTGACGAGGCCACACCACTTACCCTGCCCAGACACACTGTAGTCAGGTGGGAGACATACAGAAGTCCAGAGAACTAAAGCTTTTTAGTGGACTCATTTGCTCATAATTCTTTTTAGAGCTTTTGGAGCTTTGGAGCCCATACTTCCCATAATGCCTAGGTACTAGGTCCGCAAGCTGAAATGTTGCTGCACAGGCCTCAGACGGGAGACTCACAGAGAAAGGATAGGATGGTGTTACGGTTTTTGTTGCTTTGGCAAAAACAACATAAGCAACTTTAGGGGGAAGAATTTATTTTGTCACATGATTTTAAAGTTCTCCATCCTTGTTCCTTGGCTTCATAGATTCTGGCGCCCTGGTGAGACAGAATGTCATGGAAATAGAAGCATGTCACAGAAGCTTCTCAGTTCGTGGTAGAAAGGACAGGAGAACCAGATATCTGAGCAGATGCCTCGTGTGACCTATTACTGCAGTTAGGCCCTGTATCCCTACATTCCCACCATTTCCTACACTGTCTAGCAGCTAGGGGACCACTCGACCATGAGACCATGGTGGGCGTTTCACACCCAAACCCTAAGTGTACTAGATAGCTTCGTCTATCAGCTTCACACAGTCCAGAGTCATCTGAGAGACTCTGTCGGGTGATTTCCCAGATAAGATTGGCCACGTGTTTGAGATATTGCTTAATTGGTGATTGATGTGGGAGGGCCCAGCCCACTTTGGGTGGCAACACTGCTTGGTAGGCCAGTCTAGGCTGCATAAGAAAGCTAGCTGAGGCTCATCCCAGAGAGGTGAGTGGGTGCTCGCCTGGGCGGCCTGCCTGTCCGGGAAGAGAGCATAGCCCCTCCCCCCTCAGCTTCTGCGTCAGGGTCTTCCGTGTTCCACGGGACCCCTCCCTCCCCCCACTGCTGCTGGCCCTTTGTCTCCTGGGTCCTGGGAAGACCAGCTAGCCCTGTTGCACTGCTGAGGAGCTCTTCCCAGAGAGGTCCAAGCGAGAAGCAGAAGGAAGAAGAACGTGAGCAGGGAGGGCAAGATCAGAGGGAATCTTCATCCGGCGATGGATGGCGATGCAGACGGAGACCCACATTGGAGCACCGGACTGAGCCCCCCAAGGTCCAAAGGAGGAGCAGAAGGAGGAAGCGCATGAAAAAGGAAATCAGAACCGCAAGGGGAGCGATCACCCACTGATACAAGGGGACTGATCTAATGAGAGTTCACCAAGGCCAGTTGACTGAGACTGAAGGAGCGCTTGATCCAACCAGATTCTCTGGAGGAGGCTGGATTCCCTGAATGTGGCTGACCCGAAGTCTTTCGAAAAAGCCATTGACAATGACTCTGGGACTTGTTTCCTCAGAATATTCTGGATTTTTGGGGATCCAGTCTGTTTGGATACTCACCTTCCTGGACCTGGAGGGAGCGGGGAGGAACTTGAACTACCCACAGGGCAGGAAACCCGGACTGCTCTTAGGGATGGAGAGGGAAGAGGAGAGGGAGTGGGGGGAGTGGGAGGGTGTTGGGAGGAGGGGCGAAATGGAAACTTTTATATTTTAATAAACTTTAAAAAAAAGAAAGAAAGAAAGCTAGCTGAGGGGTCGGGGAGATGAATCAACAGTTAAGAGCAGTGGCTGTTTTTCCAGAGGACCTAGGCTCAGTTCCCAGGACCAACAAGACAGCTCACAACTCTCAGTAACTACAGTTCTGGGGGATCCGGTGCCCTCTTCTGGACTCTCTGAGGACTTCACACATGGAATACAGTTCTACATGCAGACAAAACGCCAAACCCATAAAATAAAATGAAAAATAAAAGGAAGAATAAATGAAAGACTATATGCAACCAAATTAGCAACTGTTATATACAAGCGACAGTTTAAACCCCTATTTCTTAAAAACAAAGAAAACTGAAGCAAAGAGCCAAATAACAAGCCAGTAGGCAGCGTTCCTTCATGTTATTTCTCTAAGTTCCTACCTTGAGTTCACGCCCTGACTGCCCTCAATTGTGACCTGCGGTGTAAGATGAAATAAACCCTGTCCTCCCTAAATTGCTGTTGACCCTGGTGTTTATTATAGAAACAGAAAGCCAACTAGAACAATAACAACATTTGGCAGATGACAGTCACATTACCAAACTGTAGCCATGTTTGCAGTTCAAATGTCTGTATCAAACACCTGCAAATGTCCAAACTGTACAGTAGCTACAAGCGACAAAGCTAGTAAATGCTAGAACAAATTAGCAAGCAGGTCCTGCATCCATGCATGTGCCCACCACCCACTCCTACAGTGATTAGATATTTATGGTGTGACTCTTAGATGAAGCACTTGCTTTGAAAATGGGTATAAAGTGAATAAGCACAGCCATTCTTTCCTGGAGCTCCAGATAAGATGATAGAGTAGAAACCAAATTACCATGATACAATAAAAAAAAATGTTCTAGGAGAATGGTTGCTGGGCCAAGGGAGAATTTAGAGGCAGGGAAATCCTCTCTTATACATAGGGGTATTCATTCAATTAGAGGAAAGTTCTGGCACCAAAGATGCCCCAGTGTCTCATTTCATAAACCAACAGTAACACAGATTTCTCTCTCTGATGCTCAAAGTTCTAACAACATTAGTTCCGAAGTCCCTGGTTAGTACTTAATACACTGGTAAAACTCAGTCTCGCCTTTCCCTCCCTCATGGGACACCCCTTTTAACCCAGCAAGGCCATCCGTCTATCCTGTTAGCTAGAAAAATATGCCCTTGAACATTAGCAAGCTTATATATTACAACCTGAAACAGATTCCTTTGTATGCTCAGGGCACTGGAAATAACTCATTTGTTCTCCAGTTAACAGAAATATTTTAAAGATGCTAACATATTTTTTTCTATGTTGTGTGTGTATGTACACATGTCCAGTTGTAAAGACATGTATGTGCACATGGAGGTTGGAGGGCAACATTGTCATCTTCAGAACATCGTCCACATCTCTCATTGGCCTTGGATTCAACAATTAGGTTTGTCGGCAGGTGAGAAAGCTCCAGTGAGCCTCCTGTCTCCACCTCCCCAGCGTTGGATTTACAAGCAGCAATATGCCCAGCATTTTAATGCAAATTTTGGGCATGGAACTCAGATCCCCATGCTTGCAAGCCAAACCCTATCTCCTAGCACAATCTTGACAATTTTAGAACATACCAAGAACTTGAAGTAACAGGGTCATCTCCCTCTTTGTAGACAAAGAAATTGTGACCTGTGCTAGCTGAAAGATCCATGCCTATAACATTATGTCTAGGAGATGAATGCTGTCCCTAATTAGCATAGTCACCAAAGCTACATTCACTGAGGACTGTTGCCACAGCTCCTTCCTATACTGCTCCTGCCGGAATCCTTTAGAACTTTGATATCCTCACTGGTAGTTTCTTCAATTGTGTAGTCTGCCAGTCTCTGTCTTTCGTCACAATATTCTCATCTTCTGTATCATTACAGTCACCCACCACCATGATCATATCTAGCTCCATCATTTTCAACAAGGATATCTCATTCAAACTCTCAGATTCAAGAATCTCTTATCACGAGTTTGCCTCTGCTTGCAGCTTCACTGTCTTGGGGATCAGCTCAAATCTCATGGCCAACATTACAAACATTCCTTTGCAGACAAGCTCAGTTCTAAGGTCACCTTTCCTTTAGTCATAATTGCCTAACAAAACTCCAACTTCACCCAAATCTAACTTTCTCTGCCTACCTCCTCCTCAGTCATGCCCATGTATCTGAAGGGATTAGATGAACACCATCATTCAGGCTGGGCTTCCACTAAAAGCCAGACCACAAACTTCAAGTCACCCCTGATGCTGCTGCCCATCACTGGGACTTGTATACCTCCATTTTTCCAAAGAACCATGTCATGTTTGGTTTTTTTTTTTCTTCAAACCTCCCAAATCCTGTCCCTTCTTCAATGTCAGTTGATTGCTTTTGTATTTCATGAGAAAACTCCTCACCAATGAATTTTGATGTGGGATTCCCCTCTGTATGCTGTGAATACCATTGGCTGAAAAAGAAACTGCCTTGGCCTGTTGATAGGGGAGAACTTAGCTAGGAGGGGGGGGGGAGACTAAACTGAATGCTGGGGGAAAGGAGGCAGAATCAGAGAGAAGCCATGTAGCCCCACTGGATCAAGACAAAACTTTACCCAGTAAGCCATTGCCACGTGGCAATATATAGATTAATGGAGATGGGTTAAATTAATATGTAAGAGCTAGCCAATAATAAGCTAGAGCTAATGGACCACACAGTGTTTTAAATAATATAGTTTCTGTGTGATTATTTTGAGGCTGAGCAGCTAGGAACAAACAAGCACAATTTATTAACTTTTGCACCTATAGACATACACCCCATCTTCCATTTCCACCAGTGTCTCTTCATGCCTCCATCTTAAAAATGTCACTCTTGACCTCATGTCTCCCTCTAGGTACAAACAGCCTTACTCCTCACTTTCATTAAAATAACAATCAATGTTCAGTTCCTTTCTTCCATCTTGGCATGGTCTTACTATTCCTTCTGTGTTAATTACTTTGAGCAATACTAAGACAAAATACTCACCAAAAAGAAAAGGAAGGGAAGGGGTTTATTTTGGCTTACTGCTCAAGGGGACTCGGCCCATAGTGCAGGTAAAAGCATGCTGGCAGGCAGTCACATTGCATCTGCAGTAAGAAAGCGGGGACCAGATACAAAGGCAGCCCCCAGTGATCCATTTCCTGTAAGGAATCTCCACCTCCTAAAAGGTCTACAACCTTCAGAATAACACTCCTAGATGGAGACCAAGTGTCAGCAGGCATGAGCCTCCAGGGTGGAAGTCACATGCAAACCACAATGCTCGTTCTTGAACCGCGTCTCCCGATATCTGACACACATTGGAGCTCTCCCCTTCATCCCTTGTCTATTTAGTTCATTCTTTTTGGTGGATCTTCTTCCTTGGAAGTTTACAATACAGTGTCTTGGGGTCCAGTTCTTAGATTTCTTCTCTACCTACCGTTTCTTCGATGACCTCAATCTATTGGCTTTGGGGGAGACTAGATAAACTCCTTCAAAATATATTTCTTCAATATTAGGACTGAAGATAATTAAGGAAAAGCAGGCACAGGAAAGCTCTGCACCCCCCTTTTTTCTAAAAGCAAGAAATAGATTTACAGAGACAGGCTTGTTTAGACTATGCCCAGGCTGCATGTGGCACAGAATCTCTCTCTTCCCTGCTTCCGTGTGTGTGTGTGTGTGTGTGTGTGTGTGTGTGTGTGTGTGTGTACCTGGAGACCAGACACAACCAGAGTGTCGTTCTTCAGGAACTGTCTACCTTGTTTTATCAGACAGGGTCTCTCACTGGGACCTGTGGCTTGCCAATTAGACTAGAAGGTTGGCTAGCCAGTGAGCTCCAGAGATCCACTTCTCTCTACTTTCCTAACACTGCCAAAATGACTGGCGTTTTCAGTGGGTACAAGGGATCCAACTCCGGGCCTCATGCTAATGTAGCAAGTGCTTTTAGGACCAACTGAGCCATCTCCCTACTCCCAAACTCAAAGCATTCTAAATTCATTCCCTGTTCTTGCTGCTTTTCACACCCAATTATAATTTTAATGACTCCCCATGCCGGGTTAGAACCCAGAGGCTTGTCCATATTCATGTTTCCCAAGGACTGAGACTAAGGTATGCACCACCATGGCTGCCTTGCTGACTGTGCTTTAAAATCATTCATAGAATGCTACGCTTCCCACGGCCTTTAACTCTATTCCATGATGTGAATCATCTCTTAACCCCTGTTTCCACTCTGCCTCCCACATTCTCGCTTTCTATGGAAGAAACAGCAGGCCATATAAAATGGTTGCATTATGTCACACCTGTAGTGAGACCCTTCCCACACTTCCCATATCCCTCAAAGAGGGACCAAACATCTGGTCTGCTCCTCGTAGACTCTGACTGTGCCCTCTGATTCTTTACTAGACTCCTTTATGTTCCTTGGATCGACCAAGTACACTCTTATTTCAGGGTCTTTGCTCTCGGGGTTTTTTTTTCCCTGTTTCTTGAACAGCCTCCTTCCTCCAGACAGCTGTGTGCACTGCCTTGTCATCTCACACAAGACCTTGCTTGAAGTCATCTTTTCAAAGTAGCTTTTCCTGGGTACTCATCCCCTTCTAGAAAACAATCCATTCCCACACTGGTAATTCACACAGCAATTTACTCACAGCGATTATGGTCCAGAAATGGGGAAGGTGGCCTGGAAGGCACTGGCTTTTGAGCCCTTTAGAGGGTTGAAGTGAAATAGAGGCCCAAGCTAGAATCATCTGCTTCATTCAGATGTGTGGCATCTCCCCAGACACTAACTGGGGCTTGTTTGTAGTCGGGTAGTAGCAAGGTTGTTAGATTTCCTGCATGGTGGCTGCTATCTGCAGAGCAAAAGATGCATTCTAAGAGGCAGTAAGGGGAAGCTCCTGGTCCTGAGAACAAGGTCTATGTCATTTCTCTCACAATCATTTGAACTAAAAAGGACGCATAGAACTTATTCCCCAAAACCAAAGAGATTCAAAAAGAAAAAGCAGAACCCATTTAATCAAGGAAGTGTGGGGGGAATGTTCAGCCCTGTGCAAGCAAGGCCCCCAAATGGCTTGAGTGATCCTCGTCTCCTAGCCCTGTCCTCACCCAATCTCCTCCTCAGAAACCTCAACTGCCCTGGGAAGGCAGCAGATATTGAATACGTACCAGTGTATTGTTTAGGAGCCAAGACCAGAGAAGACACGTGTTCCCTTGAGTCACCTTCTCTGAGGTAAGTAAGTTGCTATGTCATGAGGCCATTCGAGCCTCTCTCTGCAGTGGTCCCCACAGAGAGGCAGGCCCTGTGGCTTCCTGCCAACAGCCAGCACCAACCTGCCAACCCTGTGAATCAGTCTAATTCACACATAATAAAGATTTGAGCTATTTGGTGCCTCAGCCAATACTGCACACTTATAAGAGGCTCTGAGCCAGACCCAAGCCGCCAAGGTGACCTGCAACTAATTCCTTCCCCACAGAGCTCATGTGAGATAATACATTTGTGTTGTTGCAAGTTTAAGAGATATTATCTTATGCAGCAATAATTTGCTAGCATGCCGTGCTATCTAAATTAGCCCAGTCACTATCACAGCTACCATCTGATAGGGTCTCTATTTTGTTTGTCTGTACCTTCTCTCCCCATAGAAACTAAAATTCAAGAGCTAAGAAGTTATGTGTGGTTTTCTCAATAATGATAGCTGTGCCAGATATATATCTATACGATAACTATACCACCTATTCTCTTTACATCAACATATGCATATTTGTGGTTACTCGCACCAGCATTTTATCACTCTGGTGATATGATGTTTGCTTTTAAACAATCAAATTGAGTATCTATTCATACAACTGTGATAAGTGGGATTTCTTGAATGTTTACTATAATAGACTGTCTAAAATACAGCCATTCATTTCTTCTCTTGGTTCAACCATGCAGCAGCTACTTTCTAGAGCACAGCACTTCCTGTGGTAAGGCTGTATGGCCCACAAGAGGGGCTGGAGTAGAAGGGTGAAGTGGGCAACTGGTGGTCAGGGCAGAGGTCTTGGGGATGAGACTGGGGCTTTGTGAAAATGTAGATGATAATTAAAGCCATTGGGATACACTCCCCAGGAGGGAGCAGAGTTAGAGAAGAGAAAATGTCAGCTGGGATTCACAGGGACACTGTTATATTCAGCAATTTCAAGGATAAGCACTGGCAAAGGAGTGATGTGGGATAATCCTTCTGTATGCTGTGAAAATGTATTGCTCTCATTGGATAAATAATAAAGTTTATTTGGCCCATAGTCAGGCAGAATAAAGCTAGGCAGGAAAACCAAGTGGAGATACAAGGAGAAGAAGGGTGGAGTAGAGAGAGAGGTATGAGCCAGCCACCAGAGACACAGATACACTAGAGCATAGGTAAAGTCATAAAGTCACAAGCAAAAATGTAAATTAATAGAAATGGGTTAATTTAAATGTAAGAGCTAATTAGTAATAATCATGAGCTATAGGCCAAATATATATTTTAGTTAAAAGCAGCTGCAGGACAAGGATGGTCAGAGAAACCTCTGTTTACGCTTGACACCCAACATGGAACATGGATCTACATAAAACCTAAAAAACGTTTAAGAAGATGCTAAGTGTGAAAAAAATGGAGCCAAACTGGGCTACCTAGTCTCTCATGCCAGCCAGGATACAGAAAAGTATCTCAGGACAACTACCCGTGAGATGGAGCTGGCCACCAACCATCATGAATTAAGCCATATGGCAGGTTCCTGCAGCCTCTTACGCGGACCACAGTAAAGAGGGTCCTCCCAGCACTGCAAGCACAGCTTAGTGTTTTTCACGGCAGTTTAGGGTTTTGCTCACACAGCCAAAAAGACTAGAAGATACGTAGTAAAAGAGGTCCAGACAGAAAAACCTCTAAAACAGGTGGTTCCACTGTGCACAGGCTTAGAAAAGAAAGAAAAATAGAATGGAGGTCATAGAAAAAAAAAGAAATAATTTTAAAATAATAAAATAAAGTCTTTGAACAGAGAAAAAAGTAATATCAAAGAAAATAATCCACATAAAGATGAAAAATACACAGGGTCTGGATACCGCGCGTTACTATGTTGTCCTTAAATTGTTTGACTTCTGAGAAAGGAGTAAAAGCTGCTAAGAGACATTGGATTATAAATGTTGCCGGATTAAACCAACCTATATATTTTTAAAATGTCTTGACTTAAAAGGGAGATAAAAAAGGTAAGTTACTTTGGAAGGTTATGCTTTTGTTTCCACAGGTTCTGGATTCATTCTAGGTTAAGAAAAACCAGGTTTGATCAAGGAAAACTCCCCGGTAATCCTGACTACAGATATGGCAAATAAACATAAAGTAACTACAAGACATATGGTATATATATATTACCTGCTCAAACATAAGGCAAAATATTATCTTTGGCTGGCTCATGTACAATGCACAGTTTATATTTGTATTAATATAGATAAGTATGTTGCCTTTAATGATTATATATTCTCAGAAGAAGAAGACCAGACACCAATAAAAATATATGGACCAGGTGATTCAGCATCCAAAATGACTTCAATTCTGCTGACTGAGATAATCCAGCCTCACAGAATACTACAGTTATTAGTAACAATTATCTTAAATTTTCTCAGGTTTTCTCAAAAATTACCAGTGCCCCCAGTCAACGGGAATTAGTCTAGAGAACTACACTCATAATCCCAAAAGGTGGATTATGGATGTTTGTCTTTGCTTAGGGGTTTTTTATGAATTATTATTGGTCATAGTCAATCTCTTTCTAAAAAAGAAAGGGAGATATTATATAGAAATAATAAAATAAGAAGTATATTACATCTACTTTAATCAAAAACAGCTGTTAATCCCAAAATATTTTACATTGGTATGGATTTTAATTTATTAATGTAAATTTAAGGTTATTTTATTATACTGTATGCACATTTGTACTTTTATTTAAAACATTGTATTTATACAGCTCAATTAAAAGTACAATGTATAATTAAGAAATACAGATTTACAAAAATACAGTTAGTCATCTATAATAGTCAAACTTATAATTATGTTAGTTAAGTTATACATACATACATACATATATATATATATATATACATATATTTCAGATAGGTATTCTTCAAACATTTCAAAGACCTACAACATATGGCATTTAAAATGTTTTGATAACTTAGACTTTTCAAGACAGTGAGACACATCTGCTCCTGGCAGCATCAGTGTACTCCAGAGAAGATTATGGGCATCAAAGAAAGTCTGTATGAAATTTATTTTCTTTATGTCAAAAGCTAGCCATGTGGGCAAATAAATTGTCCTTGCCTCAATTTCTGACACTTAACACTCAAACTGGACCATTAAGACACAAGAAAGTTGACTGCCAAGCTTTGCCAAGACAAGGTAGAATGGCCCTTTAAAATTCCCTGTTTACAAAAAGTCTGTAGATAAGACAGTCTCGTAATCCAAGGATGGATACTCCAATGTTACAGAGGAATATTGGGTGACTGTCCAGGCAGTCAGCTGTTTCTGTCATTTCTCACATTTTTTAGAACTCACTTGCTTGCACTTCCCACTTACTCAGGTAATGTGGAATTCCCCTCTGTATGCTGTGATTACCATTAATGAATAAATGCTTTGGACCTGTAGCAGAGCAGAACTTACCTAGGCAGGGAAAACTAAACTGAATGCTGGGAGAAAGAAAGGCAGAGTCAGAAGAGAAGCCATGTAGCCCCGCCAGAGACAGATGCTGGGAACTTTACCCTATAAGCCACGGTCACATGGCAATACACAGATAACTAGAAATGAGTTAAATTAAGATATAAGTGTTAGCCAATAAGAATCCAGAGCTAATGAGCCAAGCAGTGTTTTAAATAATATAGTTTCTGTGTGATTATTTCAGGGCTGAGCAGCCAGGAACCAACAAGTGGCTACTGTGGAGAAAGAGGTGAACTTTTTACTAAGTAAATTCAGCGGGTAGTGGGGGGATATTGCAATTGATGTATGTGTAATGGATCACAAAGGTCAGAGGGAAGGCAGCCTTCGAGGCTTCAGTGTTGTCAAAGAATTGCTGGAGGTAAAACCCAAGACAACTGAGTGAGATGGTAAAGGATGACAGCTAAAGACCATTATGAGACTAGAAAAGGGGAGGACCGTTCTCTAGCTCAATGCAAACGAGAGCTCAGCAGATGAGGCTACCTGGGTGCCCTAAGTCCTGTACTTCCAGATACCTGAAATAGGAAAGGCATTGTAGATATTGGGGTGCTCAGCCAAGATCCCCCATCCTGGAAACTCTGTGAGTTGATAGTACTGACAGCTCTGAACTGAGGCCCTCTCTCCAGTGGCTGTAACTGAAGGAGCCATCTTACTAATGCTTAATAGACAACCCCTTCTACCCTCAGCCTGACCAGTGGCTCACCACTATGACCACCTCTCTCCCCAGTCAAAGTCCCTGGAAACCACTCGGAAGCATCTTCAAAAGCCCAGGACTCTGCTTAGCATTGCAGGATCTATTGATAGTCCTACTGGTATTATACTTGCTCAGCCTCATTCTCTTGCCTCAACCACTAGAGAAGCTGAAAGCACCCACCAGTGATCTGCCAACACTCGAATTCTTCCCCCGCCCCGGCACCCCATCTGTGAAATCAAGGATGCAGCAACAGGTGGGCTTGATTCTGAGGCTTTCAGAGCAATTGGTGAACTGGAGACTGTGTGGTGGGGGGGCAGGGATGGTGAAGGGGTAGCAATCTCTCCAGGGACCATTTTCATCCTCATAATTGCCACACTGAACTCGTGGTTAGGGTGCATATTGCTCAACAAACTCTGGTGAGGAAAGAGGAAAATTAGCTGTTCTACCTGGTAGTGAAGACTTTAAAAAAAAACTGCACAGGCACAGTAATGTAACATATTTCTCTTTGGTCTGTTTGTTTTCCTGACCATTCTAGTCAAGCTCAACCCTCCCAGAAACCTCTGCATCTGTCCTTGAAGCTTACTTGCCTAATAAAACATGTTAAAAAGGGCATATGTTACCTCAAAGGATATTTAGGGTTTTTTATATGATTTATTTTTATGTGCATGGGTGTTTTGCTTGCATGTATGTGTGTATATCAAGTGTGTGCAGTAATTGTGGAGGCCAGAAGAGGGCATCATATTTCCCATGGAGCTGGAGTTATAGACAGTTATGAGATAACATGTGGGTACTGGGAATCATACCTTTCCTTTGGAAGAGCAGCCAGTGATCTTACCCACAAAGCCTTCTCTCCAACTCCAAATAAGAGTTTTAAAAGCCAGTGATGTGGTGGTTCTATTATCTCTTTTACTTTTTTCCTAAATTGACAATACTCCAGAGGGAGACTACTTGTGAAAACTGACTCTCAAAGATCATGTAATGAATGGCCAATAGCCTTTAGAAGAAAGCCACTGAGGGATTTCAATTACTTACTAGTGCAGAATAATTGGGCCTCTGCATAATTTGAATCAACCACCCAGGCACTCAAGATGGCCACTAAAATACAAAAAGATGCAAACCAAAGTGTAAAAGAATGACCCTGGATGTATTCCAAGAAAACTTTATTTAAAAAGAAAAAGGTGCATCGGATAACTGGACAATTCCTATAAATAAGATTTTTTAAAAAAAAATATTCATTTGCAAAAAAAAATAATTTAGCCAGGCATGGGTGGCACATACCTTTAATCCTAGCACTTGGGAGGCAGAGGCAGGCAGATCTCTGTGAGTTCAACCTCAGTCTGGTCTATAGAGCAAGTGCCAGGACAGGTTCCAAAGCTACACAGAGAAACCCTGCCTTTAAAAAGCCAATAAATAAAATAGTCATTTGCTAAAAATTTCTGTTGGCCATTGTGTAAGATCACATCTTTGTTAATTTTGCTTATCTATTTCTATGAATTATGGAATTTATATTAAAAAATGACCAAGAATGAACTTTCCTGAATTAGTTCTCAGATCTTATTTATTTGGGTAAAGCTTACGTAGGTGAAAGAGTGGCATGGTTATTAGCTCTTAAAGAGGGAAAAAACTAGAAATGACATCATGCTGCAGAAAGCACTCAAGAGGAATTTAAATGGTAAGAGAATCAGAGAGAGAAAACATCAAAGGCTGAATTGGAAGGGGATAAAGAGAAGAACAAGCATAAGAAACAGGAAATGTATGTGAGAGAACCTGACTGATGCCTGTTGGCAGCTCTTTACACCAAGACCAGCAAACAAGCTTGTTCCTCTACTGCCACCTTCAGCCCTTCTAGGAGGCTGACTCCCTTTGTGCAGTTTGCAATCAGGAGTTTAAATTGTCCAGGTTGCAGCCCCTCTGAGAGCTATTTCTGCTTTTTATTTTAGCTACATCTTGCTGGAATCCACAGAAGTTTAAGAATAGCAGGACTTTCGTAAGTGATCTTGACAGATGAGAGATGAGATTAAAGACCGAGACTCCTTTGGGGAAATGTGGAAGTTGGCAGTGAGGAAGCAGCAAACAGAGCTGGGGTCGTGGTTCTGAGGACAGAGGTGTTTTAGAGATGGAGCAGGGTCCCGTCAACTGCAGACTTCATTTTTACTGCAAGCAGCTAGGCAACTCCACAGAGCATGAGGTAGATGACTGGAATTTGGAGGAGTGGCATACAAGCAAAGTTACAGAAGAGCAAAATCTCTGGGTAGATCTAAACTAGAGAAATAAGGTCTGACTGACCCTCTCATTTTCTCAGCATGGCCAGGGACTTGGCAATAAGATCCCAGAGCTGTAACCATGCATACATTACACAGATCCACTCTCTGCACTGCACACACCTATTGAGTAGTCCGTGTTCACTGAGAGCCAGAAATGTCTCTCATTATTGTAAACTGAACATTTATTAAACCGTCTCCCAAGAATGGATACTCAGTGGATCCACATTAAAATGAATTATTTCCATTTGATGTCAAAAGGCAGAATTTTCAAAGTACAAGTAATTGCTAATTTACTGAAAGAAGATCAAGAACCCTCTTAGAGAGCCTCCTATTGACTGCAGCCTAAAGACACCCTTCTTCACCTCAGTGTCCTGTCTGAATTCTTCTGCTCACAAGACTCCAAAGAAATGGTCAAAGATTTATGGTAATCATGAGGATGGTGGGTACCTTTCATTGCACACTGAGTATAAGCCTTCCCCAGTTGATATGTTTGCTGCCTGGAATTGAATAGGAAAATTCATTGGTATCCCTCAATGACATCTATTCCTGGCAGGACATCCCTGGTTCAGTGGTGGGTGATAGAGCAATCATATTCCAGGTGTCAATTGTGATACATAACATTTAAATCATTCAGAAAATGAAATGCCTTTATTTGTGAACAGAACACTGTATAAGATAAGCATAGTGCTTTTACCAAACTAAGTCACAGCATAATACAATCAAGTCACTGAGATAAGGAAAACCAGAAAAATCAATGGCATAATGTACACCAAGAAATAGCCATGTTTTCCCTGTCCCTAAGCAAGGGATTCCTAAGTTTTTCTCCCAAGGTTAAAAAGATTCACTTATTAAACACATGTGTGAATCCTTATTACTAAAATTAGAAGTCACCTCTTCCAGAAACCCCTGCTTGACTCTCTTCTTCCTGCTCTCTAGTTGGATGTGTGCCTTTATTTGGCCACATCATCCTCATCATATTGCAGTGAACAACATTGGCCCTTTGCCTCCTACACCAGCAGGTGACTTCCTCCAGAGAAGGACTGACTTCCTTTCTTCTCTCCTTCCTTTTCTCTTTCCTTCCTTTTCTGGGGATTTAACCCAATTGTTGTGAATTCTAGGATTCTAACACTGAACTACACTACCAAGCCTAAGGTTTCTGAGGCAGAGTGGCCCAACTTGACCTTCAACTCTTGATATTGATCCTCCTGCTTCAGCTTCCTGAAGGATGCCAGGCTTGTGCCACCATGCCTGGCAGGAACCACTTATTAATTGCATTTTCATTTATATTTATGTGATGTTGTGTGTATGAAAGTCAAAGAACAACTTCAAAAAGTTGGTTCTTTTCTTCCAGCAAGTGGGCCCCTGATAGGGGAGTTCAGCCAATCACATTCTGTTTTGGGGGCGTGCCGCCCTTAGGCTAAAACTTGCCTATAAACCTAGCAAGGGCTCCGCTAGCTCTCTTTCACCTGGCTCCTGCGTCTGGACGGATCGTTTGGATTCTGGTGTAAGCTGTTGTAAGTCTTACTTCTGCTTATTAAAGCTGTATATTTTGTATTAAGATAGTCTGGGAACTTTTCATTACCAATCGCCCTGTGGCTTCAGGCCCCAAAGATCAAACTCATGTCATCAGGTTTAAAAATTGCCTTTACCAGTTGAGTCACTGCCATGAACCTAGGAACAATTTCTTAATTGCCTGTCTCTTTAATCATTTAGGTGACTCTTAAATAGTTTTGTGTATTTTCTTTTTGTTTGTTTGGTTTGTTGATTTTGGGGTTTTCTGAGACAAGACTTCACTGTGTAATAGTGAATAGTCCTGGTTATTCTGGAACTCACTCTATAGACCAGTCTGGCCTCAAACTCACAAAGATCCACCTGCCTCTGCCTCCCAAGTGCTGGGATTAAAGACATGTGCCATCATGCCTGGCTTTTCTATGTTTTCGTTTTTGGTAACTTTTTAAATGAATTGTTCATTCATTGATAGAGTTTAGAATTATAGAAATCACAAATTCAGTTCTAGGAAATATGGTAATGTCTCAACTCTTTTAGTCAATTCAACCATGCAGAAAAGTGTGATGTTTTCATTGCACTTGGCTGTGGGCCCTGGTCACTGTGAGAAATGTCAAATGCTACAGAACACAGTGATAGGTATCTGACTTTCTATCTTTGTCTTGGTCTGTGTTGTTATTGCTGTAACAGCATAGCCCAATGAGGTGGTTAATAGGGATTGTCAATTTAATGGGATTTATATTCACTAAGGGAACAAACCACTGAACATGTCTAGGAGGCACTTCTATCCTGGATTAGTTAAGGAAGACCCACCCTACATGTGGGTGGTACCAACCCGTTGGCTGAGGTCTTGGACTGGATAGAAAGAAGAAAGGGAGCAAAGCACTAATTTTTCATCATGCCCTGCTGTCTGATTAAAGATACAACGTGACTGCTACCTCAAGTTCCTGGTGTCATGGTGGACTATATCAACTCAAACTGTGAGCCAAAATAAGCCCCTCCTATCTTAAGTTGCTTCTAGCTGGGTTTCAATCACAGCAAGAAGACCAGAAACTAAGACACCTAATTTTTGTTTGGCTTTTGTTAACTTGACACAAGCTAGAGTCATTTGGGAAGAAGAACTCTCAATTGGTGAAATACCTCCACAAGACTGGCCTATAAGCAAATCCGTTGGAATTTCTCTTAATTAGTGATTGATGTGGGAAGGCCAGCCCCACTGGGGGCAGTGCCCCACCCCCCCACACCTGGGGGAGGCAATTCTAGAGAGTATAAAGAAGGTCTAAGCAAGTCATGAGGAACAAACCAACAGGCATTATTCCTCCATGGTCTCTGCTTCAGGTCCTGCCTTCAGGTTCCTGCTTTGAGTTCCTGTCCTGACTTCCTTCCATGATAAAGAATGACTAAAGAGTGAAGAGGAAATAAGCCCTTTACTCCCCCAAGATGCTTTTGGTCATGATGCTTTGTCACAGCAATGGAAACCCTAACAAGACACCTACACTAGGAAATGTATAAAGAAGGGATGTCCCTCTTACAGTTCTGGTCTGTGAGCACCTATCCACTAGCACAGGATGGCAAGTAGGGTTTGTTATTAGTCAGTTCTTTCACCACCATGACCAAGCACTAAACAAATGCTAAAGAGGAAGGATGGATCATGGTCAATGAACTTTCGGTCTGCCTGTCGCTAGGATATGGTACAACAGGTAGCCAAACAGTAGAGAAAGCCTCATGTTGTATTCTGCCTTCTTTTTCTTTTTTTCCCCAAGTCTCTAGGATGGTATTATTCACGTTACAGGCAACCCACCAGTTACTGTCCCATGAGTTAAATAGCTACAGAGAGATCTTCACAGACACACCCAAAAGGGAAGTCACTAATCTTCTCAATGTTTCTCACTCTTATCAAATTGGCTATCAAGACTGACCA
Source organism: Myodes glareolus (assembly GCF_982192425.1). NCBI lineage: Eukaryota > Metazoa > Chordata > Mammalia > Rodentia > Cricetidae > Myodes > Myodes glareolus. Next base: position 7,979,419 of record NC_142039.1, read on the forward strand.
TCATATCCACAAAATAAAAAACTATAAGGGGCTGCAATCAGTTTGTAACTAACTACCTGTTCTTGTGCTAGCTAGTTCACTCTTGTGAGAACATCCATTAATCTACCCTCATGACCTAATGTATCTCTTGTCTGTCGAAACTATAACAGAATATCTGGGGTGGGTAATATGGAAACAGAGACGCCATCAACTTCAACTCCATCTCTAAGCAACACATGTAACAGTCTTGAGGCATGGTAGAAAACAAAAGAGCAAGTGGGTGTATGCAGAAGACAGATCTGACTTATACCACCCACTCCTGCGGTAACCAGTCAACCCCTTGAATGGGAGGAGACACTCCAGAAGGGTATTACTCCAGTCATGAGAGCTCAGCCCACGACCTAGATGCCTCTTCATGGGTCCCACCTCCCAATACTGCTGCAGCTAGGAGTCCAGCTTCCGGTCTGCTGGAGAGAGACCATATTAAAGTCACAGCCCTTGCTCCCCACCTCTACAAACTGTCACATCAAAAACTATGGCTCACGATGAGTTTGGGAGGAGACACTCATGCATAGCAGTCTTTCTTTTCCCAGGGTGTGGGTTCCCTCCAAGTTCCTGAGCTACCTCCCAAAAGGCTACAGAAGAGAAGTGGAGGGTCTGCTGTGCTTCCCCCTTGCTTCAAGGTTAAAGTGACCTTGAAACAGGTTCCTTGTGACATCTGATGGTTCAAGGGATAATTATCGCTATGTGCTCTTTATATCTAGAGAGTCTATCTGAGTGTCTTTCTGTTTCTGTGATAAAGCATCCTGGATGAGGCAGCTTAATGGGGCAGAGTTAATTTTGGATCACAGCTCCAGGTCAGAGTCCATCACAGCAGAGAAGTTATAGTGGCAGGAACTTGAGGGAGCTGGTTGCGTTGTTTCCATAATCGGGAACAGAGGGCAATAATGAGTGCACCCTAGTGCTCAGCTTGTTTTCTCCGCTCTTCTACAGTCCAGGATTCCTGGTCCAGGAAATGATGCCACTGACAGTGAGTGGCTCTTTCCATTCATCCAACATAACCAACCCCCTGCACAAGACAGAAGCCAATCTTTCAGGCCATTCTAGATTCTGTCAAGTTGACAGTTTACACTCACAGTTTGAGTGGTCCCGTAGCCACTCAAAGGCATGCAGTCTTTGCATAATGGCAATAGGTTGGGGGTCCTTTGTCATCTTTGATTATTTTCTTTCTTAAAAAATAATGAGATCAGGTATAGTGTTACAGGCTTTTAATGACAGAAGTCAGAAGACAGAGGCCACCGTGGTCTATATAGTAGATTCCAGGGCAGCAGGAAACAATGAAAACCTGTCTCAAAAACAATAAAATAAATAGTAATTCAAAGAATATGAGATTTGAAAAGTCATTCATCTCATCTTTTAGAACAGGTGTGACTGCATACAGGGTGTTGCCTGCCGTGCTCTAGCTTCATCTTTCTGCCAGACCAATAGATGCGCTATCTGCATGCGTCCTCTCGAAGTTAGACTAAGCCTGTGTAACCGGAAAAGCTAATCTTCTAGGTTGGTGTAAATAACAGGAGGCTGTCTCTAAAGAAGCAAAATGGGTACTTGAATATGAATAAGGGTGGATACATCTAGTGAATCTTCCCTCAACTCCTAAGTATCAATAAAAATGGTAACATGGGGCCAGGAAGATGCTTAGTGAGTAAAGGCTCTCATTGTGGGGCCTGGTGCCCCGAGTTTCATTTCTAGGACCCATGTGCAGAAGGAGATAACTGGCTGCTGAGCATTGTCATCTGATATCCACATATGCGCGCACACACACACACACACACACACACACACACACACAAATGATAAATTTCTTAAAAAATGGGCTGTGTTCAGCTATATGTGAAATTATAAAGAACAGTGGGGCTACAGTTTTCTATGGGTAGAGGTTCCTTCCAATATGGTCAAAACTCCAGTGCTATTTTGTCTTTTTCATTTTCTTTTAAGGACAAATTAGTTCATAAGAGAGAAACACAGCACTTGACTATTGTTTTTCTAGTTATGATTATCAGTTTGTCTTTTGGCCAAGTGGTAACTAGATCAATATCCTGAGATATAAAGTGTTTCACATGGTGATGTGCAGATAGAGGACATTTAGTAACTACCTATTGAAAGTAGATGTGTTCAGTCAAGGGTCTGAAAATAAACTAAATTTAATACAAGCAAAATCGCAAAGCAGTTTCAATAAGCATATATGATATAATTAAAAAGTAAACTTGTTTTTTATATATACTTGATGGTTGTTTTGGCTCTATTACTGCCTAAATCATTTACTTTCTAATCCAGGACTCTTACTTGAATAGCTAAGCATGCAGAGGTAAGCAAATGGATTTTATTTTCCTGGAATCAGAGAGTTGAGAAACCTGAAGACCTATTATGTATAACAGCACACTGAGGGGTGTGGAGATAGCTCGATAAATAGAATGCTTGCAAAGCAAGCATGAGAACTTGATTTTGAGCCCCATGATCTAAGTAAAGAAAATGGAAGCGTCGTGTCATGTGTTTTTGTAAGACCAGGGCTGGAGAGGCAGAGCCAGGATGGTCCCTGGAGTTTGCTGGCCTACTTGGTCATTTATAGGTCACTGGGAGAACCTGCCTCAGAAAAAGTGACTAATGCCTGAGAAATGCCAGCCAAGGTTATCTTTTTGCCTTCATACAAAAATGCATACATGTGCACCTGAACATACGAACACACATGAACACAGACAAGAGAGCACAGAAAGCCTCATTGTGATGGTGCACACTTGTAATCTCAGTACTTTGGGAATTTTCTTTGCACATCCTCTCTCCACAGTTGCTAGGCAAATGTGCTGCAAATTTCAAGAAACAATGTGGCCAGATGCCTAGAAAGCGTTGTCGTGATCCTGTCTGCAGAGTGACCCGGCTCACAATGTTATGGAAAGTTATTGCAAGGGAATTCTCAATAGCTAAAGAGCGCGGGGACGTCCTGACCTAGTACAGCCTCTTCCTGTTCAGACTAACCCCACTCATGCTGGAACTAAACTCTTCCCATAACTAGAAAGTATTAGGAAATTTTCTGGCAAACAGGTTGAACTTCAGAAGCCTTCAGAAACTAAATAACAGCAAAGACCACTTCAAGTCAAGAGTAAAGACAAGGGTTAAGACAACAGGGAATGCATTCCAGGGAGAGCCAGTTATCACAGTGACTTCGGGATTTTCAGAGCAAATCCATTCGAACGTGTGTTTGGGCGGAACTGCTTTTGTGAGGTGTAGGAGAGAAAAGCCTTTGGAGCCATGGGATCGCCAGCTCCTTCAGGAGGGGTCACGTCAAGAGACGGTAACATCGGGACCTGAAGTGTCTATGTGGATGTGGGATGACTTGTTGCCCTCCCTTACCAAAGGCTCAGATGGAATCTCTGGAGGCTCAGTCACGTGACAGAGTGAAATCCAAACAATACTGGTAGCACAAAGGTAGGATCCTTTGTGATGGTCCAGACCTGGCACGATGAGGCTGATGGAATGTTCCCAGCACACTCTGCCAAGCTCCAGTGGCCAGATGACAGACACCCAAACTGAAAACAGTGACCATGGCAACATTGCTAAATATATACCTGGAGGAGGAGGCACCACGATGCTTTGATTAGAGAGATTGGTTTGAAAAGGTATCTGTCCCTGTATTTAAAGAGGGAAATAGGGCATTTTTGCTACATGTGGATATGGATTGAGAATGTGTCAAAACATGAGAGCACCCAGAGTCTTGAGTGGCAGAAAATAGCACCCTTCTGAGGCTGCACAAGCTTGGGCTTGGGCTTGAAGACCATAACAGCTTGCCAAGGAAGGGGTGACTTGCTGGAAAGAAATCTGTAGATTGTTCCTCCCTTTCCTGGACTCACCCTCGGAGACCCCCTGCATCCTAGGAGACCCCCTGCAATGGCTGCATCAGCTTTTTCTTCCCTGCACCGATCAGCCTGCCTGTGCTAGCATTCATCTCACCGAACCCCAGGACTTGACTGCCACTCTTGGCTGATGATGTCATTGAAAATGACTCATTCCATTTTCCCTGCTAGGTAATAAATAATATTGCTTTAATTTTGGACTAAGTCTGGGCCAGGCATTGTTCTAATGACTTTACTGTTATACATTAATAATATTGTTCAGAAAAAGAAACTGAGACATGGAGAAATTCTATATAAATGGTACAAAAATATATGTAGAGATAAAGGTTAAATTAATGTATATTTGACTTATCAAGTATATGCAATTTGCTATGGCAATGTATATGCTACTTAAATATTACTAGTACAGTGGCACTATATATAATCTATGCGTATATAAATATACATATACATAAATGCACACACACACACACACACACACATTACTGAGAACTGGGGTAACCCAAAGGAATGTTGTAGCATTGGGGATAACTTTCATGTGACTTACAAGAGGAGGATGGGGTTGTCACTGACCTATAAATTACCTACAAGAAAAACTCTAATGTGGATAGCAGTTAATTCCACCTGCACATGCCACAGACTCTGGGGCAAGTCTGAGTGTCTGTCTGCTCCTAAGTTTTCCCGCTGGCGAAAGACAAGTACATCACACAGGGCCTAGCAGTGCATGCACACCATTAATCCCAGTACTCAGGAGGCAGAGACAGGAAGATCTCTGTAAGTCTGAGGCCAACCTGGTCTACAAGGCAAGTTCCAGAACAACAGGGCTACACAGAGAGACCTTGTCTCAAGGAAAGAAAACAACAGCAAAGAAGTGCACCTTCAAGTGCATGCTTCATATTAGTCCCCAGGGAGGGCGCTTAGCCGGTTACAAGCTTTAAATAACAATTCATAAATTGTTTCCCAAATCTATCTCAGTTCATAGAGGTCACAGAATGACAATGATGTCCTTTTCTATCATGTACTGATGGGCATCTTCGTAACACAGCCATCCTTCTGCATCTGTGGGTCCTGTTGGAAGATGCCGGTAACTAAATACCAAAATAATTGGAAAACAATTCCTCCATGATGAACATGTAAGGATTTTATTCTTGTGTTTATTTCCCAGTCACTTTAAAACCACAAAATTACCCAACATTTACACTGTACTGAGCATTATAAATAGCCCTAAAGTGACTTAGTCTGTGGGAGATGCACATGGCCTCCACGTGAACGTGACATGCCTCTATATAAGGAACTGATGTAGCCATGGATTTTGGGGTCCATTAGGAGCACAGACCCAATTTCTCGTGGGTCTCAAAGAATTGCTATGTAAAATAATCCCAGCCATATTATCATATGCTTATTTAGTATGCTGTCCACTCTTAGCGTGAATATTCACTGTTAAGTATTTTGGGACTTTAGTAATAATTTAACTAAAAATATTTTTATTCGTGTTACAGAAAAAAAAGAACAATAGCCACTTCTAAGTTATCTGCACTGTAATTCCAAAATAAAAAGATAAAATAGTGTGTGCATAGCAGAAATAAAATAATTTATACCCTGTGGGGACCCAAAAAAGTCTATTTACATGTTGACCAAAGGTCAGAGAGTTGGGACTCATTGCTAGTTCCTTCAAGGTTATTGTGCTCCAACCGCAGAGAAAGGTCCCACCTAGCTGTGAATCTCTCCCAATACTATCCTATATGTTTCTCTGTTTTATTATTTTCATTCACATTTTCATATTCTTTACTATATCTCTAAATCCCTGCGCCCTTACCCTGACAAGAGGTATCTTTGTTGAGGCTGGTCTCCAACAACACCCCCTTTTCTATGGGGAATTGACCTACATAAATCAGTGTCTTATATTTCATTTATTTTGGATAAATCTCTAAACACATCCAACCCTTAAATAAAATGGAGTTGGTTCTTATGATACTAATATGTTTAGAATGAACTTTAGCTCTCCAAAATCTCTAAAGTCTGGGTCAAAAAATGGAAAGCCAGTCAAGTAATGCTCTTAGCAATACCTTCACCACCCCAAACATCACACACACACACACACACACACACACACACACACACACAAGCAAAAGAGTGGTCACCATCCCAGCTGGAGAAATGACAGCAAAACCTGTTCTTATGTAACAGACAAGGCACACCTTGCCCAGTTACATAATGAAGCGTATTTGGCAGGAAGCATAAGAAGGCTGGGTTACCATGATCATTTGTCAGTACCCCAGCAAGTAGAGAGGGTAGAACAACATCTAGGCTGCTGGTTCATCAGATCCAAATGGGGGGGAGGGAGTTAGCACACTCTAATGTGCACCCTGAATCAACAACCACCAATCACATGAGGGCCTGTTTCAGGGAAGACCTTAATTCCCAAATTTTATTTTCTTGACTTTTCCCTTATTATGCCAATCTCATAAAAAGTAAGCCCTGAAGATACGGCTTAATGGTAGAATTCTTGTCTAGCGGGCAAAGGTCCTGGGTTCTATCTTTAGCTTCACACACTGCCTTAGCTTCCTTAGCCTCCACGGTCTCTAAGCTTCCACTGCGAACTAGTCTTTCTATTCATCAGCAAACCCAGTTATCATTTTCTGAATCTTTACCCGACCTTGTGAGGTGTTTGTTTCCCTGTCTGCCTTGCTTCTCAAATTCCCCCTCAGACCTACGGCAGAGCTTAGAAACAAGAAAAGCAGGGTCTGAGCTGGGGTCCCAGACAATTGGACGTTGTTACAGTGACACTTGCAGCAGATTAGCCTCCTGCATCTCAGAATCTATAAAAGTGAGGATGTCATTACCTACCACCAGGAGCCTGAATCGATGAGAATCATCAATTGCTCGACTGCTTATCGGTTGTTTCCAAGTGAATACAGGTCCACGATTTGTATTTGCCTTGAGCACACCTTCACCTGGACATCCTGCTCAACTTGTCCAGGGCGCTTAAGCCTTTTCTTCATGCAGCTCATTTGGGATAAATGACATCAACTCTTTTCCATCATCCAGCTTCCAAAAACCATGAAATTAAATGAGGATGTAAGACCTAGGGACTTAGAACTGGAACATTCCTGAAGGATTTTGGTCCCTGTCCAACAGCTACAGCAACTATCCAGCATCCAGGAGGTTCGGTGCAAAGAATCTCCCTCCGGACACTGAGACCATTGCAGACCCCACACCAGAAGCTAGGAATTACCTATTGGCTTGACAAGTAAGTGATGGGCTTTTCTCCAGACCTAGCGAATCACGAGGTCTAATGCTGTCTAGTTAGTTCAAGTGCACCCAAACATTAGTGTCAAGAGCCTGCTATCTGGGACCCTAAGAGAAGACAGAGGTCTAAATAGTTGTGTAAATAGGCATTTGTAATTTAAATCAATCAATCAAAAAATGTGTTAAATAGGAAACATCTTGGTATATATAAAAAGTTCAGACATAATTTTGGAGTTTTGGAAACTAAAAAGATTTGAATATTTGTTATTTTTAAAAACAGAATCCTGCCAGGCAGTGGTGGTGCACACCTTTAAACCCAGCTGGCAGCAGAGGAAGGTAAATCTCTATAAGTTCAAGGCCACCCTGGTCTACAAAGTGAGTACCAGGACAGCGAGAACTGTTATTCAGAGAAACCCTGCCTTAAAAAAAGAAAAAAAAAAGAGACAGAATCTTACTGTATGACCCAAGAAAGTTTTAAACTTGTGATCCTCCTTCCTCTATTTTATAACTGCTGGGATCATAGGTGTACCCTACAATGCCCAGAAAAATTACATTTTACTTTTCTAAGATAAAGTCTTTAGAAAAGGAATGAAGAAACTTTCTTGATTATGAAAGATGTTTTTAAGGAAACAAAAGTAACTTTATTCTAAGGTCTCTGCTGGGATCTGAAATGTTGTGGAGGCAGACACACCAGGCACAGAAGTGCCCACTGCTCCACAAACAGAAAAGGTTCAGAGCAACGCAGGAAAACAGGTAAACCCGGCCTGCGGTTGCTTGGGAAGCTTGTCTTTTCAAAGAGTTATTAACCAAGATGAAAACGAAACACCTCAAGAAAATTTTACTCATTAAAAATCATTCAGGCCAGTTATTACCATGCTCTGGATCAGAGAGCGTGAGTGAACACGTAACGCTAAAGCAAGGCCAGTCCTCTGCTGCTTTCACCCAGCTTCCACTGCTGCTGACTTGCAGTTGCTAAATAGGGGCTACATACACACGGGTTGTTTCCTCTGGGCTCTCTTGGCTCTGTTAACTATGGGACGCTTCACGGCCAAATGCTAAATACTGAGGGAAATAGGTATTTACTATGGTGTATATAATAACTACCCAAGAAATACCTCTGATTTCCTAGTCTGGTTCAGTTTTTTATCTTGAAGTTTGTATTTTGAGAGATGGTATCGCTGTAGATTGTTCTTGCATCCTGATCTGTCAGTCACAAATTCAGAGAGTGCCTAAGAAATTAATTATGGCTTCCTTTTCCCTTGTCTTTCCTTTTCCCAGTATAATAATCTATTATTTTCTCATGTTCTGAGAAATACTTCTGTGTCTGGGTGTAAAGCTCTTTTTCCGCGCATGTTGCTTCACTCTGTGATCTACGGCTGTCACTGTCTTCCCAATGCCTCTTCAAGTATTTGTTTCTAGTCTATCCAAACTGAACATTCTGGAAGTTCTTGACAGGCCAAAATCCTTTGCATTTCTTTAACTGTTTAAGCGTTTAACAGTGATCTTTAAAATGATTTTTATAACTGATTTACCCCCATTGTTATTAGTTTTTAATAAGAAAGTAAAGTTATGTCTTCAACAGACATAATTGGGCCACAGTCTGGAAGGATGCATCCCAGTGAGAGAGGACTTGTTTAACATGCAAGAGACTCTAGGTTCAGCTCCCCAGCGCAGCAAACAAAACCAAAACAAAACCTGCAACAGTAAGAATAAAACAACAACAATAAAGAGCCAGTCAAAATTCCAACAGGGAGGAGGGAAGAGAGGCCCCACTCTGAGCAGAGGAGCCGCTGGCATGTGGTGGGTGCTGGGAGAGGCAGAATCGGTTTGCTCCAGGGGTCTGAACCCTGGTAGGTTTCTCGTGCTCCAGCGATGTCCCACACCCATAACCATATGGGCAGCACTAATTGAACTCAGTGGTTAATTAAAACAGATTAAAACAGAAAGCATGAGTCAGGAAGGGAGACAGTGAGGAGGGTCTGAAGGGAGCTGGACAGAGTGACCTGAGGAGGAAGTGTGACAAAAATGTATGTATGTATGTATATATGTATGTATGTATGCACATGTCAAAATTCTGGAACAATAAGGAAAAATATATTCTAAAAAGGGAAACTAGAGATGTCTCAATATTCCCCCTAAAAGTAAAACAAATGGACACAAAATATTCAAGATTTTAGTTCCCTATTAAACAAACACATACTACTTTTATTCTGTACTCTTCGGTGGTATTGATATAAACGATCCCAAATTTGTGATTTAAAAAACAAACAAACAAACAACAACAACCTTTGCAGAGAGGAACTTAACCGATGTTCATCACGAAAAGTCCATCAGGTTCCATCATAGCTGTCGGTCTTTCCTGTCACCATTTGTCAGCCGGACAAGACAGCTCTTGGCAGATGGGAAATTAGCTAAGAGAAAGTCCTTAAATAAATATAACTGTGTCTGTGGCCAGTAAAGATGGGCAAGATCAGGAGCAGTGGGGCTGCAGAACCCAGTCACATGGAAGCCAAATGGTGTCTACACATTACTGTTACTTATTTATGTTTGTTTTATGACACAGCGACACAGCTTTCAGTGCCAAGAGCCAAAAGACAGCACTCAGAGAAATTAGCCAAATTGAAAAACGTCATCAAATAAAAAAGGGCTAGACATTAAGTTTGATGACCAGAGTGAGTTAGCTTGGCAGGCTTTCAAGAGCAAAGGGGCAGGTATATGTATTAGGAAAACACACACACACACACACACACACACACACACACACACATATCTCTGCCTTAGCTTTTCAACAATAAGTAGACATAACAGCTACCCTTTCATAAAACACATTCATGTATATGAGAGAAAGAGAGAGAGAGAGAGAGAGAGAGAGAGAGAGAGAGAGAGAGAGAATGTGTGACTTCAATTTTAAAATAAAAATGTCCCAAAGCCAGCTTGAGATACAAAATCAAGATTCACCCCTAAGAGAAAGCAATAGCAAGTTTTATGGGAAGGCAGGAATGCGGAGCGGCTCAGCCTCAATCAGTACAGATCCATGCAGTCGCCCTTCTGATATCCACAGGGGCCACTTCCACAGAGGTCACTTCAGCCTTCCCGTGACACCAACCCCTGCACAGTCTCACATGTCTGTACAAAATGACAGTGTATTTACATATGTCCTATACACCTCCTCCCATACTTTATAAACCTGATGATTTATAATATTCAATGCAATAAAAATCTACATAATTAATTGTGTTATTTAGGGAATAATGAAAAGAAGTCTGCATATGTTAGTATAGGCTTGTTTTTATTTAAACATTTTCCATTCTTGGTTACCTAAATTTGTGTCCGTGAGACCAGTGGAGTGGCTGGAGGGACAACTCGACAGGACAATGAGAGTTGTACTTTAGATTTCTCATAACATGCTTGGGTTCTTTCCTCTGCTATGTTCTCATTGGCTGGCTCTTCTCACACAGCAGGAGGATGTGTTGTTCCTAAGCAAAGACCAAAGCTCCCAGTGCCATGGCTAACACACTGATGAGATGCTGACTTCCCAGCCAACTTCTGAGCCTCACCAAAAGTCATCTAGATGGAAAGCCTTAGGTTGGTTTGTCCTTCTTTTTATTTTCAATATTGCAGTTTTGGGTTCACAGCAAACAAAGAAGAACTATCCTGTGCCTGCCCCGTCTTCTCTCACTATCTAAATCATTCACCAAGGTGGCTATATCTTGTGAAATAGCCGTATGGTAGGCATATCTATAGTTCCAACTACTCAGGAGGCTGAGACAAGAATCTTGAGTTCAAGATAACTTGGGCTACATAAGATGGAGACCAACTTGAACAATTACCAAGATCGTGGCTAAAAGAAGAAAGATAGACAGCAGGGAGGAGTAAAGAAAGGGGAAAGAAAAATAAAAAGGGTAAAAAAGAATGCAGAAGACAGTCATTACCACCCTAAATCCAAGTCCATAGTTCATTTCTTGGGTTTTCACCAATATAGAATACTACGACCTCATTATGACATGTGTCATAAAAAACATACTAAGTACCCTAAAATGTATCAATTTTTTAATTGGAAATCTTCTAATTCTCTATAATTGTTCTGAGCCAGGAAAACTAGGAAGTGAGGGCAAGTGGGCAGCGCCGAGTAGTCCATAGGGTATTGTAAGAAAAGCAGCTGAGTGGAAGCAAGAGGGGGGCTCTGTTTCAGGCTCCTCCCTCGAGTTCCCACCCTGATGATGGACTGTCACTTTCAAGGTGAACTAAATTCTGTCTCCCTCAGGTTGTTTCTGGTCATGATGTTAGTCACAACAACAGAAAACAAACAGACGATGAATTAAACTCACAACACTGCAAGTTTAAACACAGGAGTAAATGTGCAAACTCCAGTTACTAGAAAGCGCTCCGGTGTTTGCACTACAGAATAAACCAGCGTAGTTAACTGTAGGGGTGGTTTCCACTGAGCTCGGTGAGTGACTAAGTGAAGTCATGCTGAATTAATACTTGAAAGATAGTATTGGAGAGATGTGTAAAAGTCACAACAAAAAGATTAGCTAGAAACCCAGAGGTATGACACTTTGGAGGCCAAGGCAGGTGGATCTCTGTGAGTTCAAAGTCAGCTTGGTCTACAGAGTGAGTTCCAGGACAGGCTCCAAGACAGAGGAATCCTGTCTCAAAATAATAATAATAATAATAATAATAATAATAATAATAATAAATGATTAGTTAGTATGTTGTCATTAAAAGACATGCTCAGTGCTAATTTTCTCAAATTTTACAAAATGGTAAATGAAAAAAATTGTTATTACTCAGTATTTCAGAATCTTTTCTACTACTGTTTGTGGTCTCACCATTCCTATAAATTACAATTTCTTAATAGTGTCTACCCTTGCATGGATAACAGTGTGGTCTTTATTATCCTGAACAGTATAGAATATCTCAAAGAAAAGAAAAAGTGACCCTAATTTCATTATCGAGAAATAAACCCTTTTCCATTTTAAATCAGTTCCTTTAAAGTATTTTTTCACATCATAAAATATTACAATATTACAACTCTTTTTTGTATTTGACCAACCAAAAGCCTTAGGCAGCACGGCACCCTGCATTTTTTTCAGCAAAGCCGGAGTCCTCTTCCAGAGACATTCCAGTGTGCTGAAGTAAAAAGCCCTCAAAATCAATAATCTCACCAAATTAAAAACGAGAGAAAACAGAGCAAGCCCCTCTCATCTTTGGCACAGCTCTTCATTTGATACTTTGTTTGTGTTATTCAATGTTCTGAAAAATGAATTTGGATAGTGGCAGGTGAGGCTTATATAAGAGTTAATTTCAACATAATTTAAGAGCAAGCCTCAGCTTCTGGAATGCTACCAAAGACAATTTTAGTAACTCACAGAGAATTTAAAAAAACTAGTAAGATGTACATATGGACGGCAATTGTGAAGTCATTTTTAGAGATATCTGTAGCATTCTGCAGCCCAGCCCATGATTTTTGCAAGATCATAGGCTCCATCCTAATTCACCACTCTTTTGATCAAAGGTTAATATTCAGAAAATATTAGTTCAAAAAAATAACAATAAAATAACATTTTAAATGGGTGTATGACCTGAATAGGTAGTTCTCATGGGAAGATATGCAAATGACCAACAATGGGAAATGTTCAATATCATTAGCTATCAGGGAAATGTCAATTAAAACTCTTAGATTTGACTTCAGTTTAAATAGCTTCAATTAAAATAATAATTATTATTATTATTGCTGGTGAGAGTGTAGAGAACAGAGAACTATAAACCTTGTTAGGAATGTGTATGAGTATAGTCACGGTGAGCAATAACATGGAGGCTCCTCACAAAACTCACAATTGGAAAGTGATAAGATCCGTCTGTATCACTCCTGATATCGTGCCAAATGAAGGAAAATCAGCAGACCAAAGAGCTGCGGACATGCCCATGTGTGTTACAGCATTATCCACAGAGGCTGAAGTGTGGAATCAACGTCCACCCAAGAATGGATGGATGCAGAAAATGTGGCATGTGTCCACAATGGAAATTTGGAAATGGAGTGCAATCCTGCCATCTGCAGTAGGAATGACAGATCTTGTCAAGTGAAACAAGCAAGCCATACACAGAAAGACAAACACCCTGTGAAGTTGACTGGAATAGAGGACAGAAATCACTGGAGTCTGGGGAAGGTCGATAAGGGGAGGGTGAATTAAATTACTGCATGCTGTATGTGTGTGCTGAACTATCACACTGAACTCTGTTAATAGGTACGATAGCACATGAAAATGAAAATTAAATGTTTTAAACATATAAATATATTCTTCTGCAAGCCAGTTTTTGAAGTTAGAATAAAGACGGCTGCTCTTTGACCCATGTTGTTCAATCAATATATAAATCCAATGACTCTAAAAGTTACAATAAACTCACAAATTTATTTTTCTCCCTGTACTTGGGGTCGTAAATCAAATTAGCAGTTGGTGATCACTATTACATTACATTTATTTACGAATACGTGTGCACACCCATATGTGCCACAGCTCGTGTGTGGCAAGGGAGTCTGCTTTCTCCCACCACTGCACAGGTCCCGAGGAAGGGGCCTTGGCACAATTTACCTGTTGGCATCTCAAAGGCAAAAGTCACTATAAAGCAGCTCACCACTAGGCTTCCCAAGCCCTTTCTTACACGACAAGCATTGCAACAGCAATGATAAAAGAATTTGCTCTTAGAATCTTCTCTTCAATCAAAATACCACATTCCCGGTTTCGGGCAGTTGTCAAGAACAATCTACACAGTGACCATGCACAAAAGCGAGACAGTGACAGCTGAATGGCTTTTCACCTGTATTTTCTGATTCGGGTGATGCGGTGAGAGGCAGAGTCCTTGAAGCAGACACCCACGCAAGATCAGAGGGTCCTGCTGTGTGACATGGGCAAATGCCTGCACATAGTTTTCTGCCCTGCTGAGAAAGAGTCTGTAGTAGTAGAAAGATTTTTATAAAGATATCTCTCACATTTAAACAGAAATCAATGACAGGTACCTAGGTAATGTTCTGCCTGGCTTGGCGTGGAAAACAAGGGACAGTAACCGTCCATCAGTGTTTCGGGGCAGATACTGAGCTCATTGATAACCATGGAGAATCAATTCCATGTTGTTGTTGGTTTCCTGGACTTTGCCAAGGTCATAGAGCAATAACCTCTATGTCAGATTACTTGGTAAACATATGAACACAACCAGCCCCCAGCATGGCAACATGCCATCATCTTCATCCATGGATTGCTTTCACCTGCTTTAATGTAAGTGGAAGGGGATAAAGCCAAACTCCCATGACTCGTTGGAGATCATAGTGCCGCTCCACCTACAGGTGCATTTTGAGGACCAAAATGTTGGGGATTTAACTATGAGTGTTGGCATGATGTAAAAGTAAAGGTTGGAAAAGCAGAAGGTGGGGGAGAGAGAGAGGAGCATGAACAGCGGAGGGGGAGAGAGGAATCATGAAAGCAATGCCAATGATCTACAGTGTGTACCCAGGAAGCTATGCGCCTACAAAATGAGAACTTAACTGGTCTAGAATACCATTCCTGAGGACACACACACAGTCCAGTAGTTTCCAAGTAACTTTCATCACCTGATGCTTTGTGTAAGTATTGCTGTTAGAATATCACACACACACACACACACACACACACACACACACACACACACACACTAGGCTGCCATTTAAATTCATCTTGGCAACTGAATATCATACTACTTCCTAAACAGTACTCAATGAAAAGAATTCTTCTGTATTTTAAAATTATTAGAATTATTTTTATCACAAATGTGAATATTCATCAATATGATTAAGAGAGATATCCAATGTCAACATGGGCCTCCACATGCATGCAACCATATTTATCCACACACATAAACATATATGTACACCAAACATACATGCATGTGCAAAATTAACTCACTAACGTAAACTTATTAATGAACAGACATAAACAACTTTCAAAATATCAGTCACGATACAGATTTCTCTAGCTAAAAAGCTTCAGTTATTAGTGATTACTCAAAACATATTCAGAGATCTTAATCAAATTGTTTTCCTAAAATATTTTGGAAAGGAATATTGACTGTCATATTTGCTATCTTTCTACCACTCTAATAAATTCCTGAGCTAATCAACTTCTCAGGAGGAAAGATTTCTTTTGAATCACAGTTTCAAAGGTTTGCTTCCATGGTCAGTTGGCCCTGTTGCTGTAGTTGGCAACATGTGCCCGTGGAGGACTGTTCCCTCATGGGACCACAAGGAGAGTCACAGCAAGGTGCCAGCTCTCAATATTCCCTTCAAGGGAATATTTCAAGTGACTAACTTTCTTCCATTAGACCTACCTCCTCAAGACCATACCGCCTGCCTAAGGGTGGCAACCCCTAATATAAGCTGAACCTTCCCATAACCATCCCCAGCCAGGGAAATGCCTTGTCAGAGACATGTCCAGACCAACCTGATGGAGGTAGTTCCTCAGCTGAGGTGCCCTTGTGCCACGTGACTTTAGCTTGTGTCAAAATGACAAAAGACTGCCTAGCACAACTGACCTCTTTCAACCTACCTGCAAGCACATTACTGTTAAACTATAACCTTTCCTTTCTTGCTTGTTCCTAAGAATTAATGTTAATATTAATATCACAACATGAAACATGGTCCAACTTTTAAAAGTCCTAAGTCTACAAAAATTTCAACCTTTGAAAAATTTCAATGTCTCTTTAAAATATTCATAATCTCTTAACTGTAGGCTCCTATTAAACCCAAAATAAGTAATATTCGTTTTTATTCCAAGAGAGAAGAACCAGGGCACAGTTACAACGAAATCAAAGCAAAACCAAAATCCAACAGTGGAAGTACCTCAGTATGTAATATTCGGGACTCACTCATGGTCTGGTGGGCTCCAAAAACTTAGCAGCCCCACCTCTCTGGATCTGACATCTGCAATACATAAAATTATCTAGTAGCCTCCAGCGAGCCCCACTGCACATCACCCACCAGCCCTGGTGTCATCCCACAGCCCTAGTGTTTCCAATATCAAAAGGTCTCATTGCATGTGTGGTTCACCTCCATCGGTGGCCTCCTCTAGCCGCTGGCACTGCCCGTCCTTGGATCCCAACCTCTTACTAATCACAGATGATTTCTCAGCTGTACTAACCAGCAGCTATTGTCCCAGCAAAGCAAAGGTTTTCCCTTTGTTGGTGTCGACCTCCTTAATCATCTGAATCTTCAACTCCAGCTAATAAGAAACCACAGACTCTTAATTGAAAATATCACACAAATGGCCTTGGCAGCATGTTTGAGGGGCTCTCAATCTCAGCCAGAAATTTCACAAACTGGGCCTCAACCGCCTTTCTCTCGAACTTCTTATCGCTTGATCTCCCACAGCAGCTCACTAAGCTCCGAACACTTAATTTCTTTTCCAGCCCAAAGTTCCAAATACTTTTACAGTCTTCCCAGAAACAACAGTCCAGAGCATAAAAGACACATGGTCTGTCACAGCCACATGCCATATTCCTAGTACCAACTTCTGACCTAGTTTGCTTTCTGTCGCTGTTAAATGTGCAGAGGCATAGTGCCGGAGTTAGGACGAGGTCTCCCAAGCTAGCTGAGCATTCACAAGTATTCTGTGAGTGAGTGTGAGTAGGTGAGCCAGTGTGTACGGCTATGGACTCAAACCTTCCAAATGAGAAGTAACTAGGTGTGCCCATCTGAAGGATACTCACAAGTGACCAATTCCAGTAAGAATTGAATTTCTTAAAGAAGGCATTTTTTAAAATAATACTCTTTTTTTAGCATATCCAGCACGTGTGTGTGTGTGTGTGTGTGTGTGTGTGTGTGTGTGTGTGTTTTAAATACAGAGATTTTTGGTTGGCTGATTACTTTTAAAAATTCTTTATATCAATGCATCTGTGCTAGTTAGGTTTTTGCCAACTTGACAGAAGCTAGGGTTATCTGGGAAGAGGAAAATCTCACCTGAGAAAATGCCTCCATCAGATTGTCCTATCTGTGGCAATTCTCATGACTGATTATTAATGTGGGGGGCCCCATCCCATTGTGGGCGGTGCCACCTCTGGACAGCAGTCTCATTTACTCAGTAGGCAGTCAGGAGTTACAATAGAGCAGACAGGCCAAGTCATAAAGAACCAGCCAGTAATCAATGTTCCTCTACAGCTTCTGCTTCCAACTTCTTTCTTGAGTTCCTGCTCTGATTTTCCCAGTGAGGGGGTGTGATGTGTATGTGTAAGCTAAATAAACACTTTCTTCCCAATGTTTGTCTGTGGGGGGGAGGTCATGTTCTTTATCACAATAATAGAGAATTAGGATATCTTCTTAAAGTTTTCAACGAGATTGACCACCCCGTCCACTTCTTGTTTACATCACTGCATGGAGTAGGCTATATCTAAAAGTATAACTCAATCACAACATATATATATATACATATATATATATGTGTGTGTGTGTGTGTACATATATATAATAGTAACTCAGAAGTTTAATGTAAAGTAATAATACTTGTATTTAGTATAAAGAATCCCCAAGAAATGTTTCCGAAGACTGAAAAGATGATTCTGTGGTTAAAAGTGCTTATTGCTCTTCTAAAGGACCAGAGTTTGGTTCCCAGCACCCAAGTCAAGCAGTTTACAACCACCTGTAACTCCAGTTCCAGGAGATCTGGCTCCCTCTTATGGCTTCTATGGGCACCTGTACATGGGTGTGAGTGTGTGTGTGTGTGCGCGCACACACACACACACACGTCTACATTTTCAGTAATATTTGTCCAATCCCAGTTAAAAGCCATCTCCATATCTCCATTCACAACCTAGTTTACCTAACCTAGGTAGATATGTCACAAAGCAAACCCTTCAGACTCCTAAGGCAGCCAGGAACTAAAAGAGAAAAGATTTACTTTCCATAGCTGTTTCAAAGGTTTCATGGTCACTTGACCCAACTGTTTCAGGTCTAAGACCAAACATCATGGTACAGAGAATGGTACAGAAGCAATTGTTGGTGGATGTTTCATTCCTGCCGGCAACTTCCGAATAAACACACTGAGGCATATATTAATTATAAATGACCAACCAATAACTCAGGCTTGTTACTAGCTAACTCTTATTTTTAAATTAACTCATATATCCTATGTCCTCTTTGCCACATGGTTGGTACCTTTTCTCAGCATGTCAGAACCATCTTGCTCCTATCTGCACCTACTTGCTGCTCCTCTGACTCCACCTTCTTCTTCCTAGAATTTTCCTAGTTGAGTCTTCTACCCAGCTATAGGCCAGTCAGCTTTTTATCAACCAATGAGAGTAATACATATTTACAGTATACAAAGAATTGCTCCACAGCAAGCAATGATGCTCCAAACACAGCAAGAAAAGAGGAGGTAGGCTGAAAGAGCCCCTTTAAGGGCACATTCCCAATGACCTAACTTACTTCCACTAACCTCGTTTCTTCAGGTCTCACTGCTTTCCAACATTACTGTCACATATGAACCAAGCCTACAAGACAAGCCTTTGGAGAAGAGTTATTAGCAAGTAGAGACTAGGAGAAATGTAGTTTCCCCACACCCACTGTGGACATGAGGCCTTGAAAAGATGTTAGAACAGCCAAAAATGATAGTGTCCTGTTTCTTATTCTTGTCTTTAAAAGACCTCTATTTTCTGCATGAGTGTTTGCCTGCACACATGTCTGTGAACCATGTATATGTCTGGTATCCATGGAGATAAGAAGAAGGCACTAGGTGCCCTAGAACCAGAGCCAGGGTTGTTGTGAGTCGCCATGTGGGTGCTGGGAACTGAATCCAGGTCCCTTGAAAGATCAGTTAGTACTCTTAATCATTACAGCCCCATCTCTCCAATCCTAGAGTGTTCTGCTTTTTAAAAAAATGCTGAATTTGGGACTAGAGAGATGACTCATTGGTTAAGAGCTCTGGCTGCTCTTCCAGAGGTCCTGAGTTCAATTCCCTCCAACCGCATGGTGGCTCGCAATAATGTGTAATGAGATCTTGTGCCTTCTTCTGGTCTGCAGGTATACATGTAGAGCACTCATACATAAAATATAAGCCAAAAAATTTAAATGCTGAATTTTTATTCACTTATTTTGGGTGTGTGTATGTGATTATTCACTTATTTGGGGTGTGTGTATGTGAGTGTGAATGCACACATGCCAGGGTGCACATACATGTGGAGATCAGAGGGCCACTTGTGGTTTTCTACTCCTACCATGTGGGTCCCAGGGAATCAGACTCAGATCCCCAAGTAGGTACCTTTACCTTATGAGTCATCTCTTCAGTCGCTAGCCCTACACTGTCCTCTTTCCTGACTAGGAAGTCTTTGGGGGAAGAATAAAATAAACAGTCCCTTGAGACAGCCTCAGTGGAGTCAAGAAAGGGAGACAGCATAGGACAGTCTGAAGTTGAAAGGGATGGGTTAATCACATGTAGAGGACCCTAGAAAGGCCAGAGGCATAGCAGAGGGAGTAAGGACCAAGGAATATGTGAAAATAAGAGAAGGGTGCTGGTGGGATTGATGGTGTGCGCAAGAACTGCAGCTGAAGCATGACGCCTCCTGGATGCCCGCAATAGCAAGGGGGCTGTGACTCCTCACATGGATAGGTTCCTTTTCTGCATGGGTTGGTTCTTGCAGTTGAGACCCAGGTCTGGGACCCAGGCAGTAGACCAGGCAAGAACCTTGGGCCCACTCACTTGTTTTGATTTGCCCTGCTCCTCGCCCTATGTTTCTCCAGGGACCAATCTTTTTCTGGGGTAACACATTCTTTCCCAATGCATCTAATACCAACCAAGATTCAAATAATAAAATTCATCCTTAATTGGGCATTGAAAGAGTGGTGGTTCCCTTGTGGACTGAACACACGATGACACTGTGTGGGACAGCTGTTAGGAGAAACTGAAGACAACCACATGCCTTACCGTGAGTGAAGCCTAGTGCTTCCCAAATCCAGATAACAGCAAATTTTCTAAGAAACGCAAACAGTGCCCAGCTCCTGCCTGAAATCTACCGAGTAAAAGCAAAAAGACAGAACAAGACAAGGAATTTGTATTTTACTACAATCATTGGCTTCCCTTTCCTCCCTTACTGACATTTGAACAAAGAACAAAAGTTGGGGTATAGTTTACAAGACATCAGTAAATCTTTTCGAGGCATTTGAAAAATAGGCTAAGATCTCCACATCCCATCGCCTGAGTTCAGGCTCCGGTGCCGAATCTTTACAGAGACTGGGAAGCTAAGGGTGGAGCACCCACGTGACTCTGAAGCACCCGGAGTCTGAGTGGCATCTCAGATGGTGTTTTCTAAACTCAGAAATCTAAAGAATTCTGGGGGCATTCCTTAAACCCTCTTTAAGCCAATCAAAACGCACTCTTTAGGGAGGGGCCTGGGAATCTAAATTTAACAAGTCCTCCCAGGTGACTTTTATCACGAAGCAAATTAGGAAACGTGGCTTGAAGTCAGCCATGGCCCATGTTTGTTGAGCACACACCTGTCCTGTGTGGCGCTAAAATGCTTTCATGTGGATGTCTTCATTTTCTAACAGCCAGCCCACTACATTGGCTCCTCTTCAATTCACAGGGGAACCACCCTTCTTCAGCCAGTTAAGGTTGGATTTTACTGTTTGAATCTCCGGCTAACCTCGTTTCCATATCCGAGGTTTCTTGAATGAGATATTAAGATCTCTATCACCTTGAGATTAAGCACTGACTTACAATTGAATTTAACAAAGGGCTCTACAGACTTCAATGCATAAAAGAGACACCCTGTGCCTCGAGGTACTTCTAAGGAATCAATGGCTCCTTCTGCTTTTTGTCCAGTACACTTGGCAGTGTACGAGTCTGCCTTGATTTTGGAGATTTGAGACAGAAGTTGGCTGCAGAACCTGCT
The DNA here is from genome assembly GCF_982192425.1 of Myodes glareolus. Classification (NCBI taxonomy): domain Eukaryota; kingdom Metazoa; phylum Chordata; class Mammalia; order Rodentia; family Cricetidae; genus Myodes; species Myodes glareolus. Next base: position 8,000,460 of record NC_142039.1, read on the forward strand.
ATTGAGAGCAAAGATCTTTTGAATTACACTGAGAATCCGAGTCCTGCAGAAACTGAACCAGGAAAAGGAAAACAGAACGATCATCTGTTTGGGCTGGCCCTGCAAGCCCAGGAGCTGGCTAGGCAGAGAATTTCAGCCGCTGAGAAAAAGGTAATGGATATTTCCAGTTTCCTGTCCCGCCCTCCTCCCACATTCTTATCTGCCTGCTCATCGGTCTTTGGAGACTCAGAGTTTCCAGTTTACTGAAGGCTCACACTCAGCTTTCCCTTTCTGATTCCTCTTACACTTGCCTGGACTTTACAGTTTGTACATCTTACACTTTCACATCTGTGATTATTCAGTAACACAAAAGCAAACACTTCCAAACTGTGTTTCATTCGTCTCCACCCAGGGACAATGAGGACAAATGATGTTTGAGTCCTCTCTTATCAACAGTATCCTGACTCCTTCAACATGGAAGAGCTTTGTTTTGCTCTGTAACTCAAAATCCTCCTCCAGAAACTTAAAACACTCCTGAAGTACACATCATTGAGTGTTTTTCTACTTAAGCCCAACAAACTCAGGATACCAATACCTTTCTTTTCTTCCTGGCAGATAAAACTAAAAGATTTATTTTTCAAGACAGGGTTTCTCTGTGTAGCCATGACTGTCCTTGAACTCACCCTGTAGACCACGCTGGCCTCAAACTCACAGAGATCCACTTGCCTCTGCCCGCTGAGTGCTAGGATTAAAGGCCTATGTCACCATTGCCCAGCAAGAGAGATTTTTAAAGTTCCCTTTTTGTTTCCCCTAAAGCTTTGACCATGAGATGGCTCAACAGGTAAATGTGGTGTGATTGGAATTTGGTGGAGTCCATCAGATTTACAAGTTACTAAGGGCTTTGGGGCCCCTTTTGAGGTTTTTAGCCTCACTAATAAAAGAGTTTAAGAGTGAACCAAAGGGAAGCTTGAAGACATTCTAGTAGAGTTTAAATGAAAAACTCCAGGGTGGCAAGCTGTAAATCTCAGCAGCTCCCTGGAGGAAGAAGGGGAAGACAGAAGGCCACAACTCCCTTGAGCTAGACACAGAAGTCAGAGGTACAGGCAGCCCCTGATGAGGAGGAGAGCTGAAGAAGTAAGGAAAGCCCAAAGTGTTAGGGAAAGCATGCTTCGAAAAGAAATAGAAGAAAGGTTATGATTTTCTGTGTAATTCAGAAAAGCGAGCAGAATTACAAGGCTCCAGGGCTTCAGCTCTCTGAGTGACTACCCTGTGTATAGAAATTCCAGGGGGAAAAGTACATTATCTAATTAAAGGGATATTTACCCCTCATAGCCCTTTAGTGCGACCTAAGGTGAACTCTCCTTGCTGACCGATGGTCTCTTGGCCAGGTGATGTACTGGCCTATTTGAATGAACTCTTTCTTTTATGTTTTGGGTAGCTGTTAGGTCTCCTCTGAGACCAGAGAACTAGTTTTCCCTAATGGGCTCCAGAGACCCTGCTCAAAGCTGCTGGCAGAGTGATATTTTTCCTCTTAGCCTGAGTTCAAGCCCTGCAACTCACGTGGCAGTAGGAGAGAACCAACCACACACACACACACACACTCAAAATCAATCAATATTTTAAAACCCAAATTTGTAGGTCATGTATTTGGCAGGATTTGTTGGTAGGTATGACTTCAGGGTCTACATTCCTCCTACCACATTGACACACTGTGTTCCCAGCATTTTCTTCAGTGACTGATTCATGTGTTCATGTATGATTCCCAGGGGAACACAGAACACAGAGACATGTGGTGCTTCTTCATCCTGGTGGCACAGTGAATGGAACAGTGTTGATTCCTCCACCCAGCATAGCCAACCTCACCAAACCACCAGTGAGCGCTACCAATAAAAGGCGCATCAACTAACTTGACGCCCCATAGACTTGCCCCAAAAGCACAGCCTCTCCAGTGTTTTTCATCGCTTGCTTATGGAACTGCTCCTGGGCAGCCACCTTGGCCCACCCATGGGTGACCTCTAGCATGGTAGATCCCCACTCAGTAGATCATGCCCACTCAAGGATTCAGGAAGGACCTTCTGATTAATGAAGAGCTTTGATGATTCAATACCAGAAATATTTCCCTTTGCTATCTATTGGAAGTGTCAGAACACCACTGCTTAAGATTTAGCGGGTCCATATGTTCTGTTACCTGTAATATTACCCAGTAGGGCTCATTCACTTTGTTTCTTACTGTAGAATAGTGAAGGGACATTGAGCTGTAGATATTTTCTAGGACTTTAGATAAAAAATGCACAAAGAGGATACATGGGTATGTGCTCTCTAATTTCATAATTGTTACAGGATTGTCTTTCATGTGAGAAAAAAAATGTGTACTTGCTAGATGGAGCCTCAAGACTCTGCTCAGTGAACTGCAGGCTCAAATACATAGTCAACCCGACTCTATTCTTTACCCTATTGCCTCAGCTTCTGTCCTATTTCACACTCTTTCTCTTAACACTCAGCTTTCTGCAGTTTTTTCTTTACACACTACAGCAATTCTTTCTTCTTTGTTTTTTCATGTTTAGCCTGGAATCCAGACTACTGAGCATACGAGACAAAGGGCTTTGCTACTGGGCCACATCTCCAGCCCACAGATAATCTTAAACAGTAAAACAAATCCTCTATTCCTTTACTCTCTGGCTTAGATTACTTTAAACTGCTTTCTTATAATAGTTTTTCTTATAATAGTCCCAGACGTCATACGAAGTCTGATTGGGTCCCTTCCCACATCTCTGGCCCCATCTAATTGCTCACTGCATAAATATTTTTTGAATGAGTCACCAGCATGTTTCTGTGATTAGAGAGATGGCTCAGGGGTTAAAAGCACAAAGTGTTTCTGAAGAGGATGTGAGTTCAGTTCCTAGCACTCACAAAGGGCAGCCTCAGACCCATGGAAATTCAGATCCAGGGGAATCCAATGATGTCCCCTGCTGACCTCTGCATTTACATGTAGATCACACACACATTCAGGCACACACATATACACATAATTAAAAATAAAAATTAAAGCCTGGTGGTGGCGGCACATGCCTTTAATCCCAGCACTTGACAGGCAGATCTCGGAGTTCGAGGCCAGTCTGGTCTACATAGCAAATTCCAGTACAGCCGCTGGTACACAGAGAGATCCTGTTTTATAAGACAAAGTTAATTAATAAATTAACTTTTTTTCTTTAATTTTGTAACTTATGGAAACATCACAAAACTATTGTGCTAGAACATAACATGGATTCCAGGAAGTCATCTGGTGGCAACTAATTGGTAAATGCCATTGGGAAATACATCTGTTGTCAGTCATTAGCTCTGCTTTGTCAATACTGAAAAGTTAAACTTCACCCCCTCGACATCTCAGAGGCAATTTGTGGAAGCCATACTCTTTCATTTCTGGTTGTCTGACAGTTAATAAGGCAAAGTTCGAATAGTATTGTACTAGGAATCAGCTGGGACTGTTCTAGCGATGGCAGATTTGACTGAGAGCTGAATGCTGTATCGGCCCAGCATTGTTAGTTATGAATGGGAAGTCTGGGAATCTAGTAGCTGCTCAGTCCGAGGAAGCTGGGTGTCTCAGCTGGTCTCCTGAGATCCCAGAGAAGAAACGGATGTGCCGATGAGACAAAGAACAAACCTCTCCTTCTTCGACTGTCCTCTACAGGCTTCCAATAGAAGTGTGGCCGGGATTAAACGTGTGCCTTCTAGCCTCAAGGTCTAGATTAGAGGTGTGCGTCATCCAGCCTCAAAATCCTGATCAAAGGCATGTTCCTTCTTGCCTCAAGATCCAGGTCAGAAGTGTGCCTCCATTCCTGGATTGGAGGTCATTCCAGATATATGAAGTTGACAACTAGGAATAGGCATCATAGCTATCCTAAATTTACTAACACCCAGCAAACTAACAACAATTACTCAAAACCTAGGAAGGGAAATGTCATTGTTGGCGTGATCTGTGACACGCTGAAGAACAGTAGGTAGACAGTGACAAGCAACTTTAGTAGTGCAGTGGCTCCATCCCAGAATCCTCCAACTACCGCATTTAGATGAATGGCTGTAAAGCAAAAGACTCCAGACAAAACCCACGATTCTACCCAAACAAGTCCACTGAAAAGCAGCACAGATTGTTACTTCAACTTATATTTAGAGAAGTAAATGAGTCCAGGTAAAAATATATAATTACTTTGAAAAAGACTGTTTTTCAAGATTATGATTCACTTAATTGCTCCCTTCTTAACCAATGTTTATTTATAGCAGTGAGGCCCATGAGTGTTCTTGGTGCAGGGAAGTGGGTTCTTCAAGTCAAGCTTCAAGACTTAGACTGCGCCCTCACTAAACTAGGCCACGGGCATGTTTCGTGATTCATTTCCATTGTGTTTTCCAAACTAATCTATTTATCCTGAAAGTCCATTCTCAATTCACTCTCAAAGGCAGTGGGGGAGAAAAGTCATTTTTCCAGACGTTTTAAATTTAGACTGGAAAGAAACCCAGGGGCTTAAGATGCTTAAATGCTTAATGCAATTAGAAAACATCATTTAATTCCTTATCTCCAAAATATAATCTCCTACAATAGACTTGAATGACTCAAGTGCACGGAATCGGCAAACACACGCAGACTAAAGAACAAGCTGACATTAATGGATTGTGCTATATCAGCTGAGAATCACAAGGGCTTCACATGCTGTGATCAGCCCAGGAAATACAGACGAGCCAGCAGTGCCAGCAACAAATCCAAAGGAAAATATAGTTATCAGACTCTGATACACTTAGAAATGGCCTGTTTCCCATTTGGAGTCCCTGACTTGGGGTTAGAGTGCCGGCTCCAGCTAGGAGAGCTTCTTGCTATTGCAGAGGACCCGGCTTACACCACCAGCACCCAATCATGTTACTCTAACGCCAGATAACCCAATACCCTCTCTGGCGTCGAAAGCACCTGACGTGATCACACACACACTCATGTGTGCATTCACACACATGCACACACTCACATACATAAAAATAAGTCTTTTGCAAAAAGTAAACCTTATCATTATTTAAAGAGAATTTTTTAAAATATCACTAATTTAAAGGAAGGACTTAATTTAAAAAAAAATCTTCAATTTAATGCTAACTTCTTTTTTAAGGGAGAGAAAGGACTTGCAAAGAGGCAACACACCCCACAGTCCACAAGAAACTTGAGTACAAATTGGTAACTTTGATTGCCAGCTTTGTGCTGTGGCAGGTGGATCCAGGTTTCACATGCACATGCCTGCACCTGCTTCCCCCAAATGCCTGCCTTCAAAGCCTGCCACCCCAAAAAGTTCCCTAAAGGGGAGGAGACAGCAAGTACCATGCTTTCTCACAGAGGGGTAAAATACTAAAAAATTTTTAGTTTAGTTCAAAGGAGACCACAAAGTTTGAACAGACAAAAGAAAACTGCCAGCAAATTTTCATACTGAAATAACTTTTCAAATATCTACTCTACGTGATGTCTGATGTTATGCAAATGTTAATATGGCAAGATGTACAGAATAGTGGATTATGTACACAAAGATTAACATTTTCTTTCTTCCCTTAATTTAATGAATTAAAGAAAGCAGGAATAAACAATGTGTACCCAATTATGTTCTGCTTTCAACTGTTTTTCCCAACCACTACTTTAACCTTGATTCTTCATTTTTAATTATCATCAATTCAGTTTTCAAATAAAGCTTACACTTTGAAGTGTCTAGCACACATTCTGTAAGGAATTAGAGAACTTAATAGAGGTGCACTCATCCCTTAGTTTCCATGGGAGATTGGTTTCAGGACTCCAGGGGCTAACAAAATTTACCAATGACGCTGGGGAGGTAGGTGGCTTAGTAGTTAAAGAGGCTGCTGTTCCAGCACGAGGAACTGAGTTCAAATCCCAACACATGAAAATGGGAGGTGTGACATTGACCCCCACACATATGGTGAAGTTCACCCCCACATAAACCTGTATAAACAAAATAAATAAAATTTAAAGTCCAGAGATGCTCAGGCCCTTGTGTAAAATAGTACCATATATATCCTTCCATTTATTTAAAACATTTTTAGATTCCTTACAACAACTAACATAAAATAAATTCTATGCAATTAGGTGTTAGCCTGCCTCATTTAGATAATTATGACACGAAAATGGATCTTCAAATATCTGATGTACAACTCTATTTTTTAGATTTATTTTGTGTGTATGAATACTTTGCATACAGAATGGTGCCCACATGGATAACTGCATCCACAGAAAGCCTGAGAAAGCTTGGGAAAGAATAGATTAAAACATGTTTTCTTGGTAGCAGCAGTTTCTCGGGTCTGCTCTGCTTGCTAGAGGCAAGCAAGCGCTCTTATCTAAGAGAGGCTTCCTGACTCAGCTTTAGCTGTAAAACCTTGCAGCTCTTTTAAGATATCCTGCCATGAACACTTAAATAGTGTTCATGAAAACAGTGTTAAATGAAAATCTGACGGCAAGCTTTTCGGTTTTCAGCAGTAGCAGGAAAAAAAGCTGGTGTCATTTTTAAATGCCAGCTTTCTGAGCCATCCTGCTAAGGCAAACTCTGACTCTTTCAGGCAGGTAGTCTGACTACAGAGCATGTGAATGTGGTTTGTGAGCACACTGTTGCAGCTTGCTTGCTGGCAGGGACCTTGAAATGCCATGAGTTGTGGCAATAAACACGGCTCTGGCCAGTACCCCTGCCATGAGGCTGGAAAGCCAAGGAATGGGCTGGATCCGGCCGTCAAAGCCACAGCTTTAGTCCTACCCATATTGCTAGTAAATTAAAGACTCGTGTGGTCAGAAAAAGAGAGAGAGATACAGTAAAGAAGATTCAAAGATGAAGAAAATATCTAAATGGTTTATTGTGTGTTTAAAAAATATATGCAGGCTTTAAAAAAGGTTAAAGTCCTTAAAATAAAAAGAAAGAAAGAGAGTAGTTGGGTGTGGTGGTACACACCTTTAATCCCAACATTTGGGAGACAGAGGTAGACTGACCTCTGTGACTTCACATACCTTTAATCCCAATGCCTGAGAGGCAGAGAGAGACAGATATCTGTGAGTTCAAGGTGTGGTAGCACAACCTTTAATCCCAGTACTGGGGAGGCAGAGACAGGCAGATCTCTGTGAGTTCAAGGATAGCCTGGTCTACAGAGGGAGTTCCAGGACAAAGATACACAGAGAACCTGTCTCAAAAAGCCAAAAGATAAAAGTAAAAATAAAAGAAGTAGAGGTTAAAATAAAGCCATGTAAAGATGAAAAATACACAGAGAATCTGGATACTGTATGTTATTATTGTCTCTTTGAATTGTTTGAAAGCTGAGGAAGGAACAACGGCTGCTAAAAGATATTTGCTTATAAATGCTGCTGAATTAATCCAAGATAGGTATTTTGAAAATACCTTGACTTCAAAATTGAAGTCAAAAGGTATGTTACTTTGGAGAAGAGGTTTTCCTTTTGTTTCCACAGAAAACGAGAGGCTCTGGATTTATTCAGAGTTAAGAAAAATCAGGTTTGATCAAGGAAGACCATCTGAGAAATCTCCAACAGGAACAGATGGCCCAGATGTCTGAGTTCTTCATCCAGATCAGGTTAAAGACTGCTACCTGAGATGATCAAGACTCACAGGATACTCCAGTCAGGACATGATCATAATTCTAAATTTTCTTTAGGTCCCCATAAGATTATCAGCACCCCCAACCAGTGGGAAGTAACCTGGAATACTATGCCCACATTCCCAAAAAATGGACTATGAATATTTTCCTATGGTTAAAAAAAAAAAGAGCGGGAAGTGGTTCAGGAGAATTGTCTGTATTCTGTCAATCGTGTTTTAAATAAACACTGATTGGCCAGGCAGGAAGTATAGGCAGATCAACCAGACAGAAGTAGAGGTGAGGCTATGAGACCAGGAGAATTCTGGGAAGAAGGAAGCTCTTTCCCCAGTCCTGCCCAGATCATGGAAGAAGCAGGATGTTACCTGTCTGGCTGAAAAGGGTACTGAGCCATGTGGCTAACAGAGATAAGAATAATGGGTTACTATAAGCTACAAGAGCTAATAAGAAGCCTGAGCTAATGGGCCATCAGTTTTATCGCTTATGGAGACCTCTGTGTGATTTTCTTTGGGGCTAAATGGCTGCAGAAACTAGGCAGAACAGAAACCCCCAATGAGCAGGACCTCATGTTACATATATGTATTTATTTGTGTATACCAAGTATGTCCCCGGTGCCTACAGAATTCAGGAGAGGGGATCAGATTCCCTAGAATTTGAATTAGGGGTTGTTGTGAGCCACTTTGTGGGTGCTCAGAATGATACTGTGTCCTCTAAGAGAGTAACGGGTGCTCTTAACCACTGAGCTCTCTGTCTCTAGCCCTCACGTTTTATTTACTTATTTGTTTGCTTGTTTGTTTTTAAGCAGTCTTGATTCACAGTTGGTTTGATGCAAGGATATGAAACCTGCCAACATAGAGAGCTAACTGTGTTTCAAATCAGAAGAAAATAACCCCAGCCCAAAAAGGGAAAGTATGCACCTTTGCAAGTTGAATTTTTATCAGAAAAATGTGAAAGTGTATTTCACTTGACAAAAAAATAGAAACATTTTCATGCAGCAATACATTCTCACTTGCTTCTAGATTCTGAGTAGATGTCCAGAGAGCTGGGCAAATCCAATCCTTTATTCAGAACTTACTAACTCCCAATCCAGTGTGCTATCTGGACTCAGGCTGCTCTTGAACACTGGGTTAACTGGAGCACAAATGTGGGAAAAGGACACAGTCCACTCATGGGAGCTCCACAGTTCCCACCCCAGGGACTGATGGGAGCTACCCTGCAGCCTCACCGCAGAGAAAAAGCACATCTTCAGGGGAAAAAGTTGAGGTTATGTATGGCCAAGATTGCCACCAAGCAAGGACCAAAGTCCAAGTCTGGGCCAGGACCGACCAATGTTGACAAGTGTGTAAACTGCAAATACCTGCAGATATCTGGTATGAATTTAGACTGTCAATCTGTAAATCATAGAAACCAATGCAGGAAGGCAGTGGGCCTTGGAAAGGGACCATTGCCAAGAATAAAACCCTCTCCATCATCCCAGTCCCTTAGCACATTCACTACATCATTCTGAGAACCAGCTACATTTTCTGCCTCTCTGGGACTGGGTGGAATAAATTACACACATAATCTTTTAAGTTTAGATTCAGTACCCCTGGCACCAAAAGTGCCATTATTCCAAAAGAAAAACCCTGATCCCACATAGGCTGAATGCGTACCCGGGTGCACGGAACCATATGAATCAGATTATGACTTTTCCTTGATAGATCCCCATGAGCAAAGACAAGGAGACATTTCCACAGAAAGAGACTTAATCGAGAAACGCTTTAGACCAGTATAAATAACAAAGAAACCAAAGTTCAGGAGATTCTGGTTAATGCCATGCTGTAGCAAGATCACAGCTGCCCAGAGCTGATCCAGCCCCGGGCTCTTCAGCTCTTAGCAGAACTGTCACACCCAACCCTACAGTGACAGAGGGTGCGATGTCCCCACAGGCCCCTGTTGTGAACTTGTGGTCCTCAGAGGAAGGCAGTGTTTCAGGGGTGGGGCCTAGAGCTGGGAAGTGCGTAGCTGACTGGCTGACCCCACCCCAGCTGTTTCCTGACTGTCTCATTTGTGAGGTAACCAACTGCCTCACAATGCCCCCAGCTGCAAGCCTGCCCACCATCATGTCTTCCCCACCTCAATGGATCTACTCTTAAGCCATCAGGTAAACAGAATCCTCCCTTCTTTAAGTTGCTTCTTCCAAGGACTCTGTCAGAGCTGTGAGGTAAGTTATATGGTTAAACAACAGCACAAAGAGATACTTGTGGTTTTGTTTATTTGTTTGTTTTCTGAGACAGGGTTTCCTCTGTGTGGCACCAAATGTCCTGGAACTCACTTTGTAGACCAGGCTGGCCTTGAACTCACAAAGATCCACCTGCCTCTGCCTCCTGAGTGCTGGGATTAAGGGCTTGAGCCCCCAGCGCCTAGTCATTATATTTCATTCTACAAGGCCCAAAGATAAATTTTATGCCAAGTACACACCAAGAAAGGCCACTCCATTGTTCGAAAGCCAGGTTCTACAGTAAGCTGTCGTCTTCAACACTTCAGACTCACCTCCCTCTTGTTGTGGCTTCTGTAACGGAGCCTCATTCTAGGCGGGAAAGTTTCCTGAGGGTTAGAATTCCCCAACCACCAGCTCTCGGGTAATTAATGAGTTGTTACCAGAAATATAATTACTCTTGTAAGGAGGGAGCAATCTGCTGTGAACTCTAGTTCTTTTCCTCCTTCTCCTCTTAGACCTCAGGCACTTCCGTACCTGAGCCTACTTTGTCATCTGCACAGCAGAGGCCTAACTCTCGCTGTGCTTACACATAGGCAGTTCATAGCTTACCTCTCGCTCTCCCTCCCCCACACACAAGTGCCTCGGTTATGCTATTAAAAGTATTACATGCTGTTATAAGAATCAGGGTCTTTATCATCGTACCATAGCATTAAAATCAGCGCCAAACTAAAATTTGGGATGTGGAGCTTGCAAGAACCTGTACTGTATTTTTACACTGTAATTTTTACATTATTAAGCTGTGCATGTTCACATCTTTTAGTGTCAACAGCTCTACACAGCTCAAAATAGAAACCAGCAGTCCCATCTACAGTCCTCCCATTCCCAGGCATAGGTCCACTCCCGCACTCTTTACTCTGGTTTTGATTATACATTTTAACTAATGTGCTTACCTTATTGTTACATTATAGTTATGTGAGTTGATATTTAGTGTGTTATTATGAATATAATAAATTCAATTTGATGGAAACATGTAATGTTAAAGTATTTTATAGAAATATTAGGACACTTGATTTTTACATTTAGATGTTACAAGATTTATTTAATATTTATTGGTAATATTTATTTGTCTATGTGTGTGTGGATGTGTGGATGTGTGGATGTGTCATGGGTGCATGTGGAGGTCAGAGGACAACTTGCAGGTTTTGGTTCTCTCTTTCCGCCATGTTCAGCCCAGGGATTGAACTCAGGTCTTCAGGCTTGATGGCAAGCACCTTTGCCCACTGAGCCATCTTGCAAGATCCATGTTTTCAATACTGGAAGATAAGGATGCAATCCTCTTGCATTCTCCATGTATATGTGCAATCATGCATGACTTATGAGACCCCATATGTCCTTGGGGAATTTCATCATTGCAGGAACTCAGAGCACAGATTTATGTAACCTGAAAGGTTATATATTTACTACACTAGCTGCACCTAATAGTTTGAGTTCTGTTGTAAATATCTCCTACTCAATGCCTCACGGGGAGTTGGGGGTCATTCTTCCAAGGTGCAACTGAGCTGGGGTGGAAGCTATGTCACCTAGGTTCTCCCAGTGATACCACTGCAAAACATTAGAAGTAAACACCACAAAAAAGCAAGCAGTTGTTTGCTGAATGTCTCTGGTGAACTGGAGACTGCTGGGTGGGGGCATCACAGTTGTCAGGGATACTCTGTGCAGGGGATATCTGTACCCGTACAGCCCCTGCAGGGCTGGTAGAGACCCTGGTAATGTGCTGTAACTTCCCACGTGCTCTCACCAGAACAGCTCATCAACAATTTCAGCAGTCTAAAGTCACTGACTTTCATACCTGCTTTAGCCACAGACAGTCAGCTGCTTAATATTAAGAATACTGAATGGATATGAACCTAGGCCGTTTCAGGCACCCTCTCTTCTGTCCAGAGAACAATCTGGGGATTTCCTTGGACCTGTGATCCCATTCATAATCAAGTCTCCTGTAAACCCTAAGATGACTCCTTTAGTTGAAATATACTCTTCCCTGATCTCATATCCATCCTTCCTCCCTCCCCCCATCCCAGTCCACCTAGCTTTCCCCATTCCTCCCCTACTCCCTTCTCTCTAACCCTCTCTCCTTCCAACAACCATCCCACCCCCCCATGCACCCGAGGTTACCTGGGACTCTTGTCTATTTCCAATCTCCAGGCAGATAGCTACATGATTTTCATCAGGTTCACCTTCTTATTTAGCTTCTCTAGGATCACGAATAATAGGCTCAAAGACCCCTAATTATGGTTAGAATCCACATATGAGTGAATACATACCATATTCCTCTTTTTGGGTCTGGCTTACCTCATCACCATAGAACCTTCATCTGGCGATGGATGGAGATAGAGACAGAGACCCACATCATAACACTGGACTTAACTCCCTAGGTCCAAATGAGAAGCAGAAGGAAAGAGAACGTGAGCAAAGACAGCAAGATCAGAGAGAACCTTCATCCCACGATGGATGGCGATACAGATGGAGACCCACATTGGAGCACCGGACTGAGTCCCCCAAGGTCCAAATGAGGAGCAGAAGGAGGAAGAAAATGAAAAAGGAAATAAGGACTGCGAGGGATGTGATCACCCACTGATACAAGGGGACGGATCTAATGAGAGTTTACCAAGGCCAGTTGGACTGGGACTGAACCAGGACGCAATCCAACCAGATTCTCTGAATGTGGCCAGATTCTCTGAATGTGGCTGGCCGGAGTCTTTCTGAAAAGCCATTGACGATGGCACTGGGACTTGTTTCTTCTGCATATAATGGATTTTGGGGATCCAGTCCGTCTGGACACTCACCTTCCTGGACCTGGAGGGAGGCGGGAGGAACTTGAACTTCCCACTGGGCGGGAGACCCTGACTGCTCTTGGGGATGGAGAGGGAGGAGGGGGGTGAGTGGGGGGGAGGGGGAGGGTGGTGGGAGGAGGGGCGGAAATGGAAACTTTTATAATTTAATAAAATTACAAAAAAAATAAAGTGAAAAAAAATACTGAATGGAAAGTAAATAAAAGGGAGGACGTGACTGCTAATGGGTCTGGAGGAGGGGAGAGCTTATTGTAGATAAAGGGAGAGCAGAGGCAGAGACATCTTGGGGAGGCCAGAATGTGCAGGAGCCTGAGTCTGGAAAGGAGGGAAGGGAGGCAGAAGGGAGAGGGGGGAACCAGGCACAGCAGTCAAGAGGGCAAAGGTACAAAAGGGGTGGACAACCAAAATGGCTGGATTATACAGAAAAGAGCCTCTGCGGGAAGGACAGTCCAGGTTGGGACTGCGGGATGCTGGGAGGACCTGGTGGCCAGGTCCACTTTGATACATTAGTCACCTCAGCCACTTGCCCCAGGGTTTGAAACTTGGGGTCCCGTTCCTGTCTGAATCCACAGATCCAACTTCAATGGCTGTCCAGGGTGGCCCTGTGGATACTTAGGGACCTTGTGGTCTGGAAACTGTCACAGAGTTCTAGGAAATCTTTTTCCTAATCTTTCCTGTCAGCCAGTGCCATGTTCTATTTCAGGATCACAGCAGTCAGATATTGGGCTTCCTAGATTAATCTTTTTGCTTTCTTTTTTGGTCTTAATTTTATATTCCATGCCTCCGTGTTCTACTTTGAGAGATTTCTTCCATTTTATCATTCAAATTTCTACTGAATATTTGACTTCAGTTATGATATTTTTAACTTAGAGAATAGTTTTAAAAATAGCATTCCACTCCCCAGGGTCCAAGACCTTCTCTCTGTAGATGTCATTTGTCGGTTGATTTGTGGCTTATCTCTTCTTCGGAGGTTTGTTCTCAGTCACCATATTTTTTTCTATTGCTTTTCTCCTTCCCTTTCACTGCTGTTTTCTTCTTGGTTGTTTGCTGTAACTACCTCATGACATAGTGCTGGTCCTCAGAGGAAGTGGAGCCAGCCTGGAGTGGTGGAGTGTCTCAAGACTTGTGACTTTTGCTGAGGATCCCACTGAGTGTTTCCTTAAACCCAAACCAATAAAAGAAACCTTGCTCAGGTCAGGGTGTAAGTCTGGCAGTCAGCATGCTCAGAGTCAGGTTGGGGCAAAGCTGAGGCCTAACCTTTCAACACCTAAATTCTCTGCTGGGGGCCTGATTTCAGTATGTTGGGCCTTTCTTGGTCCTCTATCCAGTGTCCATGAGGTCAGAGTTCCTAGGGTTCCCCCAGGGTGGGGAAACCCTTGACAACTAGACATTAGCATCCATGAAAGCAATCCAGGGGTCCAACCCTGTCTCCAAATGTATGGCCTTTAACTCCACTTGGGATGCCACCACCAGAGGTCACCATGGGTATCCAATTCTATCTTCTCTTCAGGATTCTGCAGAATAAGGCTGTGCCCAGACACCCCGCAAACTGGATAAAAATTTTCAATTTTCCAATCAGTTAAATAATTTCCCAGCCCTCCTTCTGGTTTCTGCACCTGATTGTTCTCTTTTCCATTGTCTCTGTCTTCATGGGATTACATTTTTTTCCCACCATATTTAGTATTACTGAAAGGGCTCTTTTGAAACTTAATATTCCAGGGGCACAGCTAAATATTAACTAAAAGAAAGAAAACATGTCAATGGAAACTAATAAATATCATTGTCTTCAAAAAAACATAACTTTCAAATTCTGAGATAAAATTTAGATGTTAAACATTCCAATACAAATATATGAAGAGAAATACTTGTATTAATAAAGAATGTCAAGACCTCAAAAAAGCAATGATATATAATGCCAATACATATCATTAAAGGAGATGGTTCAGCAGGTAAAGGTGCTAGTTACATAAGCCTGATGTGGTGATTTGAAAGAAAATGGCCCCCACAGGGAGTTGTACTATTAGGAGGTGTGGTCTTGTTGGAGGAAGTGTGTCACTGTGGGGGCAGGCTCTTGTCAGGCACCAGCCTCGACAAAAATACCTCTTGCCAGGATAGGAGCATTGGGATTTAGAAATATAATAAAGAATACAAAGATGCACTTTAAAACAAAAAGACAGAAACATACAAAATAGTACAAGGAGGAAGTTCCAGTGAGTACTGAAGTCACCTGCATTTAACTTCTAATTGCTTTAAATACCCCTGACCCCAAAAGGTAGGAGCAAGACAAAAAAAAACTGCATTAACATGATACAAGGAAATGAACAGACCAGTTGAAGATCATGGGCTATATCCATAGTTAAACATTCTGTTACTAGAACAAAATAAGTCATGGTCACATTCTAGACCAAAACATTCTATAGGCAAATCACCCCCTGGGTGGAACCCAAAGTTATCTCCTTAAGGAAACTGAACTTAGTTGGATCCTTAGACTTTTGTTTGAGGTAGAAACATATCTACTTCTCTAGTCCTGAAATACAAGGTCTGGTTATTAGCCACACCTATAGACAATAACCTTGAGAGAGCAGAACTCTCTGATCTGAATCTAGGTGAGACAGACCTTGTTGCTTTGAGGCAGCAACACAATAACCTTGAATGAATAGATGTAAGTTCCAACTCTTTGACCTTTGGTCAACATGGAAATAGGCTCTCATTTTTGAGCCTCCACGGGCTCTGAGATCTCCTTTGCTCAAGCTTCCCTCAATGTGACACATACCACTTCCTGTTACCTGCTGGTCAAGGAAGTTAGCACCATGTCTGCCTGCAAGCTACCATCCTCCCCACCATGATGATGATACTGGACTGAACCTCGGAAACTGTAAGTGAATCACCCCAACTAAATGTTTTCCTTATAGGAGTTGATGTGGTCATGGTGTCTCTTCACAGCAGTAGAAACCCTAAGACACCTGGCAACCAGAGTTCTAGCCCCAAAACCTACATAAAGGTAGAAACATAACCAACTCTACAAAGTTGTTTCTGACTCGTACATGTGCACACTGTGTATGTGCACCCATACCCACACATCACGCATAATGGAATAAAAATTTGGGGGCTGGGGAGATGGCTCAGTGGTTAAGTACTTGTGCAAGCATGAGGATCAGAATTCAGACCCCCAGAACTCATGAAATGGCCCATGTAGAATCGAGGCTCAAAGGTGGAGACAAAAGGTCCCCCCACCCAAAGCAAGCCAAGTAGTGAGATTAGCTGCACTGGGGAGCTCTGGAGTTTATTGAGAAACTCTGCTTTATTGAATGAGGTGAAAGGAAAATTGAAGATTCCTGACACCAACCTTAGTTAGGCCTCCCCATGTAAGCTCAACCACATGCATGTGCACCCACACATTTAAAACATGAGTATACATACATGCAAACACACATCAAAATGGAAAAAAGGCAAAACAAGCTTCAATTGAAAAAAATCTTAAATCAGAGTAAGGATAATATTGAGAGATATAAACTATGCTCAGTGTGAACGACCTCACTCAGGAAAGGGTGTCTCAAAATATGCTTTGAGCAGAGGGTACTTGTGAAAAGAGGTGGTCCACATGCTCTAAACTCCCCTCACGTGTCTAAAGATCAGTCCTCTGAGAGAAGCTCAGCCTCAGGAGTTCCTTCCCTAAGAATTTTATTAACCAAAGGGACGACTGAACTTGGATCACAGGAAAGGACCCTGGACATTGATACCATGCTCAACCGTCCCATCTCTCAGTGTTCACAGACAGCATCCATTCACCATGCAAGTCCCCCTCTTCCCTTCCCTAGGCTGAGTGTCTACCACTCTAAGGATCCCTAAGTCTTTACTCCTTTCCCTACTCGAGACAGGATGTAAGCTTTAGTCACTTGTCCCTTTTTATGGCCCGTGTACTGTGGGACTCGCATGCATACATGCACAGTTTTTCCTATTAATCTGTCTGTGCCAATTTGCTTCACAGCTCATCTCAATCTAGACTGACGTGGGAAGATAATTCTTTAGTCCCCATAAATGTATATGTTGGTTCATTCTTGTGATTCTAAAGTATTACGGAAGTAAATAAAAAATCCACTGAATGCTAATTCTATTCTCTGTGCTTCAGATATATGCATCATTGTATCTATAATCACTCAAAAGATGAAGCAAGGTCAAAGAGGTTAACCAATTTACCCAAGGCCATACATGTGCTAAGTTCTTTAGCCACAATCTAAACCCCCAGCTGACTCCACCCTTCCTCATCCCATCATTCTCAGTTCAGCTATTGGCTAGTCAGTTTGTTTATTAAATCAATCATAGCAACATATATCCAGTGTTCAGAAGAATTATTCCACAACAAAATGGGTTAATAAAAAAAAAACAGGAAGTTGTGAGGAGGCATATTTGGGAGGTAAATGGGACTTGGAGCAGAGAGATGGGGTGAGTTATATATGAACACATTTCATTGAATCAATGTTTGAAATTCTCAAATAATTTTTTAAAGCAAGGCACACTAAACAATGTAGTTGCTTTTCTCTGTTCCCTAAGTTCATAAAGATCACTACCCTGCTCTGTGGCAATACAATGCTGCAGAGCCATTATATTTAGGACAGTTATCATTTTCTTTTTAATAACTACTTTCCACTGATTTTTTCTAATATGCTACCCAGGCCCCGTGTCCTCTCTAGAAAACGGGTGACTCGATGTATTACTATTTTCTTTGTCTGTGCCAACTCTTCATGATTATTCTTAGCACATTTCATTTTGGAGGACTTGTCTAATGGTTAAATCAAGTATGACTCTTTCATATAGCCTCCTGCCCACTCAGCCGCTCCCGCTGCCTGCCTTTCTGGGAAAACTAAATAAAGCAAGATTAAATCTTTAATATATATTTAATAAAATTTTAGTAAGTTTGTAAAATTAGTAAGGTAAGCATTCACAAATACTAGAAAACAAACAAAAAACTAATTTTACACAAACCAGACCACATACAAGTATTCTAAAGGAAAAGCACACAGAGAATCAGGAAATAGAATCAGAGAGAAAAGTAAAACCAGGAATATGATAAACAAAGTCTATAAAAAGCCTAAAAAGGAAAAAAAAGATGTTTCTAAATTGTTCTTTCTAACGAAATGCACGGTTTACATTGGACACAGATTTTTCAAGATAGTTCTGATACAGCATCAAAAAACAATTAAGAACATAAGGAAATAGGAAAACAGTCCAAAACTGTGGGATGCCTTGCAAGGCACCACTTAATACCTGACAATTGTGTTGTTGGGGTTCATAAGGACCCTAAGTCATGGCTACTCTCATATGAAATGACTTAGTTTTATTTACTTCATTACAAAAAAACTTCATAGCATTCAAAAAGATGTATGAGTTCTAAGCTATTTCTAATAAGTATAGATTTAGAAAGCCTACTATTCTGGACCAAAATTCATTCGCCTTTCTTGGACAATGTCCTAACCACCACACATTTCCAGGCCTAATGTTCTAATGTGTGGTGGCTGCTCAACAAAGAAGACAGAGACGAACGGTGCCACCTTCGCTCGGGAAGCTTTTCTCTTCAACAGCTACATTCTAGTGATGGTGGTGACCCAGCTCTCGACTCTGTGGTGACAGGAATGGAGAGTAGAGCTGCCACACCAACCCACACTGTTCTCCTACATCTTTTAAGAAACAGAAACATCTACTTTTTTGCTATAGCAGCTTGGCCTAGCTAGTATAACTGTCTCTTCTCATAGAGTCAAGCTTCCTTCTAAATCAATGAAGTCAGCCCTTGGCAAATCACTGTCCTTCAAGAGATTCAGCTTTGGGCAACAATACTAGCAACAAAATGAACAGATTTAAAAAAGAATCTGAGAAACAGTTTCTTTCTAAAAAGTTCAGCCTGCAGCTGGCCTATAAATTGAGGTAAATTCTTTCTGAGGTTTCTGCTTCAGGCGGCTGTGTTTTACTGAGACAACAAGCATGGCTTAGAGTAAGAGATGACTTTAAAAGATACTCCCTTTCCATCTAGTGAGCTCCTTGGGGCAAGCGGGCTAAGGCAGTGAAGTGACAACCACGGGAGAACTTCCCGGCTGCATTCTTCCTCAGCTGTGGCATTTCCCCTGCTTTCATCCCTACGACACCACCAGGCTTGCTCATATCTCACTGTGAGAAACAAAAGTGTGAATGCTTCCTGTCTGTCGAGGGAACTGAAAGCCTTCTTTGAGTTTACTTTACAGACTGGCTGCAGGGTGTCACATGACACACTGGTAGAAGCTACCTTCACAATTACCTACTTTGTAGGAGATTTTAAATGGCACCTTAATAAGCTAAGAAATGCAACCATGTTCTCTTCTTCAAAGTCTTCCAACTGGGAATTCTAATTCAGGAGGAATATCAGTTTGGACTTAAATCAGTGTTTTTTTAAGTACACATTACTGGTGACTGTCATATACACTGCCAACCTACTGGCACCCTGAGTTCAAAATTAGTTCAAAAAATCTGGTTCAAAGAATGGTGTGTGTGTGTGTGTGTGTGTGTGTGTGTCCACATACAAGCATGTATTTTCTATTTCAATTGTTTTAAAATATCAAATCCACATACCCCTTGGGACCAAGTTATCTTTCTTCAAATCACCACTGTTTATATCCTGATTGTCAGTATATGAATGTGGGGCGCCTACTTCGCGTATTTAGTCATTACAGTTAATAGAAGAACAAAGTGCTTTACTCTCGTGGACAGCAAGGGCTATGGAAGACCAGTTCATTTCCAGCATAGACATAATTCACACTCGTTCAAGAGGTATCAATAATGACTCTCAGGGAGCAGTCAGGTCTGTCCCAAGAGTGTCTGCACAGTGTGATGTAGAGTGAAGACTGAAATTTGCACTCTATCTAAGCGTAGCAGTGAACTAAACATAGAAATGCATAAACAGAAGCAAAACATTAACCAGATCTGACACATCCCTGCTAATTTTGAGGATTAGTATAGCCAGCGTTTGACATTTAAATCAGACACTGCATGCATTCAAAGACCTGAGCACTGACCAAACCCACAATACCATCAGCAACTACCAAAGAAAAGGTAAAAGTGGGGGGCACTTAGCTGTCTCCAGTAGACCAAATCTAAAGCTTAAGAACATAACTCACAGGGAAGCCTCCCTGTCTAACTAAAAGACACACACACACACACACACACACACACACACACACACACGAAACTGAAAGTTAACTCTTTTTGAGTTAATTCTAATGAAGTCTGTCTCTAACTGATATCGGACATCATGATGGGGAATGAGGACCACAGAGTGGCAGCTGTGAGAGACCAGAACATTCAGAGGGGACAAGGAAGAGGGAAGCTGGTGCAGGAGGTTCCCAGGAAGCTGGAAGCCTGTGAAGCAGACACTTTTTAGCCACCCACTGAGCTTCACCACCACAGGCCCAGTCCAGCAGGGCAATGCAGGAAGTGAGCTATTCTCAGCTATTGTCTAAAGGCACACAAATTCTTAAGGAAGTCCATCTAAAGCAATTACTTTGCTTACATTTTTATACATGAACTGATCATTTATTTAGAAATTTCAGTGGTGAGGAAGAATACTTAAATCAAGTTTTACAAAGAGCGCTGTGACAGTGAATTCTCTCTCTGCTCTATCACTCAGAGGACAATTGGCAGTGACCCACTTTACAGCGGAGGAAACACACTGACAGTTTTGATCAGATCCATGCTACTCGCCCTGTCCCTATTGACCAACTGGCACAAGCATGCTGTCAGTGTTACTGGACACGCCATCCTGAAAGAATGCTTGAAATGTGTCCAACTTTTCAGGCCAGGCTACAGAAAGGAAAGAGCAAAGCTAGAAACTGCTATAATCTGAACTTGGTTGGGGTATCCGCATCGAAAGCAAGCCAGACTAAGGCTCTTAGACCAGGCAACATCTTCGAAGTCAGCTCAGATTAATCAAAGCTCTGTATTTAAATAAGCGTTACAGGCTCTACACCTTGAGGTGTTTGAAAAGTGACACAAAGATAAATTCTATTATTTCGAAGTTTGTTGATTCCAGAATTCTAATACTTCAGGGCTAGAGATGTAGCTCACTGGTAGAATGTATGCTTATACCATATGTAAAGTTCTGGGTGTTTTTATAACCAACAATTTCAGTTTAAAATGCCAGATGATTATAAATGACTATGTTCTGTACTTTTAAAGTCAAATCATTTTCGATATTATACCCAGCCACTAAATATTTATCAAAGCTCCTATTTCCTTCCAATTTATTCTCCTATTCAGATGCCAAGTACTTACTCTGTTAGGTATTGGGTTGTAACCTAGGAGTCAACAATAAACATAATATAGCCTACACCCACTATACTTTACATATATATATGGAACTAAAGCTGAAATACATGTATTCTGGCGTCTCAATGACTGACTTAGTCTAGTTACACCTTCATATGACAACTGTTAAACATGAACATGCTGTAGACCTATTCCTCAACTGATGAGGTATGTTCGTCTTAGCCAGCATTCTGTTGCTATAACCGAGTACCACAGGCAGGGTTTACCTCACAGTTCTGAAGCCTGGAGACTGCAGGCGCAGCATGGCAACTGCTTCCAAAGAGGGCCTTCTTCTGCATCAAAACGAGGCTGATGGATCGATTGCAGAGCAGATCAAGATGCCAGACAGCTGCTTTTATAACAAAGCTAGCCCCCCAACATCCCATTAATTCACTAACTCAGCTATCAAAGACCGCACCTTTCATAAAGCCATACATGCCTGGGAACTATGTTCCTAACATACTTTCTGGGGGAGGTCCTGTTGCAGAATTATTTGTTTCTGCTGTAAACATGTGTCTCTGCATAAGGGGCCTTCTGATTGGTTTAATAGAGAGCTAAATGGCCAATAGGTAGGACTTCTGGGGAAGAGAGACAGAGAGATGCCAGCAGGACTCTGGAGCAGCTGGAGACACGGGACAGAGCAGAAGTAATCAAGCCATGTGGCAGAAGATAGATTAATAGAGACAGGTTAGTTTAAGTTATAGGAGCTGGTGGACAAAGCCTAAGCTAAGGCCAAGCTTTCCTAGTCAGCAAGTCTCCGTGTCATTATTTGCAGGCTGGCGTGACGAGAAAGCTCGACTGCGAGGTCCCCAAACCACAGCACCTACACAGAAAATTCTAACAACACCGTTTCATCCCAGATGCCTTTCTTCTATCTCATGATAAAACAAAAATACATATTTTACTAAAGCAGTGAGATTATCTCGAGATCTTGATTTCTTTTTTATTCATGCACAAAAATCACAAAGAAAACCTTTCATCCTAGGGCTGTTCACACTCCAAAGCAGACCAATCTTGATGGTCATGGCTCCTCAGGCATTTCGTCTCTATAAAGTGTGGTTCGGAGGAACTTTACACTAATAAAAGTGAAGCCTGTGAACAAAGTCCAGAAAAAACGTAATGAAAGCACCCCGGGCACACGTCATCATCTACAGTGATTTAACCTTAATAACATTATACATTTAAACAGGTAAACTATATCTCAGAGGAAACAGCTGAGTGGAGCGTGAACAAAAGATTCAAATATTAGGCTTCTGCCAAATGGTAAACTTCCCTGCTATCTTGGATTTCAGGCAATAATCAAACGCACATTAACAATTATTTCATCACAGGGCTTTCGGCGACTTTTGTTCTTTTAAGATAGGGTCTCACTACAGATCCCAGACTGGCCTGGAACTTACTATGTAGTTGAGACAGCCTTCAGTTCAAGAGCAGCTTGCCTCTGACTCCCAAATAGGATTTATAAATGTGTATCATCATACCCCATTTGTATCATAGCTTTTAATCTATATGCCACTTCAACAAAATATTCATGTTTAATAGTGTGATTTTTCTCACTAATGTACTTGAAAATACTTGTTGCGTTTTTTAGATTCTATCCTCCCCATGTTTTAGAGGGAAACAAACTCTAAGAAAACTTGTATAACTCACGGTACCAACTGTCTCCCTTCATGGAATGTTGGGGGCCTTAACTACTCTGCAAAGATTAATTCAAGGAATGACTATTTAATAATTTGCTTGCCAAAATAAAGGTAAAGAATAAACCAAGACTAGAGGTGGGTGGCACATGCCTTTAATGCCAGCATTTGTGAGGCAGAGGCAGGCAGATTTTAGTTCAAGGCCAGCCTGGTCTGCAGAGTTCCAGGACTACACTGAGAAACCCTGTCTCAAAAAGTAAATAAATAAACAAAAATATTAGCTACTTTTCCAGCTGTTTATGTACTGTGCTTATTGATCTAGGTTTGCCACTACTAACAACACATAAGATTGGCCCAGCAGTAGAGAAGAAATATTAAATACAAAGGAGTGAATCTACATTTAGTTCTCCTAAAACAAAACAAGCAAGCACCAAGCCACACAGAACAAATGAGGATGTAAGAAAACTTTTCAGACCAGACAACTAAAAACAAACCTTTCTCATTCAGCACCATTTTTACACACAAAAACACACTGTGTGCATGCATTGGTTGCTACCGACACTCACCTGCAAAGACACAGAAGTATATGCATTTGAATTAATGCTGCACTGTTTGCAGCTAGCAACTGCTCTGGATAAATACTGCACTGTATCTCACTACTGTTTCATCTGATCACAAATTCAAAATCCTCACACCGCTTGGTGGAAACCAAAACCCAGGGATCCTGACTTGGAGACATAAATTACCTATTTAAGTCAGTAAAAGACTTAAAGAAAACATAGAGGAACATCATCTATTGTTTGCTGGTGTAGGTTCTGAAACAATAAAGCCATCAGAGGGTAACAGCACTTGTTTCTGACCAAGTATGTCAGAAACAATTATGTAACCAGTGGAGACAGAACAAAACTTTACCTCAAAATCTAGAGATCCGCAATAAACATTGAAATTTCTGACAATTTTCCTTTCCTTGGTAACCAATACAATCCTTCCAAGCAGGTGGTTACTGGATTCCGGTGTCTGTAGTTGTGGCCCTAAGCAATTTACTGAAAAGTAACAAATCCAAATTAGCTATTGTTATTCTACAATCTGCCTCACATCCAAATGATACACACAAACAGGTGTGGTCTTTTAGTCTGTGCTGCTGTAACAAAACACTTGAAACTACTGGTGATCTACAAAAGAATCTCTCACTTTTCTGGGGGGACAGGGATTCCAAGAAAATGCCTGTTTCTCATCTTGTAAGGGTCAGTTCCTTACAGCTAGTGGCCTCTAGGCATTCATGAACTGCAGAAGTCCAGAAAAGGCCTAAACTTTCAGCTCTGTCAAGAGGCATATTTCATTAGAGACCACAGCCCTCATGACTTAATCTCTTCCCAAATGCCCCACCTAGTGGGAATTAAGTTTCAAACTCCTGATTTTTGAAGCAGCATATTTGTACTATAATCATGCATTTTATAACTAAATATGGTTAACACATTTTAAAGTAGATTCCCAAAACCAAGATGAAAAGATTAGGTAAATTCAGAACACTACTTTGGCTAATCTTTAATACAAGAAAGTCTAAGGCAAAAGAATGGGTCACAAAGAATAAAACTGGTGTGGTGAATTCCACTTCTCTACTCATCAGCCATTAGGTATAGCTCTAATTTGATAGGAATTAGAAATAATAAAAACAATGTCTTGAGTAACTCCACCTTTAAATATATTTCATTGGGATTTACCCTTTGAAATGATAAGACTTTCCTGTTCATGTGAGAATTTGGGAAAGCATTTATTACAGGTGAAAAAAATGTGCATATTTAAGAAAAATTAAAAACCACTCTACCCAGAAAGATGTAAAAGTATACATTTTATTCATTCATTCCATCAGCTGAGACCTGCTATATTGTACAAATACATTATTGTACAAAAAAAATCACAAAATGTTACAAAATAAAAAAGTACAAACTTCATTACTCAATAAATACACTAAAGGTAGTTAAAAGTGGCAACATAGATTTTTTTTTTGATTGGAAACACTGTTTGACCCAGCAAACCATACAAGCTGTTTACATTTTTACATAATACAAGGTAAATTCCATTTTACCTTTTGGAAGAACTTTAAAATGACAGAATATTAAGACAGTCGCCTCCTGTTAAAAATACGGCCACTCTGTCAGGCCCGGCTACTCAGGCTCATTTTTAGAAATCTTAGTTGGAACCAAGAAGCTGTACAATGCAGGAGGCTGAACTTCGCACAGAATTTCATACACGTTAAATGTCTTTCCTAAGACGTTGATGAATAAAAAGAAAACAAACGAGAGCAGCAGACAACCTCCTCTAAACCCTAGAGTACAGAATTATCATTCTGCCACGGCAAACAGCAGACTTCTATTCAAGTAAGGCCTGGCACTGTCCTTTAAAGGAAAAAAAAAAAATCGTCCCAAAGCTATCCCTTCGTTAAATGTCTTCAAAGCGGAGTAGTTCTAAAAAAAATAACATTTCCCCCAAACAACAAATCCGCTTGTTTCATCAACGTGGAATGGGCCAATCATCTGGTAACACAATGTATCAAAATATCCATCTGAGATAATTAAGAATTGTGAAACAATGTAAACTAACTACTAAATCACAAACTGAGATAAACTTCATAGAAAGCACTTCTCTGGATTATGCTTAAAAGCCTTTACTCGCAATTGGAACACGTCATAGATGAAAGTACACCCATTTTTAAAAATGTGCAAAAATACATTTTTATAGAAAATAGACTACCAGGAATGAACAAATTCATACCGTGAGACATGAGCTTGCAAACTAGGTAGCGCTCACTTTATACAGCAAATTATAAATAGCGGTAGGCTCACCCAAACCTATCCGGAAACATCGTCCAGGTGCCCAGCAACCTGCGGCTCTGAGAGAACACTCAAACACTGATTAAGGCGGTACACCTACAGCCAATGTACTAGGAAGCTGAAAAGTGCCATTACCCTAATTAGAGTTCCTGAAGCTCTCCCAACAACTGACGTACGCCACTTGCCGGCTCGTCAGGTCCTCAGACTTCTCAAGAGCATGCATTTTGTTCGATATACATTTTGGACAGGGATATGGCCATGGACTTGGCAAGTTCTTCATCGCGTTTTCTCTGCATCTGGGTTTGTTTGCACCAACTGTCATACTCTGGGTTAGGATAGGAGTGATCAAAAACAGCATCATAGTGTCCATTGCTAAGCCAACTGAGCCAAATGCTAGGCCTTAGGGAATCCTCCGGGCCCAGATAGTGGATCATGGTAGACACGGTGGGGCTCTCCAGCCTCCCTCCAGTAGTTAAGTGGATATTCACATTCAGCATCTGCCCCATGGCCAGCAATTCGGGGTACCCGGCCCACGCCCCGTCTTGGGCAGCAGCGATGATAAACTCCCCCACGTCGCCCTCAATCAGGGGGCTGAAGTGGTCGAGGTGGTCGGCGATGTAATGCACAGTCTGCTCCCTCAGCTCCCGGTGCAGGCTCTGGTCCCCGTACACGGCCTTGCTGACAGCTCGGTAGAGGCAGTTGCCGTCGGGGATGATGTGGAATCGGTACTTGCTCCTCTGCCGCAGGTACTTGTCCTGCCTCTCCACCTCGGCCAGGTACAGGGCGAGCTTCTCGTCTCTCGGGTCCGCCCGGGACGCGCCGACCGCTTCGCCGGCACCGTTCTGAGCCGGCTCTCCGCTGCTCCGTGCGAGCGCGGGCACCGGGTGAGCCTCGGCCTCCGGATCGTGCCGTCGAGGAGTGTCGCTCCCGGAGGCGTCGCTGCGGCCGCTCGCCCGGTCCCAACCTCGGGGACTCCGCTCCGCCCGACGCTCCTCGCCCCACGGCCCGGGGCCGGGTTCGGGGCTCCCAGGGGCCTGGGCCGGGGCCCGGTGCTGGGCGGCGGCGAGGGCCTGGCGGTGCTCGCTCAGTCGGAAGTTCCTGTCGGGGGCGTCGCGGGCGGCGACCGGGCCAGCGGCTTCGTCGGGCCGGAGCAGCTCCTCCAGCAGCCAGGCAGAGGATCCGCGGCGCGGCGGCGCGGGGGCTGCGGGCGGCGGCAGCAGGAGGCGCTCGGCGCCCAGGGCCCGCACGGCGATGTGCGCTGTGGACGTGAAGTGCGGCGGCAGCGGCGGCTTGCAGCACGCGCCGGGCGGGGCGGCGGCGTTCGCGGCAGCGGTCCCGGAGCGCTCGAAGCAGGCGGAGGAGAAGGCGGGCATGGCGGCGGCGTTGGCGGCTTCGCGGGGCTCGGTAGCCGCAGCGGTCGGGCGCTCTCCGGTATCCGGCTCCGGGGCGGCCGCGGGGCCGGCGGACTGCAAGGAGACCTTGAAGGCGGAGGCGGCGGCGGGTGGCGCGGCGGCCGTGGGGCCCGGCGTCCCCGCGGGGTAGTGGGTGCACACGCTGCTGTAGAGCTGCATGGCCGCGGCCGCCCGCGGCCCCTTATAGCCGCGAGCCCGGGTCGGGGACACACCCTCGGGCGCAGCGCCCCGGAGCCCGAGAATAGCGCTGAGCTCAGCGCCGCGGGCCGCCGCGTCAGGAGCCGCGAATAGCGCCCGGGCCGCGACCCAATTCCTGCTGCGCCACAGCACGCGGGCGGCCAGAGGGCACCGAAGGGCGCGCGCTCGGCCCGGGACTCGGGCGCACGACGCTGCCGCGGCTGTGCCCCGCGCCGGCCGCTGGGGACGGTTGGAGGAGCGTCCCGCGCAGCCGAGCGCTGCCCGCCCGCGAGCAGGAGTGCAGCGCGCGGGTGCTGGGAGGCGGGGCCGCGCTTGTTTACCTCAGGCCGCGCGGCTGCGTCACGTGGTCCCGCTGGAATGCGCGCCCCATTCAAGCGGGGCCGCCCCGCCCCTAGGTGGCGGCCTCGTGGGCGTGGCCCGGGCGGGCGGGGGCGGGCTGGGCTTCGGGCATGCGCGGTGAGTGCTCTGCCTACGGGACAGCTGGTACCGGCTTCCAGGTAGCAGGAGGCAGATCTGCAGTGTGGCGCTTTGGCGGGACGCGCATAGCGGGTGGCAAGCGCGTTTCTAAAAAGCTTCCGGACTAGGGACGGAGCTCTGCTTTGAAACTTGCAGGGCCTTTGGCATTCATCAACTTCTTGAGCCGTTCCTCGGGTTCATGTGTTTAGGTCCGGTCTTCACCGTGGTCTTGTTTCCAGGCTAAGCAAAAATGGGCTTTCCTGAACCCCTAACTCAAGTCACCTGGGAAATTCATGAGCTAACAGAAATCTTTAAAACAGCTTTTCTCAGAATGCCAAATGACACACCACTCAAGGCGTTTACAAAGTAGATGCGGCTGCTACTTTGAGGCAAGAGGGAGGCTCACAACCTGTGTTGTGGGGCAACAGAAAAATGAAAAACAACCGTGTTTCCTTTGCAAAGAACTAGAACAGTAGCATTTGCTGTATTCTAAGCTTCACCCCGCTGTTAAATTTAGTTTCCAAACATTCATATTGGATTTGGAGGCTGTTTCTTGGTGTGGAAAAACAGCCTGTAGCTTATGGTACATGCCACTATTCCGCTGGAATGTAAGTTCCGTTTGTTACTTTGGGGATTCTGAGTCTCTCTGAAGAATTTTCAAAGACTCAGAAAGAAGCTTGGGGACAATTTTATGTTTCAGAGGGTAGGCAAAGTGCTAATCATGTCACGTGGTCAGAGAAGGGAGGAGAGGAAAAAGAAAAAGCCATGCCCTTTTAAGTAAGGGCTGGAAAAGGCGGGCCAGCAGGTTCAGCAATGGAGTTTGGCCAACTGTTGCACCAGTAAGGGATGATGTAATTTGCCCATCAGGACAGAAATGAGTGTGTCCTAAACACACATTTGTGTTCCCATAGCCCATTGAAAAAAAATGGACATACAGATATATTAGAATTTCCCCCAGGGATCTGTCGCTGGGAGAAGAAATGGCTGAAGCCCTCAGGATGAAGAAACTTCTTTTCTGGAGACGTCATTGCACGATTTGAGCTGAGACGGAGGTGGACTTGCTAGTGTTTAGTTAAGCTTAGCTCTTGTTTTGTCTTTAAATCTTACCCTTATGTCAGGAGACTCAATTCCAGGGCAGAATTTGTAGATTTGTCCCACTTTCCAGTTTGACCTCCTTGAATAAATCTCCCTTTTCTGCTTTCCATTATTTTGGCACCTCTGCTTGCCTTATTGAAGAAAGACAGCCAAACCTGAGCTGGAACACAGGCTGTGAGCCATCTTCTGATAACAGCAGCTTTAGAGAAAGGCGAGACAGCCCAAGAGTGTGCACAGAAACGTGCCTGGTGTCTCCAAGCCAACAGAGTAGAAGGCAAAGTTCCTCTTTCCTGAAGAGAGCTCAGAAAAGCAGAAAGGCCAGGGCCACAGTGCTCTTAGCAGAGACTGACAGCGGTGCAATGTGGGTGAGGTCTTCTGGGAAGGAAAAGTATATTAAGAGAATCAATATTCCTTCCCCCTTTCCATTATGTTATAGCTTAGACTGTGTGCCTCCACCCTGGGCTGGACACAGAATCTTTTGAGCAGGAGAAAGTAGCTTTGTTTTAAGTTCCTCAACAAAACTTCCATCTTTTACATGGTCATTTAAATCATAAAAAAGCACTTCCTTTTCTAGGTATGGGGGAAGTGATTTCTAAAGTCCCCGAGGGAGGGTTCATCCCCAGTGGCCTCCCAGCTTGCTAACACCTATCTAGATTCTAAACACTGTGAGTGAAGAGATCATTAATGATGAAAGCTCAGCTTAGCTTAGGCTTGTTTCTAACAGTTATTATAATTCAAATTAGCTAATTTCTATTAATCTACATGTTGCCAGGTTGATCGTGGCTTTTACCTCTCCTTCTGCATGAAGAAGTCAGAATTGCTATCTAGGACTCTTGGCTTTAGCCAGGGCTTTCAAGGACTTGCTAAATCCTAGGTACTGTCAAATGCTCATATGTTCCAACCTGCTGGGTAAATTCATTGTGGAGAAAGTAAATGACTGCCGTTGTAAAGAAGGCTAGATTTTTGCCCCCGATTTATTGGGGATCCATTGTTCTGCCTTTAAGCAATGTTGCTCTCAGCTCAACCTTCAGCCTTTCAGTACTTGGAGCTTTCATTTTCTTGGTGAAACAAGAAAATGCTATTGACAATAGGATAATTTTCAAATAATATTTACTGAGCACCAGTGTGTGACAAGCGGGGCTAGTCAACAGAATGAGAGTCTGGAGGAGACAAAGACAATATGAAAATTCAATCTTCGAGTAATCCGTGGCAACAAGTTGAGGTAAGCACAAGAAAGCAAAACAAAGCGTGCCAAGTACACAGAAGGCAGGGGTATCTAGGGTATCAGTTAAGAAGAGGCACAAAGGCAGGAAGCTTTGACACAGGGCACTGCTTTCTCCTTTGGCTCCCGTGAGCACGGTAGACTGTGCAGAACTGTACATTCACTGTGGGTCTCGATCGTATCCATAGATCATCAGAAAGGCCTCCCTGAGGATGAGAGAGCTAGTGGTTCAGTTCTGGAAAAGCAGAATTCATGTGTCTAGAATATTATGTGCAAAAAAGTAGCAGAAATTCCAAAAAACAAGATTCTAAACTAGAACTTGTTGTTTAATACACTAGAAAAATAGAAATGTTAACAATTATCAATCAGAAACCCAGTGTGTTTGTTTATACACACACTGGATAAGGTACTCAGCGAGGAGCATTTGTTGAGGACCAACTATGCTGCCAGTTACAGAAAGAGTTTCCCATGCTTTTCAGGTGGCACAAACCAGAGGTATATTTATAAAATACAATCCTAAGACATTCTCCCATGAGACATACATTAAGAACTACCAGCTCAGTGTTTCTTACCTTCTTTCAAAAACACTGTAAGCACTCATCCATTTCCTCATTTGTCAGCTATTTCTTTACAAACCTACTATGGAAAGTGATTGGACCCAAACTTCTAAATTCCCAAACTTATCACAAGTCTACAGTCATCCAAGATCCTCATGCTACTACTTCCTTGAAGACAAATATGGGTCAATGAAATATATTTCATAGTTGAAAAATAAATTCATACATTTAAGATCAACTGACTTTTACTGTAAACATTTATGTTACTTTTTGCGTATGTATATGCCACATGTGTTCATGCCTGTGAAGGCCGGAAGAGGAGATTGGGTTCCCTAGGACTGGAGTTACAGTTGATAGTGACCCACCTGACCTTGGTGCTGGGAACCATGCTGGAGTTCTAGCTACTTAGCTATTTTTTCAGCCCCTCAAATGACTTTTAACAGTATGTCGGGACAATGCAGTTGAGAAAGAACTGGATATCTACATGCGACAAAATAAGTTAGATTTCCTGTCTCATAATATTCAAAAAAATTAAAATCGCAAAGTGTTGTGGGATATTTGTACACTGTGTGAAGTGATTGGTGTAATAAAGAGCCAAATGGCCAATAACCAGGCAGGAGAGGATAGGCAGGACTTCTGGCAGAGAGAGGTCAGAGGGTTGAATCTCGGTACGCAGAGTCTCCAATCATACATGGAAGAAACAGGACGGGCAGTACAGAGATGAGGTAACCGAGTCACGTGGCAGAGTGTAAATTAGTGCAAACGGGTTAAGTTATGAGAACTAGTTGGGAACAAGTCTAAGCTAAGGCCGAGCAGTCATAATAAGTCTTCATGTCATTGTTTGGGAGCTGATTGGCGGGACAGAGAAAGACTCATTCCACCAAAGACAAGAGCTTAAGACTATAAAAACTCTTAGAAAAAATGTTTGGCATAATTCCTCCTGGCTGTGAGTCAAATAATAGTTTCGTTGGTATGACACTAAAAGCGTTAACTACAAGACAAAACTATAGATAAGATACATGGGCCTCACCAAAGTTTGCAGCACTGCAGTTCAGGACACGTAAAGAAATTGCAAGTGTAGGAGAATGAATTTGCTTGCGAGTCATATATCTGATGAGGAACTTGTAACCAGAATATGACATGTGTAGAAGTTATATAAGACAACATTAAATATTTGAAACCCCATCTTTAGAAGATAATCGCTACATATTTTCCCAAAGGAGATAAATATCCAGCCAGTAAACACTGAAGATGCTCAGTATCACTGGTGTTCAGGAAAGCAAATTGGAGCCCCAATAAGACATACTTCATACCTACCAAGATGGCTACAAAAACCAAGCTAGGCAGG
This sequence comes from Myodes glareolus, assembly GCF_982192425.1. Taxonomy (NCBI): domain Eukaryota; kingdom Metazoa; phylum Chordata; class Mammalia; order Rodentia; family Cricetidae; genus Myodes; species Myodes glareolus. The sequence continues at coordinate 8,032,195 of NC_142039.1, forward strand.
GGGTGGTGGTGCAGGCAGATAAATAAATAAAGCTCTTGGGAAACGGGATCTGGAGTCAGAGGCTAATCTGATTTAGAGTGGGGATGCAAAGGCAGGATAGTAAGCACTGGCAGCTCTATGGATGGTTGGGGGGCGGTGTCCACAAGTACAGTGCCCGCCTGGAACAGTCAAGACCTTCAGCTCTAGAGCCCAGCACTGTACAAAAAGATAACAGAAGTAGAACTGGTGCATTGCTTTTGAGATAAAATTTTGTAGATATTTTGAAAAGTAGTTTGACAGTCCCACAAAAGGGACTGTCAATTTTCTACTATTACAACCAAGTACCTAGTTCTGTTACTGTGTGTGTGTGTGTGTGTGTGTGTGTGTGTGTGTGTGTATTGTTTACCTGTGGTGTGATGGCCATGGGGCTGCCCAGAACATCATCCCTGCATCTCAGAGATGAATGGCAAGCTCCCCGGCTTGGCCTTCCTGTATTCCTACCCTCAGTGTGTCTGTAGTGGATCTGACAAGCCACCTGGGGAAAGCTGCCAATTAGGATGACCTCAGAAGGTAGTGAGTGTAACAGGCATCAAAGGGTGTGCTAACAGGCATCCTAGGCTCCTCTAAGGCCAGCTTGTCTCCTATGACTTTAATAGTGACACCCACTTTTCCACCTTTGATGATGGGGCCAGCATTGCTCTCAATGACAACTTTACAAAGCATCATATGATAGATATGAAGAAAAGCAAAGATGTCCTGGGATGACACTGAATATGGCTACAACAACAGAGTGCTGGACCTCGTGGCCTACTTGGCCTCCAAGGAGTAAGAAGTAAGGAGTAAGAAGCCCTGGGCCACCCACCCCAGAAAGAACATGAAAGGAAGAGGGAGGTTCTCTACTGCTGACCCTGTCCCAACCTATCCCCCCAACACTGAGCGTGTCTCCTCACAATTCCATCACAGACCCCCAGAAGAAGGCAGGGTGCCCAGGGAGCCCCACTCTCTTGAACACCATCAATAAAGTTACCACACACAGAGAGACAGAGAGACAGAGAGGGAGAGAGGGAGGGAGAGAGGGAGGGAAAGAGAGAGGGAGAGAGAGAGAGAAATACAGTTTGAGTGTAGAGAACCAAAGGCACAGCACCAGCATCTGTACAGCTATGATGAAGGCTTTCCTATGACAGAAGGTGTCACAATGGCAGCTGTACATACAGGAGGAAGTCATTCCATGGCAACAGAAGAAGTCAGGTTAAGATGATGAGGGTGGCAGTAATCAGCCACCAGTAATTCTCGATCGGCCCCACCCCTCTGGACGTCATCACTCTGGGGTCCAATCTTCTAGCACATGAAGCTTAGGGAAACATACTCAAACCACAGCAATTACTCCGAGAGTTACCCATATAATCCAGAAATTTTGTTCCCAGAGAAGTGAAAACATATGTATCTATATTCCACATTCACAGTAACATTATTCATAATAACCATAAAATAAAACCAACTGAACTATCCATCCACCAAAGGGCAGATAAACAAAGCGCAACATATGCACATATGGGATATTAAGCCAGTCATAAATGGAACAAGGTACTAACACATGCTCCATGAATGAACCTTGAAAACATGCCGTGTTCATTTCTTTCCTTGTTACTTATTCGGGAAAGAAGAGTTGGTTTCGGCTTTGGATTTGAAAGTGTCCTGTCCAGTCCATTGTGGTGGAGAAGGCAGGGAAAGAGAAGGAGGCTGGTCATACTGAATCTGCAAGCTGGAACCAGGAAGTATTCATCTTGCTTTCTCCATTTTTCTTTCTGGTTCAGTCTGGGACCTCAGCTCATGAGATAGACCCAACCATATCCATGGTAGGCCAAGATAGAAAGGGAAATTTCATGGGAGCAGGAGAAGGAAGGTCCCCTGATTCCCAGATCAAGTTGAAGCCTTTCATCAACAAAGAAGCAAGAGTTCCAGCATTCACAGTGCTCAAAGCCTTTTCACCTCAACTGTTCCAGAAATCTCATCAGAGAAAACCCATCACAGGGGAAAGAGCCATTCTAAGCCCCTTGTGCAACTCTTGTGGCTTCCAGTTTCATCAGATTGTCTTTCCATCCAAGCCGTCCCTAGAGCCACCCCATTTGTTAAGACAAAAAAGAAGAAAGATTCTTGGCTGCTTTTTGAGATGTAACTTGAGAACCATCAAAATGGTAGACTATGTATGGCCACTGCTAAGACAATAACTCACTTTTCTGGAGGTGTGGTTCTCACACTTGGGCATGTCTTACTTTCTGATTCATCTCTTCTCTGTACCCATGTTTTTGGCATGTCTGACCTAAGCACCTCTCTCTCTGAATCCTCCGGTTTGAACAGTTTATTCTACTCACAGTCTAATCCTGCTTCATAAACTGCCTAGTCCTGAAACCATTCTACATCAAACACATGAATCCTGGCTAGCCCTGAGTCACAGTCCCAACAAACTAGGGGAATACTGTTGGGGTGATAGTGTCCCTGTCCCACCACTGACAGCCCTTACTTCCTTAGTTAAGCCTCTCTGGAAACACCCTCACAGACATAACCAGAGTTGTGTCTTCCTGTAACTGAATGTAGTCAAGCTGGCATTGAGATTAACCCTCCCACATTATGTGAAATAAATCACATGCAAAATGCTACTTATTGCATAATTATCACTTATATAAAAATACAAAATGCACCTCTTAAAGGAAAATCTGTAAGTCATCAGATCCCTAGATCTGGAAAGAAAGGGAGATGGGGAAAGAAAGGTGGAAGGAAGGGAGGGAGGGAGGAAGGGAGAGAGAGAGGGAGAGAAAGAGGGAAGAAGGGAGAAAGGAAGGAAATAGTGGTGGTCAGGCAGGAACTAGGAAAGGCAGTAATGTAATGCAGGCTAATGCTAATTAATAATGTGTTTCCTTGGGGCTGACAGAAATGTTTATATACTAGTATGGTGCTGTCTAACAATGTCTGTGAGCTGGCTGAGTAGTTAAGAGCACTTGTTACTCTTGTGGGATTCTTAGATTCAGTTCCCAATACTGACCTAGTAATTCACAACCATCTTTAACTCCAGTTCCATGGGGATCTAATGCCCTCTTTGACCTTCATACGCGGGTGAAATACTCATATGCATAAAGTAAATCTAAAAATAATGTTAAATGTATTTGAAAACCCAGTGTATTATACATTTTAAAGTGACGTGGTTTGTGGTGTGTGAGTTATGTATTATGAGTCAGTATTGTGCCCAGTGCTTGGGAGGAAGAGGTGCGTATTTCTTGTCTATAAATACCTCAGCACAACACAGAGATGTTACTGTGTAAATTGTAGGCAGTTCTATGTACTTTTCTGGTAGCTTCATGACTGTGTTTGCATCATAGTCAAACAGATCACCTGGGGAGACCTGGCTACTGGTGACGATCCGTTATACTAATGTCAAAGTTGCCAATGCACTGTACACTCCCTCTGTTCTGCTTGCTGTCTCATCTGTCACATGATCATGAAAGGATCAAATTCTGTAAGCATTCCTTGGACATGAAGGCTGGCATGTCATATTAATGGTGACTCCTGGCCCAAACTTTTTTCAGCTCGGCAATGTCAGCGTGGCTTGTGGCTTCTCAGTGACCCAGCACTGTCCTGAACAAAATCCATGTTTTGCTTCGGGGTCCAAGGAAGACACAACTGAAAACAAAAAGCTCACAGAAAACTGTAAGTATCTCCTGAATGCTGTCAAATCAAACAGAATATAAGCAACAAAGACAAACCTCCCAGTAAACACTGTGTGACGAATATATGCTCGTCCCTAGAACGCTCGCTCTACAACTGACACTCTAAATCAATAAATAAGAGACTTCATAGTGTGCAGACACCGGAACAGTTTTTCCCTGGCTCATCCACCATGGCTGACACGCCACTGGCAAGAAATGACATCCCCAGGAAAAGTGAAAGCTACTCAACTATTTTAACCCTCAGGTTCTCTGAAACTGAATTTTTTAAAAAAAATATAATAATAATTGAATAACTTTAATCCTGTGCTACAGATGAAAATCCTATTTTAAAAAAAATTATTTTATTATTATTTTTGCTTGATTTTATGTTTTTCCAGACAAGGTTTCTCTGTGTTTCAGCCCTGGCTGTACTAGAACACCCTCTGTAGACCATACTAACCTCAGATTCACAGAGACTCACCTGCCTCTGCCTCACAAGTGCTGGGATAAAAGTCATGTGCCACCACTCAATGAAAATCCTATTATTTAATCATCTCACAACTCTAGGAAATTTAAATCAAGTAATACTAATAAATCAAGGAATCTACAAGTTTTTGTTTCATCCTGAGTTTTCTTTTTTCCTTGAGAATGAAATTGCAACAATCAGGATGTTACAACATATATATTTAAATATAATAATTGTAGCAGGCAAGCTGTCATATACAATATGTAAAGCATTTATCATTATGTCTCAGCACTGAAAATATTAATAAAAATAATTTACTACTGAAATTTACAATTTTGAATTTGTACAGTTTTGAAACAAAAATATATACATAAACCTTGGACAACCATAGCCTGTTAATGACTTTTTCTGTGCAGTGACTACACATGAAGAAACAACATAAGAGAGGAAAATCTAGCTTGACCTCATGATTTCAGGTCTTAATCTATCCTAGAAGAGAGGTTGTGGTGCATACAAGCAGCTGTCATGACATTCAGGAAGCAAGAGACAATGCTGTATCTAATTTAAAAAAAAATCCATCAGGGCCCAACCAGTAGGATGCTACCACTTACATGCAGAGCAGTCTTTCCCCCGAAGTTAATTCTCTTAAGAAACAATCCCTCCAGATATGCCCAGAATTGTGTTTTACTAAATCTGTTAGGAGATGCTCAGTCCAATCAAGCTGTCGATCAGTATTAGCTAAGACACCCCATCTAATCAATCTGTAATTGGTGGGGGTGGTGTAAGAAAAATCACAGAGCAAAAAGGGTTGACACTGTGTACTTGGGCTTGGACTGGAACCTGACAGCAAATCGCTGGAGTTGCTACCTGCTGATTAGCAAGCTTGAAATCCTGCTCAGAGATGGCATTTGTCATCTTCTGACTTCACCTGGGAACTGAGAGAAGCCAGGGCTGTTAGTCACAGGAGGTTTAGATGACATCGTTTGAACATTTGTCTTCATGCTCAGCATTGAGTCACCTGGGCCTGAAGGGGAGGAGCCCTGCACTCAGGTTCCCTGAATTTGTTCCTTTGTATTAAAAAAGGAAGGGTTGAGAAGCATTTTGATCTGTGCCCTTCTGCCTACCTCTAGATAACTTCACCCGTATGATGATCAGGTCTGTTGCCATAACTAGGCCTGATAGTTTTAGAAGGAAAAACACTGTGGCCTTGTTTATAAAGAGCTTAACAGAAAACAAGAGGCAAGTGAGTGAGAGCATGTGCGGGCTTGCACGCATACTCGTGTGCGCATATGCACACACAAACAAGTTGAATAACAAACATGATCAACGGTTGCCATGGGTGATTTTAACACAACTCAGGTGTCCGTATGACTTTACTAAAAACTATCCACTCTCTAGAATCCTTACCTAGTCTCAAATTATCTATAAATGAGTGGACTTGAAAATATTTTTCACTCCTTCTAAAGGGCTTTGGGGGAATCTTCAGTGGGAGCAAAAGACATAGCCCTGATCCATGCTCCTCCTCGAAGGCTAGAGACAGAAACATGCTCTTCATGGCCTGGAGGTAGATGCTGAAAATGCCTACCTATTATACATCTATTCTCCAAAGCCTCAAGAAAAGGGGAGGGAGGCTGGAGAGATGGCTCAGTGGTTTATGAGCATTGGCTGTTCTTCCAGAGGACCTGAGTTCAATTCCCAGCACCCAATGACAGTTCACAGCTGCCTGTAATGCTAATTTGAGGGGATCCGACATCTTCACACAGAGTATATACGGGCAAAACACCAGTGTACACAAAATAAATAAATAAATATTTTTAAAAAAGAAAAAAGGAGGAAGAGATCTCATCTTCAGTTATTTCAAACTTGCTCTTAATTTCTGAAAACAGGAATTGAAAGCAATGTAAATATGTAAAAAGGCTCTAAAGTGAAGGGAGTTGTGGGTTATTGGTGGTAGAGTTCATGTCAGCATGCACGAGGCTCTGCTTTCAAGCTTGATTCCTGAAAAAGTGTGCTTCCATTACACAACATCCTCTCTACCTCCCCTCTCCTCATCTCCCACCCCAGGGGGAACTAGGATTTCATGTATATATGATTGAATAATATATATATAAAATATATATATGAAAAGCAGAAAAGTTGTATGGGCACAATGTGTTTTATATATATATATAATAAAATTTTATATATATAATAAAATTATATATATATATAACATTATATATATATATATATATATATATATATATATATAACACATTGTGCCCATACAATTTTTCTGCTTTTCATCATAGGCTCACACTGTATATTTTCTCTACAATAGGCCTTTATTCACTGTGTTAGATACTTTTTATGTCATAAGACACAACTCTTACTCTTTCAGTAACTGCAAAAAGTGTCCAAACTAGTGGTGTGTGGTAATATATTTTCTCTGTGTGCAGAATGTCCGTTTGTTCTTTGAAACAACTCATTCTCTGAGAATTTTATCCAGTGTATTTTGATCTTATCTATCACCTACTCTCCCTCATCCTGTAAATAATGTATCTGAATGGCGTTAGGCATACTTCATTAGCCACGCTGGGACGGGTGATGGAGGAGGGTTATCTGTCTATTGTGTTATTTTCATTGGTCAATAAAGAGACTGCCTTGGCCCTTTGATAGGACAGAAAATTAGGTAGGCGGAGTAAACAGAATAGAATGCTGGGAAGAGGGCAATGAGCCAGAAGCCATGGAGCCAGCCACCAGGTCAGACATGCTGAATCTTTCCCGGTAAGCCACCACCTCGTGGTGCCACGAGATTATTAGAAATGGGTTAATATCAAGATATGAGAGTTAGTCAGTAACTAACTCTCTAGAGATAATGGGCCAGGCAGTGCTTAAATGAATACAATTTGTGTGTTGTTATTTCTGGGACTAAGCTAACCGTGCGGGAGCTGGGCAGGATGAAAAGCAGGCCTGCCCGCAGCTCCTTTCTACAGACGGGGATCCTCTTGGTGCACAAATATGAGCTTTATGTGAGGATTCCCATAGCTTTTTAATAAACATTTCAGAGCATCATGAGGAGGCTTGTCCTCATGTTCTGGTCTTCTGAATACCAGTCAATCCTGTCTTCTAGGAATTGGTCCTCACAACATATGTGTAATTAGATTTTAATCTTTTTCCTGACTCCATTTTTATGAGGCACAAGATAAATAGTACATAATGAAAATGTGTCAGAAGACCTTTCCTTTATCATTTGTAAACTTACAGGCCAAGTGTTAATAATTAGGTATCTGTTGAATGAATAAATAAAAGCAAAACAAAAGATTCATACTTACCTGATCATTGAAATAATAGATCTTGACTTCTCCATATGTGGAATAAGAAATATGAAATTCTGGCCTTCCTCTACTGAGTGTCCTTCAATTCTGAGTTCTAAGGATGGTATGGTAGCTGCATCTCTGGTTATAATAGATGGTTCTAAGCCATTCTAAAGTTCTTGAAAGTTGATAAGTACTTGGGGTGTATTTGTGATTTGTTACAAGGCCTGCCCACTTCTCTGAGTTTTGATTGCTAATATGACTGAGGGTGGGACCCCTAAGCAAGGTCAGGGTGGGAGTCTCTGCACAAACAGGACTTTCCGAGCCACACGTGGACTCTCGGGAAGACCCTGGTGGAAGGAATTGTGTCTGACTAAAACTCTTGGGCAGAAGCTTTGCTGAGCACCTGGGCTGCCTCTGGACAGTGGCACTGGGGAGCGGAGGTTCCTACAGGAGGCACTGGAATGTGCGCCCACCCCTCCTCTCCGGCTGCTTCTCATCCTGTAACTACCCAGTTCTATCCTTTAAACAAACTGAGACAGCTTACAGAAGCGTTGCCCTGAGTTCTGTCAGATACTCTAGCAAACTAATCAGGTCCCAGCTGGGGTCAGAGGGACTCCAGGCTGGGTGGCACAATCTGTCGAAACAGCCCAACCTGCTAAGGGACCCAGTGTTCAAAGACATGGGCCTGTGACAGACATTTCATTATAAACAATAAGAGGTACTAAGGTTGAGAAACTGACATGTGCATGCATACACGCACACACACACACGTACATATCATACACATGTACATGTTAGACACACCTTTTGGCAGTGATGAGAACATACTCTATGATTTCCTGTCATTTATTTTTAACTTACATGCCTAAACAAAATTTTATACTAAACTATACTTCTACGGTATCTTGATTGCATTTCAACAAATCAGCTATTCTTGAATCTTTAAGGAAGATTGTAACGTTCTTGCATAAAGGCCTGGTGCTTGTACCAGACAGTCTCTGCAGCTCTCGCTCTGCCTTGCCTTACTCACTTAATAATGCTTGAGAATAAAAAGACACCTAACAGACACACTTTGAAATGACATTGGATCCTCTAACACTACCTGACAATGGCAGCTTTATTACAAGTTCTTCACCATGTCTCAGTTCATCCATTTTAATTGCTATATTGAGACAGTCAACTCAGTCAGTACCTTGCCATAAGGTAGTATGAACAACACCTATAGCTGTATCTTGAGTTTTGAGAACCCGCTTCTCCCTCTTCTATTATCTACCCCTAACCTCAGCTGAGAGAGTTACATATACCTAAATATGTGATGGTTGGTCCCACTTACATTCTGCGGCCCACAACACCACACACACACATACACACACACACACACACACACACACACTCTCACATGTACGCACACACACAATTGAGTCATTTAATATAGTAGCACCACCTTCTTACACAAGATTAGCCCTGTTTTCTGTTTGCCTTCTAAATGTTGGTTATGTCATCAGACTCATTTCATGGGCACATTTGATGTGACTTAGACTTTGGAAACTGGTGTATTGAGCGCAAGTCTTTCTCTGACTAATCACTGTTTTACGACATTGGCCAACTCTTTTTGTTCTACCATTGGAGAACAATGAAGTAGTTCGTTTTCATTTTTCATGCATGTATGCCAGGCTGGAGATTGAACCCTTGGCTTGCACATGATAAACATGTGCTCTACCTCTGCCCTCAGCAATGTTCGAATTTTAAATAAATTTTCCAATTAAGATGCTATAAATATGTCCATTGGGTTTTCTTTTCCACTCTTTTTTTGTGTTGTGCAATATGTATGCATGTATATACATGCACATTTCCATGCATGTGAATGCTCACGTGTGTACACATATGTGTATATGGAGTTCTAAAGTAGACACTGGTTATCTTCCTCAATCACTCTCCACTTTATTTACTGAAGTGAGGTATCTCAGGGAACCCAGCGCTTGTCAGTTCCACCTCCTCTAGATAATCAGCCTGTGCCACGATCCCCTGTCTCTGCCTCCTGAGTGCTGTGACTCCGGACAGCTACTTTCCCTGCCAGGCTTCTCAGCGGGCACTAGCGACCTGAACTCCATCCTCGAGCTTGCATGGTAAGTGCGTAATTCACAGAGCCATCTCCCAAGCATGAATACATTTTTAGAGTATATTGAGACATTGTTCTTAATAATTATTTTTGATTTGATGTGACTTGAGGGAACTCCAAACAAAACAGGATGTATGGTTACCAATCATGGACTTGGAAGACACTGAGCTAACTTCTGTTTTCTTATCATACCATGAATGTTTGTGGTCTGTGGTATTTGACATATGAGTGTTGGTAACGTGAGCTAGAATTAGTTCCCTGGGATTCTCCTCCCAATCTCAAAACTAATTAACTTTGAGAAAATGATTACATTTCCCTGACCCCTAATTATGCCATCTATAAAATGACAGCTTAATGATCTCTTTGATCTCTTTAAACTTTTAAATTATATGATTTTACACTGTAGGACATGATAAGAAGCAATCTATGAGAGCTTGTAGTATAAATGGGCTTGTGCAATACCTAGGTATGGCCCATATCTAATTTCTAAGAATGCTTCAATCTGGACACCGGAATGAGACAGAACCTCTGGACTGGGCTCAAGCAGGGAGCAGCCATGTGGAGAAAAACATTGAACACTTCAAGATAGTTCCCTTCTGTCTACAGGGCCATACTTAAGAGAAAAAAAATACATGCTAAGAGACACCCTGTGATGGGCAAGAATCTTGGGGAGAACAACAGAAAAACACCACCTCTAGAAAACAGAGAATTTGGAACCAAAGGAAAATGTGCCAAAAGGTCAAGCGTCAGAAGAGAACACTCGGTTTGGAGAGCTGCTGACTGCAGAAGGCATTTGTCATGTGTGTCACTGTCCAGCATGTTGGGTTTCTTATGCGTGTGGGGACTATGTGTGCCTGTGTTTGGGTGCAGGCTTATGTGAAAGGATGTCTGGATGTGTCCTGTGTACATGTGAACACACTTGGTTGATGTCAGAGATCTCCCTCAATCATCCTCCACCTTTTCACTGAGGTAGGTAGGCCTTGCAATTGGATCCAGATTTCTAATTCAGCTAGTCTACCTAATGGGATCCTATCTCCTTTGCAGATCAGTGGATTATAAACTGACTGTCGTTCCCACCCTCATTTATGTGGTTCCTGGACGCCTGAAATCCATTCCTCAACACTTGCGCTAGAAGTGCTTTGCCTACTGAGCTATCTCCCCTACTCTCCAGTGTCTTTTAAAATATCCATTTCTACCATTACTAGCCCTTCCTCCTCCACATAGAAGCCTGGATTCAATGATGAGGCTGCTGAGAAAATGATGGCCAGGATTCAGGCTCAGTCTCAGCCATCAAACATGCTCATCTGCCGTGTACTTTAGTAGCAAAATAATAGGAATAAGTAGCTGAAGGGAGTCCCCAGCAATAGCCCGGCAAGTTTGGGGGACCTATGCACAATAGCAGTAACACAACAACAGCTATCTTTTAGAAGCAGTGGTTGCCACAGTGAGAGATTCCTAAAGCTTGATTCAGACTCTTCCCTAGACATTCTCGGAATGTTCTCAGGCCATTGAATACACTTAAAACTACTTACAGTGGACACTGTTGTTTGCAGCTAACAACTCCAACAGGTACTGCACAATGTGTTCTATTAGTAACATTTTGTCAAGGAGATAAAAGGATAATTTGTACTAAAGACTTGAAACTCTGTTTGAAACTATATTCTATTCTGGACATTAAACATGGCTATCTGGAAAAAGAAGGAAGGCTGGCTGTTGAAAAATAGATACAAAGAGAAGTAAAATAGTAAAGGGGAGTCCCTGGGGAACTTCAGAACCCCAGACCACAAGCACGTGTTTGACCTGAAAAAGCAAAACTGACTTAGTATGGAGGTCCTCTTAAATGTTAGCACATGGAGCTTGATATGGACACTTTTAGGCCCAAGTTAATTCATCTTCAGAGGCCTCAATATTATTTGTCTTAAAATACTAGCTCCATATTACAAGTTCATTACAATCTTAGAAGAATAGAACCAGAAAAAGGTTAAAAAGAAATGACCTCTTCTGACTATAGGGAAAGTTTGGAAGAAAGACAGGAGAGGGAGCAAACAACATTTAGAATCAGGTCCAATATAACCAGCGACATCATAGGCCGGGAATCTGTGTGTAAAGCTATTGCAGCAAACTGATCATGAGGCTGCCTTAATAAATAACAGGCCAGGACATGATCATTTCAACTTTGCGGCCCACACTTATGCTATCACTAGAAAACACGGGTTAGTCATTTCACGGTCGAGTTGAGCGACCTTAGGTCAGTCCTACCCACACGACAGCCAACACTGTCTGGGCATAAAGAACAAGGTGGGGAATAGAGGAGAAATTAAAGTTGAGCAGTTAGTCACTTCTGAACTAGTTTGTCATCTTTATTGATTTGCCTTGGCTTATCTAACTTTCACAAATGTTACCATCTTGGATATCTGAGACTTGAAATTGTGAGGGAAAAGACCACGGAAATGATGTAATGGGTGCACCTCTTAGCAGGGCACCTGCAGCTCCTGCTCATAACGAGGCAGGGTAGAAACCATGGGTATTAAAGTCTTGCAGTCTAAAAAGATGTGTTTCTCATCCACAAAACAAAGTGGAGCAAATTGAAGGGGACGATCATATGGGAAACTACTTCTGCTCTCACTTGTAGAGAAATCACTCCTAAAAGTCTTCAGTCTTATCCGCAGCTGACTGGGAGATCTCATTGCTTACCCTGACAGCTCAGCGTCAGAACTGAGCCGAATCCCACACCTTCAGTTTCCTCAGGATTTCTTATTTGAAGACTAGCAATGATTCACCAAAGGAGATGTTCTACAGATTAAGTGGGGGAAAATTTGGAAAGGAAATGGATGGCAAGTTCACCAAAACACCTACCAAAAATCAATGATATATTAGTCATTTATAGCTTGTGATTAACTGCCCAGAAACTCAATGGCTCAAAAATAATACATATTACTTATAGCAGTTCGTGGACACCTAATACTCAGGAGAATGGGACCAAGAAAAACTGCAAGACGGGTTACATATATGCCAATCCCTCTACATAGGAACAGCTCTGAGACTGCATGAGACATGATAAATCTTGTTAGCCACAGAGTCCTCATGACGTATTATTACATGGCATCCTTTCATATTGCATGGTTGGAGGTTTATATTATAGTTTGGTTATGCAGAACAACCTTGTAAAGTTGACAGATATCGTTTACCTCAAACACAGAGCAAAAATTTTTAGCTGATTTGTGTACACTGTACATTTCATACTTGAGATAATAAGATGTATATGTTACCTTTAAAAGTTTGTGTCTTTTCAGAACAAAAGAATCAGACATCAATGAAGACAAGTAGCCCAGGTGATTCAGCCTCTCAGAATGGCCCTGTTGCAGTTTCCTCAAAAATCTTCATCCAGAGCAACGTCAACACTGCTAGCTGATACAGTCCAGCCTCGCAGACTATTCTAGTCAGGACTTCAGACAAGCCCTGCATTTTCCCATTACACAGAGACTGGACAACAAAGGATACAGCTAGCTCTCCCAGTTTTCTCAGGGTCCCCTGAAGATGCTGCTACCCCTAGACAACAGGAGGTAATTTTAATTTTAAGAACATGATGCCCACATTCCCAAGAGGAGGGGCGTGTTGTGAATGTTTATCACTGTTTAGGGGTTTAGGGGTTAGATTCAGAAATGTTTTAATAAAAAGTTAAAAGGAAGGATATAAAAATAATAGGAAAAAAGAGTAGATTTTTGAATCTACTTTTTTTTTTTTTGAGTCAGGGTTTCTCTGTGGCTTTGGAGCCTGTCCTAGAATTAGCTTTTGTAGACCAGACTGGGCCTCAAACTCAGAGAGCCAACTGCTTCTGCCTCCCAAGTACTGGTAAATATACTTTTAAACTAAAAATAAAAGCAGCTAGAAATATAAAATATTTTATATCAGTATGGCATTTTATATTAACAGACATTTAAAGTTATTTTGCTATAATATATTATATATATTATTTTATATTAACATACATTTAAAGTTATTTTGCTATAATATAGTATATATATTATTTTATATTAACATGCATTTAAAGTTATTTTGCTATAATATATTATATATGTTATTTTATATTAACGTACATTTAAAGTTATTTTGCTATAATATATTATATATATTATTTTGTATTAACGTACATTTAAAGTTATTTTGCTATAATATATTATATATATTATTTTATATGCTTCTACTCTTGTTTAAGGTATTGCACCTATGTAATTCACTTAAAAATGTAATGTAAAATTCTAATCCTTGAAATCTATTTTTGGAAATTATTTAGGATAATTAAGAAATGCAGGTTAGTAATTAATCACTTACAACAATCAAATTTTTCATGTTAAATATGTTTCCAAGGTCAATTACAGATATATTTTTAAATGGTCTTCAAACACTTCAGAAATCTACAGAATATGACATTTAAGATGTTTTAGTAACATAAGGCTTTTCATGTTAATGAGATAGACCTGATTCTAAGAGTACTAATCTACTTCAGAGAAGATGATGGGAACTAAACAATTTCCATGTGGAGTTTGCCTTCATTATGGCAAACATAGCCATCTGGGCAAAAAACTGTCCTTGCCTCAACTGCTGATAGTGTGCTGTCCAAACTGGACAAGCAAAACACAAAAGAAGGCAACTGCCAAATTTTGCCAGGACAACATAGGACAGTCCTTCAAAATAAAAGTCTGTTAGATACTCTAGGTCTGCTGGCTGAAGATGGAAGCCCCAACAATGCAGGGGAGACTTGGATGACTGGCCAGGCAGCCAGCTGTCTCTGTCATTTCTATAGTTGTTCGCTCTTCACTTCCTATTTACTCAGGTAATAGTTTATCTTTCTTGGGTCTCTGATGAGGTTGAAGACTAGATAGTTATACCATTTTCCTTGTAACCAAATTCAGAAAAGTACTTACATAAGCGATGTAAAATTTATAAGGTAGAGAAACACAAAAACTTAAGTTGTTCATCTAAGAAAAAAATTTAACAGACTTAGTTCACTTTTATTTTTCTTGTATAAAAACCCTTATGTGGTGGCCACTGCTGGAGCCTCGATCCTCTGAACAGAGACTCTGGTGTGGGTTTTCATAAGATGGTCAGTGAATTCCTGATGAGACTTGGTGAACACAGTCTCTTTCCAGGTCGGGGGTCAGCTGTAGGTCTTAGAGATGGCATCAAAGGTGGCCTTGGCAAAGTTGCCCAGGGTGGCTGTGCAGCCACTGACTGATGTGTAGCAGTCATCAATACCGGCCATCAGCAGCAGCTTCTTGGGCACAGGAGTGGAGACTATGCCAGTGCCTCTGGGGGCAGGGTTGAGACGCACCAACACAGAACCACAGTGGCCTGTCACTTTACACGGAACAGTGTGGGACTTGCCAATCTTGCTCCCCCAGTAGCCTCTCCATACAGGAACAATGGAAAGCTTGGCCAAGATGATGGCCCCTTGGATGGCAGCAGCTATCTCCTTGGAGCACTTAACACTGACACCAACACGACCATATAGAACATCCCCAATAGCGACGAAAGCCTTAAACCTGGTCTGCTGGCCTGCCCTAGTCTGCTTTTGCATAGGCATGATCTTCAGAACTTCATCCTTTAGGGATGCTCCCAGGAAAAAGTCAATAATCTCGGACTCCATGATGGGCAGCGAGAACAGGAAGATCTCCTCTAGGGACCTGATTTTCATGTCCTTAACCAGGCGGCCCAGCTTGGTGATGGGAATCCACTCCGTCTTCAGCTTTACCTCGGTGGTCTGCCTCGGCCTCGCGACCGCAGCCTCTAAGACTGCTGCCGAATCCTCCTCCGTGGAAGCCACCACGACCTCCTAATCCTGGGCCCCTGGGTCCTCCGGGCCCTCTCGTACCGGCATCATCCACCATTTGGTGTTTTCCAGAAGAAGATGCAGAAAATGTTTTAAGGTCTAAAAAAAAAAATGTGTTTAGGATGGTAATAAAAGTTACGACAGAAAATGGCTTAGGTATAAAACTTTGGACTCATCAAGAGGGGTACATAATGGAATAGTTTCTCTAAATTTGCCAAATACAAATGGACTGGACATTGTAAATGTAATTCTTACTTGATAATTCTTCTTCTTCTTCTTCTTCTTCTTCTTCTTCTTCTTCTTCTTCTTCTTCTTCTTCTTCTTCTTCTTCTTCTTCTTCTCCTTCTCCTTCTCCTCCTCCTCCTCCTCCTCCTCCTCCTCCTCCTCCTCCTCCTCCTCCTCCTCCTCCTTCTTCTTTTTGCTTTTGTTTTTTGAGACAGGGTTTCTATGTGTAACAGCTCTAGCTGTCCTAGAACTCACTTTGTAGACCATGACGGCCTCAAACTCACAGAGATTTGCCTCCTTCTACCTCCCAAGTGCTGATATTAAAGGCATGCAACCACCACTGCCTGGCTATAATTATTCTTATTGTATATAATTTTACTATGTTAGAGTTTCCTTTTTATTTAGACAAAAAGGGGGAAACGTTGCAGGATATTTTACACTGTGTGGAGATTCATTGTTATGGTTAGTTTAATAAAAAGTTGAATGGTCAATAGCTAGGCAAAAGAAGTTAGGCGGGACTTCTGGTCAAAGAAGAACTCAAGGTTAGAATCTGGCATGGCTGGAGACACCAGCGGGACATGGAGGAAGTAAGAGGTACAGAAAGGAAGAGAGATAGAAAGCAATGTGGTAGAACATAGATTAATAGAAACTGTGTGTTAATTAAGCTGTGTGTTAGTTATAAGAACTAGTTGGGAACAAGCCTAAGCAAAAGACCAAGCTTTCATAATTAATAAGTCTCAGTGTTGTTATTGGAGAGCCTAAAAGTAAGGCTGACAAAAAAGACCTGCTTCTGTGTGAATTCAGGATAGAGGACCTAACTTTTACTGAGCACCTAAAGCGCGTTTTCCATAGGCTGATCACTTACTACAATTATTGACATTTCAACAGTGGAAACTAAGATTTATAATTTCTTTATCTATCTTAGGAGATAAAGGTGATAGGGTTTGCTAAGTATGCCCCAATATCCACTTAGACTTTCTATTTCTGACACTCCAACCTCTAGAGGTATTGCTGAACACATGGCTGACCACCTGAGGTCATTCTGAGTCTCCATTGTTGCTATATGTGTCATGGGATTGAATTGTAGTCAACAGAATGTGGCCAGAAGTTATTGTAACTTGTAGACCATTCCCTTCAACCTTGTGTCTTCTACCACTGTCTGTGTCTACGTAGTTCATATGATAAGAGTACAGATATGTGATGTTGAATTCAATAATGCAATTAAGACATTTTATGACATACAAAAATTCAAGTCCATGGAAGACCATATAAAGATTAGACTTTGAAACATATATTGTTATTACTGTATGTTTATGTGCCCACAATGTGGGAACATGGGATTATCTGTGAGGGACTTTTTCTAGGGAGACACAACTTCCAGACCTTAAAAAGGGAATCCACAACCTACCAAAGTAGCAATTGTACCAAAGTCCAATTTGGTGACCCAACAAGTTTTATTTGGCTTACTACCTGGGCCAGGGGTGACAGAGCAGGGATGACTCACAAGTCCTGTCACTGTGTCACAGAGAAGCCCTCCCTAACACTCACAATGTTTTGTGAGTGGGTGACAATTGATGAAAGCTCTATTCACGGATCCCTATACACCACTTTCTGGTGGCTCAACAGATTCAAGAGTGTCCTCTTGGCAGGGCTGGTGGTCAGTCTCTTCTCTCAACAGTTGTTTACTCTCCTATGAAGCTGGAGAGGGGCCTTTGAGAACCTCCCATGTTACTACCTTTTCCAGACATAAGATGTCTTTTTACCTCCCCAGTCTCATGAGCCTCTACCTCCCTACCACAGGGAATATACCAGTTTGGAGAAAGTGCTATACAACTGACCCTGGGGTGGAAGAATAAGAAGGAGAGGGGATAACTTTGTTGCAGATTTGGTTCCAGGGATGGGTCTGAGGTGAACAAGATTGCATAGAGGGTGCCTTTACCCGCTGAGTTGAGTTGGGGCCCTACACTGCCTATTTCTAAAGTAAAAGGGAAATAATGTATCTGATGCAATTCACTGTTATTTTGTTCACTATTAGGGTGGTTAAATCAATATTCTAGCAAGTGCAGTACCTTGTCAGAGAGCACACAGCAGCAGAGGCAGACCTGGGCATCCTCATCCTGCCTTACCCTTTGACAAGCACGATGCCCAGCCAGAAGAGAATGCTCCCCGATGCCCTCTATCAATGCATTGATGTATTCTAAGAGTTCAGTAAACATTTGAAAACAATCATCCATCGCTGACAGTTGTATGCCCTGATTTATGACAGTCAAAGCAAAGGATCCTCTAAAGTGGAGTTCATCTGATTCTGTTATGATAAGTGATCCGCTTTTTTTAAGTGAGCCTTGTTCATCACTCTCTGTTTATCACCTGAAGAGTGATAAACCTCATTTTGTATGGAACATAAGTCTATTTGGGAGATGTTAAATTTGCTGATTGTTTTCAAATGAACTCTTCTCCAGACGGGTTTTTCCCTGTAATCTTGTGTACATACCACCATCTTTGTATAGCTCTTCCTAGACCATTCTAAAAACAGGAGTCTACATAGCTAGTATTCAGCCAACACCTACTAATACAACCATACTTGTTCCCAATAAAATACTGCACTACTTCTATATTGATGACTAGCCAACAACTGATGGCCTGCAAGACCTCCCCACTGCTCTAGCCTCCGTGATTCTTTGTCAAGCACTCCACAGAATTAACAACCCCCAGAAACCAGGTGGGAACCTCCAATTCCATGACCCAGTTCCTTTCATCTTAACTGGCACTTCTAGCAATTGTTAACACTCCAAAATGTCTCTGGAAAACCAAGCATGGTAGCACACATATTCAATCCCACCACTCAGGAAGCAGAGACAGGTGAATGTCTTTGAGTTTCAGGTCAACTTGATCTACAAAGTTAGTTCCATGACAGTCAGCACTATACAGAGAAATTCGGTCTCAAAAAAAAAAAAAAGTCTCTGAAGTGATAGCCAGTTTGTGTCTTGCAAAGCAAGTTCATAAAAATTTCAAGTTGGGTGGTGGGGGTGCACACCTTTAATTTCAGCACGTGGGAGGCAGAAGCAGGCAGATATCTGTGAGTTCAAGGCCAACTTGGTCTATAGAGCAAGTTCCAGGACTAACTCCATCTAAGAAACCCTGTCTCAAAAAACAAACAAAAATTCAGTATCTTGTCAATTGTCAGTTTCCATCGGCAATAATTCCTTCAAAAGAACCTGCCAGTTTAAAGACACTAGCAGTAACAATAATATAATTTTAAAAGCTGCTATCTTCTTGATAGTTCTACACCTTCACAAAATTATGTGCACACCCTTATGATTCAAGGCCTGTATTTGTAATATTAGCCAAAGTCTTTCCTACCAATGCCCTCTCACTATAGCACACACACACACACACACACACACACACACACACATATAGACATATATATACAGACACACACAAAAAAATACACATAGATATATACACAGAGACACATACAGACACACACAAACAATACACATAGATATATACACAGACACACACATATATATATATACACACATAGAAGTAAACACATGTAGTTATTAAGCTAACAGAATCATGCTATAGAGAAATGGATTAAATCATACATAATGCAAACCTACTTTCTGTAGCCTGACTACCGTCGCACCCTGCATAACCCTACGCTCTTTGAAGGAAAGCGTTCTGCTAGCTTACAGCGCCAAGCCACAGTCCCTGTAGCTGCAGTTCATTTCTGCATGAAGCTTTACTTGCGTTGGTAATTAAAGAGTAAGCCCTCCTCAAGCAAGCTCGTTTTTTTTTTCTTTTTTTTTTGCTCTTCCACTTTGACAACTCTGATATAATTGATATGACTTTTATGGTTAACTACAGTGACATTACTTGAAAAACAGAAAGCACAGACTGTAAAGCATTCACATTTCCCCTGGTGTTTAATCAGCGAAATAAATGCTAGCAGGCATTATTGGTGTTAGCATCAGTAACAGGACTGTTACATCTGTGAAGACTGAATCTCTCTGGTCTTCCTGCTTAAGCTCCCATGGGGCTCTGATCTCAGGCCTTCTGCTGCTGAGAGAAAACAACACGACTCAGAACAACTTGGGAGGAAAGGGCTTGTTTCAGATTACAACTCTCAGGTCTCTATTGTTGAGGGCAGTCAGGACAGGGATTCAGTTAGGAACCTGGATTGAGGAACTGGCACAGTGGCCATGGTGGAGTGGCTTGATCAATATGGTCACCTTTCTTAAGCAATTCAAGATCACCTGCCTAGGGGTAGCGCCACCTGTTGTGGGAGGTCGCTTGTTTGTTTCCTGGCAACACAGACCCCTGAAAATAATCACACAGAAACTATATTGATTAAATCATTGCTTGGTCAATCACTTAAGCATATTGCTACCTAGCTCTTATATCTTTGGTTAGTCCATTTCTATTAATCTGTGTATTGCCACATAGCTGTGGATTACGGTAAAGTTCCGTCCAGCATCCAGCATCTCACTCCAGCCGGGTTACATGGCTTCTTTTTGACTCTGCCTACTCTCTCTGTATATATCTCTTCCAGCCTGGCTATATTCTGAAAAGCCTTTGGCCGAAAGCACCTTCTTTATTCATTAACCAATAAAAAGCAACACATATACAGAAGGACTTCCCACACCAGCCACCAACAGTGGTCTGCACCCTCCCACATTAATCATTAATCAAGAAAATGTCTGAAAGTTTTGTAGTTCACTATCCAGGGAAATCAGAGCAGGAACTCAAGTAGAAACCTGGAGGTAGGAGAAGAGGCCCTGGAGGAATGCTGCTTGCTTGTTTGTTGCTCATGGCTTGCTCAAAATATTTTCTTGTATCACCCAAGGCCACCTTCCCAAGGGTGGCACCAAGGATAGGCCTCCCCATATCAATCATTAATCAAGATAATACCCCATAGGCTTGCCTATAGGCTAATCTTATAGAGACATTTTCTCAGTTATGGTTCTCGTTTCTCAGATAACTCTAGCTTGGGACAAGTTGATTCAAAACTAGCCAATCCAGCTCCCATTGCTTTTCTTTCTTTTTCTCATTTAATGCCAAGGGCAGAACCTAGGGCCTTGCAGAGGATAGGCAAACACTTTACATTCTGAGCTGCATTCCTAGCCCGTCCCAAACCGTAATATTTATATTTACATTTTGCTTATAATGATTGTGAACTTGACAATATCTAGAGTCCCCTAGCAGACAAGCCTCTAGCCACAACTGGCAGGATTCTCTTGATTAAATTAACTGGGATGGGAAGACCCATTCTGAAAGTGGGCTTGGGTCCTTGACTACAGAAAATGAAGAAAGTGAACTGAGCACAAGCATTCATCATTCTCCGCTTGATGATGGAGATGCCATGTGAGCTGCTCCCCTTTCTGCTCCCTGGTGGAGATGCCATGTGAGCTGCTCCCCTCTCTGCTCCCTGGTGGAGATGCCATGTGAGCTGTTCCCCTCTCTGCTCCCTGGTGGAGATGCCATATGAGCTGCTCCACCCGCTGCTCCCTGGTGGAGATGCCATGTGAGCTGCCCCACTCTCTGCTCCCTGGTAGAGATGCCATGTGAGCTGCTCCCCTCTCTGCTCCCTGATGGAGATGCCATGTGAGCTGCTCCCCTCTCTGCTCCCTGGTGGAGATGCCATGTGAGCTGCTCCCCTCTCTGTTCACTCACGGTGGATGCCACGTGAGCTGCTCCTTCAGGGTCCTGCTGCCTGACTGCCCTTCTAAGGTGGGCTGTACCTTCCTTCCTTGAGTTGCTTTTGACAGTCTATTTCATCACAGCCCCAGAAAAGCAACTAAGACGCCATTATTTCCCTTGCTGGTGTTTATTCCGCCGGGTAAATGTTAGCAATCATTATTGGTGTTTGTATCAATAATGCTATGGCTATATCTAGAGAGAGTAAATTTCTTTATAGTATACAGTGTCCTTTGAGGAGGGGTTTTATCTTATTTCTAGCCCTCTCCTCACATCTTGCTTCTTCCAGTCTGTTCTGAGTTAGCTGTCTCTTACCCACAGCCACCGGGAATTTATCACTCAGATGTAAACCACAGAACCTCTCCATTTTCTTGACAATAGCTGTGTACAGACAGGTTCTGTGGTTGGTAGCAGGATGTCCTCCGACAGGGCTCATCTTGTAGCACTAATCTGAAAGCTGCAGAGCTTTAAGGTGAGACCTGGATGGCACACGCAGGTGATTATGGTTCGGCCTTTGAAAGTCATACCTGCCTCTGGTTCTGTCCTGTGCTCCCTGCTCCTAGTTGGCACCATTGTAAGGATCTTGGCCAGAAACATTCACACAGAACACTCCCATCCATGCCTTCCTCCACTGTAATGGACTGAACTTTATCGAAACCAAAGTGAACTTTTCCTCTCTGAAGCTGTCTCTGCCTGGAATTTGGTCAAAATAACTCAAAAATAATTAATGCAAAAAGAGAATCATCAAACTCCCTTGTTGAGTTTCTTCATAGGTTTTCTGGCAATCTATCCATGGCAGGTCAATATCTGAAGAGGAACTTGTGCTCTCTCTTGGAATCAATCAGTGCTTTCATTTTGAAGCAGTTCATATCCTTTATAATAAGACTGAAACCAAAACAGAAACATGAATTTATACCTAGCCTCTATATGTCAACATATGAATGTCCTCTTTTCTCAAACTAAACTGTGTGTTTTCATTCTATGTTTTATAAAATAGTGGAAAGAAAGCATAAATATTATGTTATTATTATTCATTCTTTTTGTTTGTTTGCTTGCTTGTTTGTTTTTGAGATAGGGTCTCTTTTGTAGCTATGACTATCCTAGAACTCACTATTTAGACCAGGCTGGTGTTGAGCTCATAGAGACCCTCCTGCCTCTGCCTCCTGAGTACTAGGATTAAAGGTTCATTCATTCTTAGTAGCAGGTTAATAGACATGTAGTTATGTATAAATTTGATATCTTTCTCTACTAATAACATCTTCAACAAATACACTTGAAATACAAGAATGCTAAGAAGATGAATTATATTATTTTTAAAAAGATGATCTGTTTTAAACACCACAGTTTAGTCACGCTGATCAGCATTTGCATATACTTTTAAAGAATGAAAAAAGTTTTGTTTTGTTTTTTAATTGTGTGTGTGTGTTGCCTACATGTACATCTGTGTATATGTGCATGTCTGCTGCCAGGGAGGGTACAGGATCCCTTGGAAGTGGAGTTGCAGACAATTGTGAGCCTACATGTGGGTGCTGGGAATCAAACCTGGGCTCTCGAAAAACAGGAAGTACTTTTAACCTCTGAGTTATCTCTCCAGTCCCTTTTTGGACTTTTTTTTTTTTTTTTTTTTTTTGAAATACTGTATGTAACCCTTTCACCAGTTCCGTCTTTCCAGGGAGGACAAATACTCACATGCGCTCAGAATTAAAAGGAGCGAGCAAATTGTTTGTTGTTATTTTCCAGACAGGGTTCTGTGCAGCCCCAGCTGTCCTGGAACTCATACTGTACACCTGCCCGGCCTCGAACTCACAGGGATCTGCTTGTCTCTTCCTCCCGAGTGCTGGGTTAAAGGTGTGCGCCACCACTCTTAACACTTTAAAATATAGACCAATGACCAGCTAATTAATTACACCACATTCAATTTAGAATCCTCCCTGAGTAAATTTTTATACGCCAGATATCCTGTGATACTTCTGATGTGCAGTGTTCAAAACTGAAGAAAAGTATCTGGTACTTCTTTTTCTTCTTTTGTAAATTTGTGGGGGGTGGGGGCGGGGGAGGGTTTCTCTGTGTAGGTTTCCCTGTCCTGACCTTGAACTCAGAAATCAACCTGCCTCTGACTCAGGAGTGCTGGGATTAAAGGTGTGTGCCACCACTGCCTGGATCTTTTTTTAAGAATTACCTTATTTTTAATTTTGTGGATATGTGTGTGTGTGGTGGGTGGTGGTGTGTGAACTTGTGAGTGCGGGTGCCCTCCAAGTTTAGAGGTGGAGTTACAGGCAGCTGGGAATTGCTCAGTATGAATGCTGGGATCCTAACTCAAGTTCTCTGCAAGAGCAATACACATTCCAGACCACTGAGCCATCTTCCAGGCCCTTATCAATCACTGGGCCATCCCCAGGTCCGTATTTGGCCATTCTTCAAAGGGAGAAACACAGTTATCTTGTGACTCGGGAATCCCCTTCCAGTCGTGTGTAAAACGCAGTTTCATGAGGAGCAAAGCGTGTTGCAAGCGTTCAAATAGTGATTTCATTCACAACTACAGTCTAATGTGTTGGACATGGTAGAACACCACTGTAGTGACCCAAAACTGGAGGCTCAGTAGGAGGATCTCAAGTTCAAGGTGGCATAGTGAGGCCCTGCTTACAAATATCCATCTGAAATGAAAAAGGGCTCGAGTCTTAGGAGACGCTACCAGAGCAACTGTCTGAGCCCTAACCCTGGCAGAAATAGAAAAAAAAAAAAAAATGTGAATTCCAGGGAAAGGAGGCAGCCTGCCTTCAGAGCTGGGTGGTTTTGCCACATATACACTTATCTTTTTCTGAAGGTACCTGCCTTTTTCACAGCAGGATCTATTGACTAACACCGCTTATTCACGGGGTGGGGGAGGGGTGGCAAGGAGCTGAACATGGCCTGAGGCTGTTTGCATCTAAAACAACACAAACAAGAAGAATTGCAAGGCTTTGGGTTTGAGAAAGTGAAAAGTCAAATCTGTGGGTGTGCTCACACTCTGGAGTGAAGAGATGACTTGCCAGGAATAAAGAGGTCAAGAGAGTGACCTCACCAAGTGGAAAGAAAATGCACAGAATGCAGACAGTTCTGTCAGTCCGCGTGTGTGATAGGGAACTTGTCCAGACAGGTGGGAAGGACTCTCATGGTTCAACAAGACAACTCAGGCTTGAAGAATGGGCCAGGAACCTTAATAGACTAAGGGAAACACAGGCCTGTGGAGTAATCACCGAGCTAGAGCCTTCACAATTCTTCAAGAAAATGCAATCAAAACCACAGCTACATCTAGCCTGTAGTCACCGAACGATCTGTAATGAAACAAAACAAAAGCAGAAATATAGAGGCAAAAAGTAGATTAGTTGCTGCCCTCTTCTGTGGGGGCGAGGAGCTGGGGAAATGGAGGGAAGTTATGATGGCTAACTTGTTTCTCCTGCCACTGAGAGACGATGTGAGCCTTGTGTTGACAGCTTTGAACACATTAAAGATCATTGGAGGGGACACTTTCATGGGCAAGTTGTATTGTGCTAAAATAGTGTCTCAATAAAATTGAAAGAACAGTAACAAGTGCTGATTAGTGAGCCCAAGAATTTAGGAACTGTACCCACGAGGGCCAGGATGGGAACTGAGGCTGCTCCCATGGCAGAGAATTGGGCAGCTGTTTAAAGTGACAATGTGGAGTTAGGGGACCCAGAAGTCTCCTAGGTCTATGCAGGGAAGATACGAAAGTGCTGTGCACATTATCTTAACCAGGCAAAGTTGTGCTACATTTGTTTTTGCTGCAAATTATTACTTGAACTGTGTAAAGATGTGTTACTTTTGTTTCTGCTGCATTGTTAAGTTATATAAAGATGTGTTGCATTTATTTTACCTTGGCTGCCTAAGGTGAAACCAATCAGATGATTAGTTTAATAAAAAGTTGAACAGCCAATAGCTAGACAGGAGAGGGATTGTCAGGGTTGCCAGGCAGAAAGAAGAAATAGGAAAAGGACAAGAGAAGAAGAAAAGAGGGAAGAAAAAGAAAGAGAGGGGCACATTCCAGGCAAGAAGCCAGGCAGCCACCAGCCAGTCTCCAGTCAGCTGCCTGCCAGCCAGGAGAAGCAATGAAAGTAAGATGTACAGAAAGTAAGGAAGTAAAAAGTCTTAAGGCAAAAGGTAGATAAAGCGACAAAGGTTAATTATGTTAAAAGAGCTAGCCAGAAATGAGACTAAGCTAGGCTGTGCATTCATAACTAGAAGAAGTCTCTGTGTCATGATTTGGGAGCTGGTGGTAGCCTAGAAGAAAAAGCCTGATCTAAGTCAGCGTGTTACATAGATGAATCTTGGAAAAACAATGTTAAATGAAAGAAGTCACAACATTTGCAGGCTCTATTTAAATATTGCTCAGAACAGGCAAGACCTTAAAGACAGAAAGTTAATCAGTGGTTGCCTAAGTCTGGAGGGAGAACGGGAAGTGGGGAGTGATTACTAATGGCTATAAGGCTTCTCAGTGGGATGGTGGAGCTGCTCTAAATTTAGGTAGTTTTGTGACTCTGCAAATAAGCAATAGAAAATGTTGAACGTGCCAGTTGGGCTGCAGAACTCGGTGGTTTGTGAGCTACAACCCCAAAGACTGCTGAATAGAAAGAGTGTGTAGGGCAGGATCAGCCTGCAGTTGAGGTCATCCTGAGGACTGTCTCTGTCCCCTGCCTTGTCTCCCTCGCATGCTTTTCCTTCCTCCTAGTGCGTCTGTCATCTTCATGACTCACTGTTCCTCTCCCTCTTCTGCAAGGGTCTTTTGTTCTTACCTCCTTCCTCGATGTGTGCCACAGAGATCTGCTTAGAGATCTTAAATCAGATTAATGTATAGTGTATATAGCTGGATGAATTAAGATGGACCTTTCTCATTTTCTCATAAAAAAAAATAAAGGCTAAATCTGCCTGTTGTTTCTTCTGGAAGTTAGGGATTATGACTCCCAGATTTAGAGTCTAGTCGAGGTAGCTTTCCACATGTTAGGGCTCTGAGGCACCGCTTTGATACTGTCATATGTTCCCTAGGTTAGCATTTGCTCAGGGGTCCTAGCCTACACTATGCTGACTTCACTTGAACTGTAAAGTCTCTGCCTCCTAGAGTTAGGATTACCACCCATTAAAATCCATCCTAGCAAAGGAGGTGAACCCCTCCATCTGAATGCCACCCCACACTTCAAGCCTCACTCCTCCAGAGCTAAACTTAAAAAGACAAAAGAACAGAGGATGGGGAAATGAATGGTCTCAGAATAGTGGGTAGAAATAGCAACTTCCCTTTTTCTGTACAGCTTGGGTTTTGATCGTTTTTCTTTTCCCATCCTTCCTTTTTCAAAGAGAGGGAGACAGAGAGAGAGAGAGAGAGAGAGAGAGAGAGAGAGAGAGAGACAGAGAGACTGATCTTTATGTCAGACTATGAGGTCGAAGACTCTAAAATACCACATGTGTCGTTGGATGGGACATTTCTCAGAAGGGCATTAACTTTGAAAAGAGTTTGGGCGGTCCCAAATGACTCAGATGTAAACGATGAGTCAATTCATGTTGCTAAAACTGTATGTTCCCTTCATCTCGGCCTTTGGAATATTGGATTCTTTCTTGGCAATGGCAAGCATTTATTGATTTCTTCAGTAGATTCTTGTGACCATGAGAATGAAGACCAAAGTAGATCGTCTTCCCATGTTGATACAGTCTATCAGGCATTATCTGATACCTGGAAAAAATAATGAACTTGGGAAACAAGATCTTTTGTTTTTAACAGCATCAAAACCATTTCTGACAAAGCTTCTCAGGAAACTGACATATCAGTTCTTCAATAATAAACCAAGACCGGATGACCTTTATTGAACACACAACATATTTTTCAGCATGGAGAGAAAGCCCATATTGTCTCCGGCCACCATACAGCAAGCTGCCTGCTTGCTGTCACCTCATAACAAATGATGTTTGAACAGAACCCTCTAGGACAAGGTCTTATATGAGTACCACTGGTTGAGGGTTTTGTTTTGGCACTGTTTTTAGAAACTTTCCATATCTTCCTTCAGTTCAATCCCACCTCCATTGCATAGGGAAGTTAGCATATCACCAGCAAGCTACACTGGAGGAAACTGAGTCACAGAATAAGCAGTGAGGGTCAGGTCAAGGTTTAAACCTTGTCCAAGCCAAGGGACTTTCTTGTTATGGCTGTACTTTCTGGATTTTCTAAGTGCTTCTGGGGGAGAGTCTAGTGGCCAGGCTGTTGTGGTACAGGCAGGGAGAATTAGAATTGGCTCAGATGAGTTTTGGTGTGCCCTTTCCATTTCTGAGTGAAATTCTGAGGACCCATCTGGAATCCTCGCATTCCTGAAGGGATCGTGAATTACTGTATAAACATTGTATTTACCCAGTTGAGACAGACACTTAAGTGACTAAAGTCACGGATTCATAAGGGATAGAGAATGGGATCTTAACACACAAAGCTCTTCAAGTGTGGGCTTCTAGATGGTTCCAAGCTGGGCCTTACTGGCATCTGCGTTTAATCTTGGCATTCAGGAGGCAGAGACAGGAGGAGCTCTGTGAGTTCTCTGTATGCTACACAGAAAGACTCTGTCAAAAAAAGATGTCTCCATTTTAGATAGTTTACAGTACAGACTCTTGGCAGAGAAATCACAAGGCCTTGGCAGCTGGAGATTTCACTTGGGATCATCCTCCTCAGGTATTGAAGCAATACCGTTTGATCCAGATGTGTTTCACAGGTTTAAAATAGTCTATTTCTTCTTGAAGAACTGCTAAAAGCTTTATACATTCCAGCAGTCTAGCTAATCAATAACATATCTGGGGCTAGAGCTTCTGACTTACAGAGATACTGATGTCACACTGTTTGTAGTGATGAGATTGTGACATAAATACTGACTCCAATAAAAGCCTAAGATAGAGTGTAGAGTTCTTTTAACATTTATATTATTATCTCTGTGTGTGTGCGCGTGCGCGTGTGTGCACACACACACAGCACTAGGGGCACACATGTGGAGGTCAGATGACAACTCTGTGGTTCTGGTTCTCTTTTCCACTTTTAAGTGAGTTCCAGGCTTGTGTAGTGAGCACCTTTACCTGCTGAGTCAGCAACTCAGAAACACCCTCCTCATATTTTAAAAGAAGAATAAATTCATAGTTAAATAAGGTTACTCCAGCTAGCTAGACACCCATTTCTTGGCTTTTATTAGCCTATGTCCTAAGAGTGTGCTTTATCACACTGGTTGGCAGCCTTTTATGAGCTCTTGTACAGGGTTTCTGTTTCATTCATCTTTTCAGGACTGTGTTTATAACATGCACAGCACATAGTAGCAAGCAAGCAGTTATTCAGTGCACACCCTGTCAGTACAGCACCGCAAAGACAAAATTAAGTAAAGGGTACTTTTATGTGTCCATTCCAGTTGTATTGTGTTATTGCAGCTTCAAAGGGCATGGAGTTAAATTACAACCGAAATGCTGGCTTTTTAGAAGTGCAAAAGATAGATGAGGACCGCAGTGTAATGAATTTTCTGAGGTGTCCGTTTTTTTTACTTAAAAAGTATTAGACACCCACTCTTCTCCAGATTAAAAAAAAAAAGTGCTTAACTGTCACAGAGAGTGTAAAACTCTAAAATAACTCTGAGGCCTCTCAGCAGTAGTGTTCCCCCCTCCCCTGGGAACCAAGGATCTAACTTCACATGCATGTACAGAAATGTCGGGAACTTTCCATCTCCCTGAGTCCTTGTGAATGTTCTCCAAATAGAACTCAGTTATTGAATAGGGGCAAGAAACCCTTAGGGGTTGACTCAGTTCCTGGTGTTTTGACTCAGTCCCTAGGAAAAGGTCAAAATAACCCTCAAATGTTTCCTCTTACCTCACCTGATCTGGCAACTGCTCTCCAGCCAATTATTGGTAATAGCCCTTTGAATAAGCCAATCATAATAGTTGAAGAACAACCCCCAGACTTCCCCCTTGTTTCTGTGGCTTTTTGCTTTAAAAGTAGCCTGTAGCAGCTATTTGGCGTCTTTCTGGCTTCTCAGATACTGAAAGACCCTGTTGCGACAGAATTAATTAAATCCTCATGCTTTTATATCAACTGTGGTGTGAGAGTGGTCTCTTGGGGCAACTCCTCCTTGGTGATTGGACTCCAGAGTCCAACAAGAGCAGGATAGACATGGTTCCTGCCCTCTGGAACTTGCCTTCTTGGAGAAAAGAAGAAAAATTAACATTGAATTAAAAAACATTTATTACAAGTGAAGACACTGTACTGTTTAGTTTTTTGTTTGTTTGTTTTAACTTGACACAAGGTAGAGTTGAGAAAAGGAACCTCACTTGAGAAAATGCCTCAGTCAGACTGCCTGGAGGCATTTTCTTAATTGATGATATTGTGTCTGGGAGGATCCAGCTCACTGTGAGTGATGCTACCCGTGGGCAGGTGATCTTCAAAAGTATAAGAAAAGTAGATGAGCATGAGCCTGGAGAGTAAGCTGGGAAACAGCAATCCACCATCACCTCCTTTCCTTCCTGATGGACTGGAGGCTGTAAACTGAAATAAACCCTGTTCTCCCCAAGTTGGTTTTGATCCTGGTTCTTAATCACAGCTATAGAAAACTAAGGCAGGGGCCAATTTCCTCCATCAGAGCCTACCAGGAGCCCACCTGTAGTTGAACAAGTTGATACTGGCTATTGCATTCAAGAGAAAACACACAATGTGAATTGTGTGGGGTGTTGGAAAGAGAAGCTGGGAAAATGATGATGGGTAAGGAGTTGGAGGCCCTGTTATGAACAAGGCTAAACATGGAGGCACTTTTGCTAATGTTGAAAAAACAACAGCCATCTAGTTAAGTATAGAGAGAGAATGTGATATTGAGTGGACCACATGGTGACCTTGTTCTTGTCTTGTTCTTTGCTTTGATTCATTTTGTTGTGGTCTCAGAGGAAACTTGTCCAAGTTTGAGAGTTCATAATATTGTTTATATCTGGTGACGATAAATGCCAGGGCAGTTTCTGCATATCAGTACTTCCTCTTTCCCACCCCAACTCCCAGAGGAAACAAATAAGGGACCAGGAGGCAAGTGCTGGTAAAGAAATCTATGTTCTTTGGGGGTGATTAGATATTGTTCTTATCTCTCCCAGCATTTTATCCTTGGAATCTTGGAAAGACACCAAAGGACACAGCAGTTAAAGATGCAACTGGATAGGTACCTTGTCTTTCTATGTATAAAAGGGTGTGTGTGTATGCACCTTTGTGCACATGTGTGTGTGTGTGCATGCATGTGTGTGTGTGCAGAGGGGAGGAATGTTAATGAAGAACATAGTCTGGGTGATTTAGATTCTTCTTGTTTATCCAGTCTCTGACTCTGACAAGACACCACATACATGCCTAGTGACAGAGCGAGCATCATCCCGGCGAAACTGACTACAAGATAGTTCTAATCATGGTCTATTAATAGCTATCAGTAACACAGGCCTCAAATAAACAGGCAAATGTCAGTGATGTGAGTCCCGAGGATGATTGCTGGCACACTGGCCAGAATTAAAATAGTGGTTTTAAAAAGAGTCCTAATCATAATGAAATGCCTTCATTTTTCAAGCCCCACCACCACCTAAATTCACTGATCACTCAGCATTCTATTTTTACTAGAAGGAACTATATTAGGAAGATGTTTGCTGTAGATGCTGTCTGGGATGTCATGGCAACCGCTTGCTTTTCATCAAGCAGTTTGTGTCAAGATTATACACTTAGCAACTTTCTGCAGGATGCCTAAAATGATGGTATATTTCAGCCATCATTTCAGTCATGGGAGTCTTATCCAGAGGCTCACAAATTCAAACTTGTGTAAGAGGAGGATGGGACACAGGGATCACCTATGCTTCTGGAGAAAGCTTCCTTTCTTTCAGCAACAATGGGAAACTTAACAGACATTCTGTAGCAGGCAGACACAGGACACAATGACACCACACAAGCGTAGAGATGAGGCAACAATCAGACCATGAAATACAGTTCAGCCCTGGTTTCTTGACCCTGCTATGAAGCATGACACCAAAGACTGCAGGACTCAACTTTCCTAGCTAAATGATAATGATAGAAAAGTCCTTGAAGCCTATGTTTCTGTGGCTGAGGCTTTCCCTTCATAAGCCTATGTTCAAGAGACTCCTCCAGCATTTCCTCCTAGACAGAGCAGTGTGGTTAAGAGTTCATGCTTGGAATGAAAACAAACCTAGGTTTAAATAAGCCCTGGCTCTGCCCACACACTTGCTATGTGTCCTTGGAAGGGTTCCTCATTGAGAAATGAACCTTATAATAGTAACTAGCTCATAGGGTTGTTGGGAGGAGCCACAAGAGCTTAACTTAGTATCTACCTCATATGTTATATTAGTTATCTGAGTGTGGTGGTTTGAATGAGAATGGCCCCCACAGGCCCATATAGTTTAATTTTTGGTTCTCAATTGGTGAAAATGTTTAAGTTGGGTTAGGTGTGTCTTTGTTGAAGAAGGTATATTGTTAGAGAGGACTCTGAGGTTCCAAGGCCTATGCTCTCCCCAGCTCACTGTGAGTGTTTGTGATTCAAGCTGTCAGGTATGGCATCATGCCTGCCAGCCTGCTACCTCCCTTCCCCATCATGATGGACTTAGACACTGACCCTCTGAAACTGTAAGCCCCAAACAAATAATTTCTTCTATAAGTTGCCTCAATCAGGGTGTATCATACAGCTAAAGAAAAGTAGCTAAGACATATGAGGCAATAAAATAGAACTCACTCAGTATGGTGTTTGACCCATTGAAAGTAATCAATAAGTATTAACAAATATCAGTGCTAGCCTTAACAGATATTCCCCTTAGGGAACTGCTAATGTAACGCACGACTAACCAGCCTTGTAGAGTTAAAAATAATCAGATCAACAAAAACCTCTTCATAACAAAGTAAGGGAGTCTGAGATGTGTTAATGTTCACACATTGGAGCACAGTGTGTATTCTTTAACGTTCTCAGCACCTGAAGCCTCTATCACTCGCAACTGACAGTCCAAACATTCCATTAACCTGCACCACTGGGATTAATCAGGCCTGGGGATCAGGCGCAGAAGATTTCTGCAGAGCCATCTTTCTTAGCTTTATGCTATCACAGAAGATATAATTATCATGATAGGGGGTTGATTACTTCCTGTGGGCCAGGAAGCAGAGAGAAAAAAGAGAGAAGTGGCAGGCATCCTAACATCCTCAAGTACATGACCCCAGTGACCTAACTTCCAGTAGGTTCCATCCTTTCAAGGTTTCACTGCCTCCCAATAGGGCTATGAGCTGAGCAGGGAATCTTCAATATACAGGCCTCTAGGAGATATTCAAGAGTTGAACCACTGTACAAAAGAACATACTAAGTGGTAGAATTCCAGACCTAAGCCTTTGCAGCTAATCCACCTACAGCCTGTGAAAGATCGTATCCCAGTTTTCCAGCTTTCCACACTACGTTTTAATGTTCTTATTTAGTTTTTCTAAAAGCAGAGTTAGCTTTGCTTTTCTGTCCTAAGTTATATATAAGTAGAATCACATGTGTATTTTGTCCTTTGATACATACTGCCTGGCAGTCAGTTTTATATGCATTTATACAAAGTTTATAGTTTATACTATACATAAAATATATGTAATATATTAATAAATTTCTATTAACTCCATGATTACTTCTGATGCCTCTGGATTTAATTCAAATTTTTATAGTTTTATAAATACTGTTTATTTATTATTTATCCGGCTATAATAGGAATAACAATTTAAAATACCAATATTGCAAGTATAAATAATGAAGGGCCATTCATAATCTCAGCCAGAGACAGCCCCTGCTGTCTCAGTTTAGACCTCTAAATTTGCTCTATGTTTACAGCCACTGAATTCGGATAATCATGGAGTGTTAAAAACACACAGATTCATTTTTCTGTCAATAAATTTGTTTTTCTCTGTGGAGGTTTGAATCAGATATAAGTCTCCTGAGTGTTGATAGTCTCTAGTTTGTGGCTGTTTGGCCTCATTGGAGAAGTGTGTCACTGGGGTGGATGTAAGGTTTCAGAAGCCTTCTGAATTCCTGGTGAGCTCTCTACTTCCTTAGCCACTGCCCCAGTGCCATGCCTGCCTGTCTGCTGCCATGCTCCCCACCATGATAGTGACAGACCCTCCTGTCCCTCTGAAACTTTAAGCCCCAAATCAACCTTCGCTTCTATAAATTACATTAGCCAAGGGTTTTTTTTTTTCTTTTGTTTTTCTCAAGACAGGGTTTCTTTGTGTAGCTTTGGAGCTTGTCCTGGAAATTGCTCTGTAGACCAGGCCGGCCGTGAACTCTCAGAGATTTGCCTGCCTCTACCTCCCTAGTGCTGGGATTAAAGGTGTGTGTCACCACTGCCCAGGTAGCCAAGGTGTTTTATCACGGCAATAGAAAAGTAACTAATAGAAATTCTAAGGTTAAAAAATTCAAATACTGTACAAATCAGATTATCTGGCATTCTTAAAAAGGCAACACTGAGTCAGGGGGCAGTGAAGAACACTAGGTTAAGGGGGCAGTGAGCTGAGTAAGGGGTCACACCAGGGAAGAGAGCCTTGGAAATAGTGAGGTTATGCTCCGACACTGTAAAATGGGTGCATGTCATCCTTCATTTGCAAAACCCACATAGTTAGTAGAGACTTGTTAGTAGTGATGGTATAACTGATTGACAGGGAGTGTGTAACTAAGGACCAAACACAGAAGCGACTCTACCTGGATGTAAGTTAGAAAAATGTAAGGAATGGACTTTAACAATATTTTATACAAATATTGTTTCATAACTACAGCAATTGTACCATGTAATTTCAAGACATTAGTAAGAGAGGAAACAAGAAAGGGCTTGGGGGTTTGCAACTGCTCTGAATTTCTCTCTGAAACTAAAACTGCCAAGAAAGTAGTTTCTATTTTAAAAGCCAAGTTAACAAGAAGTCTAGGTCCTTGTGAGAATTATACTTCTTATGGGAAGATCCAGGTTCCTTCTAAGTCACCAATGTGACCCCCATCTTGCCCAGGGTACCATTATTGTCTGCATGGATAAAGGCAGGACACAATCAAGTCTGGATTCCAGTTGGAGATAAAGCAGAAGAGAGGGTGAAGGAAGCATGCCCACCGTCCGTGAGTCCAGACCTGCCTATTTTGAGGACTTGGTCACTTGTCATGGCTGAAAGAAATGCTGCAGAATATCTACACAGATGCCTAAGAAGCCAGGAAGCAAGTAAGAATTAGGCTGTAGTGAATGGCCAGACCCTCAAACACATGCACTCATTAATAAATATTTTGTGTTTTCTATATATGTTTAAATACATATTGTAGCTATTTTCCCTAAAAAATAGGATAATATAACACCATGCCACCTATTATTTTACATTGATCTGGGACATATGTGCATGCTGCTTTGCCCTTGAACCATTAGTGACAACAGTAAGCTATTCTGTTTACAGATTTGCTGTTTTAATTGATCTCTGATCATGAACTTTCATGCTGGTCTACATTTTCCTGTCTTCCATTTCCAGACTGGTTCAGGTCTATAGTCCCATAGTCACCTGTGCCTCTTCACTGAAAACGAGGTAAAAATTTAATGAATAATTTATCATTGCCTTCATTTGTCTTTTTTGATTTGTTTTGAGACAGGATCCCTTTATGTAGTCTTGGCTATCCTGGAACTCACTCGATAGACCAGGCTGGCCTTGAACTCAGAGCTCCACCTGCCTCTACCTCCTAAGTGCTGGAGTTAAAAGTGTGCACTGCAGCACCCAGTCTCCTCATTTGTCATTTTACATTAAGTAGGCAGCAAAGCCGTAAGTTAGATGGCTTGTCATTTGTGGATGAACTCTGTTGAGAACCATGACTGCATTTGTCTTCTGTGATGCTCC
Organism: Myodes glareolus; assembly: GCF_982192425.1. Lineage (NCBI taxonomy): Eukaryota > Metazoa > Chordata > Mammalia > Rodentia > Cricetidae > Myodes > Myodes glareolus. The sequence goes on from NC_142039.1 coordinate 8,067,414, forward strand.
ACCCAGGTCCAGGTGCTAAACCCATTGCACTTAGCAAATTAGTTGTGTGAGTGAGAATGTTAGTTACTTTATTATCACCGTGATAAAAGACTTGTGCTTGTCCTCAGAGGTTTAGCTCGTGGTTGGCCCACCTACAGAGCATCGGGAGGAGGAGTGTGTGGCTGCATCTGGCTGCCTAAGCACTCTTTATTCCACCCAGGTCCCAGACTGTGGGATGGCACCACCCACATTCAGGAAAGGTCTTCACCCTTAGTTAATCCTCTGAGACATTCTCCCAGGCACTCCAGCAGGCGTGCAACACTAACCCAACAGGCACTGCTTCCTCCAGCGAAGCTGGAAATCAAGATTAGCCAGATGACTGAAGAAGGGAAGTACCTCAGGGTTCTCAGGGCACTTCTGGGACAATTTGTAAAGTGCAATTGCTTCATCAAACTTGTAGGGACATTGCATGCGGTTATAACTGCTCCAGGATGACCTCCAAAGAGTTTATATTGAGCTCTACTCCCGTCTGCAGGGAATGAGAGGCTCCACTGCCTCTGCCGCCTAAGTGCTGGGGTTAAAATGGTGTGCACCACAGCACCCAGCCCCCTCAATTGTCATTTTACATTAAGCATTTTACCATTTCTCCCACACTTTCAAAAAAAGGGAGGGGTGTGGATTTATCCTCCAACAAAAGTAAATAAGATCAAAGAGAGCAGTTATTTTAAAAACTGATTTAATGCATCCCAATAGTTATGAATAGAGAAAAATGTTTTTTGTTGTGGGAGAAAGTTGAAAATCATAAAATGGAGGCTCTCTTTAAATAACCGTGTCTGTTGGGTGTAGTAAGGAGGAGGCTTGTTGGTTCCCAGCTGTTTAGCCCTGAAATAATCATGCAGAAACTATATTAATTAAATCACTGTTTGGCCCATTAGCTCTAGCTTCTTATTGGCTAACTCTTACATCTTAATTTAATCCATTTCTATTAATCTGTGTATCGCCACATAGCTGTGGCTAATGTCCCTGTGTCTGGTCTCCGGTGAGGCTACATGGTATCTCTCTGACTCCACCCTTCTTTCTCCCAGCATTCATTTTAGTTTTCCCCCACCTACCTAAGTTCTGCCCTATTACAGGCCAAGGCAGTTTCTTTATTCTTTAACCAATAAAAGCAACACATAGACAGAAGGACCTCCCACATCAGTTGGGCTTTCTTTTTTTTCTCTATAAAATTTCTGAACACTAATTCAATGTTCAATACAGTTTAAATATGTCTTTGTGTGTATAGATGGTATATTATTATAATTTTCTTCTTCTTAAACAACATTAGAGGGTAGGGGTGTGCCTCAGATGGTACAGTAAATGCTAGGTATATGTAAGGCTCTTCATCTCCAGAGCCACACAGAAACAAAGCAAAACCCAAGTTGAAATAATGAACATTTAAAACCAGTTTTGAAAAACAACAACATTATGCAGAAAAAGACATGTATTTTAAATCTTTGGTTCAAGGAATGTTTACAGACTCAGTGTGCGTATATAACAAATCTCAGACCAAGAAACTGAAAACTATCCCTACCTCTCAGAAGTCACTAAGTACATTTTTTACTTATACAGATGTTCATCTCAATTAGTATCAATATTAGTATCAATCATTGATACTAATATTGACAGACATTCTTGCTGTTATTGTTTTTATTATTAATGAGTATTGAACCAAGGCCCTATACTCTTATCATACACAGACTCTACCCCTGTGCTACACTCTCAGACAGAATGTATGTCTTATATGAGTGCAGTTAAACCATGCTTGTATGCAGTGGCATTTCCTCCATCATTACACTGCATATTTTAAAGGCAGATCAATGCAGACAAATAGAAGGCTGCTCACGTCATGGATAGCTAAACTTAACATCCGTGGTCACTCTGCACATTCTCTGAGGTTTCCAGATGGCATCAAAAGCCAGCCACACAAGTCATGGAAACAGCTGGGGACCTGGTGTAGCAGCCAGTGAGGAAGATGATTCAGGTCCAGGGCTATTATTAGAGTCAAGTATGTGCTAAATGTGTAAACAGATTATGAAATAATCCCCTGGACAAGGAGAGAGAAAAGGAAGAGGAGACGTCGCAGGCACTTTCTCTCTCCCCACTGTACCATCCGCGACCAAACCCAGCGTCATCAGCGTCAGGCTGTGTTCCCACGGCTGGACTCCATGTATCTGTCAGCTGCCCGGGAAGACACAAGCAGCATCTGTGAGTGACTCAGCTCAGTGCAGTTCAAACAGTGCTCCACACAGCTGCAAGCCAAGTTCCAGAACCTTCAGTGAGCATGCGCCCTTTCTTTCCCTCTGCTCTTTTACCACATTTTCTGTGACCTCAGATATGAGTGCTTATTCTGTGAGACTTGCCCTGCTGCTGACACTGTGTGTGGTAGTTTGGTTTGGGGTAATTGTTAGCATCTTATGTACAAAGACTCAAGTCAAGGTAAACATCTACGTGTGTTTACGTGGAAACAAATCAGTCTTCCCCAACAGACCCATGAAAACAAAACCAACCACATAAACAAACCAACTGTGGTATAACTTGAAACAGGATCAGTCTTTGCTTCAGTTCCCAACACAAGACTCTCTCTCAACTCTCCTAGTGACAAGGCACCAGAAGCATCTGTTGCTGTGATGTCTGATTCTTGAAACAACTTGTTAAAACCCCGGGGATGCACTAAGTGGCAACTGCATCTTTATTTCAGTCCTGTAATGGTTGACCTCAGTGTCAACTTGTCACAAATTAGAATCACCTGAGCAGGAGCCTCACCCAAAGAAGTGTCCTGGTAGCGTTCATCAATGTGCCAGCCCCCATGCCGAATGAGAGTGAGCCTTTGCTCACTTGGATCTCTCTTGCCTGCATAGCCTTTCTTCTCACTGCCATGTTGACTTACCCTGGTGTCAGTGCTGCTGCTGATACTAGAACCAGCATTTCCGAGCTCCCATCACTAACAGAGAACCAAAGGCATTCCAGTAACCTCCCAGGTTTCCAGTACCAGACGGGAACTTCAGCCTCACCTCACAAACTAAGGAACTACCAGATTCTCAGCTTTTTGGTGTGAGACAATCATTGTTACTATCTAACTATAAGTCGATTAACAAACAAACATACAAATATACACATACATACATAGTCATCCTATTGGTTCTACGCTTCTGGAGAACTCTGACAATCCAAAGTCCTTTGGATCACATTGGAATTGGTGCTAGTGGAGTAAACTTGGGTCGGTGAGGTCTACAGACAGCATTAGAACGCAGTCACGTCTTCAGAAAGAGCAAATGATCATGGTGTTAGCGCGCCACTTCACCGTCACTCACCAGTCTTGGAAAGAGGCTAAATCGCTGGAGACTGACTTCTGTAGAAACTCCTAGACAGTAACACTCATGGAGCTTCCAGTTGAACACACCAAAGGGCTAGCAGGATGGTGGGCCCAGAGAAGATGGTGGAGTTGCCAGCCCTGCAGGCCAAGTCTTTGGCTTTGGGTGCTCATCTTTATCTTTTGCAATATGTTTTCCACTAAACGGTTATAGTTTGAATATGAAATTTCTCTGGCAGTTCATGTGTTAGTGTTTGGTCCTCAGTTGGTTAGTACCGTGTAGGGAGGTGGCAAATACTACAGGAGGCAGAGCCTACCCAGATGAAGTAGGTGACTGTTGGCATGCTTTTGAAGTTGTACCTGCTTCCAAATCTCTCGTTCTGTTTCCTCCCCACTATGAGGCGAACAGCAGCCTCCTCTGCAAGCAGCCTCCACTGTGATGTTCTGACGGAGTGCATAAGGCCAAGTGTCCATGGACTGAATCCCCTGGAGTCACAAACAAGACAAAAACTTCTTTCCCGGAGGCTACTTCATTTTGGTTTCAGCTACATAAAAGCAACTAGTTCCAAACTGGAAACTGCTTTTTCTTCAGCTCCAGGCACCATTGGCACAAATTAGTCAAACCTGAGAGACCCATGGGTCAGGGCAAGGACCCACAGGACAACTGGCACCTGAAGAGGACAGAACATTGTGGGAGTGAGCCTTCAACCTGTGGGGTTCTGTCTCTGGGTAAATAGTGTCAGAACTGAATTACAGAACACTCAGTTGGTGACTCCCGGAGAATTGCTCAGGGTGTGGAAACACCCACACATCAGATCACAAAAGCTCTCTGTGCTGCACTGAGTGTATGAGGAGAAAAGAAAAAAACAACTTGTTTTTCCCTTAACACACACACACAAAACATTTTAAAGAAGTAATAGTCCTAAATGTACCAAGTAATTACAAATTTGACTTTCAATCTTGGCAGACTCCATCAACATTCAAAATCCCGGTGAATGAGAGAAACTGTCTAAGAGGGAATAAAGTTCAGTGTCAGCCTGAAGCAGAAAGCTTGGATGCAAGTGTCTGTCTGACAAGCGCTTTCACATTCTCTTCTTGTTTTGCTATCACGAGGACATGGTGGCCATTGTGATCTGGTGACTAAGGGCTGAGTGACAGGAGAGACAAAGGAAAACAACCCAGGTTTGTCGCCCTTACAAAGCAGGCTCTGAAAACGGCCATGCTTTCTGTTGGGCGCAGTTACCCTGCATCGTTTGGTTAACAAGGGAGTGGTACTGTGAAGCAAGTCAAAGTTGAAAGTTGTGGGGGTTTCCGGACTCCCATTCAGCCTATGATCAGCGACAAATGTACCTCATGACTGCCTCCATGAACGCTGCGGCAGCTAGGGTCCCAAGGAAGCCTACTGAGGTTTGGATGGGTTAAAGCAGGTAAAAGAAATGGAGGTGGGCTTGAAGCCAGGTTTGTCATTTTGATTACAGAGTATGACTATCCCGAATGGAGTCCTATGCAAGTAAAGTCTTTTTGAAGAGTTACCCTACACAGTCTTCCGTTTCTTGGAAAGAGTACTAAAGACTTGATAATTAATAGATAATAAAGGTTTATTTTTAAAGCTTTAGAGGCTGGGAAGTCTAAAGCTAAGGGCTACATAGGGAAAGTGAGGTCCTTTCTGCTGGTAGGGCCTCAGCGGTAAGGGCCTGCTGACAGGCGCTCTGCAGGAGCAGAGGCAGCGCAGGGCATCATGGGAGATACAGCAAGCACGCCTCTTTGGGTCTTTCTTCCTCCTCTTTCCTCTTGTTTCCTTTCTCTCTTTCCTTTGTTGTCCTTATTTACTTTTTATTTCTAGGTGAGATCCTGCTTTATAGGCCAAACTGGCCTTGAATTCATGATTTTCCTGCCTTAGATTCCTGAGCTAAGAGTAAAGGTGTGTTCTCTTCTTCCTCTCCCTCCTCTTCCTCTCCTTTCTTCTCTCTAAGGCACAAATTCCCCACAAGCCCCTCCCCTCAGTAATGCTTCTTATATTAATCGCCTCCCCAAATCCTAAATCACCACGTGACAGGATGAACTTGGGTAGAGCTGTCCAAAGCTTAGTCACAGCCCCAGTTTATATGCCTGTCTTCTGAATATAAGCACTGTAAACTTTGGAGGCACATGGTTCTCTCTACAGCCAAATGGCTTATGGGTGCTCCAGGCATAAGTACAAAGAAAGGTGCGAAGGCCACATGACTAAATATTTTGATATGAAAAAAGTCCCACATAAATGATACTGATCCTTCTATCAAGATGGACATAACTTTAAGGTGCTCTGGATGGCTAGGCTCCATTTTCCAGTTGTCATTACAAACCACAGGTGACTGTGCAGGCCCACACTTACCTCCTCTTCCCAGGCCTTAACAGAGCTCCTGCCATCCTTCGTGTTGATGAGAACTCTGTGCCCTGCCTCACCACCCAGGACCCTGCTCCGTGGGAAGACAGACCTCCCTGTCTACACACACACACACACACACACACACACACACACACACACACACCAAACAGTCTCTATAAAATAATCTGTGACTCAAACTGGGGAACTTAGGATCTCGCTGCAGAAGAGGGGGTGCAGATGTTGTGTGGGCACATTCTTTAATGCTGTCACCCCATGCAGAGGCTGCAGCTGGAGGAGCACCAGAGCCAGGTCCTCCTGGGTGTAGGGTCCCTCCTGCTGGGCCTATGGACAGCCGCAAGTGCTCATGGTCCCCATGACAATGTAAAGACGGTCCTTCAGGCAGTCAACATTACTTTTTAAAGTGAATTCTATTTTTTATTTTAGCTACCAAGGCTATTAAATGATTTTTGATGTTTAAATCCCAGTAACATTTTTTAAATCTTTACATCAATTGCCATACCAAATATATACTATTGCTATACCAAAATATCTGATGAAAATATCTAAAGGGAAAAAACTCTATTTTACTTCGTGGTGGAGAAAGGCCTTAGGAGCGTGAGGCTTGAGGCTGAGTTGTAGCCATGGGCAGGAGCAATGAGAGACTCCCAAATGCTGACACTCCACCCACTCCCTCCCTCCCTCAGTCCATCCCTGAGTCTATTGGAGTGTTGCTACCCACACACAGGGCAAGTTTCCCATGTCGGTAAAAGCTTCATGAGGAATGAATGCTTCACAAAGAGGTCAAGAAGTTTGTCTGTAGCTGATTCTAAATTCCACCAAGGTGGAGCTTTACCACCACTGCCATATTTCTTTTCCTGTTTTCATACCACTTCATGGCTCCAAAGACTACCTTCACACCTGCCCAGTAAAGGCCATTTCTCCCTCAATGTTCAGCTCCACTCTCTTAGCTTTCCTTCCCTCCTTCTCTCCCCTCTTACTTTCTCTTCCTTTAGCTTTTTATTATATAAGTCTTACCTTTCTTAAGAAAAATTTCAGATTTTTTAGACATCTTCTTCCTCTTCCAACTGGAGTTCCTTCCATCTCACAAATTTACATCTCAGGCATCTTTAACAGAAAGTGAGACCACGTAAGGGGGTGCTGAGACTAGCAAGGGACTGGGGGTTAGATGCGGCTGACGGGTGGTATGGAAAGAAAGAACAGCTTCTTTGGGTGGAATCTGAGAAGAAATCTGAAGATATGACTCAGCCTCAAAATACATCAAATACATATTCCTCCTTTGGTGGAAGTATTCACTGAAAATCTGATTTACAAAAGTACAATACAGGAAAATGACTTAAAATATATTTGTGTGACATGAGTGTTTTTATTGGTTAATTTGGTTTCTTGTCCAGCATGTTTTTTAAAGGGCAAATGTTACTCTCACACTTCAGGATGTACCATGTGGGCACCCAAGCACACATTATAGACTACATTAAGGGAGGGTATTTATTACAGTTTCAATTTGCCTTCAGCTCAATGTTTCCTTTTTTCTGGCAGTATTGGAGGGTGGAGTGAGGACTGAACCAGGGTAGAATGTCTGACCGCTGAGCTATAGCTTCACGTCCAATTTATCTTAAGTTCAAATAAGAGGTAGTTTTCCTTTGAATTTTGAACTTGTTTTTAAAAAGTAAAAATAACTGCCCCATTGCTTCCATTGGCACTTAGCTTATACAAATGTTAATGCTTGAAATAAAAATATTATCTTCCTTCAGCTGTATTTGTTCAAATGCTGATAGCTTAGTATGTGGGGTTCCTTCTTACTGAGTTCTCTATTTCTTCCTAGGAGACAGCTCTGGAATTTCATTTTGAATAACATGAAGAAAATCAGGATAGATCAAGAGCATGATTTATAAGTGATATTTTATTTTAAGAATGTACTAATTCCATAAAAGTAAAGTCTTCTGCCTTCTTTCAAGGTTCCACTTTGTATTTTAAAGGCAAATTCATGTGCTGGTTGCAGATTTCTTCAGAAGCCCTGCTGGAAAGGAGACATCTGCTTCCTGAGAGATGAAGCCAGAGCAGCACTTCTTGGTGTTTTCAGCCAGGAAGTGCGGTAGTAGGACAGTGTTGGTGCTGAGGACTGCGCGGTTAATTCTGGAGGAGGCAGGAGAAGCTATTTGGAGCTGTAATTTTGCAGTAACTAGGTCTTCGGAACATGAATGCCGGGCAACTCGCATATGAATCATCCTTCACTTCCTGGTTCTTTTTCTGACATTTTAAAGGGCTTCTCGGCTCCACATGATGCTCCACTTGTGGAGGGCTTGGAGGCCTTTTGGTCCGCGAAGGTGAACCATCAGCGAGAAGCTTGACCATGACTTGATGTCTTGACTGTTATGTGGGAGTCTGCTAAGCTCTATAGATAATCAAGGGGGCTGAGGCAGGGAAAGAGCGAAGTACACAGCAGTGTCCCTAAGCTTAGGACCACGTCCTCTCACTTACGGGATTTGATTCTGGGCTTTGTGTCTCAAAGAGGACAGAAAGGTCGGAGAAAGTTGAAAGAAAAGCACATGTACAATTAAAGGTTTGAGAAACCAGTCCCGTGCAAGCTTCAAGGGGTTCTGGGAATCCTCCTGCTATCGAGAACTTGAGCTCAAAGGACTGGAGTTTTCAGCTGTACGGTGGCCACTGACTTTGCCACTCTACAGAAAGGCTTTCAGTTAAACATCAAATGTCCTGACCCTGGAAGGATTTACCCCAAAGAACTATGTGTGCAAAAAAAAACAACTCTCATTTCAAAGGTGATAGTTTATCCTGGAGCCAAATATGAGGAAGCATGGCCTGGGAATGCATATTTAGGTTACCCCAAATTCCACGTTCCGATGTGGAAGTTGTTTCATGAAGCTTTTATAGTAACAGAATAAAGAAAGTCATAAATCAAAACACTTTTCAACTACATTGGTGGAAACATGAGGTAGGCAGATGAAAACACAGTAGAGAGGCTCTACTATAAACCTGAGATGCTATTGTACACTTCAAAAGATTCACCTAGTGCTCATGGAAAGATTAGGTCAGGTACAGAAGAGGGTACTATGGATATTGAAGGGTGAAAAATGGCCCAAGATAATTACTCTTTGGGTGTGTAACATTCCAAACTCTCCACTGAAGTCCAACCAGCTAAGGGTCTTCCAGAAGTTTCAGTGGAGGGTTGAAGCTCTTTTCTGGAAACTTTTGTCCACAGAACATAGAAAAGTCCTTTGAAAAGAACAATGAAAAGTAGGGTAGATTTTAAAAATAGATCTCCCATATGATCCAGCTATCCTACGCCTGCATATATATCCACGGCAACTCAAAGGAACTTGCTGGAGAGAACCCTGCTCACCACCCATGTTCATTCACAGTAGGGAACAGTAGCAGCAGAGATGCCTATCAACACACAAAATGGATAAAAAATATATACACAGCAAGAGAGCCTGTCTCAAGGGAATAAAGCAGAAAACAACAGATGAAGATTGCTAAAGTCCTCCTCTAGCCTCTGCATACACACCAATTTACACACTCACACATGTGCATCACACATAAACACCACACACAATGGCTATAAATACAATGGAGTATCATTCAATCATTTGCAGCAGAACAAGTGACCTAGAAAACCCTTTTTAAAGTGAATACACAGAAAAAGGTAGATATTGTGTACTTTCTCACACAGTGGGGGCTAAACAAACAAAATGACCTGAAAGTAGTCTGGAGATTGGGAAGGGTCTGAAGGTGTGGCGGGAGAATGGGAGAAGGGGAAACTGCATTTGATCACTGCAAGATATATGTACATATGGAAATACCACACTGATGTCTGTTCATGAATACAATTTATATCTATACAGCTATACACACACAGACACACACACACACACACACACACACACAGAAGTATAGCTATATAGACAGAGAGACTGGGGAAGGGGAAGAAGGGAGTGAAGAAAAGACGGGGGAAGAGAAAGAAAATGATTTTCAATTTTCAGGTAGGAGAGAGCTTTGGCCTACCTGATTCAAAGAGAATGCAATCAATAGTCCTCTTGATTTTTTTTTTTTAGTTTCACAGCCATTTCCACTTACATAATCAATGATTGATCTTATGCTGCAAATGGTGAGACTCCCCATCAAAGTGAAGATTAAGGTCAGTCAGACATTGGTGGCGATTCAGTAAACAATGCTTAAGAAGATGACAATGCTGTATGTGAGAGCCCATTTCTATTGATGTTTAGACCAAATAATTAGTTACTAGAGACTATAATCTCTCCAGGTGGAGCTCAGCTTTACTGGTAACCCTATAAAACTTACAGCAGGGTCTGAGGAAATGGTTCAGTCAGCAAAGTGCCGGTTGTACAAGCACAAAGACCTGAGCTTGGACCCCCAGAACTAATAAGAAGAGACACATCAGGGAGTTGCCTAGAACCCCAGCCTTGGAAAGGTAAGGGAGGGGTGGAATCAGGTGGATTCTAGAAGAGCCTTGGCTGGCCAGCCTCGCTGAATTGTTGAGCTTCAGGACTGGTGAGAGACTCTGTCTCAAAAACTAAAGATGGAGCGCGATCAGGAAAAGATACTGAGCATCCACCTAGGGCTTGCATACATGTGTATATGTGCTCGTGTGCACACACACACATACATACACATACACACACACACACACATACAAGAGAAAGAGAGAGAGAATAAAACTTAAGTCGTTGGGAATTGTGCTAACTATACAGGTTTAGTTATAACTGAATGCTTGGGTTTCCCTCCTCCACGTTTGTATGTTGAAATGCTCAGCCCCACAGGGAGAGTATTAAGAGATGCCAGGTGATTAGGTCATGAGAACAGAGCTTCATGAATGGAATTAGTGACTGTGGTATGAGGTGTATTTGATATTTCTTGCTGGTTCCCATTGCAGAGGTTTTAAATCCCTAAAGTACTGTTGGATATTATGGTTTAAATCTGGAATGTTCCCTACAGGCTTACATTTTGAAACCCTGTCCCTAGCTGGTGGCCCTGTTTTAGGATGCATGTGCTCAGCTTAGTGGAACCTAGATGACAGAACATGGTCAGTGAGGATAAGCCTTTGGCAGGGCCCCATCCCTGGTTCTGGGGCCTTCTCTGACTCCTGGTGACAGTGTTTGCAGAGAGCCTCAAAGTCATAGTCCAGCTACCATGAACTCCATGGGACTCCAGTCATAACAGACTATAAATCCTTTAAACCCCTCCCTCTTAAGTTGTGGGTGTTTTCTCACAATAATTGGAAAGTAATAAATAACAGGAGACAGGAGTGAGTTTTCTCCTCATAGTGAGTCCCTTTGACAAATACCTGAGGTTATCCAAAGAGATGACTTGGGGTGGGGGTGCTCCTCCATAGTTGCAGATAAAGGGCTGATCCCTGGAAAGGCCAAGTGGAATAAAGGTAAAGATCAAACCGTAGGTATCAGAGGCCAAAGAGAATAATTATTACAAAAACACAGCTTGATCTTTGAAGAGTTTCCAGGTTGCTGAATACATGGAGGAGAGTGGGGGTGGGGCACTCAGAAATACATAGGATCCCTGGGGCATCTCTTCATTTGACTGATTCTTTTTATCCTTTAGATAAACTGGGAAACATAAGCAAAGCATTTCCTGAATTCTGTGAGCCACTGTAGCAAATTAACCAAACCTGATGTGGGGGCACTGAGAACAGTTTATAGCCTGTCCTTTGCCCATTAGGCCAGAGGTCTAGACTGTTGTCATCTAAAATGGGCACGATCTGCCCTCAGCCTGTGGATCTGACGATGTCTCCAAGGAATGTCAAAATTCAGCTGAATTGGGGGACACTGTTTGTTGTGAGAAAAACTCCACACACGTCTGGTCACTGAAATATCCCTTATTAAGTATAGGAAGAGAGAGAAAGTGCAGCTCTTTTTCTTTATTGCAACCTTTTAAAAATGTCTTTCTTTGCTGCCCCTTTGACCACACGAGGACAGAGTGAGAGGAAAGCTTCTGTGAACCAAGAAACTGGTCCTCCTCCCAAGACATGGATGGAGGCACAGGATTTCCCAGCCAGTCATTTCTGCTGTTTATAAGCTACCCAGTCTATGTAGCGCCCAAACAGGCAAAAACAATTATGAACACCTGTAACTCAAAACTGTTAAGAACAATTTAAATAATGAAGAAAATGTATTTAAAATTGCAGTGCTATGACTGCAATGTTCCTTTATTTGTAGAGTCCTTTGCTTGCTATTTATTTTGTCCCTGTGGATTCTCAGGTGACTTTGGAGACTCAGTAGGATGCGGTTGATAAGCTGTATAAACATGCCTATAAGTGTTGACTGTTATAAAAAGGAGGAACCATGAATCCTGAGCGTTTGCATGGGATTAAGAAGGCTGGAAATGCCCTGTCCTCAGGAAAGCAAAATCTCCTAAGGAGACAAATGTATTTGCTAGCAGGTCCATACTGCTCATTATACTTAATATTTTTAGCTTAAAATGTCTATATACTTCATTGCCAGGGATGCTAAATCAAAGAAAATTTAAAATTTAATTCTCAATACTAATATAACAGTAACACAAGGATATTTTCCAAATTCACTTAATCTAAGTTTAACATAGAAAACTAAAATATGAGACAATTGTTCAAGACTCATAAAAAACGTCACTATCAGAGAAGTGTGTGTGTGTGTGTGTGTGTGTGTGTGTGTGTGTGTGTGTGTGTGTGCCTGTGTATGTCTGTGTCTGGTCTGGAACTTATTAAACTGGCTGGCCTCAGATGTGCACCACCACACCCAGCTCATAAATTTTTGTTTTGTTTTTGAAATGTGCTCTCTCTACATAACCCAGGCTGGCCTGGAGCTCACAGAGATCCCCCTGCCTCTACCTCCCAGTGCTGGGAACAAAGGTGTGTGCTATCACCACCTGGCCTTCACAGAGATATTTTTTAAATTGGGCTATAATCTGAATTAAGATCTAAAGAACAATAATAGAACAAGAAACAAACCTGGGTTGAAAACAAGATTAGGAAAAATAAAATATTCGTACAAGCCATTTTTAGAACATTTGAGAAAATCCGATATAGTTTATTCATAAGTCAATATTTATGATTAATGTCAGTTTTCTTAAGTGTAGTGACAGTTGTGAGTATAAAATGCATAGCCTTGGTTTTAGATGCTCTGTCTTCCCTCAATCTGTACATATATGTGAATACCCAGTTGAATTTTTTTTCAAAATGCAGAATGGAAAATTCAATAAGACAAATACAATTTGCAGATATGTATATATAGTATGTATGTGTGCATGCATGCCTGAATATGTGCATAGGCAAATTAAGCAAAATATGGCAAAGTGCTAAAAACTTTGAATTTAAGTGAAATAAAATGTGTGTACATTTGCTATTTGCTGTGGGATAATGCTTATTACACTGTAAAGATTTGTAAAGATATTGGTTTAATACAATGCTGGTTGACCAGTAGCTGCACAGGAAATGTAGGCAGGGCAACCAGACTAAGAGAATTCTGGGAAAAGGAAAGGGAGAGATGCAGTCATCAACCAGAAGCAGAGGAAACAAGACGAGACTACTGCAGTGAAAAAACATACCAAGCCACGTGGCTAAACATAGACAAGAATTATGAGTTAATTTAAGTTGTAAGAGCTAGTTAATAATAAGCCTGAACTAATAGGTCAAATAGTTTATACTTAATAAATGGTTCTGTGTGTTTCTTTGGGACTGAATGGCTGCAGGACCAGGGAGGCCAGAAACTTCTGTTTACAGCTATTCTTTAACCTTTCTGTAGTTATTTAAATTTTCAAAGTAAAAGTGGTCATGCAATGTTATGGAATATTCATTGAAGATGTGTTGCATTTGTTTATGCTGTGGAATATTTGTTTAATGATGCAAAGATGAGTCGTATTCTTTTATGTTGCCTTTGTTTAACTCTGTGGATCTGTGTTACTTTGCCTGTCTAAAACACCTGATTGGTCTAATAAAGAGTTGAATGGCCATTAGCTAGGCAGGAAAAAGGACAGGCAGGGCTAGCAGGCAGAGAGAATAAAAAGGAGGTGAAATCTGGGAAGAAAGATCGAGGAGCAACAAAAGGAGGAGAAAGGACACCGGGGGTCAGCTACCCAGCTGCACAACAAGCCACAGAGAAAGAAGTAAGGAAAGGTATATGGAATAGAGATAAAAGTCCAGAAGCAAAAGTTAAATGGGATAATTGTTAAGAAAAGCTTGCTAGAAATAAGCAAAGCTAAGGCTGGGCATTCGTAACTAAAAATAAACCTCTGAGTGTTTATTTGAAAGCTGGGTGGCAGGCCACAAAGAGTAAAAGAGCAAAGAGTTAAAAAATCAACTACAATGCAGTGACTTTAAAATAATCTACAAACTTTAATTAGTCATTAGGAATCCATACAGTATCTGAGTTTACAAGAGCAATTTCCTTTGATGGGATTGTTTGCTATCAGCCCCTTTTCTTTCCCGCGCAATACCTGCTGTTCAAGAATTCACTTTAATACACAAGCTTCCAACACCAAATGAATCATTAAAGGAATCGAGCACAAAGGATTATGTGCAGGTTGAACATTCTTAAGCTCCAAAATCTGAAATTTGAAAAGCTCCAAAAATCTGACACTATCTGAGCAACAGGATCCCACAAGTGGAAAATTCCACACTTGACCTAGTTGGGTGGCTCACAGTCAAAACACGGGCTCACTGAAGATAGGATACAAAATTACCTTTAGGAGAGGTGCCCAAGGTGGAGATGAAACAGAATGAATTTCATGTTTAGACTTGATATCCATCTCTGAGGGATCTCTGTCTATGCAAATCTTTCCAAACTGGAAAACTAAAACCCAGAACACTTCTGTTCTCAAGCCTTGCAGGTTTCAAATGGACAGTCATTGTCACCATTCATGGTTTTGTTTTAACCCCTAATTTTTAGAAATTCTATCTGTGTTGCCAGTGTGAGCATATCTGTCAGTGAAAAGTGAATAACAATTAGGGGCATAATTAAAAATGCCACAAGCACTGGTAAGATGGCTTAGCGCGTAAGAGTGTCTGGGATCCAATGAGAGAACTTGAGTTCGCTCCTGGGATCCGCATGGTGGAAGGAGAACGAAACACATTTAAAGAGAAGCTCTAGGTTTGACTGTCTGCCTGTTGAAAGAAAGGACGTTAGGATTTCCCCCTGAATCTCCTGTTGGCATAAACCCTGGTGGCACCCAGAGGAGAAACAACTTGTGAGGTGACCTTGCAGGCGAAGAGACTTGGACCTGAGATCATGTTGTTAATTCTACCGTCATGTCAGAACCCCCAAAGACAAAATCGAGGGAGTTTCCAGATATCATTGTCCCTCTTTCTGATATAGCCACATTGAATAAATGTCCTTTTCTCGCTTTTCAGTGTCAGTTTGGCTCCTTTAAATTGCTTACTGAGGAGGAGTGGATGAAGCTGACTTCCTGGGGCACAGGCTGTGAGTCCTCAGTATAAAAATACGAGTTGTTCTCTGACCAGACCATTTCCAACACACACACACACACACACACACACACACACCCCTCTAAATAGCTCACTCATTAAGTAAATGAATAAATAAATAAATAAGTAGTTTTTTCCCAAATACCTTGGGTTCTCAACCTTTAAAGTATCACTTCATAAGCCTTAGGCTATCATTTGCCTAATTATTTTAATAGTGCATAGAGTTTATTTAAGCAGGTTGCCCATGGATCACATTCCATTAGTACAAACTGCCATAATTCTAAAATATTTTGATGCTCTGATTTTATCAAGTGTAAATAATTAATGAAATTCTGTTTCATTTTGCCAGCCTCAGTTTTCCAACTGGCCTATCACAATCCCATGTTCATTGGGGGTTTGCCTACGGGCTACAACTTGCATATTTCATATTTACATTAGAGAATCCTTCTGGAATGCTGCAAGCTTGTTTTGCTTTGCTGATTGAATTCTTTGTAAGTTGTTTTGCGAAAATAATCCAGCTGGCTCACAAAGGGCTCCACCCAGTAAAAGCTTCAGAAATACAAGTTGAACAGGGCATTTTGTCTCTGCGTAGGAACTGCCTGAGTCACCGGCTGACTTGTTGGGTCTTGAGAACCTATTGAGCAGCACAGGCTTGAGCTGCCGCAGCAGCACAGTGTGGCATGTCACCTTCGAATCACATTCAATGCATGTATGGCTTTTTTTCTCATTATTATATCTACATTCCAAGATTTCTTTGGAACCACTCCCTACCGAAACAGTATTCCAACTTCCTTGCTTCGCTCTGTCGCATAAGGAGTGAACAAGCTGGGGAGAGGAAGGAACCTTTAAGATATTTCTAAAAGCATGTAATGCATTCTCGCAGTAAAAAGCGGTGCCATGGGAGTGTTTTGTGCGGAGAGTTTGAAGGCTCTCTGAGTAATAGCAGAAGAGAGACCTAGTCGTTATGACGTGTTTACTTCTGGGGAGAAGAAGCGGAAGCCTTGTGCCATGGACACATTTGAAGCAAATTACCTAGCTCACGTAATGTGAGACAGAGCAGACCAAAACATAAAAGCCTGATACAGATATACGTCTGCGTCCATGAGCTTTCCAAGTCCTGCATTGCTGAAGAGTTCCATGAGGTGCTCATCACTTTCACGTGCGGATCATTTGACTTTAATGAATTGAGAACAACTCAGAGTGAATCACACTGAACATATTCTCCTAAATGGGGCTTTCACTCCCCATTTCTGCTTCTGCACTCCTTGCTCTCTAGTGCCATGGAATTACGCAGTTTTCATTAAAAGGTATGTGGCACTCAATGCATGGCATGTAGGAAGTTCCAAACAAGCTTGGTGCTCTTTTAAGAGGCCTACTGCTGAGCACTTGAATCGGGGTTTTTGAGCAGTGGGCAGTGTGTGCTACTCAGTGGGGTGGTGGAAGACTAGGTTGAAATGCCTACCTACTTCAGCAGGGACCCAGAAACTTCCCAGAACTGGGGTGGATAGCCCTGATTCAGACCAGGCCCACGGGCATGAGGGTCTGAGCTCACCAACCCGGAAGTGGGAGGAGTCAGCTGCCAGGCCACATGCTAAGCAGAGGCATACAGTAGGAGGGCCTAGGCTCTGCTTAGCAATGCAAGGTCTGCTGGCAAGTGTGAGTCTGAGGGCACTGAGAAGGTCAGGACCAGTCCTGCCTTGAAAAACCAAAACCAAAACAAACAAACAAACAAAAAGTCAGCTCCAGAGAAAACTTCTGAACAGATATAGTATGGTTAAAAATGTGCTTAGAAGCTGAAGAAAGAAAAGGAAATGGATATAGACCGACATATAAAATAAATAGTTTAAAAATAATGAAGTGGACTCTTTAAGGAAAGAGTAAATTAACATAAAATAAGTCACATAAAGAAGGGACATACACAAGGTGTCTGGATCCTGTATGGTGCTTTGTTGACTTTAAATTATTTAAATGCCATTGAATAAAAAAAAAAACAATAGCTGCTGAGAGACACTGGATATAAAAACTGCTGAATTAAACCAACCTATATAGGTTAAGAATGCCTTAACTTCAAATGGATATTAGAAAATATGTTGCTTTGGAGAAGAAACGGTTTTGCTTTTATTTCCACAGGAAAAAGCTATGGATTTCTTTAAAATTAATGAAGACCCAGCAACCACATGGTGGCTCACAACCATCTGTAATGAGGTCTGGTGTCCTCTTCTGGCCTGCAGGCATAGACACAGACAGAATATCGTATGCATAATAAATAAATAAATATTTTTTTAAAAAACAACAAAATTAATGAAGAACATATTTTATTGAGGAAGGCCTCATGAAAAATCTTAGCTATAGACATGAAGGAGAAAAAAAAGAAAAGAAAAACAGACAAACTGACGTATAAGCTGATCCCTTGTCATGAGAACAGCTCTGAGACTTGGTGACAGGAGATAAGCTTTGTTTGCTACAGAGTCCTCATGCCTTATTACATAACATCCTTTCATATGACATGGGTAGAGATTTGGTTACATACAGAGTCCAAACGGATTTATAAAGTGGACAGATGCCTTTTACCTGCTCAAACATAAAGCAAAAAATCATCTTTAGATGACTTGTGCACACCACACATTTCCTACTTGTTTTAGTGTAGATGTATGTGTTACCTTTAGAAGTTTTGTGTTTTCAGAGAAAAGGGTCTAAACACCAATGAAGACAAATACCCCAGGTGATCTAACCTCAAAGCGCCTCTGTGGCAGTTTCCTCAAAGTTCTGCATCCAGAACAACTTCCAAGCTCCTAGGTGAAATGATCCAGTCACACACACTACTCCATCTAGGACTTGGATTTTCCCGTTACACAGAGACCGAACAACAAATGATACAGCTAGCTCTTCCAGGACTTGAACATTATCTCAATTTTCTCAGGGTCCTCTAGAGATTCCATCACCCTCAGATAGCTGAAGGTAGTCTAGAGGACACAATGCCCACAATTCCAAGAGGTGGGGTAGTTAGTTTTTGGTCATTTAATAGATTGTGGGTGTTTATCATCATTTAGGGACATGGTGGCAAGCTGGTATTAGTCATGGTCAGGGAGAAAGCTGAGAAAAATTGATCAGATTCAGGGATCTCTTTCTGAAGGGAAAAGGGGGATATAGTATAGAAAAGACAGAAAAAAGGAAAGATTATTGAATCTAATTTTAAGTCTAATTTTAAACTAAAAAGCAACTACTAGCCCTTTTTTTTCGGTGTTTTGAGACAGGGTTTCTCTGTAGCTTTTGGAGCCTGTCCTGGAACTCACTCTTTAAGACCAGGCTGGGCTTGAAGAGATCTGCCTGCCTCTGCTTCCCGAGTGCTGGGATTAAAGGCGTGAGCCATCACCACCTGGCTGCAATTACTAGTCTTAAATATTTTACATTGATATGGATTTTGTGTATTGATATAAATTTAAGGTTATTTTTGTTAACATGTATATATGTTTTTCCTCTTGTTTAAGGTATTGTACCTATGCAGCTCAATTAGCAATGTAATGTAAATTTCTAGGCCTTGAAATTTATTATTCCAAACCATTTAGGATAATAGGAAATACAGGTTAGTAGTTAATTATCTAATAATGATCAAATTTGTAGCCTTATTAGGCATGCTTTCAAGGTTAAACAGAGATATATTTTAGATATATAGGTGGTCTTCAAACACTTCAGAGACCTACAGAATATGGCATTTAAGAAGTTCTAACAAACTAAGGCTTGTCATGACAGTGAGCCATGTCTGCTCCTAGCAGCATCAATTTGCTTCAAAAAAAGGATGATGGGCATCAAACAATCTCCATATGGAGTTTACTTTTATTATGTCAAAGTTAGCCACTGGACAAGAAACTTCCCTTGCTCCAACTGCTGACAATATGCTGTTCAAACTGGACAAGCAGGAGATAATGGAGGCCAGCTACCAAATTTTACCAAAATAAGGTAGGCAAATCCTTCAAAATTCCTGCTTCACAAAGAAGTTTGTCAGATACTTTAGGCCTTAAAGATGGGTGCCCCAACATTTCAGAAGAATTTGGGGGTTATTCTCTGGGCTGCCAGTTATTTCTGTCATTTCTATAGTTTTCAAAGTTTTTTGCTCTGCACTTCCTGCTTACTCAGGTAATATTATATCCTTCTAGGATCTTTAATGGTGTTAAAGACTAGATAGTTATAGTTACAGGTTTTATTGTTACCAAATTCAGAAAACAAAACTCACAAAAGAGGTGTAAAATGTATAAAGTTGAAAGACATAAAAGCTTAAGTTGTTTAAGAAAATGTTTTAAGGTCTAAAAATATATTTTTAGAATGGTAATACAAGTTATAATAGAAAGTGGTTCAGGTATAAAACTTTAGATTCATCAAGAGAAGAAGGATAATAGAGCACTTCCTCTAAATATGCCAAATACAAATGGACTGAAACACTGTGAATGTAGTTCTTACCTGATAACTGTTCTTATTGTATATAGTTCTACTATGAACTAAAATCTTTTCTTTTTATTTAGAAAACAAGGAGGGAAATGTTGTGGGGCATTTGTACACTGTGTGAAGATGTGTTTCTGTTATTGGTGTAATAAAAATCTGAACAGTCAATAGCTAGTCAGTAAAGTATAGGTGGGACTTCCAGGAAAAGAAGAACTCTGGGGAGAAGAAAGGTGGAGTTTCTGCCAAACGCAGAGGAAGCAGGATGGGCAGGATGGAGATAAGGCAACAAGCCATGTAAAAGAACAGAACAGAGGTATAAAAATCTGAGGTAATTTAATTTAAGAACTAGTTATGAACAAATCTAAGCTAAGGTCAAGCTTTCATGATTAATATTAAGTCTCTGTGTCCTATTTGTGAGATGGCAGGCTAAAGAAAAGTCCGACCACAGGTACATGTCAATCTCCATTCAGATCCTACTTCCATTGAGTTCAGGGACAATGTTTTCTCACAAGGGTCTCTAGTTAGTCTTGAACTCAAAATCTCCCAGGATGAGTGCTAGAATTAAACATATATCATTACACACAACTAAAGATAATGTTATCTTTAATATTATCTTGGGGCGGGTGAGATCAAGACAGGATTTCTCTGTGAAACTTTGGAGTCTGTCTTGGAACTTTCTTTGTAGACCACGCTAACCTCATACTCACAGAGATTCACCTGCCTCTGCCTCCCAAGTGCCCTGAGATTAAAGAAGTGCATCACTATCGCCTGGCTTAATATTATCGTCTTATGCATTACCTTGTAGATAGAAATGCCTCTACAGATGCTTATAGGATTATTAGTGGACTGGGTAGAGGAAGTTGTAAAAGAGTAAAGAGTGACTCCTTTCAAAGCAAAATGTACTTCTGGCAACCAGGAAAAGCTGGAACAGATAATTGTTTTACTTATGCTCATATAATTTGTAAACAACTGTAAACAGTCCATTGGTGCCTTTGATCCTTCTGTGCCCTTCGACCCTCTGTCTCTTGCTCCTCTCACCTTTGAGCACCAAAAGTCTGCAAAAGCCGTTAGCTCCTGAACTTCTGAGGCTTCAAAAGATGATCAGAAGTGATCATGGAAATTTACAGTAAAATAACTTAGAGATTTCATCATACCTCAGTCAGAACGGCTAAGACTTTAAAAAGCTCTCATGTAGAAGGATTTTTCTTTGGTTTGCCATCTCACAAGTAACGACACAGAGACTTATGAATTATGAAAGTTTGGCCTTGCTTAGGCTTGTTTTAGCTAGCTCTTATAACTTAAATTCTGTCACATACCACCAATCCACCTTTCTCACGTCTCCTCGCGTCTCGCTCCCAAGCCTAGATTCCTCCTTCTACTTTCATTCTCTGCCTGAAGTCCTGCCTATACCTCCTGCCTAGCTGCTGGTCATTCAGCTTTTTATTACCTTCACATAGTATGCAAATATCCCGCAACATGCTGGTATGGATGTGGGGAAAGGGAAACACTTATTCAGTGCTGGTGGGAGTGCAGAGTGGCTGGGTCGCTGTGGAAGTCATTGCACAGGGGTTCCCCCTCAAAACTAGAAACAGATGGATCTCATGATCCAGCGACACCACTCCTGAGCACATCCCCAAAGGACTCTACATTCTACTACAGAGATACTTGTTCACCTGTGTTCATTGCTGCTGTGTTCACAGTGGTCAGAAAATGGAAACAGCCCAGTTGTTCATCACCTGATGAAAGGATACTTACAAACTGTCATATATACACACAGGAATATTATCTAGATGCAAAAAAAAATGAAATTCACAGGTAAATGGAAGATATGGAAACAATCATTCTGAGTGAGGTAACCCAGATCTGGCAAATCAAACTGCATGCCCTCTCTCATATATGGATGACAGTTTTGACTATTGACTTAAGTGTTTTCAACAGGACTACCCTAAAAATCAGGGTGCTAGTGCCGGGCCATGGTGAAGAGGCAGTTTCAAGGGAGGGGAGGGCTGTTAGAATGAAGGTGGTAGGAAGGAAGGAAGGGGAATAGTGGAATAGGAAGGGTTAAGTGGGATGGGAGCCAGGAGGGCAGGGTAGAGGAGGGAGTATGGAGAGGAATAACTAACACTAAAGATATCTGAAGACATCATCGGGAACCTACTACTGCAGAAGCCTCCCAAAACACATACAGATGCAGTTTTTAAAAAGAAAGAAATGGATAGAAGCAACTGGACCTATAATCCAAGTGGACTCAGGGTCTTTGGCAGAAATATTTTTGCCATTTTTCTAAGATGGGTCATTCCATCGAAGGTGTTGGAGAAGTCTGGGCTGGACTGCTCAGAGAACAACCTGCTGAAGGAATTGTAACCACATCGGCACCCTGATTCTGGTTCCTTCCTCGCGCTTGTAAGGGCTAGGGAGCTTCTCCCATCTCTCCTGCAATCCCTCCTCCCCCACGTGGATTTGCATTTCTGAGTCTCTACCAAGTACCCTAGCAACATCATCACAAGGAGCTCAAGCAATCCCATAAAACTCTCTGGAGCAGCAGAACCTGTTTTAAACTTTTTATTAGCATTTAATAACACCTACCAATAGCAATGATTTCAGGAAGCCGTGGGCCAGAGTTTCAGGTCCAAAAGCATCAGGTACCAGGAATGCCTCCTCATAACTACTGGAACAGGGTTTCTTTCACCCTATTCCTGGGACCCTTCAGTCCTTAAACATCATTCCCAAGTGCAAACAAGAGTAGGTGCTATGGTGCCCTATCTAGGTCCCTAACATGATTCATGAACTCACATTCATTCCACCAGTAATAGGGGCTATTGTTCTTGATGATAATTTCTGCTTAAGGAGCTAGCACTTGGGGACTGAAGAAAGGGACCCAGTTCTCTCCAGCATCCCAGATTTTTTAATGGCATGCTCTATCAAGAACTAGACCCCTCCAACCCCAACCGTTCTGGCTTTCTTTGAAGGGTTCAAACAAGCCTTGAGGGTTTTGCTCACCAACCCCAACCGTTCTGGCTTTCTTTGAAGGGTTCAAACAAGCCTTGAGGGTTTTGCTCACCAGGCCTGCTAACAACAAGGATTGATGCTGAAGCCATGTTTGTACATCGTGAGTTTGACCTAGATCACATATCACAAACAGAGCCAATCAGATTCCTTCTCTTGGGTCTATAGAAACCAGCTTGAGAATGTTGGTCTCTGTGTGTTACATGTGGCAAGTATGAGTTTCTTCTCCACTTACTTGAGAAGAAACAAAATATTCCCAGCCAATATTTGGGCAAAAACAAAGTTGGCAGGAGGGCCAGCCACATGTTAGGTCCCGTGCAAAATGAAAGGGGTCTCTTATTCAAACAACAATATAAAAAATAAACTAAATAGGGCATGGGCTGTGACTCAGTGGTTGAAAACTTTCCCGATACTCCCGAGACACTGCTTGCTAGCGCCTGTCAAGTGAAAGAACTGACAGCAAACGTTTTTCTTTCTTTTGCACCTTTTTCAGCAAGGCTTGCCAGTCCCTGTATCTTGCTGTGTTTGCCTGTATTTGTCTCGAGTAGCTTCAGATTTCAGGTCTTACATCAAAATATTTTTTTCATTTTGACCTGCTTTATTTTGTACAAAACAAAGGAGGGATTGAGTCTCCTTCTGCATGTGGTTATCCAGTTTTCCCATCACCACTGATTGAAGACGTGGTTTTTCCTAATGTAAATTTTTGGAATCTTTGTCTACAATTTGGTGATTGTATCTTTGAGTGTTATTTCCAGGTCCACTGTTCTAATCCACTGATCTATGTGTCTGTTTTTGTTGTTTTTGGTGTTTTGTCTGCATGTATGTCTGTGTGAGAGGGTGACAGGTCCCCTAAAACTGGAGTTACAAACAGTTCTGAGCTGCCATGTGAGTGCTGAGAATTGAACTTGGGTCCTCTGAAAGAGCAGCCAGTGCTCTTAACCCCTGAGCCATCTCTCCAGCCCCTTTGAGTCTGTGTTTAAGGCATGCTGCCTTTGTAACTCTTCAGTATAATTCGTTGTGATTCCTCCAGAACTGTTCTTCCTGCTGATGGCTGCTTGAGCTTCCAGACCAGTTTTAGGACTGTTTTTTCTTGTTCTGTGAAGAACAGCCTTGGAACTTTGGTGGGCTTTGCTAACTCAGGTGTCATCATGAATTTAATAACAATGATAATGGTTAGTCTTTCCCTTATAATTGGTATCTGAGCAAGTGTCAATGAAATAAAAGGAGGAGGACATGACTACTCCTAAAGTATGGAGAAGATTTTCATTGTAGGCATAAAGGAGAAAGAAGGCAGAGGGAAGAGTCTAGGCTGAACATGGCCAGCACGCTAACCCGGACCATGATAGAAGGGCGAGAGCAAGAGAGGAGCCACTGACCAAGACAGGCAGCTAGGCCAAGAGACCAAAATGACTGAGTTATATAGGGATCAGGCTGGGGGAAGAGGAGGGGAAAGTTCAGGAGAGTCGTGGGCAGGGTGGAAAGTGCTGAGTGAGACTTGCCCTGGGTTGAGACCTAACAATAGGCATACATTAGGTTGATTTATTTTGGTTGTATCATTTGATGTTTTCCCCTAATGTAACTTATGTGCCTTCTCTGACCACAGCGTGCTCTTGAAATCTGTTATCATTGATTTTTTTTTAATGTTCTCTTTAGTGAACTTCTGCATGCAGTAGCTTTGAACTTGAGGATGTGCTTGCTCTTTCAAATCAGTTAGTTTAAGAATAACTGTGCATTATCTTTTGTGGCCTTCATTAAGCCCTCTATAAAACAATGTGTTCTGTGAAGAAATCTTCAGGAAAGGCTTACAAGGGGAGGGTCTTTGTAGGTCTTATCTAAAGCTCCCTTGGCTGCTGGGATTCCAGCAATAGATGATTATCTCTAGCCATTGGCCACACTTACTTACCCCAAAGACTGCTTTTATTAATACGATCTGATCTCACTTGTATCTTCCCTTCCAGAGACCAAATGCCTCTTGCTGCTGTCAGAAAGAGTAGAGTTGCCTCTGAGGAAGTAGTTGTGTTTGCCTGAGTGACTTGTGAGGGTTGTAGCCTAGTCTGCATTGTGTGCCTTTGAGTTAAAAGAGCTTTGCTATTTCTTAAACAATTAGAAATTCCTGTTTTAAAAAAAAATCCCCAGAAGAATATAGCATGAGCTCATTATGGTAGCCCTAAACAGGTACCACCACCTAGGCCAGGTAGTCATTCATTCTTGTCTGTGTAGGGTGAATTCGGGTTCTTGGGTGCACTAAGAAAATGCTTTATCTATAAACTATAAGCTATAGTTTCTCTATAAACTATACCCTAACCCACACCTGTCTAGGTGGAACCCCTACCAGCATCCATGCACCCAAAAAGGTTGGGATGTTTGGAATCTCCAGCTCCAGAGGGGTGCCAATTAGAGGCCCCTCCTTCCAGACCCCGCCTCTGAGAAAGCCCTTCATCCCTGCCTCTGCCCCAGGGCATTTAAATGGCCCCTCCCTGTGGTTTCCCCTTCTGGCTTTCTCCTCTTCCCCTGGGGCCACCAAGAAATGCTTTGTTCAGATTAAATCTGGATTTATTAATTCGGTTTGTTTGGTTTATTACATCAGCATGGCGGATATCCAATATCATCACCCATAAGCCCTCGAAAGCCTAAAAGATGGCTTAAATGATTAAGAAGTTAACTGCTAAATATTTCTTCATGTTTACCTAACAGAATCTAAGGTGATGCTTAGACAATGCCAGAATGTGTAAGGCCTCTCCTTGTTTTATAAATCTATGCATCTATGCAAAAACACATCAGTTACTGTGTTGTTTTGTAAGAACTACAGGAATGCAGGCATACAGGTCAAGGTCGGTATGTTCTAGTCAGAGAAAGGGGGAAAGGAGAAGAGAAGACTTAGGCCCTGGATGGTGAAGCCTCCTGTCCAACACCACCTACTTCCTGCTTGCGGTTCTTCCTCTCTTCTTTCTTTCCCTATAAAGCGCTTCCCCACAGGTTCCCTGAGATGGTCTTTTGAGTGGGGCACCATCTCCCTCCCCACCTTCTTAGGTTGCCAGCCCTCCAGCAAGCCTGACTTGCTTTCCATCAGATCTCACAAGTCAGCCCATGGACTTGGGTCTGCTTAACTGCCCCACATTAAAGACTGGAATTCCTCTTTGGCGTTTCTATCTCTGGGACACACAGGCTAGCTCTTATTCTTGGGTCTGTGGGAGCTAATAAACTCTTATAAAACTGTGAGGAACTCAGTATCTGTTGGGGAGGTTGCAGCACAAGGCATGACTTTACACAAAGTTGCTGGTAGCAGGAATGTTGACTGTCCACCAGGACAGGCTTTGCATGCGCTTCGCCTATGATGGAGGAGGGTTATCTGTCTATTGTGTTATTTTCATTGGTCAATAAAGAAACTGCCTTGGCCCTTTGATAGGACAGAAAATTAGGTAGGTGGAGTAAACAGAACAGAATGCTGGGAAGAGGGCTATGAGGCAGACGCCATGGAGCCAGCCACCAGGTCAGACATGCTAAATCTCTCCCGGTAAGCCACGACCTCGTGATGCTACACAGATGGTTAGAAATGGGTTAATCAAGATGTGAGAGTTAGCCAGTAACTAACTCTCTAGAGATAATGGGCCAGGCAGTGCTTAAATGAATACAATTTGTGTGTTGTTATTTCAGGGGCTAAGCTAGCCGTGCGGGAGCCGGGTGAGGCGAAAAGCAGGCCTGCCCGCAGCTCCACACTACACGCCTAGTCATCTGCTTCACAAGCATGGATTGATTACCCTATATGGGAAGACATTACACTGGCCTTTAGCAAGGAGACTGATTTAATAGCAATAAGTGATTGTAGTACATTCTGATAGGGTGACAGTGAGAATAACAGCTCATGATAGGAATGTAGGGAGAAGAGTGTGAGTCAGGACTCAAAATTAGGGTTTGTTCTCTCCCCTTTCCGGGGAGCAGTCATGAAGTAGTGGGTTAGAGCATCTCCACATACGGCTGTCATCCAGTTCTTCATGCTCCCCCCACTTTGCTGTGCCCTTCCCTCTCCTCCAGCTGCTTCCTTCTCTTCCCTCAGTCCCTCTTCAGCCTTCCTGCTGCTTGTATTCAGTCAGCTTCTTTATTTCCCTCTTTCCCTAAGATCTCTTTCCTCCATCCCTGTGATCTTCCTAGTTTCCGGACCTACAAGAACACATGTGAACACAAATACATACAATCCAGGTTCTGCATCTGAAAGACAACATGCAGTATTTGTGCGCATGGCTTATTTTGCCTAACATAATGATGTCCAATTGCACCAACTGTCCTGCAAATGTCCGGATTTCGGATTTCTTTGTGGACACTGAAAATCTCATTCTGTTTTACGTTTCCTTTATCTACCATCTGTGAGTGCTTATGTTTCCGGCGACCACACATAGTGTGAGTGTCTCTGTGCTTGCTGACTTGTATATGAGTTCTTAATGTATAGGCCTAAGAATGGCACAGATGAGTCTTATGGTAGCCCTGTATTCAGGGGTTTGTTGCTGTTGGTTTGTTTTATTTTTACATTTACTGTGTGTGTGTGGGGGGGGGGAGATCAGGAACCCAACTCAGATCATCAGGGTTGACATCAGTGTCTTTAACCACTAAGCCATCTTGCCCATTTCCATCTTCAGTTCATTTGAGGATCTTCTGTACTCACGCTCTCAGTTCTCAGAAATGCAAACATAATTCAGGGCCAAGCAAACAGCTCTATGGTGAAATGCTTGCCTAGCATGAAGCACTACACAGCAGCCCCTCCAAAGAAAAGTCACATATATACATATATGTGTGCATACATAAATATACCATGTATATAAACATGTATATCATGTATACATGTATGTACATGCATATATAATTTGTATATACCTACATGTATGTGTATATATATAATTTGCATACCATAGTATTTAGCCTTTTAAAGTATACATCTTCAGTGGTTAATTAATTTCCGTTGTCAACCTGCTGTGAACTAGAGTGAAGAAGGAACCTCAGCTGAGAAACTTCCCAGTTGACCTATGGGCGTGTCTTGATTGCTAGTTGCTGTAGAAGGGCGCAGCCCACTATGGGTGGTGCCATCCCTAGGCAGGAAGACCTGGACTGTATAGCAAAGCTATCTGCACATGAGCTGTGGGGCAAGCCAGAAAGCAAACCAGTAAGCAGCATTTCTTCTTTCTTCGAGGTTCTTGCCTGAGTTCCTGCCCTGCCCTCCCTCAGGGCTGCAGCATGACCTAGAGGTATTAGATGAAATCTCTCCCCAAGTTCTTTAGGTCATGGTGGCTATCACAGTCACAGACTGCAAACTAAGATAACATTCTAGCTATTTTAACACATTCACCAAGTATAACCTTGGCCCTGTCAAATTTCAACACATTTTTGCCTGCTTCCTCTTGCCCCAGGACGCCCTTATTCACCACCACGTCAGCCGCCACCTTCTCTCTCCTCATCAAATGCGTTCATGTCTTTACCTGTTCTGGGTAACTCATGTACATGGGACCATAACATATAGATTTTGTTTTCAATCTTTGTTCTTTTCATTGATGTAGGTATGTCCACGGTTTATTCAGAAAAAAAAATTAGGGAGTCAATTCCAAAAGTGGTATCAAAAAAATGTAGAAGAGAAAAAGTAATACCATTTTCTTACCCTTTGCAAGGTCATGACTTCACCCCCATCCCAAAGGACAGATGGATAGAAGAAACTTTTTACAGGGGCTGGAGAGTGCTTTGTGGTCAGCCGCTTGCACTCAGCGTGCAGAGGCCCATGCAGGATGGACCACTGCTTCTTGTGACTACAGATCCAGGGGCTCTGAAGCCCTCTTCTGATCTCCTCAGACACCTCCACTCAGGTGCAGACGTGTGTGTGTGTGTGTGTGTGTGTGTGTGTGTACGTGCATAACTAAAACATACAATAAACCTTTTCTTTAAGAAAACGGAATATTTGAAATTTTATTTAACAAAGTTTTATGTGATGTGGAAAGCTTTGAAAAACGAAGAGCCCAAGACTTAGAGAGAGCTATGGTGTTTGCTGTGCGCTAGGAAATTTCTCCTTGTCTATACTCTTTTGAGAGCTCGTTTGGAAGTAACTCCCTTCCTCCTTTTGGACAGCAATGGTGACTGACCTGGCATGGAGCAGACATGTTAACAAAGGCCTAAAATGAGCCAAGAGGATGCAAGGAGCTAGAGTTGCAACTGCTGCATTGAGCCACTCTCTGGAACTTTCCACCTCATCTCTGGAGTCTCCTCAGCTTTGTGAGTCAATATAATTACTTATTGATGAACTGCAATGTTCAATGCCTTCTTGCTTTAAAAAAAAATCTTAAATAATCCAGGCGCCAAATCTATCCTGCAAAAATAAGACATTATGACCCTTTCTTTCTGTTCAAACAGAACCACAGAGCTCAAGAACTAACCTTGAATGATGCCAAGAGCCTCTAGAACTTCATCCAAACCTAAACAGAGTAGTGATTTGTTTATCTTTGCATAACGGGAGCAGAGATATAGTTGGCTTCCTAGAAGAAACAATTATCAAAGTTGTCACTGCACTGCTAGTTAAACACTAACTTAATAAACATTCTTCTCTGCATCCATTTTTTGATTGAATCTCTATTCTAATGGTCGTTGGGCAGATCAATAGGGCAAAAACTGAATAGAAAATTGACCTTTCCAGTCAGAAAATCTTTCTAAGGTTTCTGAATGAAGCACAGAGGACTGGACAAACTCCACTTCCTCTCTTTGACTCAAACAAACTGTTCAGCTATTCTGTTTTCAGAAACCTCAAAGCGTATCAGTTGACCAGCTGTCCTGAATGTGGCCTGGCAGGTTTATGCATGGACACTGAATGGATTCTAAGGGGAAAAAAGAAAGAAAGAGCGAGCAAAAGCCGGCGGGTGTGGGCAGAAGCGATGGCGGTGAAGGGATCCAACATAACACGGGTGAATTTCACCTGCGTTTGGAAAGCCTGGGGAGAGGAGAGCCACTCAACACCTGCTTGATTTTGTTTTCCTTAAAAGAGAACGCTTTTGCTTTGCCAAAACTATTCTGTGGGCCTTTCCCCGTTCATTTCTCACAAAGATTTAGTAGCAAGGGCTGTGTATCGAGTTCTCAAGAGTTTCCTTTTAGACAGCGTTGTGCTGAGGTTCTGAGGCTTACACAGCAGCTTCCCAGGGATCTGTGGGAATTCCTAGAAAAGTGTGTGAGCTCTCACCCTTGGTCTGACCCAGACCTCCCCAAAGCTCGTCTTCCCAGCAGAGCATGTGGCTGGCAAGCTCGCCGCTCGTGGGAAGACATAGAAGCATTTACAGTTCACTTGTTTATGAATGAGAAGGGCCATTTTTCTTGTCCCTGCATTCCATGACATTTACTGAGTGACTTTCACCTTAGAGAGATCAGAAGCTTAGTACTGTGTACCAGGACCACTGCTGCCTGTCAGTCAGCGACAGAGTAGCAGCTGGGGCAGAAGGGATGCTTTGAGATCGACTGGCACAGTTACCCTGGGTTGTACGCCATCGCTGTGTTGGGCTAAGTGACTTCCCAGAATACCTTCCACCTTTCTCACAGTCTGCTCTTGTCCTCTTAATTGAGTCTTTTTGTTTTGTTTTGTTTTGTTTTGTTGTTTTTCAAAACATGGTTTCTGGAACTAGCTCTTGTAGACCAGGCTAGCCTCGAACTCACAGAGATCCGCCTGCCTCTGCCTCCCAAGTGCTGGGATTAAAGGCGTGCGCCACCACCTCTTGGCCTTAAATGAGTCTTAAATAAACTGGAAGCTGTTTCTTCAATTAACCTGTTTATCTCCTGTTAGATTTTATCCTCAGCTATAGAAAATCATTGTTGTAGAAAAGCCTTCTGAGGTCATACTTGCTAAAACAAGTTTGCACCTTGTTTTAATTTAATTATTTTTTTGTATGTCTACGGATGTTTTGTTGGCAAGTATACCTGTACATCATGACTGTGCAATGCCTGCAGAGGCCAAAGAAGGCATTAGATGGTGTAGAACTGGAGTTACAGACAGTTGTGAGCTGCTGTTCGGGTGCTGGGAATTGAACCCGGGTCCTCTGCAAGAGCAGCATGTGCTGTTAACTGCTGGGCCATCTCCAGCCCCAAAAGTTTGGACCATAAATGGCATCTTTAGTGTTGAAAAGTTAGTCCCCATGATGGTTGATCTTCACTGTCAACTTGACTAGATTTGGAATCCCTCAGGAGACACACTTCCGGACTTACATGTTAGAGCATTTCCAAGCAGGTGTGACTGAGAAGGGAAGGCCTCCCTGATGTGGGCAGCACAGCCCCACAGACTGGGATTCCAAACAGAATCCAAAGAGTAATGGGAAAAGTAACACAAGGATTAGCATTCATCTCTCTGCTTGGTCCTGACTACAGACACAATAGGAACAGTTGTTTGACATTCTCACCTTCATGTCTTCCCTGCTGCGAGAGACTGCATCCTGCAAACCATAAGCTAAGGCAAATGCTTCCTTCCTAAGCTGCTGTTGCCAGATATTTTGCCCCTGTCAACAAGAAAAATAACTAATCCATTCCTCAATGTAGTAAGGGTGAGAGGTGATAGGGTCATGATGCTCTGCTCTCGTCATGGGATACACTCATTGGTGGGTTAGTAGCTGGAAAGGTGTGTAGACAGGGGTGTTCTAATAAAAAAAATTACCTTGCTCTTTGCTTCTTGCTGCTGTTTCGGTGTCAAAATACCAGAGAACACAGCAGGAAGAAGTGGTTTATCAGGGCTCCTTGTTTCAGAGGTTAGTGGTTAGTTGGCTTCACTGGTTTTGGGCTTGAATGAGATAGAACATCATAGTAGAGAGAATAAGGCAGGCACACTGGAATAAGGCTGCTTACCTGCTAGCCGGGAAACAATGGAAAACAAAAGAAAGGAGAGGACTGGGGTCCAAATGTCCTCTTGAAAGGCATAGTTCTTTAACATCTATAACCTAACCCCTCTACCATGATCCACCTCTACGTGTTCCACCTCCTGATCCACCTCTGTAGACCCTGCCTTCTGATAGCACAGCCTTTAACAATTAGACT
Source organism: Myodes glareolus (assembly GCF_982192425.1). NCBI lineage: Eukaryota > Metazoa > Chordata > Mammalia > Rodentia > Cricetidae > Myodes > Myodes glareolus. The sequence continues at coordinate 8,099,055 of NC_142039.1, forward strand.
TTAGGAAAACATTTAAAAATGAACCTATACCAGAAGTCAAGGCATTGCTGAGCATCCAAAGAAAGAGACTGCCCAGAAGGGATTCTAAAACTGTAGGATTTGAAAAGGCAACTGGAAAAAAAATCAGTAGATTCAAGTTGTGCTTATTTTTACAAGAGAAAGAGCCAAACATTTTAAAAGGCAAGATAGAACAAGCAAGACAAGTTATAGGATGCATACATGCATTCATATATAGGGCATGCCAAAAAAAAAGTTAACTACCTGCTTCCCCTTCCGATTTACCTCATTTCTGTAATACAGGGACCGTTAATATTAACATAGTCACATAGCCAATCAAAATTGGCTGTTTAATTGGTAGGGACCATTAGCCTGAACTCTGCTGATAAAGACCAATAGAGGCCCTGTCTTCTGGAATCATCTCCAAACGCAATTTCTCTGCTTCTTGGCACATTCCCATTTCTTCCTCTTTGCCTCTGGCTATTGTGCAGATGCAATGGCCATGGCTGAAACACTTTGAGAAATTAGGTGACCACATTCAATGAGTCAAGGTGCAGAAGGAAGCTGGTTTTGGTGGAGTTGAGCCACCTCACTATCTGTGATTGCCAACTTCTACACAGAAGGGCAGTAGACTTCTATTGCGTTTTGAACACCCTTTCTGGATGACTATTATACATAGACAAACTTATCCCACTGAGCTAGTGGGTTTGGTGGCGGGAGTTTAAAGACTTCTGTGTTGGTTTATGAGGTAAAGTGGGGCTCAAAGGATGAGAGGGAAAGACTAGAAAAGGACGGCAGAGGTGTGGAGAGAGGGAGGCTTGACATAGCAGTGCGAATTAGTAAAGAAGTCTATCTGCTTTGTCTTTAGGGTCCTGATAGTCTCTGGTCACCAGATCAAATCCCCACTCTCCTCTACCCAGATGTGGCTGCAAAAGCTGATTTCGATGCACTTCCAGTCAGCTTCTCTCCTCCTCCAGCTCGGTCCGGTTTGGTAAACCCGAGGCACCAGCTGGAGAGTGAGAATGAGCAGCCAAGCTGAGGACATGTTCAGCAGTGACTGCCCTACCCTTCTGAATTCTGCAGCCACGGCCATGGCTGGGTTCTGGCTTGCCTCCGATGTTCCTATGGGTGCTGGGATACGCTCTTGTTGGATTTCTGTCACCAGGACCACACCTCACCAAGTTTTCCCTTCATCAGCCCTCCTCAGCCCCTTTGAAGTGAGTCATCTGCTTCCTGTTGGGCCCTGTTGGGACAGATGTTTTTCTGGGTTAGGTCTTTTGTGAATCTAAGTATATCAGCCTTTTAATTGTGATTAATGTAACTATGCTTTGATAGCTCTAATTCCATTTTGAGCTTTTCTGTATAAACCACGCTGTAACAGAGCCAAGGACGGTCTGAGAGTCACCTTAAGAACATGAGCCAGTGTCTGGAACTTTATGTCTGTTCAGGGTTGACATCTGGAAGTTAAGATGATACACCTCTTTAAGACTATAAGTCCCAGGGACCTCAGACTGCCATTTAAGACACACCTCTCATTTGGACAGCTTTTCCCACAGAGACAGAAAGTGTTGTGCCCTTGGATGCCTTTCTCACCGCAGCCCTGGGTGTTGAACTAGCAGATGATTATCTTGACAAATGCTCTAGCACTGAGCTATATTCTAAATGCTACCTTGCATTATATGTTGTGGGGGAGGCAGATTTTTTTGTTCTATTTTGAAATAGTATTTTGCTATACAGTTCATGCTGGCCTTGAACTCATGATTTTCTTGCATCAGCCTCCCAGGATTGCTGATATGAGACAACCATATTCTTATACTTATTTTTTTATATTTTAATATATTATTAAATTTAATATTGTATGTCTATATTTTTGCTTATTTTGTTTTTGTGTCTATTGTAATAAACTGATTAACTCAGGAACTGTCTTTGTCATTTGAGTAGAGACTCTTAGCCAGTTAAAATTGTCAACAACTACTAAGGAACTGGACCACTTTGGTCTGGCATGACAGCCCCTGACTGGGGCAAGCCCTGAGATTGCTGACCAAGTCCATGGGGAAATCAACAGCTTTATGCTGCGACTCTCACAACTGTATCAGGCCTGGGTAGAGACAAAGAACAAGTTAGAAGTCGGCTAGCTGTATATACCATGTAGAGTCCAATCCGTGACCAAGTTATCAGTATTGAAATAATAACCCAGAGATTGTCAAGAGTGATGGGGGAAGAAAGGATAAGACAGAAGTCTGGAGACTGCAGAGTGGCAACTTTCCTGGAGGCTCTACAGTCAGAGGCTGTGGGGTAGGAAGGGTCTGCATGCTAGCACTTGACATGCGAAAGAGTGAGACACTTGAATCAATGAGCCCAGAAGAGGTCAGATAGCATCTGAGGGCTTCTAAATATCCCCAGAAGGGTTAGAACAAATAGAAGGCTTTGCCTGGGAAATCCAGGCAAAATGCTAAATGCTGTTCAGAGAAAGAAACCTTCTCCAAGGCTACCCCATCATTTGGAAACTGGTGGAGGAGGGCAGGCTTGGCACAGGCCTTGAAGAAGGAGTGCCTTTAAGCCTGACATAGCTGGAGAGAGTTCAGGTGAGAAGGCTGGGTAAGGCTATGGGACCAGGCATGCCCAAAAAGTGTTTAGAGTCAACTGGATTAACTGGTGTCCACGGAGAGAAATAAAGAAAACATGGAGAGGTACAGCAGGGACACCCGAGACCATCCCTAGAATCAATGAGTGATTTACTGGATGGACTTGCAAAACTTAGGCAATGATTATGACTGTGCGCAAAAGGAATTAGAATAAAATCAGTCAAGAGAGCCATGTCTGGAAGAAACACGGCAAGCTTCTGGGGCTTCTTGGAAGTTCTAGAATGTGATTAATTCCTCCTGAAGCAAAAGTGACAGCACAGTAAAGCTGTCACTTAGAGGAGCGCAAAGTTCAGACTTTTCCCAGAGGATTTTACAGTGTCATCTTTTCCTTAACTTCCTAGACGCCAGGAAGAAAAGATATTCTGCATGAACCACACTGTTTACACAGTTTAAACACACTGACAAACTCTTTCCAGTTTGGAAATGATGGGGACCCTCCTCAACCCAAGTTGTCAGAGCTAGCCAGGGGTCAACCTTGGTAGCAGGCCTCGCTCAACGAGCGTCTCAAATGTGCCATGTTCTGTGCAAGGAATTACTAAGGCTTTATCCTAGGAGGACACTAGACACAAGCTTAAGGGCACTTGTCTAGGCATTAGCAAGACTCATGGAAATGAAGACAGGTTCATCCGGAAGTGATATGTAGGATGTTGGATTCAGAATTATTGGAATTACTGGAAGAAGGGACCATGGACTGCAGAGGGTCCAGCCTTTTGCAGGTCAGAGAGACTGGGAACCAGATGCTGAGCTGGCAAGAAAACACACAGACTTCTTTTCTGGGGGATAAAATCTTCTCTTTTATTTTATTATTTCTATTGGTTTTTTTTAACTCTGCTCTTTTTGTATTCTGCTTCACTGCCTTGATATTTCTTTTCTTTCTCTTTCCTGATGATTTTCTTTTTACTTTTTATTTTTCCCATATATATATATACATATATACATACATATACTTTATTTTCCCATATATATAGTATGCATGTATATAGAGTATATATACTATATTTTCCCATATATATAGTGTACATGGTGTGTATGAGATATGTGGTATGTGCATATATATGGCTTATATGCACCAGAAAAATCTTTCAAGCAATATAAAAGTTACAATATGGTTACATTCTACTTTTTTAAGTGAATGATTCCAATGAATATAAGTAAAAAAAATTCCCATTTCCTTTACATGATTAATCATTTTATGTATTACAGGTAAAAGACAAATTATCCCCAAGAACCTCATACAGTTAAGCGTTTATCTTTTAGACTTCTCATAGATCAGGACCCTTTCTGCCATAACTGTTTATATAGGCAGAAGATTTTATAATTGCCAGAAAAGCAGGTTACTAGTTTCACTTTTTATATTTTAGAGTCCAGTCCAATTATCTTTGTTTGTTTGTTTATTTTCTGAGACAGGGTTTCTCTGTAACTTTGGAGCCTGACCTGGAACTAGCTCTTGTAGACCAGGCTGGCCTCGAACTCACAGAGATCCATCTGTCTCTGCCTCCCAAGTGCTGGGATTAAAGTCATGCGCCGCCACAACCACCTGGCTAGTCCGATTATCTTAAGTAACCATCTAATTCTTCATCTTCTGGTTCCGTGAGTTGAATTGTTTAAAGCGTTGTTTCCGCTATGGTGCACACTGGAGCCTGTCAACACATTTCCCAGTATCAAAAAGAGCTTGAGCTAGCCTGACTCCTGGGACTCTACTGTTCTCCTTAATCATTAGCCAAAATCATAGTCTATATGAATTACCCAAGAGAAACTCGTAAGCCTTAGCTGTGTGACACTTTCCTGTTCCTGTTTTCACTACTCTGCATCTCCTGCTTTATCAGGGGTGAGGGCACTACTATAATCCTATCTTCTATATTTTTTTCTCCCCTTTACTAACCTCTATCACGGTCTCTGAAACTCAGCTCTGGTGATACCCTCTCCAGGGAAGTGCCTAACAATACCTAAGAGAGGTGTGGATGAAGGGGGCAGGCAGCTTGAGCGCACAGGAGAGAACAGGGCCAGAGGAATCCCTGGGGAGGAGGGATATGACCTTAAGTGGCCATCCTCTTTTTGTAAGGGAGAGCTTTTGTTGTCTTCATCAGCAATTAAGGACTAATAGCCCTTTACCAGGAAGGCAGGTCACTGGAGTAGAGCGTCACTGCCTTTTACCACCCCCTCCCCAAATCAGGTCACAATCATCTAAGGACGCCTGAGAGCTGGAGCTGCTGGGGTGGGGTCAGAAGGGCAGTCTTTGGAAGGAGACGCCTGGTGACCCCAGAGGCCAAGCCTTCAGCTGAACTGTCTGCGTTAACAAGGAAAACAAACTCTAAAACCACAGACTGTGCCAAGCTTTGGAGTTTGAAGAATTGGTACTAAAAAGTTTTCAGATATAGTTGCAAAGGAGGCAGTGTTGATGCAGAGATAGGGACGGGTACCATTAAAATTCACTAAGATACACTAAGAAACCATGGGCTGGGTTGTTACAGGCAAAAGGGCCGGTGCCATTGAATTCTTTAAGGTGAAAAGAGTGGAATGAGGGAAGCCTCTCTCGGCTTGGCTACAGTTCGGGCATAGTTCCCGCTTTCTCCCCAGGTAACAGGGAGAAACAAACGTCCCAAAGAAGCTTGTTCCTTTGTGACCCGAGTACTTGGTGAGCATTATAAGATCTTGGCACAAGCTCTCCTGCTGTTGTCTGAAGCCGGAGTAGTAATTTAGGAGGAAGAGCATTAGGAATGTGATCTTCCATTTACAAGTTACCAATAAACAGGGTCACGGAAAGTTTGAGGGACCCATGGGAATTCCTCTTTAATGATCTTAAGCAAAATGGGAAGCCACATCAGTTAAGCAATTTCAGACATCTTGTATGGTGTAAATGCGCTGCTTCTCCATTTACACAGAGAAAAACAAGACCCCCACCCTTTTCTTTGATCTAGCAGTTTGAGTCTGCATCCTAGTGATTCTCTGTGATTAAAAAAACAGTTCTCAGCATGTGAACTGCTGTGTGTGTGTGTGTGTGTGTGTGTGTGTGTGTGTGTGTGTGTGTGTGTGTGTGTTGGTAGTGGAAACATCATTCTCTCGTTTCTTGTCCAGTTTCTTGTCTCTGACCATTTGCACTGGGCAGGCCCATTTCCAGTACAGCTGTAACAAAGAACCCTGCATATCTCCAGCCCTGCTCCTTTCTACCTATGCAGGCCACATGCACTTTTTGCTTTGACTTATGTATCAGCTCTTTAATGGAAGATTCTTTTGATGTTTCACATCGAGAAAGAATTCTCTCGCGCGCTCTCTCTCTTCCTCCCTCCCTCCTTCCCTTCTTCCCTCCCTTCCTTTTTTTCTTTCATTTTTTTTCTTTGATTGAAAATAGATTTCTTTCTCTGTCACATAACACATCCTGTTTACGGCTTCTCCTTCCTTTACTTCTCCTAGTCCCTCCCCTCCTCCCCTCCCATTGGATCCACATCCTTTCTGTCTCTCCTTAGAAAACAAACGGGCTTCTGTGGGATAATAATAAATTATAATAAAATAAAACAAAGACTAACACACTAGACCTGGACAAAACAAACAGAAAGAAAAAGCCCAAGAAAAGGCACAAGAAACAAAAGACCCCCTCGTTTGCATACTCAGGAGTCTTGTAAAAACTAAACTGAAAACCATAACATATATGTAAAGGACCTATAGGCTAAACAGGGAGAAGAAAAAATATAAATAAAATAAAGAATAAAAATATAGTAAGATAAAATTTTAACAGTGGTTAGTTTCCCCAGTAAGACTCTCTCAGAGCAAATGGCTTCCATTTGCGAGTCGCTCTCAGTTGGAGGGAATCTCCTTTCTTAAGATGTAATTTTCTTTCCTCTTGCCATCATTATTTTCTTGACATAGCAGCATGTTATTACAAATTGTTTTGAAAGAATCTGTCATTTTGCATGAGTTAGTTTTGTCTTTCCAATTAATTAACTTGAAAATAATTCATCGGGTTCCCCTGCCTGGTTTTCTGACATCGACCACTGGGAATTTGGACTTTGGATAGTGTTCTTGGTGGTTTGCTCAGTCTTATTTATTTGAGACAGGCTAAGGTATGGAAGCCTGGCCTTGAAGTTACTATACAGCCAAGAATAACTCTAAACTTCTGATATTCTTGCCTCCACCTCCTGGGTTCTGGGGTTGTAAACACAAACCATGGCTGCTTTATGAGGTGCTGGCAACAAACTGAAGGTCTTTGTAGGTCAGCACTCTGCTCAGAGCTACATCTCTGGCCTGAAGTCTTCCTGAGAGACTTTCTCAGTTCCCATTCGTTTAGCAGAATTTATCGAACACCTACCAGGTAGAAGGCAGTGACGAGGGCCCTGGGACAATGAGGATGAACAAGAAGGAGCACTCTGGTTTCTTGAGTTCTTTGTATATTTTGGAGATCAGGCCTTTATCTGATGAGGGGTTAGTGAAGATCTTCTCCCAGTCAGAAGACAAAGGCTTTTTTGTCTTACTGATGGTGTCCTTTGCTTTACAGAAGCTTCTCAGTTTCAGGAGGTCCCACTTATTCATTGATTCTCTTATTGTCTGTGCTACTGGGGTTCTACCAAGGAAGTGGTCTCCTGTACCTATGTCTTGTAGACTACTTCCTACTTTCTCTTCTATCTGGTTCAAAGTGGTCAGATTAATGTTGAGGTCTTTAATCCATTTGGACTTGATTTTTGTGCATGGTGATAGATATGGATCTACTTTCATTCTTCTACAGGTTGACATCCAGTTATGCCAGCACCATTTGTTAAATATGCTTTCCTTCTTTCATTGCATACCTTTAGCCCCTTTGTCGAAAATCAAGTGTTCATAGGTTTGTGGGTTAATATCTGGGTCTTCTATTCGATTCCATAGGTCGACTTCTCTGTTCTTATGCCAGTACCAAGCTGTTTTCAATACTGTAGCTGTGTAATAGAGTTTGAAGTCAGGGATGGTTATACCTCCAGAAGTTCCTTTATTATATAAGATTGTTTTGGCTATCCTGGGTTTTTTGTTTTTCCATATAAAATTAATTATTATTCTCTCAAGGTCTGTGAAGAAGTTTGATGGGATTTTGATGGGGATTGCATTGAATCTATAGATTGCTCTTGGTAGAATTGCCATTTTTACTATGTTGATCCTCCCAATCCAAGAGCAACACTAAAACTCTAATTAACCCAATTAAAAAATGGGGTGCTGATCTGAACAGAGAATTCTCAACAGAAGAACTTCGAATGGCCAAAAGACACTTAAGGTCATGCTCAACATCCTTAGAGATCAGGGAAATGCAAATCAAAACAACTATGAGATACCATTTTACACCGGTCAGATTAGCTAAAGTCAAAAACACCAATGATAGCCTATGCTGGAGAGGATGTGGAGAGAGGGGAACTCTCATCCATTGTTGGTGGGAATGCAAACTTGTGCAGCCACTGTGGAAATCAGTGTGGCGGTTTCTCAGGAAACTGGGAGTCAACCTCCCTCAAGACCCAGCAATTCAACTCTTGGGAATATACCCAAGAGATGCCCTATCATACCACAAAAGCATTTGTTCAACTATGTTCGTAGCAGCACTATTTGTAATAGCCAGAACCTGGAAACAACCTAGGTGCCCCTCAATAGAAGAATGGTTAAAGAAGGTGTGGAACATATATACATTAGAGTTTTACTCAGCGGTAAAAAACAATGACATCTTGAATTTTGCATGCAAATGGATGGACATAGAAAACACTTTACTGAGTAAGGTAAGCCAAACCCAAAAAGAGGAATATGGTATGTATTCACTCATAAGTGGATTCTAGCCATAATTAAAGGTCTTTGACCCTATTATTCGTGATCCTAGAGAAGCTAAATAAGAAGGTGAACCTGAAGAAAATCATGTAGTTATCCTCCTGGAGATTGGAAATAGACAAGAGTCCCAGGTAACCTCGGGTGCATGAGGAGGTGGGAGGGTTGTTGGAAGGGGAGAGGGTTAGAGAGAAGGGAGTAGGGGAGAAATGGGGAAAGCTCGGGGGACTGGGATGGGGGAGAGGGAGGAAGGATGGATATGGGATCAGGGAAGAATATATCTCAACTAAGGGAGTCATTTTAGGGTTTACAAGAGACTTGATTATAAATGGGATCCCAGGTCCAAGGAGAGATCCCCGGATTGTTCTCTGGACAGAGGAGAGGGTGCCTGAACCGCCTTGGCCCATAACCATACTGATGAATATTTTGCTTTTCACCATAGAACCTTCATCTGGCGATGGATGGAGATAGAGACAGAGACCCACATCATAACACTGGACTTAACTCCCTAGGTCCAAACGAGAAGCAGAAGGAAAGAGAACGTGAGTGAAGAAGGCAGGACCAGAGGGAACCTTCATCCGACGATGGATGGCGATACAGACGGAGCCCCACATTGGAGCACCGGACTGAGCCCCCCAAGGTCCAAATGAGGAGCAGAAGGAGGAAGAACATGAAAAAGGAAATCAGGACCGCGAGGGGTGCGATCACCCACTGATACAAGGGGACTGATCTAATGAGAGTTCACCAAGGCCAGTTGGACTGGGACTGAACGAGCACGTGATCCAACCAGATTCTCTGAATGTGGCCAGATTCTCTGAATGTGGCTGGCCCGGAGTCTTTCTGAAAAGCCATTGACACTGGGACTTGTTTCCTCTGCATATACTGGATTTTTTGGGATCCAGTCTGTTTGGATACTCACCTTCCTGGACCTGGAGGGAGGGGGGAGGAACTTGAACTACCCACAGAGCAGGAAACCCTGACTGCTCTTAGGGATGGAGAGAGAGGAGGAGAGGGAGTGGGTCATCATCCCCAGACTGTTGATTTCTGCAGACCTGGTGGTGACAGGAACCAACTGAGTGATTCATCCACAGTACTCTGGATGTGCAGAGACGGGTTTCCAAGCAACAAAGCCAACATCACAGCAGCAACAAGCCTGCCTTTCAAACTACTGTGGCTACCATGTACCTCCCCCTCTAAGTACTCAAGATTGCTAAATACAAATTTTGGCACAGAAATTCATTTCTGTGTTAAGAGTTTAAAGCTAGGCCATTCTGGTTATAATGGCACACACCTTTAATCCTAGCATTCAAGAGGCAGAGGCAGGGAATCTCTTTGAGTCTGAGGTCAGCCTCGTCTAGACAAAAAAACAAGGCTGTATAGTGAGCCCTTGTTTGAGATATATACCTATATCTGTATATACATATAAAGGGAGACTATATTAATTGCAGGTGCAGAGTGCTAATGGGAGAGCCCCGCTGCCTGCCAGATAAAATCTAACTTGATATACCTGGAGGGGACCTCTTGATTCTGAGTCTTGTCCTGATATAGGGAATCTAAACTGTCAACAGTTAATATCTCTCTCTCTCTCTCTCTCTCTCTCTCTCTCTCTCTCTCTCTCTCTGTCTCTCTCTCTCTCTGTGTGTGTGTGTGTATGTGTGTGTGTGTGTGTGTGTGTGTATGTGTGTGTGTGTGAAGCATATATTTGGTAATTTATGAACCAGAGACAGTGATGATATGGGATGCCCCTCTATGCTGTGAATATGTTTATATTCATTGGTTAATAAAGAAGTTGCTTTGGCCTATGGCAGGGTAGAATATAGCTAGGTGGGAAAGCCAAACTGAATACAGGGGGAAAGAAGGTGGAGTCGAGGGAGACACCAGCAGCTACTGGAGAATCAAGATGTGAGGTAACAAGCCATGAGCCTTGTGGTAAAATGTAGAATAATAGAAATGGATTAATTTAAGTTACAAGAGCTAGTTAATAAACCTGAGCTAATAGGCCAAACAATAATTACAATAATTTGTAATTAATATTAAGCCTCAGAATGGTTATTCAGGAACTGATGGATAGGAGAGAAGCCTCTAGCTATACAGTAAAACTTGATAAAACTACAGGTTGCTTTTTTTCTTTCCTTTTCTTTTCTTTTTTTTTTTAAAGACAGGGTTTCTCTGTGTAGCCCTAGTTGTCCTGGAACTAGCTCTTTAGGCAAGGCTGGCCTTAAACTCAGAGACCCTCCTGCCTCTGCCTCCCCAGTGCTAGGATGAAAAGAGTGCACCACCACACCCTGTTCAAACAGAGCAGTTTTAACAGTATATTATAACACACGTTCTATGCGTGGAGTAGCTCAAAATAACCCTGCTCTGTATTATATGTAGGGTTGGTACTGTCTTTGGAGGGAATGATTAACTTACACCATGGAAAGTAAAATCACACATCAGGAGTCTTCAGCCCTTACTGTGGCCAAAATCACATTTCTGCCTAGATTAAGTCTTTGTCAAATGTATTCACCAGAGAACATGAACTGGTCACTGGCCTGCTTCCTTGTGATAGTGGACAAGAGCAGGTAACATGGTGGTCCCATAGGATGATTTATTCAAGTTATAGAAAAGTCTGGGCTGCCCTCCTTCCCAGGATAAGAGACACTCTCTGGGTCTGATGAAATAGAGTTCCCTGTAAGGGTCTTTAATAGTCTTATTTCGCTGCTCTACATTAAGGTAGTATTATAGCTGGTAGCTTTTTCTTAGCATCTTACAAAGGATTAAGTCTTCCATGGCATTAAATATAGTTATTGTCCCTATATTGTCTCCATCAAGATTTCAACTTGTCCCAGTCACCTCCCTCTGTACTCAATGGCAGCACATGACAGTGTTCTTAGGTCATAGGCAGGATGGAGGATCCACTCTACATTACCCTTGGCAGAGAGCTCACATGCCTTTCAAGGGGCCTTTCTTCTCAAAGTCCCACCATTTTTCTCTCACTTGGCCCTTGTTCCTTTCTCAGGGGCCCTGATTTAAAGTTAGCTCTAAATACAGGAAACAGTCAAGGACATCTGACAGCCAGCATCCCAATTTTAACATAAGCCACACCTGCCCAAACTCTCTGCCTTGCCTATCATTGTGACTTTCATTTTAACCAGGTGCCAAACAGTCACTAATGAATATTTACAGTGGAGATGGTAACTTGTTGCAACCCAGTTTAAGACATGATCTAGTTTCTTTGGTTTTACCTCCAAAGGATTTAGGGCATACAATTGTCCTGACTGGCTGGGGCTTCACTGTTTCCTTTCCCAACCCTTTACTTCAGATCTTCAGTTAGGAATGAGCATTACATAAAACAAGTTTACATAACAGCACCAGTACCACATAATCACATATTATGGTTGGTGATAAAGGAAAAATAAGCACTTCCCATAGCATGACTCTCTCAAAAGAATTTAAATTACAAACCTAAACTGAAACCTCTTAGGTTTTACTAGAGTTACAGAACTGATAATGTCCAACTGGGATATATAAATTACCATGTTCAGAGCCACCACTTGACTCTTAATCAAATCCTCCTGCTACTTAATCTAAGGTGCAATCCCTCTTGATAATTGGCAGGTGACATTTTCATAGGAAGCCACAGTATATTTATATGTTGTGTGTGTGTGTGTGTGTGTGTGTGTGTGTGTGTGTTTAAGCTGTGCCCTCTATCCTATTGGCTGAGGAAGTGAAGAATCATTCTAGCTTTTGAAATGTTCAGCTTTTAGGAAGTTGAAAACCTTGGATGTTGCAGTTCTCTTCTTCGGGGGTGGTTTGGGAAGAGGAAAGGCACTGTTTTAAGAGCGTGGTTGGGGTCTGTTTTGTACTGTGCTGTGTGGGCTGTGAGTTCTTCCCACTTTACAGATTATGTCAAACTGCTTGTTGAGAAAGGTGTGTTATCCAGCTTTTGTTTATAAAACACCAGAAGCTTGGGAATGTTAAATATATGAACCCAGTATTTCAAAGTGAGTTTAGAGCCCATGTTTTTAATATTTAGCCTGGAGTCCATGAACTTTCTCCACTAAAACCGCCCATGAATCCCACATCTGATGAAAGAAGACTAACTTCAGTATGACAAACCTGATTATGCCAGGCCTCCTTTCTGGAGGTGAGATTGTGATCTGAGGTGAACAGCTGTATAAGCCAGGACAGTTGGAGATTAAACGCAGGTGGCCAACAGGAAATGCTATGCTGTTCATAGCTTCCCACTTGTTGCTTGGTGCCCTGCATGCTGAAAACTGAATCTCCTTGCTAGGTGGCTGCAAAGTTCCAATAAAGACGTTTTGTTTTGCTTCGTGTTTCCGGGGGATGGTGTAACTATGCAGCCTGACCAACAAATGCCACACAGCCCTGACCAATGACTCATGAGCTCAACTGTGAGATCTTGCGTCAGTTTCAAAATATTATTTATAATTACCTAAGCCACATAGCCAAGAACTTATCACAACTCGTTATACTATCTTGGCTCTTTTCTAATTTAATCTTTATTTTTCTAAAAAAAAAAGTGTACAGTGAAGAAAAAGACGATGTATAATAGATATCTATATTAAAATACTTTTATATAATAATTTTTTCCTAAGTTAATGTTGAATTGTTTTCAAGTTGTATATATTTTTTAAACATAGGATCTCTAGTAAGATTGACCTTGAACCCCCTATATAGAAATGTGATCTTGAACTTCTGACCTCTTGGCTCTAGAGTGCTGGAATTATGGGCATGTACCAGACACCCAATTTATGTAGTGTCAGGACTTGAACTCAAGAACTTGTGTGTGCTAAGCACTCTACCATGGAGCTAAATGCCCAGCCCTAGACGTTAGAAAGCTAAAAAAAAAAAAAAATACAATCTCGGGGCTCGGGGGAGCAAAACTAGCCCTGTCCCCAAGGAAAACAAACCTTTAAAGGTTATTTTGTTGTTGTTACAATTTCTGTTAACCATCTTATATCCTTCTTCCCTCCCTCTTTCTGTCTCTTCTTCCGTCCCTGCCCCCTCATTTTCTGAGATAGGGACTAAGGTGGAGTCTGATATGACCCTGAACTCTCCATTTTCTTCCTTCCACGTGTATCCAGAATGCTGGGATCATGAGTCTGGGCCACCACACACTACTTTTGTGTGTAAGTATAAAACAGTGATGGGACTGGAGAAATGGCTCAGCTGTTAAGAGCACTTGTAGTTAATCAGGGGTTTGGTCCCCAGTAGCCAAAAGACAAATCTCAGTGGTCTGAAACCCCAATTCCAGGAGATGCATTGCCCTCTTCTGGTCTCCCAGGGCACTGTAAGCAGGCGCCGGTGCGTGCACACACAACACACACAACACACACACACACACACACACACACACACACACACACACACACACACAGACACCACATGTTTTAAACATTTAAAGACAATGGTGATGTTAGAGTGAATTTCTTTCTGTTTTATACTCCTACCACCAAGCTAATTAGAAGAGAGAGAAGGAAAAAAAATCCAGTATCTTCTGTAGACAATATAGTGAAAAGAGAATAAGAATACTTAGCTATAAAACAAAGAGGTGGCACCCTGAGCTTAGGTGTCCCTTGTCAGCTGTTGTCACTGGGTGATACACAGTTGAAAATGATTGATAGTTTCACCACTAAAAAGAGCTTCTCTTAATAATGGTAGCTAGTGAGTTGAATCCCACCGTGCATGGTATAGTGGAAACTGTCTTTACATTAAATAAGAATGGAGGGCTGTTTAACCTCTGCAAAGAAAATCTTTGCTCAGCAGCACTCCTGGTGTATGTGGTCAGGTGAAGGCGGCAGTATTTTATCAAGCCACCTGCTCTCTTGTGGGATTGCTGACAGCCAAGCCTCTTTATGTCATGAGCATAGCTAATAGATGGGGTCACTAGTTTCCATCTTCCCAGAGGGTGACATTTGATAACAGGCCAAGCAAAAGAGAGCGACAGGCACGTGGGAGGGGCGTTGTCCAGCCAGGAAGGAGGTTGAGCTCAGAGCCTCAGGAGTGAAGGAAACAGAAAGGGTCCGGAGGCGTGTGGGCCACAGCAGAGTTATTTACGGGGTGCAACTTTCCTTGGAGACATTTTAGGAGCAGACTGGGTTGTGGGCGTCCGGGGAAGAAGTGCTTTGTCCCAGGGTATATGTTTGGTAGGGCAGGTGGCATGGCGGAACGGAGGGGCACCTCCGCAGCCCTCCCTGCACCTCAGCCACCCCACCCCCACCCGCTCTCCGCTCCGCCCCCATCTCCACCCACCCTTCTCAGGTTTCCCTGGGAGTCGCCATGGCAACGGACGCTGGCTTTGGGACTGATCCTTTCAGAACTCAGAGCAGGCGCTCAGCCAGCAGGCATGGCGGAGGCTGAGACTGAGTACTCCGAGGATAGGTCAAAGATCCAAGGATGCCGGAAGATTCTCGAGACCCTCCAGGGGGCTATTGAACAATTCCAATACAACCCCAGGTGACCTGCCCGCTGAGCCCACGTGCCCCAGAGCAGGCCCACAGCCTCGTGTCTTTTGATTTCTTAAGTAAACCGTAGCTTAAAAGCTCGGACTCAGGACTGGATTTCAGTTCTGCCTAGCTTTTCACCCCGACCTGACTTAGGCGGTTCACTTCTCTATGCCTCTATTATCTCAGGTGGGAACAGGACAGTGGCCAACTGTGCCTGCTCGTCATAGAGCACAGGGCGTGTTAAATGTGTTCACCTAAGTACGGTCTAGAAGAGAGCCATACAGAAATGGCACAGGGCTGCTTTAAGAAAAATACCAGAGACTCCAGCTCTTAAACACAGATTTCTTTGGCTGTTCTAAGGCCGAAAGTCCAAGTACTGGGCACTGATTTGGTGTCTTGTAGTCCTTTCCCATAAACACTTTCTTTGGGACCTGCAGGGGTGCTGTCTCCCAACTTCCCCACTCTCTACCACCACCACCACCCTAACTTTTTTTTTTTATAACGGTACAGTTCTATTTCAGAAGTTCCCACATCATGATCCGTTCATCTCTCTTGACCCCATATCTAGAAGCCATCAAAAAGTAGGGCGTTGACATGGATTTTCTTAGAACTAGAGCACCCCCCAAAAGCACAGAGACAGTGAGTCATACGCCTTTGCGTTATTTCAGGGTCCTTGGCTTTCATTCCTCCTTCGTGGGATTCTTCGACCTCAACCCTACTATTGTTATCTAGATAATGTGGAGTTGACATTTCTTGGGTGGGGGGGACATTTTTCTTAAAACATCTTTCAAAGTAGTGGGCACAAAGCCTGGGTTAACTGCTATAAGATGCAGTTTCTTCATAGGCAGAGCCCTCGGGGAGCCAGGTAATCGTTTCTAGGCAAGTCCAACACCGTGGTAGCTCCAGGTTGCTGGGGTGTGGGTAGGGGTGGGGAGGTTGACTATAGCTGGACCAGTCCAATAGTGGGCTTGACTCAGTGACGCAATCCTGCTAAGCCCAGCCTCCCTAGTGCAACTGTATTAAATAATAGGTACTTTGATCAAACTGAGTCAGAGTGCACACAGACCCTAACAAAGGTACTTAAAGACCCTGATATGTGTCAAAAGCACATCACAGTCAGTTCTTGGTAGACAGCAGTGGGGCGCTATGTATAATCTGTTCCTAAGAGTCCCTTTCTCTTCCGGATTTCTTGACATTCCACAGTGAAATAAGTCCCCAGCAACATTCCAGCCAGACTCAAGGGACTGACTGACCTCTGCCGAGTACTGTACTAACACACATTGACTAAGTCCAGGAACCACTAACCCCCCATAACAATTTTTCTTCACCCAAAAGTTCAGTGAACCAGGTTGGAGATCTGAAATCAGTGGGAGAAGCTGAACACTCCCCCAACACTCAGGGATCTGAGCATAGCTGGGTTAGGGCCTGGGAAGACAGCCATTCACACAAAGCCAGCTCAACCATGGTGAAGTAAACATTCTAGTTAGGAATCAACGGCAAACTAGTTAAGTCAGTGACCACATGAGTGAGGCAGCATTAACAGAAGAGACAGAAGCAAAGGGTAGCAGAGGAAATTGTGTGTGCATGTGCCATACCTCCAAGTCACCAAGCAGAAAAAAAAAGGGGGGGGGGAATTATAATTTTAGATATGGCTCTCAGAAATACTTCACTGTGCTGACATTAAGAAGAAACTGCAGGGAGGAGCCAGGCAGACATCTCTGGAGCCAAAACCTTGGCTGAGAGAAGGTGAAGGTAGGGAGTCTGGGTCTAGGAATACAGGAGGCCTTCTTGGCTGTAGCGTAGACTGGTGTAGTAAGGGGCTGCAGGGCAGGCCTGCTTTTCTCCTCACCCGGCTCCCGCACGGCTAGCTTAGTCCCAGAAATAATAACACACAAGTTATATTCATTTAAGCACTGCCTGGCCCATTATCTCTTAGAGAGTTAGTTACTGACTAACTCTCATATCTTGATATTAACCCATTTCTAATAATCTGTAGCACCACGAGGTGGTGGCTTACCGGAAAAGATTTAGCATGTCTGACCTGGTGGCTGGCTCCATGGCGTCTGCCTCAATTCCCTCTTCCCAGCATTCTGTTCTGTTTACTCCGCCTACCTAACTTTCTGTCCTATCAAGGGGCCAAGGCAGTCTCTTTATTGACCAATGAAAATAACACAATAGACAGATAACCCTCCTCCATCATTTCCCCTTTTTCTGTTTAAACAAAAAAGAAAGGCTTTCATTTTAACATAGTAAAATTACATATAACAAAACAGTTATCAAGCAAGAATTACAGTCACAATATTTATAACTATATCTTTATCATAATAATGGAAAACTATGACTATCCATTCTTCAACTCCATCAAAGACTCCAGAAGGATATATTACCTAAGTAAACAAGAAGTAAGCAACTTCCAAAACTCTAGAAATGACAGAGACATCTCGCTGCCTGGACAGTCACCCAAAGTTCCTCTGTATCGCTGGGGCATCCATTTTCGGCCTTCAGACCCATAATATCCAGACACATTTCCATGAAGCAGGAAATTTCAAAGGCAGTTCAGTCACTATCTGTTGTGTCCTGCAGAATGTCTCGCAGACTCTTTCATGAATCAGGAACCCCGAAAGATCATCTCACCTTTAGGCAAGTTCAGCAGTCCTCTCTCTGCAGGTTCTGTGTCCAGTTTATACAACAGTCCAGGCAAGAGCAGTTTCTTGCCCAAAATGGCTATCAAACTCCATAAGGAGCCTCTTCGATGCCCTTCTTCCTCTTGAAGTAGATTGGTGCTGCCAGGAGCAGACGTGTCTCATTGTCATGAAAAGTCCTAAGTTATTAAAACATTAAATGCCATGCTCTGTAGTCTTTGAAAGATATGAATGTCTTATCTGAAATATATCTGTGCACTTCTAGAAAATCAGACTAACATTACTACAAGCTTGACTATTATCGATATTATCCATTAACAACCTATATTTTCTAATTATACATTACATTTTTAAAATGAACTACACAATCACAATACATCAGTCAAGATCAGAAATATATATACATATAACAAAATTGACCTTAAAATCCATACCAATGAAATTATTCATATCTATATCATATCCCCCTTTAAATGTAAAAGAACATTTATAAACAATATTTGGGAATATGGACGTAGTTATTTCTCTCCAAACTTCTTCCTGCTGTATAGGGGCGCAGTTAATCAGGTCTTTCATGGTATAACCTGTCTGCCAGGTTCATCTCAGTCGGCAGTTGAGTGAAGAAATTTTTTGAGGGTGTTCACAGAAACCTTTCAGGAGGGCGTGGTCTATCATACCATATCGGGATAGAAGCAATCCACAGGGTCTCATCCTCTGTGAAAACAAAAGAAGAACCTCCTTTCCAAAGTATCATATTCTTAGATACAAATTCTGAAGTCAAGGTATTTTTAAAATATCTATCTTGGATTAGTTCAGCAGCATTTATAAACAAAAGTCTTTTATCAGCTGTTGCTCCTTCCTCAGCATTCAAACAATTTAAAGAGAGCATAATAGCATACAGTATCAAGATTTTCTGTGTATTTTCCATCTTTATGCAGCTTTATTTTTAACCTCTATTTTTTTTATTTTTACTTTTACTTTTTGACATAGGTTCTCTGTATATCTTTGTCCTGGAATAACTCTGTAGACCAGGCTGTCCTTGAACTCACAGAGATCTGTCTGTCTCTGCTCCCCAGTGCTGGGATTAAAGGCATGTGCTACCACACCTTGAACTCAGAGATCCTTCTGTCTCTGCCTCCCAGGCATTGGGATTAAAGGTGTGTACTACCACACCTTGAGGTCACAGAGGTCAATCTACCTCTGCTTCCCAAGTGTTGGGATTAAAGGTGTGTACCACCACATCCAACTACTTTCTTTCTTCCTCTTTTACCCTAAGAACTTTAACCTTTAGCCTGCATATATTTTTAACACATAGTAAACCATTTAGAGGTTTTCTTTGTCTTTGAACCTCTCTTTACTGTATCTCTCTCTCTTTTTTATGACCACATGAGTTTAAAACCGTGGCTTTGACGGTTAGACCCAGTCCATTTTTTAGCTTTCCAGACTCATATTAGAGGTACCATTGGAGCCTTTTACTGCCACAACTCTATGGCGTTTCAAGGTCCCTGCCAGCAAACAAGCTGGAGCATTCTGCTCACAGACCACACTCAGTCGGACTGCCTGCCTGAAAGAGTCAGAGTTTGCCCTGGCAGGACGGCCCAGAAAGACGGCATTTTAAAACAGCGCAGCGTTTTTCCTGCTACGACTGAAAACCGAAAAGCATGCGTTCAGCTTTTCATCAATACCATTTAAGTGTTTCGCAGCAGGACCTCTTAATGAGCTACAAAGTTTTGCAGTTAAGGCTGAGTCAGGAAGCCTCTCTTAAATGAGAGCATTGCTTGCCTCTAGCAAGCAGAACAGACCCGAGAAATTGCTGCCACCAAGAAAACATGCTTTACTCTATTCTTTCCCAAACTTTCTTAAGCTTTCTGTGGATTCAGTTATCCACGTTGGCGCCATCTGTAGTGAGGGGCTGCAGGGCAGGCCTGCTTTTCTCCTCACCCGGCTCCCGCACGGCTAGCTTAGTCCCAGAAATAATAACACACAAGTTATATTCATTTAAGCACTGCCTGGCCCATTATCTCTTAGAGAGTTAGTTACTGACTAACTCTCATATCTTGATATTAACCCATTTCTAATAATCTGTAGCACCACGAGGTGGTGGCTTACCGGAAAAGATTTAGCATGTCTGACCTGGTGGCTGGCTCCATGGCGTCTGCCTCAATTCCCTCTTCCCAGCATTCTGTTCTGTTTACTCCGCCTACCTAACTTTCTGTCCTATCAAGGGGCCAAGGCAGTCTCTTTATTGACCAATGAAAATAACACAATAGACAGATAACCCTCCTCCATCAGACTGGGGTGAAACAGAAGAGAGACAGCCAGATTCCAGGGTCTTAGATTGCCTCAAAGACTTCAACTTTTATTTCCAAGGAGGTGGGAGGCCAAGAGGGTACTGACGTAGAGTCCCGACATTCTCTGACTTACCTATCTATTGGCTTGCTCTGCTGTTTTGATAACAGACTATAACAGGGTCAAGGGCACAGGTGGGGAAACCAGTTAGGGGACTTTTATAATATCTATCAAGGAGTATGGCCATGGGGACTTGCTATGAGGGCCTGAGTGTATCTACAGCCATGTACAAAGCTGAGCACAGTGAAGCAAATCTGTAAGCCCAGCTCATGGGTGGAGGTCCCAGGTGCTCACTGCCAGCCACTGGTCTAGCTGATATAGCTAGAAGCCGGAATTCATCAAGTGGTCCCATTTCAAAAAAATAAGGAGGCACACAATAGAGGAAGACGCTCAACACTGACTTCTGGCTTCCACATGCACACATGTGAAGGCAAGTTCACTTTCCCATGCTCACACACAAGCAGATAAGCAGATAATGTTTGTGGAATGGTGGTCATGTGGTCACTGGAGAACAGGAGGCAGTCCTTGGTGGAGCTGAAGATGTGATCAGATTCTAATTACTCCATTAAAAGGGATTGGTCAAGTTTACTGATGGACTGCCATGCTTAGGACAGGCTCCAAGGTTTCTGACTTGAGTAGCTGGAAAAATGGGGTTGCAATTAACTTTGTTGATAAAGGGAATGTGAGCAATAGGATGTGGTGATGTGATAAGTTCACCTTGGGATGCAGAATATCAGCAGTGACTGTTAAAACATCTGTTTAAGCAGTTCAGTAGTGAGGCCTACAGGTTAGACAAGAGGTCCAGTTTGCTAAATCAATTTGGAAATAATTTGTAAAATGATGCCGTGTTAAGTAAACTATAAGATTTGGTGATATCAGCCAGGAAATACATATATAAATTTATATATTATATACATATATATTGATTTTTGATTTGATATAATATATATCAAATATATCTTTGAAACAGAAAACAATAAAAGAATATTTTCCTTAAATAACATTGAGCCATTCACCACAGTGAAAATTTAGCACCTCTAATGTCATCTTCATTGACTAATTCGTTAACTAGCATTTGTTAGGATGGACTATTCTAGGGCTCAGTGGGATGTGTTGCTGCAGTCTATTAATAAATATTCATGGGTCTGTTTCGTATAAGTTAGCATATTAATTTTGTGTCTAATTTATTAAACATAATTGTTATCTCCCAAGACTATGCTTTATGCATAACGAGCAACCCATTATTTGGGAGAATTGCACAGACTATAAATAAGGACTGTGTAGGAACCACTTAGCTAAAGTCTTGGGATATGGGCTTCCACTCTAGGCAGTGCTGTTAGCATCTAAAATTAGAGCTACTTCAAATTTGAAGAGAAGCTGAAGAATGAAGCTTCATATTTTGTTTAGATTCTGGATGAGCCAGATCTTTCTAAATCAATCATACAAGAAGTTAAGGCTGGGGCGGGGACCTTACACTCCCAGATCTGTCCCCCACCCCTGGTTTACAGTTTTAGATGAGTTATTTGCCTTTGTTAAACCTTAGTTTCCGCAGCTTTGAAACAAGATGTTGGAAAATTACTGGAAGAAGAAAAAGTGTAGATTAAAGCATACATCTCAACAAAGCCTCTGGGGCAAGTTACTCTATAAATAAGTGTATTGTTCTTAAACACTCCAGAGGGTTTATGTGTAAAATTAAATATGTTATCAATGTCCTGTTATAGTTACAGAAGGAATAACCAAACATATTATGCTTTTTTCTAAACCATAACCTGAAATAATATTTTGATAATAAAAACTATTCACACACAAAATTATCCACATTCTATAAAACTACTGCTCAAATAAAGTGGGGTTTTTTTGCCTAAAATAGGAAGGAATAAAAGAACATAAATGTCAAGCCTAAGGGAAAATGAAGTTGAATAGAGAAAAGAAGCCACTTAGCATTGGGGGATGGTGAAAGATTACAGCTCTAAACTGGAAGAAGAATAACAGGAGGTCCCTTAAATGTACAGTGTGCAGCCTATAGAAAATCAGGGTATGTCCAGATGATGGGTTCTATCTGTTACATTGGTGCAGCACCCAGGGTTTGGACACTTTAGAATTCCCCCCTGACTAGGATAAATACTTATTTGGAGACAGCATGGGAGACGCTAACAGTTTCAGGCTAGTAATGGCGAAGAGACTTGACAGAGGTTGTCAGCAGTGCTGGTCTGTAGGGAAAGCTCACCCACTCGCTAAGGAACACCACAAAGTTAAGTCGGGCCGCAGCTCCTTACTGAGCAGGATCTTTTTGCTGTCTTGGCTGCTGTGTTTTTCAGTTGGCCTTTACCATGGCCATGGAATACTAAGACGCAGTTTGAGAACTCCAGGATTGCGCAGAGTCCTCCTTGACTCCATGTACAGCAAACACCCAGTCACCCCTTGATAATCAAATTTCAGTCATTTCGTGCAGGAGAGTGATCCCAATTTTATGCCTTCAGTTCAGTGGCCTAAGGATCGCAAAACAGCCAAGATCCCCGACTCCCAATGTCGTCACCGTTTCTACAGGGATGCTTATAGTCTGTCCCTATTCTTAAAAGTTCAACCATGTAACTCCTCCCAAGATGCTCCTGCCACCAGTCTTTTGCCTTCCTGGCCATCCATGCTCATAAGTTAATCTAGATGTCTACTCCAGGTGCTTCATCCAGAAGGAAGCGGCAGACAAACAGTTGCTCCAAATGTTAACAGCAGGAGAATATTCCTTCTTAGCTCTCACTCGTGATCACTTCTGGGTGGCTCTGCAGGACTGTACGAGCCTACCATGCGGCGACAGGTCCATCTGTTAATTGGGCTTGAGATTTTCCTATTCAGTCAGCTGCTTATGTCTCACAAGGACACAGAATGCATGTAGTCTAGAAGAGTTCTTCAGCCTTTCCCAGTTTTTTATGTATGTGACACTTGTACAAAGTATAGAGTTGACATTCTGTACACTAGTCAGCTATAACCCAGCCTCCTATGATGCGACACAACCAGATTCAGGTCATGTTTTTATTGCAGAAATGCCACAAGGAAGAGCTGTTCTCTCTTCAGGGATGCAATGTTGATAAAACTGTTCAATTAGCTACCGTTAGTAACAATGACCTTGAGCTGAGTTTGGTGGCACAGGCCTTTAATCCCAGCACTTGGGAGGCAGAGGCCGGTAGGTAGGTCTCTGTGAGTTCAAGGTTAGCCTGGTCTACAGAGTGAGTTCCAGGAGAAACCCTGTCTGGAAAAACAAACAAACAAACAAACAAGCAAACAAACAAAAATCATACTGGTCTTGTCCAGTTAGTGTCTTCTAAGGCTCTCTAGCTCAAATGAACCTTTCTTCTTGTTGCATTGCATTTTGTCTTGTTGGTTTATTATTTCCTTTACTTAAATGAACTTATACTGACTGTCCTCAGCCATCATGAATGATTTTCATCTCAATTGCTCACCCTTGTGGAGCTTGTTAAGTACTGGTTCTGTTTTCACCATGCTTGTATACTTTTAAGGGTCTTCTATATTTTGTTCAATTTCTATTCATCACATCAACACAAATCTCCTTAACTATTCAGTTTCTTGTAATTTGATACCTCCAATGGATTATATTTATTCAGTGCATTATAATTTAGTACTTACTTTTACTTTGATGCCCATATTGTCCTCAATATGGCCAGTGGGATTCTTTTCGTCCAGATTCTTCTTTGTTCTCTCATAGCCCTCATATAACTCTTATGATCGTTTATCGAGTATTTGTTGATTTTTCTCATATGAAAATGTTATGGTTTCATTTTACACTTGTTTGTGCATAATTTTATGCTTTTATACCTCTCTCAAATTACTCTCCTTCCTGAGGGACATGATTCCTTTTAGGGGTGGATAACATTTACCAAGTAGTACCTGGACTCGCGGGATGCTCATTGCTACTGGCGTTTCACTCTTGTAGGTCCCTTAGTCAGGTATAATTAGAAACAAATGTATATGTAACTAGATGATACATGTTCACACACATATGCACATACATTCACCTGTAACTATTTGTAGACCTAAGTATATAATATATATATATATATATACAGATACATTCATACATGCATTTATTTGTAAAACCGTGACCTTATACCAATTTTTCTAGTTTTGTTCCACTGTCTTGGGGTACATTTGTTGTAGAAAGGCCACTTGTTGGTTCCTGGCTACTCAACCTTGAAATAATCACACAGAAACTATATTATTTAAATCACTGCTTGGCCTATTAGCTCTAGCTTCTTATTGGCTGTTACATATTAATTTAACACATTACTATTAATCTGTGTATCGCCATACCGGCTAAAGTTCCAGTGTCTGTCTCAGATGAGGCTACATGGCTTCTCTCTCCTGACTCCACCTTCTTCCTCCTGGCATTCAGTTCATTTTACCCGCTTACCTGTGTTCCCTGCACAGACCCAAAGCAGTTTATTTATTAACCAATGGTATTCACAGCATACAGAGGAGAATCCCACATCATACTTTCTAGCCTATTCATTTTCTACACTTATTATTTTTTCAGAGACTGAGAAACTTCACTCCATCATCTTTAATACACTTACTTCTTCATCCAGTATTCCCAATTCTGTAGTCATCCCTGGCTCTCTCCTGTCTCCTCTTGTGCCTCCTCATCAGACCTACCTTCTTAACTACTGGGCCCACTGGCCTTCTCTGGTTGCTCCCAAGTTTTTTTGCTTGTTTGATTGTTTTTTAGTCATCCTCTTGTCATTGTCTACCTTGTTGACTTCTCCATGATGAGAAGTTAAGAGGACCGAGAAGGAAAACTAAGGTGGAAAAGAGGGGAAGTACCAACTATTTTAGGGGCTAGAACTGTGAGCAGACTTCAGCACACGATACTGTGTATGAACGCATGATGCTTAGATCATTAGTTCGGACACAGATTTTGGAGGTTAAAAAGGAAGACTGAATTTAATTATTTTTGATGAGGAGAGATATCCAAGTCCTTGGTGGAAAGATAGGAACACAGCATAGATTTTAGCAAGATACCTCAGGAGACAATGAACATGATAGATTAAAAAATGATCATTTAGGACTGGAGAAATGGCTTAGCTGGTTAAGGCCCTTACTACCAGGCCTGAAGACCTAAGTTCAATACCAGGGCTCACATGTCAGAAGAAGAAAACCCACTCCTACGGGTGACCCTTTAACCTTCACATGTGGGTGGTCGCATGTACATATGTGTATAAATAAATAAGTGAATAAATGAAAACGTAAAATTATTAAAATTGAAAGGTTTAGACGTTTATGGCGCTGTTAGGAAAACTCGCCATGGTTATCTAAATTTAAAGGCACACATTTGAAATGTCATGACTTTTCGTTTTGTCTTAAAATTGTCTCATATATCATGTGAGAACTTTTAAGCTTCTAAAATACATTTTTCTCAGAAAAACAGTTCATCATCAATAGTTGTCATCTTTGAAGTATAAAGAATAGTTTCCTGAAATTCTGTCATTGCTGAAAGTTGCTTTTCTCCTACATTTTGTAAAGCCTTTAATGTTTAATTTTTATTGTCTAGCTTGTTCATTTAAATAGTACAGTATAATATCATAGTTAATCTTACAGAGTCATGATACTTTATAGGTGCTTTTTATTAATTATTTTCAGAGTTGGTTATAGATTTCATAGGGGCAGAGCCTTAAATACTGAATATTGATGATTATTTCATTGATTCCCATAAATTGGTCTTAAGGAGAATATTCTATACTGGCTGGTTTTGAATGAGCAATTGTTGTAGTTCAGTCCCCAGTGTTGGAATTACAGGTGTAATCTACCACACTCACTGGTCTTTCTGGCTCAAGTGCTTGTCAGGGGCTGTTTAAAACAATGCCCTGTTCAGTCACTTATAGGTTTTCCTGTCACTGTTCCTGCTCCTTGGATGACAGCATAAGTCCCCAGAGCCAGAAACAAGTGACTCCATCAAGACAGCATCCTGAGCCCCATTTCCATTTATATTGGGGATTCTATCTCATCCCCAGTTCCTACAAGTGACATCCCAAGTTCCCAGGGGTGACATGGAAGACCCAGATAGGTATCCACATGTGGGAAATTAAACTCAAGGAGAGGTTTCCGGAGATTGTGAACCACTGTTGCAAAATGAGTGGTGGGCTGCTTCCCATTGCCTGGCTCCTAGCTAGCTTTACCCAAAATAATTACATGGAAACTGTATTAATTTAAACACTGGCCCATTATATCTAGCCTCTTATTGGCTAACTCTCACATCTTAATTAACCCATTTCTAATAATCGGTATATCACCACGTGACTGTGGCTTACCGGGATGAGTCTAACCTACACCCATCTCGGAGAGGAGAGCCATAGCATCTGCCTGACTCTGTTTTCTTTCTCCCAGCATTCTGTTAGGTCTACTCCATCTGTCTAAGTTGCTATCCTATCAAAAGGCCAAAGCAGTTTCTTTATTTGAGCAATGAAAGTAACACATAGACAGAAGGCCTTCCTACTCTAAGCCACTATTTTTGTAAAGATTAATTTATTAATTTTTGTGTACGTGTGTGTAGAAGTGTTTGGCCTTCATGTGCATAAGTGTGTGTGCCTGATTCTTAGAGAGATCAGCAGATAGAGCCAATACTCCTGGAGCTGAAGTTACTAATGGTTTTTTAGTAGCCATATGGGTGCTTGGAACTAACCCAGGGTCCTCAGCAAGGCCATAAGCATTTTTATCTATCAAGCATCTCTCCGGTATGGTCACTGTTTTATATAAGTAACAAGATTGCTTCCTGCTAGGGGGACGATGCTACCTCATTCTTCAAGGTTACTCTCTAAAAATATAACTTAGAAGGGACCTATAGAATGACTTCTTGGCATCTCCTAAGAGAATATGCAGGAATGAGGAGGGCTTGTAGAGATTTCTAGAACACTGTGTCAGTGAGAAAAACACACAAGCTCCTAAGCTGAACTAAACTAAATCTAAAACATAATTTCTTCTGGCCAAAAAAAATCAGTAATTTTAATTAAAATCAGATGCTTCATTTCTGTCTAGCTACTGCTTAAGATAAGGTTTGTCATCATAATATTGATGTGCATGGAAGCACAATTGAGAACTTAGTGGGATTAATTGAAAATCATTGTTATGAGTATTAAATTTTAAATTTCAAATGAGCTTTTGATAGTTGAATACTGCTGTGCTTTCATTGTTTTCTTCAAATATGATGAACAAAATGTGATGTTTGAAAACCTGACAGTCAGCCACACATGGTGGTGCACACTTTTAATCCTAGTGCTTGGGGGCATAGACAAGTGGATCTCTTTGAAACAGAGGCCACCCCGATCTACATAGTAAGTTCCGGGACAACCAAAGCTACATAATAGAAAGACCATTTCTCAAAGAAAGAAAGAGAGGAAGAAAACAACAGAGAGAAAATGTGGTGATGGTAGCAGTATAATAACTCCCCTCAGCACCATTGCCAACACTATTCCTCTAGGGCTCACTGTGCACCAAGCACCACACCAAAGTGATTCTAAAATTAATACACTCAGTCTATCAATGACCCTATGGACCCTGCACTCTTGTTATCCATAAGAAGAAACTCGGGGCATGCTGGAAAGATGCTGGCTCAGTGGCTAAGAGAACTGGCTGTTCTTCCAGAGGACTGGGTTTGGTTACCAGTATCCACGCAAAGGCATACAACTGTAACTCCAGATCAGATCCCTCTTCCAACCTCTTCTAGAACTAAGCACGAACATGGTACACAGACATACAGAAGGCAAAACACCCATATGCATAACATTAAAAGAAAAATAGAAGAGTAAATTAAGGCAAGGAAAAGTTAGCTAATTTCCCTGAAGTCACGGAGTTACAGGTCAGTCAGGATGCTTCCACTGTGGCAGGCAGAAACTGCCTACAGGAGCTACCTATAATGTGACAATACAGGAAGAGCAGAGGTGTGGCAGGTTTCAGAACTAGATAGCTCTTCAGCGAGACATCTACAGCTCTGCCCCTGCGCAAGAAGAAAGGGAAGGCCACTGTGCCCCTAGCCCCATCTGCCCCCACTTCTCAGCAGAGGAGTAAGAGGACTGTCTACTCCTTGCATCAGAGCCTCTGTTTCTATGGGATTTTCTTGACTCGCTTGCTTGCATCCATCCTTTCTTCCTTCTTTCCCCTCTCCTCCCCGTCCCTCCCTCCGCCTCAGCGGACAGTTTAGAAACAAAAAGTTGTGATAAGTTTGATCAAATTGATGTGTGCATGCAGAACGAGAGTTTTCTTTCCAACTTTTTAAGACGCTTGTCATTATGGAGCCGAGGAGGAAATGTACAAAGGCTGGCTCCTGGCCGCTGCAGATGCTTTGGGAGTAGAGTTTGCCAATCAGGAACACAATTGGTGATCATCTAAAGCAGGGCTCAAGCCTTCTGGCTTTAGAGCCTGTTGGAGTTTCTTCAAAGTGTTGACGACTTCAAAAGGCTTTGGTTTATGTTCACTGTATCTATAAATAGTTGTCATAGTCAAAATTAAAAAGTAGAAATTAAATGTATATTTATGATAACTCCTTTAGTATAGTGATAAAAGTCACGTGTTAATATAAATAACAAACTTTAATGACAGTGTAACCATATTTTTCAGAACTCAAGTTTTAAGGTGAAAGTGTCACAGTTTTTGCCAATCTTTTCTCTGACTGTCTTAGAGGCAGGCGGCTGATTCATCTTAGCTGCTTCTGCATTCTAGCGACCACACAGCCTGGAGCCACAGCACACTCCTGCGAACTTTTGTGAGAGAGTTATAGGGAGAAGGAAAAACTCCTAATACTACTATGGAAAACTAAGTTTCCTCTTGTGATTTCTCCCAGAGACTGCTCTGGAACTGCAGGTGTTCTCAGATCACACCAGGATAATCTCCATCTTGACATACTTCTGTTAGATATGACTATGCATAAATAAATCATCTCTAGCAATAGCACAGGATAAGATATTAAGATAATAGACTTAAGTACATCATATCTCAGAAAAGTAGAGAAGGCACACAGAGATGAGGGTGTCACAGTGTAGGGGGTCTGATAACCAGGCCAAGGTCAACTCATCCATGACCAGATATTCCAGAAGTTTCTTTGTTGAATAATCTCTTGCAGTGTTGCAAATATAATCAAATTTACTGCCAAATGTGTGCTTACCTTTTTCTAAGGAAATTTGGTATCTCTATTCTCTTTCTAGACTTACTATTTCAGATAATTTGAAGATTGGTTTTTTCACTTCAGACCATGCTACTCAGACAGATTGCAGTGAAATTTTGCCATTGAAAGATTTGACTCAGTCAACAGAAAAGTTAATGCAGGTAAATCTGGGTGTAACTTCTAGGATAACTTTGTGTGTTATTTGTCTTTAGGGGCTAATTGTTTTGTTTGAGGAGGGAGTTGTGTACTAGAAATCAAACCAATGCTTTATGAATGTAATAAAAAGCACTTGTCATTAAACAGCACCCCTACACATGTGGTTTTATGCTGTGGGATTCCCCTCTGTATGGTGTGAATATATTTTATTACCATTGGTTGATAAAGAAGCTGTTTTGGCCAATGGCTTATCAGAGTAAAGTCAGGCAGGAAATCTGAACAGAGATATAGAGAGACAATAGGTAGAGTCAGAGAGACACTGTGTAGCTGCTAAAGGAGACAGATGTGAAAACTTTACCAGTAGGCCACAGCCTCATGGTGATACACAGATTAATAGAAATTGGTTAATTTAAGATGTAAGAGCTAGCTAGAAATACACCCAAGACATTGGCCAAACAGTGTCATAATTAATATAGTTTCTGTGTGATTATTCTGGGTGGCCGGGAAAAGAACAAGCAGTCTCCACTTACAGTTTTATACATCTTTTAGTGACAAAACCAAATTGATTGAGATGGTCTCAAAACATTAAGGTCTTTGAGGAACTTAGCAGAATGACACTTTTTAAGCTTTAAAGATTTATTCTTAATTTTGTGTATATGTGTGTTTTGCCTGCATGTGTGCCTGTGCACTGCCTATGTGCCTGGTGTTGTCAAAGGTCAGAAGAAGGAATCAGATCCCCTGGAACTGCAGTCACAGTTATGAGCTAGCAAGTGGGTGCTGAGAACTGAAGCCAGTCCCCTGCAAGAACAGTCAATGTTCAAGCCCCAGCTGTACGTTACAACTGATCTAAGTTATGGTCCATACTTGTCATGTTTCTATCTTACATATGTGAGTCTGTTCAGTGAAATTTCTCTGCTTTTGACATCTGTGAATATTCTCTGCTTATGATACATTAAGAAAAGTAGAAAGTATTTTACCTTTAGATAAATGAAGACAATAAGATACTGAATGACTTTTCAGTGGTCTAGCTTTGTCAAATCTTATCATTTCCCTTGGATTTTTTGAAATTGAATGAGAATAGAGTATTTCATAAATATAAGATATTGAGTTATTAAGACTACCACATGAATTGAAATACTGCGATAAATTGCCTCAGGTGCCTTATTTTTATTTTTCATCTATTTGGAAATCATTCCATATCTATACATAAAGATCTTCCATGTAGTTGAATACAGTAGCACATACCTGGAATCCCAGCTAATCAGGAAGCTGAGACAGGAGGGACCTGCCCAGGCAACTTCATGAAACACTGTGTCAAAAATTAAATTCAAAAGAAAAAAAAGGAAGAAAAACAAAAATCAAAACAACAACTGAGGAGAAAGCTTAGTGAGACAGAGTACTGATCCAATTTGTGAAATGTCCTGGGTTCAATATCCAGTGTCTCGTTTATTTCACAACTAAGTCACAAGACGCACATCACATTGCATCTGTATTGACTGACATTTTGGTAGTGTCTAATCTTTACCTATGATGAATAATCCTGCATGAATTCAAGCACCAGTAAATCTGTGGCGTAAATTCTTAAAAGGGAGTTTGTGAGTCAGAGGGTACACACATGAGTCACTTTAAAGGCCATTGCCAAGTTGCCCTGCTGAAAGACTGCAGTAGTTTGCACTATTAAGAGCTTTTGAAGGTGTCGCCTTGACACATGCTTGACAATTTGTTGTCTTTGTTTAGAATGACATATTTTGGGGCACTATTTTTATAAGTTTCTTCCTCAGTAGCTTTGTGTGCCCAAACTAATTTTTAGTCAGGAGGATTTAGATGGCAGTGGTGAGGGGTAGCTTTGGGAATCTTCTCTAGGACACGGTTCACAAGCACTGACTTGCCTGCTCTTGCCTCCTCTTCTGGCTCCTCCTTCCCACATAGCCCTTTCTTCTGCCCCAGGAGTTTATCTAATTCTAATCACATCCCTGCATTCCCACCTGTAAACACCATAGTCACGCTAAGGTTTCATTCTCTTAATGTTTCATGACGGAGATTAAATTTCAACATAAGTTTTGGAAGGAACAGGCCATACTCAAACCATACCACTCCACTAGCATATATTAATTTTGAAATTAAACAGCATTTTGAAAACCTACATGCCATGAGAGAGAATTGTTGTACTGCTCCAATAAGCCATACCTGAGAGATGATCTTCAAAGGTAAGTCAGGCACCTTGGTCTAACGTTCCAAATTAAGGAATGTGTTGGAATATTGGCACACAGGGCCTGACTCTCTACACTGACAAAAGATTTTTATTTTGTAGATGATCACATCACTTCAGGTGGATTTTGGGTTCCTCAAAGATTTGGTTCAACTGAAGTTTGAGGACCGACTTAAAGAGGAGTCTTGGAAAATTATCAATGTGCTTCAAGACAGGATTTTAGAAATGAAAAAATATTACCAGCAGGTAGGTGCACCCTCATTTTCTCTGCTGTGTGAGTGGATCCTGTGTGATGTGCGCAGGCTGTGGAGGCGGCCACTTATCAGAGCAGCTGCGCTGTCTGAGATGTGTCTCCAGGAGCTACACTGTCAGGAACTCGGGTGAACTCTTCGTGTGTGACCGCAGGAGTCCTCACACTTTCCTTGTACAGTGGTATGATTGTTATGATAGAGAAACAGGTTAATTTGCTCACAATTGCCAATCTGGCAACAGAACTTTAGATTCTCTGCCAGATACTTGCTTTTGAATGCTTTTTAACATATAGTACTTTTGTTTATTCTTCGTTAATTTCATGCATATGTACAATGTGTTTTAGTGATGTCTGTCCCCAACCCCTCTCTCCAACTCCCCCAGACTTTCCCCTAACACATGCCCACCCTACTTTCATGTCTTTTTTTCTTTTTATTAAATAAAATCCACTAGTGCAGTCTGTATGAATATGTGCAGTCTATTATGGTCATAGAGCCAAAAACAATGGTTTCCTTGCCCCAGCATCCACCAGTTATCAATAGCTCCTCGGCCAGGGGTGAAACCTCATGAACCCCTCCCCTTCTACATGGGAATTACTGACTGACTTGAAATAATATGGTCTTGTTTAGGTAACCATAGCTACCACAAATCCATGACTATGGTGGTCATGTTGCATGCAGAAGACCCCAGCATCCCTCCACATTCTCTGGTGCTTACGCTTTTTCAGCTCCCTCTTCTGCATTTCCCATGAGCTTTGGTGAGGGGAGGGGGTTGTAGATGTCTTATTTAGGGCTGAACATTTACTTATTCTCCTCACATCTACCGCTTGTGGGCCTCTGCCTTGACTTACTCCAGTGAAAGAAGAAAGCTCTGACCAAGGTTGAAAACATCACTAATTTTGGATATAAAAATAAATATTTAGAAAGCCTTATTTGTTAGGCCACTGGGGCTTTGTTAGAAGGCAGTTTGACAACATGTCTGTTTAACAAAACAGTAGTTGTAGTAGGAGGGTAGGTTACCCACTTCTAGGGCTATATGACCTCAGAAATTATTTCACTATTTTGTGTGTGTGGGTGTTTTCCTGTGGGTATGTCTGCTCCCTGCACGTGACATCTGGTGCCTATACAGAAGAGGATATTGAATCCACTGAAATTGGAGTTATAGAGATTTTGTGAGCATCTTTGTGGGTTTGGGGAATCAAACATTAGTCCTCTGGAAGAACAGCCAGTACCCTTAGCCACTGTGCTATCTCTTTAGGCACAAGTCAGGGCTTTTGCTCAAGATTATGGTACCTGGAATAGATTTTTTCCTGTGGAACAGGCTTCAGATTCAATCAGAAAACAACTGATGATCCCCAGAGCAGTTCTGCTGTGATGACAGCTTGGTCACATCTTGCCTGGCATGTCAGTGTTAGACCTGCAAGGTCAGCTGCTTGGCATGTCCACTGATGACTTTGTGCCCCCAGTGGGCTGCATAGTGTCTTTGGCATTATGAAAGCTAAACAGCAGGGAGGAAGTTCCCAACTCTGTTTCAGCTTTATCTTTCTACACATGAAGCCAAAGTGTTTCGTGTTTCCAGGAGTGAGGTACTAACATCTAGTTGAAAGGGTAAGTCAGAGCAATGGCGGTAGCCTGTGTTGTCCTGGAGGTCTCTGGAGCCTGACTGGCCAGTAGATCAGAGGACAGTGTCCCATTGCTGGCATTGGGATTGTCACTTAATAATTGTCCACTGAGGGGCTGGAGAGATGGCTCAGCGGTTAAGAGCATTGCCTGCTCTTCCAAAGGTCCTGAGTTCAATTCCCAGCAACCACATGGTGGCTCACAACCATCTGCAATGAGGTCTGGTGCCCTCTTCTGTCCTTCAGGCATACACACAGACAGAATATTGTATACATAATAAATAAATATTAAAAAAAATAATTGTCCACTGATACAGGGTACCTTCATCCAAATTTCTTCTTTAAGCATGCACATACACACACACATACACACGAGGAGGGGGAATGGGTTCTTCACTTCTTCACACATTCTTTTGTTTGGTTAAGCCACTTCCCAACATTCCTGCCTGATTCCCCATGCCTCTGCTCAAGCCTTTAACCCACAGAATCCCCTACTCAACTTTATGGGGTTTTATTTTGAGATTACAATATAATCACAACATTTCCCCCATCTTTTTCACCCTTCAAACCCTTACATACACCCCTTTCTACTCTACTTCAAATTCATGGCCATAGGTAGATAGATAGATAGATATAGAGATATATATGTATATATGTGTGTGTATGTATATATGTATGTATTTCAGGGCTGGCCATTTGACACCAGACAGCCAATTGGTGTGCTTTTGCCTGGGGAGGGCCACCTCTCCCACTCTCAGCTTTCCTGGGTTGCCTATGGTCTTGGGTAGGGTTGCGGCCTCATAGTCTTTTCTCACATCCAGTTTTGTCCATTGGTCTCAACCTCATCCAGCTCACTTTTAGACCATCATGTTGGTGAACTGGCACTGCATTTCTGTCACATGTGCTCTGCATTCTCTCCCCAACTGAAGTCCTCTTCCCCTCTTCCTACCATGTGCCCTCTCTAGCTTCCTAGCCACTGCAGACACTACAACTTGAAAACACAAATAAAAACATTCAAAGATAAGCCAAGATCCACATATGAGATTTTTAATGTTATTTATCTTCCAGGGCCTAAGTGACTTCACTTACTGTATTTTTCAGTTTCATCCACTTTCCTGTAAATTTCATTTTTGCAGCTAACTAAAATTCCATTCTGTAGATGTAGCATATTTTCAGTATCATTCATCAGTTGATAGATATTTAGGGTCATTCCATTTCCTAGCTGTTTTTTATAGAGCAGCAATGAACACAGATGAATGAGGATGTGCCCACGAGTGGTTCAGTTCGATTATGTGACAGTTGTAATTTCAGCTTTGTGAGAAACCTTCACCCTGCCTTACAAAGAAGCTGTACCAATTTACACTTTCACCATCAGTATGGAAGTGTTCTTGTCCCTTACCCTCAACAGCTTTTTTTATCTTTTGCTTACTTGGTGATAGCCATTCTGACTAGAGTGAGGTGGGATCACAAAATAGTTTTAATTTGCATTGCCCTTAATGGCTAACAATGTTGAAGATTTTTAAATGTCTATTATCTATTTGTGGTTTTTGCTATTTTGAGAGCTTTCTGTTCTGTTCCATAGCCCATAGTCCAGTTTTTAAAATTGGGTTGCTACCGTAATGTCTAGTTTCCTGAAAGTTTTTTATTTGTTTTGTTTTGTAAATTCTAGATCCTAAAGTCTGCTGGATGTACAGCCAGCAAAGAATTTCTTCTGCTCTGAAGACTGCCTCTTCACTCAATTAATTTACAGTTTTCTTTGCTCTTTAGAAACTTGCAGTTTTATGTGGTCGCATTTGTCAATTATCGGTCATATTTCTTCAGAGAATGAAGTTCCTTCTGCTCAGAAAAACCTTACCCATGCCCATGTCTTGGTGTGCACACTGTTTCCTCTAGCAGTTTCAGACTGACAGGTCTTTTGCTTGATTCATTTGAAGTTGATTTTTGTACAGGGTGAGAGACAATAAAGGGGTCTAGTTTCATTCTTCCATGTGCCAGTATCCGGTGTTCCCAGAATCTTTTGTTGAAGATGTTGTCCTTTGACACAATGTATATTTTTAGTGAGTGCCTTCAAAAAAAGTTAGTCAGCTGTAGTTGTTAAATCTCAGTTTTCTAACCTATTCTATTGATGCACAAATCTGTTTTTGTCCAGTACCGTGCTGTTTGCCTTACTGTGCCTCTGTAAAATGAATTGACACCAGTCATGGTGATACCTCCAGTTGTATTCCTTTTGCTGAGGATTGCTTTGACTACCCGGAACTTTTGTGCTTCCATATGAATGCTAAGATAGTTTCTTTCTATAACTGAAAGGAACAATGATAGAACTTTGGTTGGGATTGCAGTGACTGAGTTTGTTTTCATTTGGACAGCCATTTTTGTTGTATTGATTCTTCCAACCCATGAGCACAAGAGTAGTTCTGTCTTCTACTGTCTTCCTGAGTTTTCTTCTCCCGTGCTTTAAGTTTTCATTGTAGAAGTCTTTCAATACCTAGGCTAGCTTTTTTCCAAGTTTCGGCTTTTCTTCCTTCCTTCCTTCCTTTCTTTTCTTTTTCATTGTTATTTGTTTGTTTTGAGACTACTGTGACTGAAATTACTTATCTTATTTCTTCTCAATATTTTTGTCATTGGAATATAGAAAGCTATTCATTTATGTATGATGATTCTAGGAGTTTTCTGCTGAAATCTTTACTATTTCTTAGATATAGAATTATATCATTGGCAAATAAGGATATTTCAACTTATTTTCTACTTTTATCCCTTTTAAAAATTTATTATTATTATTATTATGATTTATATGTCTGTGTGAATGTTTGTACACACATGGAGGTGGGTACCTACAGAATGCAGAAGATGGTGTCATATTCCTTAGAGCTGGAGTTACAGGGGTTTGCAAACCAACTAATATGGGTGCTGTGATCTGAACTCTGGTCCTCATAATTGAGCAACAAGAGCTCTTAACCACTAAGTCATCTCTCTAGTTCTTATATCACTTTTATTTGCTTCTCTTGTCTTATTACTGTAGATAGACTTCCAGTACTGATTAAATAAAATGGAGAAAGTAGAAACCCTGGTCTTGTTCTTGACTTTACTGAAAACTCTTTGAGGTTTTTTAACGTTTAAAGTATTTAGATTATATTAAGTAGATTTGTTGGTGTACAAAAAGAGTTCCACAATAGCCTGGAAAAGAGTATAACAAAGGTTTATTTATTTGGGAATAAACTCATAGTAAGGGTAGCAATCCACAGTCTTCTATGTGTGCTGGAACCGAATCCAGGAGCCAAGAGAGGTGTACATGCTTTTCTTCTGTACTTATAGTATATGAGACCACGCCCAAAGTGGGCTGGTATCTAAAAGGCTATTGGCTGAAGGAGTTCACACAGCACCTCCCCTTTTGTCAAAATAAGAGAGTTATAAGCCTAATATAAAACTATATACAATAAGAACAAATTTCAAGTATTGTCCAGGGAAAGGAAGAGGCAAAAATCATATGTTGAAGAAAGACCACTTGTTGGTTCCTGGTTGTTCAGTAGCTCTGAAATAATCACACAGAAACTATATTATTGAAAACACTGCTTGGCCCATTAGCTCTAGCTTCTTATTTTCTAACTCTTACATTTTAATTTAACCCATTTCCATTAATCTGTGTATCATCACAAGGTCGTGACCTACCAGCAAAGTTTCAGTGCATCTGTCTCCAGCAGCAATTCCATGGCTTCTTCTTGACTCTGCCCTCTTTTCTCTCAGCATTCAGTTTAGTTTTTCCCACCTAGCTCTGTTCCCCTATAGCTCTGCTATAGCCCCAAAACAGTTCCTTTATTAACCAATGATATTCACAGCATACAGAGAGGAAATCACACAACACCTGTCCTATTCTGTTTAAATAAAAAGGAAGGTTTTAACTTTAACAGTAAAATTATATATAACAAAACAGGTATCAAGTCAGAATTACATTTACAATATTTATATCTACTTTATATCTTATCATAACTAAGGAAAACTGTAACTATAAATTCTTCAACTCCATCAGACTCCAGAAGGATAAAATATTACTTAAGTAAACAGAAAGTGCATTGTAAGCAACTTCCAAAACTCTAGAATTGACAGAGACATCTGGCTACCTGGACAATCACCCAAACTTCTTTTGAATCATTGGGGCATCCAGTGTTCAGCCCACAAGCCCATAGTATCTGGCAGACCTTTCCATGAAGCAGGAAATTTCAAAGACAGTTCCACCTATATTGGCAGTTTGTCAGTAACTTTCTTCTGTATCCTGCAGAACGTCTGACAGACTCTTTGATGAAGCAGGAACCTGAAGGACAGTCTCACCTTCTTTAGGCAGCTTCAACAGTTCTTTTTTCTGTGAGTCCTGCATATCCCGTCAAGCTGTCCAGGCAAGAACAATTTGTTGCCTAAATGGCTAACCAACTCCATATGGATCCTCTTTGGTGCTCATCTTCCTCTTGACGTAGTTGGTGCTGCCAGGAGCAGATGTGTCTCATTGTCATGAAAAGTCCTAAGTTCTTAAACATTTTAAATGCCATATTCTGTAGTCTTTGAAAAGTTTAAAAAAATGCCTATCTATCTAAAATATATCTCTGCACATCTAGAAAATTTAAGTAACATAACTACAAGCTTGACTATTATAGATGACTATCTATTAACCTATATTTCTTAATTACACATTACATTTTTAAATGAGCTACACAAACGCAACACCTTAATCAAGAATATATATATATATATATATGCAGTATAACAAAACTGACCTTAAATTTGTATCAATAAACCAAGATCCATACCAATGCAAATCTCTATAGCATATCCCCCTTTAAATGTAAACAAACATTTATAAATAATATTTGATTTGGGAATAGGAGCATAGTTCTTCTCCAAACTGTTTCCTGCTTTTTATTGGTCAAAGTAATTTCTGAGGGGTGTTCAATGTGACATGTCAGGGAGTCTTGGTCCATCAAACCACATTAATTTGGAAGAAATCCACAGGTTCTCATCTTCTGTGGAAACAAAAGAAGAACCTCTCTTTCAAAGCAACATATCCTTAGATCCACATTTTGAAAACAAGATACCTTTATAATATACATGTTGGTTTAGCTTAGCAGTCCATACAGTAAAATGTCTTTCTGTACTTGCTCCTTCACAGTCAAAAAATTTAAAGAAAACACAGTAATATACATAATTCAGACTCTCTGTGTACAGTCCTTCTTTACATGGTTTGTTTTTACTCTATTACTTTTTAATATTTACTCTGTCTCTTTAAAGACTGTATTTTATTTTTTAAGCCATGTACTTCCTTTTATAACTCTCTATACTTTATTTTTTCTTCTCTCTCCCAAGCCTACATACATTTATCCAATACTGTGACCCATTTAGAGGTCTTTTATGTCTAAATCTGACCTATTGTGTATCTGTAATTCTTTACTGTCTAGAAGTGCTTCTTAAAATGCTAAGTGCTTCTTAAAAACTTAAGCTGCACCATTACTAGGGGAAATATGACGTTTCCTGCTTGTCCTGCCAAGCCCAGCATTGCAGAGCTGCTCACTGCCTCCAAGAGCCATGCACAATGCCCCATCTCTAGGCACTCAGCTGGTTCATGTTGCCACCAAGTGAGCCATAGCATGTTCCTCACCAATCCCATTCAAATGCTCAGTCTCCTGAAAGAGCCAGAGATCACCCTGGCAGCATGGCCCAGAGAGCCTGCATTTCAAAATGGAGTGACTTTTTTCCTGCTACCACTGAATCAGGAAAACCTCTCATAAAAGGAGCTTTGGCATGCCACCAGCAAATAACAAGAAACTGTGTTAAACTCTGTATTTTTGTGTCTAGAATTCTTTTTCAAAACCTTTCAGGTTTTAAGTGGATTTTAGTCAACCACGTTGGTGCCAATTTTTTGGAGGAGGCTGTTTGTTTGTTCCCGGATGCTCAGTCTTGAAATAACCACACAGATACTATATTAATCAAATCACTGCTTGACCCATTAGGTCTAGCTTCTTATTGGTTAACTCTTACATATTAATTTAACCCATCTCCATTAATCTGTGTATCACCATGTGGCAGTGGCTTACTGGGTAAAATTCCATCTGGCTCCAGTGGGGCTACATGGCTTCTCACTAACTCTGTCTTCTTTCTCCCAGCATTCAGTTTAGTGCCCCCCTAGCTCTGTTCCCCTATAGCTTTGCTATAGGTCCAAAGCAGTTCCTTTATTAACCAATGATATTCACAGTGTACAGAGGGGAATCCCACATCAAAAATACATAAAAATTAGAATTGAAATCATCATGAACAATAACAAACAAGAAGCATATGCTAAATGTTTCAATAGTTATCCTATCCTAAGGAGTCTAAGTCTTATATTTAAAATGGCTTAGCTAAGTCATGAGAGGAAAGTAACTATGACTTTTTCATCTTCAACACCATCAAAGACCTGAGAAGGGAAACAATATTACCTGAGTAAACAAGAAGTGCAATTAAACAATTTCCAAAAAGTACAAGAAATGACAGAGACAACTGGCTACCTGGGCAATCACCAAAGTCACATTTGCAATGTTGGGGTAACTAAATTTGGCTAAGGCCTAGAGTATCTGACAGTCAATTTTCAGAGGCAGGAAATTTTGAAAAACTGTCTCACCCTGTCTTGGCAATATTTGCCAATCTTTTTGTTTGTATCCTGCTTGTCCAGTTTGACACCATGAATTTTGTCAGTAGTAAAGGCAGGAACAGTTCTTTGTCCAAAGGCCAGTTTTGCCAAGGGGAAAACAAGCTCCAAGTGGAGTGTCTTCAACACCCAAAATTCTCTCATGAATAGATTGATGCTGCCAGGAGCAACCATATCTCACATGAACAGAATCCTTAGTTATTTAAATGTCATATTACACAGTTTTTTGAAGTGCTTGAAGATTACCTGTCTATGCAGAACACAATCTCTGTGCATCTAAAGAACCTGACTAGTCTAACTATAATTATGACAAACAAGGATGACTTTTGACCTGTAATTTTTAATACCATATATCTTAAAAACTAAGTCTCCACATGAAAAAACTGAACAATCTTTAAACAAATGTGCAGCAAATGAGGACAACTGCCTCAAAATGTAAACAATATCTTGATCAGAGGTAGAAATGTATATTATTTTATATATTGATACAATATACAAAGCAAAGGTAGAAACATGCATGCATACAATATGACATATTTTATACATATATGACATTTTGCATAGGTGCACAAATATTATAAACAGAAGTAAAGGCATATTCAATTTAACAAATATAATTTGAAATTGTATTAATATACAAGAATCTATATCATTGTAAATTATAGCTCACGAGTAAATGCAATAATCTACCTATTATTCAGTAGCCAAGAGAGCCAGCTGCACATGCTTTTTGTCTACATTTATAATACATGAGACCATGCCCAAAGTGGGCCAGTATCATAAAGGCTATTGGCTGAAGGAGTTCCCACAGCATAGATCTGTTTAAGTTTTTTGTCTCATTTTGGTTTAATTTTGGTCATCTTCACTTAGAAATCCATACATTGCTGTTAGAATTTCAAATTTATTGAAATATAAGTTTCTAAGATAATTAATGATTTTCTGAATCTCATTGGTATCTGTTGCAACGGCTTCATTTTAACCTACAATTTTATTCAACTGGGTCTTTCTCTCTTTCTTTTGGCTAGTTTGTGTGTATGTAGTGGCATAGACATGCAAGCACCAGGATACCCATGTGAAGGTCGGAGGTCCTCTCCTTCCACTCTGTGGTTTCAAGGGATCAAGCTCATGTCATCAGGTTTAGTAGAGGGTCCCTTTACCCAGTGAGTCATCTTGCCCACCCTCTTTGGTTAGTTTGACTAAGGGTTTGTCAACCCCAGTTTTCTTTTCAAAGAACCAACTCTGTTCCATTGATTCTTTGTATTGGTTTTGTTGTTGTTTGATACTGTGTCATTAATGTCTGCTTAGTCTTTATGGTTTCTTTCCATCTCCTGACATTTTGAAGGGCGTCTGGGCCTTTTAGGCTAGCCTGATCTACACAGTGAGACTCGCTGTAAAATAAAATATTAAAGATTGGCATTATTTCTGTGCCATAAAAGAAGACTCATATTTTGTAACCATATCATAGTAAATGCTTTGCTAAGCATTTAAAATACACTTACATGATCTTCAAGTCTCTCCAAATCCCCAAGTGGAAAGTCTTGAGATACAAATTTCAGAAACTAAGTTTTCCAAGTTTGATACCTTACATTTGCTCAAAGCATGGGGAGTGGATACAATATTTAAATTCCATCCTTTCTGACTCTAATACCTGTTTGTTGTTTACACAGCATGCCAGACTCAGAATGGATATGAGAATCAGAGTATTTTTTTAAGAAATGTTCATTTTTAACCTAAGCAGATATTATCAAATTTATTAGAAGAACAAAATTATTATAGCCTATCTATCAGCAAAGCTAACCTTTTATGAAGTTATTCCATCAAAAAGTAGAACTGGGCACTAGAGAGATGAGTCAGTGGTTGAGAGGGTGGCTCTTCTTTTAGAGGACTGTGGTTTGAGTCCCGATCCCCACATGGCAGTTCACAGCCATCTCTAACTTCAGTCCTATGGGTTCTGACTCCCTTTTTGTGGGCACCAGGCACACAAGGGGTACACAGCTGTACATGCAGGAAAACACACACACACACACACACACACACAAAGTTAAAATTAAAAACAAAAAAAGTATACAGACTACACAACAATGTGAATGTAAATAGATCTTATTCCTTTTCCAAGCAGTTCTAGGAAGAGTCTGTAAGACTTTAGTTGATGTGTACAGTGAAACATTGTCAAGTTGTTCTGTATTTTATCCACAGCCCCTTTGTATTGCTCTGGGGTAATCACAAATGAAAATTAAATATGCTACAACAGCTTCAGTATAGAAGAAAATGATGATAAATTGAAATTCTCAAGAGACTGATGGTGAATGGCTGCTATGCCTTCTTCCCCAGGAGGTGCCGTGGTACTTACTACATTTGTCTTTGGTTTGCAGGCAGAAGACACCATGAGGAAAAGCTTTCAACAGCAGTTATGTGATGCCATCGCTGTTATCCGAGGGGCGTACATGGTGGGTGCTGAGTGCTGCCAAGACAAGGCCAGCTCTGGTTCCTGTGTACGCAGGGAGTGGAGCTTGCTTTCAGCTTCCACTCTTTACTTCGAGTTTTGAGGATATGTTTCCTCAAATTTCAGGTCATCTCAGAGAAGTTGGGCTTAGACTATTGATGCACACATTAAGCGCCCCAAAGTCACACTATATGATGACGGGCCAATCTTTAGAGACACTGGAAAACGGCTCTCATTTCCCTAGCACCTGGGCAAGTACCCAAATCATCCGAAGTTCTGTGGTGAAGGTGCGACCAACTAGAAGAAAGACAGATAGCCCTAAGACTAGAGTTCCAAAGACAAAGTCTGAGCTCCCAGTGACGCAGAAGCCTCCCTAAGGACAGGATACTGCTGTGTGCTCAGTACGGTGCTTCACTCTCTCACACAGTGGGAAAGTGCATACTTTCAAAGACGATTTTTAGACTTAGTAAGAACCTTACGACTATCTTTGTATTTACAGCTACAATCCTGTATTTCATTCCCATATACTTCAATAAGTATTTATACTTCTGGTCAATTGGCGTAGTGATCACTGAATGACATTTGGCGTGTCTGCACTTGACTATGTAACCTCATGTTCTGTGCTCTAAGATAAGGACGGTGCCTTTCTCGGTGTGGCCCTTCTCATCATTGAGCATCAATTAGTAACTGTGAGCGGATGCTTTCCTGAGCCTGTTGTGGATGTCAGTGTTGCTTGGTTCTCACCAAACCTCACCAACTGCACATTTTCTCTCTTTTTTAATTGGTGTTTATTGAGCTCTACATTTTTCTCTGCTCCTCTCCCTGACTCATCCCTCCCCCCTTCAACCCTCTCCCAAGGTCCCCATGCTCCCAATTTACTCAGGAAATCTTGTCTTTTTCTACTTCCCATGTAGATTAGGTCTGTGTAAGTCTCTGTTAGTGTCTCCATTGTTGTCTAAGTTCTCTGGGACAACCTCTCCTCTTAAACTCACAGACGCGTTTCCAACTTTGTAGACTGAAAACGTTAGTTCCACCCCAGCTTTCCTTTTACCAATGGCCTGGGCACTGAAAGTCAGGCCTGACCAATGGGACAGCAGGTGAGTTGCTGTAAGGCTTATGGGAAAGGATATGTGCAGATTGAAGAAACTTGCCTTAGTTTGGTTTCTATGGAGCTAAACACCAGAACCGAAAGCCACAGGACAGGAGCTCAAGACACAAGTCTGGAGGCAGGAGCTGAAGCAGAGCTTACTAGTTTGCTCGTCATGGTGTGCTCAGCTTGCTTTCTTATTCAGTCCAGTAGCATTCATAGATATTGGCTCTCCCATATTAGTCATCAATCAGAACAATGCCCCACAGAGTTGCCTATAGGCCAATCTAAGCAAGGCAGCTTTTAAGTTGAGATGACCTCTTCCCAGATAATTCTAGCTTGTGTTAAGTTGGAAAAAAATAAGCACAGAATTCACAGGAAAAAACAGCACCCCTTTTATTTTTTATATTTATGTTTTTATGTGTGACAGTCATAGGACAGCTTTGTGGAGATGGTTCTGTCCTTCCACCTTTATGTGAGTTCTAAGATTTGAACTCAGGGCATCCAACTTAGGTGGCAAGGACCTTTTCGTGCAATGCTGTATTGCCAATCTCTCTGTCTTAATTTTGAGGCAGGGTCTCTCACTAAACCTGGACCTCACTGCTTTATCTAGACTGGATTGTCAACGAGCTCCTAGGCTCTGCCTGTCTCCACTCTCCCGGGTACTGGGGTATTGCAGACTTGGAGCCATACTCCGCTTTCATGAGCATGCTGAGGCTCCAAACACAAGTCTTCCTGCCTCTGCAGTAAGTCCTTTATCTGTCTTTCCTGGCCCATGTCCTCCTTTTACTTTGTTTAATATTTCACTTTCCAATGGGTAGAATGATTACAGCAATGAGTGCACTGAGATTCTTCATAAGTGTTGATGTGGCAAGGTAGGAAGACAGAAGGTCCCTAGTGATGCTACCGAGCAACAGATACAACTTGCCCTTTGCTTGAGATAGTAACCCTTGGTCTTTAAGCTGCTGTCAGTTGGC
Source organism: Myodes glareolus (assembly GCF_982192425.1). Lineage (NCBI taxonomy): Eukaryota > Metazoa > Chordata > Mammalia > Rodentia > Cricetidae > Myodes > Myodes glareolus. The sequence goes on from NC_142039.1 coordinate 8,143,475, forward strand.
TGTTCAGTTAATTGCAGGTAAAAACATTCCGAGACCAACTTTCCTGTAAAGAGTCTTTGTGTCTCTGTGCCCCTCTGCTCTTGTGCAACACGACCTTGCTTGCCTCCCAACCAGAGGCGGGGCCTGGCTCCCCTCCTCATAGTCAGAGTGGCCTTAGTGGTTTGATCTAAGCAAGACGGAGATGGAGAGAAACTGCCGGACTTCTGAGGCAAGGCCAGAAGAAATCTTGAAAGTTACCTTCGGGCTCTCAGAAGACAGGCTGTCTTCACTATTCTTCTCTGAGCTCAACTGTTGTGATGAAAAGAGCCCGAGCCACATAGAGAGTCTGGCTATGGGTACTGGGTCTCCATGCTCCTCTGAGCCCAGATTTTTGGTCATCTAAACTCCAGCCTCATATGTATGGGTAGAGAAGCTTCTGGATGATATCAACTCCCAGCAGTTAGAATCCTTCTGTGTGAGGCTATGCACCTGTGTAGCCTCTGCTACACAACTCTGCCATTGCTGCCCCAATTCCCTCTACCATGATGCCAATCAGCATGATAAACATCTGTGTTTTATGTTACTAACTTCGGGAAGGCATGTTATGTATTAGCTGATAAATGGGATAGACCCTTCTGCTCATAGCAACATGCAATTTCTTGATTGTATTTGTCAGAGAGATGTCTTTTCTGATGGTTTTTTACTTGCACAGACTGGATAAGTGCCAGCATAGTATATGTTTTAGAGCAAGTGCTACATAGGTAAACGGCCTGGGTTCAAATTTTGGCTTTGCCACTTCATTGCTATGTGACTTAAGGTAAAGTACTTAATCTGTCTACTTCAGTTTTCTCTACTGTAAAATGAGGATGACAATAGTCCATATGGCACAGACAGATGCGCTCCAAGAGTAAGACAGATTGAGCTTTGCTAAGCATTTAGAATAGTACCCAGATCGCGGCAGGTAAAATCTAAGTGTTACCTAGAGAGCTGCACACGGCCCTCCTGTCTTAGCATGGTGGTGCTTTTCCACTTCTCATGACTGACTGTCTTAACACATAGGCTCACATGCGCATGGCCCTCCTGTCTTAGCATGGTGGTGCTTTTCCACTTCTCATGACTCACTGTCTTAACACATAGGCTCACATGCGCATGGCCCTCCTGTCTTAGCATGGTGGTGCTTTTCAGCTTCTCATGACTGACTGTCTCAGCACATAGGCTCACGGCCTTCTGCCCACTGACTGAGAATCAGATAAAATGTTCTTTCCACCCCAGTACCTACTATTCATATTTATTATGTTGAATCATATGAAATTCCATTTGGGGAAACAAAAAGTCAAATAACTCTTTTATGTGGTACCTAACTTAAATAATTATAGTTATTTTAATAACGCTAAAGCAAAGAAAGCCATAAATCACAGGAGCAATGTATCTTTAAGTAAAACAAATCTTGGCATACAATACGGTCAGATGAATGCTCTATGGTATGGTATGTTAGATACTGACATTATGGAGATGGGGTAGGGGTAAGCAGAGACAGAGATCATAAATAAAGCACAGAATATAAGTGAGCAAGTGCAGAGATAAGCACGTGTAGCAGGACTTAGGGGAGTACCACAAATGAAGACCATTTCTGCTAGTGAACTTTATGCAGACATTCCTGAGGAGGTAGCAAGTGCTTAGAGCAGCAAGAAATCCAATGGAGGTCTAGGCAGACAGTTATATTGGCTTATATCAGAATATTTTTGCTAGTAAGTGATAGAAATCTAACTTACCTGTTACTGTCCCCTTCCTCAAGCCAGTCCAGAACCACACCCAACCCAGGGCATAATGACAAGGAGAGGCCAACCCAGAAGGAGGGGCACTGGTTAAGTAAAAGTGGTTGAGCAAATTGGCTCCCCACATCTAATATCACGTGAAAGAGAAGATAGGGCCTGATCAGAGACCTGTGCATGGCCACTGTCACTGGACAAGGCATTGACCTATATGAGAGCTACTGGTTACATACAGCTTCCGAGATTGAAATGAATAATTCATTCTGTTACTTATGTCTCTGTACTCTTGATATGCCTCCTAAAGTGGTATCATTGGTGATAGAAGGAATTTATCTCAGTCTTATGTTCTTTATTTTATCTTTTTTATTTTTAAAACAATCTTATTTTACATAGCAATCCCAGTACCCTCTCCTTCCCTTCTTCCTGCTCCCCTCACTTTCCTCCCACCCAAGCACCCATCCACTCCTTAGAGAGAGTGAGGCCTCCCACAGAGAGTCAGCAAAGTTGTCACATCACCACATTGAGCATGACCAAGCAGGACCCTCCCACTGAATCTAGGCCTAGGAGCTCCTGCAGGCCAGCCCACCCTTTTCCACAGCATGATGAAGTGTCAACTTACCCCAGAGACATCAGTTTCTTCACAACGTCCAAGGTGACTTGCTGTGGATCTGGCAGGGTCAGTCTTGTGTTCTAAGTGAGAGTTCTTTCTGACTAGATGCTAAGTTCAGTCCTGTCTAGGCATCTAGAGCTGCGCCTGTCCTGGTTGGCTTACCTTAAACGTTGGGATGAAGCATCTCTCCCCATTTTCACCTCATGGAGTCTAAGTGTGTGAAAGGCATCATCAGTATCTTTATTCTGCAGCTGCAGAATACAAGACAGAAAGCATGTTGAGCAAAATGCTCACAGTCATAGGACTGGATAATGTTGGAGTTGGGAGTCATTCTATAGATCACAGGGTTCCTAAGCAGGAGGAAGAGTGGGTGCCTTATCTTTTAAGATGGTCATTTTTGTAACTATTTCAAAGAAGACACTGGACAAAATGAGACAGATACATCCTCCAAAGGGAGACACCACAAAAGTTTTGTTCATGAAAGTCTCTTAGGACCTAGTACAGTGCTTAGCACAATAAAGTTTTTTAGTCAATATTTGATGGAGGAAAATGTTGGGAAAACTATCGAGAAAGAGGACTGGAAAAGAATAAGGGAAGATGTACATAATCCATAGGGACTTGAGTGGTGACTGGGTGGTGAATAGGAGGAAGAGAAGTTCTACTTTAACTGAAAAGAATTAGAGGCGTTCCTCAGATACAATGTGTAGACATAGTTGTATTCCCAAGTGAACAATCAGAGATGGGTCTGGAAATGGGAATGGAGAGTGGGGAATGGTGGATTGGGTGTTAAATACTAATGAGCTAGTCATTGGTTGACAGGTATGATGGTGGCATGTGACTGGGTAAAGAAACATACCTAACTCGAGACCTTCCCAGCTCAATAAGGCTGTGTAGGACTCCCTCAGGAGCACCCGAATACATGAGTAGATAAGAGGACAGCAAACTACTGTTTTCACTATTTTGGTTGATGTATAAAAATTTCCACCAGAAAAGAACAGACATACTTGAAAGTTGTTTTAACTCTTTCTAATTTTTATCTACACATTTTGTATGTATGTATGTATATAAACATGAGTGTGTGTGCCCATGCAGAGGTCAGAGGAGGATGTTAAGAGTTCTGCTTTTGTTGTCCTCTGCTTAACTGGTTGAGACAGGATCTCTCACTGACCCTGGCATTGCCCTTTTGCATCTCTGTGGCCTGGAAATCCTCCTGTCTGTGCCTCAGCACCGGTAACATACACACAACATGTCTGGTTTTTACATGGGTGCTGGGGATCTGAACTCAGGCCCTCACACTTGTACAACTCTTAATGGAGTTGTCTCTCCAGTGTCCACATTACCTTTAAACACGCATTAGTACATTTGCATACACTTATAGTGTGTGCTTCATATTTTATATACCTTCTGTTTTTGAGGTTCTGATAAATGTCTCTCACAAGTACTAGCCCTCACTCACGAGATGACATTTGCTTTTGAGTTTTATAATTCTTAACTATGAATTCATGCCCTTTTGAGTTCCTTGAGCCCCAGGATAGAGGGAGCTTTCTTCAGAGAACATTTGCATTTGCTCCTGTGAGACTCTACGGGTCTGTGTAGACTATAATGTCTTTCTCACACACAAAGAATTCTCCAGAACCTTTGTTTACAGCGCAAGAGTAATTCAGAAATCTATGGTTTGTTAGAACAAGTTTTAATCATCAGTCATTTCTTCAATAATTCCTGGAATACTGTTTTTAATAGATATCAAATGTTCAAAACTATGGCAAAGTAATGGGTGTCACTCTTTATATGTACAATTTCTATTTCTGGGAGTGGAAGCAGAAATGCCTAAATTCTGCCTGTTGCCAAGTTTTCATAAGCATATGTTAGTGCAGAGTTTTTAACCAAGCCCGCACTAGTGAGGTTAGTTGCCTTGTTAGATTAAAACATTTGTCTCTGTAAGGTTAAATTAAAACAATTATTTGAATCTTCACTCAGACGTGTTAGCTTTGATTTGACTTATGACCTCACAAGCCTTGCTAATCCTAGCCACCCGCTTTGCTCAGGATTAATCATAAGAGAACAGTTGAGCCTGGAAAATACAGCAGCCACAGGTCTGTGCTCTTTAGCAGAGGACAAGCATAACTGGCTCTCTGCTGCCCCCTAGAGGCCAGTTAAGGATGTAGTTACTTCTCCCAGCTCTGGAGTGTGGTGGCTCTTAAACTTACTTACTTTTAAGTATTTGTGGGAGATCTTACACTGTTTTTACTTGCAAAAAGAAAACTTTAAAAAGCAATATCATTTCTATATGTTTCATTTTTAGGAAGGTATTGTTTAATCTATACTTCTGATTTAAAAAATGAAGCTACTGTCAGTATGTCAAATGGGATTTTAATACCAAGATTTAGTGTCTATAAAACCTATAAAACAGAGAGAGAAGGCCATTACCAGTCTTCAGCTGCTAACCGTCACTTTAGATACCATTTACTGGACAGCTTCCTTTTCCCTTCATATTTGATCTTTTCCTTCTTGTTAGCTTTAGATTCACTTCAAGTCTGTCTGGATATTTTGTGGCCCTATATGAAAATTATGAAAAAAAAAAGGAAGGAAGGAAGGGAAGAAGGGAGGGAGGGAAAGAGAGAGAGAGAGAAAGAGAGAGAGAGAGAGAGAGAGAGAGAGAAGCTAGTCTAGTGTTGTGACGTGAGCCTTTGATCCCAGACTTGGGATTAAGCAGTCACTGTGAGTTTGAAGCCAGCCAGGTTTATATCACTAGTTCCAGGCCAGACAGGAATACTTAATGAGATACTATCTCAAATGAACAAGTGAAATGATATATTTACTCTGAATTGCAGATTTTTAGCACTTTTTGAATTAATAGTGTGTGTGTGTGTGTGTGTGTGTGTGTTTTGCTGGAGATGGAATCCAGGGCCTTATGACTAGGCAAGTGTATGGTGAGTTTTGTTTTTAGTCTATCTCTTCTTTATGATTTTTCTTAGCATGTTTCATTTTTTCAAATAAACTAAAATAATTTGGAGGATTATTTCATCTTCAACAAAACTTCTCTGTTTGCATGTTCTTTTTAAGCTTGTTCAAGGTCAGAAATTATCCATAAATTGTGGGAGTGGTTTTATCATTTATATCATTCAATTTCCCCCACTAATAATGTGACTCATTTCTGTTTTCTATATTTCAAAAACTTTTTATAGTGTTATTCATATAAGTTATAGATGTTTTATATAGCCAAGTTTTTCCTAGGTGTAATAGTTTATTTCTTCAGAAGGTGTAGTCTTTTCTGTCACATTTTTATGACTTATTCCTAGTGTACAATGAAGTCATTTAGCAGTTTTATTAAATGCAGTTTACATAGCAGAAGATGTAGAATTTAATGGTGGTGTGCAATCAGCGCCACAATTCAGTTTTAGAAGATTTCACTACACCTTGAATCCAGTGGTTCTACCTTCGGGGGCTTCCTCGGCTCGTCAAGGGAAGAGAATGGGTCTTCCAAGGAGTCTCAGGGAGGAAGAGCTCCTGGCTTGCTGATGCATTTGCTTTGGGGTTGTTGTTGTTGTTGTTGTTGTTGTTATTCCAAAAGGTCACTACTCTCTTTGGTGAAGAAGTGTTTCATATATGTAGGATGGTCTAAGCTCCTTGGCGTGAGACAGAAGATCACCACCTCGCCTCATTTCTGTCATTCTATAATTTATCCAAACCTTCATCCTCGGACAATACCAAGCTATTTGAGGTCATTTGCCTTCCTCTAAACACCTCAGGTTATTTATTAGCCACCGCCCTGGAATTTTCACATATTTTTCTTCTTTTCTATTTCTCATATAATCAAATCTACCGTTTTCTTACTGAACTTTTATGTTTGATCTATTATTAAAAGTGAAATATTAGCCTAGGGGAGTAGCTCAGTGGTGGAGTGTTTAGTTAGCATGTGTAAAGTTCTAGGTTCAACCCCAAGGGGACAAAAAAATTTATCATTTTGCTACTTTTTTCTTAAATTGTTAATATCTATCTTATATATTTCAGTTTTCCAAAGCTGAGTGCTTAAACATTTATGATGTTACATCCTTTACATAAATTGATTCATTATTATGCAGTGACCTCTGTCTCTTGTGAAACCAACTGGACCCAAATTTGTTTTGTTGGATATTAGCGCAGTTGTCCTCCTTCTCTTTAGGTTAGTTATGGGGAGAACCTTGTGCTACCTTAGGGTTTCAGGCCATGTGTGTCCTTCAGGCTAAAGTGGGTCTTTACAGGAAGTACATTGTTGCCCGTTGTTTCTCTTTCATTCCCCCAGGGCTCTACCTTTGACTGGAGACTTCCATTCACTCCCAGCTGCAGTCACTGCCGAAGGGAAGAGCTTGCTCTGGCCGTTCTGCCGGTTGTCCCAGTTTGTGCTTCTTTTGCTCCCCTTCCCCTTTCTTATCGCTTCCGATTTGTTGCCTTCTTTGAAGTCCTATGCTTTGCTTTGTTTTCTTGTTGTCTTTGTGTACCTACCAGAAGATTTTTTTAAAAAATTTCACCTGTGGTTGACAAGAAGCGTGAATAAGATACCTCGTAGTTAAAAGAACCCATTTCCAGGCATGGTGGCCATGCCAGCATCCATAAGCTGGGGTAGGGAGACCATGAGTTCTAGGCCAACAGGTGTTATGTAGAAAACTCTGTGTCAAAAAGCTGAGGGAAGGAGACAGGGAAGGAGGAAGGGATAGTTTTAAGCGAATAGTCACTTCATTTCAATGGCATACAACCCTGAACACTTTAATATTTTCATTCATCCAATATTTTATGCTATTGATGTCACACTTTACATCTTTTAAAATTATTTATTCATTAACTACTTATTGTAGCTATAGTTACTTTTAATAGTTTTGTTCGAACACTCCAGACATGTACCAGGGACAGTGATGAACTTGTGTTCTGCTAGACGCTGGGGATTCAGAGGTACCCCTGGATCGTGCTTTTGTGGGGCTGAAGCTAGGTTATGGGATGCCCCCGGAATAGGAAACTGAACTAATGCTTGCAGGCTTACTTTAGGACGCCTGTGTGAGTATGTCTCCCGATGGGTCTCCGGATGGACAGGGCTGTTTCTGTGCTGGGTGAGATGGACTGGCGTGCAGGGTTAGTCCTGCAATGTGATATGAATCGGTAGACCTTCCTCTGAAGGCACGAAGGTACATACTTCCCCAACAGTGTCTTAGTGGACTGCCACTGTTGAATGACGACCAGGGTTGTTCCAGGGTGTTTCAGGATTTGCCGTGTGGCTAACAGCAATGACTCAAGGGCCTGGAGTAGCATGATTGCTCCTCAGGTCCTGGGACGGTGAGACTGCTCTCAAGTCACAGCTGAGACAGGCATTAGATGGATTTCAAGTTGAGGGTCAGTAAGCATCACAGGCCAGTGGACCTGTTACCTACCAGAAATGTGGGCGGGCTTGCTTCCTCCTAGATTTCTTAGCAACTTATGTTAGTGGTGGGACCAAACCCAGAAGTTTGTGACTGAGTTCACAGTGCAATGAGTCTGCTCATGACTGTTGTGAGAACTGTCATTATTGAGCCTACCACTTGGTATCGACCCACCCTCCCGAATCAGTTCTCTTTGGGGTCAACCAGACTTGTGCACCCCTCCAGCCAAGTAGGCACTTGTCTTGACAAATGGCTACCAAAGTCTGGTGGCTGTGGGAGAGACGCCTGTGGAAAATGTCTATTCTGTGGGAAGCCACCTAATCAGTCTTCTTCCTCTTCTTCACCCTTACATGGCAGATAAAATCAGAACAATGTACCATGCTTTGTGTTTTATCAGATAATGTGTACTTTAATTTAGAATTATTTTCAAAGAAATGTAAGAATGTTATAAAAAATAAAATAAGTCTACAAGATACCAAATTAAAATAAAACAATTTCTGATCAAATTTTTACTGTTCCTCTCTGCCTTCCAGAAATTCTTTGAGATAGAAGAAGAAAAGGCTGCCCTGCAAGATGCAGCAGACATCAAAATGAACGTTCTAACAAAAAAGCTGAAAGAGGAAGAAGAAATTCTTAAGGGCTTAAGAAATGAACTAGAACAATATGAAGTGAGTAGAATTCAAAAGGTTGTAATTTAATTCATTTTTATAATAAATTATAGTTAATAGTAATGGATGTAAATAGGATTGCAGATAGCAATAATTCTGGGTTAAAAAAGAATGAGAACTGGACTGAGGCGATGGCCGAACTGCAAGCATGAGGTTCTGGTTCAGCTCCAGCACCCACAGGAAAGCCAGGCATGGTGGCATGTACCTAGAACCATGGCATTGTGGGCAGGGGCTGAGGCAAGAGAACCCTTAGGGCTTACTGGACACCCTGTCTAGATAAACCAGTGGCCTCCAGGCTCGGTGAGAGTTTCTGTCCCCCCAAATAAGGTAAAGAGTAAAAGAGGAAGACCACTGACGCCCATCTTTTGGTTTCCGCGTCTACAACACAGGTGTGCAGGCACACAAACACACACCCGTCCATAAGGATGTAAACACGTGTGCACACACATATCCACTCAAACAGAAAGATGAAAGGGTTTGATTCGGTGCATCTTGGCACTCACTCTACAATCTAAGCTAGTCCAGAACTTTACTACTCTATGGCACATTCTAGAAAATCTGTAGTAATTATAAAGAGGAACACTATAATTGTCTTCAAGTTTTAATTGATAATGGAAATGAAAGTGCCCACTTACCGGTGCCAAGAAAAATCCTGTTCTGGAGAATAACACTGTGAAATTTTATTGCAACTCCTAAGACTTCCAACCTCTTTGTCATCAAGATGACTGAAAAGGAACAAAGTCAATCTTCCCAAGTCAGCACTTCCAACAAGCCAACTGGGATTGAACAGAATTGAGGTGGGATGGAAAGACAGGAGAAATTATGGGGTGTGGGAAAGATAAAGAGCCCCTTACTCTGGAATTGAGCAGAAGGATCTTGCTAGCTGAGAATCAAGAATTCTAACACAATTTAGCAATATTCATTATAAACGTTACTAACAATGAGTGTTTTGATAGACACTTTGGGGTCCTGAAGGGATAGGGGTTAAGAGTTCTGTTTGCTCTTCCAGAGGACCCATGTTCTGTGCCTAGTACCCATGTTGGGCCATTCACAACCACTTGTAACTCCAGTCCAGGGGATCCGTTGTTTCTGACTTCTACACACACACACACACACACACACACACACATTGGCCACCAATCCAGGTTGAGTCTCCCTTGTCCAAAATTACCTACAGCTGGAAGGGTTTCAGATTTCAGAATTGTAGTGTGTATTTCAGAGAAGTTGGATAACAGGCAGCTGGTGAAAAACATATTACTAAATTCCCTAGAAAGACTTCCCTAAGACTCTTGCTGTGTAATGCTCAATTGTAGCTTTTGACTGCGTTTCTATTTAAAGTTTCATCATGGATAGCTGCCCCCTCTGGTGGCTCAGAAATCCTCTGAGACATTGTTCAATGCTAACCTGTAACTGCATTTGGAGCACAGAATGTAGAGAAAGCCTTAGGATGCCAAGGGGAGGGTCAGCAAATGGTTCAGCAGGTGAAATGCCTGTAGCACAAATCTGAGGGCCTCAGTTCCATCCCTCAAGCTTAAAGGTGAGAGACACGACTCCACAATGTTGCCGTCTGCTCTCCACACCAATACTGTGGCACTTCTGCCCGTCCTCGCCATTTACCCGTACAAACATTACTAGTGAATGATTATTCAGGGGACATCTCGAGGAGTATTTTTGAAAACATGTGAAATAAACTAGCTTTGCCTAGTCTATTTAACACTTGATTGATTCTTCTAATAATCAAATCACATCAGTAACTTATTTATGTTAATAAACAGTCATGCTGTCTCTCCTGGCTTGGTTCTGGGAGGAGTTTGATGAGATTGGCTGGAGAAGGCCAAGTTCAGTAAACAAGGAGCCTAAATTTCCTGTGCAGCCATGGAAGGCAGAAAGGGATTTTCAAGTTACAGAAACCTGGGTTTCCAACGACATCCTTGATCTCAGTTTTCCTGAGAAGAACGTCATTCTAGTTTTTATTCTGTGGGAAATCAGTGTGGCTTATCTGCAGATTTGTGTGTTCTAGTTTGCTGTGCTGTCTGTTGAGCAACCTCCCTGAGAAGTGTAAAGAAAGCTACCCCATTGCAGTATGTCTGTGTGCCTGTGTGTGCACTCACGCCTGCCTGTGCACAGCACATACCGACTTTAGTTTCAGCTGGAGTCCTTGTACTGTATGGGCTTTTCATTTTTTCTTCTTACCCCAACGTGGCCAAGCTGTGCAGCCATCATCACCCACCCTCCACTGATGAACAAATCTGCTTGTTGCTAACAGCACTGGGACGGAGCTGTCATTCAAGGATGGCCACTCTGCAGGGCTGCGCTGTCCTAGGGTGCCACTTTCCTGGCTGTCACTCATTTGGGAAGCACCTGCTCTTCTGTGTGGCTGTCACGAAGCAAGAGCACACATCACAGCCCTGCTCCCCTCCACTCCCACCATCCACAGATTGAGATGTCCGAGTGCCATCCGTGGAGTCTGGAGAATTGAGATGCTAACGTCACAGAAGAGAACTGCTGAGAGCTCCGAGACAGGAATTTCTCAGACCCTGGCTCGTATGCATTACCTGCAGAGATGGCTCAGATACAGACCAGCACAGGAGGTCTGGGCTGGAACCTGAGACGCCACCTCTCCAGCATGTTCACACATGATGCCTAGGCTCTCAGGCAAGAGCCCATCAAGAGAACGAAGGTTCTGCATGGTCCTGCTCTGGGAAGCACTTCTTTTTCGAATCAGCTTGGAGTTCTGAGACCTGAAATCAGACAAACTGTGAACATTATGCATATTCACAAGAGAAATTGCATTTATCCCACCAATTAAAGGCCTCATTTTCATAAAATGAAAGAAAAACAAGAGAAGGGAAAGTACCTTCATGAATGTCAAATTCCAAGATGATTGTGGATGATGCGATCTTGGCTGAACCTATAAGGAACCAGCTAACTCTCCTTTAATGATCTGTGTCTTCCTCAACCTTGTTTTATGAATGCAGTTTATTTTTAAGGAAATTCATGGTTTAAGCAAGCCAGAGCTAGCAATGTGGGGCAGATGGCAGAAAGAACATCATCACAAAACTTGCCACTTGAGTGTGAGAGAGGAAGGCAGCAGCCAGGACTAAGGCTTTGTTCCCTTTGCTAATGAAGTGTCCTCGTTTCCCTGGGTGTCTGAATAGATAATTACTTGCAGTTCCTACAGCTGACAGATGGTGGGGACAGAGCTAAAGACTCACCTCTGGAGAACCAGGGCTGCAGATGGCTTCACTGAGGAAGAGTGCCTCACTTTAGTGGGTTTTCCTTGAATCTTGCTTTCCCACACAGAGGCTCAGAAAACATATTAGCTGGGAGCTGCTCTTACTTTAATCTTCATCTGATTTGCTCAAATAGTTCTTAGGTTATGGACAATAACAGACATCCATGTAACCCTCTATGGATGGCCTTGAATTGCCAGCTGTCATGTCAAATACACGCTTAAATAGATCCAAGCTGGTGTTGTTCGACATATACAGCATATATATGTATGTGTGTGTATATATATAATCCTTTAGACCATAAACACATTCTGTAATTGTCTTAACTTTAACGATGTGAGACGTAGAAATACTGATCCTCTCTTTTTTTTTTTTTTTTTTGAGAAAACCATGCTGTTTCTTAACCGTTCATTAGATCAGTTAGCTCCTTCCGTTCCGCATGTTAGGATCTGAGCACTATGGTTGTCTAGCTAGAAGGGTAAAGAATTCAAGAGCAAGGGCTTAAGGGATGCCTCAGTGGTTAAGAGCACTGGTTACTCTTCCTGAGGACTGCATTCAATGCCCAGCACCCACATGGAAGCCTACAACTGTCTATAACTCCAGTTTCAGGGATCCAACATCTTCTTCTGACCTCCAATAGCACCAGGTAGACATGGCACAGACATACATGCAGGCAAAATACTCATACACATAAATCAGTACATAAGGAACTAAATAAATCTCAGTGGGATAGCCAGGCTGGGCTATAGAATACTAGCCTGTTCCAATGACAATAAATAAAATTAGTTATTATTATGCTGGGATTGCCTAAATACAGTAAAGGTTCAAAAGCACAAAGATTTGTAATTTGTATACCCAAGCTTGGTATAAAACTCAACAGCATATTCAAATGTTATTAAGTCCAATGTATATGATTACAATTCTATTAGTAAGTCACTAATTTAAAAGGGTTTGTTAATGTACTACAAAATATTTCAATGCTTGTTTTTCTTTTAAAAAATTATGATCACAGGGAGAAATGTTTTAATAATTTACTTTCTGGTTTCTCTAAAGCTAAGTCAGAGTACAGTCCTAGAAGAAAATCGATGCATTGGAAATATCACTTTGTTTTTGAGTGTCTATTTATTCTTATTTATCTACAATCATGGAATTACTGTAAAAGGAACGACTCATAATTCAGCTAAGATTACTTTGAAGCTCAAAAGTATTTTCAAGTCCATGGGAATTTCAAAGCAAGATATGTAGAATTGTTTTTCTATCTTAGCATAATAATACAACCGTTATTTTTAAATTGCATGATCCGTAATGGAATATAAAATTCTGCACCAGCCTCCATGATCCATGACATCTTAATTTTTTAAAGTGTGTCCATAAAACGTAGACAACCATAGGCGAGTATATTCAAATGTTTTCAATAGCTTTGAAACAGACAAGAGGAAGAAGGAAAAAAAAAGGGTAGCCTCCCCAAATAAACTTCCATTGCATAGGGAAAAGCCTCTGTCATAATGGACATGGCAAGATTTAAACAAAAGACACACATAATAAAAATGTAAATGAGTTTGCTTTGCTAAAACTATAACTTTAAAGTCTTTTGTTGTGAGTTATCCTGAAACCTTCTTACAAGGTAATCACTTTGCATAGAGATTTAAACCCTAGTCTTCAATAGCATTAACTGCCTGCACAGCCCCTGTGACAGGCATGCAAAGCCACGTTAATGTTCAGAATATGAATTGCCTCTGGGTGGCTCCTCCACCCAGAAGAAAACCAACTGTGTGGATATCTGTGCGCCTGATGGGCTCCGTGCGGCTCCCAGCCTGCACACGTCACCCCTTTGACATGTGATGGGCTCCTCATGACACTAGCAGCGCTGACACTGGGAAATGCCACAAAGCAACAAGCCCCCTCCTTAGGCTTGCACTTTGCCACCCCCTGGCGCTGCCCATCCATGGTCTCCCCAGCCTGCCTAGTTACAGGGCATAACGCTTGAGATACTGAGAGAGCAGTGTGGGTGGAGGGGCCCCAGCTGCCTCCCTGGACACAGCCTCCATAATGAATTGACCTGAATGATGAGGGCACACAAACAGTATGATATGCATAATTCCTGTCAATAAAATGTCCCCATGTGCTGGGGTCTTTGTACAGAATGTACTGAGGCCTTTCTTCCAGCCCGTTCTATTTAGTCCCCTTCCTTTTTGCTATTCATATTGTAAGTGTGTAATAGAATTCAGAAAATTATATGATAGAGGCTCTGTATCCGCATTGTCCTAGAGTTGCATATTTAAACCCTTGGTTCCCTGCGTAGAAATATGGAATTCCCTGTCTTTGCAGAACAATTTAGGCAAGGAGGACAGCTCTCCAAGGCTGACTGCAGAAAAAGAACTTATGGAATGCAAGACGGAGAACGAGAGGCTGCTGCAGGTGATTGCAATGCTGGAAGAGGAGGCGCAGATGAGCCTGAAAGAAAACTCGATATTAGGTAACCCTTCCGATGCCTCCATGAAGAACGCGACATGTCACAAACTGTTATGTTTGGCTTTTCCTCTTACGTGTGTTTAGTTACTCACACCTAGAAGACAGCAGTATGATAGTTGTCTTTGTTTTTCTTAAGATAGCTTCCCTTGCTTGGAGCACAGGACCTATCTGTGTTTGTGCGACTGAGCCGTGCCATGTGAATGAACTCAGAGTGTTTGTTTCAAAAAAAACAAAACAAACAAAAATACACATCAGCCTTAGCAGAAAAAAAAAGTGCTAATCAGTTTGTTCTGCTTCGCTCAGAAGTGCTGTAAACAGACATGTGCGCATTTTCCTTCACTATAGCATACATAAGGGAGCACGTTGGGGTATACTTGTGGAGACGCAAGCTCAGCCTCTCCGAACAAAATGCTAGGACTCGCACTCAATTTTTGATCCCAATTATAAACGCAAATTTTCCTTGGGCGCTTTAGATTCCCTTTGGTATAGACAATAAGCATCAATAAAAGTTACATTTTTGTCACCAGAAGTACACTGCTGTAAAGTGCCTTTCAAATGTGACTGCAGCCATTATATTTGTGGTTTTTCGTATGATGCTCTGGTAATCTACAGTGTGAAAGCAGGGCAAAGACTAAGGACACGGGTGTGAGCACTGGTGAGATGAGCCGTGTCACGGTGTCCCTGTGGTACAGGATGACGTGGTGCCACTGTGACGCCGTTTCTCCTCTGATGTGCTGTGATGATGCTTTCTCGGGCTGTGGTCTTTCTTGGCAAATCATAAAAAGCCACCTGCTAAAGCAGTTTGTATTGGCTGGAACTAACAGCAAAGAATGCGCACTGCTATCCTGATGAAAGGCATCCAGCCCTCAGCCACACTTACTTCTTACTCCCGATCTGACTGGCCAACCTAACAGCAGGGAGAGGGCTGTGAATGTCAAGGGCATTTGTGAAGGTCACAGTCCTGCTAGGACTCGTGAACACCACGCCTGCCGGTGCCTCCGCAGCCTGCCCCAAAGCAGGCGCTTTGAATACAGGGGCATACGTGTGTAATTTCATGGTCGGCCTCTCTCTCCTTTTGTTTACAGAGGATGAAATTATATGTCTGAAAGAGATTGCAGACCAGGATCAGCGAACTATTCAAAAGGTACGAACATCTTTTACATTGATAAATGACTCTTTTTAAATTGAAATATCAGCACCATTGGTGAAATGACATCATGTCCGGGGTATCCTCAAATGTAGAGAAAGTTGACTTAAACCTTTCCCCATTATGTCATTTTAACCACGTATTTCCTTATCTGGAATAAAGTGCCTAGTAATAAATAAAAATTCTGACTGAAAACTCTTTGGAGTATTGAAAATCATGTATATGGAGGGTTTCCAACCTTTGCTTGTGAGCACCAATCACTAAAAGTGAGACTACATTGCCACATCTTGTTTTCAGTCCACATGTTGGTTGTTGCTCTTTTCTTGAGTGAGGATGAATTGGCTTATTCTGCTCGGCCAATATGGGTATCATGAGAGCCAAGAATCCCCGGTACACCTGATGCACAGCGCCACAGCAGTAGCTCCTCCCCCAGCCCCCACCGGTGAGCTGCCCAGCTTAAAGTCTCCTGAGCAATGCTCCTCCCCTGTGCATCTCCCCTGTACTGTGATCCCCAGTGCAGACAGCACACTATCTCATCTGTGCTGAGGACCGTGCTCAAAATTCTGAAATACACTCGTCTAGAGATACCTAGAATGAAGAAGCATTTGGAGTTCATAAAATTTACAGATGGAAAGGCAGACCCACATCCCCAGGTTATTCCAAGAAATGTATGTATTTTCCAGTAACCCAGCCAACTATCAATTTTAAGTTAAATTGAAAGTATGGATCTTGGGGCTGGAGAGAAGGCTCAGAGGTTAGTGGCATGACTGTTCTTCCAGAGACCTGGGTTCTGTTCCCAGAACCCAACCAACCAGTTATAACTCAATTTCATGGAATCTGATCCTCTATGTACAGAGCACGCACTTGGACACAGACATACGTGCAAGCAACACAACCATACATATAAATATAAATATTTAAAAATAATGAAAGAGAGTACACACACACACACACACACACACACACACACACACACACAAAACCTTTGCTCTTCAATTACACAAATCACATTTCAAGAGCATGGTAACCACACAGACTCAAGTAGTTTAGGGTCAGCTTCCAACCAGGTCTGATTTCGTAGTGTAGGATATTCCTGGAGTTTAGATAAAGCTAGTTCCAAGAACCGTAGTTAACGCTGATAGGTCAGAGTCAGGCCATGGTTTCCTCCGCTAGACAGGTTTCCATGAAATGATTTCATTTTCTCAGGTGTCACCTGGTCTCCTTCAGCAGCACTATAAGCCTCACTGTTACAGAGTAGGAATGGCGTCGGTGGGGGGGGGGGGGGGGGACAGTCCGAGAGTCTCAGGATTGGTTCTGTTCCTGTAAAAGTGAACTATCCGGATTCTGCTTTTACTCAATCTGTTCATTTAAAGCTCCCAAACCACTCATCTCCTCTGCCTCTGGGGAGAAAGAATTACAGAGGTGTCTTACTCTATGTGGAAAACAAGATGTGGTTAAAACCAAAAATGTCCCCTGTAAGTGGTCAAGGACGCAAACCACGCCCAGTGTGAACTGACATCGCTCAGTCACAGGCTGCCCCAGCTTCTAGATTTGTGCTGCCCAGGACTTTCTTTCTCCCAGCCACATGTGACCACTGGACATTTGCAACATGGCCAATGCAACTGAGGAGATTTATTCTGAACAATTTTAACTTTAAATGAAAAAAATTCAATACTTGTTTCAACGAATGGAAAAAACCTTCATGTTTTCAAAAATTTAGATAATGAATCTGCCTTCTTATTTGTAAGTTTTCTGAAATCTATATGGATAAGAATTTAGCTCTCCAATTTTCTCTATAATTGAAAATGATATATATACATGCGGGTTTTTTAATTTATATATAAAATTTGAGATATTTCCCTTATAATTCTAATATTTATTGATATTTGGAGTATTTTTTAGGGACAGATAAAAATGTAGTTTTAGTGTTATGTTTTACCTTTTAACAAGGCTACTATGAAATGAATTTAAGTATATGACTCACAATGTATTTCTGTTTGCCAGCTCTATTTTGGATAACTATAGCACGGTGGTTCTTAGCTTTCCTCTTAATGATGTGACCCTTTAATACAGTTCCTCATGTTGTGATGACACTAACCATAAAATTATTCTTATTGTTACTCCGTAACTGTAATTTTGCTACTGTTATGAATTATATGGATCTGATCTGCAGCCCCCTATGAAAGGCTTTTGGACCTTTCAGTATAATCTGCTGTAGTATAGCAGATCTCTTTCAGCTTATTGATGAAGTACGATTAATAAAAGCTCAGAGTCAGGTGGTGGTAGCACATGCCTTTAATCCCAGTACTCGTGGGAGGTGGGGAGGAAGAGGCAGGTCAATCTCTGTGAGCTTGAGGCCAGCCTAGCCTACAAGAGCTAGCTCCAGGACAGACCCTAAAGCCACAGAGAAGCCCTGTCTCAGAAAACGAAAGTAAAAGCAAAACAAAAAACAAAAAATTAAAGCTCAGAGACAGATATTGAGGTACAGCCTGAAGACCAGAAAAGCGAAGCAACCAGCCACCGGCTCTTATCTCAGCCTCGGTCAGAAAATGGTGATCTTGCCTCCACGAAACCTCAGAAATGAGAGTGAGCCTGAGAGCTGTCTCCTCCTATGTTGTATTCCTCTCTAGTTCTGGGATTAAGAGCATGCACCACTATCACCTGGTTTCTATGGTAAACTAGTGTGGCTACTGGGATTAAAGGTGTGTGCCATTGCTGCCTGGTCTGTAAGGCTGGCCAGTGTGACTGTTTGACTTTTCTGATTCTCAAGCAAGCTTTATTTATTAAAAATATAAATGAAAAGCCACTACACACTCATCCTCGGAAAGTCCTGTGTTTCTCTTGTTTTTTGTCCAAATTACTGGAACTTAATACAGATGCAAAATATAGACTCACTTATTGGGAAGAAAGAATCTAGACTCCTAGGTTCCTGTTTTATTTCTGAGTCACCCTGTGGACTAGTTCTTGCCACCCCCTCTTCTTTCTCCCAGGTTTACAATGTATGTAGTAGAGATAATACTGTGTGTGGAAGTGGTTTGCCATCTGGAAGCAGGTCAGACCTTGTTGAACAAGAAGAACAGATCTTTGAAGTTTGTTCCTAATACCCTTTAGTAAATTAGTTCAGTGGTGTTTATTAGGTGTTTTTGAATGTCACACACTGCACTACTGTCAGAAAAAGTTTAAATGTGTGGATATGTATGTATGTACATACATACGCATGCACACACACACACACACACACACACACACACACACACTGTGCCTGCTGTGAAGTCACAGACCAAGATCACAGAGCAGGGTAACACATGGAGAAGAGAATTTGGCTCCATCTGGAGGGTTCTAGAAAATCTTCCCAGACATTCCCATGCTCTTTCTTCTCCTGGTCCTCTTGGGAGGGCTGCCCAGAAAACAAGAGGGCATAGAAGCTGGCGTCCAAGTGTGAGTGTTGCTGAGTGGTGTGAAGTGTATTCCAGGACTGTCTGACATGTGACATGGCTGTATGAGGGACTTGTTGAGACGACAAAGTGAGAATCTGTTGTAGAGCACAAAGAGGGAAACTAGAGGGAGCATGGGGAAGAGACAGACAGAACAAGAAGGAATGGGAAAAGGAAACTCAAAGAGTATCAGCTAAGACACAGGTTCCCTTCTTTAATCAGTAGAATTAATAAGAAAGCTGAAAGCAGGTGTGACTCTGACCTTCGGTCCGGGATAACGACCCTGCAGTATAGAATTCAGTAGCATTTGTGCTTTGATTCCAGGGATCTAACAAAAGAGACCCTAAGCCTGTTCTCCATCTGCTGCCACCTCAGTTCCTTTTTGAAACTGCCACTCTAGTAGGTGGCAGCGAAGGAGGCAGAGGGTACAGTACAAGTGTGGTGCTCAGCAAGCTGGGGAAGCTGTAGGAGGTTGCCCAGCTTGGGTTAGATCAAAGCTGGCTGAAGACAAGACACTGAACTGCCTCCCAGAAGCCAGACAGAGCTAGGCAGAAAGAAAATGAGAGTCCGGAAGGGAATCCTAAGGGTCATCAGAAGCCATCTTTTAAAGGGCAAGGTGTGTAGTTTCACTATCTGGAGCGGGGCGGTACATGAGAGGGAGGGTGGCAAACCTCAGACTCAGTGGAAAGGGTCACTCATGCCAAGGGGTTGGATGCCTTCTGCGGCCTTGGAGAAACCTGGGCACTGTGCTAGGCTCAGACTTGTGTCTCATCTAGGTGAGTAAAACCGGGCAGTGGTGTTGTGCGCCTTTAATCCCAGCACTCAGGAGGCAGAGGCAGGCGGATCTCTGTGAGTTCAAGGCCAGCCTGGTAGAGCTAGGTCCAGGTCTGGCACCAAAGCTACAGAGAAACCCTGTCTCAAAAAAACCAAAACAAAAACAAACAAACAAACAAAAAGATAAATTGGAAGAGGAGGGGGATCTGAGCCAGGTTGGAGTTAATGGGTGACTTAAATAAACAAGAGACAACACAGTCTTGAACTGTGACTCTAGAGATGTTTATCAGATTAGTAAATACAATTAATTGATTGAGCTGAGCAAAGGTCTAAATTAAGGTTTGAATTTTACCAATAAAAACAAACAAAAAACAACAAAAAACAAAACCAAAAACAGAAACAAGAAAAAAACTGCATAGGGACAGAGATAAAATGTGTGGTTCTAAGGGGTATTTTCAGTCAATATGAATATAATTTGATATGCAAATAAATATAGCACAAAGATCTGAAGCAAGAGAATGTAACATGCGGAAAGTTAAGCAAAGTTGTTATGGGAACTAGACTGACTCACTGGGATGCATGGTGAGGTCATATTTGAGGTGGCAAGGCAAGTTCTAAGTACACTGGCATTGTTTTGGCTATTATTTTTTATATAATAATATTATCAAAGCATAATAATCTGTAGGAAATTAATTTTCTCTTTGGTCATATTGTGATCCATTTTTCTCCCTTATTAAAATGTGTTGTTACCACGCTCTCCTGAGGAAAGCATTTTAGGTGTGTATTCTTATCTTTAATCAAAATGCCATATTTTTCTCTCTTACAGTTAATGGACAGTAGAGACAGATTGAGATATGAGTTGGATTGTGAAAAATTAGCCGTTCAAGATATGGTAAGATGATTTATATTCCCTCTAAGGAATCTGAATTCGAGACTTTAATTTATCCTGAATGTTTTAGCTGCTTCTTCTGTAACTTTGCTGTGAACTGTTTGTTTCTACTTCATCAAACTCCTAAGTGTACATATAATTGTAGAGACTTTTAAGTAGGCATGTGGGGGGAAATCTGAATGGTGCTATGATAAACTGGAAGTAAACTCTGGATAAGAAACAGTATGCCCACTTAAAACAGTGTACAAAGTACTTTCATTTTATTCTGGAAATCTGTAAGCAAAATGGAAGCTGAGAGGCCAGGATTTTGAAGGATTTGCCATTTTCAGTTACAAATTGCAGTGACTGACAAGAAAGGAGCCCAGCGAGATAGTTTGGCATTCTGTGGTAGTCTCAGAAGACAACACTGCCTTTTCAAGTTCTTTAAAGAGAACTTTCCAGACGGCTGGCCTTTTATCAGTTCCCTCCCCACCCCCAGGGCCCTCACCACCAGCTCCTGGTGCTGTTCTGGCTGTCAGCTGATCACCACTAGTATGTCTTTGTTACAGTGAACTGTGTTTATTATAATAAAAAATAAAACACAGCTTGACTTGGGTCTCCAATGTGCCTGGAAAGAATATGATTCTGTCTGCAGGAGACACGGTTGCTCCAGGAAAGCCACACCACTTCAGGTCCTGAAACATTGCCTTTTTCACAGCTTGTCACACTTGTGCCAAGTTGTGACTGTCTCCCCAACTCTGTTTTGTTACTCCCGGGCACCCTGTGTTTTGGGTTCCTTGTCATAGAAATTAATGCAAAACAATGGTCCTGGATTACAATGAAGCCTTCTATGAAACCAACTTGGAAATGCAGGCGAGGGGGAAAAATTAAGACCCACCATTCACAAACACCACGTGTTAGCAATTGCCTTATTTGGTCCTTTACTTTCAAATACCTGCATATAAAAAGCTGCCCTCTGTTGAGTACACTTGGTGAATTTCTGGTATTCTCACAGCCTGCCTTCCTCTGCTCTTCCAGCGAAGTCCAGTCTCTGCCTCCAAAAGTTAAACGTACACATAGTGATTAAAGAGGGTGTTTTAACTGGGGGGTGGGGAGGATGGAGAGTAAATGTGACTTTGTTAGCTTGTCAGCAGCAACTGAGAAGAACGCAGACCAGCAGTGAATTCGTGCCCGTCCTGGGAGTACACCCCATGCCCTTTCTTTTTTAAAAAACTGTAAGTGTTAAACGGGTGCTATTGTCTCACCCACAGGGGAACCAATCCCGTTTTATTTTGTTGTTTAGGAATTTGTTGAGCCCCAATCTTGTTGCCAAGCAGCAGGAGTCTGCCTCAAAAAAAACAAAGCAAAACAAAACAAAAACCCAAAACAAAACAAAACAAACAAACAAAAAGCAGAACAACGTTTGAGTTTTTAGTATTCTGTATTCTTAGAACTAGTTTGGGAGGGTTCTGGTTTTCAGTAGGGGTGCGAGCTTAAGCCTGTCCTCCAGATCAAGGCTGTCATGATGGACTTGCTTTCCTTCACCTCCCTGGGGCATTGGTGCTGCATTAGAAGGAGGTGACTTGGGGGACCGTTGGCACTGTTGTTTCCTGCTATGCTGTTTGTCCATAAACCAGAGGGGAGGAGTATGTTGGAGGGAGTAGAAGAAAGCAGAACGGGCTATTATTTTATAAACAGCTAATTTCTCACTGAAAGTCTCCTGCTCTTTGATCTTCTGTTGCTGTTTCCCACAGTATTTTCTGGCCTGTTGAAAGTCTCATGTAAAAAGTCAATATAACTTTACAAACCAACCCAACAAGCATGGGTAGGCAATCACATGTGGTATGTTAGAATTGTCATGAGACAAATATTTGAGAAATCGAAGAAGGAAAGAGTCATTTGGGCCCACAGTTCCCAAGGCTCCAGACTGTGGCCTACTAGGATCATCGTTCCTAAACCCGTGATAAGTAGAACATCTGGGGCCAGAAATAGTGGCGCTTGAGGTATCAGGATGAGGCCAACCAGAGGGACCCAGGACAAGATATAGTCCCTAAGGACATGCTTCATATTTCCCCCAGCTAAAGTTCATCTTGAAGTTTCAACCGCTTCCTAATAATGCTGGCCACTTATTTATTTCTTAGTAGTCTACAAATCCATTGATTAGGTCAGAGTACTCATGATCCAATAGCTTCTCCATGATTGGATCCATTTTCGACAGATTTAGCCTTTAACACACAAGTGTTTTGCGGGGGAAGGGGTGTTCATATCCCTGCAATAGCATATGGAGAAATTGTATCTCTAGGAGGGACTTGGAGAAGCACAGGAAATAGTTCTGTATCTTCCCATGATCCTTAAGCGAATGTTTTCCATTTGTCTTGAAGTGTGCAAAGGAGTGAGTTCCCTCATCAGAAGAGAAGCTTGGTTGAGCCCCTTCCTTGACCTGATACCCATATGTCTCTTCTCTCTCTGCTTTCTTGGTGCTGCCTAGAGTCAAGACAGACAGTACAGTTTGGACTCTAGTGCCATTCTGGGAACAGTACTAACAGACTCCTGGGGCCCATGTGCTTCTGGAATTGGGCTCCAGATGTCCGAATTCCTTTAAGTACATGCTTTAAGTCAGTCTGGTCCTATTATGTGTGGCAGTGTCTGGCCAACCAGATGGGAAGCTGATGTTTTCAGTGGTCTGAGCGAAACCTCATAGATTCCAAAATTCTGGGGAGACTAATACTGAATGAGCAGTGGTGGTGTGACTGGGTGCAGGCTGCCAGAGATCTTCTCTCATGTTCTCACTACCCATTGGTCAGTCCAGTGAGTCCCCTGCAGTGCTGGGCAGCCGAAAGCACTGCTCAGCCTGTACCATCTACTTATGCAGTCCAAAGGGCAGAGGGCAAAGCTGGCGAGAGGAAGAACTCCCTCCTTTAGTGGTTGTTCACATAGCCTCTGAGAACCTCCACTGGACACTCATGAGAGCTATGAAAGACCTAAGGGAATTAATGCCTAATGGTTATGAAAATAATTTATGATTTACAGAACCGAAAATGGCTTTAGGACTCTGAGGATTCTTGGACCACATTTTGATAGCTGCTATACTACTTAATAGTAAGTTGGAAATATATCTAGCCAGTAGTAAAGGAGATGTCTTTGCTCTTTTCTTCTTTTGATCCTCTTCCTTTCCAATTTATTTATTCACTAATAGCCTTTCCTATGCACACTGCTGTCAGAATGTTACCTTAGTAACCCCCCTCTCTACTCTTTTCATTGTTCTTTATTTTTGAGGGAGGAACCTGCTGTCCAGCTCAGGCAGGCCTAAAACTTGTGATCTCCCTGTTTCCGTCTCCCAAGTCAAAGGATCACAATTATCGAACCACACCCAGCTATATTAATATATCTCAATGGACTGTGCTACTGATGTTAGGCTCACGTGGGAAGTTCCAGATGTGGGGCTAGAGAGATGGCTCAGCATGCAAGGCAGAAAGTTCCAGATGTGGGGCTAGAGAGATGGCTCAGCATGCAAGGCAGAAAGTTCCAGATGTGGGGCTAGAGAAATGGCTCAGCATGCAAGGCAGAAAGTTCCAGATGTGGGGCTAGAGAGATGGCTCAGCATGCAAGGCAGAAAGTTCCAGATGTGGGGCTAAAGAGATGGCTCAGCATGCAAGGCAGAAAGTTCCAGATGTGGGGCTAGAGAGATGGCTCAGCATGCAAGGCAGAAAGTTCCAGATGTGGGGCTAGAGAGATGGCTCAGCATGCAAGGCAGAAAGTTCCAGATGTGGGGCTAGAGAGATGACTCAGCATGGAAAAACACTTGCTGTGCAAGCACAAGCTCCAGTGTTCCAGGTGTTTCCATGTGTGCCCATAACTCCAGTGCTGGGCGCGGGAGGTGGAGCCATGAGTGTGCTCAGGGCTTGTTGGCTGCCAATCCGGCTGAGAATTAGAACGTTCTAGGTTCAGTAAGAGACCTTGTCTCAAGGAATTGGGATGGGGACTGATAGACGAGAACAGTCAACACCAGCCTCTCGTCTCTTCTGCTTCCTTCAGTAGGGCCACGACCTGTTAGGCAGTGGTTCTCAAGCTGGGGGTCACAACCCCCGCAAAGGTCTCATATTGGCTATTTACATTAGGATCCATAACTGTAGCAAAATTGCAGGTATGAAGTAGCAATGAAATAATTCTGTAGCTGTAGTGGGGCGGGAGCCACCACAACTTGAGGAATCCTTCAAAAAAGGGTCACAACATTAGGAAGTCGAGAACCACTGTTAAGTTTCTACAGCCTCTCAAAACAGAGCCAACCGCTGGGGACCAAGGGTGCAAACCCACAAGCCTGTGGGGGAGATTTTACATTCTGGTCATAACTACTATCACGTGGAAGTGTGTAGAAGCCATCTCTCTCTTTAAGGAGGTGCAGGGCCGTCACACACAACTATAAGAACTTGCATTTGTGGCCTAGCATCTGCTTTTACTTTTTCCATCTGGCGACTCATAGGTAAGACCTGACGTGAGTCCCTTGCAGCTCTGCCAGGCGTCCTTCTGAGAAACGTCTGTGGCCAGACAACTCCTACTGGAACGTTAGCTTAATTCGTGAATACTCATCCTATGCTTGGATTTCTTTGCTCTATTGCTCTGGCCAAAATCTTCAAGTAACTAAGAATAATGTGTCACGGCAGATCAATTTTGACTGGTTCTGATTTTAGAGAGTTTTTTTGTGCTTCACCATCAAGTATGATATTTGTTACAGGGT
This sequence comes from Myodes glareolus, assembly GCF_982192425.1. Lineage (NCBI taxonomy): Eukaryota > Metazoa > Chordata > Mammalia > Rodentia > Cricetidae > Myodes > Myodes glareolus. The sequence continues at coordinate 8,168,554 of NC_142039.1, forward strand.
TAACTGCTGCCTGAAGAGGCTTCTTTTTCCCTAAGAATGGGTGTGTGTGCAATGAAGCAGGTCAGATGTTATTCTCAGATACTCTGCACACATCTATTCAGATAATCATACAGCTTCCCCTTTGATCTGATCATGTTCGGCTATTACATTAATAGCCTTTATCTTATCATATAAAAAGCTTTCTACGGTTTTTTTTTGGGGGTTTTGTTTGTTTGTTTGTTTTGCCTTTTGCAACCACTGTCTTGTATTGTGAGCGAGGCTCATCCGTGTTGTTACACTACCCTGCAAATTATTCTGAAGTAGACTAAAGTAGAAAGGACTGACTCCTAGGTACTGACTTATTGATTTATTTAGAGACTTAAAGTACTGATTGTACTGCCTACTTGCCAAACATGACTTCATTTGCGACCTAGAACAGCATGACCTAGAGAAATACCTGAAACAATGGATTGTTGCCCTTAACAACCTGCTGCCTTTTCTGTAAAATCTTGCTTGCTCACTCTCCTCACCTTGTGGTTTTAGAGCATAAAATGAGAATGCAAACTGGGCCGGACACTCAGGCCTTCTGGGAGCTGCCCTGGCTTCAGTCCACTGTGAGGTCTCTTCTCCACCACTCTCACTGCTCTCAGCAGAGTGCTTATTCCAGAAAGATTATCACAACAGTGGATGCCACTTTTCCTACAGTGAAGAGACATTGTGATGGTTTCCACTTGACGACCCTCCTTATCCTGAACCTTTCTGTGCATGTGTCCTGGTACCATGCCCTTTGTACAGTCTACCCATTGTAATTTAATGTTAATTCCTTATTTGCTAAATAATTTTCAAAATTAACTCTGCTGATAAGTAGTACTGACATCACCATAGGGTTCTTCAGCCTCCCAATTTTGCAAACAGCATTTTATTTTATTTTATTTTATTTTTGACCAGTCAGTCTGATATGCATAATATTTAAGTTGATTGCTTTAACCTGCTTCGTTGATTATTGGTAAAATCAAATACCTCTTACTATATCTCATACCTGAATGACTTCTTTTTTCCTTATTATTTTTTTAAGATTTATTTATTTGTTTTTATTATGTATACAACATTCTGCCTCCATGTATGTCCATGCGCCAGAAGAGGGCACCAGACCTCATTTCAGATGGTTGTGAGCCATCATGTGGTTGCTGGGAATTGAACTCAGGACCTCTGGAAGAGCAGCCTGTGCTCTTAACCACTGAGCCATCTCTCCAGCCCCCGTGAATGACTTCTTTTCAACCCTTCCTGTTATTGCCTGTTACATAGTATAACTTTATTTTTATTAAATTGGGTTTTGTTGTTGTTCCCAGTGTCTTGTGAATCAAGTAATCAAGTTTCACTATTCTTCATGTGGGTATCCAGTTTCCTCAGCACTGCTTGTTGAAGATGCTATGTTTTCTTCAGTGTGCACCTTGGTAGCTTTGTCAACTGTGAAGCAGTAGCTTAATGAGCTTAGATCCTCTAATCTGCTCCACTGGTTTATATGTCCACTTTGTGCCAGAGCCATGCTGGTTTCATCATCTTAGCCTTATACTGGAACTTGGAATTAGATATGGTGTTATCTCCAGCAATATTCTATTTTCAGGATTGTTTTTCACCATCTAGAATCATTTGTGCTTCTATATGATTTTTTTTTTTTGAGACAGAGTTTCTCTATGTAACAGTCCTGGCTGTCCTGGAACTCACTCTGTAGATCAGGCTGGCCTCGAACTCAGAAATCCTCCTGCCTTGGTTTCCTGAGTGCTGGGATTAAAGGTGTGCACCACCATTACTACCCAACTAACATAAGAATTTTAATGTTGGGGTTTTGGTTTTGGGGTTTTTTTCTTTTTGTTTGTTTGTTTGTTTGCTTTTTGTTTTTGCTTTTGTTTTTGCTTTTGTTTTTGGTTTTGTTTTGTTTTGTTTTTTCCCTGTTTCTGTGAAGAACAAGAGCTAAAATTTTGATGTGTGTTACATTAACTCTGTAGATTGCTTTGGCAGGATGGCCATTCTCACAATGTTAACTCTGCCAGTCTGCAACCGTAGGAAGCTCCCCATTTTCTACTGCCTTCCCCAATTTCATTTCAAAGTCTCTCATTTCCTTGTTTAGTTTTATCCCAAACTTTTTGGGAAGATAGTGCTGTTGCGAATGGGATTGTTTCTTTGATTTTCTCAGTATGTTTGCCATTGACATCTTAGGTGGCTATTGATTTCTATTCTGTTAATTTTGTATCCTGCCACATAATAGCTGATGGCATTCCAACTTTGATGAGGGTCATAAACTGATTTAAGAAACCGAGAAAATTCAAAGTAGACTATAGCTGAAGAAAACTACTGCAAGTCACATTATAATTTAATTCCAGACAGCAAGAGGCCAGAGGAAAAAAAATTCTAGCCAAAGAAAAGTGGCAAGACTTTGAATTGTATTAAAATAGAGCACACACTCAACAACATTTCTTATCGAAAGAAAGTTATCACACAGAAATAATGACAGAAAGATGAAAGCCTAGGAAAGGAGAGTGTGTGTGAGAACAGTGTGGACAAGCAAGGCTGCAGACTGTTCTGTGAGTTGTGGAAATCGACGTTCACAGCTGGTAAGACATTGTAATACCATCTAATGTTCTATCCTCCAACTACGTAGAGAAAATGTCAGAAACAAATCCACTTCAGAGGGGCCAGTGTGAATAAGCCAACAGAGTAACATTTTGCCTTCTCTGGTCAAATCAACACACACACAAAAAAAAAACAAATAACAAAGATCATAGCAGAGATTATTAAAACTGAAAATAGAAAAACAGCAGAAGTCAATCAAGAAGAGATAAGGCTTTTTTAGTTTTTTCACTTTTTATTATTTTATAAATAATACCATTCAAAATTTCCACTTCCTTTCCTCCTCCCACTTCCCCACTTACCCTTCACCCCTTCAGTCCTAAGAGAGAGCAGGATACCCTATCCCTGTAGGAAGTCCAAGGCCCTTTCCCCTCCATCCAGGCTTAGGAAGGTGTGCATCCAAATAGAATAGGATCCCAAAAAGACAGTACATGTAGTAGAGCAAATCCCAGTACCATTATCATTGGCTTCTCAGTCTGCCCCAATTGTCAACCACATTCAGAGGGTCCAGTTTGATCCCATGCTCATTCAGTCTCAGTCCAGCTGGATTTGGTGAGCTCCCATTGGCTCAGGCACACTGTCTCAGTGGGTGGACCAACTCTTCCTGGTCCTGACTTCCTTGCTCATATTCTCCCCGCTCCTGCTCTTCAACTGGACCTTGGGATCTCAGTCCAGTGCTCCCATGTGGTTCTCTGTCTCTATCTCCATCTGTTGCCGGACGAAGTTACTATGGTGATATTCAAGATATTCATCATATGGGACAAGGCCAGTTCAGGCACCCTCTCCTCCACTGCCCAGGGTCCTAGCTGGGGTCATCCTTGTGGACACCTGGAAACCCCTCTAGAGTCAAGCCTCTTGCCAACCACAAAATGGATCCCTTAATTAAGATAACTTCTTCCCTGTTCCCATATCCATCGTTCCTCCATCTCAACCATCCTACTCCCCCAAGCTTTCCCGAACCCTCCCCTTCTCCCTTCTCTCTCCCTCTCTTCAATTTCTCCCCCACCCCAACCCCACCCCCATGCTCCCAACGTTTGCCTGGTTATCTTGTCTGTTTCCAATTTCCAAGAGGATCTATATATGTTTTTCTTTGGGTTTACCTTATTACTTAGCTTCTCTAGGATCACGAACTATAGGCTCAATGTCATTTGCTTATGGCTAGAATTCACTAATGAGTGAGTACATGCCATATTCATCTTTTTGGGTCTGTGTTATCTCACTCAGGATAGTGTTTTCTGTTTCCATCCATTTGCATGCAAAATTCAAGATGCCATTGTTTTTTACTGCTGAGTAGTACTCTAATGTGTAGATGTGCCACACTTTCTTTATCCATTCTTTCATTGAGGGGCATCTAGGTTGTTTCCAGGTTCTGGCCATTACAAATAATGCTGCTATGAACATAGCTGAACAATTTTTTGTAGTATGATTGGGCATTGCTTGGGTATATTCCTAAGAGTGGTATTGCTGAGTCTTGAGATAGGTTGACTCCCAACTTTCTGAGAAAACGCAACAGTGATTTCCAAAGTGGCTGCACAAGTTTGCATTCCCACCAGCAAGGGATGAGTGTTCCCCTTACTCCACAACCTCTCCAGCATGGGCTATCATTGGTGTTTTTGATTTTAGCCATTCTGACAGGTGTAAGATGGTATCTCAAAGTTGTTTTGATTTGCATTTCCCTAATAGCTAAGGAAATCGAACATGTCCTTAAGTATCTTTTGGCCATTTGAAATTCTTCTGTTAAGAATTCTCTGTTCAGTTCAGTACCCCATTTTTCAATTGGGTTATTTAGAGTTTTAATGTCTAGTTTCTTGAGTTTCTTATATATTTTGGAGATCAAACCTTTGTCTGATGCGGGGTTGGTGAAGATCTTCTCCCATTCAGTAGGTTGCCTTTTTGTCTTAATGACTGTTTTCTTTGCTTTACAGAAGCTTCTCAGTTTTAGGAGGTCCCATTTATTCATTGTTGCTCTTAATGTCTGTGCTACTGGGGCTATACGTAGGAAGTGGTCTCCTGTGCCCATGTATTGCAGGCTGCTTCCCACTTTCTATTCTGTCAGGTTCAGTGTTTTCAGATTTATATTGAGGTCTTTAATCCATTTGGACTTGAGGTTTGTGCATGGTGATAGATATGGATCTATTTTCATTCTTCTACAGGTTGACATCCAGTTATGCCAGCACCATTTGTTAAAGATGCTTTCTTTCTTCCATTGTATAATTTTAGCTTCTTTGTCAAAAATCAGGTGTTCATAGGTTTGTGGATTAATATTCGGGTTGTCAATTCGATTCCATTGGTCAACATCTCTGTTTTTGTGCCAATATCAAGCTGTTTTCATTACTATGGCTCTGTAATAGAGTTTGATGTCAGGGATGGTAATGCCTCTGGAAATTCCTTTATTGTATAGGATTGTTTTCATTATCCCGAGTTTTTTGTTTTTTCATATAAAGTTGATTATTGTTCTCTCAAGGTCTGTGAAGAATTTTGTTGAGATTTTGATGGGGATTGCATTGAATCTATAGATTGCCTTTGGTAGAACTGCCATTTTTATTATGTTGATCCTCCCAATCCAAGAGCATTGGAGATCTTTCCATTTTCTGGTATCCTCTTCAATTTCTTTCTTCAAAGACTTAAAGTTCTTGTCAAATAGATCTTTCACTTCCTTGGTTAGTGTTACCCCAAGATACTTTATGCTATTTGTGGCTATCGTGAAAGGTGATGTTACTCTGATTTCCCTCTCCGCTTCTTTATCCTTTGTGTATAGGAGGGCAACCAATTTTTTGGAGTTGATCTTGTATCCTGCCACATCACTGAAGGTATTTATCAGCTGTAGGAGTTCTCTGGTAGAATTTTTGGGATCACTTATGTACACTATAATATTACCTGCAATAACAAAAGTTTGACTTCTTCCTTTCCAGTTTGAATCCCTTGATATCCTTATGTTGTCTTGTTGCTATTGCTAGAACTTCAAGCACTATATTGAAGAGATATGGAGAGAGTGGACAGCCTTGTCTTGTTCCTGATTTTAGTGGAATCATTTTGAGTTTCTTTCCATTTAATTTGATATTAGCTGTTGGCTTGTTGTATATTGCTTTTATTATATTTAGATATGATCCTTGTATCCCTAATCTCCCCAAGACCTATATCATAAACGGGTGTTGAATTTTGTCAAATGCTTTTTCAGCATCTAATGAAATGATCATATAGTTTTTTGTTGTTGTTTGTTTGTTTGTTTTGTTTTGTTTATAAAAATGTTCTGACTTAAGTCACGGAGTAGCTGATACCTTAACCCAAAATGAGGAAGGAATTTAGCAAACAAAAGTTAAAAAACAAAGAGCAAGTAGCAGATAGATACCGTGATTCAACTTATAGTGCACAGCAGAATCTCCTGGGGAAACTGTCAAAACCATTGTTCTCTAGTTTCCAGTTGAGAGATTTTCAGGCAGGGCAGAGAGCTCCTCCCAGTTCAGAGCTCCCAGCCTCTCAGTCCACCCCAGGCATTTCTATACCTTGGAATAAATAATATCTTTATATTCAACAAGCTTTTTTCTTTTAGGGCCATCAATCAGCTCTTGAATCATGACACGGAGACTTCTTATTAGTTATGAATGCTTGACCTTGCTTAGGCTCATATCTGGCTGGCTCTTTTAACTTAAATTAACCTGTTTTTCTTTATCTTCCTTTTGTCTCCGGCCTTTTTATCTTTCTTTTTTAATTTATTTATTATTTAGTTTTTTGGATCATATGGTTTTCTTCTTTCAATTTATTTATATGATGGATTACATTGATAGATTTTTGTATGTTGAACCAGCCCTGCATCTCTGGGATGGAGCCTACTTGATCATAATGGATGATTTTTTTTATGTGTTCTTAGATTTGGTTTACCAGTATTCTATTGAGAACTTTTACATCGATATTCATGAGTTAGATTGGTTTGTAATTTCCTTTCTTGGTTGAGTCTCTGTGTGGTTTTGGTATCAGGGTAACTGTAGCTTCATAAAAAGAGTTTGGCAATGACTTCTATTTCTATTATGTGAAATACATTAAAAAAGTATAGGTATCAGCTCTTCTTGGAAGTTCTGGTAGAATTCTGCATTAAAACCATCTGGTCCTGGGCCTTTTTCTTGGTTGGGAGGTTTTTGATTAAAGCTTCTATTTCCTTGCGATTTATGGGTCTATTTAAATTGCTCACCTGGTCTTGATTTAATTTTAGTATATGGTATTTATCTTTAAAAAAAAGACCATTTCTTTAATGTTTTCCAATTTTGTGGAGTACAGGTTTTTATAGTAAGACCTAATGATTCTCTGAATTTCCTCAGTGTCTGTTCTTATGTCCACCTTTTCATTTCTGATCTTGTTAATTTGAATGTTCTCTCTCTGTCTTTTATTGGTTTGGATAGGGGTTTGTCAATCTTGTTGATTTTCTCAAAGAACCAGCTCTTTGTTTCATTGATTCTTTGGATTGTTTTCTGTGTTTCTATTTTGTTGATTTCAGCCCTCAGTTTGATTATTTCAAGTCTTCTACTCCTGGATGAGTCTGCTTCTTTATTTTCTAGAGCTTTCAGGTGTGCTATTAAGTCTCTAATGTGAGCTTTCTTCATTTTTTTATGTGGGTACTTAGTGCTATGAACCTTCCTTTTAGCACTGCTTTCATAGTGTCCCATAGGTTTGGGTATGTTGTGTTTTCGTTTTCATTGAATTCAAAGAAGACTTTAATTTCTTCCTTTATTTCTTTCTTAACCCAGAAGTGGTTCAGCAGTTGACTGTTCAGTTTCCATGAGTTTGTAGGCTTTCTGGCGGTGGAGTTGTAAAATTCTAACTTTACTCCTTGGTAAATCCAATAAGACACAGGTGGTTACTCCAATTTTTTTGTATCTGTGGATGTTTGCCTTGTTACCAAGTATGCAATCAATTTTCAAGAAGGTTCCATGAGATGCTGAGAAGAAGGTATATTCTTTCCTGTTTGAGTGGAATCTCAAGTCCATTCATTACCTCTGTTAGTTCTCTTATTTCTCTGTTAAGTTTTTGTCTGGTTGACCTGTCCATTGGTGAGAGAGGAGTGTTGAAATCTTTTACTATTAGTGTGTGGGGTTTGATGTGTGATTTGAGTTCAAGTAATGTTTCTTTTACATATGTGGGTGCTTTTGTATTAGGGGCATAGATATTCAGGATTGAGACTTCATCTTGCTGAATTGTACCTATTATGAGTATAAAGTGTCCTTTTCCATCTCCTCTGATTGATTTTAGTCTGAAATCAATTTTGGTGTATATTAGTATAGCCACACCTACTTGTTTCTTAGGTTCATTTGCTTGGAAAACCTTGTCCCAACCCTTTACTCTGAGGTAGTGTCTGTCCTTAGGTTAAGGTATGTTTCTTGTAAACAGAAGAATGTTGGATCCTGTTTTCATATCCATTCTCTTAAACCTGTGCCTTTTTATAAGTAAATTGAGTCCATTGATATTAATGACAAGTGGTTGTTAACTCTGGTTATTTTTTTGGTGGTAGTGTTTGTGTATTTCCCTTCTTTGACTTGTGTTGGTGAAGGGTTGTCAGATATCTGTGCTATTGTGGGTGTTGTTGGGTTTCTTGGGTTGAGGTTTCCCTTCTAGTACTTTCTGTAAGGCTGGGTTTGTGGCAACGTATTATTTAAATCTGTTTTTGTCATGGAATATCTTGTTTTCTCCATCAATGGTGAGAGAAGATTTGCTGGATATAGTAGTCTGGGCTTGCATCCATGGTCTCTTAGTGTCTGCAGCACATCTATCCAAGACCTTCTGGCTTTCATGGTTTCCATTGAGAAGTCAGGTGTAATTCTGATAGGTTTACCACTATATGTTACTTGACCATTTTCCTTTGTAGCTCTTAATAGTCTTTCTTTATTCTATATGTTTTGTGTTTTGATTATTATATGGCAAGGGGATTTTTTTTATCCAGTCTATTTGATGTTCTGGACACTTCTTGTACCTTCATAGGAATATCCTTCTTTAGGTTGGAAAAGTTTTCTTCTATAATTTTGTTGAATATATTTTCTGTGCCTATGAGCCATAATTCTTCTCCTCCTTCTACCCCTATTATTCTTAGGTTTGGTCTTTTCATGGTGTTCCAGATTTCCTGGATGTTTTGTGTTAAGAATATTTTGGTTTATTGTTTTCTTTGATCAGTGAGTTTATTTTCTCTATTGTATCTTTAGCACCTGAGATTCTTTCTTCTATCTCTTGTTTTCTGTTGGTTATACTTGTCTCTGTAGTTGCTGTTCATTTACCCAGATTTTCCATATCCAGCCATCCCTCAGTCTGTATTTTTTTATTACCTCCATTTCGGTCTTCAGGTCTTAAACTGTTTCATTTACCTGTTTGATTGTTTTTTTCTTGGTTTTCTTGGGTACCTTTGAGGGATTGTATTAATTTCTTCTAACTTTTTGTTTGTCTTCTCTTCCATTTCTTTAAGGGGTTTTTCACTTCCTTGTTAAGGGTCTCCATCATTTTCATAAGGTTATGTTTAAAGTCAAATTCTTCTACTACTTCTGAGTTAGGATGTTCAAGTCTTCCTGTTGCATGTTTGCTGGATTCTGGTGTTATCATATTGCTTTTCAGGATGATGGAAGAATTCTTTCTTCCTTCAAATGAGGTCAGCAAAGTCTTGGCGTCTTGTTCCAATCTTTGCTGTGGCTGACTGTGTACTTGGGAGTTTTTCTTGTTCTTCCCTCTCTTAGGTCTCCACAGCACTGGATCAGGCTCTCAGATCCCCTCCACCCTGAAGCAGGCTGTGCTGTAGGATCCAGGGACCCTGCAGATGAAAGGTGGATCAAGGTGGAATGGGGTAAAGAAGGCCAGCAGCTGGGAACACACCCCCTGGACAGCCAGAAAAGCTTAGGGAATTAGAGGGGGCCTGGACTCAGTTTCCTTGGACCATCAGGCCATGCAGCCACTCACTCACCTCTGTGGATCTGCTCAGCACAGGAGCAATGCCTCTTGCTGGGAAGAGATGAGTTTTTTAAAGAAATCGGTATAACTGATAAATCTACCAAGACTAATACATGTATGAAGAGATGAGTAAAACTTTAAAATGAGGGCAAATTGAGATATCAAGATAAAATAAGGAGTACAGACTTGAAGAAAACAGGACTTCTGTGGTCTGTCCTGTGTTGTTGGGGTTTCTGTCCTGCCCGCTTCCTACAGTTGTTAAGTCCCAAAGAAATCACAAGGAAGTATACATTAGTTATAAACTGATTAGTTCATTACCTCAGGCTTCTTATTAACTCTTATAACTTATATTAGCCCATTATTCTTGGCTATGTTAGCCACGTGGCTCAGAACCTTATTTGGCAAGGCAGTCACATCTTGCTTCTTCTGTGGCTGGGTTATGACTGCAGACTAGGACTTTCTTCTTCCCAGAATTCTTCTGTTCTCATGGACCCGCCTCTATTTCCTGTCTGGTCATTCCGCCTATATTTCCTGCCTGGCTACTGGCCAATCAGTGTTTATTTAAAATATAATCGACAGAATACAGACCATTGTCCTATACCACTACCCTCCCAAAGCTTAGGAGTCATTGTGAAAGAGGGTCAGGCACTGGAAGAGACAGGCAGGGGATGAATAAAAGGAAACAGTGTCCTCCAGCCTAGGTAAGAATAGGACCAATGTCCCTGTGAACTCAAAGTGACTGTGACAGCGCACACAAGCCCAGTGCAAACAGAAGCCAGACCAGATCTCAGCATGGGAAGGGCAGGCAGGCATGGAGTCCTACCCAGAGGTGAGGAGCTGAGCTACTAGGAGAAGAGTCAGTTACCTTTAATAATGTGGCCTCTGGTAAGTCAACCATGCTCCAGTGGAAGGCCACACCTCTAAGAAAATACGGACAGCACAAATTGGGCTTGATAGGTGGAGCATATAATCTGTTTGAGATGTTATGTCATGGTTTCTCCTGTTTAATCTTTGCAAATGATAACAGATCACCAGTATGGCCCTTGGTTTTTTTACAGATCAATAAGCAGAAAGAAGACATGGAATTAAGAAGAAAGTACGCCAGTATAAGCGCCAAGGTTGTATGGACTCCATCACCATCTGTCTATCTCGGCTACCATGCTCTCTCTCTCTACATTCAAGAATCCATGCTCTCCATTGCTTCCTCATGAATGAGGTTTTTTTTTTCAAAGTGCTTGATATCAAGAGTAGACAGTGCTCTTGCAGAAGAGCCTGGTTCCTTAGCATACAACCACCTCAAACTCCAGTTCCAGGGGATCCAGCATATTCTTCTGAGCTCTGAGGACATCAGCATTCATGTGCACATACACACACACACTCACAAGGAATTAAAATAAGTCTTTACAAAAAGACTCATTTGAAAGTGAAACAAGGTGGGCATGTGGAGACAGAAAATGAGGAAAGTAAGGAGAGGAAGAAAAAAGAGAAGCAGCAAGCCATCCCTCAGGGGGGCTGCTGCAAACCCCGGTGCACACATTCCTCCTTCACTCCTTTCTTCCTTTCCCTTTTCCCACCTTGACACAAACCTCAGACTACCACCTCACCAGCTTCATGAGGACTGTATCTTCACAGGTGTTCCTGAGGAACGTCTGTCTGTTTTTATATTTTCTCCTAGAACAATGGGTGAAAGGGACATTCAGTCCCAGCTGCTAATTAAGGCAGGCAAGAATAGGCTGTGAAGCTAGGAATGAAGGCAGATTCACACCCACTGAGAATGAAACTGCCCGCTCTGAGGTTCTTGCTCAGGGAGGACAGATAGAGGGTACAAATCTAAGGGATGAAATAAGAATAATTCTTGCCTCTTTTTGAGCAGAGAACAACCAGAGGAAGAGAATCTGCTTTCTACTCACGGCCTGGGAGTCGTCAAGCCAAGGGCATGACTGAAGGCCAACATTTTATGAGGCCACCTGCTGCTTCCCTCAGTGTATCACCTAAGCTAAAGAAGAAGATGGGAAAGAGATATATTGGTGCCGCTGTTATGCCTTCTCCTGTTCTTGCTGAAGCTCCTGCTCCAGCTCCTGCTCCTGCTCCTGCTGCAGCGTCCACTGCAGCGCCCGCTCCTGGGGTTCCTGTCACAATGGTCGCCACTCCTACAGCCATTACCAATTTCCTCGCAAGGGCCGACAAGCAAAAGCATGTAAGAACCATGTCCATTACCACCATCTGCTCACTTCACGTACTTCATGTGTGCAGGGTTCCTGGCTTGTTAGCCTTTTCCGGCTGCAGCCTCATGCCTCTCACCTCCCACTTCCTGTCTGGCATCATCGGGGCCCACTGTCTAACACACTGGATTCTCACATAGGAGTAAGGGCTCTGGCAGCTCACCAGGGTTAGCTTGATAGGACTTGATAGGCCCCTTAGCTTTTTTAAAATGATTCCTCCATTACCCATAGCTGGCTGCATTGTGTAGGTTAGTTCGTAAGCCTTAGTGGCTCTATTGAATCATTAAAATCTGAGACGCTGCATCTTAAGTGCTTGTGAAGGCACATACCTCTAACTCCTTACTGTGCAGTAGTCTATTAATGATGTCTGCCTGAAGGACATGGAAGGATTTTATCCTTTTGGTCACACGAGAGTCTGCACTGGGCAGCTAGATTAAACAACATAATTAGGAACAGCCACATGTGAGTTGTACGCTGCTGCTCTCTTTAGCCATGTGACAGTCAGTTCTCTGAAGTTCAGAAGACTGTTGGCTTGTGACAGTTATGGCAGCCCTATTCCCTAGGCTTGGGTTCTAGCGCACACAAAGGAGAAAGCTAGCTGAGAACGGGACAACTCTCCCTTTGCCTTGTGACTGTGGGTCCAGCATGACCAGATGATGCCAGCCCTTGCTGCTTTGACTTCTCTGTGCTAGGCCAGATCCTATAACTAAGAGCCAGAGAGAAGCCCTTTCTCCCCTCAGTTTCTTTTATGATGGTATTTAACAACAGCAACAAGTAGCAAAGGGGCATGGCTTATTATTGGGTATTCCCAAAGACTGCCCTTTGTGATGATCCTGGGAACCTTTTCTTTGGGCTTAGCTGTGGGGATACAGATGGTTGTTGGTGCACACGATCGGTAAGCACCATGAACTTTGTTACTAGATCAGATTCTTTTCTGGTCTGACATTCACAGAGCTCTTAGATCCAACTGGTGACTCGTTGGACCAATGGATAGGCCTTGACATAGTGTGTCCTCTTGGATGTTTAGATCTTCCGTGTTTCTGAATCTTGTTCTGCCAAGTTCCATGTCCTTCCCCCTCTCCAGGTGACAGAATCTGCTTATCCATAGGACATGGAAGAACAGAGTAGAATTATACAGTTGTGTGTACCTTGCTTCAAAAAGGGAACAGGAAAGGATACAGGCCTCTTAATCCATTTAATCAGAGACGTAGATCACTCCCTTCTCCAGTGACAGAGTGAGAAACGGGGAGACTCAGAGTCGCTCTAGCAGAGAGTCAGTCCACTTGGAAGGAAGCATCGAGAAGTGAGAAAAATCAGCCTCAGATGGTATAGTGGTGTTTGCCTGTGTGATCCCAGCAATCCGGAGGCAGAGGCAGGAGGATCACCATGAAGTTGAGGCCAGCCTGGGCTACAGTAATGAGTCTAAGGCCAGCAAGGGCAACCCTGCCAGCCCAAAAAGAAAACCAAGAGAAAAAAAGGAGGAGAAAAAGGAAGGAAGAAAAAGTATGGAAGGATAGATAAATGTTTCTGCTGTAAAAATTAGGAAGTAGAGTCAGGTGGAGGGCTATATGAATCTCTCAGGAGAGACTTTGCACGTGATTGGCAAGTGACTTGGTTCTAGAAGCAACTGTTTCCGTAATCCAGATATTGAGAAGTACGTTCTTTAGTTCCCACCAAACAGAAGCTGATTGAAGGGCTGGGAAGATGGCTCCCTGGCTAAGAGCACCTGCTGTGCAGGTGCTGAGGACTCAAGTTAGAGGGTCCAGCGCTCGTGGTAAAACCCAGGTGTAACTACTTATGCCCGCACCCCTCTCATTCCCAGGTGAGACAAGCCAGCCAGCCAGCCTAGCCAAACAAGGTGTCTTGCTCAGTAAGGGACACCATTTTAAGGGAATAAGGCAGAGTAGAGTAGACGTCTGAGGCCCTGCTCTGGACTCTGACTGCTTGGAAAGGTACTACCATGTCTCTCCGTCTGTCTGTTCCCCTCCCCCCCACAAGCTCTCTCTCTCTGTCTCTCTCTCTCTCTCTCTCTCTGTCTCTCTCACACACACACACACACACACACACACACAGAGAGAGAGAGAGAGAGAGAGAGAGAGAGAGAGAGAGAGAGAGAGAGAAACTAGAACTAAAACCTGGTCTGAGTGATTAGCGTCACCTGTGGCAGGAGCCGGGAGACCAGCCGTCCACCCTGGGTGGCCATGATAGAAGAACAAGGACTCTTTGCCAGAGGATTATGAGGGCAATACTCTGTCACCTAGTTTTTCAAAATTAAAAAAAAATTGTATGAATGTCTGCAGATATAGCTCAGTGGTAGAGCACTTGCCTACTATGTCAAGACCCGTAGGTTCCATCGCCAGCACTCACAAAAGAAGATCTTCACTGAAGGCTCACGTTGTAGAGTCAGATTTTTAGGAGCACAGATTGTGTTGTGGGGAGGGAAGAGACTCTGCTCTATTGGACAGTGGAGGGGGGAAGCAGTAGAAATCTGAGGGGTAGACTCAGGCTGCTGCTATGGCCTCCCCACTTTTTGAAGTTTTTACCTGGTAAGGAGGGATGACCTTGTGGTTTCACAAGATCACTGACTTGTAAACTTTACTCTTTGACTGCCCCCTCCCCTTGAAAAGTAGATTTTTGAACCATCTTTAGGTAAATTCTGGAGACTTTTTCATAGAATGAACTTAAGCAGGTTGTTGTTTAAAGGACTTATGGCCATTTAGCTGAATTCAAGGGGCCCTAGTTCAAGCCTTAGGCTTCCTTAGTGAGCTGGTACCAGGTCCAGAGGGTGTCAGCGGACAGTGAAGTGGGTACCTTTCAGGCGTGTCTGGGATCTTAGGTCCTAGATCCTGGCTAGAGGGGAGCAGAGCAGTGACAACAGCCAGGCCCTGCAGCTGAGCTCCCATCCTGAGGTCCCAGCCGCAGGGGGCAGCTGCACTAGCGACCTCCCTGCCCCCCTTCATGACCCCAAGGTTGGAACTGAATCCTGGATTTGTGACTCAGAGACTCCTGTGCCCTCAATAGAGATAAACTCTGAGTTTTCAACATTAAGAAGGTCATAGGAGCCCTTCCCCTCCCCACCCGCACACATTGCTCTTCCCACTGAGAAGACGCAGAAAGAGAAAGCAGAGAGCCGACGTCGGGTCTCTGAGAAGGATAATTTCAGTTGGCTTTTCTCCTAGTATCACACTCTCTGCTGATCAGAGTGATTGTTATCTAGAGGTTTCCAGAGCTTCATGGAACATTCTGTCAAACGGTGAGACTCTCAAGTTAATGTTTAACATTAAGTACAAATCGGACAAGGAGGGGCATGGGGACCTAAGCTGGTCCGCTCACTGTCACAGTAATTGGTTCAATTTTTAAATACATTTTCTGGTTCACAGTTGCTGCTGCCACCTATGTTGGCAGTCATAATCCCATGGTCACCTTCCCACGTGATTCTTCTTTCAGTGTGTATTAACTCCATCAGTGCCACATTGCTTAAGATTTCCTTTAAATGTCTAACTCAAAGGATTGCTAGACCTCCTTAAAAGACCTTTAAAGGGCTTTATAGTATCTACTACGTGCAAATGACCACATGGAAAGCTCGCGGCAGGAACTTTACATCAGTCATTTCACTTCCTAATTAATCATACTTATTTTTGAAATCTGTGTCACTTGGTGGGAACAGTGCATATGCTGCCTGGGGGAGGCACACAGTGATAAAGGCAGTGTTTAACCAGTCTGAAAAACCATGACACACGCACTGCCTTCAGATATCAGTTTATAAACGATTTCACAACATAAAATTTGTATTTGCACAGGGTACTTATGTAAAGTTTATCTTTTGATAGCTGTAAAACAGTTCAAATACTCAGGTTTTATGTACCAAGGTTAAACTGGATTCCCAGGTTTCCCTTCCACCTCACCCCATTCCAAGTAATTAGTTAATTAAGGTCACACCCAGTAAATGCTTCTCTGGAAGACTTCTGAGCCTCCTTTGGAGTAACCTGGTCTGTGTTGACAGGCCATATGACATGTGCTTTGGACTACTCAGGGCTCTTCTGTGTGGGAAATAGGACAAGGGACAAGGCCAATTTTGTTCTTGTCACAATACAAAGCAATTCTTGTAGGCAAAAAGAAAAAAAAACTAGAAAAAAACCAAAGGAATAAAAACTATAAAATATTTAACAATGACCAGCAAAGTATTTTTGCAATAATCTGAAGTTGTGACTATAATCATCCTGCAAGCTAGTAATTTTTAAAATATGATTGCACGGCACCAAATTATTATTATCTTCACCATTCAATTCTTTTGTTTGGCAAAATTACACATAACGTGGAAAACAAAGTGCACAAGGGAAGAAAGCCATAACCTGCTCATTGTTTCACCCTCTCATTCATCTCCCCCTCGGCTGAGCCTGGCAGATCAGAGCACAGAGGGAAGCCAGCGCTTTGCTGGTTGCTGAGCTGGGAATGCCAGGGAAACTGAGTCAGACAGAGAGGGATATCCTGAATGTGACCTGTGTGGTCTTTGGAGGCTGTCAAAGGCTATTAACTATATTTTGATAATTATGTGGATGCAAAATAATTTCAATGATGCTCAATTTATTGTGGTGTGATACATGAGTGTGTAACTGGTGTGTTTCTGCATATGTGCATGTATATTGCTGTGTGTTTATGCATGTGTGTATGTGCATGTGTGTGCTGAGTGGGTATGTGTGTTCTGTGTATTTACATGTGTGTGGGGGTGTACGTGTGTATGTTGCAATGCTTATGTGGACATCAGAGAACAACTTAAGGAAATTGGTTCTAACCTTCTGCCTTGTGAGGTAAGGCCTTCCTGAGCTGCTGGCTCAGGAGCTTGCAGGAATTACCCCTCTCTCAATCTCCCTCTTGTTGTTTTAGCAGTGCTGAGGGTACAGATGTGCGCCTCCGCATCTGGGTCTAGGGACTGAACTCAGGTTGTCAGACTTGTGCAGAAGGTACATTTACCTAGTGAGCCATCTCTCTGCCTTGATTTTGCTTCTTTGTTTCTTTAAGATTAAAGACTTTGCCGTGTGGAAAGGATCACAATCACACAGTACAATGATTTGCTTTGCTTTCGAAACAAAATTCTCATATAACACTAAAACAAATTCCCCTTTAGCTTCTGCTCTAGGAGACTCACACTGAAACTCTGAGCAATAGTCTATTTAAAATTAAACCGAGCTAAGCATGATGATACATGCTTACACTCCCAACGCCCTGGCTGGGACAGGAGACCTGTGAGTTGAAGCCAGCCTGGGCTACACAACGAGACTCCCTCATAAACAAATCCAGTAATCAGTTAATAAACTAAATAAAATTTAACCTAAAAGTGGTTTTTTATCTTCCATATGATTTTATTTTGGGTACTTCGATGATGAATTAAACATGTATTTTCAATATACTTGAAACTAAAAATTGCTAATGAAAATAGCATTTAGTATTTCCTGAACAAATGAAAAATATTTGAAAGTTATGTGAAGGACTTTATACTGTTTTTAAAAGGTTTTACATTTACTTATCTGAGGTGGGCCATGTACAGTCAAGGCCCACATGGGAGAATTAGTGAGTTTCTTATACCCTGTGAGCCCTGGGCCATGAGTTGTCTGTCAGACTCAGTGGTTTAGTGCCCTTACCTACAGATCCATCTTGCCTGCCAGGATCTTATAACTCACTTGCTTATTTGGAAAAAAAAAAAAAGTAGACTGTTGTGTGATGTCCACAATATTTCCCTCCAAATTAAAAACTGGAGATTTGCCATCTTTCTAAATTGATTTAATGCTAGACAAATCCGGTCTTTATTAGCTTTGTAGCCTATGCAGCTTAAATAGGGACCAGAGGCTGGCTAGCTGTTGTTGAGGCAGGGTCTCACCATGTAGTCGAGGCTAGCATTGACCTCACAATCCTCCTGCCTCAGTCTCCTGGGTACTAAGATTGCAGTTGTGTGCCATAGCAAAAATGAGCATTTTATTAAATTTTTAAAATGAGGGCAAGAGAGACCTCAGCAGTTAAGAATGCCTGCTCCTTCTTCAGAGGGTCTGAGTTAGAGCTGAGCGAGGTTCCCAGAACCCACAGCATGGATATGTGTAACTGCAGTTGCAGAAGAACCTGTACACATACATACACACACGCACACACACACACACACACACACACACAGGAAAGGGTGGGTAAAAGATAAATATCTTTAAATTTTTTTTCAAGTGCTTGCAACTCTAATACCATACCATATACCATATATATCATATATATCACATATATCATATATGTATATATATATATCTTTCCAGTCATTGAATGAACCGGAGCCACATGTTTCTATGCAAATGTATGTGCATGTATTATATACATATGTGTGTGTACAATCTTACACAAAAACATATAAATATATAATATATACTTATACGTGAATATATAACATATAACATACACATGCACACATACTATATATCACTATGTATTAATGAATATAGTTATATTATAATTATAATGTAGTAACAATATATATAGTTATATATTATAAATTATATATAATACATATCATATGAATGTCACAGCAGCAATTACTATGAATGTTGTAAGTTCCAATAAGTTCAATGTCTGAACATATGCACTAAACATTTTCAGAATCATGAAGCATAAACCTGAACAACTTAAAATGTAATTCTGGTGATCTGTTTCTCTAAGTGAGACTATGTAAATCCCAATTAAATATACAAAATTTCTATATCTGGTTACATTGAACATATCATATGCATGTTTAAAGATAATTATTAAAACTAGATTTCAATACGTTTAATGTTAAAATTAGATTTTAATTCATTTAGGTCCTACATAAACATTTAAAAGGCTAGGAGAAGAGTTAAGAAAGCAACAAAAAGATTTCTGAGGAATGCAGACTCTAAGGAAAAGGCACTGCAGCAGAAATGTCAAGAACTCTCTCAATAAACAGCTTAGCCGTCAGCTTAGAGAGAACACTGCCCAGAGTATTTCAGCGGCTACTGAGAAACTCTGTCCGCATGTCTTACATCCAACGCCTCTGGGTGTTTACTTCCAGTTTTCCATCAAAGGCCTAATTTATTTAGAGATTTGAATATGATAGACTACAAAAAGACAAAGATGTTGCCATTTTATTTTTTAACACTTATTTTTATGTGTAAAGGGATCACACATGCCATAGCATGTGCGTGACCATCAAAAGAGCCAGTTCGCTCCTCCCATGCTATGGATTCTGGACATCCATTTCGATCCATGATGCTCCATGGCAGCACCCGTACCTGCTAAGCTAGCTCTCTGGCCCTTATATTTTAATATAAATAATTTCATGTAGAATTTTATATAATTGATCTTAGCAAGATTTCCATTTGATGTCAGCATTTACACCATTTTTGGAGGTTTCCGTTGCTTGTGTAGATCTATGATCAGATTCTCTCTTTTGGACAGTTGGTAATAAATTTTCAGTTTGTGTTTGTGTTTAGAGGAAATCTTTATTTTACCTTATTTTCTGAGTCTAGAAAGCCAGGTTGACAGTTTCATTCTCTTTTAATGTTCTGAAGATATGAAACCATTGCCTTTGGCCTACAGCTTCTGATGACTGAAAGACTTCCTTGGACCGCAGTGTAGCTCAGCGGTAGAATGTGCAAGGCCCTGGGTTCCATACATAGCTCCCCAAGCCCCCCAAAATCCCCCGTTTATTTTGCTTTTCAACAGAGATTGCATGCCTTTCAGTGTTTGTTGTTCAACCCTGTCTATTTCGATATTTATATTTATCCTTATACAGTTTCTTGGATTTGCGATTTGATATTTGTTGTAGATGCAGTCCACCAATAACAAAACTGTTACTAAACACACAAGTACAGGTTCATTTGACCCTCTGAACTGCTCCAGAACCCTGGAAGGCTCTGCCCATAAATACTGAACTTGTTCATGTACTTCTAACCCTCTTCCTTTGCCTGACCCACGGCTACACCAGGCTCAATACTGGTGTGCGAAGATAGTTGTTTGTTAGGAAGACAGGAATAACGCTCATATAAAAGACAGTCAATCGTTTAGTAAAGGTTTGGACAGAAAACAACTCGTTTCTTCCAGAACACTTTGGCCTCCTTTCCTCTGCTGGGATAGAATGCCATGACAAAGGCACCTTGGGGTAAAGGAGGGTTTGTTCCAGCCTACAGTTGCCGGGGACTGTCCATCCTGGCACTGAAATCTGAACATCAGGAACTGGAGGCAGCCGGTCACTTTACACGCACTGCCAGGAAGTAGAGAATAGTGAGCACTGGTGCTCAGCTAGCCTTCTTCTTATGTAGTACAAGACCCGGATGTAGATAATGATACCACTCACTTTCAAGGTAGACCTTCCTTTCAATTACTCTCACCACGAAGATCCTTCACAGACTTGCCGAGAGGTTAAATCATCCCGCATAGGACTGTGCAGAAGCTTACTTTCTCAGTAAATTAATCATCACAGTGTGTTAGAAGATGATTATGATAGATCTGAGTGTTTGAATGAAAGTGATAAGGCTTTTTACTAAGTCCATAAAAAGGAGTCCAAGTTTCATATTGGTACAAATTAAGAAAGAAAGTACCTTTTAACTAGCTCTGTAGGTCAGGCCGGCCTTAAACTCGCAGGGATCCGCCTTCCTCTGCCTCCTGAGTGCTGGGATTAAAAGTATTCTCTACCATTGCCCAGCAAAAAACAACTTTTGACAAGAAAAGAGAAAATTGGTATATGCAAATATCATAAAGAATATGGTAAATTTTATGGTAGTTAATAAGTGTAATCATGTTTCTTCTGTTACAAACCTTATTGACTCCAATTTTTTTTAATAAAATAAATTTGTTTATTTTACATCCTGGCCACAGTTTCCCGTCCCTTCTCTCCTCCTAGTCACCCCCATCCATTCTCAACCCCTGACCCCACTCTTCCTCCATTTCTGTGTAGGAAGTAGCAGGTCTCCCATAGGGTATCAACAAAACATGGCATATCAAGTTGCAGTAAGACTAAGCACTCCCCCATGTATTAAGGTTGGGCAGGGAGAAGTAGGGTTTAAAAGCCAGTAAAGGGGTCAAAGACAGCCCATATTCCCACTGTTAGAAGTCCCACAAGAGGACCAAGCTATACAACTGTAACATATATGTAGAGTGCCTAGGTCAGTCCCATGCAGGCTTGCTGGTTATTGATTCAGTCTCTGTAAGCCCTGACAAGCCTAGGTTAGTTGATTCTGTCAGTTTTCTTATGGTTTCTTTGACCCCTCTGTCTCCTACAATCCTCTCTCCTCCTTTTCTACAGAATTCCCCTAACTCTATTTTACGTTTGACTATAGGTCTGCATCTGTTTTCATCAGTTGCTGGATGAAGTCTCTCTGATGACAATTGGGTTAGGCACCAATCTGGTCACAGGAGATGGCCAATTCAAGCTTCATTCATATCTGTTATTGCCAGGAGTCTGAGCTGGGGTCTTTCTTATATATTCCTGGGAGATTCCTTGCACCAGTGCTTTACGCCCCTCTTTCCAGTAGTCTCTTTCATTGCTCTCCTTCTCTGCCTCCCAACCCATCCTCACCTGCCTCAGTCTACTCACAAAATGTATTTCCCCCTTCCAAGAAAATCTGACATCCCCAACATGAACGCTCTTTGTTACTTAGTCACTTTGAGTTTGTGGATTATAGCATAGCTATCTTTTATTTTTTTTAAGATTTATTTATTTATTTATTTATTTATAAATAAAGGCCAGAAGAGGGCACCAGATCTCATTATAGGTGGTTGTAAGCCACCACATGGTTGCTGGGAATTGAACTCAGGACCTCTGGAAGAGCAGTCAGTGCTCTTAACTACTGAGCCATCTCTCCAGCCCAACTATCCTTTATCTTATAACTAATATCCACTGATGGAGTGAATACATACCATGTTTTTTCTTTCTCAGTCTGGCTTATCTTACTCAGGATGATTTTTTTCTAGTTCCATTCATTTACCTTCAAATTCCCTGACATGTTTTTAACAGCTAAGTAATACTTCATTATGTGAATATTGTACTCCATTTTCTTTATCTATTGCTCAGGTGAGGGACATCTCATCTGAAGAAATATCTCAGGTGAGGTGGTTCCAGGTTCTGACTATTGCAAATAAAGCTGCTATGAACATAGTTGAGCAAGTGTCCTTGTGGTATGACTGAGCATCCTTTGGGTATATGACCAAGGGTGCTATAGTTTGGTCTTGTGGTAGATTTATTCCCAGTTTTCTGAGAAACCGCCACACTGACTCCCAAAGAGGTTGTATAAGTTTGCAGTCCCAGCAGCAAAGAAGAAGTGTTGCCCTTGCTCCACATCCTCTCCAATATGAGTTGTAACTTGTGTTTTTAAGCTTAGCCATTTCGACAGGTGTAAGATAAAATCTCAGAGTCATTTTGATTTATATTTCCCTGATGACTAAAGATGTTGAACATCTCCTTAAGTTTTTGTCGGCTGTTGGCAGAGATTTCTGTCCTGCCCGACCCTGCAGCCATTCAGCCCCCCTCAAAAAAACACACAGAGGTCAATAATAATTAGAAACTGTTTGGACTGTTAGCTCAGGCTTTTGATTAACTCTTACATCTTAAATTAGCCCATAATTCTTGTCTGTGTTAGCCAGGTGGCTTGGTACCTTTTATCAGTGAGGCAATCTTATCTTGCTTCCTCTATTACTGGCTTTCTCTGTGTTGACTACAGACTGAATCTTTCCTCTTCCCAGAATTCTCCTGTTCTTGTTGCCCCTCCTACACTTCCTGCCTGGCTACTGGCCAATCATTATTTTATTAAAGCAATACAACTGACAAATCTTTACAGGGTACAAGATCATTGTCTCATAGCACTTGGCTATTTGAGATTTTTCTGTTAAGACTTCTGTTTAGATATGTACCCAATTTTTTATTGGATTATTTGGTTTGTTGATATCTAGTTTATTGAGTTCTTTATATATTTTGAAAATCAACCCTCTGTTGAATGTGGGATTGATGAACATCTTTTCCCATTCTGTAGGCTGCTGTTTTGTTCTCTTGACAGTGTCCTTTACCTTGCAGAAACTTTTCAGTTTCATGAGTATCATTTATTGTCAGTCTTAGTGCCTGTGCTATTGGTATTCTATTAAGGAAGTTGTCTCCTGTGCCAATGCTTTTGATATTATTGTTCACTTTCTCTTCTGTCGGGCTCAGTGTGTCTGGATTTACTTGGACTTGAGTTTTGTGCATGGCAATAGATATGGATCTATTTGTATTCTTCTACATGCTAACATCCAATTAGGCCAGCACCATTTGTTGAAGATGCTTTCTTTTTTCTATTGTACAATTTTGACTTCTTTTTCAAAAATCAGGCATCCATAGGTATGTGGATTAACATTGGTGTCATCAATTGGATTCCATTGATGCACCTGTCTGTTTTTATGCCAACACTATGTGGCTTTCATTACTATATAAATGCTTGAAATCAGGGGTGGTGATGCCTCCAGAGGTTCTTTTACTGTACAGGATTGTTTTTAGCTATCCTGTGTTGTTGGTTTTTTTTTCTTCATGTGAAGTTGAGCATTGTTCTTTTAAGGTTTGTGGAGAATTCTTTGGGGATTTTAATAGGGATAATATTGAATCTGTATATTGCTTTTGGTAAGATGGCCATTTTTTTTACTATGTTAATCCTACTTGTCCAAAAGCATGGTAGATCTTTGCATATTCTGATATCTTCTTCAGTTTCTTTCTTGAGATTTGAAGTTCTTGTCATACAGGTCTTTTGCTTCCTTGGTTAGAGTTACACCAATATATTTTTATTATTTGAGGCTAAGGTAAAGGCTATTGGTTTTCTGACTTCTTTCTCAGCCTGTTTATCATTTGTATGTCGGAGGCTACTGTTTTTTTTTTAAGTTAATCCTGTATCTAACAACTTAAATAAAGGTATTCATTAGTTGAAGGGGTTTGGTTCCCTGGTAGAGCTTTTTATAATTGGAATTTTCTTTGGGCCACCACCAGCTCTCAAAGACATAGAGACATTAATTAAGCCTTAGCTTAGGTTTGTCCCACTATCTCTTTTATCTTAGTTTAATCTGCTTCTATTCACCTCCATTTGGCCTTGGGGCTTTTTACCTTTCTTTCATTCTGTGTGTCCTATTTTCCTGCTTCCTCCATGTCAATCTGAATGGCCCCTGTTATCTCCATGGCATTTCTCTCTTTTTGGCTTCCCTTTCTGAGCCTAAATTTCTTCTCCTACTTACGCTTTCTGCCCATATGTTCCTCATATACCTCCTCCCTCATTATTGGCCACTCAGTATTTTATTAAACCAATTAGGTGCCTTAGGCAGGCAAGGTAAAAGAACAATGCATCTGTACATAGTTAAACAAATGCAACACATCTTTACATAGTTAAATATTCCACAACAGTTTTGGGGGTTGATCAGTATACTATCATATATCAAATAATACTTTTACTTCTTCCTTTCCAATTTGTATTTGAATTTGATTTCCTTATGTTATCTTATTGTTCTAGGTAGAACTTTAGCTACTATAATGAATAGGTATGGAGAAAGTAGACATCTTTGTCTCATTCCTCATTTTAGTGGAATTTCTTTGAGTTTCCTCTCCATTTAATTTGGACAGTGGGCTGCTGTATATTGCTTTTGTTATGTTTAGGTATGTCTCTTGTATATCTTATATCTCCAAGTTTTTTAATCATTGAAGGGGTGTTGTATTTTGTCAAAGGCTTTTTCAGCATCTAATGGGGTGATTATTTTTTATAGCTTATTTATATGATGAATTACATTGACAGATTTTTGTTTGTTGAACCATCACTGAATCTCTGGGATAATGTCTACTTGGTCACAGTGTGTAATTTTTTGATTTGTTCTTGAATTCTATTTGCCAATGTTTTATTGAGTATTTTTGCATCAATGTTGATGAGGGAAATTGGTCTGTAATTCTCTTTCTTTGTTGAATCTGTGCAGTTTGAGTATCAGTGTAACCATGGCCTCCTAGAAAGAATTTGGCAATGGTCCTTCTGTTTCTATTTTGTAGAATAATTTGAAGAATATTGGTATTAGCTCTTTTTTGAAAGCCTGGTAGAATTCTATGTTAAAGCCATCTGACCCTGTTTGGTTTTGTGTGTGTGTGTGTGTGTGTGTGTGTGTGTGTGTGTGTGAGAGAGAGAGAGAGAGAGAGAGAGAGAGAGAGAGAGAGAGAGAGAGAGTCTTTTAATGATAGCTTCTATTTCTTTAGGGGTTTTCAGTCTATTTAAGTTGTTTATCTGATCTTTCTTTAACTTTAGTAAGTGGTGTCTGCCAAAAAACTTGTCCATTTCTTTCAGATTTTCCAGTTCTGTGGAGTACAGATTTTTGAAGTATGACCTAACAATTCTCTGAATTTTCTCAGTGTCTGTTCTTATGTCCCCCTTTTTGCTTCTAATTTTGTTGATTTGGGTATTCTGCATTTTAGTTATTTTGAATAAGAGTTTATCGATTTTGTTAATTCTCTCAAAGAACCAACTCTTTGTTTCATTGACTCTTTGTATTGTTCTCTTTGTTACTATTTCACTGATTTCTGCCCTCAGTTTGATTATTTCCTGTCATCTGCTCCTCTTAAGTGTGTCTGCTTCTTTTTGTTCTAGAGCTTTCAGGTGTTAAGTTGCTAGTATGAGATCTCTCCAGATTCTTCATAAAGGTACTTAGTGCTATGAACTTTCCTCTTAGCCCTGCTTTCATTGTGTTCCACAAGCTTGGGTGTGTTATGCATTCATTTTCATTGAATTCTAGGAATTACTTAACTTTCTACTTTTTCTGTTATTGTTGAAATACGTGGTGATCTGTTAAGATACAGGGGGTTATATCTATTTTTTGTACCTGTTGAGACGTGCTGAATATATTGTCAATTTTAGAGAAGGTTCCATGTGGTATTAAGAAGGTATATTCTTTTGTGTTTGGGTGAAGCTTTCTCTAGGTATCTGTTAGGACCATTTGAGTCATAACATCTGTTAGTTCCATTATTTCTCTGTTTAGTTTCTGTCTAGATGACCTGTCCATTGGTGAGAGTGTGGCATTGAAATCTCCCACTATTAACATGCGGGGTTCGATGTATGGTTTAAACTTTAGTAATGTTTCTTTTGCAAATGTGAGTGCCCTTAGATTTGTGGCATATGTTCAGAATTGAGATCATCTTGGTAGATTTTTTTCCTTTGATGAGTGTGAAATGACTTTCTCTATCTCTTTTTATTAATTTTGTTTGGAAGTCCATGTTTCTAGATATTGGGATAACTACACCAGTTTGCTTCTTAAGTCCATTTGATTGGAAAACCTTTTTTTACTCTGAGGTAATGTCTATCTTTGATGTTGAGATGTGTTTCTTTTATGTAGCAGAATGATGGATCCTGTTTTTGTATCCACTCCATTAGCCTGTGCCTTTTTATTGGTGAATTGAGTGCATTGATATTGAGAGGTATTAGTGACCAATGATTGTCAAATCTTATTGTTTTGTTGGTGGTGATAGTATGTATGTGTGTGTGCGCGCATGTGCGCATATGTGTGTGTATTTGTGTGCTTCTCTTTTTTGGGTTTTGCTGGTGTAAGATTATTTATTGTCTGTGTTTTTGTGTATGTAGTCAACTTCCTGAGGTTGAAGGTTTCCTTCTAGCACTTTCTGTAGGGTTGTGTTTGTGCATAAATATTGTTTAAATTTGACTTTGTCATGAAATATCTTGTTTTCTCTATCAATGGTGATTGACAGTCTTGCTGAGTATAGTAGTCTGTGCTGGAATCTGTGGTCCCTTAGAGTCTTCAGCACATCCATCCAGGATTTTCTGACTTAGAGTCTCTGTTGAGAAGTCAAGCATAATTCTAATAGGTCTGTCTTTGTATGTTGCTTGACCTTTTCCCCTTGAAGCTTCTAATATTCTTTCTTTGTTCTGTATGTTTAATGTTTTACTTATTATGTGGTGAATGGATTTCCTTTTCTGGCCTAATCTATTTGGTGTTGTGTTAGCTTCTTATACCTTTATAGGCAAGTCCTTCTTTAGGTTGGGAAAATTTTATTCTATGATTTTGCTAAGTATATTTTCTGGGTTATTGAGCTTGTTTCATCATTTTCTATTCTATTATTCTTCTGTTTGGTCTTTTCACAGAGTCCATATTTTCTATATGTTTTGTGTTAGGAAATTTTTAGATTTAACATTTTATTTGACTGATAAATCTATTTCCTTTATCCTGTCTTCAATATCTGAGATTCTTTCTTCCATCTCTTATATTCTGTTAGTGATGCTTGCATTTGTAGTTCTTGTTTGCTTACTCAGAATTTCCATTTCCAGGATTCCCTCCCTTTGTATTTTCTTTATTGTTTCTATTCCCATTTTAAGATCTTGAACACTTTCCTTCATCTATTTTTTCTTGGCTTTCTTTTAGGGATTTATTGCTATCCAATTTTTTGTTTGTCTTTTCCTCAATTTTTTAACAGATTTTTTCATATCCTCTTTAAGAACATCTATCATCTTCATAAAGTCATTTTAAGCCCATTTTCTTCTGCTTTAGCTGTGTTGGATTGTTCAGGTCTTATTGTTGTAGGACAGCTGGGCTCTGGTGATGCCATATTTCCCTTTCTGTTATTGATTATGATCTTATATTGGCATTTAGGTTTTTGGATTTGAGGTGATTGTAGGTCTGGTTGTTGATTCCTGCTTTTGTCTTTGCTGTATGGGAGTTTTGTTCCTTGGTTTCTCTTTCCTCTCTGGTCTTCTGACTTCAATGACTAAGTGTCCCAATGACTAGTATATCTTCAGGCCCAGTGCAGTGTTGCCTCTATGGATTTTTGAACCAAGGTTCCCTAGATCTGGCCTGGCCTCTGGAAGAGACGAAGTTTTCTTCTGAAGTTGTAGACCAGGATATGGAGCAGGGAAGTTGGTGGGTGGGGTGTGCAGTCTGGGGTTGTTGGGCATGCTTAAAAGGGTTTTGTGGGTGTGGGCAGTGCCCTACCTGAGACTCCTAGGATCAGCCTAGCTTTCTGTAAGGCTGCCAGGGTACAGGTCCTAGTATGGAACTCAGGGGAGAGGATGCTGTCTGGGGTTATTGGGTAGGTTTTAAGGAACTTTAAATTTAAGAAGTTATTTTATAGAAGTATTAAGAAATTTAAAAATCATGAGCTTGGTTATAAAACTGTAGTTGGGGTTTTCCTGTCCTGACTTCCTTGTCCCAAATAACCACTTAGAAAGAATATTAATTATAAGTGTTCAGCTGATAGCTCAGGCTTGTTTCTACCTAACTCTTTTTGGGAAGAGTGGCATTTTATACATAATTTATTCAAACACATAATTAAATACATAACATTTTCCAGATTGATAAAGGGGTGCAGGATAGAATACATGGAATGAATGAAAGTAGGGGATACTGTGTACAGTGAAATAAAAATACAGAAAAGTAGATTGTGTGGGCTACCAAAGAAAGTTGGTGAGCAACACCAGAATAAGGAAGACTTTCATATGAGGGAAAGAGCTTGAATTATCAATAACAACATAAAAAATAACTATAAATAACAATAACCCATCCCTCAGACACTTTCTTTTTTATTTTAAATTTTCTATTTATTTTACATACCAAACATAGTTCCTCTTCCTTCCCCTCCTTCTATTCCCCGCAACCTACTCCCATCTACTCCTCAGAAAGGGTAAGGCCTCCCATGGGGGTCAGGTAAGCCTGTCATATCAAGTTAAGGTGGGACAAAGTCCCTCTCTACCTAACTCTTACATTTAATTTAAATTACATTTAAATTTATCCGTATTTCTTAATTATGCTTTGCCATGAGACTCATGGCTTGTTACCTCATTTTCTACACATCCTGCTCCCTTAGCAGCTGGCTGGCAACTCCTGACTCCACCTTTCCTCATCCCATCATTCTCAGTTTGGCTTTCCTACCTAACTTTATCCTGTCCAGCTATTGGACAGTCAGCTTCTTTATTAAACCAATCATAGTGAGATATATTCACACAGTATACAGAAGGATTATCCCACAGCGTTAAACAAAAATTATTTTCATGATTTTTTTTAAAATTTTATTTTATGTGTATAGGTGTTTTGCTTGCAAGTATGTATGTATGTATGTATGTGACCCACTTGTGTGCCTGGTACCCACAGAGACCAGAAGAGGGCATTGGATTCCCTGGAACTGGAGTTACAGATGGTTGTGAGCCATCATGTAGATGCTTCAAATGGAACTTGGGTTCTTTGCAAGAGTAGCCAGTGCTCTTAACACTGAGCCATCTCTCCAACCCCTAAAATGAATATTAACAGTTATGAAATTTTAGTTATAAATTCAAAATAATCATACTTAGAAAAATGATTCATAAGCACAGTTTGATAGTACAGGTACAGTCATTTAACTTCTGTTTTCCCACTCAGGAAGCTAAAGGTTGTTCCATTAATATGGCCATTGGTTTTCATTTCCATCCATTGTTTGGCAGTCTGGTGTTTGCACTGTCAATGGAGTGACCACATAAAGACCAGCATGTGTATTCCAGAGAACGTGGAATGTCAGCAGCTGGCAAAACAAAATGACAGTTTCATGTGGACAGAGCCAGGATTCAAAATAATGAACTGTAACAAGGTGGAAAATTTGACTTGGGAAAAGGAACAAATACTATAGTCAGTATGAGGTGCTTTGCTTTGCTTTGTTTTTGATGAAAAGAAATGCTATCATAGTCACAACTCAACAATCTTTTGAGAAAATCGAATAATTATTTGCATTACAGAAGATATACTACAACAGTCTTATCTTCCGTGGTTGGCTTTCTATGAGAAAAATAGAACCTTAAAAACAATACTGAATTTCACTGCATATTCAAACAAGGAATGTTAAAATAAGTCTTTAATTGCTGACGTTAGTTTGGATGGTATGAAGTTAGACATCAGTGTCTTTCAATATGGCATCTTGTTTTGATTTTGTTTTCCTAAATGTCTGAGCTTTTAAAGCTTGGGCACATTTTCTTTAGTATGTTGGGGAAAACCTTGTAGTGCTTGACGCTTTTGTTCAGTGACCTCCATGGCCTACAGCTGACCAAAGGGCACTGAACTCACCCTGTACCCCATGCCTTGGTAGAGAGACCATTCAAGTAGTCTGTCCCTGTGGAGGACAAACAGATGGAGTGATCCTTAAGTGTGTGTCTGCCTTGTGTCACCTTAGTAACTTTTTAATTTTCTTAATTCTTCCCTAGCTTTTCCAATGGTTACACAGAATCTAAATGTGTTCAAACTCAGGGATAGAAGGCTGCCTTCAGACATGGTGAACCTATAATTTTGATTAATATTTGTTTTATTGGCTGTTTGGTTTGGGAGACAGTCTCTGTATATCTCAGGATGACCTCAAACCTACTACCAAAAAGAACCTTGAACTTCTAATCCTTCACCTCCATATCCGAGTGCTGGGCACCATTGTTCCTGGTGGTCAGGGTTTGGATCAGATGTTTTGTGGTTTTGGCTTCTTATTTAAAGAACTGAGATAAAAGCCCACATAGATCTTAAAAAGTAGCAAGGCAACTTTATTCAAATCAAAGCAGTAGCAGATATTAGAAATGAATATATGGTCAAGATAAGCAAAGGTTTCAACAGCCTCAGTTACATTTTGGGACTTCCTTTTATGGAGTTTAAAACAAGTTTGGTTGTTAAAAAGTTTGGATGGTTCTCTATTTTACTGACAGACTGTTATACAAATGTTTTCTCTACTACGCATGTCCCTTCCTATAAGGCATCTAATTTTAATCATATCCATGTTCAATTATGCATAAGATAATAAACAGAGGGTTCTTCCTAAAAGGACACTTTAGGGTATAGTTTGCCTTATTGTGCATACACTCAACACTAACTCAAAAAAGAAGGACTTCCCACTTTCTGTGACTGAACACAATGAAAATACTGATGAACAAGACCTGTGTACGTTTGATGCTTGTTAACGAAAGGAGAAACTCATTCCATTGTTAAGAAGGAATGGTCATATACCTCCATAGAGATTGGGGTCCTCAGATATTAACAGGTTGCTAGGTACATTGTTCAGAGTGAGAGAGGCTTACATACTACATGCAGATGAAAGTCTCAGAATGACCAAGTACATTGTTAGAAGAGGGGTGTGCGAATATCCCCAACCAGGTAGAGTCCTAGGTTAAAAAGCTATTCCCTGTTTGTCTGACTCATCACCATGCCAGATAAACATGGGCTGCAGTTTGGACTTGGAGTTTTATGCATACTAGATCAGCACTCTACTAATTGAGCCAAACCCTCAGCCCCAAATTAAGTCAACTTCTAGATCTCATCACATTCTGCCTGCTAGGCCAGTTTGCATTTTTGTTTAATCAAAGTAGTTGTTACATTTTTCATCAATATTACCAAGTAAACAACTTAAGGGAAAAAAGTTGTTTTGTTCATGGCTTCAGACATTTCTGTCCATCTTGTCAGGGAGGGTAGAATGGAGCAAAGCCACTCAGATCATGGCTGACTAGAAACAGAGAAAGAATTGCCTACATTATCTGGTTTCTCCATTTTCACCTTTTACTCCATAGCTCTCCTTGCCTCCAGTCTATAGAATGGTGCCACACACATTTAAGATGGGTCTTATAGCTTAATTATGCCTCTCTGGAAATGCCTTCTCAGATTTACCGAGAACTGTGTTTCAATCTATAAGCATATTTGGGTAGATTGTTCAGTGGGTAGTGTTTTGCATGCACACACAAGAACCTGAGTTTAGATCCTTGACATTGACGTGAAAAGCTGGACGTGGCAGTGTGCACCTGTAATCACAGCACTGGGAAACTGAGACAGGAGGATCTTGGGACTTGCTGGGCAGCCAATTTAGCCAATCAGTAAGTTCCAGGTTCAGTGAGAGACCCTATCTCAAAAATACAAGGTGGATAGTGATAGAGAAAGACACCCAGCATCAACCTCTAAACTCTACACACAAACATGCACACATACACACATGCACACAGGCATGCACATACATATCTAACAATCAAATAATAATCTCATATGCACTTCTAAATCCAGAAAAAATCATGAGTTTAACCCATGAAGTGGATAAAGGGCTTCCTACCAAGTCTCACCTCCTAAGTTCCACCCTTGGGATCACATGGCAGAAAAAGAGATGACCTCCACAGTTTGTCCTCTGATCACCACATGAGCCCAGAGGTCCATGTTTGCCTCCCACACACGAAAACATGCTAGATAAAATGTAACAAAAATAATTAAAAATAAATTAGCCACCAAAATCCAGGGCTGAATAAATCTGACACTGTCATTTCTCTGCACACTCCCATACACATCCTGCACATATTCCCTTGGCACATGTGAGTGTGAAGAGGCTCACATTGGTGGGTGACTGACTTGTGTCATCAAGATGCTGTTCCAAACTTATCAGGCTGAGTGCTGGTCCTTAGCTGCCCACCAAACACCAATACCTCCCACCGAGGTACAATAATCTGTCAGTAAAATAGAGAACCATCCAAACTTTTTAACAACCAAACTTGTTTTAAACTCCATAAAAGGAAGTCCCAAAATGTAACCGAGGCTGTTGAAACCTTTGCTCATGTGGCCTGCTGTCAATCTTGACCTCAGCTTTGATTTTTGGTTACCTGGGAGAGCTCTTTCTCTCTAGGATGCTAAGTTGCTCAATTCTCTCTAACCCATTCTTGGACGCAGCCAGTTCTACCAAGAAGGGTAATGGACCTCTACTTGAAAAATGCAACGGTAATATTGAGTAAGAATTTTGCTGTCTACTGCATAGAAATGTGAGTTCATTAACCAAGGGGTGTATGTGTGTGTGTGTGTGTGTGTAGTTCTAGGGATGGAACTGGAACCACATGTGAACCAACTGAGTATTCTGCCAGTGAGCTACATTTCCAGCCCAGCCAAGAGTTCTATACACAGTTTGTATTTTTATATTGGTGAATTCGGGTGGGTATGAGCACATGCCCATAAGGATTTATTGACCTGTTTCTCCTCTGGAAAAATGTGGGACACACACTCTCCCTTTTTATCCTATTCCTCCCTCCCCTTCTCCCTCAGACAAGGTCTCTCACTAGCCTGGATAGTAAGCCCCAAAGGTTCACCTGTCCCCTTCTCCCCATCACAGGGTTCCGAGCTGATACTACCAAACCCTGCATTTTTAAAATGGATTCTGGGAATGGAACTCCATTCCTGGGACTTGCAAGGCAAGCACGTAACCAACTATTTCCCAAGATCCTGTATCCAACATATTGTCTCACTTCCAAAAAAAAAAAATCTGCTGGACCTTCTACAGAAAAGTTTAGCAATGAAAACTTACAGTTTTCAAGTACTTTTTTTTTTTAAGCTTATGATCTCGTTGAAAAATGCCTTCCTGCTCCTGCTTCGCTGTTTTAAAGGGTGTAATGAGTGGAGTGAAGAGATGGTTTAAGTAGTTAAGAGCACTCTCTGCTCTTCCAGACGACCTGGATTCAATTCCCACTATCCACATGGTGGCTCACAGCCATCTGTAGCTCCAGCTCCAGGGAATCTGATGCCTTATTCTGACTTCTGTGAACAGCAGACACATTCTGCTTGTATGTGGTATACATACAAGCAAAGCACTGATGTGCATAAAATAATCTTTTTAAAGTTTTTAAAAGTATAATGGTAAAGTTTGACCTACCACTGTAGCTGTCATGACCCAAATGCACGTGTGTTATGTGCATACTGAATTTTAGGGATTAGATGAAGCAGCGAAGACCTCTGGGCTACAGTTGGCAAATTCAAGTCTCTATTTTCTTTTTTAAACAAAGATAGACAAGCAGACAGAAAGGAAAGCTATCTTCATGCTTTAACGTGACATTTTGTCTTTACTATGGTTTATTCTCTTCACAGGTTACATTTCTACTGCCTCACATGGTGCCTGAAGAAGTACTTTTAAATTTACAGATGCTTAAGGTATGAAAATGACCACTAGGAACTCCATTATTAACCTCATTATTGCTTATGGATCCCAGCTATTCCTAGGAAGTAAAGTCAATCATTTACAGGAAATAGGAGTGTGTGGTTCTAAAGCCTTCTAACCTCCAGGAATTTGCGAGGCAGTCTATTCGCTCAAGGGACTCTCTCAGCATTTCTTTCTGTCGGTTACCATTAGGTGTCACTACCTAGCAGAAATGGCTTTTCCTCACGCAGGAGGAAGGAGCGGTGCCGTCCATGTCCTTAACCTTGTGCTGGGTTCCTGTGTTTTCTGTTAAAAGGATGAAGACAAAAAAGTTATGCAGGAGGAAATACAAACATTAAAAACTAAATTGGAGAATGAAAAGAAGAGAATGGAAAGGTACTGGGGTTAATGATTCCCATGTTGTCTGTCTGCAGCTGAGACACTATTTAACCACATGTAAATGTGTTCCAGGATTCGAAAGGATGCTGATCAGATCAACAAGAACTGGGAGAGAAGATTTCTCATCCTCAGGAACAGGTAGGGTGTACCCAGCGTAGATGTAGCTGTGCAGACAAATTCCATTTGGAGAAACACAGTAGAAAGAAACCTCTCGTGTTTGTCTCTATATATTAGTTAGCGTTAAATGACCTCACATACTTTTAACAAGAACTGCAACGTGGTCTAAAATAGAAAGTATTCAGAGTCACTTAAGAGAAAGAGGAATGCAGACTCCCGTTCTCTAGTTCACTGTTTCCATCCTGAATGTGATCCGACCTGCTGGGCGTCTTCCACCACAGCAGTGTGCCGGTAATCATGAAAGAGGGTCTGCATCACCTTCACAAATCGCCTCATATGCCAGGCCCTTTACCCAATTCCTTAATCTCTTGCCCACACTTTATTCTCACAGCCATTTAATTTTTTTCTCCCTGAATTATGTTTGCTTTGTTTTTTTTAAATGGTGAAAGTGGAACTGTGAGATTCTGGGCCACACATTGCAGCATACGTCTGTGATCCCAGCACTTGGAAGGATGGAGTGGGAGAATGACTAAGAATATGAGGCTAACCTTGGCTACATCATAAGTTCAGAGATGGCCTGGACTACTTAAGTAAAATACAGTCCAAGAAAACATGAACAGGAAAGGCTGGAAGGAAGGACAGGAGGAAAGAGTAAGGAGGGAGGAAGAAGAAGCTGCAACCCTGAATAACAGTAGCTAAAGCTTGTATTGAATATAAATGCTACGCTGAGAAAATGCTGGTTTTCTCCTTTGTCCTATGTCAGGTGAGCATTTAAAATGCATTTCCTGTCCACTTGTTTCCCCACTAATTTCACCCCACATTTTCTTAGTTATCACATACTGGAAGTGTTTTTGCAAGAAACTGAATAGTGAAGGGCAGTGATGAACTGATGAGCTTGCAGCTCACGTTTGACGTTAATACACTGCATTTGCTCCACAGGGCAATAATACACTCCATTAGCTCCACGTGTCATAAGCACATGATACCCATCGCGTATTAAAAAGCCTACACCCGATGCTGAAATAGTTAGGACTGGCTAGCAACCAAGATCACATGTGATGCCAGAAAGGATCCCAGAGAGGGAGCACAAGTCCCCTGCTTAGGGGAAAATGTCTCCTTTGAGCTCATGTTTGGTTTCTCATACCTGCTGGTAATGCTTATGCTCCATGAAGTGTGTCTTTTAATTTTGACTGTCTGATACAAGGTCTCACTCTAAAGCCCAGGCAGGTCTTGAACTCACAGCAGTCCTCCTGCCAGAACCCAGTGGTGGAAGAAGAGAAATGACTCCCGTTGTTGTCTTCTGGCTTCCACAAGCACTCTGTGGCGTGTGCGCATCCATACACACAAACACGGGGGCTGGCTAAAAAGCAAGAAATGATACCGTAATTGAAATATATGGGAAAATGGAGTGAGCAGTACATAGCTACCAGGTGTGAGGGGGGGAGAAGGGCACGCCTGCACACGGGCCTGCACGCTGCACACATTACAGAGAGGAAATGGGAAAGGAATGTTCATTTCTGATGTTGAGGAATATCCAGTCCACGATGGCCACTCTTTCGGCACCCAAATATGTATGTCTATCCTGCAAGAAAAATGCCATCCCAGGGCGTTTTAAGTCTTTCTCTCTTCACCCCACCCATCTCAGGGTCAGCTTAAGTCTAAACCCTTTCTAAGACTCGTATCTCAAAGTCTTAATTCTCTTGATCTAAATTCAGTATCAGTGAGGTTCTGGCTATAAATTCATTCATTATGGGCTCCCAAAGCTGTGGACAAGCCCATTTGCTCCCAAATTATAGTTGTCAATAATGCTTATAAATATTCATGTTCAAAAAGGGAGGATATGAGAAGCTATCTAAAAAGCCATTAGCTGTTTTTGCTTTTGTTGTTTTATTTTGTTTTGTTTCTGGTGCTGCCCCCATTTTGCTGTGATGTTTTTATTCACTTACAATCACTAGAAGAAAAAAAATGTCCAGCCATACTCCCAATTCATCTATCACTAGCAATGAATCTCCTCATTTTAACACCATCCACAACGGAGAGACGCTAAATATTCCCTAAAAGATAAGTTGTGGTTCTTATAACTTCTGATGCTTAATTTCTCCAATCTTAAGTCAGCGAGAGCCTTCTAAAGAAGAATAATGCACTGTTTTTACCTAATCTTTGATGAGTCCCTTGATTTTTAGTAGAATAATATATCTTAGAGTCCCCTTGCATATTTGGTAACTTAGATCTAGAAACAGCTATCTCAAAAATACCCTTATTCATTTCAGAACCTACAGTCTGCAGGGATCGCCATTGCTGTTACTTCTATACATTTTTAGAGCTAGGAAATAGTTTTCTTAGGGAAGAAGAAATAAGTTGAAATTAATATTTTTAATAATTTTACTTGGCAATACTTAAAATTTTTGTAATGTGATCCCTCCCTACATGGTAAGTGTTGGTCTTGTCCTATGATGTTCATACATTTTATTCTATTGCTTCTTTTGTTGCAGTTTTCACGTCCTAAAGGATGAGATGTTCACCAGACACACACTTTTCCGGCAGTTTGCAATGATGGCTGACACCTCCTTCAACTACGTTGTAAGTGTTTTGAATGCATGTGCCTGTGTCTACGAACGACATGTTTATTGAACTCATCACATTCTAGGCTGCAGTGATAACACACAACAGGCACTCTGCCGGCTACTGAGGGCATAGAACAAAGGGCAGGGCCCCAAAGAGCTCAGTGGGAAGTGCAGATGTGTAGATAAGGCTGTCACCCTGCAGCATGGCGCTCTGTCACCCTGCAGATGACGGTTGAGCTCCCATAGAAGTCAGTGCAGATTTCAGAGGGTGCGATACTCATTCTACATAGGAGTGCCTGCCCATTTGTTCGTCTTTGACCTCAGATGCGATGCTTGGGAGTGTCAAACCTCAGGTTCAAGTCTCCAATCACTTCCGAAGGGAAGGAGTAAGCACCCACTCATTCATTCTCAGATTAGAAACTGTTGTGACCAGATTCACATCGCTATGACAAAATACCTAAGACCTCTAAAGCAAAGTGCTTCACTTAGCTCACAGGAGTCGCTTCAAAGTCCATATAACATCATATAAGCTGGTGGCAAGGGCTGCACCATGACAAGACAAACAGCAATAGCAGAAGAGTCTGTGGGACAGGGTGGTCACATCCTGAGCCAGGATGCAGAGAGAACGAGAGAATCCGGGCTTGCTCCACGAAGCCACCATCTGGTGAAAATTCAAGCGTTGTACAAGAGCAACCTTCTGAGAGCACACCCCAAAGTGACACAAGGACTCCCACGAGGCACCGCCGCTTGAAGGCTCCATCACGTATTAGTGCCGTGTTGGCTATCGAGTTTTCAATACATAAATCTGGTGGCACAATATTTCATATTCAGACCAAAGCATACCAGGCCTGTAGATCACGTTCAGCTCTGAAATAGATTATTACTTACCTTTTTTGACAAGAGAGTAGTGCTTTTGAAAGGGAAGGCTGGCCAGTCTAGAAGCAGATCTGGTAAATTCCAGCTGACACGACAGTTGGCATAATAGCAACTTTTTAAGCTTCTGCCGCCTGGCTGCTTTCTTGGATCAGTCAGGCTGTTTTGTTTTGTTTTGTTTTGTTTTGTTTTGTTTTGTTTTGTTGTTTTTAGAACAGAGCATAAGAAACAGACTGTAGGATATTACTTTAAGAGGCTTATGGTCGAAAATAATTTTCTTTCCAATTCTTTTCAACAATTTTTGTTTTTAGACCATTTTCTAGGTTTAAGTTCAGAAGTGTTGTAAAGTATCCTGTCAAGATGGTATTTTTAACTAGATCTATTTAGAAACCTGAGGCTTTTAAGAATTGTCTCCTGAGTCAGGTAGGAGTGGCGCATACCTTTAATCCCAGCACTCAGTAGGCAGAAGCAGGCAGATCTCTGTAAACTGGCGACCAGCCTGGTCTACAAAGTGAGTTCCAGTACAGCCAGGGCTACACAGAGAAACCCTATCTTGACAAACCAAAGAAAAAGAAAGAAAGAAAAAAGAAAGAAAGGAAGGAAGGAAGGAAGGAAAGGAAGAAAAGAAGAAGGGAGGGAGGGAGGAAGGAAGGGAGGGAGGGAGGGAGGGAGGGAGGGAGGGAGGGAGGGAGGGAGGGAGGGAGGGAGGGAGGGAGGGACAAAAGAAGGAAAGAATTGTCTCCTGAGCATCCCAAACTAGTCTACACAAGAGAAGAACATGCACAGAATCCTCCTTCCTTCCTTTCCCCCTTCTCCCGTAGTTTGTAAATTCACTTGGCATTCTCCTCATCTTAGATGTGTAACCAGCTGGGTAAACAAAACAGAAAGTTCCACAAGAAGGCTATGTCACTCAATCAGACATTTCTAGTACTTTTCTAGGGTAGTTAGAATCAATGTATCTATTCCTCAAAACTGTACCGCTAACACTTTTATTTGTTGCATTGTATTTCTTAAGTCTCCTTAGCCACAAGTTGAGCATACCTGCTGCAAATAAATCAATAAGGATTTAACTTTTAATGCTACGTCCTATGGCAAGCTAGCAGATATAGCTGTCTGGAAAAGCTTCAGGCCTGTTACAGGTTTGCCTTATATGCATTATACATATGACTCCATCTTCTCCCCTCAGCCTTGTACATACATCTACTTAAAATCACTCCGGAGTCATCGTGAGGCAATGGGGTCTCGTTATTCACACATTTTAAGTGGATTCTGAGTTGTGTCCTCTACCTCTGGGTTAAAAAAAGCCTTTGACTACTCTTAGATGTATTTGTTAAGTTTGGCAAATGTCCTTAAAGCAAAGTGAAGCCATACAATGGGAGACATGGCGCCCACGTTTTCTTACTCTTACATCTGACAGCATTCTTGGTTACGTTTTATTTTTATTTTTTAAATTTTATATGTATAAGTGTTTTGTCTGCTTGTGTGTAGATGTACCACAAATGTGTCGAGTGCCCAAGAAGGGAGCTGAGTTCCCTGAACTAGAGTTGCAGGTGGCTGTAAACTGCCAAATGAGTGCTGGGAACTGAACCCTGTTCTCTGAAAGAACATCTAGTGTTCTAACCCACTGAGCCATCTCGCCAGCTCCTTGCTTACATTTCCACTGGTATAACAACTTTGAGGAGTATAAGAAATGAAAATTTTATTTGGGTTTAAATTTTCCCAAAGTTTAAATTTGGGTTTTAGTAGTTGAAATTTTTCCACATCGTATCCACAATTGTCTTCACAGTCTGTTCATTTCCCATGTCTCTGCCTGTTTCCTGAGGCCACATGCTCTTGTACATGTGTTTTCTGTGCCATCCCCCCGCTATGGTGTGCTCCACCGTACACCCAGCAGAGTTAGCCTCTTCTCACAAGTGTTTTTTACTCACCTAATGTAGGTCAATTGGTTTTTCCCCATCAAACATTTAACCCCACACCCCTTTGTGGAATTAGGCTTTAGGGATAGGAGAATGCATGTATATGAATATATAAATAAAGATACTCAACTCACCAAGAGAGAATAAGGAAATAAGTAAGAGGGGAAAAACATACATTCTAAGCAATGCACAGGGTCCCAGACTGTTTCTGGTGAGCATGCATAATGCACCTTGAACTGCGTCGCCTGCACGTCTCTCGTCATGATTTAGTAGTAAATGGGTAACAGTGATGCATGCTTCTGCTCAGGACTTCTAGAAGTCCCTCCCTTGTTTGCTTTATCTTTTGCTTTTTTGCCAGCCCATTCTTAGCAATCTGGGCGCACTGCTGAAGCTTTCAACAGCTATTTGGGATTGGAAGTAACCTTATAACTTCTGACCTGTTCCTGTGTGATGCCCTTCCATATCTGAAGGGCATTAATTCTAGGACCACATAGAGGAACCAAGGTCCTTGGATTCCCAATACCTGTATTAGTTTTAGAAAGCCTTAGTATTTGTGTGTGATATTTTGCAATTCTCCATAGACTTTAATTCTCTCTAGATTACTTGTAATACCTAATGCAATATATTGTGCAAATGGTTGATATAGTGTATTGCTTAGGGAATAATGGCAAGGAAAAGATGTCTATACATGTTAAACACAAAAGTAATTTAGAGTTTTTTAAGTGTGTTTTTCTCCACTGCAGCTTGAAGCTGCAAACACATGACTACGCCCATGGAGGGCCAGCTTGTAGAAAATCCCAAGTTGAAGGGATAATCAAATAAAAGTAGAGTTGGAGAGACATGGAGGAGAATGTTTTTTTTTCAATTGTCTCTCAAAATAGCCTCAGTAAAGCGGCGAGTCTTTGCTACTACTTTGATGATGACACTGATGTTGTTGACTGGAGTTGGAGCAGCTCTTTATTACCCAGGCTCTTCTCAAACGTCTGGTTTTAAACAGGCCTCCGACATCAGCCACTCGAGTGTCTGCGTCTCTAGGTGGACACCACCGCTAGTGTAAAGGAAAGGATCTCTCCATCTGTGTTTGAGTAAATAAGTTAGAAGCAGGATTTCCATGTCACAGTTGAGGAGATGAAGGTGTTGTGGCAATTCTTGGAAGTCAACATGACTACATCTGGAATTAACTAGAGGTCAAGTAGCTGGGTACACCTGTGAGAGATTTCTGACTGAATCATCGAAGTGGGTAAACCTACCCTACATCTGGATCTTCTGAGGCGGAAAGATTACATTAAATTTGTACCACACCTCCTGGTGGCAGCCTGTGTAAAGGACAGGGAAGAAACGGATGCTTTCTCTGTGCTTGCTTGCTGTCGATCTTGCTAGCAAGTCCATTTCGTCACTAGCATAACAGCCTACTTTGAGACTTTAGCATATACCGAAAACCATCTGAGACATCCAACCCCTTGCACCCGATAACAGCTGAACAACTACTGAGTTATTGAACTTTTCGTAGAGAGAAATCCATTGTTTGAATAGTCAGACAATAGTCTGTAAGTCACTCTAATAAATCTAAATAAATTTTGTATACTTAGAGTCACTCTATCTGTTCTGCTTCTCTAGAGAAGCCTACCTAATACAAAGAGCATCTGCATCCCTTTGCTGTGACTGTGATTTCATCTTCACCCACTGTACCTGCTGTTTGTGTCTTTCAGAAAGTTAAGCCCGTGTTTGTGCACTCCTCAATAAACTTGACAGAGTCA
Source organism: Myodes glareolus (assembly GCF_982192425.1). Classification (NCBI taxonomy): domain Eukaryota; kingdom Metazoa; phylum Chordata; class Mammalia; order Rodentia; family Cricetidae; genus Myodes; species Myodes glareolus. The sequence continues at coordinate 8,209,831 of NC_142039.1, forward strand.
TCCTCTGCAACAAATGCTTTTCAGCCAACCATGGTAGGACATTTGTTTTCCCCTATTGAATATTTAATTGGTTGATATTATTGAAGCTCAGTAATAAAACTTTTTGGTTAACGTGCAGATGGAACACAAGTTTTTGGACATACCCCGTGACCAGGTGACCTTTACACGCTCACCAAAAGGTAAGAGTCTAGGGACTGGGAGTAGAGGTGTTTCCTATATGCCAACTTAGCGCATCTGAGGCCCTGGCATTCATCACAGAACCAAAGGAAACCAGGTAAGACTCCTTATCGTCAGGGAAAGAGGTTCACATGGAGAATGAATACACAAGACAGGTTAGCTTTGTGTCTCATCCTCTTCCAAGCCTCTACTGTAGTCCAGGCTGGCCTCCAGCCTCACAGAAATCCTCCCTCCTTTTGCTTTTCTTGTTTAGCTTACAGTATTTGGTAGCATGGATAAAACTGGGACTTTTCAACCAGTTTTCAAGACTTGTGCATTTCTGCATTCTGACTGCTGCTAGCTGAAAATGAATTTTGTCTTTCTTCAAACTCAAACTATCTCAGTTAAAATCTCATTCCTTTTAACTAGACTGCAAAAAGAAAAAAATCCCAAACCCCAAGCCCTGAATCTCTAGTTAAATGTCTGTTTATCCAATGCAATAATTATCAGGAAAAATAAGATTGTTTCTTACACATTTCTCTTTGATCAATCCCTAAAGAGCTTCAAATTAGAAGTGTTTTACACTAAAATTTATTTTTGTCTATTTACATCTGTAAAATTTTTCTCTGATCTTGAAAACCAAAATAAATCTATGTAAGAGTTTCAGGCCGAGGGCAGATATACGCACTGAGAGAAGCTGTGTGCCAAGGGTGCATCTCAGCGATAAGAGTCCTTCCTTAAAGAATATGAGACCCCAGGTTCAGTCTCCAGGATTGGGGGAAAGAATTCATTAAAGTTTATAAATTTATAGAGTACATTGAGCAAGTAGAATTAACAAAATATAGCATTGTTATTTTGAATTATGAGCACTGACTGTGACTGATCACTGAATGAGCGATTCGTTCGGCATATCTGGAAATGTTTAAAAGTAAACTGGTTAATGAAACTTTCTGAGGGGGGGCAATGCATGTGATAAGAGCTCAAATCCTGGCCTCTGCAGAACGTGTGAAGAGTCTCTTTTCCTGAACGTCTGCGCAGTGGGAAACCTTCCTGTGATTGTATGCGCCGCTGATATCGGGTCAGTGGTTGTCTTCCTAGGGACAAAGGAATCTTTGGGCAATCCCAGTGATGGCCGTTTCCCCAGGACGGACAGTGGATTACAGTCGTGCTCAGACTGGACTCCATAGTTTAGGAAACAGCAACGTTTAAAGTTGTCAGTATTTAAATTACGAATTATATCTGTTAAACTGCAAATCTCAACTCATATGGTAAGTTATTTCTAAAGTATCTAAATGTACTATGACTTATCACATACACACAAAAAATATAAGTTCATAAATTTAGAGTTTGTTCTTGACCTGAAATTTGAATTAGGAAACTATGACCTCAGCAGTGCATTCCCAGATGATCCGGGGAGGACACTGCAGCCACAGCTGACTTTCCGGGTGGACATACTGCTTAGTAAAGAGCCTTTGCCGTACCTTCTCAAAGTGCTGGGTCTCTCTCTCTCTCTCTCTCTCTCTCTCTCTCTCTCTCTCTCTCTCTCCACACACACACACACACCACACACCCCTAAATAATTTTCAATTGACTTTCCAGAGACAAGAAAATCCAGCTAAAATATTAATAGCACAAATAACTATACATGGTAAAGCAGCCCTGACCAAAACAAACACTACCCATGCCTTCCTCATCCCGGGAAATACAAAATGCTGCAGAACCATCTCTACCAAGTCCTCTAAAGCCATCATTTCACTTTTTTATCATACAAATCAGACTTAATATAAATACTTTATGTAACCATGAGTTTTCATAAAGCTGGTGATTTTGGCTGTCACCAAAATAGATACCCCTTGATATACTCATGTAAGTCATCTATAAAGGATATTAATAAGGGAAACTCTGCCTCTTGGGGCACTAGTAATAATTAGGGTTAAAACAAGACACAGAAGACATTTTGTGATACAGCAGCAGAGTCCGCTCCAATCTCAATTCATTCCTTAATCCCTGGGCAGCTTCCTCTGGCTTTCCTCTGTGTGAGAACAGAGGCAACCCTACTCTGTCACTCATTAAGAGGATTAAATAAAATAATCTCCTCGAAGACATATGGAGCTAGTTCTTCCATTTACTTCTCTTCAACAGCCACTTCTAATGCAACCCCAAACTAAAGCCTGGCAGATGTATATTTTAGTTTACCGTGTGAGATGAATGAGGCTCTAAGCAGTACGTGCATAAATTAAAATAATTTCACCTTTGTTTTTTTAATAACTAGTTTTCATCAGGCATGAGTAAAACTGAAGTTTTACCAAAGTAAACTGAAGTAAAACTGAGGTTAGTGCACACAAGGCTTTAAGGAAGGTAATTAAATAGTAACATATAATCAAAACAATGTTATGGGGGGGGGGACCAGCCTAAGCAGGCTGCAATTGACCTCTTTGTTATGAGTCCTGAGAGATCTAAGTAGAGCCACAGGGCTTCATTCATGCAATGGCCAGTTTTAAGAGATTAAAAATATCTAATAGAAGGGAATAAAAAAAAAGGCACAACACTATCTGCAAAATCTCAAAGCAGTTTTTTACATGGTAGTAATCATCCCAAGACAGCACATGTAAGATTATTAATTTGTTTGCTGCTTCCCTGTGATAAAATGTGAGATGTGAGCCTCCCATTGTGTGGCCCACGCTGCCCTCCGGTCGTATGTACTCAAGCAGACCTTTCTCACAGCCCAGTAATTAGGTGTTATTGACATTGTTATCTCTGGAAACGTTCTTAATGAGCCCAAAGGACACGAATCCCATAGATAAAACCTCAAAGTTACTGGCTGTGTAAGCACCTTGTCAGGAAGACAAGGCTCAAACATCAGTATCTGTGTCAGGGGAAACCCAAACTGAAGCCCAGATTACATTGTATAGTTGATTTTCTGCGATTCCTAGGAAAGAATACCCAATAAATAGGTTACTTAAAAGCTTTTGGAAAGTAGTAAAATGACCAAGATATATTTGATTAAAAAAATCTAGGATCTTTTTTTACCCTTTAAAAATTTAGACCTGAGAACAGTTTCTTTGAAGTCTTTTGTCCACTACTTGGCGAGACTAAAACCTGATGCTGTTTTAAATACAATTTTTTTTAAAGAAATCACACAAGGAGCTGGAAAGGTGGCCCAGTGGTTAAAAACACTGCTGCTCTTCCAGAGGACCTGGGTTTAGTTCCCAGCACCCCAGGACAGCTCCCAAGTATCGGTCACTCCAGTTCTAGAGCATCTGACACCCTCACACAGATACACATGCAGGCAAAACACCAGTGCATATAAAATAAAAACAAAGCATTAAAAAGTAAGGTGTGTGCTAAAAAAAAATCATTCAAGAGGTTGGAACTTAGATAAAAGATAAGCAGTTTTAAGCTTTTGTAAAATTAAAATCCAACAAGCTAGTGTTACTTTACATATCGTTTCTAGACTCTCAACTACAATTAATTAGAATTTTAAGAATTAGCCAAATTCACACTCAAGCGCATATTTTAAACTATAACTGCATATAGAACTGATACAGAGCATCTTTAGTTTCTAACTAATGGCTATAAATGCTAATACGTTTATAGAGGCTGGGCCTGGCAGACACCTATAATCCCAGCACTTGAGAGGAGAGACAAGAGAGCCACTGTGAGTTTGAGGTCCAGCCTTGGCTACAAAGTTCCAAGCCAGGATGGACTTCAAAGAGAGACCCTGCCTCAAACAGCAGGAAATTTAGATGGGACGAACCCTTGAATTATATTTAACATCGAGACTAATTTGCTCTTTTAGGTGTATAGTACAAAGAGGCCGCAAATGCTAACAATGTCATTGCTACCAACTTGTATACTGTTTCCTTTGCAATTCTCGACTAGTCAAACACTAAGTCACGTGTCATCTTTGTCTCAGAGATTTGAGCTGATTATCATTGAAAGTTTTCCTTGTTTTTCATGCATTCTGAGAGATCTTTCCTGCTTGAGACCATAAACTTGAGAACATTAGGCAGTGAACTGAAATCTGAATCATCAGTAATCTTTTAGTTTATCCTTGCAAATGCTGTAAATGCTGGATTGCATAGGACAGGGACCGGGAGCCAGTTGTATTGAAGAAGTTATGATAGAATTAAAAGACTTTCTGAAGAGTTGTCCACAGGTCAAAGAATGTATTAGAAAACACGACAAGTGGGCAGAGGTGCAGCTGACAGTCAGGGGACCTACCGTCCCCTAGGTCCCTAGATCTCCTAGATCCCTCGTTCAAGTCTCATAACTGCACAAAAGAAAAAGACACATGAAAAGGAGGAGAAATTTTTTTTTTTGAAAATGCAATGCTTCAAGGATAGTTCAAGGGTTAAGAGTACTTACATTTCTTCCAGAGGACCTGGGTTCAGTTCCCAGCACCCATACCAGGGGGCTCACGCTGCCAATAACTCCAGTACCCTCCGACCTCCAGAGCACACATGTGGTATACATAAGCTAATGCAGGCACAAACACATAAATGAAAATATATAAATTTTTCTTTAAAAACTAAAGAAAATGCAGTGTTAATATTTTAAAAGTTTATTATACAAAGTTCAAAGCTAATTAAACTGTACTTCATTAATTTGATGTACTATCTTTTATTAACTAATTTTACTCATATTTGTAGAAATATGTGTACTTTGTTTAATAAATGCACATCCAGTGCTAAGAGGGCTTTCTAGTGCACATTGGTTGAGTTTATTTGTTTACCTACATGAAAAGTTCTGGGAATACAGTTCAACAGGGAAGTGCTTGCCTAGCTTGTGCAAGGTTCTGGGTCCCATTGTCAAGCAGGAAGGGAGGCCCTCATAGTAAAAGAAATACCAACTTAAAACAAAAAGGGATGGACAGCTGGCTCCCTGCTTAAGAGCACTGTGACTTTTGCAAACCGCCTGGGTTCTGCTCCCAGCACCCACATGACTGCTAACTTCAGTTCTAGAGGCTCCAACACCCTCTTCTGGCCCCACGGGCATAGCACACACAAGGTGCATATACATACAGGTAGGCAAAACACCAATGCACATAAATAATCTTTTTTAAAAATCTTTTTTTTTAAAAAAAAATAATCTTTTTAAAAGGATGTCACAGAAAGGAGTGCTTTGTCTGCTTCTCTTAAACTTATCCTATTTCTTAAATTATTTCACTGGCAGTGGGCTGTCCATGTCCTTGACTTTCCCCTATGACTGTTACCTTTTCAAATTCAATTACTGTGTTTTGCTCTATGTCTTGAGTTTATTTTACCTGTTGTAGAGTTGATCTATCAACATACAAGTTAATTGTTCTTAACTTAAAAATATGAATTTGAAATGCTTCAGAAGTGAAAATGGAATGCCACAAATAGAAAGTTCTGCACCATGAAATTTGGTTAGATATACAAAACTCACACGTTGCATGAAGTGAAGTTCATTCAGGCTGTGCCAGGTAGGCATGAAGCATAAATGGATTTTCTTGCCCCCTTGTAGTGTGGAGGTCAAATTCAGGGCCTTGAACATACTAAGCAAGCACACTCCATCAGCTGGAAACACGAACCAATTTTGTGTTTAGACTTGAGTTCTATCCCTAATATGTTTCATTGTGTACCCACAATGTACATGGCATATTAAAAAATTAAATGAAAAAAATTAAAAAATAAAAAAATGAAAAAATAAATAAATAAAAAATAAAAATTAAATGAATACAAAACAATACTGGTCCCAAGAATTTTGGGTGATGGTTATAACCAACCTGTACATACATTCATTCTCCTATTGGTGAGAATTTAGAAATCTGCAGCTTACTGGAGCCCAAACCATAGCTGGTATTAATACTCAGTATTTCCCACGGAGTGGCCTATAATAGGCCACTGCTGTTTATAACTAGAAACCAAACCCCTGAGCTCCAGAAACTTATTGGAGACTGTCAAGTATCCAACTGACTGGATACTGATAAGTCGACACACTAATTTACACGTATCAGAATTGCCAAGTTTGTATTGATACAAATTTCTACAAATGCTTGGATGCCATACCTGTTCATTATGGACCTACTGGTAGCTTGTGAAGTTGCGTCTCATTTTTGAAGTCAAACATCCTGATAGCTGGCGAGAAGAATCATTTTCTGTGCATACTGACTGGCCTTTAGGTTCCTTTTCTGTGGATTGCAGCTGACTTTTGTTCGTTTGTTTTCTCATTATTGGGTGCTCCTTCCCTCCTGTGGTTTGCTGACATCTTTGGGTTCCTAGCATTAGCAGATTAGTAGCCCGGATGCTTCACAGTCCATGCCCTTTTGAACTTTTGTTGCCTTTTGTTATACTAAAGTTGTTTATTTTTAATTTACACACACACATGCTTTTCAAACTTGTAATCTTGAACTTTTCTTAATTCTTTTAAATAAAGAAATTGTCACTTCTCCAGAATCCCCTAGTTATCCAACAAATCCCCTAAAAGTATTATCAATTTTGTTTCCATACTTCAGGCTTTTCAAACACTAGAACTAGTTGCCATGGAAATCAGTGTTGTGACTTTGAAGACTAAAATTCTGTTCCTATAGAATAGCTGACTGTCTTATCCTCCCTACTCAGCTCCTTCCCAATGTGTAACACCACCTCTGACACACACCACATCCCCAAGTACACACGGGCTGCTTCTGGGTTATCTACTCTATGCAACAGATCTTAACTTTTGTATCCACTGATACCATGTGGTTGCTGGGAATTGAACTCAGGACCTCTGGAAGAGTAGACAGTGCTCCTAACCTCTGAGCCATCTCTCCAGCCCTATCTTTAACTCAGAAATGTGGTAAGATTTTGATCCTTAGAAATGTGTACATAACTCTTTTCTGAAGAACTTTGTAAGTATTTCATGTGAATGCAAAAGTAATCTGTACATTCTGTTTGTTGGAGGTAGAATTCTGTAGCATCCTATTAGGTCATCTTGCTAATTTAGTAATATAAATGTTCTCTGCTTTCTACTCCACTGTATAACTATTATCTTGCTTTTGTAAAAGGGGAATATAGAAATATCTCATTGTGCCTGACGACTTGTCTGTTTTTCTAAATAATTCTGTACATTTTGACTTAAGAATCTATCTAATTAGCCAAATTTATTATTTTTATTGGAGAATTATTGTGTGCACTGTCCCTCTATAACCCTTGTAGTTCTTTGATGTCTTAAATTATATTGTCTCATATAGCTAATAAAATAGTAGTGCTCTTATTAATATTTGCATTTCAGGGGCAGGGAAATGTGTAATTAGGTAAGAGTGCCTGCTATTTTATTCATTTGAACATGGGTTCAAATCCTTATAACCCAGGTGTAAAGAGCTGTGCGTGGTCACATGGTCTTGGGAGCCTGGAGGACTGTTGAAGCTGGCTGGCTTCAAGTCTAGCTCCAGGTTCAGTGAGAGATCCTGTCTCAAAATGGAGAGCTATGGGGGAGGACAAATACCATCACTAGTGACCTCTGTGCTTTGGCCCTCATACACACCTACCACCCCACACACATGTACACACACCTACCACCCCACACACATGTACACACCTACTGCCCCACACACATGTACACACCTACCACCCCACACACATGTACACACACCTACCACCCCACACACTTGTACACACACACACGCACGAAATTTAGCAACATACAAAAATAAGCTTGTACTGTGCCTTTTCCATATTTTTACAATTTATTGTATTATTTTGCTAACTGAATCAACTTACATTTGAATTTTTCTTTTCTTATCTCTAATAATTACTTATAGTGGATATGGATGGATGGATGGGTGTCCATATATTCATGTGTAGGTGGATATGTACATTTGTGGCTGTGTATATGTATGGGGATTCCAGCAGACAATCTCAGGTACTGTTCCTTGGTGTCTTTAAATAGCCTGGAGTCAGCAAGTATAGGCGAGGCTGGCTGGACAGGGAGCTCAGAGATCTCCCTGCCCTACTTCTCCAACATTTCAAGAAAGTACCACCATGCCTGGGGTCTTACAGAGTTGTTTGTATCCAACTCTGATCCTTGAGTGCATAAAGCAAGCACTTTACCAACTGAGTTGTCTTCTAAGCCCTCGTAACCGCTTTCTAATAGGCGAATATTATACTTAAAATTGTGATTTTTGACAGGCATGTACTTATCTCTATCATCATCTTACTTTTATATTTCCTGATATTTATATTACTTACTAGTGTGCTTTACAATATTTCCTTGGTATTGGTAACATTTTATATATTCTTTCTCTCCCTCTGCTTTTAAAAGCTTGAGGTATCATTAATTTCCTTTAAATATATACATTGGCTTATGTGTATATTATAATGTATGTGCATGTTTAAAGTGTCATTGCTTCAACACTTGGTTTAGTGAGAGTCTAGTGATGGCAGAGTCTATGTTCAGCTTTTTAACTCATTATTGGTGGAAGGTTAACAAGACACAAAATCCTAGGTTGGCAATGTATTAGTTCAGTCTTGTTGCTATGACAAAATACCCAGAACAATCCAAACGTAAAGGACAAAGTATTTATTTGGCTCACAGTTTGAGCGTACAGTTCATCATAGCAGGGAAATCGCGGAAGCAGGGTCTTAAGGGGGCTGAAGGAGAAAGGATTGCTAGCAGTGTTCAGCTCACTTCCATGGATTCAGTCCAGGACCACAGCCCATGCAATAGTGTCACCATGGGGAAGGCGAGGCTTCACACCTCAGTTAACCTAGGCTCCACATCCGTCTCAGGTGTTGGCAATATTAACTGTCACAGGTACCTATTCTCCTTCCATATTGGCCATTGTATTAGTACCTTTGAGCCACGGTACAGGGTTCTGGGAGGTTTGTGGCAGTTTGTCAGTAGTTTGTGGGTTTTCTCCACCTTTTTATCGTTGGTGTTCATTGCCTCTGCAGTCCCTTCAGTTCTGTATTGGTAGCTGTCAATACAGAGAATATGGCTGAGGCGAGATGATTAGTACTTTGTTTGCATCATGAAAACGCTCAGCTGTTAGTTTTTCAAATATTGCTTTTTCAACATGCAACATAGACCCTGAAACATCTCTCAGTCTGTTCTACAGTCTCCCAATCCACAAGATTTTTAGGTTTCTCTATTGTGGGCACAGGTGTACGCTTCAGTACTGTCTTCCAGCTTTCTCACTCTCTCCAGCTGTGCTGGTTTAAACTCGTCTCAGTGCCTCACTATCAGCTTTCCTATTTCCAAGACATCTGATTTTTAATTGGCTTTTTGTTGTATCTAGTCTTTCAGATGCTGTTTGGGCATATTTTAGATATAACTTTGCTTTTTATTTTTAATGGACATTATCAATTATCTCATTGAATATAAACACACGTTTTAAGTCATTTTCAAGTTTTCATTACCTTGACTATATCTGCAGTGAATATATGTTCTGACATACATTGTCATGTTGCTGTTTGTTTTGTAGTACGAGTCAGGGTTTATTTTGAAATTTGGGGTTATAGTTATAAATATCTCTCTCCAGCTATCACTCTCTCTCTAGCCTCCCTTTCACTTTCTCTCTATATATTCCTCTCTCTCTCTCTAGAGTAAACTCATTTTAACTTGCTTGTCTACAATGATTCTACCTCAAATAGGGTCACATGGAGGCAGTAGGGTGCTGTAACTTAGATTTGGAAAGTTCCCCCAAAGCTGGAGAATTAAAGGCCTATTGTGTATTGAGAAGTGGTCAAACCTTTAAGAGGTGAGACTTAGTGGGAGGTTTTGCTTTATTGTTGACATGCTCTTAGGTGATATTGTGGACCACTGAGTTCTGACTAGAATGCGAACTGCTTTGCTCCACTAGACATTCCCTGGCCTGACACTGCCCCATCATCAGAGTAGGGCCAACGGAAGGTGGGTGAACTCTGAAGGTACATTACAAAGTAAACTTACCTTCTTCACAGGCTGATTACCTCGGGTATTGTGTAGTAAGTATTCTATAGTATCGTAAAAGAAAACTTACAAACACTAGGGTTTGGACTTCAATATCTCTTGAGGACATGGGATTCAATCTACAGCAGACTATCTTATTATTTTGCATTTTTTACTGCAAAAAATGCTTTCTTTATTTTATGCAGTATGTCTTTCTTACTTTATTTTTAAATTTTACTATAATATCCATGTAGAATATTAAATAATGAATTTACTATAGCATTCAGCACTGGGAAGACAGGTAAGATCATTCACTTGTATGTGTTCAGTACTCAGTACCACACAGACATACACACACACACACACACACACACAGAGAGAGAGAGAGAGAGAGAGAGAATACACACACAGGGAGACACACACAAACATACAGACATACACAAAATAGACACACAGAAAGACACAAACACACACAAACACAGCCTTGCGTCATGTTCACAAGTCTATTGCAGTTTTCAATGACTTGATACCTGTTCTGTCTGAAACATGATTCCAACTTCAGGAAAAGCATGCGTATGGATTGAATTATGTCCAATCCTACCCCTCCACCAATACAAAACAACAGCAATAACAAAAACCAATGAAATTCCGAATTTGTTTCCTGTGAATTATATGTCTTAGCTTTATTAGTGTCTTTGCAGGTATGATCAAATTGCAATGAAGTTGTTACCTGTGTAGCAATAAAATAGGTACTGTTCCACTTTCTCTAAAAGCTGCTGACTCTTCACCTGGACCCATAGGTAACAAACAGACTGAAAGCTTAGCACATCTTCCTTTATTTGTGTCGGTCTATCTGTCTTACCTTAGCTGAAGGCACAGAGTTAAGTCACCACCCTTAACTTTTCCCCTTGAGTGACCTTCGCCAGTTCCAGCAACACCACACTGAACAGAGAGAGCCCTGACACCGATAAGAACAACTCTCAGAGAGCGTGAGGCTGCATCTGGGAGCAGAAATAATCATAACCTACTTCAAGCAATAATGACTTCTCTGGACCACGCTGAAGTATCAGAACTGAGACAACATTCAAGGAAACCGAGAATTCATCAAGACTGCTTAATCAAGTGTACATCTTGCTCCTTGGCCCAAAACTTCCTCTATTTAAACATAAAGCTCGAGTCTATACCCTGAAGATGAACTTGGGATCAATGGACCCCTTTACCTATTCTTCCAAGTGTGGCCACGTCGAATAAATCTCCTTTCTCTGCTTTTCCCAATTACTTGTCTCTCTAATTGGTGTACAGGAGACAGATAGAATCTAGTTTGTCAGTGCCTTCAGACCCAGACTTTTACCTTAAACTCTCTGGTTATACCAAATCAGTATATCTGGTATCAGTATTAGAGGAAAACCCTATATAAACACCCAGTACTCCCAGGGAATGCACTGAGTTATGACAAATTGGGCTGGTGGAGAGGAGAGAAAGAAAAAAGATGGTAGAGAAAGAGAAGAAAAAGGGGGTGGGAAGAGAGAAGGAAATCAGAGGAGGGAGATTGGCATGCTTCAACTGAAAGTAAGGAATGAATGATTGATAGCTGTCACCAGCAGTTGTGGAGAGGCAAAGAAGGCATGCACCCAGTCTCAAAGGAAGCATGGCTTTTTGATTTCAGATGCTTGGGTTTTAGACTTACAGCCTACTGAACTAGGAAAGAACACGTTTCTGTGAAGCCAGGCAGCTTGGGAAACATGGTCTGAATGAGGACTGTCCTTCACAGGGTCACGTATTGAGTGCTTTGTATCCCACGTGGTGGCAGCTTGGGGAGGTGGTAGAGCCCAAGAAGAAGCCCTCCTGGAGCTGTGTCCCACCTCTGCCCCTCTCCTGTCGTCATGCCCTCCCCACCATGATGGGATGGACTCCCTTCCTCTGGACTCATGAGACAAAATAAACTCTTCCTGAAGTCGCTCCTGCCAGATGTTTTATTGCAACAGAAAAGTGACAAAGGCAGAAATTGGAAGCAGGAAAGAAAAGTTGTCACTGTAAAGAATCTGACCATGTTGGTTTTAAGAGGAACAAAGAAGACTTTAGAAATGAGGAAAACTTTATACCATTGGACTAGAAAAATTGATTGCTGTAAGCAGAGTTTACCTGGCCATTCTGGTAGGAGCCTGAAAGACTGTAATGCTAAGAGCTATGTGAACAGTGGATCCCAGTAAATGAGGTTTCAGAAGGGAACAAGAATTCTATTAGCAACTGGGATAGAGGACACTCATGTGATATTGTTGCAAAGAATCTGGCTAAATTTAAAAACAATGAAGTGACTCCTAGGACAGAGAGGGCCAGGAAACAAGCTCCACCAAGAGCAGAAACCAGGAGCAAATCCAGCCCTGGGAACCAACCAGTCCTGGGACACAGGCAGACCAGGATCGAGCCAAAGACCTGACCCAGAATCTGCGATCTCTGACAGAACCAGAGTGGAATGGAACCAGCTACCTAGGACACAGAACAAGCTCCAGGAGCAGAAGCCAGGAGCAACCCAGTCCTGGGAAATGGGCGAATCAGGATTGAGCCAGCAACCAAATCCAGAGTCAATGATCTCCACTGGAACTGGTACAGGGGAGTAACCGCTGAGTGAGTGAGCCAGAGCCAGAGACTGCTGAGGGTTCAGACATGAATCTGGTACCTTCAAGGGAGTAGACCTAAGCCAACACCCCAGTGGGTCTGGGCAAGAGTCTAGGACCTCTCAGGAACTAGGCCAGAGCCAGGACCTCTGTCAGCCTGGGCATGAGTGAACAGGGATCTTCCGAGGGAATAGGCAGGAACCAGAGACCTCAGAGGGGCCAGGCACGAGTCTGGGACCTCAGAGAGAGTAGGCCTGAGCCAGGTCCACTGTGGGTTCGGGCATTGGTCTGGGACATCAAAGAGAATAGGCAGGAACCTGGAATCCCTGGAACTTCTGAAGAAGTAAGCAGGTCCTCTGCAGGTTTGGGCACACCCGAACCTGGGACTTCTGATGCAGTAAACCAGAACCAGAAATTTTTCCAGGTCCAAATCCGACCCAGGGACTTCTGCAGGAGGGAATCCAGACCAGGATTTACAGATACAGGTCAAAGCCAGTAACCTAGGCCAAAGTTGCCCTGAGGCAAAGAACTCCACCTTGGACAACAAAGTCCAAAGGAGTGTCTCTGAACAAGCTACCTAGGACAGAGAGGGCCTGAGGAAACAAGCTTCACCAGGAGCAGAAGCCAGAAGCAAATCCAGCCCTGGAAGCCAACCCAGTCTAGAACACTGGTGGATCAGTCCTGACCCAGCAACCAGATCCAGAGTCAGCGATCTCCACCAGAACAGGTCCAACTCCAAGCCAGGGACTTCTGCAAGAGGAGATCCAGACCAAGATTTACAGAAACAGATCAAAGCCATCAGCCTAGGCCAAAGTAGGCAAGCTCCAAGGGAGCAGACCAAAGCACAGGAGGAACAGAAATAACCAATGGGGTAACTAGAACTGTGAAACGGACTGTACCATGAGGACCAACCATCTGAGCCTTGTATTCACTGGCACCTAGAAGATTATTCAACAGAATCACAGACAGCCCCAACCACACCTACTAGAGGAAAAGATGAGTAGATAAGGTAAGATCACACAACACCAGAAAGAGCAACATAATACCAGTAAGATTTAAAGACCCTACAAAAGTAAGGCCTGAACAATCAAATATGAACCAGAAGAAAATGATCTAAAAAATAACCTCAAAAGAATGTTTGAAATTCTTAGAGATGAAATGAGAAATTCCCTAAAAGAAATGTAGGAAAAAAGCAAACAAAACATTAGAAGATATCAGCAAATCACTTAATGAAAACCAAGAAAAAAAATCAAACATGTAAAAGAAACTATTCAGGACTTGAAAACTGAGACAGAAACAATAAAGAAAACACAAGTCAAAGGAATTATAGAAACAGAAATCATGAAGAAAAGATCAGGAACCACAAATACAAGCATGAACAACAAAATACAAGAAATGGAAGAGAAAATCTCAAGCGCTGAAGTGAAGATACAATACAGGAAGTAGACTCATCAGTTAAAAAAACAATTAAATCTATCAAAAGCTTAATCCAGAATATCCATGAAATATGGGATACCATAAAAAAGGGAAATCTTAGAATAATAGGTACAGAAAAAGGAGAAGTTCAACTCAAAGCACAGAAAATTTATTTAACAAAATCATAGAAGAAAGCTTTCCCTACTTAAAGAAAAATATACCTATGAAGATACAAGAAGCTTATAGAACACCAAATAGACTGGATCCAAGAAAAGTTCTCTTGTCACATAATAATCAAAACACTAAACATACAGAGTAAAGAAAGAATATTAAGAGCTGCAAAGGAAAAAGGCCAAGTAACATATAAAGGTAGACCTATCAGAATTACACCTGACTTCTCATTGGAGACAATGAAAGCCAGAAGGTCATGGCCAAGTATTATGCAGACATTAAGAGACCACGATGCCAGTCCAGACTACTATACCCAGCAAAACTGTCAATCACCATAGAAGGACAAAACAAGATATTCCATGACAACTCTAGATTTCACCAATACTTAGCCACAAACCCAGCCCTACATAAAATACTAGAAGGAAAACTCCAACCCAAGGAAGATGGCTACACCAACAAAAACACAAACAATTGATGATCTCATTACAGCAAATCCCGAAGAAGAATAAAATGCACAAATTAACATTACCAACGATGAAAACTAAATTAACAGAAGATAGCAACCACTGGTCATTAATATCCCTTAATGTAAATGGACTTAACTCACCAATAAAAAGGCACAGGCTAATAGACTGGATACAAAAACAGAATACATCTCTCTTCTGCATACAAGAAACACATCTCAACCTCAAAGACAGACATCATCTCAGAGTAAAAGGTTGGGAAAAATATATCAACCAAATGAACCTAAGAAACAAGTGGGTGTAGTTATCTTAATATCTAACAAAATAGACTTCAAGCTAAAATCAGTCAAAAGAGACAAAAAAGGACATTTCATATTAGTCACAGGAAAAATCCATCAAGAGGAAATTTCAGTACTGAATATCTCTGCCACAAATACAAGGGCACCCTCATATGTCAAAGAAACACTTCTAAAGCTTAAATCATATATTAAACCCCACAGACTAATAGTGGGAGACTTCAACTCTCCCCTCTCACCACTGGACAGGTCAATCAGACAAAAAATGAACAGAGAAATAAGAGAACTAACAGAGGTAATGACTCAAATGGACTTAACAGACATCTATAGAATATTCCATCCAAACAGAAAAGAATATACCTTTTTCTCAGCACTTCATGGAACCTTCTCAAAAACTGATCACATACTTGGTAAGAAGACAAACCTCAACAAATACAAAAAAATTGGAATAACTCAATGTACCTTATCAGATCACCATGCTTTAAAACTAGAAGTCAACAGCAATACTAATTCCAGAAAACCTACAAGCACATGGAAATTAAATAATGCTCACCTGAATCATCAATGGGTCAAGAAAGAAATGAAGGGTGAAATTAAAGACTTCCTGAAATTCAATGAAAATGACCACACAACATACCCAAATTTATGGGACACAATGAAAGCAGTGTTAAGAGGCAAGCTCATAGCACTAAATGCCTACATAAAAAAGCTGGAAAAATCCCATACTAGTGAATTAACAGAACATTTGGAAACTTTAGAACAAAAAGAAGCAAACTCACCTAAGAGAATTAGACGGCAGGAAATAATCAAATTGAGAGCTGAAATCAATAAAATAGAAACAAAGAAAACAATACAAAGAATCAATGAGACAAAGAGTTGGTTCTTTGAGAAAAACAACAAAATAGCAAACCTTTATCCAAACTAACCAAAAGGCAGAGAGAGAATATCCAAATTAACAAAATCAGACATGAAAAGGGGGACATAACAATAGACAAGGTGGAAATACAGAGGATCATCATCAGGTCATATTTTGAAAACCTGTACTCCACAAAATTGGAAAACTTAAAGAAAATGGACAACCTTCTGGATAAATATCACTTACCAAAATTAAATCAAGACCAGATAAGCAAATTAAACAGACCTATAACTGCTGAAGAAATATAAACAGTCATCAAAAGTCTCAAAAAAAAAAGAAGCCCAAGACCAGATGGTTTCAGCTCAGAATTCTACAAGACTTTCAAAGAAGAACTAATACCAATACTCCTCAAATTATTCCACACAATAGAAACAGAGGGAACATTGCCAAACTCTTTTTATAAGGCTACAATTACCCAGATACCCAAACCACAGAAAGATAATACTAAGAAAAATAATTACAGATCAATCTCACTCATGAAAATTGATGCAAAAATACTAAATAAAATACTAGCAAATCGAATCCAAGAACACATCAGAACCATCATCCACCATGACCAACTCACCTTCATCCCACAGATGCAGGGATGGTTCAACATATGAAAATCTGTCAACGTAATCCACCATATAAACAAGCTGAAAAAATAAAAACCACATGATCCTCTCATTAGATGTCAAAAAAGCATTTGACAAAATACAACATCCCTTCATGATAAAGGTCTTGGAGAGAGCAGGGATACAAGGAACATAATTAAGGCAGTGTACAGCAAGCCAACAGCCAACATCAAACTAAATGGAGAGAAACTCCCAGCGATTCCACTGAAATCAGGAACAAGACAAGGTTGTCCACTCTCTCCATATCTATTCAATATAGTTCTTGAGGTCCTAGCTAGAGCAATAAGACACCAAATGGAGATCAAAGGGATACAAATTGGAAAAGAAGAAGTCAAACTCTCACTGTTTGCTGATGATATGATAATTTACATAAGTGATCGCAAAAATTCTACCAAGGAACTTCTATAACTCATAAACACTTTCAGCAATGTAGCAGGATACAAGAATAAATCAAAATAATCAGTAGCCCTTCTGTACACAGATGATAAAAGGGCTGGGGGAAAAAAACAGAGAATCAACACCCTTCACAATAGCCACAAATAGCATAAAGTATCTCAGAGTAACTCTAACCAAACAAGTGAAAGACTTGTATGACAAGAACTTTAAATCTTTGAAGAAAGAAATTGAAGAAGACACCAGAAAGTGGAAAGATCTTCCATGCTCTTGGGTAGGATTAACATAGTAAAAATGGCAATCTTACCAAAAGCAAGCTATAGATTCAACGTGATGTCCATCAAAATCCCAGCAAAATTCTTCAGAGACCTCGAGAACAGTACTCAACTTCATTTGGAAAAGCAAAAAAACCCAGGATAGCCAAAACAACCCTGTACAATAAAAGAACTTCTGGAGGCATCACAATTCCTGACTTCAAACTCTACTACAGAGCTACAGTACTGAAAACAGCTGGTATTGGCATAAGAACAGACAGGAGGACCAATGGAACCAAATAGAAGACCTGGATATCAATCCACACATCTTCGAACACCGGATCTTTGATAAAGAAGCAAAAAATAGCAAATGGAAAAAAGAAAGCATATTTAACTAGTGGTGCTGGCATAACTGAATATCAACATGTAGAAGAATGAAAATAGACCCATATCTATCACCATGCACAAAACTCAAGTCCAAATGGATCAAAGACCTCAACATAAAGCCAACCACATTGAACCTCACAGAAGAGAAAGTGGGAAGTACACTTGAACGCATTGGCACAGGGAACCATTTCCTAAATATAATCCTAGTAGCACAGACACTGAGAGAAACAATTAATAAATGGGACCTCCTGAAACTGAAAAGCTTCTATAAAGCAAAAGACACGGTCAACAAGACAAAATGACAGCCTACAGAATGGGTAAAGATCTTCACTAACCCCACATCAGACAAAGGTCTTATCTCCAAAATATACAATGAACTCAAGAAATTGGACACCAAAAGATCACATAATCCAGTGCCCCAGTACTGGTGCAACTGTGGTCTAAGAGGACTGGGAACACCACATCTGGCAGCCAAACTTACCAGTGTCATCCATGAGATACTGGTTTGGGAAACAAGAAAAATGCAAGATTGAGGGAGTTCTGGATTCTTCCTCTGTAGTTTCAGAAAGCTGCTAGGGCCAGGAAACATGTGATAGGGTCACAGTTCCTTCAAAGATGCCCTGAGAAGCCAGTGAATGAAGTTGTTATAAATGTGGTAGAGACCTCAAGATATTGGGGATGCCAGAATCATGAGACATCATCTACCAAGGAGAGTTGCATACAGGGAATGGGAACACTCCAAGACAGAGATTTATATCTCAGGCAGCAAAGCTCTGGGACGAAACCACCTAAGCCCTTTGAAACCAAAGACCCAGATACTGAAGATGGAACTGTAGGATTTGGTGTTTGCCTGCCTTCCTACCCTTCCTCACTATGCCTCTATTCCTCTCTTTTTTAATGGTAATGTAGCTAATGAGTCCCTGTATGCTGGGAGTATGTAAATTGTCTATTTAACTTGGAGTCATCGTTAAGAAATTACCTCCAGTCTTAGATTTTGAACTTTTGAGCAGTATTGAAACTTTTAAAAATTATGGGAACTTTTGAAGATGGACTAGACGTATTTTTGCAGTATGATATGACAATGAGCATGGGCCTATGGGGACCTGAGGTGGAATATGGTGATTTGAATGAAAAGTATCCCCCACTGGCTTGGTCCTGCACTGGTGGTATTTATTGGAGAGGCTACAGAAGCTTTGTACAGAGTCTTGCTGAAAGAATTAAATAACTGGGGTGTGGGTTTTGAGGCTTGCAACCTCTCCTCACTTGGGACTCTCTCTCTCTCTCTCTCTCTCTCTCCTTCCTGAGTGTTAATGAATAAAAAATGCCATGCCTTCCCCACCAAGATGAACTCTATCCCTCTGGAATGTGAAGCAAATGTATTACAACAGAAAAGTAACTGAAGCAAACCCAGAATAACACTATAACAATCTAAGACAATCATATTAGATAGTTAGATTATATTCTGCCAACCAAGTTGAGAGATCTAATATTTCCAGTTTCCTCACAAGAGATATTAAGGAGTTCCATCATTTGCTACCTGCCATGATGAAGCCATGGCTTCTTGCTTAGAACTCTTCTGTGCTTCTTGCTTAGTTAGAACGCTTCTGCACCCCCACTTCAAGACTTTCTTTGGCAATAAGAATTCAGACAGGGTAAGGTTCCTATGTGAATTTGTTTGCTGCATCCCTAGCAGTTAGTAAACTAACAAATGTTTGACAAGACTGAACTGCAGTGGCCAGGGAGTTGACTCAGTAGTGCTTGCCTGGCAAGTACGGGCACCTGAATTTAATGAGAAGAACCCATGAGAAGGTATTAGGCATTGTGGCTTTCCATTGTCATCCCAGAGCTGGGAAAATGGAGACAGGAGGCTCTCTGAACTCACTGGCCAAGCAGCCTAGCCTGCTTGGTGAGCTCCATGATAACAGACCCATCTCAAAGGAAGTAGGTGGCATTACTAGGAACAACACATGCATATATTTGTTTGCCTGTGTACCCCACACAAGGGCACACATGTACACAAAATTGAGTCTCAAGTTCATTACCTTGAGATTCTATTTGATACAGCAAGGTTATGCTCTCTCAATATCTCTAACTGTCCTCTCACTAAAGAGAGCATCATGGGGGGCTGGAGAGATGGCTCAGAGGTTAAGAGCATTGCCTGCTCTCCCAAAGGTCCTGAGTTCAATTCCCAGCAACCACATGTTGGCTCACAACCATCTGTAATGGGGTCTGGTGCCCTCTTCTGGCCTGCAGGCATACACACAGACAGAATATTGTCTACATAATAAATAAATAAATTTTTTTTAAAAAAGAGAGAACATCATGAATTCTTCCTGAAAGCACTCCCAGCCCCCTTCTCCCCCTCTCTCCCATCAAGCCACTCCTCTGCTCTCCCTCCATTCTATGCAAATCAACCTGGGAGAAGGCTAAGCCCCTGTCTCCCCTCTCTCCAGCACTTGCTTACATATAGACTCTGGATTGCCACCATCGGTCACTCTGACTAGTCCTTGCTTTGAGCATCAGCTGTCAGGGTCACCAAGGATTTCTCTCTTTGCTTCCCCGACCCTCATACTTTGTTATTTCTTCTTTGACCCTTTAGTAGATCTCCAGGGCTTTCAGGCTGAAAGTCAAGTTCCAGTGAAGCAAGGAGGGCTCTTCAGAGTCCCACCTCCCCCCTGCATGAGCTCCCTAGCTGGTGCTAGCAAATAACGTGCAGTTTTCTGCTGTTTGGGGCAAAGTTGGGCTACCGTCGATGTCTTTACCCAAATGACTGGTCTTCTGCATGGCTGGGTTCATTAGTCTTTGGCTGACCATGAGCAGCCTCACACAGCAGTGTGTACAGCTAATGGTCAGTCAGATTCTTGTCTCTCATCATCAAGCAAGTTGATTCAGGCATTTTCAAGATGAACTTGGGGTTCTCAAGAACAGGGGATAGCAAACTCTATGTGCAAGGTTTGTTCAAATTTCTACTGGCTTCACCCTTTGCTCTCCTGCCGTATCAGTCAAATAAGATTATGTGACCAAGACTAGGGTCAGTGTGGGGGAAAACCACAAATGCTGTGGATTCTAAGGGGCCACACCATCTTCTAGCTGTCATTTCTCCTTGTTCATTCGTTCATTCTTTCATTCATCCATCCATCCATCCATCCATCCCACGGACTTTAGGAACATCTACTGTAATTCAAGTAGGGGCTAGGGACTAAGGACACAGAGAATTTTCCAGGGCTTGGAATTCTGAGACAGTAACTGAGACCAGCATATTCAGTAGATGTCAGATTTACAAAGGTCCCAGGAGGTAGGGTAGCAGTCTCTACATTCGGCATCATTTCCACAGAAGCTCTTTCTGGAGACTCAGGATTGCTTACCAGCATCCCTGGTTACCTAAGATTGCCTATCAATGCTATCTTCTCCATGAGAACCACCCAGAACTGGAATACAGGAGGAAAAAAAGACAGTTTTTAAGAATATATTTTGACATTTTAATTAGGGAAAAACCATCACATTTGTTTACTCATATATAGTTCAAGCATTATATCAATTATACAATGACAGGATTTCCACTAAATATCTAAAAGTCAAAGGTAGGCATCAGGTGGGAATGGCAGCATAATCCTGAGGCCCCCAATGGGAATGGCAACAATGTAATCCTAGAAACCCCAGACTGTTCTCTTGTTGATAGAAATAGCCGCTAGTGACTATTTGGAATTCTTACTTGCAAAAACTACATAGCCCAAAGGTCCAAACGAAAAGCTTTCCAAAAGAACTCAAGGAAAGTGTTCCCATTAAGGAGATGTCTTGTTTTCTGCCCTGAGGACAGATCACATTAGGGGCCTGGGCTCTCTTGGAGGAAGGGGGGACAGAGTGGGGCTTCGTTTTCTCACAAAAGGGCAATGTGAAGCGCATCTGTGAACACTGCATAATTTGTTATGTTCTACAAAGAGGTGGGTTTTTGTTCCACGCATATCAGAGCTGTTCGGCACTGCTTCACCCATGATCTCTATTCAGGGCCTGCAAAGAAACGGGTCTTCAAAAAGTGAAAGGAAAGGAAATTTTTCTTTAAAAATTAGATACAGATTATCACTTCAAAATGCAGGAGGGAACTCTACAAGTGATGGTGTGTGGATTAGCTTCGCAATGGACACCCAGCCCTTCATAAAGATGCACAGCAGCAGTGCTCAGCTGTGACAAATGTGTTTTATTACTCCCCAAACTGAACTGCGACTACCCATCTAATTTAAATGAGGAATGCTGGCTGAACTTGAACTGCTTCTTGGGCATGAATGACCAGAGAATTTATTTGAAGAGACATTAAAGGCTAAATATGGTAACTGTCGCTTTGATGTTTTGGTATAGTTAGTTCTTTAGTTCATTAACATGGCTTTCATAATTTTGGTTATTACTCTTTTCTGGATAATTGCATATCAACCTAAACAAAAAAGCAAAAACAAAAGAGTTTATGTACAATAATTCAAAAATAATAGCAGCCATATAGTTAGTAGTAAATATTCATGTTTTTATATAGTTGACTCTTTTAAAATAATTTCCAAGTACAAGAAGAAATTAACTTATAAAAATATGAATACTTTCACTGCTTGATGTGCTACTCTCGGGATGACTTTCTAAATGCCTTCTGTTTCTTCAATAAGAAAAACAAGCATCCTGAAATGGGCTTCTTAGCCACCAAGTCATTTCCCTTCCTACTGGGAACTGGGCAGCATGAACTCTCACTGGGGGCATATCCTTGGCAACCCAAACAACACTATGTAGGCAAGGTACCATGATATGGCAACTTTTTGTCTCCTTATGTGTCTATTCACGATTAAGATAAGTGATACTTTATCCCCAATAACTAATACTAAGGTATATTTTGTGTGTCTGCGTGTGTGTGTGGTATATTTAAATATTATCTTTTAAATCATCCACAGAAACTCCAAGAATAAATTATAAAATCATGTTTCATGTTACTAGTGACTCTTTAAATGGAATTTCTTATTGAAACTTTGTCATTAAAGCAGAAAGGCCTTTCAGTTGTGCCCATAGGAGCATAATAGATTGTATATGCTTGTGATGCTGAGTGACTCTTGCCCATATGCTCCACTGCAAAGCTACATGAATGAGGCATTTACCAAATCAGGCCCACCACATTAAACAGAAAAACAATCTTTATCCATGGTAACTTATCAGTTTCAATTAATCAACCTTAACAATGGAAATTCTGATGTGTTCAAGCAACTTGAAAGCAATAGGTCATCTCCAGGGCAGCCATGTTGTGTCTTTGTGCCTATGGTTTCAAACAAAGCAGCATCTCCAATAAATAGACATACATATACATACGTGTGCATATATAGACACACATATGGGCAGTTACTATGCTGTGCAGTGCCAACAGAAATGCATGTGGATTCTATATGTATATTTTTATCATGGTAAATGTAATTGTCTGCCTTCCAAGTATTACTTTGTGAGCTCTGCAAGTTTAAACAAAAGGAAAGAAATCTCCATTGGATGACCATTCTTTCAGTTTCTGTGCTGCTATGTGAATAGCATTGTGCAAACCATTCCAGTGGTTTTGAAAAGGGGTAACCATTGGTTTGATTTGGTTACACGGTTTAGCAAAGAGCTCCCTCCCACTGCCTTAGGGTCTGTGAAAGGTCTGTGACCTGTTTAGAACTGCCAAGGGAAATGTCATGTTGCCCCTCCCAAATGGGAGTATCTGCATTCATTTGATCAGTATAAAAAATGATTGGGGATGGTGAGATCACTGCTTTTGAATTGCGATTTATAGCAGTTTACAGAAATGCACATTGTTGGAAAAGAAAACATGGAAGTGTTTCTTTCTAAATTGCATTACCTGTGAAATGTCATTAGTCTTTTAAGGATACTTACATCCCTTTTTTATTATTTGAGAGACCTGTGTTGGTTAAAGAAAATCAGAATTTCAGAGTATTATGGGTTTTCTTAACTTACATTTTTTGTCTTGCTAGAAGAATTTCTGGGAGGAGCACGGCTGTGCTGGAGTCTGTAGGGTGAACGGCACTTCTTACTATGCCCAGTTACTAATCCTGGGATGTAATCTTTGCTAACGAGAGACATTAGAAAATCCCCAATTAGCTTCCACAGAAAGTAGGAGAGAGTCACTTGTGGCGAAATGCCTTGACTATTGGTTTCTAAGAGGAAGTCTGAAGTCTCTGGCTGCTTAGCTCTACCCAATTTCCATTACTCTGTCAACATTTTAAGTCTTTGTGAGGTGGTACCCATGCATGTGGACATGTAGACTCACCCTCTTCTATACATAGTTTGACAAAAGGTCTTGTGTGTGAAAGAAAATGCTAACTAAAAGTTAGGCTGTTCAAGTTCATAAACTCTATTGCAGCCCCCAGAAATTCCTGGTGCAGAACCTGGTACTTTTATATTGTCCTGCCAGGTCTGGAGAGCTCCATCTTTACATCTTAGATCACACAATTCCTTTGAAGAAATCTTTGAGACAGGGAAGTTACCTCAGGAAAGGCCCTTAGGGCTCTCCTCCTTGGTAGTTGGCTAGGAAAAAAAAAAAAAAAAGCCTCCTTCAGAAAAGCCTTGACCCACACAGACTCTGAAGCGCTCCACTTTGAACCTCGCCACTGTTGAAAACAGAGCTTGTCACGTTTTTATCTTTGTTCTTGTTGAGCCTTGGAGTGACAGCCTGGCTCCCTGTCCCCCTCTCCTACCGCCTAGTCAGTAAGTGTCCACATTGACACCTACCGGTGACCACAGGCTGAAAGTCTTTGTTGCCTTCTCCACGCTAGCTTCTGGCTTTCAGGGAGCTCAGTTCCTGGTCTTTGTTTATCTTCAAAGCTAAAACACCGCAGCTCGTGTTGTGGCTTTCCTTTCTCAGACCCCCAGGGCTTGGCTCACAGTTTACACACCAGGTAAACACCCCGCCCTACAGGGTAGAATCTAGCCTAGAAGAGGGAGTGGTGTCTTCCAGTTTCACAGCCTCTGGGGTGCTTCTTTAGTTTTCTTTTCTCCCCATTCCTAACTTTCCATCTTACAGAGGGGAATGTCAAGTTACTTTAGAATCTCAACGCTGAATCTCCAGAGTCAGAGAACTGTCTCCCCTCCCCCACCCCGCCTTTTTTCTATTCTCTCATAATGACTCATAATTCTAAACAGAAGTGGCTTTGCTCACAGACACCTAAGATCACCAGGAAAGCTGTCACAGAGGCAAATTTGGCTGGCACAGCCTATTTTGAAACCTGAGGATGATCTGACCCCCTGACTTACCTACCTACCCACCACTTACCTTCCTGGTGACTTAAAAAGCCCCTAGCTGGGCAAGGGCCATTTTAAAATGTGAAGTGCAGGGAGAGGGGGTCGGAGAAGGAGGAGAGCGACCGGTAAAAGAAAGGTTCTTATCTGTTCATCTTTCCTCATTTCTAGCGACGTCGCTTACATCTCAGGAGAAGCATTTGGAGAAATCATTCAGGCACCAGTACATTCCTGGAAGACGTGCGGAGTCACATAAATAATGGCACAGCAATCTGGGCTCTGCAGACGCAGCCTCAGATGAAGATGTTCCTCATCCTGGCTGGCATAAGACTTGCCCACCCCTGGCAAGTAATACGGTCTCCAAGATGGTTCTATACTGATCATTTTAGCTTCTGCTCTTCACGTACAGGAAGCGAGCCCGGTGCTTCGCTTAGGTGGAGAGGTACGTGCGCCTTTGCGCACTTTCTCAAGCCCTACGGAAGCCCTTCAGGGTAAAACTGTGGGGCATCCTTTCTGAAGTTCAGAGGCCTGCCCCAGTGCCTAAGGGTGAGAAAGAATGGATTTCAATAAAAATAAAACTAAAAGTAAAAATCGAGGCCCTAAGCTTGTTTGACTCACCCGTCCCCCCAATGCATTCAGTAGCTTATGCAAAGCCAAACCAACTTGCTACCTCCTGGGTCCACGGTCTAAAGCAGGTGAGCATAAACCGGAGGCAAGAAGGTTTTGCGTTTCCTATTGGGAGGTGCACTTTGTCCTCATTTCCTTACAGGACTCTTTAGAGGCGTCCTAAAGGCAGTAAATAATTCTTTGGTAAGTGAGGAAACTCTTTGGAGTTTTGCTTCTTGGTAAGAAGGAAGACCAAGATTAATGAATGTATAATTGCTCTGTCTGCAAGCCAGGTACCACTTACCGCAGAGACAGGGTGCTTCTCTCCCATGCGTAATGTTCAACTTTGTCCTTTCTATTCCCTGAACTTCAAGGCTGTCTGCCTTGTACCTGATCCTAGATTCTGGGCAACAAATTCTAAGGTTACTTACTAAGTTGCAAGCGATATATTTGGAGTAGCTGTCACATAAAGCTGGCATAGACTGGTCCGAAAGAAAGCTGGAGAGGCGATTTATTTGTGCGTAAAAGGAACAAGATTTAATTGGGGAAAGACCTGTTATTTTGAACGCTAGTACATGGGATGGCATGGCACCGTGGAGCATTATTCGAGCTTCATCTACTATGCACTATATGCCACCGCCTCCAAAGGAGTGTTGCCCTAGAAACTTGTTTTAAATCTGCTGCTATATATCAACACCTTGTTTTAGCAGTCCTTGGCTGAATTACAGTTACACAGTTTGGCGCTTCTTTCAAATTTCCTCCCATCAGTTTGGCTAAAGAAAGGAATTTTTCTCCTTTAGAAATGAATTGGCTTAATTAGTAAGTAGATTAATGGCAATTGCTGGTGAGTTGGTTTCCAGCAGAGTTTCACCAGAGAGGGTTAATCGGAGTCAGGTCTGGAATCTTTCCCAGAACTGGCTGCCAGCCATTCCCACCAACCAATCAACCCTACAAGAAACGAAGGATATCACATAAAATTTAGACTCTCTGTGTCATTATCCTGTGTCATATTTTGTGGAAGTGACTTCTGGTTGGATGTAGTAAGACCTTCCATTTCAGAATTTTACTGGTCCTTCTTAACCTTTCGGAGTTATCTGGGTACCAAAGTGGAATTTCAAACGGCACAATAAGTGTCCCCACAGACACGGAGTGAATTGGAAACTTCAGAGACTCTGCCCAGCTTTGGATTTAGAGACCTTGCAGCCCCTCCCAAGGCCAGCCCTAAATCTGCTACCCACCAGAAAGCTTTGAAAGTGTGTGCTGTATGCTTTGCGGCCTTTTCACTCATTTTTTTCCATAGTGATAAAAATGCATTCATAGTTTAACTCGCAGCTGCATTAGTCTTGCAAAAAAAAAAATCCCTGCTGAGAAATGCATATAATAGGAAAAACAGATCGGCTGGACAGCAGTGTAATTAATGCCAGAAAGGGCTGAGGCCGGTTTCATAGTTTGTCTTTTGAGGATATCAAGACCAGACCTGGTGAAAAATGACGCATGCTTTAGCATCTCAGAAAGCTGGCAACTGGCAGGCCTTTTCCTTTTTTCTTTGACTTTCTGCGGAGGAACAAAGAGGTCGGCAGAACTAGCTAGGTTGTAATGAGTTCTATGTCCCTGGCACATTAAGTGCATCATGGAAACATATTGTATCGAAATAGTTTGGAGGAGAATACTGGGGATGAAAGAGAATGGGTGCTTTGATCAGCTCCCTGGGGTCCTGAGCGCGCACAGACTGACTTGCAAGGAGTCATTCAGCTCCAGCTAGACACACTTACAACACCATTCAAAGAAATTTGCATATCTGTAATTTATCACATTGGTCCAGATCATTATTGCAAGGTAAATAAAAGTTAGTTGAATAAAAAAAATCAATCATTGCAAATATAGAGGAAACTGTGAAGTGAATTGTGAGATGAAAAACAGAAATAAGTATGTCCAGAAACATGATGGTTTTGAGTTGACTTTAATTTTTACGGCAGCTTTAAAGCAACAGGCTATGCTCTGTCCAGCAAACAACAACAAACCCCACGGGAGTGGCCACAATTTCTGTGTCTTTCTGCTTTAGAAGAGTACACTTGTAGCTTCCCACTAGAATGAAATTATAAAATTGAACATGATGCGTGTGACTGTAACTAGCCACTAACACACATAAAAATTGGTGCACACTGTGGTGAGAGATGAGAGACAGCTTAATCTCCTCTGTATCTGCAAGTGGTAAGGTTAAATCTCATTTTTCCTACTGTTGATCTCATTGCTAAAACCCTGCTTGCTAAATTTAGCTCAAAAAGATGAAGTATCCAGACACCCAGTCAGCAGGAAAGCTTGCTTTCCAATGTCCCATGAGAACAAGTGAAAATTTAACAGGCAGGCATTGTTCTGAGTTTTTAAACAACCCAGTTAAACAGCAAACAAGAATCTTCAACTTGACCTTGGAAAAGGCTGTGCGCCTGCAGATAATCTATCAAACAACTTGGGATGACAATGATATATTTCAAAGTATTGTCAGATGAAAAGATTGATAAATTTGCTGCTGCACAGACAGAACTTGGAAACAGCAACCAGCAATTTAACTCACCAGCTCCGCCTCCTCCTGCAGGGTCCCCACTGCCCCATCCCCACCCTTACACCCCCAGCCCGTTTTTTGTGGCCAGCCAGCTCTGGAGAAGGGGGTTAGTAAATCAGCGCTGTAATACTTCTTCAGGGGCACGGAAAAGCTGTGAACAGTACTTTTCATATTAGACGCAATATTTCTTTGCTTTCGTGGTGAACAAAAGTCATAGCAAGACGTCTTTGTGGCTAATTCAGTCAAAGGCACATCCCTGGTTCCCCCCGCAGAAAGGTCAGTGTCGTTGTGTTTGGTCCACCGAGGGGGTGTTTTCACACTGAAAACTAGCCAGCTGTCCTTGTCACACTCTCACCATTGGGGAGCGCGCACTAGCCATGGCTATTAGGCACATTCTACACCTGCAAAATATACCGATTTCCAAGACTTTTCAAGACACCCTCCCGTTCTCATGCCCCCTCCTCTGTCTACTAAACTTTGACAACACAATTCAAGCCCTGGATGAAAGCCCTGTAAGCTCGAGGGGCGCTGGGGAGGGGGCAGCTCCGCTACTGCTTCAGGGTGTCTATTGAGCAGTCATCAAAGAAATGAGGCGTCAAGTATGTTTTCAAAAGTATGGAAAAACTTCCAAATAATTGCTGTGAGGAGTCACACATTTGCTATTGCCTCAAATGCTAATTGTTGAGCCCTAATATTTAATTGTATGCACTCGCGCTCTCTGTAGGGTTGCAGCCAAGCGTCCTTCATTTGGAAATGGCTTGTTTTAAAATTTTTCTATTCTTCTTTCAGATCCGTTAGCTGGATATGAATTTCTTCTGAATTCATCCAGAGCAAATGCAAGTTTAGTTTTGTTTTTCTTAATGTCAAAGCTTGTTCATCTGGATCTCATACTAAAACTTCTAGGGGATCTCCTAGGTAGATTTCTCACCCCAGTACGCTTCCATGTCTTTCTTATATTCCAGCTGTAGGTGACTAGCTCTTGGGGAGACAACCTGGTACTCAATCATGAAAGAAGCCAAAGGGGCGCCTATGTAGTCGCTGGAGAGAAACTGAAAAATAGAAATAATT
The DNA here is from genome assembly GCF_982192425.1 of Myodes glareolus. NCBI lineage: Eukaryota > Metazoa > Chordata > Mammalia > Rodentia > Cricetidae > Myodes > Myodes glareolus. Next base: position 8,238,868 of record NC_142039.1, read on the forward strand.
TTTTAAAATCTTTAGGAGAGAGAATTCCCCTCACGGATCAGTACTTTAAGACAGGAGCGCAAATAAAACACTAGCTTTTTTTTTCTCTCAGGTTCTTACACACCAAAGATTTTTATCTGGCTGCGGAGGGTTGAGGGAAGCGAGCAGGGGGAGTGAGGGGAGTGATGGATTAGCTGGTGTCTCTCTAATCCGTATCTTTGTCTAATCTTGCTGCCCAAAGTATAGAGAATTACTTGGGGAAATCCTAGAGGAAGCAAGGTACAGGAGTGCCCAGGACACCGTGGGTTGCTGGGACATCGGCAGGAGTGAAGCATTCCGGGTATCAAGGGAGAAGGAGAGGGGTGCCTGTCATTAGGAGAGAACCCGAAAGCCTGTACTGGAAGCGGGAGCCGCCCCACAGCCTGCCTCCCTTAAGTAAAGTGTCGGTGCCTCTCCAAAGCAATGCCAGCGCAACAGGTTGTTTGGAACTGATGCCGACACGCCAGGAAACCTGCTGTCATTAATCTATGAAGATCATCCAGGGGTCAAGCCTCTATGAGAAGCAACGGTAGACCCCCAAGAGTCCAAAAGTGGGACCAGCTAGAAGCTTGTGCCCCGACCGCTGCCGCCGCCAGCGCGGACGCTAGGGCCACCAAGCAAAACCAGCCCGCCAACAAACTGCGCTCTGGCTACCTGGTTTCTGGAAGCGGGACTACCCGAGGCTCCCCGCCGAGCCAGGGAGCGGCAGTGACCCGGGGCCTCCTTAGAGAAAGCCTGGAGCCCCAATTACGGGCCCCCTCCTGGCCGATGGCCCCCAGTTCAACTCGCCGCTTCCGGGATCCCCTCTTGGAGACTTCCATGCGCAAAGATAGCAGAACGGCGGAGAGCTGGCGCCAAACAGCAGCTTCCAGCCTCCTAGGCGGACAGACTGCACCTGAACCCCAACTTTTCCGGTAGCTGGGGCTAGGTTGGCCTCCCGGGCTACACCTCCGAATCCATCCTGGCTCTCCGGAACCCTGGGAATAGGCAGGAGAAGACGGGGCGCATGCGCGCCTACGGCCAGGGGGACTCCCCAGCGGCCGAGTTTGGGGAAAGTTTGGTGAGGTTCGCTTTGGCAGCGACCGTTATCCCAAAGGCTGGGTTGCCCTGGATAGGAGGTCAGGAGCCCACCGACGTCCCAGGAGCCGGTTTGGCAGGGGACCGAGGTCTGAAAAGCAGCAGAAGGTGGGGAGAAGAAGGCCTTTTGTGTGTGGCACAGGAGTGTCACTTGCGCACAAACGCAGCAGCGCGCTCAGCCGCCGCCTCAGCCTCCTCGGCTGCACCTCCGCCTCCGAAGCGCTTCATTACAGCCGAGCCGTTCCCCCGCCTCCCCCCTACCCCAGCCTTTGTTCGGTTTGAAAGTAATGCTGTGAATTAAAAGAAATGACAATATTTTCTATCTGCTTGAAAGTCCAAGAGAAGAGCCCTTGAGCTTGGCAAAAATCAGGCAAATCATTCATCATGCCACCCCGCACCTGTGGTCTTGGCATTGAAAACCCTCCAGACCTATTCCTATTAAACTTAATTATTCCCCCAAAGCACACAATGGTTGAAATGGAGCAGGTTGGAGTCTGTTTATTGGTGGTAAATGTTTTTCTGAAGATCTTCTGAATCTCATTGTTAGCTCGTTGTTTGAGGCTGCCCTCTTTCTTTCAGACTGGAGTAGCCTTGGACTTTTCAATTTTCAATCGTAACATCTGCTTAATCGTACGGATCAAAATATGGAGACACAAAACATATGTAATGGTTGATTTGTTAAATCCTGGTAATGAGTTATTAACAAGGGAAAACAATGGGCCAGGATGGTGAGAGCCTTATGCTAACAGAGTCACTTTATGTAACGCCTGACGTTCCCTTCTTGATAAATGGAACTAAGGTCTGAGCGCCAGGTGATAGCAAGAAAATCAATGTCTTTAGGGGCAAGCACTGAGACTTTTTTCTATGTGAAAAATTAGGAGACATAAAACTTAATTGGCTGGTGAGGAGTGGGGGAAACAGTGGTCTTAAGTTTAATTGCCAGTGGGCTTAGCAAGAGAGACAAAACAAGATTTGGGCCTGTTTGTTTGCTACACCCCAGCCTCAAGACCAAGTGTATCATTGAAAATGTGTTTTATTATAACACATGTCATGCTTTACAGTTCCCATATTGTGTGAAGACAATGGTTAATGGTACATTAAAGACAGGCAGGCCATGCCAACACGTCTTGGAGACATTGTAAGGGCCTCTCTCTTTGCTTGTTTTAGGCAGCTGCAGTCCAGGACCCAGAAGCACAAAAAGAACAAGTTTGAAATACCAGGTGCATCCCAGAGAACCACGACAGGGATTGATATGTTATAGCCCAGGACATGAACCTAGCAATAAAGATATCATTTCGATTGTCTGCAGCTTCCACGGCCTGTAAAGCTGTGAGGCCCTGAGCAGTCTGCTTTCTGGCAGGCCTGTCTCTCTCCCTGGGTTTCTCCATCTCCCTGGGCCAAATCCCAACACCTGTTGGCCAGGCCTCTCATCCTGTCGTGGGAATCCTTTCCTACCAGTGGTTCCAGATCTCAAAAAACGCAATTGGTTGTGGAATTATTTAGGACCATTCCCACAGGCTGCAGAAGGCGCTGGAAAGGCTGTGGGAGGGGAGGGCGAGGGAGAGAGGGAGGGAAAGGGCTCTTCCCAGAGAGATTCGCCAGGGAGTACTCAACTGGTGTTTGTTCAACCTCGCAGCTGGTACTCGGTGCTACCGCAAAGGCCCATTAATGGAAATAGGATGAGTTTGTGGATTTAAAAGGCTTCACACCCTCTCCATGGAGGGGCGTTAATCCTGGTACTGGCAGATGAGCAGTCCTGGGAAAGGCTGGCAGGCAGTTTCACATGAGCTCCAACAAGGCCTTTTATGCCCTCTACTCCCAGTCTGGGGTGCAAGACTCCCTCTCTTTCCCACCTACTTTTTCTGCCTGGTGAGACCCACAGAATTCAGTTGCTTCCCAGAGTTTTTAGTGAAGACACAGTGTATCCTCCATGGACAGGAAGAGGCTCCACTAGGGGGCTCCATTCCCGAAGCTGCCCAGGCTGGGTTGCAGAAGGAGCTCCCTGGTCCTCTTTGGACCTCTCTAGGCCTTCCTCACTTCAGGAGTCATCCCACAACAAGTTCACCTCAAAACTGGAAGTTCCACCAGGAGAATAAAAAGGAAGGGCACGATGGATGTTCTTTCTAGGCACTGACAATAGGAAGCCACCTTTTTTCTTGGAAATGGGGAGACATCTATCCCTTCACAACATGACAAAGAAGACCCTGGAGGCTCACCCACCTGAAGTGGAAGGGAATGAGAGGGTGGGGTAAAGAAGCTTTTACTAAATATTGTCCTTGGTGTTCAGACTGGAAGACAGATCAGTTCAATAATCGGGAATGGAGAAAGCAGGAGTGGAGGTGACTTTGGCCAGAGAGGGTACGGAGTTGGGGAGAGCAGGAGGGCATGTCACAGGACACCCCACTTTCAGTAAAGCATTGCATCTTTTGCCACACTTGCCCCACCCCCATATCCAGCAGTGGAAACTGGACCACTGAGTAATGGTTTCGCCAGCTCTGCAGTAAAGATCATAAAATACACCCTGCCTGGGTTCACAGCGTCTTTATTATGCTAAATGACGAGGGCCACCAGAGTGAACTTTAAAGTCTTTCCCCTAGTGGTGGCAGGCCAGGGTTCAGCACAAGGGACGATGAGTTCAAACAGCAAGGCCTGGCAAAAACCTAACCATAGCCACCCAGCAATCATTTTGTTGAGCATTTTCCTAATTTGGAGTAGGGTGGTGGTAGGGGAGTATTGATTTAGGACTGCTGAATGCCTATCACTCAAGTTGTCCCCACATGGTCTTCCCAGTGCCAGGCTGTATTTGTGGGCCAGAGATGGCTCAGGCCAGAGACTCCCCAGCCTGGCTCCCCTGCACCCAGCACAACTCAGGCCTCACTGGTGCCAAAGGAGCCTCTGAAATGATACATTTGTTCTGCTTTTACTGCTGTATATTTTAAGAAAAAAAGAATTGCTACACTGGAATGAATAGATTATGAGTAAATAAAAAGAAACTGTCAGTCTCTTTGAAGATTGTGCTTAAAGGGACTTGCCAAGTCAGGACACGAGAGTGACAAGATAGAGACCCTGGTGCTTTGCACGCCTAGCTGGGCTCTTCCGCTTCATCTGCACAGCACTAAAGGATGTGTTGATGCATTGAATCACAAAAAAAGTGGCATTCGAAATGAAAGGTGCCACACCACAATGATTGTAGTGTTTGAACTGTGAAGTGCGACACTGCCCCATCCAATCGAAAGGCAGGTCTACACAGAAGGGGAAAAAAAAGATACACTTTCATAACTTATAAGGAAGTTAGAATCTAACATTTGACTTTCTAATGAGTGTAATGAGATTACATGCCTGATGGGAGCATTTGTACAAAAGCAACTTTCGTGTTTAATGAGGCCATAATACAGGGCAAAATCGAATTATTTTTTTTCTCCTTCTTAAATATCTCCAGAGCAAAACCAACTTTTACGAGGAGAGGAGGTGGGAGAAGAGGAGAAGGCTTGAGAAGGTGAGAGGGTTCAGGGCTCAAGGCCTCCTGGGTAACGTTGCGACCCAGAATCTTAGCGTGTCTGGCCAGGCCGCTCTGCAGGGTAGGTCCAGTTCCTAGCCTCGCTTTAATTACTCTTGGATGAAGTCCATGGCACCCGCGGCGCGCGCGGGGGAACCCCTCGGTGGGTCTGAAACTAGGTTAAAGCGATTAGCATGCTGTCTATACAACGTCCTCTAGCCAGGCAAGCGCGCGGGGCGGGGGGGAGGGGGAGGCGGGGTTTGAGTAGTCAATGGGGAGATGGGCGGTCGCACCTTGACTCCCCAGGCCTGAGCTACTCGGTGAAACAACTTACCTTGACCCGGCCTGCGGCGGCTCCTAACCAAAGGTTCCATGCCCAAGTGAGCGTCTCCTGCCCAGCCCCCACGGACCGGTCCCCCACTAGCCACCAGAGCTCAGACACCACTGGCCGGCATCTAGAGCGCCTAGGAGTCCACTGTGGCCCATAGCGAGACAAGTCCAGCCCAGGCTCCCTAGGCTTTCTGGATGAGAGTTCAAACTTCTCCATCGCTTCTCTTTCGGTTCGCTAGAGGGCGACCCTGCTACCTCTGTCTCAAGCTGATCTTCCTCCTGCTGTGGGCAGAGGAGGACTAGGCTGAATGGCCATGGGGTGAACAGCTTCTCTTACCCCAAACCCCTGAAGGTTGTGCGGGGTCTCCTGACAAGATCAACTTCTTTATTTCCTTTCAGGGGAGAGTCTGACTTTCGGGAACCTGATGTTTACATGCAAAAGGGATGCATCAGGGCCCAGCTCTGGAGCAGTTTTTTCTCCCTAGCCATTGCAAGCAGAAAAGCCCCTTCCACTGCCTAGTCATGAATCTAGACTCTGATTAAGCACTATGGCAGTCACTTGGGCATGCCAAGCAGTGTCTCTAGACCTCAGCTTTCTCACTCTGGAAAATGGGAATAATACATTACCCATAACCTAGTTGTCGTGTGGGATATTTGGTAGTGAGGGTATGAATACAGGAAAGTTATTACTATTGAGATCCACGATGACAGATGAGTGGCTATCAGAAAGCATAGCTTTATTCTCCCACCTACAAGCACTCCCATTTAGATCAAATCTAAATGAAATATAGTTTACTCCTAGACGGTTAGAATTTCAGCCTCTATTTTTGTCACTTTAAAGAAAGTTAATTCTTTTGAATACAGTTACTCCTATGATCTACTAAACAAACAACTTATAGAAACAAGAGCGAATAGCATTTATTAACAACACGTAGAAATAAGTCAGATCTGGCTTTAAATAAGCTTGAAATTTTCTGACCAGAGTTCTTCCAACAACTCAAGAGTTCTGCCAAAGGTGCCGGGGAAAATCATCCACTGTTGCATATTATAGAATATCATGATAAATTATATAAATTATATATTTAAAAAGAGACAATCTATTTCATTAACTCAACACAATAATAAATAGATAAATAACACAGCTGATTGCCATTAGAAAATTGTGATCTTTAAATTACATTTACATTATAAGTATTTACACCGCACAATATGCACAAAGACACAGCTGGCCTGGTGTGAGCTTTCTCAGGATACAAACTCAAAAGGTGGTTCGTTCTCTATGTTGTCGAAAGATTTACTGTTGAGTTTTCTGGGGTCCTCTGGGGTCCACACTTTAGCTGTACGGATAATATTTTGTTCTTTGAGCTGTTTCTCATCAGTCCATGAGAGAGAGTGCCCAGCAAGAGGAGGGAGGCCATAATCCGGGTCACTGGGGGAGGGCGAGCCTGGGAAGGAGAAAGGAGAAAACAGATTGTGAACACCCAACTACGTTCCCAGTAGTCACCCATGGTCCTTCAGTCTGCTCTGAAGCAAGCAACTGAGACACTAACTTCTCTACTCCACCTCTCAAACTCTTAGCACCCTCTCCCTGAAACCAAAGGAGGTGCATGTCTGACTAGGACGCACGTCCTCCAAGCTTGGGTCAAGTATCAGAAAACAGAATCGAAAAGGTCGTCCTAAAGGTTCCTAGTGCCCACCCATGGTCTACCCTTATCAATCAGCCCTGTGCGCCAGACCTCCTAACTTTCTGTCTCCGTCCTGTTTCCCTCAGCTGATACTAAGACTCAGAAGCACTTACGGGTGCCTCGATGGCAGATGATGACCTTCTGGGCCTGGTTACCCGGGCTGTCCCCACCCAGGTGCCTGCTGCCACCTGGGCCCCCGCAACCACCTGTGCCACCACCGCGCAGTGGCAGGTCTGCTTGCACCAGCTCGCTGAGGAAGTTGATGTAGCCTATGGCCAAGCGCAGTGTGTCTACCTTGGAGAGGCGCTTTTCGTAGGGCAGCGTGGGGATGTGCGAACGCAGCCCCTCGAAGGCGTCGTTTATGGACTGCATGCGGCGCCGCTCGCGCACATTGGCTGCTTGTCGCAGCTGCTGCAGCTCCGCCTCGGAGCGCACACGTCGCCGTCGCCGCGCTGCCGCCGCTGCAGCCGCCCGGTTCAGACCACGGAGCCTCGCCCCAGGGGACAGTACCGCGGTGCAAGGGTAGGCAAGGCACGAGGGTGGCGAGCCGGGCGAGTAGGGGAAGCCGCCTACGGGGGCCCTTGCCTCACAGCAGTAGCTGCCGCTGTCCTCGGGCTCGCTGGGGTCCCCCAAAGGCGGCGGAGCGAGCGCATGCGGGGCGGCCGAGGGCGCGGGCTGCAGTAGCAGGCACGCGCCGTCGCGGTAGCAGTATTCGTGCAGCTGGTGACTGAGGAACTCCACCTCCGCCTGCTCATCCCCCAGCAGTTCGTCGCCGTCCTCCAGTGGGTCCCGAGAGGACTGATCGGTGAAGAAGTCTTCCTCATCGAAGTAAGCAGACGGGAATGTGTCCAAGCCCCCGGGAAAGTGCTCCAACAACACGGCGTCCATGACGGCCGCCGCCGAGGCCCAGGGAGACTACTGGGCTGCTATGGGTGACGCTTGGTGAAAGATCCGTGGCAGTTCGGGCAGGTCCCGCAGCCCCTCCCTCGTGGAGCTGGCACTGGAGAAGGCGAGGAGACTGCGGGTCCCCGCCCCAGGGCCTCCCTGAAGTGCGCTGCTGCTGGCTCTGGCTGGCGCTGGGGCTGCACTGGGGAGGGCTGGGACCCGCTTTTTGGAGCTGAGGGCTGGCACGCGAGGATTCTTATAACTACATCCACAGGCGCGTGCCAGGGACCCCGCGCGCCAGCCAATCAGAGCGCGTGGAGTGGTCGGGGAGGGGACCCGCAGGACTGGCAGCCGCAGGGGCGCTGTCCTCAGTTCCCAGTTCCCGCAGCTGAGCGAGGTGCTTTCTTTGGTACCTGCCCAGCGCTCAGCTCCCTGCACTACTTACAGCCCGTGACGCTCGCCTTGGGTCCTCAGTGCTGCGCGGCGCAGCCCTGGGTTTTCTCCACTGAACTGGAACATCTAGCAGAGGTCCTAGGCGCGAGGGACTGGAGTTCCGGCCAACCAGCCTCCAGCCGGCAGCCTGAGCAACCCAAGGGTGACTGTTCTCAGAGACCGGTCGGAGATGTTTCTTTTCATACCCCGGGCATAGAACGGGTGCTCTAGCATGGATCGGGTTTGGGGCTTCCATGCCATCATCAGACCCTTCCAGGACTCTTGCAAGCTCGCGAAGGATGCACAGAGGTTTGATAGTGACCTAGTACTACTCCCGAAGAGTTCCAGACGCAGCGCGGGGAGTAGGTGCCATGTCCAAGGGCGCCACACGGAGTTGGTCTGCTTCCCACTGCCCTCTCCGGCCCCAAGAGAGGGAGACCAGACAGGAGGGGCAGGTTCCAAAGCAGCGCCGTGGGGTGTGTTTCTTCCACAAGCAAATCCAGACCCTGGGGGTTCTGAGCAATAAACCCGCTACAAAAGAAGTCAATTGAATTGTCCAGTGCTGAGCAGTCAGGAGTGGGGGTTGGGAGGTGCCATTGTAGTTAAAGAGCAGTGTAAATGATTTTCAAAGCCCGGGTTTCACCTTTCTGACTGGCCACCCGACCATCTTTGAGTGACTTCTCCCCCCTCCCTCGCCCTTTCGACCTTACTTCCTATTTTCAGACACCATTAAACGAACGCAACCAGCCCCAAGACACACTTTCTCACAGACTGAAGGGCAACAAAGAAACACTTGTTCAAGGTCGCGGCAGTTCCACCCTGGGAGAGTAAACGCCACCAGGACCAGTCCAGCGGTCTTTCAGCCAAGGACTGGTGTTGTCATTACGGAGCCTGCCGCTTCTCTTTTCAGACAGTTTTCCTCAGAGGCGTCCCGAGATATTCACGCCCACGAGTTAAGAAAGTGTCTTAAACACGTCTCATTTTGGAAATTTCACCGTAGTCAAACAGAATTCCAAGGTCCAGGCATTAGGGCCAAACAATGTCTAAAACTAGATCAGAAACTGAGCGTCCTTGACTTGTGGAAACCTCCAGACATTTTAACCCAAAGACCACGGTTTCACAGTAGGATCCTTCATGTATTAGATTTTCAGTCTGTGTCCTCCTTCGTACCTCAGTGGCTATCCGTAAAGGGGTCAAAGGTGGACAGGTTCCCTGTGATGGCGGGAGGATACCATGGAATATTTTTTTTTACTTAGATGTTTCTGTGATCTCACCGGGGTGGAATAGCAGGGGGAGCTGTAGGTTCCAGCTGTTGGCATGCACCCAACTTTCTTACACTGAAAAACACCCAATGCCTGGGCATGGTAGTCCATGCCTATCACTCCAGGACTCCAGAGGCTGAGGGAGGAGAATTGTGAGTTCAAAGCTAACCTGTTTAAAAGCAAAGGTGAGGGCATAAAAAGTTCTCCTTTCCTTACTTAATTAGAATAGAACTAAGCGAATCAACCTGAGGATTTGCGAGAAGAATAAATAACCAGGGCAGAGAATACTGGATTTGAACTTACAAATACCTTCTTGGAGAAGTAAGAAAATCCCCTCTGGTGGGTGTAGGTGATGCTTGAGAAAGTGTATTTGACTCCTTGATACATTAGTGGGGTGCTGAGAGATTTGAGAGTGATTGTATATGAGTATCTTTGTAGTTAATAGGATTGTTAATAAATTTGCTTCCTTATGGGAAACCATCCTAATTGGTGTTTGGCAGAAAGTTCCAGAAATGCTTTTTTGGCAATCAAATGAGATGATGGGACGGGAGGTCACTCCTGGTGGAAGCCGGCTGGGTAAGAATGGGGGGTAGGATTAGAAAAGAAAGCACTGGCTTGTTTTGTGTGTAACCGGTTGTTGCTCCTGTCCTTCCTAGCTGCACAGTGGTCTTGGTCTTGTCAGGAAGCAAAGACAAGACTTCACACACACACACACACACACACACACACACACACACACACACACACACCCTAAGTAAGACATGATTATTCTTCCGGGAATAAAGAGAATTTTCTCCGGGTCGCTAGAGGTCACAACAGTGTGACCATCCTCTGCCATTCCAAGTGACAAGCTGGATGAGAAGGCTGAAACTGAACCTTGTCCTGGCAGATGAGATGCTGCTATTCTTATTCTGTTCCTTTTTCCATCATTGAGAATCCTCGGGGCACTGAGAAAATATGCACATACCTACTATCAAAATCCTTAGGTAGTCCACATAGAGAGAAAGCTGGTCACACTATTCCCTGACGAATTCAGACCTGCCTTTCTCTCCACTCTGTCTTGAGAGGGAACATTCCCAAACCCCACAAAGGATTTTCATCTCACTAAAAGATGGCATCCTCTGTTCCCATGGAGAACAGCAGAGTGAGCCCCAGCTACCCTACTGCCAAGTCCTGCTGACACTTCTGGACTCTTCCATGCCTTTCAGTAGGGCCTCCTTACCTCCTGGGACTGCTCCCAGGTCTCAGTCCAGCTACTGGGTTTTCAGTACCAAAAGCACTGGCAAAGGCCACTGGACTTGAGCCTGGGCCTCCCACCTCAGCCCTTCGGTTCTCATTAACTCCCCCAGAGCCTTGGGACTGCAGTCTTCACTTGTTTCCTCAGATATTTCGGGTCATTTCTCAGAACAATGACGGGAGGGCTAGAAATCAGGCCTCTGACTGCCCCCAAATGAATTGGGTGAGGGATATTAGTGAGGATGGGGCCTCAGGCCTCTTGCTTTCTCACTGAATGTTCTTGGTGCCGCACAAGATGCCACAGTTGCCCTTCTGGAACTCAAACAGTCCCAGCCTTTTTGCGCATAGCATCCCACATGCCTCCCTAGTGCTTGCAAGCAAGTGTCTGCTGTGGGACTCAGTGCACCTCCAGCCCCTAAATGTGTTCCAGTTCCTTGTAGTTTAAGCTGTCCTTTTATCCCTTCATGTCAGAGTAAAAGCAGGTCTATGGTTGTCCTCTCCTGTTTCCTTTTCCTTCTCTTTGCCACATCCACATCCCTAGTCTGGGGTAACTTTTTTTCTTTGCTGGAGTGTCCAGTATACTCATCAGTCTGCTTTTTAAAAACCCTCACACTCCAAAACAAGGATTTGAAAATAGAACCAGAGTTGATGCTGATTGACTCCTAAGGTCCAGTGAGCGTCGGTGACTTCCCTAAGTGATGTCAAAGCCAGTCCACTGACTGCTGAAAGCAAGCACCTACTCTCCTGCCTCCACTTCATCAGGGGTGTTTGTACTGATGTGCAATGCACCTGTACCGATATACTGAAGTCCATTCAGGCCTCTGATAAAGCAACTCAAGAGATCAGTACTCACCCAGCCCTGCCCTGTATTCACTCTCTGGATCACTGCTGACTCTGTAAATGACATCTAAAGAAGAAATCACTCAGTGGTGTCACACCCAACTTGAAGCAAAGGATGCTAAAAACACTTTGGGAACCAGCAAAAGTCTCTGACCACTGGTGTCATACTCTGTAGATTAGAGGAATTTCCATCTAGAAGACTCACCCTGTTAGTGCAGCCTCTCCTCCCATGATGACCCTCAGAGATGTCAAACTCCTTATGTTGATGTTGGGGATGGAGCCTGGGGCCTTGTACTATATGCTTATGTAGGCTCCCAACTCCATCCTGAACTCCACACCACATGAAGACTTTCTCCCCGCCTCACTTTGCTCTCTACCCTGGATTGTCATCTTCTGAGCAGCTGTGCCTTCAGATGCCGTGTTATTGTGTCTTCAGCTCTGGGAACCCCATGACTCTTCTCTCCGATAGCTGTGAGGTCCTTGTTTGACTTAAAGACTTTATTTTAGAAGATTCTCAAATAGGGCTGGAGAGATGGCTCAGCGGTTAAGAGCATTGCCTGCTCTTCCAAAGGTCCTGAGTTCAATTCCCCGCAACCACATGGTGGCTCACAACCATCCGTAATTAGGTCTGGTGCCCTCTTCTGGCCTGCAGGAATACACACAGACAGAATATTGTATACATAATAAGTAAATAAATATTTTAAAAAAGAAGATTCTCAAATATATTTCTCACTCATCTTCATAGTTCTTCAAGATAAGGGAGCTCCTTTTTATTCTACAGAGGACCACATGAGAGTGTACACTGCTTGGCCCATTAGCTCTAAATTTTTATTGGCTAACTCTTATATTAATTTAACCCATTTCTATTAATCTGTATATCACCACATGGCGGTGGCTTACTGGGTAAAATTCAGCACATCTACCTCTAGCTGCGGATCCATAGTGTCTCTCTTACTCTGCTTCCTTTCTCCCAGCATGCCATTTAGTCGTCCCCTCTACCCTGCCTAGGTCTGTTTCCCTATAGCTCTGCTATAGGCCCAAAGCAGTTCCTTTATTAACCAATGAAAGCAACACAAAGACAGAAGGACCTCCCACACCACTTCATCTACTGAGCTGTCTTCACACAAGCCCCATTTTAAATTTTAAAAGATCATTTCCAAGTAAAACGCTTCCCAGTGACTAAGTGACTGGATCCAAGTGACACAGCTCACATTCGGGTCCATGATAAAAACTGAGCATAGCTGGGCGGTGGTGGTACACTCCTTTAGTCCCAGCACTTGGGAGCAACAGGCAGGTGGATCTCTGTGAGTTCGAGGTCAGCCTGGTCAATAGAGTGAGTTCCAGGACAGGCTCCAAAGTTACAGAGAAGCCCTGTCCAAAAACAAACCAACCAACCAACAAACAAACAAACCAACTGAGCAGATTCTCAGCACCATGGGGAGGGTCTCTCCTGGGAGATACTTCCTGCTCTGAAGATGCTCATCTGGGGGAGGAATAGTCACTTTTCCTCAGAAATTGGTAGTTTTTCTATGCTCCAGTGGATAGCATCACACCCCTGCCCATAAGGACAGCTTTAATCAGGCTGAGTGGGTTAGACACACACACACACATACACACACACACACACACACACACACACACACACACACAAGTAGGTAGGAAGACATGTTAAGAGGGGCTGAGGGGTTGGGAGTCAAAATAATTAAAATACATTATATAGCAAGTATAAAATATTCAAATTCATAGAAATATTTCAAAAAACGTAAGTCAGACCTTGTCCTAATGGGACTGGGGCAAGAGATGCAAGGTAGCTATGATACAGAATCTTCTTTCCTATCTTACATTTCTTATTGTTAAACATTAATCTTTAAAGGAGGAAATGCCTAAATGCCAATATAATTATCCTAATAAATGTTTTCTGTCATGCCAAGGTCTGTTTGAAAAACTACAAAGCTTCTGAGCTCTGTCCTTCAGACCCGTTTTTCTGGGAGGTGTTTGAACTTCGGTAATGCAAACACGGCTAGTCATTAACACCAGACGTTCCTGTCTCCATCTCTCTACTGAGCCACAGGAAGAGGAGGAAGGAAGTGCATAGAAACAAGAACTTGCTTTTTTTTCTGCTTCCTCTCAACGCCATATGCGTTTGCTCACTGTATGTCATTGGTGAGGTTTCTGGTGATCATGCAATGTGATGTTTAGCAGAAATGGGACACAGGGCACTGAAACAGTATATAAGACACATGGTTAAATGAAAGAAGCCAGAGTGAGTAACTTGTTCCAACTCGCATTTACAGAAGACAACAGAGTTGGTGTAGGACTTATTGGTACAACTTTGCCTATTATTCACAGGATTCTGGGTTCAACCCTCAGCACTTCAAGACAAAAAAGGGGAGCAGAGGGCTGGAGAGATGGCTCAGTTGTTAAGAGCATTGCCTGCTCTTCCAAAGGTCCTGAGTTCAATTTCCGGCAACAACATGGTGGCTCACAACCATCTGTAATGAGGTCTGGTGCCCTCTTCTGGCCTGCAGACATACGCACAGACAGAATATTGTATATATAATAAATAAATATATATTTTTTAAAAAGGGGGGAGCAGATACTGAATACTGAATATGCCAGTATATTTGTGCAGGAATCAAATAGCTCCGGATGGATACACAAATACTAATGACATGGATTGTATCAAGAATGAAATTAGGAACTAAGTGAACAGATTTTCTTACTGTAAACTCTTCTGTGCCTTCTGGATTTTGGAACATGGGAATATGTACATAGAGAATTTTTTAGTTTAATGAACATTTTTAAAGAAAAAAATGGAATTTATGATCTCTTTGTGTAAACCCTAAAGGATCTATATATAAGCTTGTGTCATCTTCAAAAATGATCCAACAGCCTTTGCTAGAACCATTGAAGAGTCTCGGGGGATGCCTTGAGTCCTTTCAGTGACCAGGTCTCTCGTGCTGTACGGTTAAACTGGGATGACTTTGGAAGAAAGGTTGTTTTCTCTATAAAATTAATATTGGACAAACTTTAGAGAAATTTTAAAGAATATTCAAATTGAGTCAGCGAGCTAGCTCAATGGATAAACTTACAGCCTGAGTTCCTAGAGCCCATGTGGTAGAAAGGATTTTCTCCCACAAGTTGTCCTCTGACCTCCACAAGTGCGCCATAACAATGTGTACATGCACACAGAGACGAATACTTCAAATTTAAAATAATATTTCAATTATTAATGCTTGTGAAAATCATCTGTTTTCTACAGCTCAGCAGCCTGCAAGTGATGCCCACTGTTGGTGTATTTCCCACCTGTACTTGTCCTGTATCTCATAATTACCATGGGGCAGCATAAGTGCTTATTGACAGGTTCTATTTTCCTAGAAAATAGTGGGAAACAAGTATTTCCCACCTGTACTTGTCCCGTATCTCATAATTACCATGGGGCAGCATATCATCCTACTTTTCCTAAGTGCTTATTGACAGGTTCCCATGGTGACTGGCGAGTTCACTACCCAAAACACCACCCACTCCCTATGGGAACTCAGTTCACCTCATACTGATTGGAAGCTGTCATCTTCCCTGTCACACAGCCATTCCCACTAGCCTCAGAGATGTCTAGCATGTGATTCTCACCCAGAAGGAAAGAGAAGTCAGATTGACTGTAGGCCCCACAGGTCACTCTTTCCTCAGTGGTCAGCAACTGTGTTCACAGCAGTTTCTCTGGTCTTGAGTTCTCGCAGTTGAGACTAATTTCCTGATGAGATATGTCTTTGGATGTGTCAGTTCTATGATTTTCTTTCAACAGCTTTAGGATATCTTTCCAATTTTATGGTATAATTTAGTGATGATCATCTTAAAAACAATTAGATGGCACCTTATAACCTGATCTCAACATGGACCTTGGGGCCTGTGTTTAGGACTGTGGTTGTGTAGTCCAAACTACTGTAGTCACTTCAGGCTACAGAAAAGTCACTGATGCTGTGTTTATGCCAACAAAAGACAAAATAGCACAATATATAGAAGGTAAAGCTATCATAAAGGTAACCTAAGTGAGTGTAAAGCTTGGGTCTTCACAGGCATAAGGTGAACAAAAGACAGAGACCACCAAAACCATGTCAGCTTTATAAGCAAGGGACAGTAAAAGGAAATTATATTATTTATCATATTAAAGAGGTTAATTTGAATTTTGTGGGATTTCAGATTTTCATACTGAAAAGTACTTTGTTTTTCAATTACCTAAGAACAAGACATATGAAGAATCTTTTCTAGGGGCCAGTGGAATAGCTCAGTAGGCAAAGAACACCGCTGCCAAGACTGATGACCTGAGTTCGATCCCTGGGACACACATGGTGGAAGGAGAAAATTTGTTCTCCAAAGCTGTCTTTCGACATGAGTACTCATACACATACATGCGCTCATGCACATAAAAAAACAACTCATTAAACAAACGAACAAATAAAAGGGACATTCTAACTTTGTATTTGCAGTTATTTAAGGAATTCACATTACTAGTATCTTAACATCATATTAAAAACCTATACATTTTCATTTTTCAAGACTGGTTTTGGGCATGCTATGCAAGTTCCCTTCCAGTAAGCTGCAGTTCCAGCTCCATAAAACATTTATGTTGATGACTGTTTCACTTTTCTATGAAGAGGTGAGTATTTTATATAAATGTACATACAGATATGTTATGTGCCTGCATATACATACATGTACTTAGTATGTTCAACAGTACATATACATATTGAGAATAGAGTTTATGTGATGGCCTAGCAGCTATGAATGCATACTGCTCTTGCAGGGGACTAGAGTTTGGCTCTCAGCACCCACATCAGGCAGCTCACACCTCCTGTTGCTCCACCTCCAGGATCTGATGCCCTCTTCTGACCTTTGTGGGTGCCTTCACACATGTGTACATACTACATACAAACACATGCACATAAATTAGAAAAATAAATGTTTTAAAAGAAATACAATTCCAGAGGCATATATTTGCATCCAGGGTTAGTGAGCAAAAATGAGGACCAAAAAAAATAAAGCAAATGAGAGAAGAGTCAAGAGGAAGGTTAGAAACTAAGAAAGTTATGCAAAAAACGCAGAAGTGGGAAAAACAAAGACACATGTCTCACACACACAAAACTCATGTACAGTATCTGCTCCACCATTGGTACTTTATTCTGGAAAGGCGAATCTTGCTGACCTTACAGCTTAGTGACTAGAACAGTGGAAAGAAAAATTAACACTAGTCTTGAGGAGTGCTGAGTGAATGAATGTGATGAGCCTGTACCTAGAAGCACTCACTCCCTGCAGTAACCCACCCTGTCTCCCTACTCAGTGGACAATCAGTGAGTGTTTACCAAATGTCTGTAAGACAAAGAAGAAGAATAGGGGTAAGAAGTCAATCTACAAGTATTCAAAGAGCTAGTATTCTTTCCCATTGTTCTGTTCCACCTTGAGCCATGCCTATACAAGGGGATTACTTTAAGAATCTGTTGTGTTCTACCATATATGGATATGCATGCCTGTAATCTCAGCACTTGGGACTCTGTTGCAGGAGGACTGGGAGGCTGAAGCTAGCTTATGCTATATAGCAAAATTCTATCTTAAAAATAGGTTGGTTGTGTTTCAATTTTTTGTTATTTTTGGATAAAGTAGCAAAAATATGAAGTTAAGATTGTTAAAACACGGTGCTCTATGGCCTGTAGATGGTATTACTAGCTTAGAGTCATGTGACGGTAATGCACATGGAGTAGAATTCAGGTGACAATTCAGGTGGCAACCATGTGTCTCAGTTAGCACAGAGACACATCTAGCTGCAAGGGAAGCAGACAAAGTATTAAGTTTAGTTGCCATATTCCTGGTTAAAACATTGGAAACTATCAAAAAAGGGAGAGAGAAAAAAGGGTTGGAAATTAACCTTGCCTGACACACCTTGTTGCCATTTTTACAAATTTAGTCTTATAAGTCTGTGTTTAAATAGTGTATACATAATCGCTAATTCATGGGCATGCTTTATTTATTTGGTTTTATTTTATTTTTTTATTTTATGCGTATGGGCGTTTTACCTGCATATAAGTCTGTGCTGCATGGGTGTACCTGGTGCCCACCAAGACCATAAGAGGGCACGGGAGCCCTTAGAACTGGAACTACAGATAGTTGTGACCTATCATGTAGCTTCTGGGACTTTTGAACCTGGGTCCTGGAGGAGCATTCAGTGTTCTTAACTCCTGAGCCATCTCCTTAGCCCCTCATTGGGTTCATTTTAAACATGCACAAAAGGAAATTTTAAGAAAACAAGTAACAAAATTATAGAAATTCTACCTTTTTTTTTCTATACCCCAATAGAACAACTGTTTTTTTTGTTTTGTTTTGTTTTGTTTTTTGTTTTTTAAGACAGGGTTTCTCTGTAGCTTTGGAGACTGTCTTGGAACTCGCTCTTGTAGACCAGGCTGCCCTCGAACTCACAGAGATCTGCCTGCCTCTGCCTCTGCCTCTGCCTCCTGGGTGCTGGGATTAAAAGCATTTGTCACCACTGCCCAACAAATCATTAAAATCTTAAACTAAAATTATCTTGTCCCATCATTATATATGAAACTACAAAACATTCAGATATATTGAACATATGTTTAAAAAATACCATGTTTGAGGAGTAGGAATGTCTCAAGTGGTAAAGTGCTTGCTACACAAGTATGGGGATCCCAGTTTGACCCCCAGAACCTATGGAGAAATAGAGCACAGTGACACATGTTTGCAGTTCCAGTGCTGGAGAGGCAGAGCCAGGCAGCTCCCTAGACCTGGCCAGCCAGTCCAGCCTGATCAGTAGCCCCAGTGAAAATAGCATCTCACAAAACAAGATGGACATCTCCTCAGGCTCTAAGACGATCTACTTTCCACATGCATATGTGTGTGCATATGTGTAAGCACACACACACTGCTTTAAGACTTAATTATTAAGCTATTTCATTAAGAAACACATTTTAAGAATCAACTCTATTTAAGACACTGTGTTAAATGGGAGGAAACAGGGAAAAGATTCATTCCTTAATGCATTCTTAGGGATTCAAGAAAAGGGTTCCTAAAAATTAGAGTGTAGGGCAGTAAGGGATATTGGTGAGAAACAAGGGCTCTGTCTGGACAAGAATGAGGGTGTGGGAGGCTTCCAACAGTCAGTGATACTGAGCTGGGTGTGTGATTCCGTAGCATGTGTGGAACTGAGTTCACTCTCCAGCTCATGTACATACAAACACGCCTGACCATGGAGGAGAGGGGCAGAAATGTGTTCCGGGAAAGGTGAAAGTGTGTGTCAAACACAGTGGCTTGAAATAGTTCACAGATTCCTCCACCCAATTCCAGGGAAAGTGCCAGCAAATCCACAGGAGAGTGAAGTCTCCACTCCAAGCAAAGATCAACGCTTTGCAATGAGCCTTTTTACCATCCACCCCCTCCCAAGAGCATGGCCTGGTGATGACCACATGGATAACCCACCAAGACCCGTGTCCTCAAAGAAGGCCCGGTGCTCAAAATTGTCCTTTTTGCCCTCTTCAAAGGCCAATTACTTCGGGGCCATTGATCTCAGCAAGAGGCAGCAGAGGAAACAGCTGCACCATAAGGTAGCAGCCTACATAGCAGCCCAGTGGCCCAGCCCAGCTCAGTCCTTGCATTCAAGGCAATGTTCTAAATTAGGGGGTCGAATTCAAAAAACAAACAAACAAACAAAAAACCCCAGCATTTTAAAATGTACTGAATTTGTTTGAAAGTGTTTGGGGAGTTATGAGGGTGGTGGCCTCTGTGTACCCTGACTCTCAACCCTAGTAACCCTTCATCAGTCTCTTCCCAGAGAAAGTTACTTCTGTGACACATGTCAGGAATTCCAGATCTTGGGAGACTGAGACAGGAGGATCATGAGTTTGAAACGAAACTGGACTACACCACAAGACTTTGTCTCAAAGGAAAACAAAAACAACAGGGGAGAGGGGAAAGGTCTTTCTGTATTCTTACATGCTTCTAATCCTTGGGATTTTCCCTCGGAAGTCTGGTACCCCCATACCTGAATACAAAATTGTAAAACTCAAAGAAGGGAGAAGAAACGCCTAGGAAGACTCCTGAGTGTGGCATGAGATGCTCTAGGTGGAGCCCAAACTTGCAAATGCTTTATCTCCTGTAGATTTCCCTCCCCAGTCTAAGAGGGTGTGAGGGACTGATGCTGTGATTGTATCTCCAGTATGTAGACAGTGCCTTCCTCCTGGAGCTGAACAGACATGGGGTTCTTTGTGGATGCTTTGAAAGGTTACTAGAAGTTAACCCAAAGCTCCTCTGCTTTCACAGGATTGTGGAAGACTGTGTGGCAGAAATACTTCTTCTACAGGACAATATTCCTACACTACTGATCCCTTTAAGATGAGATTCAGCCATATGAACTACTCAGACTACTGTGACCTGCGACAGGCTCCAAAGCTACAGAGAAACCCTGTCTTGAAAAAACAATAAAAAAAGAAAGAGAGAAAAGAAAATAAAGAAAAAGAATGGAAATGGCATGCCACTTTGGGAAGAAGGAAGTCTCAAGAGGCAAAACACAATTGGCCTTCTTTGAACCCCTCTTCTTCTGAAATGATTGTGAAAACACAGCTGTCAGTCAGTTTGGGGACCTCGGGTGACTATGATGGTCAGAGATCTCCATCAAAATGTTACAGAAAAGGTAGCAGGTAGCCTGAACTATAAGAAAACTGTGGTTTTGTTAAGCCACTGAGATTTGGCGACAACCACTACAGAACCTCCTGACCTGGCATGCTTATGCATTGCAAATAAAATTCTGTACCCTGTGTCACTGTATAACACGTTGTATGTGTGTGTGCTAGTTTGAAATCTTCTAGTGGATGCCAACATGAAGTTCTTAAATATTCTAAGGGGACTATGACATGAGGCACAGATCTATCAGAATCAGAGCAGAGTATGTGGAGGCCATGGGAAGGAAACGATAGCAAGTATGGCAGAAAATGAACACTCTCCCCTGGTCTCCACCCTCTCCTTCCTCCAGTAACAGAAGCCCAGAGTTTTAGTTTAGCACATAGCCACCCAGAATAAAAATCACACTTTCTAAACCACACATATAATCTAGAGTGTAGCTGAGAAACTCAGAGGCTGTGAGCAGATGTGAGGCTCTTTTTTGAGTCAGTCTTTGAAGAAGCGCTGAGCCTATGCTGTCCCTTTCTCCCTTTTCACTGTTGGTTCGAAGGCAAGGGAAGGAGTTGAAGCAGTCATTGTGAACCAACAGTTGAAAGTCTCTTTGGAAGACAAATGAACATTATTATACTGAAGGAACCAGTGTGTCCAGTATTAATCAGCTTCCAAGCCTCTAATCCATTCAGCCTTTGTAAGAGATTTTTTTTAAAGTTGCTTCATATAAAAGAATAGAGAGGAGGAGGAATATATCATTCTTCATGATATATGTAGTTCATTAGCATAGTAGCACTAAGGAGCATGTGTTTATAATGTAGAAGTCACCATGGGATCAAGTTGGGGATTATAACTCTATGGTAGAGTGTTTACATGTTCACACGGGTGTCCCAGCTAGCCTGTCCTATCTGAAAGAACACCTCCACATTCTCCACTATTCCTGTGCCTCCTTTTATTGCCTGATACACCTTTAATTCTTTTTCTTTCCTGTGGACCAGTTCTATCTGCTTTGGGGCCTTTTTACAGAAAACATGGCTGTCCTTAGAGATGCATAGCACACATTTATTGAATGACCATTCTGTGCTGGCAACTGTGATGAGCATCCATAACAGAGCAAACTAAGCTAGCTTTTTGTCATAGAGTTTGAAGACTATTAGGAACAAAATGTAGTGTAGAGGTAAAGGAGGAACAGACAGACAATGATTATCACGACAATTGAAGGCAGACAGAACTTTATTAAGGATGAAGAGAGAGGAGGAGAGACACCTTTAGTCTAGGGCAAAGAGATTCACAGGAGCCCTACTATGAAGGTTAGCATCTTATCAACTAGCCACTTCAGAGCAGACAAACACAAGCTGGAAGGAAGGAAAAAACATGAGATCTACCATCCATATTTTTAACTCATTCTTTTAAGATTTGCACATCTCATATCGTTCTTCATGACATATGTAATTCACTAGCACAGTGGCACTAAGGAATGCATGTTTAGAATGTAGAAGTCACCAGGGAATTGGGTTGGGGATGTAACTCAGCGGTAGAGTGTTTACCCATTATGGGGGAGGCATCCTCAGGGCTGTGGCAGAACCCGAGAGAAGCATCAGGGGGAAGAGAGCATCAAAGCAGGAGAGCAGCTTGGTTGAGCTTGCTTAGGGAAGTGTGCTTAGACTGCAATGTGGAGTCAATGGAAGCAAGATGGTATCACCATGCAGATCAATCAGGAGACTGAAGCAAAAGAGTCAAGAAACTCTGAATATGTTTCTGAGGCCAGTTGTGTGCCCAGGTAGGTTGAAGCCATATTCCTGGGGGAGAGTTGAGTTTGTGACATATTGAATATGGGACTTGGAAATGAGAGAGAAGAGGACCACGGGAGTGGGGATCCTGCCTTTAGTGTGGGGATGACTGGCCGACGGAGTTCTGTAGTTCAGGAAGGATACAGTTTGTGAATTGTGCTTGAATTTGGGGACAAGAAAGTCACTGGTGAAAGGGGTTAGCCCAAGTTTCAATGTGAGAGCATGGGCCACAGTGTAGTGCTGAGCACACAGCAAGACACAAAGGAGAACAGCTGCTTTGGAGATTGTATTTGAGACAAATAGTTATGAAGTGATGAAGCCGGCAGTGCTCTTCCTCTTTGAGAGATGGCCTTTCATCCTGCAGAGAGTCTACTCTATCCCTATGTTCCCTTTGCAAACTCCACCCCCCAGTCATCTTCCTTCGAAAGGGTTCGCTTGCAGCGTGTTAAGAAAGTAACTCAGTTCTACACTAGAACACATGAAAGAGGGGCTGTGGGAGCTTCCACAAGGAAAGAAGCGTCTCCAGATGCCTGAAGTTTGCACTGTCACACTAGCCCTGAAAGGAGTCAAGCACTTCATTGTTTTAATAAAGTTTCTTATTGCCATAGCAGTATTTTGTGTGTAGTTTTGTTTTTAAAGTATGGAATCACATAAGAACTTTTATGTGATTTATAAAAGTTATGACCTAGTAAATTAACACCATCTGTAATCCCCTTGCTAAGAGAAGAAAAGCATTTTGAGGTTTGTTTTAGAAGCCAAATCTAAGGGATGGGTTCTTGGCTTCTGAGATCGTTGAGAGCACCAAGGGACACAGGAGTGACCCACCTTGGATCACTATGGCCTTTGCTATAGTTCATGAACCTCCTCTAGTTTGTTCTGGGCAAAGAAAGACTGGCTGTAGAAAGGATTCCTTGACTACCTAAGTACAGTGGCCAAACACGCCACTCCAGGGCAGAGGAAGGCCCATCTTAGCACAGGGAGAAAGACTAGCAAGAGTTCAAGTTTAGTCCAGGCAGGCAGCCGGGGATCTAACCAAGGTCAAAAGTGTCTCTTTTAAGACAACACTAACTTCCTGAGATTCTAACCTGTGCTCTCCCTCTCCTTCCATTCTAGATAGGCAGAAGCTCAAATCCCATCCCAGGGCGTTCTCCTGGCCGCTGCCACCTTATGCAGCCTCCGCCTGCAGCCCAGGCGTCAGGGATGCTGAAGCCAAAGCGCAAGTGGCCGGCGAGGCGGGCGGCCCTCCCCTCACCCCTCGACGAGCGTTCTGTACAACAGACACCTGCAGCACAGGCGGCCGCCCGGGCTTCCCGACACAAGGCGCTGGTACCTGGGCCCTTGACTGGTAATGCACCATAAACGGCTCCTTTCAGGCCCTTTCACAGTCAGAGCACGGAGGTCACCGTGTGTACAAACCCCTCTGTGTCCTCCACGTCTCCGGGGCCCCGGGCACCCGGGCCTCCAGCCGTAGAGTACGCCAGTCCGTGGGAATCGCAACACATGTGCTGGGGCAAGGCCGGCGGGGCGGGGGCGGGGAGTGGGGACCACCGGGCCCTCCCCCAGCCGGGCCTCCTGCCCGCCCGACGTCGTTTCATAGAGCGCAGCGAGTGGAACGAATGGGGTGCTGCGGTGTTCAGACGCTCGCGGAAATCAGGCGATCGGGCGGGGCGGGACCCTCACTAGGGTCCGGTGACCAACGCCCACTCCTCCCCAAAGGTACATCGTCGGGCTCTTGCCCAGTAGCGCATTTATCCCCCTTCCTCCTGAGTGTGCGGGACCCCAGCAGAGCCAAAGGGTGGAGCGTGATCCCCTTTTGGTGCAGCCCGGATACAGAGCACAAGCATCCGCCGTACCTGTGACTCACGTCGCCTAGTCCGGTCTATTAATTAGCGAGTGTGTTTCCAGCAGGCGTTGGCGCTGGAGTCACAACTGCCAAGTGGGCATGGCTAGTGGGGGCTCAGATTCGTTCTTAGGCCACCCATTGGGCCCAGTAGTGTCCCCGGACTTAGAGCAGGAGGCACTGACTGAAACCAGAGGCGGTGGAGTGAAAAGTCTCCCAGTGTCTCTAGGAAATGTGAAATGGAGGAGTCACAAGAGTCAGAGAGTACATCAAGCGCCCATCTCTCCCAGGCTGTCCTGGCTTTAAATGCAGGTGGGAAGGAGGCGCAGTGTCTGAGATCAGGCAGCTTTGGGTGTTTTGGCAGACGTAGGCTAAAATCACCAAGTTTGGCGGGCGAACTATAGGCTGGAGCGAGTTTTCCAGAGGGCAGAGGCACCGTGGCGAAAAGGGACAGCGCAAGCGGCCCAGGCCAGTGCTCTAGCGTCGTGCGCCCCCTCCCGGGGCCGGGGGGAACCGGGGTTACCTGGGGAGCCGGGCTTTGTCGCCCACACGGGCTCTCCGCTGTCCCAGAACTAATTAAATGGCTTTTTGACTTAGGGAAGGCCGAAGTCTGCCGGGGGTGTGGATGTGTGTGTGTGGGGGGCTGCATGTGGGCACGGAAATAATCAGACCCATTCTTGCGCTGCCACAAAACCCGCGGCGCAGCCAGAAGTGAACAGCGGCCGCCTGAAAGGCAGTTTCAAAAGGCGACACCTGCAAGCGTGGCCGGTTGTGAATTGAATGTGGCGCCCGCACGTACCTGAGCCGCGAGCTATTAGTGTCAGGCTCCCGGTCGTCGGGGCCAGCAGCACACGTCCGGGCAGCCCGTGCTGAATATGGCAAGCTGCGGCGCGGCCGCTCCATGGGAATGTCGCCACTTGTGCCGCTCGTGGTCGGGAGGGGGTGCGCTGCCCTTTCAGAGACAGACACAATTAGGCAAAATGCTCAATGAACATTATAAATGATGTGCGATCGCTCTGCAGATTGCCTGGCAAATCAAATTATATGGTCGCTCGCGGGCGATTTTTATGTTCTTTAAAAACTTAAAACAGGTATTTGCCCATTAAATTGGAAAAAAAAAAGCCAAGTTAAGGATTCTGGAAAAATACAACTGAAAGACTGGGTGTTGAATATTCACAAATCCCCTTTGTTAGCGATTGACTTCAACAATGGGCTTGGGGAGGGGGTGCGCTTAGACCAGACACATTTTTTACTGTCTTACATGTCGCAGAGGAAGGCACCAGAAGTCCGCATTTGTTACAATTCACAATTACAGTGCGACTCTTTTTTTTTTCCTTTGAAGACTAGTTTTGTTTTTTGTTTTTTTTTTCTCATAGTGAATGACTCAAAAGTTACTGTCATTCTAACCAGAGGAAAAAACATACTCATCAGATGGACGCGCGCCCGACGCACTTCGGGAGGGTTAGGGAGCCCTTCTCCTCTTCCTGGTACTGTCCAGACTCTGGACTTGGAGCGGGGCCCCAGAACTCCAGGGCTGCCCACGCTCCCGGGCTGGCAGTAGCAGCCCACCAGGGTGAAGTGGCCTCTTCCTGAACACTGCGCTCAGGGCGTCTCTGGCACGAGTGCCGCCACTGCGACCACCCTCGTTCTTCTAAGTTTGGCCCTGAGCTTTGCGACTGGCGCTCCTCAAACGAAAGAGGGCAGCTGCTTGCACTGAGATTGCGTGGACCCCCGCCGAGGCCAGGAGCTGTGCCGCGGGCTAAGGGGTGTCACTCAGCCATCGCAAAGTGGGTTTCGACTTCGAAAAATGGAAAGCCAAACGCTGCAGCGATTCGTAGCCTCATCTACCCGCTGACATCCGTTTTCCATTTTCTAACTCTATTTTCAAACAATTGGACTGAAACAAGGGGTGAAGAACTATGACTGCCGGAGATAGTAGTACATCTACGTACTTTGCCGGAAAAGGATCAGCTCTGTGTGTGTGTGTGTGTGTGTGTGTGTGTGTGTGTGTGTGTGTGTCTCGGAGGAAGGGGTGTGTGTGGCATTCTCTGGAAATCTGGCTGTTCGGTTTACCATGCATAGTCAGCGGCTCGCTGCACTCTCAGGGCAACCAGTAATCTTTTGGTCCCAGTTTCTTATTCTACAAAGAGACAGCTAATGTCTGCTCTGTCCCCTTATGGCACTTTTGTTATCTTCTCTAGGAATGTCAATCTTTGTAGTAGAGCGTTATCATTTGTTAGAATTGGGGGTTATCCATAAACATTAAGGATAAGATCTTTGGAAAAAGAAATCTCAGAAAATCAGAGCCCCGAACATTTGGGTTCCTCCTGTCCTCCATCTCATACAGAAATCACTTCTTAACAGGACTAGGCACAAGAGCTGCTCTTAATTCCCTCCTTGTGAAAAGAGGGGCTGGCCCAGAGGCGCGGCTTCAGCAGAGCTCAGTAAACACAGCCCGTTTGGTGTGTCTTGTGTGCACACACGCGAAGGGACTCGCCAATAAACTGATATTTCATCTTTCGTAGAAGACATACCCTTCTGGCATCACGTGGGGAAGATTAATTAATGAAGCCCAACTCGTAAGTTAGGAAAGTGCGTTTCTTTGAGAAAAAGTCATAAAGAACCGCCAAGCCTGAGTGCTGGGGAAGCGGAAGGTTCTTGTCGGCCAGGTGCGCTGGCCTTGGTGCTGAAGGTAAAGTCTGCAGGAGCTGCGTCCTTTAAACCATTGGCCGCCTGCTTTTCCTTCCTGTTCAGGGTGTGGGCTTATTCTACTCTGTCCGCCTCCTGGCACACACCGAATGTGTGCTCAGGGTGGGGGAACCTTTGAAAGGACGGCCTGACAGTATCTTAATGATACTTGAGTTCTTTTTAGATGTCTTTGACTTTTCAATTTAAGCAGCACTGTGAGAAAGTTTGAGTGAAGGACACAATCTATCAAAGACAAGAACTGTCCACCCATGTCTACTCCCTGGTGATCATCAAGGATTTCACTGCCTCAGGGCGCAGGAGGAGATGGTAGCATCTGAGAAAGGAGACAGATGTTTCTGGTTCAGACTGCTATAAATGTAACAGTTGTGAGTATCCTTGCCCACGTTGATGGGTGCACATATGCAGACATTTTTCAGTGTGGCCCTAGGAGTGTGAATTCTGGGTCACAGCATGAGTACAATCTTAGCACCCACACTTGTAGTGCCGACATGTTTCCCACAGCTGTTCCCACAGTTTACTCTCCCCTGAGCAGGAAGCCTGGGCTCTATTTGGAGCAGAAAAACAGCCCCCTGAAAGATCTTTTAAGACACTTGCGCTCAGTCATTTCCTTACACAAGAAAGACCAAGGGAAACCTCTGTGCTGAAGTCTAGCATTCCTAAAGCTCACAGTAAACCCCTCCACCACTTCCTGGGGCAGAAGCTAAGCTGAACTGGAAGACATGAAATGAAGACACTAACATTTGAGCCTGCTCTTTTTCCAGGTAAAGATACAAGAAGACATCATTTCAGAAACCGGACAAAGTCTCCTGGTGCCTTGGTCTTTGATTTTCCACCTTCAGAATTGTGAAGAACAAATGTGATTTTTTTTTCTTATAAATTGCTCAGTTTGAGGCATATTGTTACAGCAGCAAGAGGAGATGAAGAAGGATTCTCCTCTGTCACCAAAGCTAGTGACAGCACATCCTTCTGACTCCCCTTGTCCAATCACATCCCTCTATCTCTCTATTCTGTTCTAAGACCCCTGCACAATGCTAGCAGGAGCACTCAGGAAATGTTCCCATATTACACTGAGTTGATTATCAATGTATAAGAGTTTTATTACAATCCTTAATTCCCCCTGCAACCTAGCCCATTCACATGGGTGTTGATTAGGTGTGCCTATGTTAGGAAGGCATTATTTGAAACATAACTCTTGGCTGCAAGTGGTTCACCTGTCAATCATGAACTGCAGAAGTGGGAGAAGTCTCTGACCCTTAGTGGGTATGGGAGGCTGAGCTGTAGGGCAATAGAAACTGCTCCCTCAATCCCCTGCTTCTCCCCGGCAAGGCAGAGTATAAGTGGTATGACTATATACTTCAGTTTGAAAGCTGAATCCCTGAGTTTACTGGCACAAGTCTGTGAGCTTCCAGAAAGTTTCAGGCAACAGCTTGACTTGTTGTCAAAACAATGATGTGTGGAATGTTTCTTCACATGTGTGTCTGAACTTGTCTCACTTCCATCCCTGAAGAGGTTTGTCAGTCAGCTCAATGTCACTGTGAACAACCTAAAAAGAGGAAAGCTTCATGTCAGTTCATGACTTCAGAAGCCTCAGTTCATGGCTGCTTGACCCCATTGCTTTGGGCAGGTGATGGCTTGGAGTACTACATCAGGGTGTGTGACAGAAGAGGCTTCTCAACTAGCTGTGGCTAGAAAGCTGAAACCAAAAGAAGGAGCTGGGTTCAAGTGCTCCCTAAAGTGCTCCTTAATGATCAAACTTCCTTCCACTAGACTCCATCTCTTACTGGGTCCACATCTTCAATAGCACTTCCTTGGGGACCGAGTCTTAAGGGGATGCCTAAGGTCCAAACCATGAGGAGAGATGCCTAGATGTTGTTTCAAAGAGTGGAAGGTGAGAAATCCCAGATGGAGAGATGAAAATATCATTGGTGAGGCCATCATCATCACTGCTAACACAGGTCCTTCCATATGCCAGACACCAAAAATAAGCATTGGGCTCACATTGGCTCACTCTGCAAAAATTAGTGCTATTTATTATTAAGCTCATTTAGAGTTGAAGGAAATAGATGCATGGATGGACCTGCGGGGCTGACCCAAGGAAGGGAGCTAAGAAGAAGACCTGGCCACCTTGGAGTCTCCCAGTCAGAGATGTCATTCCTTTCAGCAGTGCTAAGCCTCACGGAGCACATGCTCTGTCTGCACCTTCTCCCCGCCAAAATGAGGCAAAAGGAAACAAGAAGTCCTCACACTCCTGACTGAGCAGATTGAAGATGCCCTTTCCCAGAGGCTGAGGGCATCACTGTCCTCTGTGCCACCTGGCCCCTTTGAGGCTCCCGCTATGCTGGGAAGGGTAGGGGGTTGGGAGTGGCTGAGGGATTTAGCTCTCCATTGTCCACAAACTCTCTTGTTCGGGTGGGGCTGCATCTGTTGTGGGGGATGGCTGTCCAGTAATGAGGCCAGTTTCCTGGCTGCTTCTGCTTCTGCTTCTGCCCTCATTGGCACCATATCAGCCTTGCTCGGGTGGTGTGCACTCTGTGCTCTCATTTGGAGCAGAATTTTTGAGAAGGGCCACCTCCGGGCCATCTCTCTGTCTCTTTCCAGTTGTAGCTCTCTCCTTCTGGGGCTCTCATGCCAGGAAGGTAAGATGAAGGCCTAAGCATCTTCAGCATCAACACTGACGTTTGTCATTACTATTTAAATGATTTTGTGTGATGCTTCCTAACTGGTTTCCAGCTGCCTTGTTTCAGATGCTGTCCCATTGAGACCTGCAAGAAGATGCACAATTGCTGGCTTCCTGTTGCTGTCATCATTGAGATGTAAGAAATTATGTCAGAAATTAGGTAATTTAAGGTGACTTCTAATGAATACGGGCCTCCAGTAGAAAATGTCAAAAGACCAAAAATATGGGAGCAGAGTTCATACATGTACACAGAAGCTTTGCTTCCTTTGTTGAGGACTGATTTTTTCCCAGCTTTTATCATTAAAGCAAAACTTCATATCAGAAAATTCTTCATCTATTTTGTGAGTTTATACTTCATGTCTTTTTTAACTAGAACTATTTTTTTAATTAATTGCAATAAAATAAAGAACAATAAAATGAATGATTAAATCATTCTGCTCTCTTTCTCGCGAGGAGAAAGACACCAGTCCCTCTCATGACTGTGATTGCCTTGCTGCCCTCGGGTTATTTTTGGAAAGGAAAGGAAGACAGGGAAAAGAGAGCTGGATTCGTAGGTGTTGCAGGACTAACCGATAGCAAAGCACAACCAGCAGCTTCTCAGAACTACCTCATCTGCACACCTTTTCAAACCCACTTTCTCCCTGGCTGCCTCCCCTCACTTCCTCTCCTGGTTTGTGACCACACAGCTGCCACATGACTGCTAACGCAGGTTCACTTCACAGCTAACAACGCTCTGCTTGGCATCAGTGACTATTGTGGAGTCTCCCAGTAGCCAGTCAGGTCTGATACCTGGCATCCACGTCACAGGACTGAGGCCAACCAGACAATTGTCCCATCTATTGTGTGCAAACTGGGGGCATTTGGTGTGTTTAATACACTCACCACATACCATATCCACAATTTTTTCCCACTATCTCAACTCCAGTGAAACCCTGCAATTCTTGATTGCCAGTCCCAGAGGCTACCACTCCGATTTCCAGGCAAGTATAGTTCTTTCTGTGAATATATGCTGGAGAGTTCATATCAACAGACCCATGTGAATGTCTCTCTTTGTAACTGGCTTCTTTCACTTCATCTCAGCCAGTATCATTACTTGATATGAATATCATATCTTTATGTAAATGTGTCAAGCCAGCTGACAGACATTTGAGTTTGTTTCTACATTTTGACAGAAATAATAATGCTATGAAAATATTCATGTATGTTTTTTATGTGAATATGTATGACTTAGTCAGCGTTTCTATTGCTGTGGCAAAACACCATGAGCAAAAAGCAAGTTGGAGAGGAAAGGGTTTGATTGGCTTATACTTCCACATCACTGTTCATCACTGAAGGAAGTCAGGACGGGAACTCAAGGAGGGCAGGAACCTGGAGGCAGGAGCTGATGCAGAGGCCATGGACAGCTACTGCTTACTGGCTTGCTCCCTATGCCTTGCTCAACCTGCTTTCATATAGAACCCAGGACAATCAGCCCAGAGATGGCACCACCTGCAATGGCCATGGTCCTCTCCTATCTAATTAAAAAAATGTCGTACAGCTGAATATTTTTTTAAAATTTTTATTGATTCTCTGTGGATTTCACATCATGCATTCTGATTCCACTCTTCTCCCCATCCCTCACATCTGCCCTGCAACCTCCACTCACCGCACAAAACAAAACAAGAAAGTAGAAAACTCTCACTTGGATGCTGTAGTGTGGTCCTCTGAGTCACACAGCTTGCCCTTTAGTCCGCTCATCTTTACTTGCAAGTGTTCATTGTCACAGTCATCGGTCTGACGTCTTCTACCCCGCTGGTAATGGGCTCTCACTGGAGTCCTTTGCTATTCTGTTGTGGTCCTATTACAGCCAATTCCTATGGAAGCATCTTCTGTCATCCTTTCAGCCAGCTCCAGCTCGTGTGCCAGGCTGACATAAGACTAGCTAGCACAATGCATTTTTATAGGGGCATAAATCAAAGTATGGAACATAATAAATCTCGGTTAACATTTTTCTAAGGACCTGAGCCATTTTGACCTCACTGCCAGTGTGAGTTTTCAGGTTTTTTTTTTCATATCCAGCACTTCTGATGATCCAGCCTCCTTTTCTCCCCTGCCCTCTTCTTGGGGGCATATATTCAGAGAAAGAACTATACTTGCCTGGAAATCGGAGTGGTAGCCTCTGGGACTGGCAATCAAGAATTGCAGGGTTTCACTGGAGTTGAGATAGTGGGGAAAAAAAATGTCTTCTTCTGAGATAAGGTTTTCCTAAGTACTCCAGGTTGGCCTCGAACTAATCCTTTAACCTCCAGAATACTGGAAGAATACTGGAATTACAGGTTTGTACCAATATGCGTGGCTTAAATCTTCTTGTTTGTTTTTTTTTTTTTTACTTATTCATCGTGTGTGTGTGTGTGTGTGTGTGTGTGTGTGTGTGTGTGTGTGTGTGTTTGTATTCAGGTCAGATATTGACTTTTAATATCTTCTTCCCTCTATCGTTTTCTGCTCAGTTTTTGAGACAAGGTCTCTCCTTGAACCAGGAGTTCTCTGATTGGCTAGACTAGTTGGCCAACAGCCTCAGGAGTCTACTGCTCTGTCCTCCAAGTGCTGGAGGCACAGGTGTGTATCACAACACATGTATGCAGCAAGGGTTTCTCCGCTGAGTTTCTCCAGTCCAGTATCCCTTAAATTTTTTTCTTAATAGGCTCCCACCGGCAACAGTGTGAAGGGCTCACTCATAATGGGTCACCTGCCTTTCTGCATGGCTAATGATGATGGGCATCTTCCGTATTGATTGGCCATTTGAAAATGAACTTTAGAGATCTATTCAGACAGCACAGGGGTAGAAGCCATTGCCTGGAGTTATGCATTAAGAAATAAAAGTGCCCTTGGTATTTTCACATCTGGTCTATAGTATGTCTTTCTCAAATGACAATGTGTCCCATCCAAATGCTGAGCAGAATACTGACTAGCCCAGGTGAGTAGAAGGTAGACAGGTGGCTCGCCACCAACCCTCGCCCTTTTTATTGTATTTTTTTTTTTGCAGTGCTGAGGATGAGACTCAGGTTGTTTTGTGTGCTTGTTCAGCTCTCTCCCATTGATCTGTATCACTGGCCCTCCCCTCCTGCTTTCCCTTGCCATACATTAAAATGGACTTGCAGCTGGATTTCGGGCTACCCAGGGAAACTTAATTCCCTGCCATTAATATGGATAGGTGACCAAGTTCTCCCCTGAGATGGGTGTTTAACTAACATAGTGAATGTGGTTCCTTCCTCCAGATGCAGCCTAAAGCCTGTACTATCCAGTCTCAGCCACAAAGAACACAGGGCACTTCGGGATGTCAGGACAAGGATGGAGGAGCCTGGGCTTCTGGATGAGCGCATAGAGAAGAACTACCAGAGACCTGGAGCGACCACTTCGTGTTGTTGCCTGGACAATGCAGTAACTTAAAGCACTGTGTTTGCAGAAGTCTCTTGTGCTAGCTGCTTTGACTTTTAAAAGGCCAACTTAAGGTTCTACAAAAGGAGCACGGCACTCTTCTCAAGGTTTCGTGGTTCATGAACTAATCAGACTGTGGTGTGGAACAATTCTGTATTCTGTCAATTATGTTTTAAATAAACACTGATTGGCCAGCAGCCAGGCAGAAAGTATAGGCAGGACAACCAGACATGAAGTAGAGGCAGGGCAAGGAGAACAGGAATATTCTGGGAAGAAGGAAGCTCTCCCCGCAGTCCTGTCCAGACACGGAAGAAGTAAGATGTGAACTGCCCCACTGAAAAAGGTACTGAGCCATGTGGCTAACATATACTAGAATAATGGGCCAATCAGTTTATGATTAATGTAGAATTCTGTGTGGTTTTCTTTGGGACTTACCAGCTATGGGAACTGGGCAGGATAGAAACCGCAACAAGCAAGGCCCTCCATGCTACAAGACTGGATATGCAGGGTCAGCCATTTGGCTCTCAGCTCGCAGGCCTGCCATGTGGGCAAGTCACTAATCCCTTCACCCAGCACCTCGGTTTCCATTAAGTGGAGATACCAGGAATTTCCACTGTGGAGCTCAGAGCTTGTCAAAGCGTCAAATGAGCCGGGCACACAGTAAACCCTTGCTCACCCTTAATGCTCACCTGCTCTTAGTTCTTAGCAGCTTTTGGCCTGGCTCATTCTGGAGCTGCAGTGAAAGCTATGGCACAGTTCTCACCCTTCTCCCACACTGTAAGCTTCATTTACTCTAGCACAGAGTCATCCAGTTCTCATCTGTGGGTGTACGCTAATACAGTCTCCTGGTGACATTGGCATATACGCGTGATGCTTTTGACTGTATTTTAATCTCCATCATCCTATCTTCTTCTCCCTCCCCTCTCACTGGCCCCGGATTATTTTCTCTAACAGCCCCTCCTTTCTGTTTTTATAACTGAAAAAAAAAATCTGGATTCCACATTGGAGATTACTTGCCCTTTTGAATCTTGTCTAGTGCGTTTAAGGCGATGATTTCCAGCTCACTATCTTGCCAATGACATAATTTCAATCCTTGTGGATGAATCATACTCCATTATGCACGTGCATACCACATTTATTCATTGGCATCTGTTGGTGGGGTTGCAGGCTGGTTCTATTACTTGGCTGCTGTGGAAGATGCTGTAAAGATACAGATGGGGGACTGGCAAGATGGCTTGGTGGATGAAGGCACTGCTGCCAATCTGATGACCTGGGCTCCATTCCTGTGGCAGATGTGGTGGAAGGAGAGAAATGATTCTCAAGAGCTGACCTTCTGGCATCTATGCAGGTGCCATGTTGAGTGCACACCCACGCGCATACATAAGCAAACAAACCAATAAATAAATTCAATACACACTTGACTATGACAGCAAAAAGACATGGAACATCAGGTCAGGAGTCGTCTAGCTGGGCACATGGCTGTTCTGTTTTCGGCTCTTTGCAGAATCTTCAAAACAATTTCTGAGATGATCAAAGCAGCTTGCATTGCCATTCCCACCCTCTGGTCTCACTTCCCCCGCATTCCTGCCAGAATGTGTTGTCATTTCTTTCTCCAAAATTAGCCTGTTGAGGACCAGCCTTGATCTCCTCTTGCCAGGGTAGGGGCATGGGAATTTTAGAAATACAGTAAAAAAATATGAAGACACATGAAAAATAACAGGACAGAAACCATAAAAGTATCAGGAGGGCATTCCAGTGACTGAAATTCTGAAATCACCCACATTTATTTATCCCCAATTTTTATACCCAACATAAACAGGGGGCGGGGGTGGGGTGGTGGTGGGGAAAGTAACAAAAGACTTTATTAACATGATACAAAGGATAACTCACGCAATCAATTGCTTTATCACTCTGAGACATCGAATCATTAGCGTCCTATTGTCTAGGTAGGGAAGGTGCTCTAGATCAAATATTCTGAAGACCCAGGTGACCTCATAGTTACTAAAGCAGGAGCAGAAGTGCATTTCCATATCCTGACCACCTGTCAGGATGACAGGGACTTATTAGAATGACCTATCTTAATGTCAAAAGAACCAAGCAGTTGCATCCTGAGTTGGGAAGAGCAACTATGCTTGTCAATCTCCAAACTCTGAGTGTCAGACATGGTAGAAATGGGCCTGCATTTTTTGGCCTCCACAATAGCTGTCCTGCCTGGGGTGATATCGAATGCTAGTGTGGGTTGTGTTAAAATTTCTCTGATGAGTCAAGCCACTGAACATTTTTCCTGTATTTATTGCTCATTTGTGAACCTACTCATCTCATTAATTGAATTACTTAATGTTTGGGTGCTTCCCCCCCCCTTGAGTTCTAAGGCAAAATTCTTTCCATAAGACATGGAGAATTCTTGGAAGGAAGGCAGCATGTAGTAGAGTCATGAAGTTGGAACTATAGTAGCTCAGAGTGAAGGATCTTCAAGCAGATTCCACCACCCAGGTTGAGGTCTGATAAGCAAGGGTGGGAATGAAAAGCAAGGGGGCCATCTGAGGAATTTGGCTGCACTCACAGACCACTTTCCCTGCTGATCCTGTGCATAGAATGTCCAGTCCCAGCCCGTGTCCAGAGACATAGAACTGTGAGACAGCCTTGTGTGCTTGAAGTAAGATAGAAAAGGGAAGATGTGTTTGGACAGCTTCAAATGCATAGTGGATCCTATCCTATGGCAAGAAGAGAAATCCGCTGTCAAGTGTCCCCTAAATTAAACAGGCACGTAGAATGTTGTTCAGGAACACATAAGGGGAAACATCCACAGGATTGTTTCCTTCCTTCCTTCCTTCCTTCCTTCCTTCCTTCCTTCCTTCCTTCCTTCCTTCCTTCCTTCCCTTCTTCTTCTTCTTCTTCTTCTTCTTCTTCTTCTTCTTCTTCTTCTTCTTCTTCTTCTTCTTTCTTTCTTTCTTTCTTTCTTTCTAGTTTCCTTCCTTCCTTTCTTCCTCCTTCCCTCCCTCCTTCTTTCCCTTCCTCCCTCCCTTCTCCCTTTCTTGTTTGTTTGTTTTGTTTTTCAAAACAGGGTTTCTCTGTGTAGCCCTGGTTGTTCTTGGACTCTCTCTGTAGACCAGGCTGGCTAGCCTCAGACTCAGAGATCTGCCTGCCTCTGCCTGCTAAATGCTGGAATTAAAGGTGTGCACCACCGCCAAAGACTAATTTCTTGACTGAATTTACTCCTCACGGCTCCACATCTTTCCTAAGACACAAGCTCTTTATTTCTTACTAAGAAGACAGCATGCGTGAACAGCGTGAACGCTTAAATATTGCAGTACTATTGGTTAATGTCTGTGGTCAAAGCAAGAAAATACGGAGTTTGCGTTGCTAGTACTGTTTCTCTTTCTGGGTTTTCAAATGTCTTGCCTGGGAGGAGAAGGGAGGGGCTGGAGCAGTAAGAAGGGCAGCTCAATGGATTTGCGGTTGAAGACTTGGGAAAGCCAGTGAAATATTATAAAGAAGTCTTTTGGCTCCCTCTGGTGGGATTGTTACGGAATTACTCATACAGAATTACCCACAACCAGGTAGCGCGGAACTCACCCTGTTTGGAAAATAGAAGTTAACCTTAGTTAGCCCGAACCCTTTGCTGTATAATAAGGATGGAAGACATGGCTAAGGACTTTAGGTAAACCTCGTTAGAGCTAATTTGATGAATAACATGACTAAGCTGTTTGCTAAAAGGTTGTGACATTTAGGCAATGTTCCTGCTTGCTTTGATAGTTATCACTTCCAAGTCCAACCGCACCCCCTCCCACCACCATGCCTTAGACTTAAAACCCTCACACAGTAAAACTTTCAGTAACCCCAAACGCCATCCCCTCGCTCATACGGTGCTAGAGACTTGGGAAGGTGAGGTACGCCCTCCATCCGTTTCGATAAAGGCCCACGAGAGAGTCTTCCCTTTGTTCAGAAGGCATGCCCATGCAGGGGCTGTTTCTCGGCCTTTTAGAGTTGGAAACGCTTCATTCCTCCACTAGATATTAATTACACATGTATAACGGGTTTATTAATAACAATTAAGTGGATGCGTATTTTAACCCTTCTTCCGTCTGGAGTCCAAGGAGCCCGCCGCCTGGAGGTCAGAGCCGGTACTGCAGGATTCTCCACTTGGGCTTCTTCCCTTCACCCGAGTTCCAGTGCTCTAGTGATTCTTCTTCACTTTTTATGATTCCTTTTTATGATTCTGCACCATTATTTAAATGTGGGCTATACGGTGCCTTGAGCTCATTCCTCCTTGTAATGGCAGTCACGGGTCTCAGGGGAAGGGACATTAGTCTGGGGATGCTTTTGACTGCCTCAGACTTCAGCTTCGGTTTGGGGGCCCTCCACTGGTAAGGCATCAGAGCTGCTTTCCTTTTTCTTCTTTCCTTCTTTCCTCTCTTCTTCCCTCTCTTCCCCCTCCCTCTCTCTCTTCCTCCTTCTTTTCCTTCCCATTTCTTTTTTTTTTTTAACCAGGCTATCCTCAGACGCACAGAGATTGACTTGTCTCTGCCTCTACCTCCGCCTCTTTCTTCCTCTTCTTCTGTCTCCCAAGTGCTGGCATTAGAGGTGTGTGCCGCTAAGTCCTGTTTCTTGCAAACCCCTGTACATCTCAGCTCTTACACGCATCTCGGCACCCAGCGGTCTGTTCTAACCTGAACACAGGCAGACAGGAGATACACATCTGCTCAGTCACCTCAAGGGTGGTTTTAGAAATCTGCTTATGTGAGAACTTGTATCTTTGGCTTGATTCGATACCTTGTTCTTTTTTTTTAATGTATTGATATGAAAATAGTTACAGAAAAATCAGGCCTGTTCTCCACACGTCTCATTCCTATGTTTCTTAGCTGTGTTCTTTAAAGAAAACCTTTGCTCATATTGCTTTTTTTTAAATCATCTTTTTTATTTATCATCATTTTATTTAAAGCATGGGCTTATGTCCTTATGTATCATGTACCTTATGCTGGATTCTGAACACTCAATCAACAAGGACTTTCCTTTACCATGGAGTAGAGAAGGCAAGTGGCCAGAAAAAGGCAAACCGTGTGACTTGCACAAAAGCAGTATGCCCACCTGGAGACAGAACTTTCCAGATTATACAGGAGCTCCTTGTTTCACTAGCTGTGGCCTAGTCCTGTCCTACTTTGCTTTCTTGCTGTGATAGATAATACCTGAGTGACTGCTGGGAAGAGACAGGGTGGTCAAGGCAACTTACAGAAGAAAGAATTCAGCTGAGCACTTGATTACAGTCTCAGAGGATTAGTTCATGAACATCATAGTGGGGAGTATGGTGGCAGACAGGCAGGCTTGGTGCTGGAGCTCTCTCTCTCTTATACATCTGATTCAGGCAAGTTACTGGCAAAGAGAGCCAGTTCAGGCTTGGCACAGGCTTCTGAAACCTCAAAAGCCACACCCAGCAACATACCTCCAACAAGGCCACACCTCCTAATCCTTCCCAAACAGTTCCACTAATTGGGGACTGTGCACTCACATATAGGAGTCAATGGGGCAACAGGTATTCAAACCACCATGATCTGTGAAAACAACTTGGGGAGGAAAGAGCTTATTTCATTTTATGGCTCTCAATCCATCACTGAGGAAAGCCAAGGCAGGAACTCAAGACAGGAACTTGGAGGCAGGAACTGATGCAGAGGTCACAGAGGAGTGCTGCTTACTGACTTGCTCTTCATGGCTTGTTCAGACAACTTTCTTATACAACCAAGGACCACCAGCCCAGGGGTGGCACCACCCAATATGGGCTGAGAACCTACAACCAATTCACCAAGAAAATGCCTCCCAGACTTTCCTGTAGGACAATCAGACTGGGGAATCTTCTCAGTTGAGGTTCCTCTGCTTGTGCCAAGCTGACAGAAACTAGCCTGAGTACTCTTTCCTCCCTCTGAGCCTCTTCTTCTCTTTCCTTCTCCCTGTTTTCTCTCTTTTCCTTCATCCAACACAGTGCCTGCCTAATGCAGACCTGCAATAGTTTTATAGACATGCATAAGTAAGGTGAGGGGCAGAGCCGACTCCCATGGGTGAAAGGAAGTAGAATGAGGGAGGTGGGTAGTGGACAGCTCCGTTTTCCAGTGGGCACTAGTCTGCCACAGTAAGTGACATCCTTCTTCATGCACAGCCATGATTAGAAATGAGCAGCCAGCAGGAGCGTGTGCCGCACCATCCCTCTGCTTCTCTCTGATTCCACCCGACCAAGTCTGGTGGGTAGGTTGTCTTCATCTTGCCCACTTTGGGGCTGTTTCTCATGGGGCTGTCACCCAAGCAGCACCACTCTGACCTTCTCTGAATGTGTCTTTTGATGCACATGAAGACAGATCTTTATGGGATATTTATTCAGTGTGACAGTGATGGGGCCTAGCATTTTCAGCTCTAGGTTCTAGTAATGGATGCTATTAGGAAATTATCCCAAAATGTAGTGTCTTAAACCAACCTCCTCTTAGTAGCTTCTGTTTTGTTGGTCTCAATCCATCTGAGGTAGTCTCACCATGTAATATAAGACTGCTGCTTAAAAAAAGTGTTTTATGAGATTTTATTTACTTTGATTTCTTGTGTATGTACATATCAGGTTTGTGACTATGTACCGTGTTCATGCAGTACCAACACAGGCCAGAAGAGGGCAGCAGACACTCTGGAATAGGAGTTACTGGTGACTGGAAACCGAACCTGGGTCCCCTGGAAAACTAGTCAGTACTCCTAACTAACTTGTTTCTCCAGCCCCAAGATTTTAAGTTGCTGCTGCTTCGGTGGTGCTTGTTTGTTGCTTGTTTGTTTTGAGGCTGGATCTTGCTCCCTGTTTGAGGTTGGCCTTGAACTTGTGATCATCTTGCTTTACCTTGGGGAAGCTGGGATTACAGAGCCACAGCCCCATACAGAGCAAGAATACAGTCTCATTAGTGGTAACTGGCATGTGGTGTGGAGGCCTCCAGACAGCTTCACTCACATAAGGCTGTGCTGAACTGGGGCTGTGCATATTGCCCTCAGATGGTGGCCCAGCATGGCCATCTCAGAGTAGTTCTTGTTTTAGATGCTAGCTGGCCTCCCCAGCACTGCGAATCATGGAATGTGACTGCTATCCTGTTCCCCTAGTCACATCCGTCGCTTGGCCTGACTTAGACTCTAGGAGAACTGGGCTCTCTAATTCTGAATGAAGTTGTGGTCACTTAATTTACCACCATGACTAATGTATCCACCCTCCCAGCAGCCTGTGGGACTGTGTGGAGAGATTAACATTCCAGACTCACGTTCTGATGGGCAAAGCCTGCTCATAAGGAGTCCAAAAAGCCCTTCCTCTTTTTCTCTACTGGTTATAAGGCAGCTGCAAGTCCAATTCCCTGTCCCCACAGTTCCCTGTCCCCACAATACCCTGTCCCCCACAATACCCTGTCCCCCACAGTTCCCTGTCCCCACAGTTCCTGGTTCCCACAATTCCCTGTCTGCCACAGTTCCCTGTCCCCACAATTCCCTGTCCCCCACAGTTCCCCTTCCCTACAATTCCCTGTCGCCCACAGGTATGCCCCAATCTCTTCAGGGTAAAGCACTAGTGACAAGCTGCCCTGCTCACCTCCTCCCCTTTCCTCACCTCTGTCTACTCAGCTCTCCCCCTGAAGTCTCTCTTCCCCTCCAGGCTATTTTCTTTTCCCATTCTCTGCAGACCCAGAAACACACACCCTAGCTTCCCTCAACCACAGTCTCTCCTCCCCTCTCAGATGCATCTCTCTTTCAAAGAGTTAGTATTTGTGTGTGTGTCCGTGTGTGTGTGTGTGTGTCCGTGTGTGTGTGTGTGTGTGTGTGTGTGTCCGTGTGTGTGTGTGTGTGTGTCCGTGTGCCCGTGTGTGTGCACATGCGCACATGCATGCTACAAGTGTACATGTGCCAAAGGGGACAGGAGAGGACAGTAGATCTCCCAGAGCCGCAGTTACAGGAGGTTTGAACCCCTGAAGTAGATGCTGGGAGCCAAACTCTAGTCCTCTGGAAGAACAGCGTACACTCTAACCACTGAGTGGTCACAATAGCCATACAAATACAAGTCTTATTTAAACCACTGGTGTTTAAAAAATGTCACTAAGAAATTATTAGACACATTAAGCATTTTGCTTATTTAATGTATTTTCAGTGATTGATTTTGAATTGTAAAATGGATCTTGACAGAGAGGGAGAAGGATCTAAAAGGAGAAAAGGAGGTGGGAGATTAAATTATAAACCCATATACATATTTCAACAAGAATGTCAGAAGGGAGACTTTTTAAATTATTATTGTTGCTGTTATATATGGTACTTGTATATGTGTGTGTGTGTGTGTGTGCAAGAGTTTGAGAGACAGGGAGACACACACATGGGGAGAGCACACATGTGGACATCATAGGAGAGTCGGTTCTGTCTCCCTACCCTGTGATCTTGCGGTCAGTTCAGGTTATCAGGCACCTCACAGTGAGTACCTTACCTGCTGAGCCATCTACAGACTGAGGAGTTTTTAGTGTATGACATCATGGGTTCTAATACTTACTAATAATGATATTTATTATTAATAATTAATTATATTATGTAATTATATAATTCATTAATACTATTGTGTTATAAAAGGTGGTGCAGGCAGGTTAATGTCCGGTGATTATAGCTTTCTAGAACTCTCTCCTAGATAGTCTAATATAACTGTGTAGAGTTGGGAAGATGCTCCTGGGATCCCAGTCATTGGCCATAGTTAGGGTTACTATTGCTATGACAAAACATCATGACCAAAAGAAAGTTAGGGAGGAAAGGGTTTATTTGGCTTACACTTCCACACCATAGTCTATCATTGGGGAAGTCAGGACAGGAACTCAAACAGGGCAGTAACTTGGAGACAGGAGCTGATGCAGAGGCCATGGAGGGTGCTGCTTACTGGCCTGTTCCTCATGACTGGCTCAGCCTGCTTTTGTTTGTTTGTTTGTTTATGTTTGTGTTTTTGTTTTGTTTTGTTTTTTTTGAGACAGGTTTCTCTACTGTTTTCTGAGCCTGTCCTGGAACTAGCTCTTGCAGACCAGTTTAGCCTCGAACTCACAAAGATCTGCCTGCCCCTGCCTCCTGAGTGCTGGGATTAAAGGCATCTGCCACCACTGCCAGACTCAGCCTGCTTTTGTATAGAACCCAGGGTCACCAGCCCAGGAATGGCCTCACTCACAATGGACTGGGCCTTCCCCCACCATTCACTAGTGAAGAAAATGCTATACATGCTTTCATGCAGCCTGATTTTATGGAGGCATTTTTCTCAGCTGAGGTTCCCTTCTCTCAGGTAAATTGACATAAAACTAACCAGCACACTAGACATGGCTATTTTGGGGGGAATGAAGGTGATTTGCTCCCCCCAAAACGATATTATATTTTGAAAAATAGCTAATAGACCACCAAGTCAAAGGAGCAGGAGAAAGCCCCCTGGGCTCATGACCAGCACCGGTAGAGAGCCCTCTCTCTGGCTGCTGACACTTCCTGCTGATGTGTCTGCGCT
The DNA here is from genome assembly GCF_982192425.1 of Myodes glareolus. Lineage (NCBI taxonomy): Eukaryota > Metazoa > Chordata > Mammalia > Rodentia > Cricetidae > Myodes > Myodes glareolus. The sequence continues at coordinate 8,280,743 of NC_142039.1, forward strand.
TGCTCTAGACGCGAGGAGTATCTAGGAGCCGGCACAGGGTGTCTGGGTCAGAAAGGCTCACCTGCTTCTGAGCACCAGTCCTCTACCACCCCCTGAGAAGTTGCTGACAGACAATTAGAGCTGTTGATTTATTAGTGGTCCCACGGGCTGGCCTGGTAACAGAATCCAGTTTTCTCCCAGGAGCAGAAGTGTAACACAGTGCACCTCAGCGCGGGCTCCGAGGCTTGCAGCACCTGGAGCAGCGCCTCCCTGGGGTTCTGAGCACCCTGACATCCGGCTTCTGTTGGCTGACTTGCTGCTTCCGGGGCCCCGCTGGGAACACAGGGGGCCTGTGAAGGAAGGCCCGCTGGATGAACGGTACTTCCGGGTACGCATTCTTACCGATTTATTCGATCCTTATGGCTCACGTAGTGGTCCTTGTGAACCAGCTGTCCTTGGTTCATTTCTACTCCTTAAACTGACAGAAACCAGCTGTGGGAACCACAGGCCAAATCCCAGCTCCTGTGGGTTTTGTTTTCCCCATCTGGGCAAGTTGGAATTAATTATAAGATCCTGTTTGGTACCCAAATTCAATTTAATTTCAACTAAACTCCAAAAGCATGCAGATATCAAATCCCACTTATTCTCACCTATCAGGCACTTGTGTGAGAACTGTCTGTTTTATTACAGTCATTCGGCAACGCTCTAAGGGAAGAATGTTTTCTCATCATTCATGACTTTACATACAAAGAAGCCGAGGTATAGAGAAGTTTTTTGTTGTTGTTGTTTGTTTGTTTTTCCGAAACTCCCTGAGATCACACAACTATTCAATGCGAAGTACGATTCACACAGTAGCGGTGGTCTTCAGAGGTTCAATTTCCATCCACACCGCGGAGCTATGAGCCCCTGGTGTGGTGATGACGGTCATGTTTTCCCCTGAGAGACTCGCTTAGGGTTGCATGGGGCGGGGGTAGGGGGTAAGAGAAAAGTCAGTCTTTGTCTCCAAAATCTACCTTCTTACCCTGTGCTGGGGCAGCCTCAAGTGCAGTTCACAGTGGCAGCCAGAGAAGCAGAAGTGGGCGTGTCCAAGGGAGGAACATTTGTTAGGCAGACGTGGCACAGCCACACGGAGTGATGAGCCTGAAGAACCCTTTCGTGGAAGGTGCCCAAGGTGGAATGGACAAGGGAAGCCTCTTCGAAATAGTGAGCCTTGCCACAGGCTTACATCTCTATGGAGACAGATAACGAGGCAGAAGACTGGAACACAACTTCAAGCCTTTGAGGCTACTCAATAAGAGTCTAATAATATTAGGCAATGTGATGGGCCAGACTGGGAAGCTGTATCTACTGTTGGAGGGAGGGTAGAGAGGAAATGAACCAGGTAGTTTTGAAATGTATATGCTCCACATCCCAATAAATAATACCCTTTAAATATACATCTTGAGCAACTCCGACAAACTGATGATGACTCGTTGGTAGAGCATTCTCTTAGGAGGCAGGAGGCCCTTGGTTTATTCCCCAGGATCAGAGAGACACATTTAAAAAAAAAAAAATCTCAAGCCTGGCGGTGGTGGCTCACGCCTTTAATCCCAGCACTCAAGAGGCAGAGGCAGGTGAATCTCGGTGAGTTCTTACCCAACCTGGTCTAGAAGAGCTCGTTCCAAGACAGGTAGGACTATAACACAGAAAAATCCTGTCTCAAAAACAAAAACAAACAAACATAACTCAATAACAGAATCTCTATGTCACACTTGCTATAAATGACAATAAAACATTACAGACAATCTAAATTTTGACAATGGAAGAATAAATAAAATGTGATATGCCCACCAAACAAACACCACCCAAGCAGTTAAACAAATCTGTTAATGCCACATATACCTTAAAAATCTTTTAATTGAGTGTGTTTTATTATATGCACGTCTGTGTATCACGTGTTCAGTGCTCCCCAGAGGCCAGAATAGGCCCTGAAGTGGAGTGACAGATGGCTGTGAGCTGCCATGTGTGTGATGGGAATCTATCTAGGTCCTTTGGAAGAGCAACCGTGCTCTCTACAGATGAGCCACCTCTCCAGCCTCACACCACATATATCAACACAGAGACCTGAAAATGCAGAGTGGGCGTAGGAAGCTGTAGACCAATATGCACAGAAGTTACATTGTATGCAAATAATATAAAGGCTCCCACAGTTCTGTCCTGGTTGCTTATGGAGAAGAAAAAAGGGGATTAGAACATCAGAGAGGAATAAAGGGGCAGTATTTAATTTACACACACACAAAAAAAAAATACACGGTGGGGGAGCTTCGTATATTAGTACTTTCCTATTTACTAATTCTATTAGTAACTGGTACAGGCTAGTTTAAACTACACATTTCTGTATCAAAATTGCTTAAACCATTACCATTACCTATGAGCTTTTATTGCTCTTGTCTTGTGTGTAGATGGGTATATGTATGCCACAAGTATGTGTGTGTGTCACATGTGTATATGTTTGCCTGTCATGAATCATGCCTCAGCCCACCGAGTGCATATTCCAGGTCTGTGTCACCACACCTGGCTAAGATACTGGCTTACATCAGCTCCAGATGTGCCCTTGTCCTGCTGAACATCTCCACAAGCTGGGCCCCATCAAGCAGCTACCCCACCCCCCACCCGAGCCCCCCATTTCCACTCCCACCGTACAGGATTTCTAGGCATGACCCACGAGCAGCAAGCGGGAGTCGGGGATGTCAAAACCAGCACGCTCATAAAAGCAATACTGAGGGAGCCTTGAGAGAACACAGCTGCCAGCAGAGGGGACCCAGCCTGAGGGCACCCTCAAAGCACAATTCAGAGACTCTGGTGCTTCCCAGAGAAAGCAGACATTTTCTCTGTTACCAACTCAGGGAAGAACCGGCCAGGTGTACTTCTGCCCTTCTCTGCCCCGAAGCAAGAAGGAACTGGAAACTGCTTTTCTTTAAAAACCTTCAGAAAGACATGTAAGATGCTCTAAGTGAAGCGCATTTGGCATGAGCTGGATATGATTTTTCCTTGTGAAAAAGACACAAAGACAACAGAGAAACAGTTCAAGTTTATGGGCTTCTTCTCTGTCTTTTTTAGCTCCACGGGCTCTTTCACAGGTGAGTGCCCATGACCCCTGCTCAAACCCAGCAGGGCCTCTGCGTGGTCCCTTCCCTCCCTGTCCCTTGCTCACTCTTGTCACTCCCCAGCTCAGCTCCATTCTTCAGGACCCCACTGGTCACGGAGGATTCAACTGTAGCTATAACTGGCAGGTCTCGGGTGCCTAGCCAAGATGTCACCCAGCTCTGCAGCATGGGCCCCTGATCCTAGCTACGAAGGAGGATCATGAGTGTAAATCCAGCCTAAGCTACAGAAAGAGACCCTGTCTCAAAATAAAAGGTGCAACACAAGGACTAAGTTCAATAGGACAGCACTTGCCTAGCGTGGATAAGACCCAGTATTCCAAAGAAATGAAGGGGAAGTAGAAGGAGGAGGATGAGGAGGAGGAGGAAGAGGAGGAGGAGGAGGAGGAAGAGGAGGAGGAGGAAGACGTTACCATCAAAGGGTCCCTGAAGGCAGAGCTGATCCCCTTGTCCCCTTGGCACTGGTGGCAGCTCAATCACCCAACAGGTTGGTCTTGGTTACTGGCTGCTTTCCCAGACACGCAGATGCCTGGCCTAGAGGAGGTGGTCAGTAGGCGCTCAGGGACAGAATGGAGCACAGTCAGCCGTCTGCTTGTGTACCGAATCGAAGGCTTTCCATGTTCATAGCTAGCATGACCTCTGCCACGTGACTCAGAAGATCCCCATCTGTGTCAGCTGTCCCGCTGTTTTCTCTTGAATGCTCCACTTCAGACAACAGCTTGTTCGGCCATCCTGGTAGAAGGACCTGCTAATCCCAACCTTCCTTGTTACTAATCAGGTTTTTATTTAGTGAAGAAGTTAAACTCATTTCCAAGTATTTATATTTTGAGCCAATTTTTATATTGTGTTTTTTCTTCTCCCTCTTTTTGCTTTTTCAGACAGACTCCTTGTGTAGCCCAGGGTTGTCCTGCATTCAAGGTCCTCTTGCTTCAGGCTGTTGAGCACTGGGATCACAGAGAGCAAGTACGGCCCGCCAATTCCGGTGTAATCCAGGCTTGTATCAGTTTTTATACAGTCGAGATTGATGCTCTGAGCCATAACTGAAGACAAAGGTTTCACACCCTCTCCTGATCCACAGTCTGCTTTTGCTAGTGAGTTTTACAAAGGTTGGTGCGAACCCCACACATTTATTTCTGCAGGAAGAAGGAGCCAAAGTTCTACTTATACTCATGTAGCATACGCACATACATGTGTACATACATACACACATACATATGTACATATATACACACATACATATGTAGTGTACATACACAGCGGTAGCATAGACACACATGTAGCATACAGGCACACATGTAACATACATACAAATATGCCACCAGAGTGAAAAGTAGAGCTTGTGGAGTCATCAATATCCATGCCCTAGGATATTGCCACTGCAGAGCCATGGTGGCCCTAGGACCAGGTTCACCAGCATCAGCTCCCATATAAGGTAAGGATAGATAACAGACCTAATAATGCCAAAAATGTAAATGCTTCTCAATTATCTATTGAACTTTTCTCTTTTTACCTCTTAATTATGACATCTTCCACTCATTAAGACAATTTAGAATTGAAAAATTTACCCCACCCCCACAGGTCTCCAGTTCTGCACTCTCTGGCTATTTTGGTAACCCACATCCAGAGAATGATTGTTCCTAAATTTTCTTCTTATATCCATTTCCTATCCACCCTCCCCATTCCACACAGAGTAAGTTTCCAAAGTATTCAAATCTGACCACTTAGTAGGCAAGTTCTCTACTAAACATTTTTGTTGCTATTATTTCAGTACTGGGTGTTAAATCCAGAGCTTCATGCTAGGTAAGGATCTACCAAGGAGCCACCCCCAATTCTGAAGTTTTACTGGTTTCCCACTACATTCAGGCTGAGTATCTGAACCTCTGGGGTGAAGGGCACATGGTTGTCTCGTCTTTTCAGCTTTTTGTCTTGGTATTCTTCGTTCAACTCTAACAAAACTACTGTATTTCACTCAGTCTGAAGACTGTCAACTGTAAAATACTTCATTACTGTATGTGGCATTAAGATAGAGTATTGTAAACCGCATCATACTTCAGGGATGGGAAAATATGGGCTTCATATCTAAATATTATTCTTCCATTGGCTCAGTGGAACAAGATCTCATGCACACACTTGCACACACACACACGCACATACACGCACACATGCACACACACACACATGCATGCGCACATACTCACTGCCTTCAGCAATATTAAATATTAGGCAAAATTGATCTGTTGCCCCACCTCCTTTTGTCCTCCCCTTTACTTGTTTGCTTATGTAGCACAGCTACAGCTCAGAAGGAAGACTGTTGGAGGCTTGATTTTAGAATTTGATAGGAAGCATCATCACTCTAATGCCTCTCCAGAGTCTCAGTTGGGTACCACATGTCCCCAGAAGGGAAGGGACCTCTCCTTTGACAGGTCTAGAAATGAGGATTCTCAGCATCCTCTGTCAGCTGCGTCCTCCGGGTCCTGGAGAAGCCACTTGTTCACTTCTCCCATGTAGTAACATTTCATTTGTATTTTAATAAAGAAAGCTTGTCTGAAGATCAGAGAGTAAAATAACCCCAGTGATCAGCCTTCCAGACTAGGCAGTGGTGGCGCACACCTTTAATCCCAGTAGCCACACTAGTTTGCCATAGAAACTGGACGGTAGTGATGTATGTCTTTAATCCCAGCATGAGAGAGGAATATAAGACAGGAGGAGACAGCTCTCCGAGTCAGTCTTATTCTGAGATACCTGGAGGCAGGATCACCATTTCAGACTGAGGTAGAGGTAAGAGCCAGTGGCTGGCTGTTTTTCTTTTCTGACCTTCAGACAATCTTAAATGAAATATCACTGCACTGTCATCCAAGTATTAACCAGACTGGACCTTGCTTAGTTTCCGAAAGCAGGTGAGGTCAGGCCTATTCAAGCTGGTACTGTTGACTGTGAACTGGACAGTCACTTCTGTGTGCCGGTTCTCCACACCTCCAGCCTTTGCCACACTTTGCCAGTGAGCAAATACCGCATTTTTGACATCTGAGTGATTATTTTGGTGTTACTGGGAATTGGGACCATCAGTATGAAAAAGAGAAACCCAATGAAAGACAGATAAGAGGAAGTAACACCCCAAGACAGTGGGCTAGGCAATGGAACACAAGGATATGATCAGATTCTGCTCAGCTTCTTCCTTCTCCGTTGACCTCTACAGATTCTAAACTTCAGATCACCCAAGTCTTCAGTGATGGTCTCTGCTTCCTCAACTCCAAAGCACCGACCTCTGCTTGGACTCTGGCTGTTAAGTCACAGGCTGTGAGCTGGGGCATTCTGGCTCTCGTTACACATCAGACTCTGGCTGTCTTCACCATGGCTGCCAGTCAGAGGATTTGGCTCTGACTTGTGCATCTGCTTTCTCTCATGGCTGGTGTGATGCGCTCTTATAAACCATCATTGGGCTTAGAGTTGTCACTAAAGCACGAGACGTCTCTCAGCTAGACTTGCCAGTGGTAATTTCAGCATTCAGATGACTTAAAGCATATCCCAGCCACACACGTCAGTAATACACCTCTAAGCAACAGGAATTCTCAATATAGCTATACCAAACTATTATTCAATACAAAATATTAACCACAATTTCTTAAAGGAATATGTTCAGTAGACTTCAAATTCATCCAGTAATTCCATAAATTATAGTTTGTTCAAATCCAAATGTCATCAAGGTCTATGATACATCTCTTATGTCTTTTTTTCAATATGTAATTTCTTATCTTAAGATTTATTTATTGTGTACACAGTGTTCTCTCTGCATGGACCCCTGCAGGCCAGAAGAGGGAACCAGATCTCATTACAGATGGTTGGGAGCCACCATGTGGTTGCTGGGAATTGAACTCAGGACCTCTGGAAGAGCAGCCTTAACCTCCAAGTCATCTCTCCAGCCCTAAATATGTAATTTTTTTACACGAATACATCAAATTAGTCATTGAGGAAATCAAGCAGTTTGTCTTGGGTAATTTTTCTAATTGTATTCTTGTTATCCCATTTGTTATGGTTTTTTTATATTCTGTATAATCTCCCTTTCTCTTCCTCCTATTTCTTCCCCTTTCTCCCTCTTCCTTCTTTGTGTGAGGAATGGAACCCAAAGCCAAGTACAAAACAAGCATTCTGCCACTGAGTATACCCCAGCTCTCATTTCCTATTATAAGCTTTGAGAACTTGAGATTCATGTTAGGTTTTCTTAGTAAAGACTTCAAATATCTTCTTCCCATTGTCATGTTCACTGCCTAAACCCATTACTTCCTCCAGGGTTGCAGCTGGTAACACAGATGGGCACATCATTCCATTTACTGTCTAGATTGCTTCTGCAGAAGGGAACTTCCCCAGACTCTGTGATTCAACTATGCCAAAGAACTGCCTCTTTAGGAAAGCACAGGGCAATGCTTCATGACTATTTCTTTACTTGTCAGTCTTCAAAATAATTGCCGGTTTCCTAATATCCTCAAAAAAAAAGTGAACACACATTTTATTCCACCATTTGAAACTCACAGACTTATACACATATGACTTGCTATGTGTATGTTATGGAGAATGTTCATATTATCGCAGCATTGTCCCATCTTGGTCACTTGAGCCCCTTCTCAAGGATTCTGAGTGCTCTAGAACTGATCCTAGGCACGTCTTCGATAGGACCCTTTCCTTCTGGAGATCACAAGATGCTCCAGGCTCATCTTGTACCGTTCTTGTCCCAGAGGACAGGATCTCTGTTCCTTTCCGTGGGACACATTTAGAGACCACAGCTGCTCACTAACACCAACTGCTCATTTTTGCACAGGCAGTCTTAATATTTATTAAAAATACAAAGTACACATAAACTTCTACATCACAACAGATTACTGCCAACTCACCATATGGAAAAACCATCAGTGTTACTTCTGTTTTTCTTTTCTCATTGTTTATTTGCTTATTTATAATTGTTCTGTTTGTTATTGTGTGAGTAAATGCAAATGAATTAACGCCACGGTGCACATGGGGCCGTCTGAGGACAACTTTCTGGCGTCAGTGATCTCCTTCCACTGTGAGCTTCGTGGGGTTTGCAGGTGAGCACTTCCACCTGCTGAGCTGGCTCACTGGCCTGGGATGCTGCTTCATCTGAGCTCTCTTCCACTGTGTTCCCTTTCTATACTGATGGTCCTAGTTCGCAAAGACATGAAAATAATCACTCAGATGTCAAAAATATGGTATCTAAGATGACCTAGTTCTCCCATTGGTAGTTCTGCTGTCATAGGTGACAATCCATGTGGGTGCTGGGAACTGAACTCAGGACCTCTGGAAAGACAGCCAGTGTTCTTAACTGCTGAAACATCTCTCCATTCCCCCACGTTTTGTTTCTTTTTAAATTAAAAATATTTTTGAGAATTTCATACATGAACACTGCATTTACATAATTTCTATCTCCCCAACTTCTATTCCACCTCAAGTCCATAATCTTTTCTTGTATAATTATTTCTCTCTCTCTCTCTCTCTCTCTCTCTCTCACACACACACACACACACACACACACACACACACACACACACACACACACACCCTACTGAGCCCATTCAGTGTTGCTCTTACGTACATGTGTTCAGGGCTGACCACTAGGGGGCTCATCCCTGAAGAAGACTGATTCTCCCTCTTTTTGCACCCATTGATTGCTTGTAACTCTTTATATACAGGAGGGATCTTCTGAGATCTTCCCGATCTGTGTGTCCTTTGGAAAACACTATAATACAGTAGATCTTAAAATGAGTCCCTGGGTAGGAACTCCACTAAAACAGTAGTAAGGTTAATTTGTTTCACTTCACTCTTAGTAGTTTGAGGATTGCTTTTAAATGTTAATTTTGTTGTCTAAACCATGGTTAGAGACAAATCTACGAGGTTCATTGACGATGACTCCCTCCTTTGATAAGCAGTTGTTCCTGGTCTCGCGCTTCTCCCCGGTTCGTTTTCTTTCACTCAGAAGATCTCAGGGTTCTTGCCGTGATGATCCACACACCTGGGATTTTTTTCTTTTCATGATTGGACAATGTTCTGTGGTGTGGCTCACCTACACAGGACAACATAGATGGCTCTGAAGCTTCTGAATTTACAGCCAAGGCTGCAGCAACTATCCTTCAACTTTCTTTTCCTTATTTTCACCAGTGTGCCCATGGCACCAGCTCCTAGAAGTGAGATCACTCTGCACTGGGGTTTGGCCACCCGGTCTTCTGTTAATGGCTGGCAATGCATGCATGTATCTGCTTCTTCATTGTCTTTCTTTTAGTTGTTTGCCAGTTTCACAAGTAAGAAGTAAGTTCTAACTTGCTTCAAATAATTTTCTTACCACAGAGACTACAAGAAAGTGGTAAGGAAAGTTTTGTCTAACTAATGTTCTCATTAGCTTAGCATTATGATCATGGGAAGACATCCAGGATCAGGGTTATGACTCACTTTCGATGCTCGGACTACAACAGACACAATCTAAGAAGAACATATTTATCTTTATGTCTTGTAGCTCCTTGGGGGAGTCTCCAAAGAAGACCTCAAAGACAGTCCTTAAGCTGCAGTCAGCACAGAGGCAACACCCATGTTTTCCTCCATGCCATTCAGTGCCCATGGTTCAGCGTCTCTAACACTGATGCATGTCCACGGGGCTCACTACCACATTGATAGAGACTTCCGAAAGGACATCAGTACTGAGCATCCCAGCCACCATCTTGGCTAGCACGCTCAACGAGGCTGTCTCATACCTACCCTCTCCTTCCAAGCATGTGTCTAGCTCCTTGAAGTGTCTCCAGAAGAGCTCATTCTGTCTGTTTATGCTTTCCAACTCAGGAGTATCTCACAGAGACTATTTATGGAAAGAGTTTCTTCTTTAGATAGTTCAAGCCCCATCCAAGAGGCCAGTAGAAAAACCAAGGCCATCCCTTGTGCTGCTTGCTGGTCACTGGTCCCCATAGGGGCTCTTGAAGCAGACAGATACAGAAGTGTGAAAACTCACATGTGAGGGTATTCGCTGCACTAACAGTGTAGCATTAGCCACAAGGGTCCTGCATGGGTATTTCCATTGTTTCAGTAGGACACAAGCCTATGCATGCAAGTCAAGTGTCTTCCTCAGTCACTCGGAGCTACCCTATTTTCTGAGATGGAGTCTCTCACTGGGACTTACTCAAACATCTATTCATCTAGACTGGCTGACCAGCAAGGCCCAGGAAGCCTCCTGTCCCCATTCCGCAGTGCTGGGTTTACGTGGAGGTGTCACCACACCTGCCTTTTATCTGGGTTCGGAGACTAGGAACTCGGGTTCCCATATTTATGTGGCAAAAATTTTACCTGCCAAGACATCTCTCCAGCCTCCTGGAAGATTTGTTTTGACATATATTTTTTCAAAGATTTATTCAGGAACCAAATGAAAACATTAAATTCATGGAAATCATTGGTAAGCAAGAGTGCAATGCTTTTAATTAATTTTGGAAAGATATACCTAAAAAGTCTAATAAATGCATAAATTCTAGAAATAGTCTGATATCATAAATATTACTATTTCCCTTGATATTTCAAAAAATCTTCACAGGGTATTAAAAATATTGTTCAAAGACACAAACATAAAAGTTTCCGGAAACTTAATTTTTTGCAGTGTTTTTTCAATGTTTAGTTATCTGAAGTCACAAAGCATCCATGGCTTTATTCTTGAGTAAATCAGAACCTCCTCTTCTCCCACTTCTTTTTCACCACGCTGGTGGGGTGGGGAATGTGCTTGGAGATCAGTTGGAGGTCAGAGGACAACCTTAGATGTGAGCCCTTGCCCTCAGCCTTGCTTGGGGAAGGGTGTGTTATCTGCTACTGTGTTCAATGGTCTAGCTGGCCCATGTCTTCTGGGGATTTTCCTGTCTCTGTCTCCCATCTCACAGTGGGACAGTGAGATTGCAGCTGTGTGCAACCAAACCACATAGGTGTTGAGGATTCAAACTCAGATCTTTACACTGGTAAACAAAAGCTTTACCCAACAAGCTATCTCTTTATCCAAGAACCACTTTGTTACTTTCAAACTATTGTGGAGATTCCTAGGCAAAATCATGTGCCATCATCTCAAGCATTCTGTGTTATTGAACTTAGTTCCATTCTGGATCTTTCCAACCCACTGAAGACTTTTCACACCCTCAGTTTATCTTAGTCAGAAAAGTCCCTTGGGTAGTTTTCCATTGCTAGGATTTCCAGAGGCCCCTGACTCCAAAGACAGAGAAACGAAGATGAGACACTGACCCCTGTTCCTGCCCAGGGATGACAGTTTAACACAAAGTCCAGGATTGGGAAATGCTTTAGGTCGGTGGTTCTCAACCTTCCTAATGCTTTGACCCTTTAATATAGTTCCTCATGTGTAGGAAGGGGGATGCTTATTCATTCCTGACACTTAGCCCCCAAATAATCACACAGAAACTGTATTAATTAAATCACTGCTTGGCCCATTAACTCTAACTTCTTACTGGCTAACTCTTTCTTTCTTTTTTTTTTTTTTGGCAGAAAATACCAAGTTGGCAGTTTTTGTGGTTTTATTTAAACACAAATAAAACACGCATGCAAGCCATCTTCTCATTCTCTTCGCTGCGCAGCCTGGCGTTGGGACTGGTGACCCTGAAGGCCAGCTATGCTGCTCTTTCTACGATGGCTTCTCGGTTCTTGGAGGAAACATTGTGAGCAATCTCAGCTCAGTAAGATTTGCTGCACATCAGCAGCACTTCCAGCTGCTTGACGTTGTGGACCAGAAACTTCCGGAAGCCACTAGGCAGCATGTGCTTGGTTTTCTTGTTGCTTCCGTAACCAAAGTTAGGCATCAGGATCTGGCCCTTGAATCTTCTCCGCATCCTATTGTCAATACCTCTGGGTTTCCGCCAGTTTTGCTTAATCTTGAAATATCGATCTGACTGGTGCTGGATGAACTTCTTGGTCCTCTTTTTGACGATCTTGGGCTTCACCAAACGTCGGAGGGCAGCCATGATGCCGCAAAGGAGATGGCAGCCACCTCCTGGCTAACTTTATATCTTAATCTATTTCTATTCATCTTAAACCCATTTCTATTCATCTGTGTCTCACCATGAGGTCGTGGCCTACCAGCAAAGTTTCAGCACATCTACCTCCGGCTGTGGATCCATGGCGTCTCTCTCTGCCTCTTATTCCCAGCATTCCATTTAGTTTTCTCTGCCTATCTCTGTTCCCCTATAGCTCTGCTATAGGCCCAAAGTAGTTCCTTTATTAACCAGTGAAAGCAACACATAGACAGAAGGACCTCCCACACCACTCACGTTGTGGTGACCACCAGGCATAAAGCTATTTTCATTGCTGCTTCATAATTGTAATTTTGTTACTGTTATGAATTGTAATATAATTATCTGTGTTTTCCAATGGTATTAGGCAACCACTATGAAAGGGTTGTTCAACCCCCAAAGGGGTTGCAACCCACAGGTTGAAAACCTTAGGTCCATTTGGAAATGGCCACCTTGGTGGTTCTACACAGAGATCTTCCTTTCTATTTGCAACTTAGCCCCAGGATCTGGTTGTAGTTGGCTGCCAGGGACGGTTTCTCCTCCTTTCCCTCCTCTTGTGCCTCTCCTAGGGTCGATGCCACTGCAGAATCACTGCCCATTTCCCTGCCCTTACACTTGTTGGAAGTCCTGCAGAGAAGAGAATGAGATAAGTGAGTTGCCTCGGATACCGGATCTTCTTAGAGAAAGATGTCCTTTCTGCCTCATCCTACTCCTGAGCCTGCTGCAGGTTCCGGCCCTGATGCCCAGGCTTTGGGCTCCATGAGGTAGGGAGGGAAGCGAAGCAGGAGAGCACCCTACAGAGCATTAATTACCTCATCTTCTGAAGCTTCAGAGAATCTGGGTTGGACCATGGCCTTTAGAAGACCATTCTTCTCACCAAGTCCATTCTTCTGTAGGAAACTGACCCATTTCTGAACTGTTTTTGCAAGCCTAACATCTTGCTTTCTCCAAACAAAAGCTTCCTAACCTAACTTCTAGTAATAAAATGGTGCAGGCAGAGGATAGGGGGCAGATTCCAGGCCTGGGTGCGTGACTGTTCCTGTTTATACTGAGATCTTAGGATTCAATTTTCTTATCTTTGAAGTCCAGAATTGAAGTATGGTGACTCTTCCTTCCCTGTTGTCTGCATCAGTTGTGACTTCTGAGTTTGTTCCTCTGGCCTAAATGAGATAGCATCGTTAGACAACACATAGTATGTGTACTGTCACTGCGGGCCTGAGAGAAAGCCCAGTGTTATGTAATGTGCTCATATTACAATAGATAACACAGGTGCTAGCTTCTTTGATTGGCTATTTCACAGAGGAGCTTACACCGAATGTGTTATAGGGAGTGGGGCCTGCTTGGAGGAAGGAGGACACTGGGGCTGTGCCTCAGTGAAGAGGTTGTGCCTTTTTGAAAAATTTCTTCTGGCTTACACCACTTCCTTTTTGTTTTCTAGCTGCTACTAAGTGAGCATCTGTCCACCATGCCCTTCTTCCATGATCTTCTGCCTGGATGCAGGCTCAGAAACCATGAAATTGCCTACCACTGACAGTCCCTGAAACCATGGGCCAAAACAAACCTTTCCACTTTGTAAGTTGCTCCTCTCAGGTATTTGTCACAGCCTTGAAAAGAGTGGCAAGAATGGCTAGGTACTCCCGGTCTTCAACCGCCATTTTCTCTGACATGCCAGTCCTGAGCAATGGAGTGTGGAGAGCATGCTGGCCGTGTTCAGAAGCGCATTCCCCTGAGGAGGCAGCAAGTTGTATTCTAAAGTTAATGATGCACTAACAAATGGCTGAGAGCTGCCTTGCAATACTGAAGGCGCCACCAATGCGTCTGAGAGCTGGAAAAAGGGAACAGGATGCTCCCGGGCAGAGCAGCGCCCGCCACTGTGAAATCAATCACGCAGTCGTGTTTATATTGCAAAATGTAGGAAATAGATTATTTTAATTGCTAATTGTTCTCGAGACCCCTACCAAGATATTTTTAAAAACGTGGCCTAAATGTTCTCCTTGACAGGCACAGTGAAGGAATTACAGTCCATTCAGCCGCTGACACGCTGCTGATTGAAGTACAAAGGGGGAGTAATCAGGGTTGTTGGTTTTTTTCTTGTGGCTTTTAACATTTACAAAGAAAATGATTTCAAGGGGTATACCGTAGAAAGACACACGTTCGTAAACAGTTACCAATCAGCCAAATACTCCCATTACTGGAAATACCCCCTCTCCTCTCCTCTCTTACCAGCCCCTACACCCCACAATCAGCATCGAAATGCAACATGAATTATTCTTTTGTTCATGACTCAGAGGAAAGAGGATGAAGGTTTAGACTGAAGGGCATCAAGCTCCGAGACACCAGGACCACGTCTGGGATAACTTCACAGACACAAACCCTATCACCACAACACAGGCTGGGGAGGAGGTGGGATGCTCCAGATTAAGATGAGAGGAGTGGGGGCCAGGAAGAAGGGAGGCTGCTGGAACCAAACTCCTTGGCCAGGCCACACCCCTGCTGCTCCTTAGAACAGGGCCTGGAGAACTCAGAGTGAGCATCAGTACAGCCAGAAGACTCTCCAGAGTGAAGAGATGGTAATAGACAGGGAGATGAGCCGACAGACCCTCACTCTTTGTAGGGTTCCTTACTCTTGAACTCTTAAAACATGGTCTCTGGGAGGGTTACTAGAGGCAGAGGAGGTGACTGGTAGAGAAATGAGGGTAAAAGAGGGGATAAATGTGACCAAAGTATATTATATGCAAGTATGAAAATGTCAAAATGAAACCGGGTTTGTTTTTTTTCCACACTGCCTATGGCCTACGGAAAGAACACCCTGGGGGCCACTGTCCAGCCTGCAGACCGAGACCCACCACCCTGACCAGAGGAGTGCTTGTTGGGCTGTGCTGTGAGCTCAGTCTTCAAGCCAAAGTGAGTTAAGTGGCGAGAAAGGCAGCTGTGTGTCCTGGGCTCTGCTGTTCCATTTCCTTAAAGTATAAAGATTTTTTTTTAACAGATTTCCTTCAGCTCTGCTATTCTCCCTGAGATGAACTGCTTCTGGTTCACTTTCTTGGCTGAGGGACAGCTTTAGAAATTCCCAGTTAAGCCTCCCTATCACAAGCGTCCTGAACTCCACCGTCCAGGGAATCTGTGTGAAGTCTTCCCAGGGAGGAAGTGTTTGTGCCCTTGTTAGAGTTAACTAACTTGACACAGTCTAGAGTCAGCCCAGAGGAAAGCCATGGCTGAAGGATTATCTAGGCCAGGGCAGCCTGTGGGTATGTCTTTGGTCCCAGAATCCTTCAGCACTTCCTTTAGGAGAGGTATTGGACCTGACCCTTTTACTTTTGTACTACACCACCATTGAGCCAGGGGGCTGAGGCAGGAGGATCAAACATTTAAGGGCAACCTGAGTTACATAATGAGGTCCTGACTCCAAGATAAAAGAAAAACAAGAGGAAAGACACTCTGCACCCCAGCAACATCTCTCTCTCCGTCTCTCTCTCTCTCTCTCTCTCTCTCTCTCTCTCTCTCTCTCTCTCTTTCATACACACACACATACCTTGAGTTTCTCAGTGAATGCTGGTCTACTTAGCTCTTATTTTTTGTTACTTGGGGGTTGACCCCAGGACTTCACAATGCTATGGTTAGCATATTCTCTAGCACTCAGCCATATCCCAACACTTTCTGCAAAAATTTTAATATTTAAAATCATATATTCCAACCATTCCTGCTGAGTTCTATGAAATATATGTGAATTTAAATGTCCTATTACATCATGTTTCAAGTATAAAGTGCTTCCCATAGAATCATGTGGTGAAGCCTAGGTCCCTAGATGGTGACATTTATTTTGTAGGTGGTAGGAACTTTAGGATCTGGGGTGTGGTTGGAGGAAGTAGGACACCAAGAATGTGTCCCTGAGTCTGTATTTCCTGGGGTGCTGTCCTATATTGTTCTCTCTACTTCCTGTGTACCAGGAGGCCATTAGCCCCTACCACACATGTCTGCAGTCACCATGGATTGAAACCTCTGAAGTCATGAGCCAAAATAGCTCCTTCCTGCTCTTAATTCACTTACATCAGGTGTATTGTCATAAGACAAAGCCAAATGAATCACATCTATTCTTATACTATATTACATAAATTTTTTTGATTAAACTATTAGGAGGTCTAACTTTTTTCTCTGAAATCATTCTTTCATGTTTTTATTATACTGTGTTTCTCTAATTCATAGTTCCTGCCATAATTTGAGTATAGAGCTGTGATGTTTGTTCAGTTATGTCATTTATTTATTTATTTATTTATTTTTGGTTTTTCAAGATAAGGTTTCTCTGTGTAGTCCTGGCTGTCTTGGAACTCAATCTATAGACCAGTCTGGTGTTAAAGGCCTGCCTTTGCCTCCCAGTGCTAAGATTGAAGTTAGGTCTTTTAAACACATTTTTTGACCCCTGGTATTTCTGATGTATGATGGACTTATTGACACAACCCACTGTGAGTGGAGGAACGTCACACTGGAAAATGAAATCCTACATTTCCACTCCTGACATTAGTGGCTGAAGCCTTTCCAGATGACTGTGCTCTTGCAGAACAACACAAATCAAAAACATATACCAAGCACTGGGGCAGCAGGAGCAGGTGGTGACAGAGAGTGCATATGTTTTTGGTGATGGGAAGTGCCCATCCGTTCTCACCTGCCCAGACCATAACCACAGAGAATGAAGTTCGTGTGGTGTATAGAGGGGCAATGGGGGGAGGGGCACACACAAGAACATTTGTAACCTGTTTGACACGGACTAGTAGAAAAGTAAGGCCAGGAAACTGTACACGCTGCGAAGAGAAAAGAAATCTGACAAGGAAAAAGGACAGAGTGAAGAGCCTCAAAGTTAACTTTCTTGTTGCCAGCTCTAAGTTACCGAGAGAAAAGCAAAAACCAGAGTCTACATAAGAATATTATCTGCTCACAGAAAGGAAACAACATTCTTTAGAGAAAATCTAAGAATTCAGTCTCCGCAAATTGACCTCCACAACACCTAGCAAACCCAAATTATCTGAGCGACTGGAGAGGGGACTGAGTGGGGAAAGACACTTTCCATACAGGTCAAGGCATTGCCATATGGGTAAAGGCTTTGTCATACGGGTAAAGACATTGCCATATGGGTAAAGACATTGCCATACAGGCAAAGACATTGCCATACTCCAGTGGTTCTCAACCTTCCTAATACTGTGACCCTTTAATACAGTTCCTCATGTTGTGGTTACCCCCAACCATAAAATTATTTTTGTGCTACTTCGTAACTGCAGTCTTGCTACTGTTATGAATCGTATTGTAAACATATTTGAAGTTAGGGGTTTGTCAAAGAGGTCACGACCTACAAGGTTGAGAACTGCTGACACACTCTGACAGCTCGAGTTTGGTGCTCAGAACCTATGTAAACATGGAAGCCGAGAACTAACTCTACAAAGTCACATGACAGGTAAAGGGAAAAGACCAACATGAAACAGCAGTGAGGAGGCGTAGTTGACAGGACAGAAAATCCTGTTCATCCCCAGATGAATCCGGGATTGGACCTAACGGGTGAGGATTTTGAGTTGGCTTTCTAACTCTCTCAATGAAATAACACAAAACCACTCTCTCAATAATTCAGAATAGCAGTAGCGCTCTGAGCAGGGAGCCTCAACAAAGAGAAACAGTGTAGAAAACAGAAACATGAATTGAAGACTAAGAAAATACAGCATCCAAAATAAAACTTACTTAGTACTCCCTAAAACAAATGGCTATGACAGAAGAAAGAATACGAGAATTTGAGGGTAAATTAAGGAAAATACCTGAAGGTGAAGAACAGAGTTGGGGGGAGAGGGGCTGAGAAAAGTGAAGAGAGCAGCGGACGGCTGGGGAGCTGCTGGACCACAGCAGCAGGGTGAAGCCGTGCACGTTTGGAACCCCAGTAAAAGATGTGGTGCTGAAGAGACGTGAAGAAACAAGGAAAGCTCCGGCACAGGCAAAAGACAAAGAATTGCAGATACAAGGCAGAAAAAACAATAATAACAAAAAGGCAGCCACACCAAGGCACGCTTACCAAAAGTTGCTATCATCCATTCCAAATGCCCCCAACGCAATTGCCAATAAGCTTATATTAGGGGGTGATCCTTTAATATGTGACTAACTATGAAGCAAAGTCCTCAGGGAAGAGACTGTAGCCCTCATGAAAGGATTCAAGGATGCAAGTCAGCCCCCTCCAGTCTCTTCCAAGTCACTATCCCGATTCCCCACTCTGCCCTCTGCCTTCTACCTTGTGAGGATGCCACAGCAGGACACAGGTACCATCTTGGAGTCCAGGACAGGCAGCACCTAGACTCAGAACTTGCTGGTACCTTCATCTTGGATTTCTCAGCTTCTACAAGAACAGTAAGAAAACAAATCCCCGTTCTTTTAAATTACTCAGCCAGTGGTATTTTGTTACAGCAGAACACACAGTTTAAGAAAACAACAACCCAGTGACAGTGATCAAATCCTGAAAACAGCAAGAAGAAAATACCATATTTCATACAACTTCACAGTTAAACTTTATTTGAAATCCAAGAGCTTAGCAAGTGAAAAAGGAGGGGATAAGTGGAAAGGTAGAAAAAAAAGGAGAAGTAATGCATTTTACAAAGCACAGAAACTCAGGAAACACAGATAAAAGAAAAACAAAATTCTTCAGGCAACTGAAAACCAATGCCACCGGAAAATATGGCCCTAGGCTGCTGGGGGCGTGGTGCTGTGGGAGAAGAGCAGTTGCCGCACAGCGCGCGACCTGAGCTCAGATCTCAACAACCCTTTTAAAAGCTGTGTATGGCTTTTTACAGGTGTGTACCAGGGGCCATGGGGTGTGGGGGGGGGGAGAAACAGGAGGGCCCTGGGGCTAGCTCCAGCTTCAGTGAGAGACTGTTGGAGAGGAGTCCCGTGGCTGACAGAGCAATACAGCAGATGTCCTTCTGGTGTGTGCTTACACATACGGGCATATGCATTCCACACATCCATACCCCACATCCTTCTGGTGTGTGCATACACATACGAGCATATGTATTCCACACATCCATACCCCACATCCTTCTGGTGTGTGCATACACATACGAGCATATGTATTCCACACATCCATACCCCACATCCCTCTGGTGTGTGCATACACATACGAGCATATGTATTCCACACATCCATACCCCACATCCTTCTGGTGTGTGCATACACATACGAGCATATGTATTCCACACATCCATACCCCACATCCTTCTGGTGTGTGCATACACATACGAGCATATGCATTCCACACATCCATACCCCACATCCCTCTGGTGTGTGCATACACATGTGAGCATATGTATCCCACACATGCATACCCCACATTCCTCTGGTGTGTGCATACACATACGAGCATATGTATTCCACACATCCATACCCCACATCCCTCTGGTGTGTGCATACACATACGAGCATATGTATTCCACACATCCATACCCCACATCCCTCTGGCGTGTGCATACACATGTGAGCATATGTATCCCACACATCCATACCCCATATCCCTCTGGCGTGTGCATACACATGTGAGCATATGTATCCCACACATCCATACCCCATATCCCTCTGGTGTGTGCATACACATGTGAGCAAATGTGTCACACACATCCATACCTCACACACACACATAAGAAAAGTAAAAATCATGCAGTTTAAAGAAAAGAGCAACAAACAGGACAAATATGCAGGTATATATAAATAATGCTACACATTAAAAATAATTATAGAGTGTCTTGTGATGTGGTGGTTTGAATGCAAATGAACCCATAGGCTCATAGGGAGTGGGACTATTTGAAAGGATTAGGACTCAAAACCTTGTTGGAGTAGGTGTGACCTTGTTAGAGGAAGTGTGTCTCTGAGGTAGGCTTTCTTTGGGGGTTTCAAATGCTCAGCCAGGCCCAGTATCTTCCTCTTCCTGCTGCCTATGGATCCAGTTGCAAATTCTCAGCTACTTCTCTCTTCCTACTGCCTTCAGATTCTGATATAGAACTCTCAGCACCATGTCTGCCTGTGTGCCGCCACGCTCCCTGACATGAGGACAATGTTCTAAACCTCTAAAACTATATGCTTTCTAAAAATTGCCAAGGTTACGATGTCTCTTCCCAACAGTAGAACACTGACTAAGACATATGATAAATTAGGGTGAACAAGATGGCCCAAGAGGCAGTCATTTGCTGCCAAGCCTAATGACCCAATTTTTATCCCCTGGAACCACGTGGCAGGAGAGAGCCAGCTCCAACAAGCTGTCCTCTGACCTCCATGTATGCAGCAAGGCATGAGCTTCCACACCCTTACCAAATACTAAATAACCGTAATAAAAAATGTATTGTTGCTAAAATCCCTTTACAGAGGGAGACATAAACATCTCCTCCTCCTCAGGTCTCAATAACAAACTGAGGCATAGTTCCTCCAGAATTCACTCTGGGGAACCAATGAGTTTTTAGGGCCTCCTAACAGAGTACAAGTGAGGGGTTACTTACAGGAGTGTGGGTATTTCTCCCCCAAAAGCCTTCACTGGAAGTTTTTATTCAGCAGTGTAGATGGAGCACCCCCTCCCCTCTGTGGACTCTCGCCCATCCCTGGGTCACATGCAGTTAGGGCTTACAACAGGTGAGAGAGAGAAATACTCAAGAGACTCTCCTGACCCTCCTCTGTGAGGGAGGGGAGGGTCAAGAGGCCAGCTGAGATGGTCTGTTCCAAGTGGGCACAACTGGATGCTCCAAGATGGTCGTTGTTTGGTTCTGAGGTTAGTCCTTCACAACATGGATGTAAAATTCAGTTACTTGGCCTTGGTAATACAAAGCAATGACTTTGGTGTTCTGGGTTTGTGTTGGGAATAGTATGTTAAGGTATGTTACTTTTGTTTATGTTGCATTTGTTTAACTCTGTGAAGGTGTGTTACTTTGCCTGTCTAGAATTCCTGATTGTCTAATAAAGATCTGAATAGCCAATACCAAGGCAGAAGAAAGGATAGGCAGGGCTGGCAGGCAGAGAGAATATATAGAAGGAAAATCTGGGAGGTTCTAAATAGTAGCTAGAGAAGGAGGAGGACACCAGGGGCCAGCCATCCAGTTACACAGCCATCCATGGCACGAAAACAGATTTACAGAAGTAAGAAAGGGGAAAGACCAAAGGCAAAAGGTAGACGAGATAACCTAAGAATAGCTGGTAAGAAACAAGTCAAGCTAAGGCCAGATATTTATAACTAAGAATAAGCCTCTGTATGATTCATTTGGGAGCTGGGTGTTAGGCTCCCCAAAAGAGCCAAAAAAAAAGAGCAAAAACCATCATATACTACAGGTTAGCATTCTTTCAGAATCTGCGATCTAAGTTAACCTTCTTCTAAAAGCCAAAAGAAGACATGATTCATGTAAGTTAGATAATAAATGAAATGTCAAATAATGTATAGCAAATTGGAAGAAGGAAATTGGGTGACTTAAGTTTTCAATAACACAAAAAAAATTATTTAAATACTTTTTACTAACAAATAATTCAAGATTCCCAATGTGTAAACCATCTGTGTGGTATTTATTGTTCTGGTGTAAACAATTGATGGACTCTTTTTTTAAATTTTGATCCAGAGTCATGTATATAAAAGAGCAAATTAACAGACTGAGACAAAAAGTGAACACAAATCTCAATGTTTTATTTGAATATTTTGATGTTTAGTGTTGTAGCAAAGGGTTGAGGGAGAGCATTGTTCGTAATCTCTGAAGGTGAATTAGCTCACACGATTCCACTTGTGAATTGTAAGATTGGAAGTCAAATGTTTGAGTAGCAAAATTTTTGACAAGATCTCTATGTGTTTCCTCCCATGCTCAGCCCCTCCCATCCTCCTTTTCAGTCCTGGGATCCCATCCCTTCCATTTCCCTTTTCTCCCCTTTGGACCCTCACCTGTGAACGCCCATGAGGGAATTAACTGTGACGGCCAATTCAGGTTCTCTTCAGGTGCTTTTGGGACCCTTGTCAGCCCATGAACCTGTTCCAATCCTTCAAGGGTCCTACCCAAAGCCTGGGAAGACAGTTGAAGAATGGACTGCCTTTCTGTTATTCTAAAATTCTGCAGCCCAAGAGGAAGTTAGGGTTGAGTTGTTTTCAGGTGACTAAAGAGTTGTGGCTCCCGTGCAGCCAGTAACAACCTTAGCCTAAATTTATAGAGAATGAAACAAGACAGCCATCTGAATTACAGAACCATGGCTCTACAGGGTGGAGGGCAAAGCACAGGCCTCCTGGAGATGATCAGTGCTCGCTTGGTTTGAACTTCAAGGCCACACTGTTGATGCAAAACCTTTGGCCGGTGGGCTCAGGTCCATCAGGAAACACATGGCCGAGGTGAGCTTCACACTGCAGGGGAAAGATTCCTTTGTCAGTCCCCAGGAAAACAGCTCCACAGGGCTCCCTCTACCCCAGAGCCTGGGAGCTGAGATGCATCATTTTTGTATTGGCATTTGGTTCAAAGATGGAAAGAATGGATACACAGAGCCCTGTGGCGGTAAGCAGTCCTACTTTCCCAGCGAGCATGGGGGCAAAGGGTTAAGCTTAGGCCTTGACTTGCTCACCCCTCAGATGGGGGTCATAACCATACCTACACAATAGAGCCATTCTGAGGACAAACTGGCACAGGTTGAGTTAGGATTAGTACAACGTAGGTGAGCACTCAACAATCACTTTTCTTTCCTGCAGACAAAACTTGGCCCTTGTCATCTGTCAGACTCTGGCATCTTATAAAACTCATGCATCAAAAACATGAGCACCAAAGAACACGAAAACGAATCTCCTTGGGCTGGCAAGATGTCTCAGCAGATAAAGTGAGTCTCTGTGGGCTGGTAGGATAGCTCATTAGATAAAACAAGTCCATGTGGGCTGGTGAGATGGCTCAGCAGATAAAATGAGTCTCCTTGGGCTGGTGAGATCGCTCAGCAGATAAGAGCATATGAGGCGCAGACCTGACCACCTGACTTCATCCACAGAACCCACAGGGGAAGGAGAAAATTGACACCTAGAAGTTATCCTATGACCGCCTCACATGTGCCATGGTCCTTGTGCATACACACATGCAGCCAGACACACACACACACACACACAAGTGTGCACATGTGTGTGCAAACACAAATATTAATGATGATGATGATGATAACAACAATAATAAAACACAAAGCCAAGTTTTCTGTCTAGACCTAACCATCTTGTCCTCTGACTCCAAGGAGTAAGGGGCTAATGAATCAGCCTGTTGGTGGCAAGTAGGAAGGAGGTGGAGAGATGTCACCTTATCTTCATTGCCTGGTGGAATGGAAGAGAGGGATCACCACAGGTGTGGGTACATTCTGGGGCATTTTGATGACAAAGTCCACCGTGGAAGAACAAGACAGGCACCAAAGAAGGACAGTTCGTTTCTTTTCAAAGAAAGCAAAACACATTACCTTCTTGCAGATCACCTCCATGCGAGTACGTCCTGAGGAAGTGTCCAGGCGTCTCAGGATCCCTGAGTTACTTTCATCTGAGCCTGTTGTGCCATGAGCCTCAAAAAATGAAGGCCAGCCAGTGCCGGAGCAGTACTTCGTCTTGGAACTGTGGGAGACAGTGCAGACCCACAGAGATTAGAGGACGATGCACACACAGTGGTTAGTGTACGGTGCACACACAGAGGTTAGAGGACGGTGCACACACAGCAGTTAGAGGACAGTGCACACACAGCAGTTAGAGGACAGTGCACACACAGCGGTTAGAGGACGGTGCACACACAGCAGTTAGAGGACGGTGCACACACAGCAGTTAGAGGACAGTGCACACACAGAGGTTAGAGGACGGTGCACACACAGCAGTTAGAGGACAGTGCACACACAGCAGTTAGAGGACGGTGCACACACAGCAGTTAGAGGACAGTGCACACACAGCAGTTAGAGGACAGTGCACACACAGCAGTTAGAGGACAGTGCACACACAGCAGTTAGAGGACAGTGCACACACAGCAGTTAGAGGACAGTGCACACACAGCAGTTAGAGGACAGTGCACACACAGCAGTTAGAGGACAGTGCACACACAGCAGTTAGAGGACGGTGCACACACAGAGGTTAGAGGACGGTGCACACACAGTAGTTAGAGGACAGTGCACACACAGTAGTTAGAGGACAGTGCACACACAGCAGTTAGAGGACAGTGCACACACAGCAGTTAGAGGACGGTGCACACACAGAGGTTAGAGGACAGTGCACACACAGCAGTTAGAGGATGGTGCACACACAGCAGTTAGAGGACGGTGCACACACAGTGGTCAGAGGACGGTGCACACACAGAGGTTAGAGGACAGTGCACACACAGCAGTTAGAGGACGGTGCACACACAGAGGTTAGAGGACAGTGCACACACAGCAGTTAGAGGATGGTGCACACACAGCAGTTAGAGGACAGTGCACACACAGTGGTCAGAGGACAGTGCACACACAGAGGTTAGAGGACAGTGCACACACAGCAGTTAGAGGATGGTGCACACACAGCAGTTAGAGGACGGTGCACACACAGAGGTTAGAGGACAGTGCACACACAGCAGTTAGAGGACGGTGCACACACAGAGGTTAGAGGACAGTGCACACACAGCAGTTAGAGGATGGTGCACACACAGCAGTTAGAGGACAGTGCACACACAGTGGTCAGAGGACAGTGCACACACAGAGGTTAGAGGACAGTGCACACACAGCAGTTAGAGGATGGTGCACACACAGCAGTTAGAGGACGGTGCACACACAGCAGTTAGAGGATGGTGCACACACAGCAGTTAGAGGATGGTGCACACACAGCAGTTAGAGGACAGTGCACACACAGCAGTTAGAGGACAGTGCACACACAGCAGTTAGAGGACAGTGCACACACAGGGGTTAGAGGACAGTGCACACACAGCAGTTAGAGGACAGTGCCCACAGTGGTTAGAGGACAGCGCACACACAGTGGTCAGAGGACAGTGCACACACATGGTTAGAGGATGGTGCACCCACAGCAGTTAGACACATGACTGCTGGCATATCAGGAGCTTCTTAGCCCCCATCTCTTTGATCTGAGCAGAACAGGACTCCCACTTCCCTCTGCCAGATCCTAAGCTGGGCTTCATGAATAGTCAGTTCTAGAGAATTGTTCCTGCTGCCCCTTTGCTGTCAAAGACATTGTCTGACTATAGTGAAAGGATGTCTTGTTTTTTGGATGCTAAGGCAAACAAGAAAGTACAAGATACGTATTTAATTGATTAGCAGGTTACATGGCTCACTTCACATAAACTGAAGCCCCTTTGTATCATGTACTCCGAGACAGTTCTTTCTTTCTTTCTTTCTTTCTTTCTTTCTTTCTTTCTTTCTTTCTTTCTTCATTTCTTTCTTTCTTCATTTCTTTCTTTTTTATGCATCTGTTTTTTTGGGGTTTGTTCTCCTATTTCTCCCTCATTTATTTCCCCCCTCATTTCTGGATATTTCATAGCCAGTCGCACCACCCCCAAGCAGCAGCAGAAGCAGTAGGTAATCAATGATAATCCTAAACGTAACTGTAGAAGCATTCCCATTCATTTTTCAACAGGGTTACATGAAGTTTTAAACAATATTACTATGTTACTTGGGACATGCAGGACATCAGGGTGCATAAAAACAAACTAGTATCAGGCTCCCAAGTGCTCCTAATTTAAAGAAGATTTATGATCATGAAATACATAATCTTGATATAGTTTTTCTTTAGACAAGGTCTCACTGTATAACCAATCTGGCAGCTCGAACTCTAGATCCTCCTGCCTCCCCCTCCTGGGCACTTGGACTGCAGACATGCTCCAACACTCCTGGCAACAGACCTTCCAGAAGCAGTGTACGGGGGCAGGGAGGAGCAGGGAGGTAGAGAAGGCAGGGGCAGAACAGTGCCACCAGGGTCTAAAGTTAAAAGATGATTATAGGCCTATAGGGGAGTGCTGACATGCTGGAAAACATCACTGGCTTGGCAACCCTCCACTCAAGTTCTCAGATGAGTGGAATAGGTGCTACTCACTGCAACAGGCAGAGCCTCGAGAGGGACAATGGGAGCCCTGCCAGGCATGGCTAGTGACTAGGCTCTGGAAAGGGAGCTTAGGGGGTAATCTGGCCTGGTGTACCTTTAGAATCTGGCAGTGTCTACCTAGGGACCTATGGCTATGATTTGGAAGGCCAGCATGAGAAGGTGAAGACACCAACCAAGTAAAGGCATTGTCTGAGTGGCCCAGTGGGAGACTGGTAGCAGTGGAATCCTGGCTAATCTATTTAACCTTGCCAGGCCTCAGTTCCTCCCATGAAAAGAGACCACGAGAGCTGCAGAGAACTCTGAGAACTCCGCCGAAGCGAAGGTGCACGCAGCAAACTGTCTGCCAGGTGGTGCCTTTGTGCTGACACACTTCCGGTTCCTAGGGAACATGAGCTCAGCGCTAGCCCTTAACAGAGGTATGACTCCTGGGGTTTGAACACGGCTTCAATTTAAGTTGAAAGTTCCCTGCCATGCGGCCATGTCAAGAGTGGGAATACTGAGGTTCTCACAGGCCTGGGTCAGTGAACAAGAGAGCCAGTTGGTAATAAAAGGCCACTTTTGTGTTTCATTTCCATGTGCTGGCCCGCCCTTTGGCCTTCCGTTTTGAAGTAGCAGGAAGCCCTCACCAGAACCCAAAAGGACGTGGCCCCATCCTCTCAGACTTCTCAGCCTCCTGAGGCCTGGCCCCAAATAAACTTCTCAATAAAGCAACCAATACCAGGTGTTCTGTCCCCGCAAGACAAAGGAAACTGACATAAGGCTGTTGAGCAAGTTCTTGAAAGACTTGAATCATCTGTTTTCTCGTCTATTACATGGATGCACATGGCTCATTGCTGGTGACAGCTTGCGTTGTACTGAACCCAGTGCTTAGGACAAGCCTCCAAGAAGCTAGAGTTGGTTGGCAGTTAAAACACACGCTTCTTTCTCAGAGAGGCTCATAACCAGCAGGAATTCCAGGGGGCTGGACACACCCTTCTGGTTTCTATGAGTACTGTATTCATGTGTGTACACAAATACATTCACTGGCAATTTAAAATACATAAGAATAAAAATATTTCCTAAAAAGGTGAGAGTTTAGAAATTATGACTTCTGTCCCATACCCACGGGCGCTGCATATGTGAAGTCTTCAGGCAAGATCAGCACTGCTGAGCCGCCCAGCAGCAGAGAAGATGCTGTGGATGGACGGGTCGAGAAGCTTGTTTTGAGCACATCATGTTAGCCTCCTGGGGTGGTGTTAACATATTACAACAAAGTAGGGGAGAGGCGCTCATGGTTCTGAAGGCTGAAAGTCCAAAATCAAGATCTCAGCAGGCCCATGTCCCCTAGAAGACCCCGGGATGTCTCTCTGCTCCTCCCCTTAGCATTCAGAAGTGGCTGGCAAAGCTCTGCATTGCTCCAGTCTTTGTGTCCTTTTCATGCGGTAATCTCCTCCTTGATCCTGTTTCCCCTCCTATTAGGGCACCAGCCATACTGGATTAAAGGAACATCCAACTTCAGTGTGACCTGATTGCAGCAGCCGTTTTTCCACCTAAGATCATGTTCACAGTCTCCAGAGATGAAGGCTTCAACATGCCTTACCTCAACTAGAGACATAGTTCTCTAGTTGGTCTTCAACATGCCTTCCTCAGAGACACAGTGCTCTAGTTGGTCTTTCTGTGGCTGTGATAAAATCCTCTGACCAGAAGGAGCATAGGAAGTAAGAAGGTTTATTTCAGTTTACACCTCCCAGGTCACAATCCATCACTGAAGGAAGTCAGGGCGAGAAGCGTGGAGGAAGAAATGTCGCTAACTGCACATTCTCTCTGAGCTCAGACCCGAGTTCTTACATGACCCAGGACCACCTGTCCAATGCTGGTACTGTACCAGATCGATCATCAATCAAGAAAATTTCCACAAGTATTAGGTCTTAAGACCAGTCTGGCCTAGGCAAATAAAATTTCTTTCCAGGTGGCTCTTGGTTGTGCTGAATCAACAACTAAAAACTAGCTAGGACACACAGCTCAACCCATGATGTATGTTCATAAAATTAACTGGCCAAAGGCCTTAAACTGTCTATCATCTTTATCTCTGTCACTAAATAAAATGTTTGGGCCAATAAAAAGTACTTAAGCTCTGAACTGTGTGCTGACAAAGTCAGAGGAACTTAGAGGAGGAAAAAAAAGTCAAATGCAGTGTGTGTTCTCAAGAAGGCTTCACGGAGAAACCCAGGCCCCATGGAACTTAAGTCAGTACACAGAGAGGCAAGTGCATCACCCCAAGAACATCCAGCATGACCCCCAACCTGCAAAGAAGCCGCTGAAGAGTCCAGGGTTCCTTGATTTACCTTCTAATTTCTCTAAGATTCAATTTTTGTTGACAAATTTTTCACTTAATTCTGACTCTACACAAACATTTGCAGCAATGGCTTTTGTGTACCCCTGTTTCCTACAAAGGAATCTTGAGACTAGAAATAAAGAGCTAATATGAGAGAGAAAACAAGAATATACTCCTAACACTATCCTCTTGAATGCTAAGAATGCTCAAGGGCTGGAGAGATGGCTCAATGAGTAAGAGGCCTGGCTGCTCTTCCGGAGGACCTTGGTTCAATTCCTAGCAGCTCACAACCATCTGCAAATCCAGGCTTGGGGGATCTGATGCCCCCTTCTGGTCTTAATGGGAATTGGATGTACATGGTGCACAGTGATACATGCCCACAAAACATCCATACATATAAAAGTAGTAAGTAAATACTGTTCAAAATATATTTTTATAAAAGAATGCTCAATAATACAGTCTTCATTTATATATTTTTATTGATTAGAACGTGTTCTCATCACATTAGAATTCACTAATTAGAGCATATTCCTCATCATAAAACACACTGAGCATCAATACCTGACAAGGGTTTATCTCTAGAATACATCATTGTTAGTATGTCTGGAGGGCTGAGAAGGTGTTCCACCTTGTTCTGCTGTGTTTCCATCTATTAGCTCATAACTTAGTTAATCCTCCCAACAACTCTATGACCTGGATACACTGTATTATCATTTTACAGGTAAATGAGAAAACCAAGGTAGAGAGACGTTAAGAAACTTACCCAAAGTTACCCAACAATGAAACTGATACAGATACCGGGACAGCCTTTATCACGCTCCTATAAATGGATGCTCTTTAAGAAGAGTGTATTCTAAAATGGAGATGATTATTATGATTTGTTTGATTTTGGTGTTAAGTGCCCCCCTAAAGCCCAGGTTTTAAAGGCAAGTTTGGAACTGTCAAGAGATGGAGCCTCATGCAAGTCCTTTAGGTCACTAGGGTGTCCCTGAAGAGGACTGTGGAGTCAGGCTCTTCTTCCTTGCCTTTGTTCCTGGCCACGCAGTTGGGGTTTTGCTTTACTATACACTATCACCATAAAAACGAGACTTCCAAGACACTGAGCCAAAATATTTATAAGCTGATTAGCTCCTGTGCTTATTACAGTAACAGGAAGCTAGATAGATATGTTGTTATAGTAACGGGAAGCTAGATGGATATGTTGTTATAGTAACAGGAAACTAGATGGATATGTCGTTATAGTAACGGGAAGCTAGAAGGATGTGTTTTTATAGTAACGGGAAGCTAGATGGATATATTCTTATTATAGTAACAGGAAGCAAGATAATATGCTCTTATTTTCTTTATTCTTAGCTTTAGCATCAACAGTAAAATAGAACAAAACCTCAAAAGTTCTTTTAAATGAAATGGAAGGGGGACTTTGCATTTAAAACTAAAATGATTGAAAAGAAACAATGGAGGTTCATGAGCTAACTACTGCTTCAGTGAACTGGCTACTGGGTGAATGGACTTCCAGAATATTGATTGGATTTCTTCTGGATCTGGACTGTTTCACCGTGACTCAGGGTTGGCCACATAACTTCCTTAACTTTAATTAGCATTGGGCAAACACTGCAGCTACCGGTTACATGGGATCCCCTTAAGCTTAAATTTGCTAAAATTCCTAACAAGTTCAGCTTCTCAGTCACACTGGATACTCTGGATGCCCAGCAACTACATGGAACTGCAGCTTCTACAGAGATCTGTGCAGAGTGTGTCCTTTACCACAGCAAGCCCTGCTACGCTCTCTCTCTCTCTCTCTCTCTCTCTCTCTCTCTCTCTCTCTCTCTCTCTGCTCCCCTATTTTTCGATGCTGTGACTGAGACTGGGTGGGGAGGGGAGAGGAGCCACTGGATACTGGGAAGGCCTCCTCTGGACACCAACAGAGCCAACAGAACCTTGGAGATGAAGCATTCTTACAAGGATGACTTCTCATCCTCCAAACTGAGAAACAGGACATCTATCCAGGAGCTAAATAGTAAGAATGTACGCTTACACTTTTCCAAGGTCCCCAGCTGAAGAAAGTAAGCTAGCTGACTTAACTGTTGACTTTTCCTTTTGACAGAAATGATGGTGAAGGAATAACTATTTTTTCTGAAACCTGAGTCTCAGGTTTTACTGCTGCAATTCTGTGAACCACATATTTGGCTCCTTCTGTCATTTTCTAGCATATACAACTCCTAAAATTCTTATAATCCTCAAAGAGTATCTTTTTGTAGCTTAGCTAATGGATGTAGGACAGGGACTCGTCACCAAGGCATGATTAGTGTTGGGTCTTTCAGCCCCACTCCCAACATGCAGGGAAGGGAGCTGATCACTTGTGCCCATGATTTTGGAATAAAGCCTCCAAAAGGAGAGGGTCTGGTGAGTTTCTGGGTATCTTAACTCATGGAAGTTTCTAGAGAATTTTCCTAGAGAAGGCATGGAACTCAGTACCCTCCCCTCACACCCCTGCTACTTATCTCTTCAATTGTATCTTTCTTTCATAACAGTGATCCCCGCCAATAAAGAGTTCCGGGTACTACTCAAGAGAAACAGGGAACACAGGAGAGTGTGGGCAGTCAGACAGAGCTGGTTGGTCAGGAGCGCAGGTCACAACCAGAAGAGTATGTTGGGCATCAGAAGTAGAGTACAGAATGCCGGGACTGAGCTGTTCCGCCAGGCTCTAACCCTGTCTCCATGAAGACAAGGTCAGATCTGAACTAAATTGGAGGATGCCCCTGGCCTGCATCTTCTGGGGAATTGACTGCTTGTATGTGGACAAAGGCTTGGTTTTTTTATATCAGGGCTGCAAAGATGGCTCAGTGGTTAATGGTGCATGAAGTTCTTGTAGAGGACAGGTTTGGTTAGCAGCACCCATGTCAGACAGCCCACAATAGCCTGTAACTCCAGATGCAGAGGAACATCTCTGGTTTCTGGGGGCACCTATGTATACATGTGCATGTGCACACACACACATGCACACACACACAATTTACAATAAAATAAATTTTAAAGAACACATCTTGGGTCAGAGAAGCCTGTTCCCTGCTGTGATATGACAGGGAGTCACGTGATCTTCCAACACTACTGTGCAAGAACTAACTTCACCCTGGTCTTTCCTGGCGCTCCTGGGCTGCTGGCTGGTAGTAGGCTCTTCCAGGTAATTCCTCACCAGCATCGTATGTCGGGGCCATGGCCTGGCCTCCTAAGCATGAAGGAAAATCGATCCTAGTCACACCTGCCCTTGCAGGAAGGGTCTGGCTTCCTAATGCAGCTCGCGTTAGCAGGCGGCTGGCCAAGAAGCCAGGCTGCTGAAAGCCCGAAGGACAGAAGGGGGTTCTGCCTAATGGAAGATTCACAGCGCTGGCTTGATTTATATTTTATTCTAAACCAATTTAAGGCTGATGCAAAAGAAAGGAAAACATCTTTGAAGTTCTGAAAAACAAGACTTCAAAGATGTTTCCTTTCTTCTTTCCTGAATCTACTTTTTTAAAGACTATTTCCTGCATATCTAAACAAAAAAAGCCTTTGTTGAAAGATTTTAGATGCTGATTGACTTAAAAGAGGCTTTGAAATCAAGGGACAATTAAATTTACTTTTAGCTACATAGAGGAGGGCACGGTATTCACTTCTGTCAAGCACTGTGGGGAATCAAGCCTCATAAAAGTCTGCGCTTGCTAAATTAAATTATAAACCCATTTTCCCTGGGAGAGGTATAGTTTTAATCATATGGCCAAGCAAATACTATTAGGGTTTAGATTTCTTTACATACTTTCCCCTCTAAAAAATCCTAATGGCTTTATTATGAAGTCCCCATCAGAACTTTGTGTTCTCTCAGAGATCCACAAAGGAAGAACGTAAGTGGCAAGTCCTGTCAGCTGCATGAAATATCAGGAAAAAATCAAGACAGACAGATATCCTCTGCGGACAGCTCTCCTCGCAACAGTAATAACAGAGGACAAAGGCAATCGATGGCCCCGAGGGCTGGCAGTATACAGGAGGCCCTGGGTTCAGTCTTCAGCATCAAAAATAAAAGGAAGACACTCTAAGAGTATTTAATTATCTAAGCTGTCTTTGCATTCCTCATCTTACCTGAAGAGTGGGCTATCACAGCACACACAATGGTACATCCCTGTTTCCTTGTTGTTCAAGTATATCCCACTGAAAGGCTGAAAGTCAAAAGGGAAGAACATCATCACACTTTGTGGGGTGATAAAGCAGACAATCCCAAGAGAGAGGCCGAGGGTGTGGCTGGCCCAGGACTACAGTGTTTGCCTAGCATTTGAAAGATCTCAAATTCAATCCCCACCATTACAAAAGAAGAAAATGAATCAAAAACAAATAATAAAGTCCAATCAAGGAATTATACTAATTTGACAGAGTCTAAGTATCAGCAGAGAAAAACTGCAGTCAACCAAGGAAGCAGCCTGCAAGCTTCTTTATAGCCTGGCCTTTATCTTGCCAAATATTCAAATTGTGACATTAATAATGCTTTGTATTTATGTACCACCTTTCATCCAAGAACATCAAAGTCCTTGAAAAAGCATGAACACCAGTCCCATCCTCTGCCATCCTGGAAGATTTCACTCTCATTTCAAAAGAGCT
This sequence comes from Myodes glareolus, assembly GCF_982192425.1. Taxonomy (NCBI): domain Eukaryota; kingdom Metazoa; phylum Chordata; class Mammalia; order Rodentia; family Cricetidae; genus Myodes; species Myodes glareolus. The sequence continues at coordinate 8,313,899 of NC_142039.1, forward strand.
AAAGCAACAGGAGTCTAAACACTTGTCTAAGACCCTTTGAGCTCTCTAATTAAAGATGGACTATAAAGGGTTGGGAGCACAGCTCAGTGGTAGAGTACTTCCTTTGTGTGCAGAGACCCTGAGATTGATCCCCGATAGAGGGGTGGGGAGAAAGGGTGAAGGGGCAGAGAGGGTGAGAGAAAACACAAATGCATCAAAAGCCTTGTCAGTGAACTTGGGGTTGTTCCTTTAACACACATTGTGCAGTGTCAACACTGCGTAGAGTCGATCAGGGTTAAATGATGAGCCAGGGCCCCAGCACTCGGTCACTACGTAGAGGAAGCACCACATCCACAGGCGTTTAAAGAAGGCTCTCAACTGCTGAGAGGGGCGTGAGGGGAAATAACGCAGTGAATGAGTGCAGTCTATAGCTGATGCCCTCTTCTGGCCTCCTTGGGCACCTGCACATACATGGACATATAAAGTCATGCACGTGTGCACGCACACACATGTGCGCACACACACAAATAAAATAAATAATCTTTGCAAATTTTGTCAAACTCCCTTATCATCCCCTCAAAAGCCATGTCGTGGAGGCACACATTACCCAATCATACAGACAGCAAACAGGACTCATAGCATGGAATGCTGGCCGAGGGGCAGCACTGGCAGGGAATCAGCTCTTCTATCTTTCTAGACTTTATCAGCTCAGAAAAACTCCCTATCGTGCTAACTGCATATTTAAAAAAGCTTCCTAGGGGATGGGCAAATCCAGTTGCTGAGCCTACAAGGTGGGCACACTTGGATGCTCTCTCTGTCTCTCTCTGTCTCTCTGTCTCTCTCTGTCTCTCTGTCTCTCTGTCTCTCTCTCTCTCTCTCAGTCTTAAAGTCTGACTTGGTTGCACATATCTGCAATCAAAACATTGGTGATGCTGAGGCAGGAGGACCACAAGTTCAAGACAAGTTTGAGCTACATAGCCAGATCCTGTCTAAAAAACAAGGAAGGAGGGGAAGAAGGAGGGAGACAGAGAGGGAGGAAGGAAAGGAGGGAGGGAGAGAGGGAAGAAGGAAGGAAGGAAGGAAGGAAGGAAGGAAGGAAGGAAGGAAGGAAGGAAGGAAGGATGGAAAGTAAAAGTACATTTAGCCACAAGAGTCTGAATGAACCTAGTGAGCTGTTCATTCACAGTGACTCCCAACTTGAGCACAGTGAACACCCCTGATCTACAAAGCCCTGCCCACAGAATCCAAGCAGCTTATAAAATTAAAAATATAATTTCACTAAGAGTCAGAAGGTTGCTATAACGATAAGTAAAGTAAACAATTCAAATGAGCAGAATTATGACTTAATCCATGTCCTACCATGATGTCTGTCTGCTGCACGCTCCCTGACTCCTACGTCTCCTCATCAACCATGTGCTGTAGTCCAAGCCCTTTCACATGCCAGGAATAAGACAACTTCTATTTTGTCCTAGTATTTACTGACAATATAGAATACAATCAGTGCTGGTCTGGATGCTAATGTTGCAGATGGGAAAAATTAATTTAAAAGTTAATTACCTTCCCCAAATGGAAACCAAAGTTTCTTGTACTGCCCAGATGACAAAAACCAGTAAGAAGACAGACATACTTCGTGATGACAGCCAAGAGAGGGACTAACGAAGAGCCCTCCCTTGGAAGCAGCGTCCGCGCAGGCTTTCTGCACAGACTGAGTCTGGGACGAGGGAGAGAGGAGCTTTATTCTTTTAACCTTTCATTATTAATGTGTGCAGCTGATAGATGCTGATCATAGAAAAATGCCAATCACTACTGAGTTGAGCTTTGCAGAATGGGTAAAAACTGAGCAGATGAGAAATCGAGTGTTTCAGACAGGGAAGACATGCAAACAAAGGGCACTGGGAAGGCAGAAGCCAGACCACACTGGGCTGTGTGGACCACAATGACAAACTTATACCTGATCCTGCTGAACACAGGGATTGGAGAGGCACACTGTGAACTTGTTCACTAGCTGTGCTCATGGTCAGAGCTGTTGTGCCTGCTCTTAGCACTGAGGGAAAGAGAGGAGGAGGGAAAGAAGGAGGGAAGGGAGGAAGAGGGAAAGGGGAACAACTATACGCAATAAAAAACAAAAATGACAGGAAGGCAAAGAGATATCAGAGGCAAGAGAGAGGGGATGTCAATCATTAAACCAGGCCTGGGTGGCTTCAGTTGGAAACTGAAAAAGAAAAAGAAAGAGAGGAGGGAAGGAGAGAGGGAGATGGAAGGAAGGAAGGAAGGAAGGAAGGAAGGAAGGAAGGAAGGAAGGAAGGAAGGAAGACTCAGAAGCCAGAATTGAAATGACTGCCTGTACAAGGGAAGGAAGCAGGGTCAGAAACAGGATCAACTTCAACATTGCCTGAGATTTCAAGTCTATCTGGACCAGTGTCAGTTCCCTCTTATTTTATTGTTAGCTCTCACCTGCTAGAGGCAGAGGACATGTTTCAAAGGGATGAATGCATGCAGGCAATTTTATTCAAGAGGAGGGATCAGAGCAGATGAAAACCAACAAAAGGAGGTGAGGAGTCCCTGGGTTGGTGGCTCTGAGCACGCAATCCCTACCAGGCCTACCGGTCAAGAGACGAGACAATCACCAAGTTTTAGTGAGGCTGTGGTTGCAGGAATGCACACGTGGGCTGCCTCATAGAGAAGATGCCAGGTGCTGACTGATGTCTCTACCCCATTCTCTGAGGCTCGTGGTGTCCTCAGTAAGCTCATGTCAATTAGAAGCCACAGGGCAAGAAAGCTGGTCCTCTTTCCGGGGCTCAAAGTAGGGAGACCAGATCCAGAGGGCAGAGAAGAAGGACCCAAAAAACTAACTCCCCTTCTGTTGACACCTGACTCTTGGTTATGACTCAGCAAGGGTGCAAAATTCCTAGCTGCAAGCACTGCTAACATGCCACTACTGCCTGATGAATATGTATAATATGTAATGTGTGTACAGATACATGCAACTGAATTTTGATTAGGAGTCACCAAGCAGAAGACTTTGGGAGCCTCTCTTCCCTTGGCTGACTGATGCTTATAGCTCTGCACAGTTCTAGAAAGTTAAATGTGGAGCAACTGGAGGGGATTCACAACATTAGTTAAAATAATGGATGATGCTCATTTTGTAAAAGGGCCAAGTGCAAAGGATATTGTGCCGTCTGCTTCAGATTGATTCTCCTAAGCATGTGGCCGACTGTCTCCAGGCTCTCTGTACACATCAAGCCCTGCCTGCCTGGTTACTGGGAAAGAGGCTAGTCTGAGGATATTCTGAGACACACAGCCTCTCAGAGCATCATGTGCTTGCCTTGTGCAGGTAACAGCAATGAGGAACAGTCTCATTCCCACCCACAGGAAGCTGGACAAAAACATAACTTCAAAAAAATTTCCCAAGAATCAGGGAGGATCTGCCAGCTTGTCTGGTGGCTGTGGCATCAGAGAAACTGAGCCTGTGATCACGTTTAAAAGACCAAAGCTGCCCGCACTTTGCATGGACACCAGTAGGCAAATACACCGGTCACACAACACTAAAGAACCACTACAAAGCAGTCTGCCCATGGGGTCTACTTCAGAAACGACAGCATCTCACAGGAACAGTGTAACAGCAAAACCACGGTGGCTACAGCTGTCCCTGGCACCACGTGTGACCAGCACAGTGCTGTCACCTGAGGGGGCAGCAGAAGCTGAGACTATCCAGTGCAGTCGGGGTGTCTGCCTTGGACATACACCAGTCACCACCAGCTCCGTTTTGAATGCCTGCTCTAGCCAGGCACAGAGCAAGTACCAGGAAAGGGAACACGGTGCACTGCTGCGAGGGAGAACATCACAGAGGCGAACCAGGCAGGGCCTGAGCAAAGGACCCCTGGACAAAGTGATCTGGGTTGAGTTGGGTCTCTGGGTTAGAAAGACAGCTCAGCTGTTAAGAGCATTTCCTTGCTCTTCCAGAGGACCCAAGTTTGGTTCCCATAACCCACATCCGTGACCATTCACAATAGTCTGTAACTCCAGCTCCAGAGGATTCCCATGCCTTTCCAGGACCCTGAGGATACCCACACACATGTGGCATACACGTGTACACACACGCACACACATACACACACTACATATATAATAGTAAACCTTAAAAGGAGGATCTGCATTAATTATCAGGACAAAATGGCCGAGGGACAGAAACCCAAGATGCAGGGGCCTCACAGGGAAGACAGCAGAGTATTTGCTTGTTGTGAGGACAATGTGGCCACAGTGCAGGAGCCAGAGGGAGCATGGCTGCACCTGAGGCAGGAGCACAGGGAGGGTCTCCTGCTGGGGTTAGCATGTAAGTACTGTGCATTTACTTTGAGAGCGATGGTAAGCGTCCAAGTGATTATGAGCTGGGAAGTAGCTGATCCACTTTGTTCTCAAAAGACTCCTTTCAGGAGGGAAGGAGAAAGCAGAGAGAAGAGAGGAGTAGACGGAGAGAGATGGATTGAAGATGTTGACCTGGTCAGCAGGGATGAGGTGGTGGAGATTGGAGAGTATTGTAGCACTAACGGATGGAGAAGGATTCTTGTTTCTTCAGGTGGATGGGAACTGATGGCCCCAGAGACTGCTGGAGGCCGACCAGATTCTCAGTGCACATGAGGGTTTGCAGGTACCTCCACTCCAATGTCCCCTCCCCCAGACCAGCTTATCAACACTATGTCATTCTGCTTACCGCTTCAGTTCCTTTCTCTCTGGTGACATGGAACTGCTCAGGGGTCAGTTTCTTCTGCCAGTCAGTCTTGCTTAGAGAGAGCTTGGACTTTGTAAGAGACTCTGCATTGTCAAGGAGGGAATTTGTTTTACCAAAATGAAGCATTGCCCCTCCCCCGTTTTGGGTGCTCTATCACCTGGATAAATCATCCCATCTCTTTCTCCTCTGTGGCTTCCTTCTTCATGGGAACCAGAAAGCTCAGGCACAGGGATGCCTCACACATTTCACTAACAAGAAATCAGGGCCGAGGAGAGAGCCAGTGGCCTGTCTGGTTCTCCTGGGGCATGACCCCAAAGAAGTGGCTCAAATAGGAACTACTACCAAACAAATTCTCCAGTGAAAGTGGATTCTTCCTCCCATTTCTGCATTAAAAATGTCAAGACTTTTCTTCATCTAGTTTTCCTTAGGTAGTTTATAATATTCCATCTGCAGTAGGCAGATTAGTCTTCCTGACCTTTCTGACCCCTAATGGCGCTTCTGACCCCTCCTGATGCTTCTGGAATCTGCTGCTTAATCGCTTGACATCAAAAAAAGGCTTTTGTGCCTCAGTTTCTTTTTTGCGAATTTTTAAAATTACTTTAAAATGTAGCACGTAAGAGTAATGGTTTCACTAAGGCATTCCCATCTAGTTACTGTTTTCTTACCGCTCTTCCACCACCTCCTCCACACTCCTCTGCTCCCTAGCCTCCTTTTGCTTGCACACATATTGTCACCCTTTTCCCCACAACCTTCTTTAAGGCCTCACTTCAGTGCCACATCTTCCGTCTACTTTCATGACCTTTATCTTGACACCCCACACAAATACATTAAAATACATAATGAAAATGGAGGATCTGCACATGGGAAAGCGTGAGGTGTTTGTCTTAGTTCCATTCATTTTGTTGTGATTTAAAAAGTGACGTGAGAGAGAAAGAGGCCATGCTACGGAGCTCACCTGGAGGGGCTTTTTACTAGGGGAAAGAGAATGGGAAAAGGGGAGGGAGGGGGGAGACCAGTCTCTGAGGACAGGAACAGCAGAAGAGAAGAGAAAGGCAGAGGGAGGGAGGATGGAGGGAGGGGAGCAGGGCCCTTTTTAAAGGGAACATAGTGAATGTAGAAGGGGTGCTCTTAGTGGCTACAGCTGAGGCCATATCCTGTCAGGACCCCAAGGAAGGCCAGTACAGATGCCTGAATACTATTTTCCTACAAATACTATGATTTCATTTTCTTTAGAGGTGGATGAAGTTCCAGTGTGTGTGTGTGTGTGTGTGTGTGTGATGGCTAAAGAAACCCCACTTTGGAATAGGCATCCACCTTGGTACCTAATAGCTGTCTGTCTCTGACTTAAGTTTCTCAAAGATAACTTTTTGACATCCCTGACTTCTTGACCCCTACTCAAAACTGTGTGGCAGTAACCATCTGCTTGTAATGATGTGGCCAGCTCCTGATTTTGGCTTTTGTAACCTGCTTTATGCAGATATTCAAGGACTACTTGGAGGTCACCTTGATAACCTCCTCTTGGCAGAGCAGTGCAGTTCTCTGGCATCCCTAACTCGCTTTGATAGATATTCAAGAACTTCTTGGGGTTTTGCCTTTAAAAGCCAAAGATTTCCTTCACCTGTCTCTGCACAGCACTTAGAGACTGCGGCATGCTAGCAGTTTTAATAAATTTGTCTAATATTATCTGAAGTGCGTCTGGCGGTCTTTTCCAGGAGGCTTTGAACTCCACATCTGTGTGATATTTTCCACGCACCTGCTGGACATCTCAGCTGGTTCCATTTCTTAGCTATTGTGGATAGGGCAGCAATGAACATGACCATGCAAGTGTCCTGAGGTAGCACTTAGGATCCTTCAGGTGTGTGCAGAAGCGCCACATGCTAGTTCTGAAAAGTGGTTTCCATCAGGGCCCAGATGGGAACAGTGAGGGTTAGATAGAGAGTTGTAATAACTCTACTCTTGCGGGTAGAGTTATTACACTTCTTCCCTGACTTCTTGTAAAGTTATCTTCATTTTTGTCTGCCAGCAAGGTCTGAATTAAAAATTCTCTCACGTAGAGATCCCTGTTTTATCTTCCCTAAGCAAATCTGTCTGTTATCTGTTTGCTTGTGTTTGTTTTAAGACAAGGTCTGGAAAACTTCGTGTTCCCTGCCTAGTCTAGGCTGGCCTTGACCTCCTGCCACTAGACCTTAAACTATCACTGTGCTTCCTGATCTGTGTCCACATTTTGTTCCGTTTCTCCTGCTTGCTATTACTTCTGTCCTACTGTACTTATATGGGCACACGAACACAAAGCCTCTAGGACATGACAGTATTTAGGAAGGTGGGTATAAAGCTGTTTTAGTTAGGGAGTCTGTTGCAGTGATGAAACACCATGACCAGAAGCAGCTTGGGAATAACGGGCTGATTTCATCTCACAACTCAGGTCCCACTCCGTCACTGAGGGCAGTCGGGAGCTGGAGGCCACACTGGAACAGAGAAGCCTGAGAAGGTGCTTATTGACTTGCGCCACATAGCTCACTCAGCTGGCTTTCTGCTCTCCAGAACCACCCGCCCAGGGATGGCATGGCTCACGGTGGCCTGGGTCCTTCCGTAGCAATCATCAATCAAGAAAATACCCTTACAGTCTTGCCTATAGGTACTCTTGTAATGGTTGTTCTGTCTCTTTAAGAGACAAGCCACGCCCACTCCCTCCCCCATCCGCTGAAGCAGGCTGATCTTCAGCTTCCCGCCTGAGCTCACTCTCTTTTCCGTCTTCCTCTCAGAGATGCAGCTTTGCTTCTGCCTCTCTCCCCACTTCTCCACTTCCCTCCTTCACTGTCTCTTTCTCCTCTTTTCTCTCTCTCTCTCTCTCTCTCTCTCTCTCTCTCTCTCTCTCTCTCCTTCCCTTCTCCCTTCATAACCCCCTGAATAAATATTCAACCTCATTCTGCATGTCATGTCTATCCATGTCTCTGTCTCCTGCCCACCTGCCATGTGTCTCCCTGCCTGGGACCAGCCATTGTTCGGGGACCGGTGACCATCTCTGCCTGGGACTGGCTGCTCCCAGGCCCCACTGTCTGCCGCCACATGGCCCACTACCACCATTTGGGACCTACAGCATTTCTGCTGCCTACTGCCGCCGGGGATCTTGCAGCATTTTTTAAAAAATCATAAAAACTCTAATGGCAGCTTTTCAACTGAGGTTTCTCTTCACAAATAACTTTAGCTTGTGCCAAGTTAACAGCAATAACAACAACAAAACAAACAGATAAAAAGCCAACCCAGACAACAAGCTTAATTCTGATAACAAATGTTTTCATTATTCAACGCTGGAAGAAGTTTATAATCACTCAGCACTTTAACTTACAAATAAGAAAAGAAAAAAAAAACAAATAAGCAAAGACAGTCTCAAATGATTACTAAACCTGCCTGGGGGAGGAGGGGTCCTGTCCTAGGCTTCCCTCTGCCTCCATACTGCCTTCTCAGAAATTTTATTGCCTTAATATCTCCAAATCCCAGCCCATCATGCAGACTCCGAAACTTGGATTTTCCTCCGTGGTAGACAGGCCTGCTGCGCCACCTCCACTTGGAATCACCTCCTGGAACTCTCCATTCCAACCATCATAGTGGGCTCCTTCTTCCTCCCTGCTCTTGTTTCCCCAATGCAGTTTGATGCTCTCTTGCTAAGCTCCCACACGTTAAAGATTGTCATATCGTCATCTCCAATACTGGGAGAGATGGGTAGGGGAAGACAAAGGGGAGGAAAAGAAAAGGAGGATCTTCTGCACTTGTACTGCAGAAAACCATCTGAACGCATATAGGACAGTGGACCTCTCTAAGTCAGATAGCAGGGCCCCGTTGGCAGCCAAATCTGTCTCCTTGATCTTTGACCCCTCAGCCTTCCAAATCGCAAATAATACCTCTTATTTATGCCCCCTACTTAGTGTTTGTTGTGGAGGCCCAACTCACACATCAAAGCCAGTAAGGGGCACAGAGTGGAGACTGGAACAACCAAGACCATAAGCGCAGAACCATCACCTGCTTCTCATTCTTAACGGATACAGTTTGCTGACCTGGACCTTCCTGCCTTACTTAAGTATTCCTTAACTGTTGGGGTGGAGGCCAGTTTCCCATCCTGAGAGCAATGCCGTTAAGAAGGTCTTTGCATGCACAGTTTTGTTCTTTTGAATTATTTCCGTAGAGTAAACTCCCTGGAGGGGCTGTCTGGTAAGTTACACCGCTCCTGCTATGTTCTGGTGTCTGGCCAAATTTAATATGGCTGAAGACTCTCAGCTCCCAGGGCTATTGATCAAGTTGCTTTTGACAGCACTCGTTCTGTGATGTTTCCACTAAAATCGCTCAGCTATAAGGACCAACACAGCTCCAGCCTACTAGGGCTTGCAAAGTCTTGCTGAGATACCAAAGGAAAGAGGGAAGTTCTAACCGGAAGTCATGTTGGATCAGTCAACAGTCCACAGTCTCAGGGCATTTATTTATTGAACACTAAAAATTTTAAAGTACCAAGGGTCTAAAAAGATTTCCAAAAGAAGCATAATACATAAAATCGGGTTGAAAAGGAGGGGGTTGGAAAGGAGGTCAAGAGACGGGGCACGAAACCACAGGGGCACGAAATTGGTGGCTCCTACTCCCTCAACTCACATATGGGGACCAAAAGCACTTACCACCCCACCCCCAGTCTGTCTCTTAGCCACTAACGATGACTTGGGAACACTAGAATGATTAGCACACGTCTCAGGTCCTAGATTCACACAGACAAACGCAGCATGGCAGCGAGCACCCACGAGACTGCAGTGGGCAGCTCACACAGGACAGGAGGCGGAAAGCGGGTGTGTACAGGGCAAAGGTCGAACTCCAGCTGCTCAGGCGAGGGTGCGCGAGATCCAGCTGCTGGCCGCCGCTTGGTCACTGACTATGGCACCTGACACTGACGATTTTATGCACTAACTAAAACTGTAACATATAAACGAATTGTGTGCAAGTGTGGGAGTGAATCTATACCCTCCCGGGACTCTTTCCGGGATTAATGCTCCCACAACACACCAAGCTTACCCACCTCGGTGCTCAACAACTCCCGCCGCAAGGGGCAGCGGGTCACCGGGACCAGGCTCTTAAGGCCTCACCGGGGGCGGCTCCGGGACAGCCCGGGCAATGAAACCGAAAGCTACGAGGCGGCGGCGGCGGCGACAGAAGACCTACCTGAGTCCCCGCGTCCCGACCCCGCACAACCCCGAACTGGTCTCCCAGACACCTCCAACAAGGGCAGGCCCCGCAGTGCTCTCAGTAGGCGCGCCATGATACAGCCACCAACGGGTTCCCTCCCCCACCCTCCTCGGCTCTCCGCCCGGTCCCTTCTCTCCGCCCAGGTTCGCTCTCTTCCTCCCTTCTCTCCCTCCAGGCTAGTGCGCCACCCCTAACTTATCCGCTTGCTCTTTGCACCCGCTTGTGTTTGACCTGGATTTCTGGACCCGCAGCCGAGTACAAGGTTCCAACTCGTCACTGCTTCCTCCAACTCTTTCCTGTTCCCACTTGAACCTCCCTCCGAATGGGATCATTCCTAGTCTAAAACCTGTTGTGTTTTAGTTTGCTTAGTTTTCCAGAGTGTGAACGCCGTGCCATACCAGTTATAGTTGGTTTTATTTGGCTTTCTTAACTCAGAGTTATTATTTGGACGTGGCTACTTGGCCTTTCGTGTTAACAATTGTGCACAAATCCCTTTTTGCTCTGAGTAGTATTCCACTATACTAAACGGTATTCAGCCAGTTGCTCATTAGTTTAGGCTCTTTCTAATTTTTTCACATCAAAAACAAAGCTACCAGGAGCGGTCCTGTACCCTCGTCTTTGGGTGAACGGAGGTGCTGTCTCCTGTGCGGACACCTGGAGAGGGAATCCAGGAGCGGTCCTGTACCCTCGTCTTTGGGTGAACGGAGGTGCTGTCTCCTGTGTGGACACCTGGAGAGGGAATCCAGGAGCGGTCCTGTACCCTCGTCTTTGGGTGAACGGAGGTGCTGTCTCCTGTGCGGACACCTGGAGAGGGAATGGCCGGGTCTCAAGCTCAGAAGCAGCTGTTTCACCATCAGTGTAAGAAAGTCCCAGTTCACTCATCCCTTGCCTACAGTTGGTTACCCAGGCCTTTTCTTTGGTTGTTGTTTTGTTTTCGAGAATCTTCCTGCCTCTGGACTGAGCTTAGAGGAGTATATAACTACACAGAATTAAAATTACTGACGGTGTCTCTTGTGAGGTGTTGGTTTTCAGTGTCTGACAATTAGTATTACCCAACATGTTTTTGTGTCCTTAAACTGCAGACCACAAACTCCCCTTGGAAAATTATCTATACACTTTTTGTATCCATTTATTATTAGATTACTTATGACATTTTCAAAGTTCTTTATACAGTCTCTGGGCAGAAATCCTTCTTCAAATATTTTCATTGCAAATTTCTCCTCTCCCAATGTGGGTCCTGTTTTCTATTTTCTAACTGTATCTTAAGATAAAAAACTTTTAATTTTGTGGAAATTTATTTTACCATTTTCTTATAGTTTATGGGGTCCTGGGGATATCATATTTAAGAAATGGTTGCTAGTCCAAAACCACAAATATTGTTTGTTTTATTCTGCTAATTTTATACTTTTGAGTTTTACATTTTAGTCTACTCCCATCTGAGTTAGGCTGTTTTGTTTTAATAAGGCGACACTTTTTGTTCTCTACTGCCTGACTTTGAATCCTTGTCAGATCAGTGTCTGGCTGAGGATGCCCCTCAGAGGGAGAACAATTGTCTAGCCTGTATGAGGCCTCAGACTCCCACACAACCGCGCGAGAAAATCCAGTTTGTTGTTTTGTTGTTGGTTTTTTTTTAACCAATGTAAGGGTCTGTTTACAGTCTTTCTGTCCTTTCCTATTAACCTACACACCAGGGTGTTTACATCAATACTATAACATCTGCATCTCTGGAGGTGGGATCTGCTAGTGCTGGGACTGTCACTGCGGATCTTCACACTCCTTCCCTCTCCCTGTTTCCTCTCTCCACTGCTTTGAGAACTTTCACAGGGCCCCTGTACAGCGCCCTTTTGTCCCCACCCCCCACCACCATTTGCCTAAATTCAACTCATCATCAGAAAGAGCATGGGCTAATTTTATATTCCTGGCCATATGGTCCTAACCTGAACTCACTTAGTATTTACCCTTAATTTTGAGTACTAGATGGCTTAGACTCTTAAATGCCTGACCAGCCATGTTTCTCCTGCTTTATTTACAAACAGATCCTTTAGTTCTGCTGAGAATGACAGTGAGCTCACTTTCGTGCTCACTCTCTTGCTCACGGTGACCACGTGACAGGTCTCTGGAAAAGGACAGAAGCACTACTCCTGGGAGGCGGCCAGGAGAGCCAGTTAGACAGCAGCTGGCTCTGAACCAGCTATCTCTGCCTTTCCTTTTCTTCCTGCTTGGGAAATAGTTGTAATGGCTGGAGCACTAACCATTTTCTGGTATGCACGGAGTCTGGGTGTCACGGACTGAGCCGTGTGCATTAAAATTTCCCACTGTATAAGAGGCAAACAAATCCATGTTTTGTTTAAACTGTGATGGTTTGTGTTTCCCTGAGGATGATAGACTACTTTGCTGGTGCCTGGGTGTGGTTGTGAGAATCACTAAAGGTCAAGCTCTCCAAGGTCAGCTCTCTGTGTATCTCACACATCGCTCTACAAACGATGTCCACAAGGAAAAAAAAAATTAATGCTAACTAAGCCCCTAAAAGAATAAGATGAAGTGTCCACCAAAATGATAATTAAATCCACAAAGGAATAAAATGGATTGACTGCCAAAGTGGGATAGCAGATCAAAAGTCAGCAGACTTTTCTCTACTTGAAACTGTTCGGGCCGGGTGGTGGTGTTATGGCGGTTCCTGCTTTTAATCCCAGCTCTCGGGAGGCAGAGGCAGGTGGATCTCTGTGAGTTCGAGGTCAGCCTGGTCTACAGAATAGCTAGGGCTATTACACAGACAAATCCTGCCTCAAAAAACCAAGAAACAAAATAAACAAACAAATAAAAATAAAAAAGCTATTTGTGAAGCAATGATGAGACGGCTCCGCTCTGAGCCCTTCTCCTCCTCAAGAAACATAGTGTGCTTTCATCTGACCACAACTCAATATTGATGGTCAGTTTGCTCTCATTGCAACCTAGAGATTTCCTAGAAACTCACCTCCTGGGGCACCTCTGATGGTCTCTGTGAAAGATTTGAACAAACGGCTCGGTAGAAAAGCATGACACACGCATTGGATTCTGTTTTCAGCTATTTCCTTCTGCGCAAGTCAGTCTTTGAGCTTGGATCAGTCGTCTGGAAATATGATGCCAGTGAGGAGAGGAAGTAGACATTCAAATGATTTTAAATTCCCTGATGGTTGTTATTTTACAACTTTTGATAACAAATGGAACAATATGCTCTCTGGTGAACAAAGAGCTGAAATGCTGAAGATTAAGGTCATGTTAAGGCATTTTGCACATACGTACATCAGTCATACATGAATGCCCAATAAAGTACAAAAAAGTACTCATCCCAAACTGGAAAATCAATAGGATAATAAACAGAGAGTCCTGTGATACACATAACAAACAATACCTTTTGCCAATATGCTGGGATCTCATTGATTTTTAATGTTTATTTCCCCAATTATTAACAGAATTAAGAGGACTCAGTGATCTTCTGTGTAGGTGTTTGAATTTGTAAGGTGTTGGGTTCATTGATGGATAGCTTTATAATTTTTATGCCATGATATCATATTCATTCATCCTTGTATATACTGTGTGTCATTTTTCAACTTAATTTTCCTTTCCCTCCCCTACCCACCCTTTTCTCTTTGGTTTGTTAAAACAGAGTTTCACTATGCATCCCTGACTTGCCTGGAACTCGCTGTGTAGACCAGACTGATCTCAAGCTTGAAGCATCCTCCTTTCTCTGCTTCTGGGATTGTAAGAGTGTGTTGCTATGTCTAGTTTTAGTTTGGGTTTCTTTGTTAGGGGAGGGGTGTGCCTGCAGATGTAGCCATATGTGAGGTCCAGGACCAACTGAAGATGCTGCTTCTCAAGGGCTGTCCTCTCTGTGTTGTAAAACAAGGGCTTGCTCTTTGGGATAGGGTGGCAGGCCAGAGAGCCCTCAGGAGGGCCTCCTGTATACACCTCCTCAGTGCTGGGATTAGAAGCATGGGCCACAATGCCCAGATTTTTAACATGATTACTAGGGATCAAATTCAGCTCTGCACACGTGTGCAGTGACTGTTTTGTCCAGTGAGCTATCTTTCTAGCCCCAACTTACTTTTTTGTTTGTTTGTTTGATTGGTTGGTTGGTTATTCAAGACAGGATTTCTCTGTGTGGCCCTGGCTGTCCTGGCACTTACTCTGTAGACCAGGCTGGCCTCAAACTCACAGAGATCTGCCTGCCTCCGACTCTCGAGTGATGGGATTAAAGAAGATGCACCACCAATGAACTCCAACTTACTTTTCTAACTCAACATTTTATTTAAAATTTTTGTATCTATGGATTTTCAAGTCTATTTCAATGAGTATTAATATAATAATGGGTTTCTCTTATTTTGTATTCAGTAGTTAAAACTTTATTCTACAGAAAATTGATTTCCATATGTAGAGTGTGATAGGAAATGATTTTGCCTTTTTCTATTTGGAGGCCATGTTTTTAGAACCCTTTACTACACATTCATTTATTAACCATCCATTAAACTGCCTTTTCTGTTTTATTGTCTTGTTGTACATTGTTTCAGTCCTATAATTTTATTTTAATCCTTAGTATTTGATAAACATGATTCTTACTTTTTCAAAACTTAATAGTTCTTGATTTATAAAGTTAAGTATAAAGTCATTTACCATGTAAAATTTTGTAACATAAAGTAACTTGAGATATTGTCTGAAATTGCACTGAATTTTGATATTAAGGTAGAGATCATTGCTGCTTTAAATAATTTTTAATCATCAAAATAATAAGTTAATGCAGAATGGACTCCTGTAGTTTCCCACTCATTTATGTGTTTGCTATATTTCAGTTATTAGCCAGAAAGGATTCAGAACACTTTTGTTAAGTTTATTGGAAAGTTTATTGCTAAAAGCCTTGTAAGTTGTGTTGTTGTTGTGTGAGTTAACTTATGTTTTCCAATTTATCATCTGTTGTTTATATGTAACTGAAGCATATTGGGATTTTCCCCGATAGTCTCACCAAACTCTCTCCTTAACACGCAACAGTTTGTCTTAAAGCATTTCTTCAATTTTCTATAAAAACAATCTTATTATCTATCACATAACCTTATTTCCTTTCCTGTCCATTGCCTTTAATTTCTTACTGTACTGGTATGGACATGCAAGAAATGTTGACTAGAAATCGTGATAGACAGGCTCCCTTTCTTTTGTACCCGACAGGAAAGAAATACTTTTAACAACTCCCTAGCTCATGTATTTGTTGTAGGGCTTCCCACCACCCTGCTCTTCTTTTTAAATATTAGAGATGAAGCCCACGCTAGGCAGCTACTGGGCTTTAACCCAAGCCTTTAGGGTTGGTGTTTGTTTAGCTGGTTGGTTGGGTTTGTTTTTTTGAGACAGGGTTTCTTTGTATAGCCCTGGCTGTCCCATAACTCACTCTGTAGAGCAGGCTGACCTCAAACCCAGAGATCTGCATATCTCTGCCTCCCATAGGATCTTACTGTGTACCATAAGCTGACCTGGAACTTAAGACCTTCTGATCCCAACTGGTGACATAGAAGCATAGGTAAGCATGGCTGGAGTTAACTTCAAGTGTCCTAATTCCTTGGGTATCACCCACCTTGTTTTTAGAGATAGGATCTTTCATTGACCTGAGGCTTACAAATGACACTAGGTGACTGTCCTGGGATCCTCTCGTCTCTCCCTCCCTGGCTCCTGCAGGTTTTTCATGTCAATTCTGGGGTTGGACCCCGGGGCTCATGTTTTCATGAACTGTCTTCCCAGCCCTGCTATACAGTTTTGAGAATTAATTTCTTGCTAGGAACCCTAGTTTGCTTTTTGTTGATGTGATAAACACCATGACCACAAGCAACTTTGGGGAGGAAAAGGTTTGTTGAGTCTATAGGCTCCAATCCACCATCTAGGGACACCAAGGCAGGAGCGTGCACACAGGACTGCAGCAGAAACCACAAAGGAACACTACTTACTGGCTTGCTTCTCCTCATCACTAGCTAGCTCAGGAACACCTGCCTGAGGAATAGTTCCAAGAAATAATTCAGCTAATTCCCCACAGACATGCCTCTGGGCCAGCCTGACCTAGGCAATTCCTTTACTAAGGTTCCCCCTTCCTAGGTAACACTAGTTTGTGTCAGGTTGACTGTAAAAGCTGATAGAAAAGAATTTAGAGGTTTTGTCCTGAATGAATATTGTCTTAGTTAAGGCTACCATTGCTGTGAAGAAGCACCATGACCCAAAGCAACTCGGGGAGCAAAGGGTTTATTCTCCTCATAACTCCATACAGTAGTTCATTGCCAAAAACAGTGTGGGCAGGCACTCAAGCAAGGCAGGCGCGCCTGGACACAGGAACTGAAACAGACAACATGGAGGGCTACAGTTTACTGTCCTGCTCCCTGTAGCTTGCTCAGCTTCTTTCTGACCAAATCCAGGACCACCAGCTGAGAGATGACACCATCCACCATGGGCTGACCCTTCCCTATCAATCACTAATTAAGGAAATGCCCTGCAGCTGGAACTTATAGGGCATTTTTTTTCAGTTGAGGTTCCCTCCTTTCAGGTAACCCTTGCTTGTGTCAAATCTAGATTTTCTGCTGCTGTTAAACTCCTACTCAGTCTTCAGATCCACATTTTTGGGGCATTATATATGGATTGATTTTACACATTTTTATATTTAGTTTGCTGATATATTTTTGGGATGGGATTTACTGAGTTCTCACATCCACTTTATGTTAGCCCCCTCAACTGTGCCTACAAGCCTTATGTATTGTTCAAAATCAATGTGGTTATGTATCATAATGGTGTGGGAAGTCCTTTTGTCTATGTGTTGATTTTATTGGTTAATGAACAAAGAAACTGCTTTGCACTATAGCAGGGCAGAGTTAGATAGGCAAGAAAGACAGAACTGAATGCTGGGAGAAAGAAAGGCAGAGTCGGAGAGAAGCCATTGAGCTGCCGCTAGAGATAGGGGTACTGAAGCTTTGCTGGTAGGCCATGACCTCATGGTGATATACAGGTTAATAGAAATGGGTTAAACTAAGATATAAGAATTAACCAATAAGAAGTAAGAGTTAATGGGCCAAGCAGTGATTTAGTTAATACAGTTTCTGTGTGATTATTTCGGGTCTAAGCTAGCTGGGTGGCCAGGAACCGACAAGCAACCTCCTCCTACAACATCACAATTTGGAGATCTAAGTATTGTTTGAATGTATAGCAATTTATTTGCAAATTAAGGAAGATGCATTTTAGATAGGTTGTTGGCGATTTTAATTGTAAAGACATTAAAGAGTTAACAAAGCTAATTTTAAATAAAACATTATTTCTAATCAATCTGCCTGTTCTCCATCATGGTGCTTTCTCAACTGAACTGTCAATTGCTTTTGTGGTATAGGTTAGCTTTTCCTCCAGAGGACTGTCATCTTAATGCCTCTGAAGGCTGTCTACATTTTGGGAGAACTTGACTCTTTCCAGGGTACACTGGCTTGACTTTTGATCTGCTGGGTTACATCATATCTGCCCCTTGAACTCGGCTACTTGTTTTGGTTTTTTCCATTGAACTGTAAAGCCATTCATTTGACTTCTGCTTTCTAAAGTTAATTTAAATTTTTTTCTTTCCTTTTTTTCCCTTTAAGGTAGGTTGTAGCACTACAGCCCAGGCAGACTTTGAGTTTGAATCCTCCTGTCTTAGCCTATGGAGTATTCTAGTTTTTTGTTTTGTTTTTTGGGGGATTTTTTGTTTGTCTTTTCTTTTCTTTTGTTTTCTTTCCTTTCCTTTTTTTTTTCTTTTCTTTACTCTTCAAGGGAACCAGCACTCCAGAATAATCTCTAAAGCTGAATACCAACTCAGTAATGTCCGTATTAGTCTCTGCCTATTTGCAGACTCACCAACCTTTCTGGTAATGTTTGTAGTACAGCCTCAGGCTTCTCTTGGTGGTTCTTTGTTTTTAAAAGATCTTCAAGGTGGTCTTTGAGACAGCCCTGTAGCCCAGGAGAACTGGAGCACACAGGGAGCCTAGAATCCACTCTAGTAGTGTTTTATTTTCACCAGGTTAACTGAAATGTCTCTCAGAAAAAACATCACTTGCAGCTTGGAGTGCTGTCAGCAACTTCCCAAGCACAGTGGCCAATCTCTGCATATTTCCAGGGGTGGTGGGCCCTCTTCTCCAGATGGCTCACCACGACAAGTTAATCCCACTTCGTGTTACTAGTAATTGAATTCTCCCCTGAGAAGGAAAGTGTATGAGACCCGTGAACATTTGATGTATGGATATTTCTAAACAGCCTGACTTGGAAAAGATTAAAACAGCCCTGTATTCCCAATCCCTGGACCACTTTACCAGCAGGACAAAGGTTTTAATCTGCTCCAGGTGGCTAAACTCAGAAAGGCTGATATTCTTCAGCATCTTCAATTAATGCTAAGTGCAATCAGAGTTGGCAGGGTTCAGAGGGTTCTGGCACATTCAAAGGACAGGCATAGAATCTCCCTGCCAAGTCCTGGAGTCCTATCTTCAGAACTGCACTTTTCATAATCAAAAGCTACTATGATTAATGAGCTACAGGCAATGGGGAATCCCCACGTCTTTAAAAATCAGAACCATGGTGGAAAACCTAGGAGCAAATTATTACATAGCCTTGGGTTTCTTGACCTCAAATGCTTTGCTCATCTCTTTCTTTGAAGGCCTGAGCCACACAGTCAGCTACGGTCTGATTGCTCTGTGTTTCTGGTGAGTGGGAGCCCTGGGATTGCTGCTAAGCTGTATCTGTGGGTGTGTTTGTTTTAATGTTGCTCAGAGGCTTTGGAAGCTGGCCACATTTAAAAGTAGGATATAGCTCTCAAGCAAGCGCTAGGCTCAGGAAATAATCACATAACTGGTTTTGCCATTGCCTGCTTGATTGGCTTCTGGTCTGAGACAACAGGAAGGACAGTGGACATGGGGACCCTCCTGCCACTTGGACACTGCCTCCAGCAAGTCCCACAACTGCCATTTACACCTCAGGGGGGCAAAATCAGATTTGAGGGTTTTTTTTTTTCTGTCATCTGACTGCTATGGCCTGAATTCTACTAGAAAAGACGAAAACTCGTATTGCAAACAGATGGTTGAGAATCTATCCTTTGAATTTAATGCCTCTTCAGAAATATCAACAAGGAAGATTTTTTTAAAAATCATCTCTAGGGCCTATAATATAGGGTCTATAATAATTGCATTTTTGATGTAAGTATAGCTTGGCTCATGTGACTATCAAGAGCTCATTAGGGAACAAGAAAACAGTGTATTTGTTTTCAATTAAGTCAAAGAGGGTAAGTCCTGGATATTATTTTTTCTTTTCAATTTTACAAGTGACTAAGGTTGGTATTTAAATTAGGTTGCATTCATCATTGTAAAATGGTGCATTGACTTCACTGTGTGTTGTTTTAAAGGCTGGAGAAATGGAGTCAATTTTATTTTATCACACACATAACATAAAAGTCTTCATAATTACTTTATTTTATGAGACTCCCCATCAGCTGGGCATATTGTAAATATCAAGTTCCACGGTTTATAGATGGAGAAAAACAGCCACGTAGAGGCTGAGTTGCCCATGTTCCCGTTCCAGCAGCAGCAACAGAAACACCTTGAGACAGTTTCTAAAGAAAGTCTCCATCTCCACACAAGGAGACTCAGAGCCCACCAGCTGCGTTCTGCAGGTAATTGCCCTAAGATGGATGCCCCAGGACTGGAGAAGCCTGCCCCATGGGGTGCTGCCATCCTTTTTGGAGCAGCTGGTGACAAGTGTCTTGTTCTGTTGTCAAGAATATAATAACTTAGGGTGTTCCACTTAGCACAGCCCAAGGAAATGGATAATTTCTCAATCTGTGCAAACACACATCCAAATGAACAGACTCAACCATGCTCCTCAGGGTCTCTCCTGGTGTCACTGTCCCACTGCCCCCTTCCATATGACTCTTCCTGTGGTGTCTCCCGGGACTCTACCCAATCACAAAACTCTACTTGTGTCTGCAGGACCGTCTGTTCCCCTTCAAATCGCTCTCCCACACTCATTGAGGAATTTGTACCCTACTTTCGGTTGTGATGTTTGGATGACTCAGCGTTCTTGTAAGGGACCTGCAGCTCTGTCTGGCCCCCGGTGTTTAAGTTGTCCCCCTCGCCCTTCAGAAGACAAGGGCAGAAACCAACCACAAGCGGGCGTAAGTAAGTGACAGAACCCGAGATCCCCTTCTCAAGCAGTCAAATTCCACTCAGAACTGGATCCCTTCCATGACTCGGGAAGGGATGCATGGGCTTAAAGATGTGTCTCGTGTGGCGAGGCAGAGCCTCCAAGCCTCTTGCTGAAACTGTTGGGTAAAAACATCCTAAAATTTTCTCTTGAGTACAAGATAGTAAATGGAAATTATTAATAACCCATTTGGACTAATTTAATCAGTATACATTATCATATATATGACTATTGAGTCTGTGTGGAACTGTGATTATGTGATTTAGTGGGTTTAACAGTATTTGTTAGGACTTTTCCCACAGGAAGACAGTCCCCTCAGGAACCATTATGCTTGGCTCTGGGGATTATTTTCTATATAAATTCCATTTATCCTGTCTGTTTTTCTTGTTGTTTCTCATTCTTCTATTTATTTATTTATTTACTTACTTACTTACTTATTTGGATTAAATTTTGGGGGCTTTAGTATTCCATTTTCTCTCTCTATTGACTTTCTAATTTATGCCTCAATTTTCTTTTTTTTTTTTTTTTGACGGTCTTCACTTTTTTTTAATTCTTATGTACAAAGACTGGCATTGATCTGTTTCACTGGGTAGAGTCTTGAAGAATCCACTGAAGATCACTTAGTCCAACTTAATGAAGCCGATGTCTTTTGCGCACTGCCGGAAACACTGGCGGCACTTGTTCAGCCAGTATTTCCGGATCAGACCGTGGCGGTTTGAGCAGATGCAGCAGGAGCGGGATCCCTGGCCGAACTTACGCGGGTGACTCCAGTAGAGCTGCTGGTGACCCATGTTGCCTCACTGACGGTCGACGAGCAAAAAGGCTCAATCTTCATTTTTAACGGTTGCTGTAGTAATTGCCACCACATCCATAACTTACCCCAGCCTGTTACCCTCTCTCCACAGAAAACCCTCAGCTAGGACCCTCTGCTGAGCAGACTCCTGCCGTGTCCTACTGTTGTTACAATCTTACCTCGGCAGAGACTGCAGCCTCGAAATGCAAAGTTTTATTTGTGCTTCCAGCCATAGTTAACCTGTAAAAAAGTAAGATCAGCAACAACAAAGTCATATACGTATGCGCCAATCTGGATTCTGCATGTGTGAGAAGACATGTCCTATCTGGCTTGTTGCACTTAACATGATGCCCTCCAGTTCCATCCATCGCCTGAAAGCATCTTTCCATTCTTTGCAGCTGAGGAAACCTCCATTCTGTGTATCACCATATTTTGTTTATCCACCCTTCTGCTGCTGGGCAGGTAGGAAGGCTCCTCATCTTCTCTATTTTAACCTTCAGTTTTGACAGGTATTTCTTGCAGTTAGAGAATTCTAGGTCAACCTCCTTTTTCCTTTCCCAGTAGCACTTTAAACATGTCCTTCCATTGATTTCTGGCCTGTGCTGTGTCATCTGTCAAGTCAACAGTAATCATCACACTGATGTTTGGTTTTCAACATTTCGACCACAACGTGTCCTGATATGGCTGTTATTATACTTATTTTGCATGAAATTTGTTATAATTTCTGAATCTATGGGTTGAAATGTTTTCACAAGTTTGAAATTTTTAATCATTATTTTTCTGCCTATTTCCCTTTTTTTGAGACTCGAATTATATTTGCTCATTTCACTTTTCTAAGGTAGCAGTGAAAATATTTTCCATCATCTTTTAGTCCCTCCTCTACCCCTTGAATACCTAGCTCATCTCTGCAATATCCTTATTAGGTTGACTCTAATTATTAGTTCCTGTCTTGCATGCAAATCAGGATTCTGGCAACCACAGAAAGGTTTTCATATAGCAGTGAATCTGCAGATAGTAACATTTAACTCTTGAGGAGGCATGTCTACGAAGCGTGTTCCCATCTAGGTTATAAAATCCAAGTAAATACAGTTTGCATGCACCACGCTTATCTTCCTTCCATCTCTGTGCCTTTGCCCCTGAGTACTTCGCTCCTCTTTATTCAAAAGTGTTCTCAGAAGCCTGTCTCTTTCTCAGATAAGACCAAGGAATTCCTACTCCAACTCTCCAACTTTGGATCTGCAAAGCTTTGGCTTCCTTCTCTAAATCAGAACAACCCGTTCTCAAATGCACAGCAGGATGGTTACAGTCTAGAGGAGCAGCTTCAGGAATGATTCTAGTGAAACCCTACTCTCAAGCCTACCTACGCCACCAAGCCAGGCAACAGTCAGCCTACCATCCCGCAGGCATGTGGAATGACAGCCTTTTAAGAACTCAGTAACGACATCCCCAACCAAGAGCTGATCAGACACTGTGACAAGTCTGGACACGTGCTATCGAGGACAGAGAAGACAGCACTCCGTCACTCATCAATATCAAACTCCTCATTTGAAATCTAGTCAAACAAAGGTTATTATAAAGGCTAATACTGTCCCTATATTCCCCTACAACCTCAGTACACAGAGTGACACCCTCAACCCCAAAGAGCATGTTCATAAGACAAAAGAGAGACCTGCTTCAGACTGTAGACGTGATTCATTGGGTAAAGACACTAATTGTGCAAGCCTGTCTGAAGATCTGAGTTCAATCTCCATGCAAACCCCAGACAGAGTGACATGAATCTGTAATCCCAGCACCCCTGTAGCAAAATGGGAGGAAGGCAAAAGTGAAAGCTCACAGACCATTTAACAGGAAGTGCGTGGAGCAACAGCAGAAACAAGACAGACCCTGCATCAGCAAGGTAAAAGGAGAGGGTAGACTCCAGAAAGCTAACTGCTGACCTACTTCACATGTTCTCCATGGCATACCGTGTGTGTGTGTGTGTGTGTGTGTGTGTGTGTGATGCTGAGCTAGCTCACTGGTCCCTACTTGAAAGCATAAAGTTATATAGTTATAAATAAATCACACATACAAAATAAGTAATAATTGGGGAAAAAAAGGAGACTCACTTCCAGTTGCCTCGCTTCCTAAGAGATGGCCCTGTGCAAAAAGCTTTGTGAGCCAAAGAGCACTATAGGAGGGCAGAGGAGAACTAGAGATGGCTAAAAGGGTCTTATCCATTTTATCTCAATTATATCTATACATTCCATTCGTTAATGTGCAGTATATTGCTTTAAAAGCCTTTTTTAATTAAAAATATTCCTTTTATGTTATAAAGGATGCATGCATTTTATTTAAAAGTATCCATTTCACTGTTCTCAACAGCTGACTAAGCAGAGCATGGCGGTCTGCCTTAATTACATTTTAGCTTCTTTCCGTACCTAGATCTGCATCTGCTTCTAGATGCCTGACGCCCAAACTGGAAAGCCAAATCTCCCAACCATTTCTCGACAAGCTGAGTTCACGTGAATCCTGCAGCCATCAACTCAGCACACCACCTATTTTCTTGCTTTTGTAAATATGTAATCATTACTCAAATACCAGTGCTTACTACTCAATTCTTTATTGTTTAGAACTTTATAGAACTTTTATGGTTTCTGTTAGTGAGATGGCTGAGCGTGTACAGTGCTTGCCACACTAATGACCTGAGTTCAATCCTTGGTGCTCATGTAAGGACAGAGAAAATTGATTCCATAGGTTTCTCCTCTGATCTCCCCTCATGCGCCATAATACACATGCTCCACATACCACACACATAATCATCATAATCACAATTTTTAAAAAGAAGAAATATGAATTCAAAAGTGTTCTCAGAAGCCTGAGAAAGAGAAATCTCTTTCTCAGACAAGACCAAGGATGTGGAGAGTATTGGATTATGAAAGTTTGAATCCTTACACAATTGACTGTAGAATTAAAGACAGGACATGTGGCTCTCTGAAAATCAACTTCCATCTCTGAGAGAAGAGCACTATATTTACTAATCTTCTGTCACTACAATAAATACTTAAAATAATCAGCTCATAAAGAGAAAAGATTTATTTTGGGCTCATGGTTTTGAGGGGCCCGGTCTCTTTCACTGGCCCTATGGATTTTGGTGTGTGGTCAAACAACCCATTATAACCAAAGCACTGGGCATAGCAAAACCATTCATTTCATGGTCAGGTTTCAAAAGAACCAAAGAGGAAGAGACCAGGGTCTCGGGTCCTGTCCCTAATGACTAGGAGACCTCTCAGTAGGCTCCAGTTCTTAAAAGTTCTGCCACCTTTCAAAACACCAAACCAAGTATCCAGCTTTCAGCACACGGCCTGCGGGAGATCCTCCAGATCCAATCTATGTGCAGACACTAGTATCTATTTTCAGCTAAAGATAATTTTCTACCGCTGCTGCATTCTTAAAACCTTAAATAAGATTTGACCAAGTCTGCAGCCAAGATTAACCTTTGCAGCATGAAAACTATTTTTATTGGTATTTATATAAAATTGCACCATTAAAAATGTCCAGTTTATTGTACAAGCTCGCATCTGGGTGGAAATGTGCTAGAAGCTGCTTCTGTGGATGAGAATTTCATGCTGCCAACTTCAGTGTGGCTCTGACAGAGTTCAGCCTTTGTACTTTAATCTAGCATAATGAAGAATAAAGCAAGAAGCCATTCATAGTGGCTTACCATAGTGTTGGCTGCATTGGGTGAGGCAGGAGATTCGTGAGTTCGAGGCCCACCTGGATTATATAGAAAGACTTTAGCTAACTATCAAATAAAAAAGGTTGGGGTGTAAGCCAGCAATACACCACTCACCTAGTGTCCATGGGGGCCTGGCGTCTCTCCTCAGAAACACAACAACAAACCACAAACGAGACAGAAAGAAAGACATGAAATAGGACCATACTTTAGTTTTAATCTAGTTTTGGCAGGTTTGTCACATTAAGAATTAACAAAGAATTTTGGTCCTTCAGATGGGTATATGAGGAGAATTATTTCCAAAAGCAGTCAGACGGACACACAAACGTCACAGGAACTAGTGTTTGAGCACTATCTCAAAGTCGATATACTTTGATCGCTGAAATTACAGCTATCGATTCATCGCCAGTATTTTCTCACAGCTTTTATTTACTTGTGCTTATGTGGACACTTACATGTATGCCATAGCTCATGTGTGGAGCTCCAGGACCACTAGAGGTAGTTGGTTCTCTCATCCCACTGTGTAAGTTCTGGACTCACGTTTATATGTCAGGCTTATGGGAAAGCTTCTTTACCAGCTAAGCCATCTCCCTGGCCCTTCAGTACTTTTTATATGCAAGAATAAGAAGTCTGCATCTGTAAGATGTAGATCAACGATACTGTCAACTTACCAGTACCGGGTAAGTGCCAAGGAATTTTTTTCAATATATTTTATTTTAATACTTTCAAACAGAGTCTCACCGTGTTTGTTGGGCAGGCTGCTCCTCCTGCCTAGGCCTTCCAAGTAGCTGGGATTGCAGGCATACATCACCATGCTGGGTATGCTATGTTATATTTGGTAGTTGATATAAGTTCATTATGCCACATTGACTGGAGTTTGTTAGGGCATCTCTTCAGGGAAAAGTTCCATGGTTTCCTTTCCTCACTAGACCTGTGTCATTGAGCAAACTAAATTAGTAAAACAACTCACCCCTACGTAAGCCGTTAATGAAGTGTCTCTATTATACATACATATTCATTAGCTTGCCCCTGAGGAATTCTTCATCAATCCTAGCACACAAAGCCCTGACAAGTCAAGACAGATGAAGCTTCTCTTTGGTCCAGGAGGTGCTGACTTCCTGTATTGTAACACATGGTGTCTGAGGAGCTTTCTTTTGTAAAGCTGAGAGGTGCTATGGCTCCCAGACAATGGGCGACAGAGTCACCGAGCTCACTTGACAACAGTGGAAACCTGGGAGGGTTCTCTGAAAGGCGGCACTTTTCCATCTTCCTGTAAGCTTTCTGGGAACTCATCTTTTGAGAAGTTCTGCTAAAAAAAAAAAGTAAGTATCTAGCCTTCATTGTGGTCCATATTCCAAGAAGTTTGAGACATGAAACATGTTCCATAAAACTGAAACAATATTCAGACTTATTTCCTGAAGACTTCCTAGTCAGGTAGAAAGAGTGTCAGAAAAGACTTCACAAATTCTGCCTTCCTTATCTACATGGTCATTCATTTACTCAGTTGTGCAAAATGATGGGTTTTGTTGTTATGTTTTTACACATGCATATAATATATTTTGAACTTAATTTCCCCGTTTTCTCCAAGAAAATTGTATTTGGGCATTGTATGATGACTTTGTTAGAGGTTTAACAAGCCGGACTGAAATGTGGGGAGAGAAAACTGTCTAGAGAAACTGCTTGAATTCTCTAGAGTTGGAGGTACAAAACATGTGGAGGTCATTGCTTCTTCTCTGTCTAGAGCATTCTGAAGAAGGGGGGTCCAGTGCAGTCCTCTGACCAAGGGAGTCTTGAACAGCGATAGTAACCTATGAGAAAGTAAGATACACCTCCACCCCAACTAACTTCTGTGTGCTCTTTGGAGAGGAAGGAAGGCATGTCTTATTATTTCCATGGGTCCACATGAAGGAGTGGGGATTCTAGAAGGTAAGAGCTGTGAGATTACTCAAGACCAACAAGCAAATGAGTGTGCTGTTGTGAAAAACAAAACAAAACAACAGTAGGTAGTGTGGGCTCCTGGTGAGGCCATGGGGAGATATCACCCTTAGTCTAGCAGTGAATTCTGCTGAGAGATTGGCACAAAGCCCAATACCATGCAGAGAAAAGATACAGTCTACCACATCAAGTTTAAAATATCAGACCAGGTCACCAGTGCTAGAGTAAGCCAAGGCATGCCGGAGAGCTTTGTGCTGAATTCTCTAAAGCAAAGGTCAGCTCCGTCCCACAATAGGTAGTCACGTTTGTTCCCTTCCCAAAGCTCTGACAAAGTGCCTGAGGTTGGACACCTTATAAAGAAGACTGTTATGTAATTCACAGTTTGGAAGACTGAAAGCCAGAACTGTATGGCATTGGCAAGGGATCCTTCCAATTGTCGTGGAGAATGTCTTCAACATGGGACAGTGTGTGAGAAAGAGAAACCTTCCTTTAGATTTAAAGCAAGAGAAAGAGGACAGGAAGCACGAGAGTGCGAGGGACAATCTTAGAGTTTCATAGCAACCTCAAGAGACCTAGGGCCCCATGATAACTACTTAGTCCTCTCTGAGAACAGTATGCTCAATGACCCAGCCACCTCTCACGTCTTAAAGGACCCACTATGGTTTAGACTCCAACCCTCAGTGGACAAAGTACATGCACACCAGAGCAATAGTGTTACACAGCATGAGGATGCTTCTTCTCAGTCCTTTCTCCCACTCTTTCCTGGGACAACGAGTTGGAGCATGTCTATGCTTCAACCTTCTAACCAAACCCAGCATGGTAGGGTGAAAGAAAGAATGAAAAGTCAAAACACACTCCAGCCCACATCCTATGAACCACACCCCTCCCCCAGGCCTCGTGCACATTGGGAATAGGAGCTTGGCATTTTGCAGAAGACTGAAGGTGACCGGAAACAGTACTTCTAATTGAGCTATCACTAGGAGAGGCAGAATATCCCTTTGGCCTCACACCCATGGAAAGTGCAGTTACAGGAAGAGTAATGTCCTTAAATGTCCAGGAATTTCAACACCAAGGCAATAAATACAATTTATTTTTAGAAAGCTTGTCATCTGCGGAGGCTGACATTTTCCCCCAGATTAGAAGTTTTAAGAAGCAAATTAGGACCTCAGTGCTACATTGAGTGACCAATTCTTGGCAACAGAGAATTTAACTATAAAATAATTCGATAAGAGTTTTTAACAGATGCCAGAAATTAACCTACTGTTGAATTTGACTATGCTCATCCTACCATTTAAAAGAAATGAAAAGGAAAGACAAGCCAGTCACTAAGAGTCACGGTTGTCCCCTGGCTGGTCATCACCATCTTTAACTGTACAATGGGAAAGAACGGCTGACCAAGCGTGGATTAAGAGTGAGTGCTTTGCCATGGAGGTTCAACCTACAAACACCTCTGACTGTAGGGCTGACAGCGGAGGGCATTATCCTGAAAGAAAGGACACACAAAGTCTCACCTGAACGCATGCACAGAATGGCCCAGTAGCTCATTTGTCTCTCCAATTTGCAGATGTGGAGGACTAGGGGGCATTGCGAACCATTTTGATACAGACAGAGGCAGAATTTACTCTATTCCCATGTTAGAATCTGTGCTAAAATGGGCAATTTAGAATAATAAAGCTGTCATGTGCTTCTTGGTGTCTCTCCTGGCTTTTGAATTGTTGCATTTAGATCTTAACTCTTTGCTACTGATGCTACATCTCGAATATCTCAGGGATCTGCTGACTTTGAATATATTCCGTTTACAGAGAGAGGGAATAATGGCAGAGTGTCCTTTCATGTGGCTGAACTGTCGTCGGTGTGGTAGCAGCTGCTGGGGGAAGGTGATCCATTTTGCCATTTAGTGTTTGCCTCGTTTCTGCTGATAATCTCTCCAGAATATTAAGAGGCTCAAATGGATGCTCCCTTGGCTGACAATGAAGAGACGAATAGCCACTATCAACCTGCACATTTCCTTCCTTGTAAGGGCAGCAACAGCTGTACAGGACTGAGCAGCATCTGGCCCACAGACCCTGGGAAGAAAGAGCCAGCCTGGCCTAAGTGGAAGGTTTTGGCAGTTGTTAGGTAAATGACTGGAAAAGCAGAGTCTCTGCTCCCTGGGTACCCGTTACCAGTACAGAACCTTGGGAACAGGACCCAGTAATCACCAGAATCTAGATAGTTCTCATGGCCCATGAAACTCGGTAACTGCTTCTCCAGAGCAGGTGTCTAGAATATAGTCACCATCTTAGGAAAGAGCCAAACAGTTGTATTAGAGGGGATCTAGAGTAAGCTAGGGCAAATTACACTTGCTAGAAGGGACAGTGAGGATCACTCTTGTTATTTTCAGACCATGTACACACACCACACACACAGAACATATATATTATATATGTATACAATTAAATATATGTGTATATTTAATAGCTTGTATCCAAAGGAAAAGGAAGAGCAATTCAACTGAAATTGAATAAAGGAAATAAATGACTTACTGAAAAATATCAAATGTCTAATACACATAAGAACTAATAGCTGCATGGAACCTGGAAAGTGTTCATTAAACAATCTGTTTTTCCCTAATTGGATTAGGATAAATTAATATGCATAACATGTGCTTTGTCTCAAATAGCAAAGTTCTGCTGACTTTGAATATATTCAGCACACGGAATAAGAGGCAAAAATAGCCGAACGTTCTTTAACATGGCTGCTATTCACTCACTGGTAAAAAATGGACACTTAGGATGTTGGGCTAACTCTATTCTGAGGAGTGGATTCTTGATGTCTTTTACAAATTCAAAAGATACCTACATTTATAAATAGAAATGGTCTCATATTTATAATTTACATATACTTACATTTGTTACAGCAATTTAAATTATGTTTAGTTTTGCTTTTGTAGTAACGTGTTGGCAACAGGTTAAATGTGCTTGGGTGGGTAAGAGCAGGGCATTCATGACTGTGACTGGTAAGCACTCAGCCTGAAATGGGATGCTAGATGACCCCACCTCCACCCCCAAGGCTCAGAGAACACCATGGAAGAGGGAGGCACAAAAGAATGTAAGAGCCTGAAGAAGGAACAGAATGTCATGGGACATTTCTGGGCAGATTTGGCGTTTACACTCTGGAGCTCACAGCAACTGCATTCTGTGTACAAGACATGCTTCCAACACCCTGTCATGAAAGAAGCTCAGAAGGTCCTGCTCCTCCTGGACCATCCACAGGCAGCTGCCAGTTTCTAGGCAAAGGAGACACATTTCTTTAGTAGTACAAGGTGCCCAGGTCCCTGTAAATAACCCTTCACTCATGTTCCTGTGAACAACCCTATTGAAACTCACTAGTGCCCCCCCACACACACACTATGATAGTAGAAGGGGTCTAATTGGGAAAGGTATTATTAGGAGTGTGTGTAGTATAAGAAGGGGTGATGGGGGTAAATATGATCAATTTGAATTATATTCACATATAAAGATGCCACAATGAGGCACATTAAATATAGTTAATATTTGATTAAAAAACTTAAAAAAAAGATATGCTAAATAAAATATGGTACCTTTTGCACAGGTGAAAATGGTGGTAAATATATATGTATCCTGATATGAAAAGCTCTCTGACAATAATAAATGAAAGAGAAATTTGCAGCAAATATAATTTTTCATTTATGTAAGACAAAAATATATAATGTCTGCATACAAGTACTACATAGTTTATTATGACACAATACAGTCTTTTATGCAATATATGTTTGGCAAATTGATAAATTTTAAAATTTTACAACTTTTACAATCCTTTAACTTTTTGTTTTCTTTCAGTGCTGGGGATAAGTTCCATGGCTCTGGGCTTTTTGAGACAGGGTGTGTATGGTGCCGGGTAGAAAACGAGAGCCTTGCACATGCCAGGAAGTGCTCTGCCACAGACGTATATCCTTGGGAGGATCATAGGTGTTTGTTTTGTCTTCAGTGGCTTGTTGTTTGGGGGACACACCTCATTGGCCATAGTAAATGATCTCGGCAATTATTTGAAGAATTACAAGTATATAACAGTGACAATAAATTGGGTGATTGGTGCCAATTTTCCAGAGAGATGTCCAGTTAGAGGCTCTTTCCATAGCTCACTGCCCCCATGGCAAAGGGCACATTGGAGACAAACAAGTAGACACTGAAAGCCACCTTGCTTCTTATCCACAAGTGTGATGATCCAGACAGAAGCTTGAGTGCCTTGAATGCTGGGCCTGCCTTCTGCTTCTGCGCGGCTCTCACAGTCTCTGGTGTGGGATTCCCCTCTGTATGCTGTGAATACCACTGGTTAATGAAGAAGCTGCTTTGGGCCTATTGCAGCGCAGAATAGGGCAAGGTGAAAGTTCTAAGCAGATAGAGGAGGAGAGAATAAACAGAGCCAAAGAGAATGCAGGTAGCTGCTGCAGGAGACAGACGCTGGATGCCAGATGGAATCTTACAGGTATGCTACAACCACATGGAGATACACAGTTTAATAAAAATGGGCTGATTTAAGATGTAAGAGTTAGCTAGAAATATGCATAAGCTAATAGGCCAAGCAGTGTTTTAATTAATACAGTTTCTGTACGGATATTTTGGGTCTGGGAGGCCGGGAAACGAATGAGCAGACCCTGTCACCAAGTCTCTGGGCCCCTCGTTTTCAGTACATGCCTGTGTGTTTCACAATGGCCCCTGTAAAACTGTGACAGGAGTCTTGAAGCCAAGTGTGCAGTTAAAAGGTAAATGCTGATGTCAGCAACCTTAATTGATCTTTCTGGGCTTTAACCTCAAGGATCATCTTCTCTTTGCCAGGGCTGAACCAGGAAAGGCTGCTCCCTGGCTTTGCACTTCTTTCTGTTAATGAGACATACATTTTCCAAGAGAAAATGTGGTGTCGGGATACAGTCGCTGGTCACTTAACCTGGAGCAGTCTTTACTGACCTCTCCATAATGGTCCAGTTTCCTCCTGGACAAACATGAGACATTGCCCTTTCTGGAGACAAGATCCTCGGATCAAATCAATCTGAGCAAGTTAAGAATCAAATAAGACCAAGGCGTACCTACTGCACACGTGAACCTATTAAAACCAAAGTGATCACATATTTATGACGTGCCATTCATCAGAAATCCTAAGCCCCTACTATTGTTACCTTAAAAGTGTCTAAGTGGAAATATACTCCTCCCTACCCCTGAGCTTGAGCCTGAAGACCAGTCAGAGCAAGCTGACAGTTATAGATGAGGGTGTTCTGCTAGCCTGGATATGCTCACATCTGTTAAAACTGCTCTCGTGGGTTACATGAATTACTGATGCCAGGACAGGCTGTTTCAACCCAGCAGAAGTTTTTGTGACCTTATGATGTTGTTTACCAGAGTTCTGGGTCACAAGTTAAAGCATGTGTTCATCCTGAGATGACTGGACAGAACAGGTTTCTGCCGGAACAACCTGCCGTTTAGAGAGAATGAGTGAGGCAGGGCATTATAGCATTGCATTTGCGATCTCACTAATGGAAAGTAGTGGCAAGAGGATTGTGAGCTTGAGGCCGGCCTGGGCTGTATAGTGAGACCCTGTCTAAGAATAGGGGAGAGAAGGAGAGAGGGGGAAGGAGGAGAAGGGGAGGAGGAAGAGGAGAAGGAGCAGGAGGAGGAGGAGGAGGAGGAGGAGGAGGAGGAGGGGGAGGGCCGTCCAGTAATCGAAGGAGCCAAGATCTGTCTCTGCTCATTCCTGGACCTCCTGAGACAGCTGAGCAGTCTGGGCAGGTGTGGCTCTTTGAGGATAAAGACTTGGGCTCAGAATAGAGAATTCTGATCATGAATGTTCTGACCCACGCTCAAGTATGAAGCGGCAGGTGTAAGGAGCTGGAGATGCCAAGCCTCACCCACCGCAGGACTCACTTCTCTCCTGTGCCTGCCCCCCACCCCCAACACACACCATTACACCACGACTCCTCCACATCTGTGGCACCCTGCTTTTGTCGCCCCGGTTTTGTGTCGCGGGATATTCTTGGGCTGGCTGACCATCGCTGTGCAGCGCAGTGCCTGTGTTAATGACTTTGTTTTTCATCACCACCCTTCTAATAAAAGCTGTTTGAAGAAGGAGGGATTGAAGGTTTTTGCGGCTTGGGGCAGTTTGTCATCTAAGTCGACTTCCCTTCTGGACAAAGCGGCCATTGTCTGCAGGAGTTGGCATGATGAATGAACCACAAGAGGGCGCCCAAAGCCTCGGAATAAATAGTTCCAGGGCTAAAGCGGTGGAACTGCCAGCCTATGTTGGAGGACTCTTAACTCCACTAGACATAAGAATGTTCTAGAAGCCCTTCATGGATGTTTTCATGCTTGGACAAAGAAGAGCACTGCAGGTGCACAGAGGAGAGATGGAGGAGGGGCGCAGAGAAGAAAGGAAATGATTGGCAGGGGAGAATGGCTAAGAGGCCAAGAAGGCAGAGGAGAAAGGCTGGAGTGGTTGGGAGGGGCGGGCATAGAGAAGACAGGAAAAGGAATGTTGCTTTTTATAGGGCCGAGAGACAAGGAAGTCTGGTGTTTCTGTGGACCAGATGGTGTGGCAGAGGAAGGGACCAGGCTGCTGCTGCTCTGGGGGAAGCTGGATGTCTCCCAGGTCTATGAAGTCTAAAGTATGGCATGAGCCTGGCTGAGTTTCTCCAGAGCGTTCCCAGCCTGCGTGGCTTTCAAACTTTCCTTGTT
Source organism: Myodes glareolus (assembly GCF_982192425.1). Classification (NCBI taxonomy): domain Eukaryota; kingdom Metazoa; phylum Chordata; class Mammalia; order Rodentia; family Cricetidae; genus Myodes; species Myodes glareolus. The sequence goes on from NC_142039.1 coordinate 8,347,198, forward strand.
GTTGCTTTAAAGTCACAACTTGCCTTGATGGCGTATATCCTCCTGGCAAGCAAGGACTCATTTTGAAATCAGAATCTCCCCAGGCCTCTCCAGGCCATGAGGCAAGAGAAGGTGATTGTGGTAATAATGGCTTCCAGATGCTTCAGAATCAGATTTTATTACAGATAATTTTAAAACTTGAGATAATGGAAAAGGAAGTAAGTTAGTGGGGTGTGTTTTGTCGTTGTCATTTTGGTATTTTTTTGGATTTTTTTTTTCATTTGAAAATGTGTCAACCTAGCAAGAGTGGGTGATGTTTTGCAAGCTCTTCCTGTATTTGGGGAAGAGCTGTTAGCTCCAAAATCAAGTGGCATGGAGAAGGTACTGGAGTTTTCGCTGTCACGGAGGTAAATGACCACAAGATGGCAAACCCAACTTCTGTGCCTTGGGACTGCGGAGTCTGTGACTTCACCAACACTCATGTCCTTTTAGGACAGACTTGGAGCTCCGGCTTAGTGTCTGTTTCCAAACCCCGTGTCTTCTACACATGCTGTTCTTAATTATTTTGACATTAGGGCCCCTTTATGCTCTGATTGTGTGTCTCTGTGTGTGTGTATGTGAGCGCACACACACATATGCGCGCTCATGTGCATGATTGTTAACCAAATTTCTCAGAAAAAAAGCCACACCTCCCTGACCTTTCTACAGCACTGATTAACTGCTGAGAGAGGTCTTCAGTGACCATGGGGAGCCTGGAATGCTACAGGTCCGGAGTCAGGTAATCTTGGGCTCCTTTGATGCTCCACACAGTCATTGACTGCCTAACTCTATGTGTTGAAAACATCCTGCAACTATTAGATAAATCCTTTAGGAATGTATGATTAGATCTCTGGCTTCCACCAGCTTAAAAGCCATGAGTGTCATCAGACTCCACTTGAAGTCTATAGCAGAGTTTTCCCAGCTTTGCTGTAACCCACCTAACTCATGGAAAACGTCTTGAGCTATGGCTCTCTTTGTTCTGTGGTGTAAAAACTTCATGAATCTGCTGTCATATTGCAACATAGCATTTGAGGGAACCTAAATCTGTGTCCCCAGGCTACGCTTACTCATACTGGTCTCCAAAATAAACTATCTCCTCTCTTTGAGATGAGGGCTGTGGTTTCTACTTGACAGCACCCATGCAAGTGTGTGTGTGTGTGTGTCTGTGTGTGTGTGTGTGTGTCTGTTTGTGTGTATGTGTGTCTGTTTGTATGTGTGTGTGTGTGTCTGTATGTGTGTGTGTATGTCTGTTTGTATGTGTGTGTGTCTGTTTGTATGTGTATGTGTGTGTATGTGTGTGTGTCTGTTTGTGTGTGTGTGTCTGTATGTGTATGTGTGTGTGTGTGTCTGTATGTGTATGTGTGTGTGTGGCGGGGAATGTGTGTATGTGTGCCGGAGAGCTACATCAAGTGTCTGCAATTGATGTCCACCTTATATTTTGAGACAGGGTCTTCTGCTGGAACATACAGACTGACTTGACCAGCTGGCCAAGAAAGTTCCAGAGCCTCTCTTGTCTTCAAGCCCTAGCGCCCCGGCGGATACTCCACCAGACCCAACCTTTTACAGGAGTTCTGGGAGTGCAAGCCGAGGTCCTCACACCTACTGCAGCATTTCTGCTACTGCCTCTTCAGCCTGGAAGAGTGGCCCTCCGTAGCTTTGATCTGTCTTTACTGTCTCTGCCATAAAATTAAAACAGGGAAGTTAAAATATTGAAATTTGACGTTAAAATATTGTCAGGCCTGGGGAGGTGGCTCAGTCAGTAAAGCGCCTGCCATGAAAGCACAGGGATCTGAGCTCAGATCTGCAGCATCTTCACAAATACGAATACAGCCATGCACACCTCTAACCCCAGCCTAGGGCTTAGGAAGGCAGAAACAGGTGGACACCTGGAGCGCATTGGCCAGCCTGTGTCAGAAGACTTAAGTTTAGTGAGAAATACTAACTCAACAAAAACAGCAACAGCACCAACAAAATGGCAGTGCTGGCAACTAAACCCAGAGCCTTTTGTATTCTAGGTGAATGCTACAGACTGAGTCACAGCCCAAGGATGTGTACTAACCCAATCAAAACAACAATAACAAGCCCATCCCATGTACATATAAACAATATCCTCACGAAAAGCAATTATTTCCAAAAGAATAAGGAATTACTCAGAACGAAATGTCCCATTTTCTACTAAATACAAAGTGCTATTATTTGCTGTAGAAAATGTAGAAAAGCACAAAAGAAAGGCATTTTGAAATCTCACTGCTTAAAGGGAACCACTGTGAGTAGACTTTAGGAATTCCAGATACTGCGTCTCCCAGACCCTAAAGCAGCATCCTGCACTGCAGCGGTGTGCAAGCGTCTGTGCAGACCTGGACGGGATATGGGTGGCCCTCAACTGACATCAGGGTGCACAGAACTCATGCAGACCTGGTCGGGGTGTGGGTGGCCCCTTACTGACATCAGGGCGCATAGAACTCATTCTGTCTGCGAACGCTTCAGTCTCCACAGTCAACGTAGAATTGAATCGACCCAGGATTGGGTTGTTTTGTCAGGAGCCAAAGCCAGGTTTTGTTATTTCATGCCATGTGTGCTAAATTGCTGGCAGAGTGGTACCTTGGTTTATCCTTGGTGTGTCTGCCTGTTTCATAGCAGGAGAGAGCCAGACATTTCCTACTGAGCAGTGGGTTCAGAGAACTTGAGAATGAGATGGTGGGGCTGAGGAAGGTAAGGAAACAGTTTCCTGCTCCCGGGTCAAACCCTTTCGGGTTCTTTGCCTCCCTGCTGGGGTAGCTGTGAGACTCCTAGACCCTGGGAGTCTGCGGGTTTTCTCAGAATCCTGTGAACTTGTCAGAGAGACTGTGTTGATCACAAAGGGCAAGTGTCAACCAGCATTCTGCCCCGGGATCCTCGCCGCTTTCCTAGAGCGCGTAGAGGCTTCTAGAACAGCCTGCCTGCTCCGGCAAAACAGCCATGGAATTTATATGAAATCTATGGAAACCTGGAGTTACAAGAAAGGACAGAAGACACACAGAAGGCATGGTCAGAAGTGAACGTCTCCGATATAGGACTGCGTAATATAGTCCCTTCCTCATACAGAAAAGAAAAGGAAAGAAAGCCCCGTGTCTCTGCTCGCCAATGGGTACCCAGATGCCCTCTAGGAGAGAGATTGGATGACAGCACGTGGGAAAGACCCCGAATCACCAAGCACTTACTGAGAGACTGCATCACGCAGAGAGAAGAGAAGAGAAGAGAGAGGAAGGCTCTTGTTTCTTTCTGCTTTGCAGAGCTGGCCTGCCTCTTGCTGGTAGCCTCCATACCATGTGCAAAGCCCTAGATTTGATCCTAGCCCTGCAAAAATCAATACCATTGACTTTGCTACTTTGCGTATCACACTGAGGGCACTTAAGACATTCGAACCAGTTCAGGAGAAGGCCTTGTTCTTTCTGAGAAACTCGATTCTTCTAATACTGTTTTCTCTGTGCGGAATCAAGAGTAACAGCTGACAAAGGGAGTGACTTAACCCGTCTAAAGCTCTCAGCCTATAAACACCTGCACTTGGATCCCCTGGGAAGCATCTTTGAGTTTCTGCATACTGGTTTAGCTGCACAGGAGTGGTTGTTAAGGAAGGCCGTGTTCCATTATCCATACCCCACTGTATCAAAATTCTGGTTTTGTGGCAAGGAGAGCAGGAGCAGGCTCCCAGGATCTTACACAGTTCTGGACTGCTGTGCCCCTGTGTCTTATATCTGGTTTCTCCTCTGTTATTTTACATTTCAACAAAAGCCTTGCTCTTCTGGAGTTTATTTGGCTAATGTCATTTAAGAATGCAAAGTCATAATTTGTGGTGGGAGAGACGTGTTAACTAGGTCCAAACTGCTATCAAATATCTCAAACATAAACTTCTTCCTGTGGAGTTGAAAAGGAAGCCGAAGGTCTTGGAAAGTTTGCCTTGCACTCTCTGAGGCCTTCCAATCGCTTGGCTGCAGCTGGATGTACTCTCAGAGACCATTAACTGTCTCTGCACAGGAGAGGAAAGGCCTGCAGAGCAGCCCTGCCTGGGGCAGGGAAAGCTCGGATTCCTCAGGGGATAGGACCCCTGCTGCCTGGCTCGGGTGTTCAGGTCTCTGCCAAGGATAGGAGGGAAGGAGGGACCCTGGGCAACTTAGACTCTCCAGAAAGACACTCCAACAGGGTTTTGTTTGCTTGGTTTTTTTTTTTTTATAGTGCTGGGGCTTCCTGCATGCTAGATGAGCACTCTACCACTGACCTCTGACCCTAGCCCTTGTCAGCAAAATGACTGTAAGCTCCCTTATCCAGCACCCTTCGCAAGTGGTTATTGAGAATTACCATGTCCCATGTTAATATCCATGTGTTCCCTTGGAATTGGATTTCTGGGGGGGGGGGGGAGAAAGGTACTGGCCCCTCTCCAGAGAGCTTTTGACTTGTATGCCAGTTCTAAAGGTTTCCTTTAAGGGGAAAGAAAAAAAACCTTTAAAAATATTTATTTATTTGTGTGACAGGGGAAGTGAGTTCTACATTCACATTTGGGCGTCAAAGACAACTCGCATGAATTGGTTCTCTCCTTTCACCTTTACATGGGGCTCAGGGACCAAACTCGTGGCATCCAGTTTTCAACAGCAAGCACCTTTATTTAATGAGCCATCTCATCAGTCTACCTTTGTAATTTTTAAACTAATGTACAATGTTTATTATTGTATTATATGTATTATTGTATTATATTAAATTGTATATGGATTTAAATTTTCTTACTTAGTTTTGAGAATTTCCTAAATGTACGTAATGAATTATGATCATATTTACCTCCCATTTCACCCCTTCAGCTTCCCCAGATATTCATCCCACCATGACATCCTCATAGCTTTTTTCATATCATTTAGAATTATTTTTGATGACCCACTAAGTCCAGTTAGTGCTACCCATACATTCATGGATGTGGAGACAGTAGAGCATGGAAAACCTGCCAGTGGTCACATCCTCCACAAAGAACGATGGTCCCTCTCCCAGCTACTCTCTTTTGCCAGGAGCGCCTCAGTAGGAGCGGGGCCTGAGGATCATCTCCAGCGATGCTGAGAACCTGGCTGACTTGGTCTTAGGTCTTGTGCAGGTGACAGGCAGCTGTTGTGAGTACATGACCTCAGTGGTCACATCGTATCCAGACGACCGCACTTCCCAGCACTTTTCCTCTTCCTCTGGCTCTTACATCCTTTCTGCCGCCTCCCATGATGTCCCCCGAGTCTTGGTGGTAGCAGAGTTAATACAGACATTCCATTTAGGATTGACACAGTCTCATACCCCCAGCACTCTAACCAATTATGCTTCTCTCCATCGACTGCTGCCCACTGCAAAAAGAACCAAGGTTGAAAACAGCGCAGGTCCGTCAGTTCATGGAGCTCCCTGGAAGAGGTAGAAAGACTTTGATTCATTCCAAATACCGAGGAGACTACAGATCTCTGAGGAGTGTAACCTTGACTGTTGATGTTCTCCTTCTGGGCTGAGGAAGGAGTTCTGACCTGGTCAGTAAGTGGAAGTCTTCCAGAGATGTTGGGTGAGCAGGAGAGGCCAACGACTGGGTCTAGTGCCTTGGACTTGGGGTGCATTGGCATGAACCACATCAGAGACTCCGTGGACTCGATAATGCAGTCTGTGGAGCTCGCTTCTCTACCCCCCTCTACCCTCCAACGACAAATGCAAACACGCATGCGTGTGAGATGGGGTGGGGGCTGGCAATGGAGTCATAAAACGGCGAAATGGAAGTGATGGGGCTCTTCTGTGTTATGCCGGCCATGTTTTACATACTCTAGCCAGAGAGCACTGACTGCTTTGTCCTGGGTTAAAAGCAAGCCCTGCTGTCAGCCAGTTTCTGATCTAGCCTGACCGAAGGAGAACTCCTATCAAGTTACAAAGAAGGAGTAGCTGGTGCAGAGGAGAGACACTTCCCACCTGCCTCTGACGGAAGAGGAGGTCCTGCTCAAGGCCAAGCATTTGCTCTAGTTTCTAAGTTATTTGAACTCTTTTGGGGAAATATGCAATACAATACTGCACACCTAAAGATGACCACAGAATAAGTTATTTTCTTCTTGAAAATTTTAAAACTGAATTGACTGGGAGCTGGCAGGATGACTTAATGGATAAAACCTAAGCGAGACTGATGACCGGCATCAAGTTCAATTCTTGGTATCTATGGGAAAAGGCTAGAGGTGAAAAAAGCCTACTATTTTACGAAGCTCTCGCTATGTGTGTGTGTGTGTGTGTGTGTGTGTGTGTACGCATGCGTGCATGCATATACATGTGCACGCACACACACACACACACACACACACACACACACACACATGGGTGTATACATATACATATAAAAGATAATTGATTATCATACCTGGAAATAATGTTTTCACCAAAATCCTTAGTTGCCAAATAAAAAACCCAGAGTTGTCCCAGAGAATCCCAGAGCAATACAGGTTATTGGCATCACTCCTGATTGCCCGCAAGAACTTGATGGCGAGACCCTACTGCTAAAGACAACACACACGTGCCAGGTGGTAATGGCTCACGCCTTTAACCCCAGCACTTGGGAGGCAGGAGCAGGCAGACCTCTGTAAATTCAAGCTGAGCCTTGCCTACAAAGTGAGTTCCAGGAGAGTCAGGACTACAAGAAATCCTATCTTTAAAACACAAAACAAAACAAGCAAACAAACAAACAAAAACTCACCACACACATTGGTCACAGGACATGAAGAAAAAAATTGGTACTGACCAGGAAGCTTTCTCCCTGCTAGTTAGCCGCTGGCTTTCATAGTACTGGAGAGTCCTCTGTAAGCTGCTGGGGGCCAGGGAGGAAAATGTCATCAACAGTCTTATTGAGCTGTGAGCCCTGAGAACTACAGTAAAGACCAGCTCGACAAGGTGTGCTCATGGGTAGAAGAGTGGTATGACAATTATGGGGATGACCAACTAATTTTTGGTGAGATTTTAGACCAAGAGAAGAAACACATAACTGATTCTGTAAATCTGGCCAACAACCCATAGATGGGAAGCTCACAGGCTGCAGGGGTGAACCAACTACTGTTATTTTCCTAAGAGGACACAGGATCCAACTGCTCTCTAAATTCATGTTTTCTACTGGTACATCAACTCAGCTCTCAGACTCTGCGAGAAGTATCTTTGTGTAGTGGATGGTGGTAGCAGAGAAACTACTGGAACTGGCTAAAGTGCAGCGAATAAGTGCACATCTGTATCACACCCTCCACAAAGCTCAAGGCCCATCATGAAGAAAGGTGGAAAGATAGTAATAGTTGGAGATTATGGAGGGTCAGAGCAAAATCACATCTTCTGGACACGACAAGGCTTCCGTACTCAAGAACTCACGGTGACTATGGATACTGGCACGTGACCAATCCAGTCCACGTTATAGCATGGAGAGGGGAGGGCGTCCCAAGCCTTCACCCCTAACTGTGGAGCTGTGCACAGTTAGTAACCTCTAGGTGAGGGAGAGCCATTTTTCTCTGAGTGGATCCTGAAGGTCATGCATACTCCAGTGGGTGGCCCCACGTGCGTATGAATACCACAAACTGGACGTGATGGGTTATTAAAGAAAAATGAAAGATTAGGAAATTGGAGGAATATAGTGGTATAAAGGGACAAATGAGGAACATCCCACACAGCTGGGGTGTTTAAACCCTTGATCCCCAGTAGGTGGTGCTGTTGGGGGAGGTCTAGAATGTCTGACGGCACTGGAGGAAATCTGTCACAGAGGGAGGCTTGGGGAGTTTGTGTCTCACCTCACTTCTCGTTTGCTTTCTTTGCTTTGTGTTTGCTCGTGATAATGTGATCTCTCAGCTCTCTCCTCTACTACCGCCCTGCCATAGAGTCTACCATGATGGATTGCCCCTCTAAAACATTAGCCTCTAAGTAAACCCTTTCCTTAGTTGCCTTTGGTCAGCATTTTATTATAACAGCAGAAAGTGGCTGATACAGGGTGGGTAGGGAGGTGGAGGTGTGTCTGGGGGAAATTTTGGGAAGAGTGGGGGATGGCTGTTATCAAATATATTATATGAAATTAATATATTGTTTTATATACTATGTATGTGTATATCAAAGCTGGATGTAATGGCAAGCATCTTTAGTCCCAGTACTCTCAGGGTAAGATGGGAGACAGAGACTGGGGACTCTTTTGGAAGGTCTTGGGTTTAGAGTCTGCAGCACGGAGGAAACAAGAGAGATCCTACCTCAATAAGGTAGAAGGAAAGAATTGACTCCAGGACTTCCGACCTCCGCATGGGCTCTGTGGCATGCATTTATCCCACTCGTACATACTCACATATCAGACATACACATAGTAATAATAAATAGAGTTTACATTTAGGTCTGGTGAGATGGCTTAAGTGGGTAAATGTTCTTGCTGCAAACCTGATGGCCTGAATTTAATTTCCAAAGAGAATCAGTTCATACAAATTATCCTCTGACTCCCAAATACTCGCTGTGTCATGTACACACACACACACACACACAGAGAGACAGACAGAGAGAGAGAGAGAGAGAGAGAGAGAGAGAGAGACATGCACACAGGCACACACGCACACACATAGCACACACACTCAAATAAAATAGATGTGATTTAAGAGTTTCAAATAAAATTTCTTGTTGTCTTAGTTATAGTTTCTATTGCTGTAAAGAGAGCCGTGATCACAGCAACTCTTATAAAGGGAAACATTTAATTGGGTGGTGTCGTGGTTTAAATGTAATTGGTCTCCCTAAGCTCATAGGGAGTGGCACTATTAGGAGGTGTGACTTCAGAATACATATGGCCTTGTTGGAAGAAGTGCATCACTATGGGGTGGGTTTTGAGGTTTCCTATGCTCAAGATACTGCCCAGTGCCTCAGTTCACTTCCTGTTGTCTGAAAGATGTAAGATTCTCAGCTACTTCTCTAACATCGTGTCTGCCTGCATGCCACCATGCTCCCTGTCATGATGATAACAGACTGAACCTCTGAACTGTAAGCCACCACCTCAGTTAAATGTTTTCTTTTATAATAGTTGGCATGGTCATGGTGTCTCTTCACAGCAATAGAAACCCTAAGACAGGTGGTTTGCAGTTTTAGAGGTTTAGTCCATTATCATGATGGCAGGCCATGGCAGCCTGCAGGCAGACATGGTGCTGGAGAAGCAGCTGAGAGTGGAGAAGGAGCTACATCTTGATCCTGAAGCAATAGGAAGTGATCTGAGACACTGGTCAAGGCTTGAGCATATATGAGACCTCAAAGCCCACTCCTACAGTGACGTACTTCCTCCAAGGAGGCCACACTTCCTGCAACAAAACCACACCTCCTAATAGTGCCACTCCCTATGAGCATATGTGGGCCAATTACATTCACATTGCCACACTGTTAAATTTATTTTATTCTGGCTCCTGGGAAAGTGGCAATGGGGGGAGTGCATCATAGTCTCATTGAATAGAGACAACAACAACAACAACAACAATAAAAAGAAGCCAGCTGATTGGTTGTTGAGAAGTAAAGCAATCTTGCTTCACCCTTTCCTAATGTACAGGAAGACAGCTCCCCCAGGCATGCTGGAACTGTGCTCCAAATGAACACTAGGAATGTATCAGAAACTTCCAGCAAGTCATTTGTTTCTTTGGATCTCAAGTTTTCTCCTGAAAAATAAGATGAGGGAGCAGGGCAGGCTGTTGGGATCTGAATCCTTCAGACTATAATTCTATTACTGGCCTAGAGTGCAGCTTGTGGGACTGAGCTGGTACAAGGTTCTTGGTCCGTTCCCAGCACCACAGAAGTATCTGTTGGGTGTAAGTGAGGTGATAGACTTTTTTCTATCCACTTTACATTTGGGGCATTTGTTTATTTAGGGGCTCTGAATAGTTAACTGATTTATACACAATAAGAAAGTAAATATATCCTGAAAAAGTTTGGGGAAAAAAATCAATGGACAATTCATACAGGCCTTGAAATAAGCCAAAAGTAGATTATCTGCAGGAGGGAGAATAATCCATTTTCTAGGACAGCTTAATCCTTTTTAGGAGTATTTTTAGTGTAATTACCAAACAGTGAGTTTATTCATAGTTACAATTAACACTAACCACCTTACTCATCTGCTAAAAGACACACTGACCAAATGGATTGCCATGGTCCCCTCTCTGTGCTAAAAGACACTGACCAAATGGATTGCCATTGGTCCCCCTCTCTGTGCTAAAAGACATGCTGACCAAATGGATTGCCGTGGTCCCCTCTCTGTGTTTCACTAACTAGACTCAGAGTGCTATTCAGTGGTCATACACTTGGCTTGCACACAAGAAGCTCTGAGGTCAACACCAAGCTGAACAACAGTGCTAAACTCTTACCACAAGAAAGAAGATAAAGGAATGTCACCATAGTTCACAGACTTGGCCACCAGTATTGTCTGTCCCCAAGCCCGTCCATCTTTCTAGAGAGAATCATTTTAAACTAGTGAGCTGGGGTGGAGTTCAGGGGTGGAGCAGCTTGCCCAGCATACATGAAGCATTAGATTTGATTCCCAGTACCTCAAAAACAAAAAACAGGGGTGTGCTCAAGTCTGCCACCCCCTTCACTCTACACATGCTCCCTCAACCCAGGGACCTGGGTGGGGCAGGTTTGGACATCACTGTCTTGGGGTGTGCTGAACACTCAGAATAAAGGAGAGGTAGCTCAAATCCAGACTCCAAAACACTACCAGGCAGCCAGTGGATCAGGAAAGAACATCTTCCCTGTGAGCCACCTCTCTTAGTATTTTAAACACTTTCAGATGCAAAACAGAAAAAGGACAAAAATGTGGGAAACACAACATCCTCAAAGTGTGTGTCAGGGTGGGAGTGTTCACACACTCAGGGTCCAGGAGAAAATTCAGAAAATGAAAGGGCTCTAGCAATTAGTCCGTATGAGTGAACATAGGCATTCCTATTTTTATTCCTGTTTCCAAATTGTATTCACAGATTGACCTTGCTGAACAGATGCAGCAGCATTTGATTCAGGAAGGGAAGAATTTATTTTGGTTTGAACTCTGTTTGAAAGCAACATATTTTTAGCCATCGAATGAACCCGTGGAGCTGTGAGCAAGTGGTTCTCCGCTGCAGCCTGGGGTTTGTGTCGATGGGGCACAAATCATACTAGCTCAGATTACAGCACTGCCACCAGAGTTTTACAGTAAAAGTCCCAGCGACCACGGGTTAGGTAGGCTCAGCCACCTGTGCCCAGTCCACCAGTGAAAGAGACAAGGAACAGCGAAAGGCAGAGAGAGGACATTCACTCAACAGTGGAAAAAGGAACAGATATGAAGGTCCAGTGACGTCAACTCCATCTTCAGGGAACTGACATGAAGTTTAGGTTTAAACAAAGAGACAGAGCTGTGTCTTAGTCATCTTCCTGATGCCATGACAAAATCCCATGACCAAGGCAACTTATAAAAGAAAACACTTAATTTGGGGTTCACAATTCTACAGGGTTAGAGCCCATGACCATCGTGTTGGGGACCATGGCAGCAGGTATGGCAATGGAGTAGCAGCTGAGAGCTTGCAACTGATCCACAAATGCAAGGCAGGGGTGGAGCCTGCTAGCTGGACAGGGTCTGGGATTCTGAAACCTTAAAGCCCATCCTAGTGGCACACGTCCTACAACAAGGTAACAGCTCCTAATGCTTCCTAAACACTTCTACCAACTGTCAATCAACCAATGTAAAAGCCAATGGAATCATCTCATTCAAACCACCACACAGAGATATGCCTAGCTAAGCAGTTCTAGTCAAGGTGTGGTCTTGCCTAACATTGATCCAATGCTCTGTCCTGCAAGGTGGTTCATGTTACAATGTGGTCTGTATACAAACGAAGGAAACAAATGAGATGAAAATAGCTTGTAAAGTTAGACCTTGTCTACACCTTCTGCTCAACAAAGAGTCACCACTTGGAGTGAGGTCCAGGCCCGTGTGAAAATTTTTTCTTAAAGGTGGTAGTCATTACCTAAATAGAAAAACGGGATCACAAGCTGGGAAGGAAAAGTACCACTAACCATCTCAGCTTAGAGAAAGCCAAGTCGGCAGAAAGTTCTCCTAAGCTTTGTACTCTCGAAGATGTATGTACTTGAGGAACACAGATATGCTGAGCACACAAAGACCCCACAGCAACAAGCGCACAGCTGCTTAGAAGTTCTTCACACAGAAAATATAGACAATTATCTTATTTAAAAAAATATTTAACTTTATTTTCTGTGAATTGGTGTGACGGTATCTGTCCCGCCCGAATCTGCGGAACCCCACTCTCCGATATGGGGCGCGCCTCCCATATCAAACCGCGAGACTGGATCAATATCCTAAGAGTTGAAAACAGACACACGGGGCTGGAGAGATGGCTCAGCGGTTAAGAGCATTGCCAGCTCTTCCAAAGGTCCTGAATTCAATTCCCAGCAACCACATGGTGGCTCACAACCATCTGTAATGAAGCCTGGTGTCCTCTTCTGGCCTGCAGACAGAATACTGTATAAATAATAAACAAATAAATAAATTAAAAAAAAGAAAGAAAACAGACACACACAGAGACCAGGATCATTTGCCCAAAGGGTAAATGTCAACTTTATTCAGCACATGTCAGGTATATATACTTGGAGGCAAAAGGACGAGAGCCCCCCTCCCATCTGGAAGTGAGAACATAGTGTTGGCCGCTTGGTGCCAGCGGCCTGAGCCTCCATGTAGGGGGTATCGAGCTGGGAACCCTGGCAGACAGATGGGAGGAGATTTAGGGCGCCTGTGAGGACCCTCCTTAAGCAGGTGAAATTACCATAGCAATGACAGAATCAAGGCTCTGGACTAACCCCCTCTGGCTGGCAGAATCGAGCAGGGGAAGCTAAGCTGGTTAGCGTAAACATTTCTTGCATCCTGTGCTTTGGCCTGGAGGAACAGGGAAGACAGGGCCCTACAGGTATCAGATCCCCTAGAGATGGAGGTGCAAACAGTTGTGAGTTGCCATGTGGATGCTGGGCATTGAACCCAGGTCCTCAGAAGAAGAGTCAGTGATCTTAACTACTGAGCCATCTCTCTACTCCCTTAAACAATTACCTTAATAAAACAAAATCTGGTCTGCTAAGTCAATTCCTTTTTGCCAATGCCACTGGAAGTGGAACAATATTTTTTTAGAAAAGGCTTGTTGCTTTGGATCAGGAAAGTCCAAGCCCGCAGTGATCCTTCTGTAACTGTCTCCTGAGTGCTGTGGCTGCAGGCATGCTCCGCTATGTCTGACCATAACATTTGATCAAAGAACTCAATCTTTCTTAGAGCACTGGCCTACTTTTAGTTAACTTCTTACTTGACATTGGAGCATTGAGTTCCATCCTTCCTAGGTGTGTTGGCACATGTGCTTAGCAAGTAAAAGTAGAAGAATCAGGAGTTTAAGGTCATCTTTGGATATATAGTGAGTTCTAGGCTAGCCTAGGCTATATGAGACCCTGTCTAAAAAAAAATGATTTTAAAACATAGCTTAGATTCCAGGGGGATGGTATATACCTTTAATCCATGCACTGGCAGAGGCAGGAGAATCTCTGTGAATTCAAGGCAAGCCTAGTCTACACAGAAAGTTCTAGGAGAGGCAGGTCTATAAGCATAGTGAAACCCTGTCTCTTAAAAAAGGAGTTTACAATTTGAAACATCTTTTATATATATATTTGAAAATAACATGAGGACTATATGTAGACTTATCTCCTGATCTGTAAGTATACCTCATACATGTGACAGCCATGTTTACTTAGAGACATAAAATAGCTGCTGGAGGGCTGGAGTAATTAAAAATTCAATGGCCTTGTTAACGATAGAGAACAAAACACTCACAGGGAAACTGGATGAAAACTTGCTCAACTGGTCTCCCTTTGCTTCCAGCTCTAACAATCTCGTTTCTTATCAACAGACTTGATGGCTTTTGTTCAAGAATGGGTCAATCCTGTTCAACTGGTGGTATTAAGGTTCCAATGTCACCCCCTTGAGTCCCTGGACAGACGGGACCGTGACTGAGTCCTGTCATCGGTACTTGTGAAGGAAAAAAAAAAAGTAAGGCCTACAGCAATTTTCCCAGGTCAGCTTAGTACACACCTGCCAAGATGGGTTCTATAGAGCAGCAGAAAGGGAGACCTTAGTCTCAGTTTGTGCTAGGGCAATGCTAGCTCTTAGACTCCCTCCTGTTTCCATTTCACCTTGGGACCTGTTTCTTGCCTTTGCAGGAGACAGCGTTACCAGCTAAATATAAACTTGTTCCATGCTTACCCTCAGAATGACTAATTTCAGTTTCTTTATTAGCTTTAAATAAAAATTATTATAAAATATGGAGAAAAGCTGCTAACTTATTATAGACTGTTAGAAAAACCAAGTTAGTCTGTCATTTTTAAAGTACTGATATGATTAGTTACAGAAATAATCCTTATTTAGTTCCCTGTATATGTTTACAAAGTCAAACTTACAGCAAGTAATAAAAAACAAAGTTTGTCTAATCAGACATACCTAGGCAGCCCTCATACTTCAGAGATCTGCAGAATATGGCATTTAAAATAATAATTTAAAAGCTTATTACATTAGACAGAGACTCCGAAATTCTAGCAATAACCCAAGGTCTCTAAAGAAGATTATGAGACGCCAAGAGGTCTCCACAAGATTATGATGGTGCTGACCACTGAGCTAGATGACCCCCAGTGCAACACCCACTGCCAGGACCCGGTCCAGACTGTGAACAAACAGCAGGATCTTGGAGAATTGATCACACCACTTTTGCCTAGACAAAATAAGGTCAATCTTTTCCATGTCCCTCTTCCACAGAAAAAGGAAAAAAAAATTCATCTTATGGGCCTGGCTGAGACAGTAAGACTACTGTTATGGCTAGGACAGTTATAATGTCAGTGTAGCAGCAAAAGGTATCCAGATTCTTCCACAAAGCTATAGCCAATTTGTTAGCTTTAAAAAATGTTTTAAGGGAGGCTGGAGAGATGGCTCAGAGGTTAAGAGCACTGGCTGCTCTTCCAAAGGTCCTGAGTTCAATTCCCATCAACCACATGGTGGCTCACAGCCATCTGTAATGAGATCTGGTGCCCTCTTCTGGCCTGCAGCATACACACAGACAGAATATTGTATACATAATAAATAAATAAATATTTTTAAAAAAATGTTTTAAGGCCTGAGGATATAAAAGTTTTAAGCTTTAAGGGTCTAAAAGAAGACTTAAGACATAAATACAGTTTAAGATATAATAAATGCTTCTGATCTCTTTTCCCCTCTATGGTGTAGTTCTAATAAGCTAATAGAGCAATGACTACTTACTGTGTGGGTCACAAGCTCAAGATTTTAGATCTATTCTGGTTGCCATTTAAATGTGAACTTAAAGGTGTTTAGTATTTTGCTAGGACCCAAAGGCATGAGTCTATTCTTTCTGTTTACAGATGCCCATTGTTTGTTCTTTTTTTAATAATATGGGTTTTTCTTTAAGTAAATAAATTTTAACTTCTGTTCCTAGTTTAAACTTATCTCGATGAGCTTCCACTTGGCTGGCAGACACATCTAAGCATCAGTTGCTGACTATAACCTGCTCTGAAGGGCAGTGAGCCCCAGACTTCATGAAAGCTGATGAGAACCAGTCCAGCTGATATGGACACTCCTGTTCCTTCAACAAAGTCTAATGAGTGCCCCATTGCCTAAATGTTCCCCCCTTTGGCTAGCTTTTCAACCTGCTTGGGCCTGGACAACAATGCCCCAATGTCAGCTTGAAGAAGTTGCAGAAAAGAACACATCACCCCATGCCCCCTGCCCAAAATAGGTTGAAAGGTTGAGACAAGGGGAACTCCCTGGCATGGGGGACAAAATAACCACCTACAGTGCCTGTTAATACACTAGTTCCAGAGTTGTCAATTAATAGATAAGTAGTTCCATACCTCCTTAAAACCAGGGGCAAGCAGGACTCAAGATTGTGATGGGGAAAAAGTGGGGGCAGCCATAATAAGATAAATATGGACTGGTCACCCAAAGGAAGTTCTTTATTTCCAACCTTTATCACCTGCCATAGTAGAACTCGGACATTGATAAATTTAATAAGAGACTGGAGTCTTAGTAGTTTACCCTGAGACAATGCCTGGCTACAGGAGTAACCACAAACTGAGATTATGGAACCCCTACCCAAAAACAGACCATTCAAAAGGAATGCCTGGCATTCCAACCATTGTATATAGGATCACCTGCCAGTGCACATACACCAGGACACCCCTAGACAAATGTCAGCCATTCAGGGGTCCTGAACCTCAGAAACCCTTCACCCCTACTTTTACTACTATAAAAACCCAATTCTAATTGAGCTCGGGGATCTCCGGTTATTCCAATACATTGGGCACATAGAGAGACCGAGATTGCAAACTTGATTTAAATAAAGGCTCTTTGCTTTTACATATGGGACTCTTGGTTTCCTTGTCGGCTTTTGCAGGGCTTCGTGGATTTGGGCATAACAAATGGGACAGGTTCAAACATAAAAGACCTCTAAATGAGTCACAGAGTGTTTAAAAAATATGTGTAGGCTTGGGAGAGAGAAGAAAAAGAGTAAAAAGACAATAAACCTAATATAAAGAGTACAGACAGTTATAGATTAAAGGAGTAAAGATAATAAAATAAATATTAAACTTGTAGAAAAAGTAATAGGAGTAAAGAAAAATAAGCCACATAAATATAGAATATATACAGAGTCTGGATTATGTATATTATGTTGTTTTCTTTAAATGTTTTGGCTGTTAAAGAGCTATGTAATGAGAGACATTTCATTGTGTGGACTGCTAAGTTAAACCAACATAAAGGAATCTTGACTTCAGAATTTAAGTCTAAGGATATATTGCTTTGAAAAAGAGGTTCTGCTTTTGTTTCCACAGAGGATGAGAACCTATGGACTCCTTCCAGGCTAATATGGTTTGATGGACTAAAACTCCCTGAAAGGTCACAGTAAACACCCCCAAAAATACTTCACCCAACAAAAAGCAGGAAGCAGTTTGGAGAGAACTATGCCCATGTTCCCAAATATTGTTTATAAATGACTGTTACATTTAAAGAGGGATATGCCATAGAGATTTGCATTGGTGTGAATCTTGGTTTACTGATACAAATTTAAGGTCAATTTTTTTGTTATATATTTATTTCTGTTCTTGATTAAGGTATTCTGTTTGTGCAGCTCGTTTAAAAAATGTAATATATAATTAAGAAATGTAGGTTAATAGATAGTCATCTATAATAGTCAAGCTTATAGTCATATTAGTTAGATTTTCTAGATGTACGGTGATATATTTCAGATGGATAGCTATTCTTCACACCTCTTAAAGACTAGCAGAATATGGCATTTAAAATGTTCTAATAACTTAGGACTTTCATGACAATGAGACACATCTGCTTCTGGCAGCACCAATAACTTCAAGAGGAAGATGGACACTGAAGAGACTCCTTATTGAGTTTGCTAGCCCTTTGGGCAAGAAACTGCTCTTGCCTGGACTACTTGATAAACTGAACATGAGGACCCACAGAGAAATGACTGCTGAGCTTGCCTAAAGTTGAGACAATCCTTTGGGGTTCCTGCTTCGTGAAAGAGTCTGCTAGACATTCTGCAGGAAACAGAAAAATGTAATTGACAAACTACTAGTATAGAACTGTCTTTGAAATTTCCTTGTTATAAGAGTCTGCTTGTTTGTTTCCCAACTGCTCAGCTACTCAAACTCCTGAAATAACCACACAGAAACTGTATTAATTAAATCACTGCTTGGCCCATTAGCTCTAGCTTCTTATTGGCTAACTCTTACATCTTAATTTAAGCCATCTCCATTAATCTGTGCATCACCATGAGGTCGTGGCCTACCAGCAAAGTTTCAGTGCGTCTGTCTCCAATGGCAGCTACATGGCATCTCCCTAACTCTACCTTCTATCTCCCAGCATTCACTTTAGCTTTTTCTACCTAGTTCTGTTCTTCCCTGCTATAGATCCAAGGCAGTTTCTTTATTAATCAATGGTAATCACAGCATACAGAGGTGAATTCCACATCATCTCCTGCTTCATGGAAAAGTCTGCTAAATACTATGGGCCGGTAGACTAAAGATGGGGGCCCACAACGTTACCGAAGAACTTTGGGTGACTGTCTAGGAAACAAGATGTCTCTGTCAATTCCAGAGTTTTGGAAGTTGCTTACAATGCACTTCCTGTTTACTTAGGTAATATCATATCCTTTTGGAATCTTTGATGGAGTTAAAGAATAGATAATTATAGTTTTCCTTAGTTATGATAAAAGATAAAGTAGATGTAAATGTTATAACTGTAATTTTTGCTTGATACCTGTTTTCTTATATGTAATTATACTATGTTAAAATTAAAATCTTCCTTTTCATTTAGACAGAAAAGGGGAGATGATGTAGGATTCCCCTCTGTATGCTGTGAATATGATTGGTTAATAAAGAATCTTTCTTGGACCTGGCAGGGCAGATTAGAGGTAGGCAGAGAAAACTAAAATGAATGCTGAGACAAAGAAGGCAGAGCCAGGAGTTGCCATGTAGCCTCTGCCAGGAACAGACATGCTGGAATCTTGCTCGTAAACTACAGTCACATGGCAATACACAGATTAATAGAAATGGGTTAAATTAAGATGTAAGAGTTAGCCAGTAAGAAGCTAGAGCTAATGAACTAAGCTGTGATTTAATTGATACAGTTTCTGTGTGGTTATTTTGGGGCTGAGCAGCTGGGAACAAACAAGCGGCCTCCTACAACAGGAGTATGTTTTCACCACAAGAGAAGGGAGAATATGACAGTTCCTTTGCAGAGTCACACGGGAATCTGATCTCAAAATGAAAGGAGACAGACACCAAAACAAAGAAGACCTACAAGGCCTTCATCCTGCATTTAGTGGGCCAAGAAGATGGGTCCATATACTGTTCAAGTAAGATGCTCATGTAAGAGAGTGCCACACCTCTGATTGTTCTCTTTCAAGACACAGGGGCACTGAAGTTCAAGGGGTGCTCTCAGATGTGTTGTTCTTCTGGGTAAGACATTTGTCAGAAGAACTACCAATGCCTCCGATAACAGAATGGCCGGTCTCCGAGGAGACTTCTCCATGCGGCGGACTGGGGGGTCACTTACAGGTTCTGAGAAATGACAGAGGTTCTATACCACATCTGTAGCACGTGCTTGCGTCAGGCTGTCTCTGAGTCAGATGAGAGTAGGAAGGGCAAGAATCTGGAAATACAAATGACTTTAGTTCATATCAGATTACTGTAGTTCCAGAAATGGTCAAAGTTCATCCAAAATGGAAGAGCGTTATAAAAAGACAGGGGCCTGGCTAACGGGACACGAGGAGGAATATGGACAGGCCTACAGGGTTACCCCCAGCTCACTGTCATGAAGCCGTTCCTGTCATCTTTAATTGTTCTTTTCCACAATCACCACACCTAGTATACAGACATATATCTCCCTCTCTCTTTTTACTTATGTAGGGTCCAATGCCATGCAAAACTTAACACATGTATGTGCCTTTCTCTCGATAATCTGTCCTTTGTTATAAGGTCATCACACAACAACTTAGCAATGGGAAGGAAACATATTTCTGTATTCCCAGAACTCAGGGAACTGAGTGAATCAGTCTTTCTATGCTATAAATGACACAGAAACACCCTCCCCCCATTAAAAAAAGAAGAAAGAAAGAAAAGAAACATTACTTTTCATAAAGAAATCTAGTCACAACAAACCCCACAGAAAGTTTTCTGGTTAATCTAACATGACTAATTTAGCACAAGTGGATTTGAAAAATGACGTTAAAAATAGATTATACCCCAGTTGCTTCCACCGATGCCATCTGCATGCCCGTTCCCTTTCTCAGGCGGCAAAACTCTGGGAGCTCTGTCCTCACAGCCCTACCACCTCAGTGCACTGGAGCTCTCTGGGTAATTAGCATATGTAAATATGCATCTCAATTCAAGCTCACACAGGAGCTTTCCATTCTCCTGCTAAGGAACTGATTCTGTCAGAAGGTATGTTCTCTCATTTAGGCATGCCTGTGCAACTGTGAACACAGAGGAAATTCTCTCTTGCAGCAGCTGGTAAGGAAGGTGCATGAAGTGAGACCACGTGAAAATGTCTGGGCCCTTGGTTGGTCTGCGGAGACTGGCTGAAAGGTGGGGGTGCCTCAAAGAATATTGACTTTGATTGAAAATTCTGCTTTGCCTGTACCTAAAATATTGTTGTAAGAACCAAGAGTAGCTTCCAGGACCAAACCCCTCAGCTGTATTTAAGAAGTATCAGGAAAGTACAGCAGGCCACACGGCCACAACTTCACCCCTCTGAGCAGAAGAAAGCTGTTCAGCCAGCAAAAGGCTGATCCCTGAGGGTGATGTCGGTGGTACTGGGGAGGTGAGAAAGCTTGCAGACCCAGGCCAACTTGTCTGTCACAGCCCCTTGAATAGCATATATTGTCCACCTCTTGTATATGACCAGACATCCAAGAGACTGTTGGGTGCATCCTTTGGAATGTGTGAATAGATTGTTGGCTGCTATCAAACTGCAAAGCTAAAGATGTCTTCAGGGGTTCACGAATAGAGGTCTCCCTGCCTGCCTGGTGTTCTCACCAATGTATCTGGAGCATGCCCTGATTATAACTGTCTTTGCTCTGCTACTAGAAGAGCTACATGTAATTGTTACTTCATTGGAACATAGAATCTGATGTAACCTAAGTCTGTTTGGCAGTCGTGGTCACCAATATTTGGCCCCAGAAGAAACTATTGTTTATTCCCCTGGAGGCGAAAGCATGTTTGTGTATGTGTGCTTTACCTTGTTACTGCTTATTTCTACACACAAAATCTTAATAAAGATAGGGCCGCAGTTTCTCTACTGCTGAAGTAATGACTTTCTTGGGTGCTGAGAGAGGTTAAATGTGATAGGAAAGCAAGAGGCTGAGGGCTTGGTGCCTGGAGGCTGAGACCACCACACAGCTGCATTATGGTAGGATATCAGGGCCCACTCAACCCTTCCCTGATAGCTTGGGACAAGTGTGGCCCTAACGACCACTCACTGCTCCTTGCTTCATTACATATCATCAGACTTACAGAATTGGCAGTTCCCATTATGCATTGGCTCCATGACACACACACAGGCACCCACAAACCTATCCCAGGACAATCCTGACCCATTCCTGAAGTCCCCACCTTAACTCATCCAAAATCCTACCCTTCAGCAGAGTTTGCCGGTGACAGAGAATGAATCTTCAGCCATCACTAACCTTTAAGATTAAGGAATCAAAGTCTCAGAGAGGAAGATTGAGGGAGGACAGAAAGACAGAGAAAACTAAGGAAATATGCAAAGGCAAAAGAGTCCTCCCTTTTCTCTGGGTAAAGTTTCTTGCTAGTGAGAGTCCAGAATTGAGCCTAATCAAGAACATCGGCTGAGAAGGTTGTCTACATAAAGACAGCATTCCTTTTAGGCAGAGAGTGTTCACACAAGAATGCTAAGACAGCAATGAGTTATGCATACAGCCTAAGCAGATACAACTTTCTTCCTTTCTCATATGTAAACCTGAAATATTTTGGAATCTCATAGATAACGTAAACTTTATTAACAGCACAAACACCTTAGCTCCCTAGCGCCCCCTTTGGTACTGTGGCTTTATCCTCTCAGCTGTAATCTCATACAGCATACGTTAGGATCCATCCTATGGTCTCATTTACCTAACAAAAAATTCCCCAGCAGCATTTTGATATGTAACTTCAGAACCACCGACTTCCTCTTTGTGGTTTTGCTAAGGCACTTAGGTGATGTTCTCTTGAGAAGTCTACTCTCGTACTTGCGGCTGCGCTCACCTTTTCCTAAGTGTTCCTCGTTCTCTAAACCCCATCGGGATATTCACATTCAAACCACTTAATAAATCCCAATTCTTCTTAACATTGACTTATGTTGAAACTCTTTTTTCTGGCATAGCCAAGAGTTCCTGAAAAGAGCCCTTTAGGCTCAGCCTCCAGCTCCCATCCTGAGTTACAGACACGTCTGTTGAGACTGGTAGTTCAATGTCTTTGGCACATCCGTCTCTACTGACTCTTGTACTCACTCTTAAGTATGAAAGTTTGCCTTATATGATAAAACCTTCTCCCAGCTTCTTCCTGATCTTCATCTCTGAATTCTTCCCCTGATCATATCAAGAATCTGGGAATACTCTACAAGGAGGCAGCGTTACTTTTAGGATCTTAAACTCCACTGATTTGAAGCTTGTCATCCCACAGGAGGTCAGGAGACAGAGGGGTACTGTACACCAGAAGGTGAGCATCCTTGTTTGGGTCGGAACACTGTGATGACCCTCCAAGTCTATCAGGGGCTCTTGACCTTGGTAGGTGGTGCATTGACTTTAGCAGTATGAAAGTGGGGTGTCTGCACCCCAGAAAGGAAGACTATTCCAGAGGGTATGCAGAAGGCCTTCTCTGCTCCCTCCAGTCCACATCTCAGAACCTCCCTGGACTATATGCTACCTCTGGCAGTGATTTATGAAAGCATTTGGTACTGGGCAATTGCTCATTAATATACTATGTGTTGTTCAGCTTGTCACTGGGTATGGCTGCCATCCCACAAAGCCACGGCATGAGAGAGAGGACTGGCTGCCTTCAGTCCAGGAGGAGAGCGTTCCAAAGCAACCTGATCTAAGTACGTGCCTTCCTCTTGACGTCTCAGCTTTCTTTAAAGGGAGGATGGTGGTACAAATGTGCCGGGGAAAGTGAGCTGTGCACCCCGACTCCAGACACGAGGAGTCAGGTGTCCTCAGCCCTTCCGTCACCACACCCATCCTAATCAGGGGTCTGTGCCCTAAACTCTGGAAAAATGTGCATATTAAGTAAGTCATTAATTTTTTAATGGCCAAATGAAAAAGCTGTAAAGAAATTCATAAAAGAAAAAAACTGCTGGATATGATGGAACACACCATAATCCCAGCTCCTGAGCATTGAAGCAGCAGGATTATCCTGAGTTCAAGGGCAGGTTAGGTTGTATGCTGCGATCTTATCTCAAAAAACAAAACAAAATAAAAAACAGGTAAAAGAGACACACAGAGTGGTAAAGACACAGAAACAAACAACAAACAAAACTAAAACTACAGCAAAACCCTGTCTCAAAAAACCAAAAACCAAACAAGAAAAAACAAAAGAAATTTTAAAAACCAAGCATCACAAATTCCAGAGGCCCCTTCTGAGCGGAACTTTCTGTCTGTTTCTAGCATTTTTCATGTCTTTTCTTTTTTTCCAGGGGGGAGGGGGTTAGTTGAAGAGGGGGAGCCCTAATGCCTTGTACACAAGCTCACTCAATTTATGCTGAACTGAACAGATTTTTAAATCCCCTCTTGATTTTTATTTCATTATTACTTTGTTTAACAAGGCAGAATAATGGCTACCAGAAGCAAAACACCTCACATCTTTAAACGGTAAACTCTTCCATCCCATCCTGCTCCCCGACTGAAGCCGACCAGGGGTGCACACCGAGCCCTCCGTTCTTTAAGAGTCTAAGGGTCCAGGCTCCTTATCTCTCCATTTCTCTCTCTCATCTGTATTAATAAAATGAGGCTTAACAAAACAAAATCAGAAAAAATAAACCCACCATTTTTTGGATAGCTAAATAAATGAGGTCATGCGGCTAGAAAATGATGCCTACAGACACTGCCTGTCAGTGAGTGAGCAGGAGGAACCCGCTAATGCCAATGTAAACTCACTGGCCTGAACTCTTCGGAGTTTTCTGCCAGTAAAGACCGAAATCAAAAGGAGAGATAGGCATTGGCTCTGAATCCGCAGAGAAAGGATATATAAATAAACTAATTGGTCTATCGCTCGATCTGTGCACAGGGTACATAAGCATGGAGAGAGAGAGCCCTGCTTGCTTCAGCTGCTTGCAGCGTGATTAGCCTGATTCTTAGAGCTTGATTCCCTTCGTGCGCCAGCTGTTCTCGTGAAAAACAAATGGGGGCTTTCTCAAGATAATCATAGTCTGGCTGTCTGCAGGGCTTGGGGGCCTCTGCTTCTGGACTGTGTCACGGTGGGGATCTGAGGCTAGATCTCCAGCCTGTGGCCCGCTGAGGGAGACTTAGGATGCAAGGCTGGTGGAAGGCCGGTTACTGCGGGTGTGTATGGGGCGCCATTGAAGTGGGTCCTAAGAATCAAGAGCACATCCTTTCTCTCTGCTTCTGAGACACCACGAGCTGGGCAGCTTCGCACTGCCACCGGCCTCCTGTTGTACCGCAGGCTCACATCAACAGAACCAGCCAACTACAGATCAAGATTTCCAATCTTGCAGTTAACTCTGAGCATTTATTCAAATAAAGAAAATCCAGTATTTTTAATGTTAAAAGAAAACTAAATGGTAAACCCAGACACATTTCACCCTTAAGAGTTGATCTTGGGTATTTTGTCATGGCAACGAAAGGTTGACTACCACATGCTATAAAAGCAAAGGGTGAGACGAGCACATTGCTCTGAGGTGAGGAACAGACACTGGCCCCTGCTATACACCTACCCCGGTGCTGCTTCCTTGGGGTCAGAAAGCTTGTTTCTTGC
Source organism: Myodes glareolus (assembly GCF_982192425.1). Classification (NCBI taxonomy): domain Eukaryota; kingdom Metazoa; phylum Chordata; class Mammalia; order Rodentia; family Cricetidae; genus Myodes; species Myodes glareolus. Next base: position 8,371,795 of record NC_142039.1, read on the forward strand.
TTAACCAACATGGAGTCTTGTTGATCAACTGTTGGTCAACGCAAGACCAGGTTATCTTAAGCTCCAATACATGCAGTACTTTAAAAGGTAGATTTGCAGGCTGAGCCATTCAAACCAAGACACACCCCATCTTCCCAGGAACAAAACTAAACCTATAACAATTTGAAATAATCCTTCCTTCATCCCTCCTTCTCCCTACCTTCTTTTTGTCTTTCCTTCCTCACTCACTTCCTTTCTTCCTTAGCTAGAGATTGAACTCAAGGTCTTGAACATGCTAAGTACACACTGTGCCACTGTGCTACACACCCAACCTCCACTCTTTCATTCCTCTCTTCCTCAACTATTCCCTTGTTTTTCTTTTGACAAGGTCTACTATGTAGCCCAGGCTGGCCTTGAACTTGTATTCCTCCAGCTTCAGCCTCCTAACACTGAGATTATGAGTGTGCACACCCATGCCTGGCTTCCAAAATCTTAAAGTAGCCATGGATCAGATGTGGGAAGGCGTGATGTTGATAGTATAGGGATGAGCACATGCAGAATGGAGAATAATACACACAGATCTCAACACACTAGGACTTTCTGTCTTTTTACACTCCTTAACACATGTTCAAAAGTGGCTCTGCCCTCACCATGCCTTTTACACTGAACAGCACAAGGAAACAGTGCCCAGCTGAGATGGAACTGATTTTCTTTTCCACTCAAGTCCTTCCAATGGCATCCAATGAAAATGAAACTATTTAAAATTCACATTATAATTATTAAGGTTCAGCTGTGTAAGGCATACAGTCAACAGAGATTGTCCATGTTTCTCTGTGCTGGTAATTGGCAATTGGGTTACTGTGTGAACTTTCTGGGGGGATGAAGTAAGTGTCTAGTCTCCTATCCACAGGCAGAATACCAAGGACACACCAAAGAAGTCATTTCATTCCAACCTAGTTTGGTGAACAAAGGAGTTTGTGGGTGAGGGCTTTTTTTTTTTTTTAAATAAGAGCATAACCTACTTATAGCAACTCTTAGCTACTTATCCTCAGGGAGGGAACCACCTTGTGAGGCTGCTTCTGAGCTGCCCTGTGCCACCTTGGGAACTGCTTGCAGGCTGCTTTGTCAAGCCTCCTTGCCCTCCTAATCCTGCAGTGGTCTCATGCTGGTTAGTCACAACTGTCGTGATTTCAGGACAGCAATGCATTGTCATGTGCAGAAGGCAGAGGCACACACCAGGCTGGAAACGCTTCCCATCTCACTGGGGCGACCAAAGCACAGTGATGAACAGTCACCAAATGCTTACCGCTATTAACCCAGAAAATCAAAATGGAGGCCACAGTGTAAATTGCACAGAGGCCAACTGCCCATCCACAGCCAGCTACCGAAAGCTGAAGTCATGTCACGTGCCTGGAAACATGAACCCTAACCAAAACAGCATAAGCACCGATGTCCTCAGGACTACTGCTAGAGAGAATTGGTGGCTACAGCAGGTTATTCATTTGAAGCACAGCCAGGAAGACTTTAATTAGGATGAGTGGTTACCGCTTAGGGAGGGTATGCAGCAGGGGAGGAGCCTAGCAGCACCACATACAGGTGTACCCGTGCAGACCGTAGTGAAACAGGGCGGTGAGGACAGCTGATGGAACATTGGTAGGAGGAAGCCCATGAGTCAGGGAGCTACAGCCTGTGAACTGCACAGAACTATTGCTGACAGCAGGCCAAGGTGGTCAGATATCACTCCAGGATGCTGGAGGATATGAACCCTGATCACTCCAAGAGGATGTCAGACCTGAGGATGCTGGGGCTTCTGGTCAAAGTGACTTAGCAGGTGCTACATTTGAATGTGAATGTTCCCTGAAATTCCATGATTGAATGCTTGGTCCCCAGCTGGTGGTGCTATTTCAGAAACTGGGCAGTGTTTGGGACTAAGTAAATGGGGTGCTGTGGAGTGAGCCTTGAAGAGTCACAGCTTGGCCCTACTTCCTGTCTGTTTTCTCCCTATCTATGGTTGAAATTTGACCAGCAACCTTAGATCCCTGCTACCATGTCTTCCTCAGCTCACACCCCTCCACCATGCCTTCCTCGGTTCACACCCCTCCACCATGCCTTCCTCAGTTCACACCCTCCACCATGCCTTCCTCAGTTCACACCCCTCCACCATGCCTTCCTCAGTTCACACCCCTCCACCATGCCTTCCTCAGTTCACACCCCTCCACCATGCCTTCCTCAGTTCACACCCCTCCACCATGCCTTCCTCAGTTCACACCCCTCCACCATGCCTTCCTCAGTTCACACCCCTCCACCATGCCTTCCTCAGTTCACACCCCTCCACCATGCCTTCCTCAGTTCACATCCCTCCACCACACCTTCCTCAGTTCACACCCCTCCACCATGCTTTTCTCAGTTCACACCCCTCCACCACGCCTTCCTCAGCTCACACCCCTCCACCATGCCTTCCTCAGCTCACACCCCTGCACCACGCCTTCCTCAGCTCACACCCCTCCTCTATCCTTTCCTTGCCATGATGGAGTGCACCCTTTTAAAAACTCTGAATTAAACTCTTTCTTCCTTGAATTACCATCAAGTATTTTGTCACGGCAATGAAAATAAGTAAGCAATACAGCAGGATCCTTTATTAAAACTGGATTTTTTTTTATTTTACAGGAAAGGCCACAAATGACCCTTGGGAGGAGGGCTCAGGAGGCTGACTAAAGTTTGGCCAAGCAGACACTCATTGCTGACACAATTTAATGAAGTTAAACCAACAGAAAGGGTAGAGCTCAGGAAAAATCACAAGGAACAGAGACCTACTTACTCACATACTCAGGAATCCCCAAAACCACTAAACTTGAAGCTATAATGTATGCAAAAAAAGACCCGTGGAGTAAAAAGAGAGGAGAAGAAGAAGAGAAAGAGAAAGATGATGACGACAAAGAGGAAGAGGAAGAAGAGGAAGAGGAAGAGGAAGAGGAGGAGGAGGAGGAGGAGGAGGAAGAAGAAGAAGAAGAAGAAGAAGAAGAAGAAGAAGAAGAAGAAGAAGAAGAAGAAGAAGTAGAAGAAATATTAAAAGCAAAAATAAAAAATAAGGTAAATTTTAAAAAAAGAAGAAGCCTTGACATGATATTTTAAGACAAAACTCTTTAAAGATGCTGAATGCGTTTTCTGTTGTCATCTACAGCCAGGCATGCAGCCTACTGGGAGAGTAGTTTGTTTCCCCAGTGAGATACACTTGGAGAAAACTAAATTTTCATTTATAAGTGGTTATCAATTGGAGATGGCTTCTAGGTTAGAGATAGGGACATGTGTCCACTTCTCCATTTCAGCTCTAGGAATCTGCCTGGTGTGGACTCAGTCCCCTGGATTCATGCATGATATGTTGATCTTTTTGATTTACAGGGCCTTGTTTTCTTGGTGTCCTGCAATCCCTCTGACTCTTACACTCTTTCTGCCTCCTCTTCGTCTGGGTTCCCTGAGCCCTGAAGGGAGAGATTTGATGAGCACCCTTGTTTAGGGCTGAGTATTCCAAGGTCTCTACTCTCTGCATGTCTGACTGTGAGTCTCTGTATTTGTTCCCATCTGCTGCAGGAGGAAGCCTCTCTGATGATGGCTGAACAAGGAGGGCACTGGTATGTTTCCCTGACTGGAGTCTGTTTGCATGTGTGTGCACATGTGCGTGCACCTGAGTATATCTATGTGCACCAGATGCCCAAGGAGGCCAGGAGAAGGCATCACATAACTCTGAACTTGAGTTACAGGATTTTGGGAGCTTCCTCATGCTGGTGCTGGGAGCCAAACCTGGATCTTTTCATGAATAACAAGTTCTCTGAATCACGGATCTGTCTCTCCAGCTCCTGATAAACTGTTTGGAAATTCTAAGTCGATGTGGGTTGAGAGGATTGTATTTAGCCACAAATATACACTGTCTCATTTGCCCCCAAGAATGGCCTGCGTTATTATATTATTATATCACCACAGGTACAGTTTGAGTGGGAAATGCCCTTACCACCTCGGGTGTTTGAACACTTGACTTCCAGTGAGTCTTAGGGATGATAGTCCAGTCATGCTTCCTGTTCGCCATCCCCCTCCTGCCTCTACAAACTCTGCCATACCTTCCCCATCATGACAGACTAGATCCTCTCAAACCAGGACCCAAAAGAGACCTTTTCTATCTTAAGTTGCTTCTTGCTGGGCATGTGGTTACACTGACAAAAAACTAAACCATCCCTACTCTAGAGACAAAGCAACCAACGCGTTCATGCATGTAAATATATACATCTTAGGGATGCTGGCTAGCATACATTCTTGTCATCATGCACCACCCAGTTCTGTTGTGTAGATGAGAAACACCCCAAGCATGGCCCTCAGCCTGTGGCACAACCAGGAGATACAGCAGCTCCAAATGTCCTCTCTCTCTCTCTCTCTCTCTCTCTCTCTCTCTCTCTCTCTCTCTTTAAAGATTTATTTATTTATTATGGTCTGCCTGCATGTATGCCTGCAGACAGAACTTGGCACCAGATCTTATTACCGGTGGTTATGAACCATATATGGTTGCTGGGAATTGAACTCAGGACCTCTGGAAGAGCAGTCAATGCTCTTAACCACTGAGCCATCTCTCCAGCCCCTGTTCTCACTGTCTGTGACAGGTAAGGGGTTTTCATCTTACAGCACAGAGAGGCCAAGGGTGGAAAAGTGCCAGGAGGGCTGTCCCTGATGCTTAGGCACAGTGCCCAAGTCCTGGGTTAGCAGGGCCCTTTCCACGCCCAGAGGCTCGAATGTTCTCTGTTCAAGTGAGGGTCGACCCAAGCTGCACTGGCCCACATATGTTCCATCAGTCGGGGTTCGCTATGGCTAATTTGGTCTGCAAAGCCTGAAATCCTAACTTACTGTCTGGCCCCACACAGGAGTTGAAAGGAAAAGAAACACACAGAGAACGAAAAATCCCCATAAACAGGTTAAGCACATACAAACACACACACTTATTATTTGCATGTGTGTGTGTTGCACACCCAGGTCTCACCTCATGGTATTTCTGTGCTCCATTGTGTCTTGTCCTCCAGCAGCGTAATGACACATACAGGTTCAGATCATCACCTCTGGAGCCAATAAGGTCCAAGTCTAAAGCTTTGCCTATTACTGATGGAGCAATCCTGGGTCAGTTACTTAACATCTCTGTGTGATTTCTCTTGCGCTAACTGAACCGCAGCGTAGGTGTTTAAACTGCACAGGATAAGAGCCTCTGGCACGTTAGTGCACAGTATGCAAATGTTGCTATTGTCATTTGTAATTTTGTCCTAATTATTGTATTTGTTATTTTCCAGAAGGCAAAGGAGGAACTAAGTAATTTCTCCAATATCCCAGAGCTTGGGGAAGGGAGAAACAGAATGAAATGTCAGTTCTGGCGCCAGTGTCATCACGTGCTAGAGTGTCACCACGTTACATCTCCATAGGAGAGGCTCATTCGATTCATGAACAAAGTCATTAGAACAGAGCATTCTTGCTTCCTCCATTGGAGCTTTTATTGTTAACTGTGACTTGTGGTGTGCTTTTGGTGTCTCTCTGCACTGTGTTAGCCCTGCGGGAGCTTCACTTGAATCTACTTTATTATGGGAGCCACCTCATAAGTGGGTAGAAGTCTTTGCTTATTAAGAATATTAACATTTTTGTCTGTTACACATGCCACATTTTTCCCTCCTTGCCTGCAATTTTATTCACAGTATATTCTATTTACAAGTTTGGTGTAGCATATAGAACTTACATGTGTTCTTGTTTCTTCTGTCACATACAGTAGAGGTCTTGCATGCTAAGACTACAATACTGTTTATTGAGTGGGCTGCCACATTCCTGCTGGACAAACAAATTACTTTTGTAATAATAAATCCAAGCTGCTACCTTGTCATTTTCATGTGGCATCTTAGTTCTTCTGTTTCTATGTTTGTGCCGTACTAGTTGACTTCTGATTGCTTTTTGATACGTGTTCTAATACATGATGGAAAGTGGGAAGCCAAATCCTCTGTATTTCACCATTTTAAACTAGTGGGGATATTCATGCATTCTTCTAAATGGATTTTGCTGTTAAGTTCAGAAAGGGTACACGGGGGTGCTAATGGAAGAAATCCTGCCCACTTGTTAACGTGGGAATGCTGACAACGGCTTGCTGAGTCTCCCAGCAAAACGCACAGGCTCCTGTCTGTCCCCTTCCATGTAGTCATGGAAATTTTATTTCTCTCTCATATTGCCTCTGAAGTTCTTTTATAGGCATTCCAGAACATTTGTTTTCATTGCAAATTATTTCATGTAATCTGCTGCTGGTTATTAGACTATATGGTTCTTAAACTTCAAAGACCTGCCTGGGTTATTGAGCCCACTCAATAAACAGTATTGTAGTCTTAGCATGCAAGACCTCTACTGTATGTGACAGAAGAAACAAGAACACATGTAAGTTCTATATGCTGCCTTCAAAGATTCTGCCTGAGAATAGAATTTAAACTGTTCAAGAATTACCTAGAGCCTAAGAGGGACATCGCATGGAATTGTTTGAAAGATGCAAGAAACAAGCCAACCTAAAGTGTTTTGGTCAGCACCAGATTAAGGGCGGTGTCCAACTGGGTTCATCATAATGGACCCAGTCGAAACTCTTAGCTCACTCTACTGTGATGTCTGGCCACTGCCTGCAAAATCATTTTTAGAATTTCGGGTGCTGGTTTCTTCCTGTTACATTTGCTTATTGCAGTGAAGCTTCAGAAGGACGACTCCCGTCTCTGTTCCTTCTGAGTAGGTCCTCTGTGCCGGTAGCTGGTGGACCCTGGTCTAATCACTTAACCGATAGCGCTGCCTCTCCAGCGGCTGCCTGGATGGCTCTCACTCACCATCTTCAGGGATGCATTTCGCATGCTCAGCTTATTCCCAGTCTAGCGCTCTCTCCTGTGCTTTTGTTCTTCATTCGTTTTCATCTACACTTTATAAACCTCCGTCATCCATCTTAAGTACCTGCTGGATCAAAGCAGGCTTGAAAAATGCTGAGATGGGCTCATGCCCTATCATCCATACTCTAATTCATTAAATCATATGATAAATATAATTTACCATGTCACTGGAAAAAAATGAAGAGGCTTATTCAGAGATAAAGAATTTTATGCCTTAAAATTACAGATTTGTGTGTCTATGCGAGTGCGTGTACTCAGGTACACACTGTGATGTGTGTGCACACATGTGTAGGTGCATATGTGCCCATGTGTGTCCATCCAGAGGCCAGAGCAGGAGGATACTTGGTGTGCCCCACTAGCACCAGCCTTAGTGTTTTGAGACAGGGTATCTCGCTGAACCCGAGGTTGGCTGTTTTGGGTAGGCTGCTCAGCCAATGAGTTCTAAGGGCTTGCACGACTCCAGCTTCCCGGCTTCTTACCCAAGCACTAGGGATTCGAACTCAGGTCCTCATGTTTGCAAAGCAAGGGCCCTTACTTGCTGAGCAATGTCCTTGTCCCCATAAACTGGTTTGTGAGAAACAATCTTAATCATAGGTCCTAAAATCAACCCCATTTTAAAACACATAAGGAAAATGATTATACAGATAAACTTCAGACTTAAATGATATACTAGAAATATATACTTCATGAGAGTCAGTGTATTGATAATCCTCATTTGTATTGCATTTAAAGTGGGTATGTATTCCCTCCTCTCTTCGTGCTCATCTGAAACCTCAATTTCTTGCCAAAATTTGCTCTGTATAATTGCTTTTCCCTCACATCCTGTAATTTTCTAATTATACTAATATAAAACAATTTTGGGGTGACCCAGTATTAAATTAAATGTGCTGGTGTGCATGTGTGTTTGTATGTGTGGTTGTGCATGCATGCAAAGGTGTAGAAGTCAGACATTAGTCTAATCCTCATGCTCAGGAGGAGTGTGGTGGTTTTCTTAGGTGCTTGCCAGGGGTGTGAACGCATGTACTCATCTGTGTGGCAAGCAACTTCCCCAATGAGTCATTGTCTTAGTCAATGTTCTAATGCTGTGAGAGACACCACGACCACAGCAACTCTTATAAAATAAAGCATTCAATTGGGACTGGCTTACAGTTTCAGAGGTTAGTCCATTGTCATCATGGCAGGAGCCTGGCAGCAGGCAGTCAGACACGGTGCTGGAGCTGAGACTTCTACATCTGGATCCACAGGCAGCAGGGAGAGAGAGAAGCTAAGCCTGCCTTGAGCTTCTGAAACCCCAGTGCCCACCATTAGTGACATATTTCCTCCAACAAGGCAACGCCTCCTAATTACTGTCAAATAGCACCAGTCTGTAATGACCAAGCATTCAACTCCATGAGCCTGGGGGTGGGGTGGGGTGGGATTGGGGTATGCATTCTTATTTTAACGACCACAGTCCCTAAACAGTTCCTAACGATAACTTAAAAATAAGCAAATACATCATCTTATGAGTCTGTTGGGGGCACAATTAACCAGGAGCTGCTCAACCTTTTCCAGGCCTGAGCCAGCACAGGACACAGATGGTTCTACCCCTCAGACTTCTCGGTCGGTGCCGGGCACCATCATATCAAGCACTGCCTGAGGTTTCTAGGCCTGCACATGTGAGAGAAGAAAAGTGGTCAGGACTCAACCAAGTACCACCTGTGACCCAACCAAGAGCCCTGGTGTCTGGCAGTCAGGCACAACTATGGTGAGAGAGTATAGGGTGGGGAAATGAAAGAGAGAGGCAGAAGGGTCCATGGGCTGGGGAGATAGATGGATCTGAAGAGCTGAGAGTGGCGAGGGACAGGCTGATGTGAATGGCCTGCTTGCCAGTTCAAGGAGGTCTGGGCCTGGGCTATGACTAAGGGTTAGTATTGGGGGAGGCCACTAGTTTGTTTCCCACTGCCCTGACCCGAAATAATAATACAGAAATCTGTATTAATTGCAATACTGTTTGGCCAATATCGTAAGTCTATTTCTGGCTAACTCTTATATCTTAAATTAACCCATTTCTATTAATCTTTATATTGCCACGTGACTGTGGCTTACCAGCAAGGTTTTGGTGTATCTGTCGCCTGCGGGCAGCTGCATGGCTTCACCTTGACTCTGCCTGCTCTCTCTCTCTCTCTCTCTCTCTCTCTCTCTCTCTCTATATATATATATATATATATATATATATATATATATATATATATATATATCTTTTTCAGCCTGGCTTTACTCTGTTAAGCCATTGGACAAAAGCAGCTTATTAACCAATGGCAATAAAACATATTCACAGCAGACATCACCTCCCACATCAGGTCAGGTCTTGGCCCAAGGCCCTGCAGCAGCCATGAAGGCCTATGGTGATGTCTGGGGCTCCTGTCACCACTGAGGGCTGTGCAGAGGTCTGTAGACAGGGCTGTCACCTGGGGCCATGTTGTTATTAGAAGGTCATGCTGCAACAGGGATCATACCAATCTGAGTGACCTGTGCTGCCACCCAGAGCCATGGTGACATTCTGGCTCAAGCTACCGCAGAGGAGCATGTTTGGGTCAGTAGTCCTACCACAGCCTAGGTCTGTGTTGATGTGCCTGGTCCATTTTGTGACTAAAGACCATACAGATGCCTGGGGTCTAGAATGCAGCCTGTGGCCACGAGGGTGTCAGAGGGCCATGCCGCTGCCGGCGTCATGCTGATCTAAGTGGCCTGTGCTGTCATCAGGGGCCATGGAGTAATTTGGGACAGAACTGCTACCAAGGGTCATGTCGGTGTCCATGACCCTACAGCAGTCAGGGTCTGAGTTGATGTCCATGGCTCCTGTTACTACTGAGGGCCGAGAGGACAACCAGATTCTGCTCAGCCATTTGAGACCATGTTGGTGCCCGAGGGCCATACTCATCTGGGTGGCCTGTGTTGACACCAGGGCCATGGTGACATCCACACCCTAGTTGCAGTGAGGGTTATGCCTGGGGTCATGGTCCTGCTGCAGCTGGTGTCTATGATGATGTCCCTGGTCGGTATTAGCATGGGGTCATTGAAACCAAGCTTGCCCAGTCAGCTCTCTCCTTCGCTGGCCCTGGGAGAGGTGGCCCTGCCCCTCACTGGATACAGCCACATGAAAGCTGGCCCTTCCCCTCCAGGGAGAGCTAGATCCACCCCAACACCCCCACAACATCACACAGAGGAAAGATGCCACACACACACACCACACATAGAAATGCACCTCACCCGGGTGGCACACGGCAGAAGCCAGAGGCCTGGAGCCAGACCAATAACCCGTGGCAGTGAACACTTGCAGGTAAAGGTGAACGGACTGAAGGGTAAACTGTAAAACTCAACGGTCCTGCAGCTTTCAAGGCAAGATTCTTCTTTTTTTGTTTGTTTACTTGTTTTTGCTTCTTTGTTTTGTTTGGGTTTTGGCTTTTCTTTTATATTTAGTTTTGTTTCGGAGGGGCGGTAGCAGGGGCAGAGGGTTAATACGAGGGGACAGAGAGAGGGTGGGATCAGAATCCACAGAAGTCAAATAATGAAGAAATAAACCTGAACGATCAAGTTAGAAAGTACTTTGAAATACTAGAGTCTCAAAAGGCGGACACAGTACTGAGACAGCACAAATGGGCGGGAGTTTAGTTAAATCAAGTGTTACCTGACTCATCCTGGATACCAAGAGGGACAGTGACAAGCCCACCCCATCACAGGAAGCAGTTGCTGAGCGCCTTCGTTGATGAGTCCTAAGCTCCAAGAGGGCTGAACGGTTTCACCCACAGTAACCTTGTGTGAGGATGGGGAGCGTGGGAGGCCCTTACGGATCCCGAACTCCACAGCCTGGAGCCCGGAGCATGCACAGCCACACCCACAGTCTATTTCGACACACAAATCGTTTCTAAGTCCTTTATTTGAAGTTATCAAGTCAGCTAGTGCCCTTCTTAGAAAGCATGCGGAGATAATTTCTGGTTTGGGTGCTCCTGCGTTCCTTTGGTGACTAAAGAAAGCGGTAGAGGTCTGCCTCTTTGCTGCGGAGCTTCAGCAGGGCCCCTGGGTGGAACATGAGATCCACGATGTACTCTTCCGGTGGGGGCAGGCGCCCGATGATGCCCTTCCGATCCTCGTTCAGCAGCTTCACTTCGTTCCACGCTCGGCTGTACTCACCACGCACCAGGCAGCAGCCCACACCGATTTTATCAGCCAGTGCCTGAGGGAGGAACAAGATACTGGGGCTCAGAGCCATAAGCAAACAGGTGGGAAGGGGTCCTTAGTGGGAGACGACCTTTGGAGAGAATTAAACACAGGCATGCAAAGAAGAGCTTGTGCTGGAAGCTGGAAAATGGAGAGTAGTGTGGTAGGAGCCGAGCATTGGCCGTCCCTGATGGCTTGCCGTCCATGAACTCAGAGTGTGTCAGTGTCCTGGGAAAGGACGCTTTTCAGGCAGTTAAGGCAGTGGAGCACAAAGACGGATAGGGTGGATGGATGGGCACAATCCCAGGACTCCAGCTCATGTGCCCATCAGCTCAAGTCCACAGCCCCGGCTGCCCTTTCCCTGTAATAGGCAGTGAAGTAAACCCCGTTTCCAGCCAGTCTGCTGTGCACTGTGGAAGGCGCCATGGGGCAGGAGACCCCCGACTGCATTGGGCTCTCTGCAGCTTACCTCACTGCAAGTATCTCTCGGGAGTTCCCTGAACCCCTGATTTGGAAGGGTTTTTGTTTGTTTTTGTTTTGTTTTGTATCTTTACTGTAATTTAAAAACTTTTCAGCCATATCGTGATGAATAGAAGTGCTTGGTTAGACTGCTTTGGTTTGCACTTCAATTTAACCCAACTCGTGATGATAAGCCAAGGGTTTTGCAAGCCCAGGCTTCCATTTACCTCTCTGTGCACTGGGGAGAATCATGGTATCTTTATGGTTGTGTGCTGAATTAATGGGTGCCAAGTCCCAAGAGTAAGCACTCAACAAAGGCTAAATAGCGCCAGGGAGCAGAATTGTGTTTGAGTAGTTGGTATATTCATATTTTAATTAAATGTATTTGTTACTATGCAACGACTGCACCAAACTGTCTAGTTTGGAACAGGCCAAAGTGATGAAACTTGGTGGTCTTGCCAGGACTCTCAGGGTTTGATTTTGATAGCATTTGACCTGTAGTGGGAGATGGCCTAGAAAGCAGTGGCCATGGAACAAATGGCATCAAAATCTATCACCACTGCAGTCCGGCGCGATGTAAAGACTGTGTGTGTGCTGTTTCCCACGGAACATTTACTGGTATGGACGCCTCTTAGTTCCTGCTAAAGAACTCTAAACCACTACAACAGATTGCTATCCCCATTTTCTAGAGTGAAGCTGAGGTAACGTGTTGCAGACTATTTGTTTATACTGTGTGACGATGTGTCACTGCGATTGGTATATTAGAGAACTGAATGGCCAATAGCTGGGCAGCATAGATAAGAGAGGTCTCCAAAGAGAGAGAAAGAGAGAGAGAGACAGAGAGAGACACAGAGAGAGAGACAGTGAGAGAGAGGAAAAAAATCTAGGCCTGCAGATTACCAACGAAACATGGAAGAACTTGGACATACAGAAGGAGAGAAAGATAAAAGGCCATGTGACCAAACATAGATTAATAGAAGTGGGTTAATTTAAGTTATAAGCGCTAGTGGGACAAGCCTAAACTAAGGCCAAATTTTCATAATTAATAATAAGTCTCCTTGTCATTATTTGTGGACTGATGGCTCCAATGAAAAAGTGCTACTACAGGTCAGGTACTTTCCCAAGACCAGTGCAGGTAAAGACCTAAAGGAAGAATCAAATGTCTGCCTCTTCCAGTGTGCAGTGACCTTGTGAGCTGTGAGGGAGGGAACACAGTGAGCTGTGAGGGAGGGAGCACGGGAAGCTGTGAGGGAGGAGCACAGTGAGCTGTGAGGAGAGAACACAGTGAGCTGGGAGGGAGGGAGCACGGTGAGCTGTGAGGGAGGGAGCACGGTGAGCCGTGAGGAGAGAACACAGTGAGCCGTGAGGGAGGGAGCACGGTGAGCCGTGAGGGAGGGAGCACAGTGAGCCGTGAGGGAGGGAGCACGGTGAGCTGTGAGGGAGGGAGCACGGTGAGCTGTGAGGGGGGAACACAGTGAGCAATGAGGAAGAGAACACGGCCTTGTAAGCTGGTGAGAGACAGAACCAACTTTTATCTAGAACTCTATTTTCCTTATAAGGAGGAACACATGAAGGTCCTCAGCTACTTAGAAGGAAGAGGAGCAGGAGTGGGGCTTCATTGTTGGAGAGATTCAGAAAGTACGTGAGTTGGAAAAGATTTTCATGCACCTATACCTAAATGTAGCCCCCCCCCATCATGTTCTGCGGTCCGTGTGTGAGAGTAGACAGGATTGACAACTGGTCCAGGTTGGTTGGCAAGGCAGTGGTGAGAGGTAGGAGAGGACAGGAGGGAAATGAGGAGCAAGGGAATTGTTGAACCTGTGTTCAGTGCATCTGTGATGCCTAAGGGCAGGGCAAGTAAAGTCAAACAAGGGCCATTAGCCTGGAAGAAAACGGGGTAAAGACCATGTATGGAGAGGATAAAAGGGCAAGAGATTCATTCACACTGTGCTCAGGATGCTGGGGAATTAATAACATGACCCAGGTAACATATGAGGACAATGAATTCAGGTTGGCATAAGAAGTTAAAGACTGAATATTTGCCCTTCTAAATCTGTATGCTGAAGCCTTAAGTTCTAATGTATCTGGAGGTGAATCTTGCAGGTGGGGGGGTAACTAGGCTTAGAGGAGCCCATTAGGCTCAGACCTCCCTCCTCAGGAGTTACTACTCTTACAAGAACAGGAATTGTGTGTGGTGGTGAACACCTTTAATCCCAGCACTTGGGAGGTAGTGGCAGGAGGATCTCTGTGAGTTCGAGGCCAGCCTGGTCTACAGAGTGAGTTCCAGGACAAACAGCAATGTAGAGAGAACTTGTCTCAAACAAACAAGCAAACAGGAAGAGGTAAGATCTGCTTTGTGAGGAAGCCTCAATAAAGCACCTGACTGCGAACAGGAAGAAGGCATTTATAATATTGCATCTATTAGATTGCTGGGCACTATTTAGGGCAAGTGAAGATCCTACCCTGGTTAGTTCATGAAGAAAAAACAGAAGAGACTAGGATGGAGTGCTGGACAGTTTTATTCAAACGTCATCTGAGGAGAGGAAGCCTCAATTGAGAAAACGCTTCCATAAGACCAGGTTGTAGGCAAGTCTGGAGAACATTTTTTTTTTAAGTAGTGACTGGTGGTCTTGGGTTCTATTAAGAAAGTAGGTTGAGCAAGCCATGGGGAGCAAGCCAGTAAGCAGCACTTAGGCATAGTCTCTGCATCAGCTGTATCCAGGTTCCTGTCCTGTTTCTTTCTTTTTTAAAATGAGATTGTATAGATCAGGTTTGGGGGGGTTTTTTGTTGTTGTTTTGCTTTTAAGACTTATTCATTTATACAGTGTTCTGTCTGCATGTTTGTCTGCACACCAAAAGAGGGCATCAGATCTCATTATAGATGTTTGTGAGCCATCATATGATTGCTGGAAATTGAACTCAGTTAATGTTCTTAACCTCTGAACTATCTCTCCAGTCCTCCATTTGAGTTCTTGTCCTGACTTCCTTCAACAATGGACTTTAATGTAGAATAAATCAACCAATAAAGCAATGCATATACAGAAGAACATCCCACATCAGAAGTCTAAGCCAAATAAACCCTTCCTTCCCCGACTTGCTTTGGGCCATAGTGTTTCATCCCAGCAATATTAACCCCAACAAGGACAGATGACCACCTGGAAGATCCCAATACTTAGTAGCAAAAGAGGTCAAAGGTAGTCAGAGAATGTGTCCAGAAAAATGAATGGTCAGTAGCAAATCAAACCCTTTGTTGTATTAAGCAAGACAGACAACAAGGTGGTCACTGTTGTAGTTCTTACTGAGAGACTAGTGGACAGGGAGCTAGGGAAGATAAGGTATGTGATAAAAAAAAAGTCACAGCCAATATTACTCAGAATTGAGAATAATATTTAGGCAGAATTGATGTGGGAGGTTTTTAAAAGTCCAGATTAAAACATGTTCAAATCTAGTTTCACCTCTGGTTGATCTTGGATAAACTCTTTCTTCCAAGTACTTGTGTTTTTTTTTTCTTTTTTAAGTCTTTTAAAGTAAGGCAAATAAATTTAATATTTGCCATTTTTGAGAGTATTCACTATTATATGGACAAATACCTGACAAATTGATAACTGTCACGAGGGAGGAAAATCATAACTGTGGTTGTAGACACTGTGAGAACAGATTTAGATTTTCTCTGTATATACTGCTGACTTCAGCATGTCTAGATTCTAAATGGAAGAACAGTTAATAAAAGAGAAAGGGCTCTAAGGCAGGAAAATAAGAACTCACAGAGCAAGAATTCTAAGGATATAAGAAAGGCATTTAGATGATGAAGAAGATTGGTGTGAAACAGGAGTGAGATATAAATGGATGTGATGAGAATATGGTGACTGTTCTGCCTAGTTATAAGTCGACTAGACACAAACTAGAGAGGAGGGAGTTTCGGTGGAGAAAATACCTCCATAAGATTGGACTATAGGCAAGCCAGTAGGGCATCTTCCTAATTAGTGGTTGATGAGGGAGGGCCTAGCCCTTGTGGATGGGACCACCCCTGGACTGGCAGTCCTGGGTTCTATAAGGAAAGAGGTTGAACAAGCCATAAGCAGCAGCTCTCCAAGGCCTCTGCATCAGCTCCTGCCTCCAGGGTCCTGCCCTGCTTGAGTTCTTGTCCTGACTTGCTTCAGTGATAGACTACCATGAGGCAAATAAACCCTTTCCTTCCCAATTATCTTTTGGTCATAGTGTTCCATCACTGCAATAGTAACCTTGCTGTGGGATAATGTTCTTGTATACTGTAAAGATTTGTCATTTGTATTGGTTTAATAAAATGCTGATTGGCCAGTAGTCAGGCAGGAAGTATAGGTGGGGCAACCAGACTAGGAGAATTCTGGAAAAAGGAAAAGAGAGATGCAATTGTCATCCAGAGCTGAGGAAATAAGATGAGAATGCCCCACTGAGAAAAGTAACAAGCTACATGACTAAACATAGATAAGAATTATGATTTAATTTAAGTTGTAAGAGCTAGTTAATAATAAGCCTGAGCTGATAGGCCAAGAAGTTTATAATTAATATTAAGCCCCTGTGTGTTTCTTTGGTACTGATCAGCTGCAGGACCAAGCAGGGCAGAAACTTCCATCTACATATCTCTAACTAAGATAATGACTAACAGTATTTGTCTACTTGTGATGCACCCTGGGCACATCTCTGAGCGTATTTCCAAACAGGTTTAACTGAAGAGGAAAGACTCATTGTGAAGATACCATGTGGGAAGCTGTGAAGATAAACCCCAAGCTTCACAGTGGTGGTTTAGTTAGGATTTTATTACTGTTTTCCCTGTTGAGGTTTTTATTTTGGTTTGTTTGGTTTTCCAAGACAAGGTGTCTCTGTATAGTCCTGCCTGTCACTCTGTAGATCAGACTGGCCTTGAATTCAGAGATTTGCCTGCCTCTGCCTCCCAAGTGCATCTAGCTCTCTGTTGAGTTTGTCTTACTTTGACCCAATCTTTTCTTACTGTGTTCCTGTTCACCCATTTTTATTAGGCAATGATTATTCTGTGACATCATGTGCTAGAATTATATAATTTGAAAAGTGTTCTTTACAGGCATGGTCGTTAAGAAACTGCTTTGGCTCTTAGAATAGACTTTGGACAGTTAAGACTTGGGAGACTCTTAGAGATAACTAAATAAAGTTTGCATCATGAGATGCCCACGAATCTTTCAGAATGAGATATGGAATATTTTCACTTAAAATGATGAGTTTAGTTGTCAAAGCGGTAAGTAGTAGATTAGTAGTAGTTCATTGTCAGCTTGATTGGCTTTAGCCTCATCTAGTAGACATGCCTCAGGGTATTTTTTAAGAAAATTTCAAAGAGGTTTAACTGAAGAAGGACAAGAGAAGACCAACTCTGTATGTGGGCAGCACCATCCCATGGGCTTGGGGGTCCCAAACAGCATAAAGGTGAGAAAAGAACAAAAAGAACTTCACATCAGCATTCTTCTCTGCTCTCTGACTGTGGGAACAGTGTTATCAGCTGCTTCCACCATACCTCCAGGCCACCGTGGACTTAAGTCTCAAACCCTTCTTCCCTTAAATTGCTTCTTGCCAGGTAGTTGGTCGCAAAAAGCAGAAAAGTAACTTGGGGAATATTATTTTCAGGTATGTGACTTTTATTTACATTTCACTTCTTTAACTCTGTGAAGCTGTGTTACTGTACCTGTCTAAAACACCCGACGGTCCTAATAAAGAGATGAACGGCCAATAGCAAGTCAGGAGCAAGGATAGGCGGAGCTGGCAGGCAGAGGATATAAATAGAAGAACAGAGAGTGAGGAGAGAACAAGGAGAGGAGGACTTAGGGGCCAGCACCCAGCTACACAGTAAACCGCTGAGAGAGAAGTAGGGAAAGGTATACAGAAAATAGAGAAAGGTAAAACCCCAGAGACAAAAGGCAGTCAGGATAACATAAGTTAAGAAAAGCTGGCAAGAAACAAGCCAAGCGAAGGTTGGGCATTCATACTAAGAATAAGCCTCTGTGTGTGATTTATTCGGGAGCTGGGTGGTGGGTCCCCCAAAAAGCCAAAAGAGTAAAACATCACACAGCAGTAACTAATACAGCAGTTTATAATTACTTGGGAGATGGAAGCATTTTCTCAGTTCTTACACAGCGGATCAAAACTCTCCTAAGCCTCACACTTGCCTAGTGCTCAGTCTTGGTGAATGGGAGTGTCTTCTTCGCTTGCCCATCCCAGGACCTGGGATAACGTTGCTCTTCCCCGGCACTCTCCTCACCACAGTCAGGTAGCTGCCGAGTCCTTTTTGTTGTTACACTCAAAGTCTTCTCTCTCTCCCTTCCGCTATCTAGATGATGTCCTCTGCATTCCCTACAAACACCACTGATTCTCACGCCAGTGTTATTTTATGTGTAGATGTTCATGAAATTTAAAACGTTGTTTTTCTACCTAATGAAAGTTTTATATTATTTACCCTTGTGTATACATATATGTATATATATTCACAAATATTTTAAAACTAAATAAGTATAAATGCAAAAATAAATACTATCCAGTTAAATGTTAGCAACTGGCTCAGTCTGATGCAATAAAGACAAAACTTTTTAACCTAATGGAAAATGAGACAAAAATACTTTAAATACCTTGAAAAGCAAAGCTCGATGATAAAAGATTCCTTTCTTGATATATCCAATTGGGATGACATTGGATTTCAGTTGAAATTTCAGTTCGCTTATATGAAGCTCCCAGCTGAAGTCAGATAGCTTCTCTTTTGGAATCTTTCCACCCATTTTATCCGCCACATACCTGTGCCCATTACATGGAGATGAAAAACAGTCAGTTTTAATCATTTACTTTTGATGTTTTATGTGTACTTATATATACAATTACACATGTAAAAACTACATTTCCTCTGGGTTTAATTTCCTGTATTTAAAAATTGTACTTGTGGGGGGAAGCTTGCTTACTGTACTAAGTCAATCACAAATATATACGTAAACGGAAATCATGCTGATTTAATTCAGTGCAGAGAAGAAAATGAACGCTAAGATCCCAAGGGGTACACACAAGCTAAATGATTATCACACTAAATATAAATGTAATTTTAAAGCTTTATCTTATTCTTGAACAGTGTTAAGTGTTTTAATCTGAAAGTGAAAGCACTTACTAACTGGTGGGCTTTCTTCTTTCAAGGCATTTAAGCTCAAAAGCAAGAGGAAACCAGGTAAGTTTCCCACTAGACCCATAACATTTTCAAGGGTGTGTGTGTGTTGGGGGGGTGCCTAGTCTTTTGAGATGAGATCTTAGCATGTGGCCCAGTCTGGCCTCACCCTTCTGAGGCTCCTCCTGCCTCTGCCTCCTAAAGACTGGGCTTATAAGCAATATAAATTTCATAATTTTTATTTTTTTCATTTAAAATATAATTTTTAATGAAGAAAGATACAGTATTATATAATACTGACTTCAAAGGAGAGAGGAAGAAAAATGCATGGGAGGGTAGCAGACAGGTGGGAGATGAAGAATTTGGGATACTTTGGAGAGTTTTTCTTTTTGAGGATCTCATAGTGTAATGTCAACAAACACATCTATTAAAAATTATCTGTAACTAAGAACACATTCAGAGGAAAAAAAGAAAAAATTGAGAATTTAAAGGAAAGATTGGCCTTTGGCTGCACCATGAGGAATAATGTCTAGAGAAGAAGAAGAGGAGGAGGAGGAGGAGGAGGAGGAGGAGGAGGAGGAGGAGGAGGAGGAGGAGGAGGAGGAGGAGGAGGAATAATGCCTCAAAACAGTAAAACAAAACAAAACAGAGCAACTAAACCAAAACAAAGGAAGACCCCAAAGCTAAACAAAACTTAAGCAATGATGTAGGGAGGTGGGGCAGAGCTGTTGATCCACCCATCTCGTGACAGCCTGGCCTGTAGTGGTAATCTGGTGATTTGGAAGTGATGAGGAGAGCCTCTGCTAGGAACTGCGGGGCTGGGAAGTACGGGACAAATGTTCACGGAGATCCTGCTACAGCCGAACGCCCTCATTCTCCCCGAGTCGTGGCTGACAGAAGTCAGCGGTCTGGCAGCTGCGAGCTTTGCCACCGTCACTTCCAGGTTTGCGGACTGCTTCTTGGGCTCCCACCTGGAGTGGCTAGGGCTCCCACAGAGAACTGCATCTGTTGCCAGAGCTGGGTTGTGTCAATCATGGAGCCCATCCCCCATTTCTAGTTCTGCTCCCAGCCTCAACCTCGTTAATGGAATGAGCCCAAGCAGGAATGAGGAGGGCAACTTTGGAGCCTTACAGGGAGCTCCGGTCTGGCCTGCGACAAGCTCTCAGAATACCCACAGTCCACTCGAGAGAACGAGTAAATAAGCTAGCAGATGTCTCCATCAGAAAAACCGGTGATTATTTGTGCTTAAAAGAAAAACGAGGGAGTTTATAGAGAACTCACAAAAATAATGCCTTTAAATGAAGAGGACCACGTACACCTACGAAATGATTTCATTTTTAAACATGAATTCATTCACAGTCTCTCTCATATCAAAGATGCTTTTAATCAGCTTAACTAGAAAAAAAGTAGCAGGCGTTTGTCTCTGAGCAACTTCAGCTCTGATTCTTACATAACAGAAATGCCGAGCCTCTTTAATTCCTCGCACTCCTGCTGTGGAGTTAGCGCTCAGGCGCCATAAACCACGGCGGTTTATTTTGTTGATTTTATTCTAAATTAACTTTTAAAAAAAGCAAACCACTGAAGCTTTTAAAAATTCAGAAGTAAGTATACACAGAGAGAGGAAGATGGAAGATGGGGGGAAGAGCTCACTTGGCAAGGGTCTCGATCTGGTCCTTAAGGTTGATGATGGGCAGTATGGACTTGGTCACCTCGAACACGTACGCGCAGAAGTCAGGGTCAGGAGGCGGGTACCACTCTTTGTCGGGGCTGCCTTCTGTCTGTTTGGGCACTGCTAGGACCTCTTCTTCCTCTTTTACCTTTTCTTCTTCTTTTTTACCCCTCCCTTTCCTTTGAGAATAAACAATGATAAAATCCCGCATCCTGTCAATCAAATGACCAAATACTTACTACACTCTGAATTAATCTGAAAAGCATAGAGGGTAGGAAAAAGGCAGCTGGGGAGGGAAATGAATTAGAACAAAATGCAATGACTCACATGTATAAAATGCAAAAAAAAAAAAAACAAAAACTAGAGACAATTCAATTCAAATGCCCTTCGATAAGAAATGGGTACATATAGTGATAAACCCTTACAATGAAATACTGGTCAAGAATAAAAAGGAATAAACTAGTAATGCACAAAATAATTTGGAACTGTCTCAAAGGCATTATGCTGGGTAGAAAACAATAGTATCAGATGTAACATAACAATGATCCCGTAAAAGTCATCACCGACGACCTGATGGTGCACACCCTTATTGCCAGAACTCAGGAGGGAGAGGTAGGCAGATTGCTGTGGGTTCAAGGCCAGTCTGGTCTACGGAAGTGAATTCCAGGTCAACCAGGGCTACAGCTACGCAGTGAGAGCTTGAAAAATCAAAACCCCAGAAAACACCACCCCCAAGTCCTGTCAACCTCAGAGACTGAAATGCAGTATCAGGGACTGGATGGAGAGTGTCAGGGTTAGAGTCCTGGGACGCTTGAACTATGTTCAACGCTGACTGATGCCGGTTACACAAATTCCCCTCTAAATTCCATAGAGTTTTAGACAAAAGGCTATTTTGTGGTATATTAATTAAAATTGTAATTGTCCTGCGTAGAGAACTCTCCTTACATATGCATAAGAGTGAGTCCACACTTTCACACCGTTTATGCCCAGCGTGGTTGATGGCGGCACCTGCTCTTCACGCACGCTAACACTAGGTGTATTTATATCCTTGAATCCATTTCCAGCTCGGCACCCTTCCTCCAAACAGCTTGACCTAAACCTTTGGCCCCACCCCATATGCTATCATTGCCTCATCAGAATCTCCAGCTAGTGGATAAAGTCTTCTCTGTCGTTCCTACCCCTGAGGATTTTGAAGGATGTCACTTGCTGAGGGGACTGAGAAGAACTGACAGAAAGCAAGCGATCCTGTGTCCTAGTTTCCTAGTCAGTGTTTTTATTATTGTAATAAACATCACGGCCAAAAGCAACCTTTAGCTGGGGAGGAAAGGGTTTATTTAAGTTTACATCTCTTAGGTTACAACCCCTCATGAAGAGAAGTCACCATCGGCCTTGGAGGAATGCTACTCACTGGCTTGATTCTCATGGCTTTCTCAGCCTGCTTTCCTGTATATCCCAGGACTACCTACTCAGGGATGGCACCACCCACAGTGGGCTGGGTCCTTCAACATCAGCCATTAACACTAATACTAATACTCATAAGAACAACATGACCACAGACTTGCTTACCAGCTGACCTGCTTGGGGCACTTTCTCAGCTAAGGCTCCCTCTTCCCAGATGACTCAAGTTGAGCAAAAAATCAACTAGTGAATCCTCTAAGAGGAAGAGGATGATCTCCCTAGAAGGTCACCACAGCCCCTTTGTAAGGAAACCACAGAAACTTAAGCGTGAAAGAGTCTCAGGTAAGACTCAGCTTTCCCACTTCTGAGGAGGTCCAGACTCCAGTGGTCCCGATTTGTGATTTTAGCCTTTAGTAAGTTTTCTCCTTGATAAGGGCCAAAGAGCAAGTTCAGTAAATGACACTCTTTTGTGTTTGTTTTGGTTTGGTTTTTGATTTTCCGAGACAGGGTTTTTCTGTTTAAAAGTTCTGACTGTCCTGGAACTCACCCTGTAAACCAGGCTGGCTTCAAACTCAAGAGATCCACCTACCTCTGCCTCCCAAGTTCTGGGATTAAAGGCGTGTGCCACCACTCCCGACACTTCTGGTAGACAAATCTTTGGTGAACCAATACTCATGTGGACAGATCAAGAGGTCTATCCAAATATACTTGGATGGGGTGGGTAGGGTATCTCAGAAATAAAGACCAAGTCCCATGGGTCCAGGCAGGTCAGAGTCGTGAAGTGTGGGCTTCCTAGTGTCCCTCAGTTCAACCACATTCTTGCTCCCCAGCTGTGGACCCTGCAGGGGCAAGTCTCAAAGCCAGCTGTAGTTTTGAGGGAGGAAGGGTTTCTGGGTGCTTCTATTGCTTTTGCCTGACCTTAGTTCTATCAATTTTTCTAGCAGAATTTTGTAACTTGGTCATTAGTGATATGTAAATAAGCATATTAATTTTAAGGTAAAGAGACTGTTGCTTTAGCTAAACATGCTATATCCTTCCTATATACGGGTGCAGATATTTTATCCTGTGTTCAGGAGGCTAGACTCTCACAACATTAAGGTTAAGCCACAGATCTTACTGAAACATTCATTACCTAACTGAAAAGGAACTTGAATTTGTTCCATATTCAAACAAGCCAAGAATATGGGGCTAACCCAGGGTAGGTATGAGCGGCATCCAAGTTAAGTAATTCCCAAGTACTGGGTTTATGTTTCAATGGAGCAAACTAAGGGAGGGAATTATTTATCTTTACCCATTATTTACCACACAGGGTAAAAGGAACAAATCAACTAAAGTTCACATGAATTTTTCTTTTGAATATTTTGAAAAAAATTCAAAGATTCCTTCAACTGCTATTAATAAGTACAAACCATTTTCCCCCACTTTTGTAGTGCTGGGGCCCAAGCCCAGATTATATCGCTTGCTGGGCAGACTCTTTGGCACCGAAGCCATTTAAGAGGTGGCTACTAAATAGAAATTTTTAGGTGCTTGGTTGTGGTTCAGTGTGAGCCCTTACCTACCTCGGAGACTCCGGGGTTCCATGCCCGGCATAGAATAAACAAAAGCTACATCTCCCTTTCTGACCCTTGCTGCATAATTACAAGTTTTCATGATTGTAACCCGGAGAAGATTTCCTACCTTGATCCTTTCTCCTTGGTGGCGCCTCTGCTAAGGACAGTGTTTCGTCCTGATGTGGGCTCTGATTTTTCTTCTGTGGGTGATCCAAATCCAGCACTAAAATGAAAACTATTTCTTATTTTTGTCATTTGTAAAGAACACATCTTATTCTAGTTGTACTAACGTTGGTAACAGGTGACATTTACAAGCTAATTTTATTATAAGGTCCTTTCTCTCCCACTATGATTGGGTTCAATCACCACTGTTAAGAGTCAGAGCCTATTCCAGTCACAGTTCAGGGAAACTCAAGTTCAGTTATAGGTCCCCCACACCCAATTTTCCCCAGAGACCTTTACCAAAGCAGTTTACAAAACAGTCATGCAGCGCTATCACCATAAGAAGAAAAATAATTGAGTTGCCAAAAATCTAAAAATCTACAACAAAAGCCTCCATCTTTCATCTCTAGGGAGTGAGCTGAGTGTTGATAAAATACGTGCTTACGTGCTCTTCTCTTTGCTTGCCCTTCTTAAGGAAGATGAGGAAGAAATGCTTCGTCCATAGCCAACGTCTGACAATTTGTCCTCCATAGATGGAGGTGGAGAACTAAAATGTTACACACTTGAAGTTAGGTACAAACTGAGGTTTGTCAACACTTACTTTGTCCTATAAAGCAGATTACTTGGGAAAGTCATTCTATTTTTAAAAGCATGAAAGGAAGGGTAAGACTAAAATAAAGTCAAACTTTTCCCAAGCCAGAGAAGGAAAGACTTACATGACATATATAGCATGTTGGTGGTAGACAGATACACGAGCTCACAGGATTGGTTTGTTTGGTTTTTTTATATTCAACTGGGGCTGAGGCAGTAGCTCGGTTGGCAGAGAACTTGCCCAGCATGCACACAGGCTTGAGTTTGAGTGTCTTCACCACCTAAATGATGCCTGGTGGTGCAGGCCTGTAATCCACTCAGACATGGAGGCAGAAGTTCAGGGCCATCCTCAGCTACAACAGGAGTTTGAAAGCAACTTGTGCTATAAGCAATCCAGTTTTAAAAGCCCAAAATTTGTAAACCAGGTGTGGTGGTGCACACCTTTAACCCCAGCACTATCAAGGCAGAGGTAGATGGATCTCTGTGACCTCAAGGCCAGCCTGGACTACATAAGGAGACCCTGTATTTTTTTTATGATACTTTAATTTTTGGTTCTACCATTTATTATTTTAAAGAAAAATGATGGTGGTAGTTGCATGCTACTACACATTTCTGGAGACTTATCAATATTTTCTACATTTACATTCTCTGGTTATTTCCCCAAATCCACTGGAAATTACTGACATAGAATCAGTGGAGAACACGGGTTTTTCCTGTGGACTGGTCCTTATTTTCAATATTAGATACAACTGGGAGGAGACCATACTAGGACCTTTTCCATGCATGTGTATTTACTAGCAGAAATGGCATGCTTCCCTCCTAAAGCACCGCTACCCCAGAGACTCACGTGTCAGATTTACTGTTGACTAGCAGAATAGCACGGTGATCATTCAGCTCCTGTAAGCAGAGTTCCTTCAGCGGCAAAAGCTTGGTACCAGGATTTATCTGTAAGATAACATGAACGCCAAAGTGGGTTCTCTGCATATGAGTGCTGATAGGAAGGGTTCTTGAAAGTTTGAAGAATCTAATTCATTCATGTGCACACACACTTCAGATGGAGAACTGAAAGACAGACCACACATAGATAGACAGAGCAGGACTTCACCTGGAAAAGTACCTGCGAACTGAAACCGATTCCTTAAAAACTGTGGGCAGTGAAGATGGCTCAGCTGTTCCCAGAGCCTACGCAGCATTTTACAACTGTCTGTAACTCCAGTCTCTGGAGATCTGATGCTCTCCTCCAGCCTTCTCAGGCAGCAAGCACACAGCACACATGGCACACATACATATATTCAGGCAAACACTCATGGACATGTTAACACAGAGGGGAGAAAATTTCATGGGGTCCTACCTCAAAATAAGGAACCACAGGCAACTAATGATTGCTGGGAGAAGGGGAGCTAACCTCTCCTAAGGATGAGCCCCCTTCTTGGTTATCCAGTGCCAAGTGGTCAGCCCTGAAACCATATACACACAAATAACAAAAATGGACTCAGCAGATTCTCTCTCTCTGTGTGTCCATCCATCCATGCATGCATCCACATACATACATATGTATATAACAATAATAATCAGAGAAAAGGGGGCTGTCAACTTGAAAGCGGGAGGGCATGGAAGTGATTCCAGGGCAGTTTTGTCAGCCTGAGAGAAAAGAGGGCAGACTAGATAAACTTCAGGATCTTTCTGATCAAGTTAATAGATTTCATTCCTAACTAAGATAGTTTTCATAATCTTCCAAAACAATGCAAAGAAATCCTCTAACACGAAAATGGACTCTACCATTCTACAGGGATCCTGCCCCATTTCCCATTCAGATGGAGGCCCTGCTCTTGTCGTGGTCTGCGAGGGTCATATGATTTGGGTTCCTTTACCCATCGGAAGTAATCTCTAGTCTCCCATTTTATCAGCCCTGCTCCTCTACTGTCCCCGGTCTAATGTGCCAGGCACATTTGCCCCTATTCCTCTGCCCATGAAGTTCTTTCCTAGATAGCCACCAGGCTAACTTTCCTGCTCTCTCCAAGTTTCTATTCAGATATCACACTCAGTGAGGGCTGCCTCACCACCATTTTGAAAATGGCGACTATCTGCTTTATTACCTCTTAGGTTTGTAGATGCCCTCACCCTAACTCTGATTGACTCTCCCCCATCCCCACCCAACTCTAGCATGTTTGCTCTTGTCTATGTCCTCCCATTGGTCCCATGGGAGCAGAGATCTTAGTGAAAGCCTACAACATCATGTACTTACATGTAAGAAGCATGGTACTTACAGAGTGAATGAATCAGAATTCTCCTCTGTATAGAATAGGTTCATTGACTGTTTCAATGCACATGCCCTGCTCTCTGTCAGCATTTCCCTGTGTGTTCTGGGCTGGATTTCCGGCTCTTGTCCTCAGTTCTCCTGAAGCATCTCTGTACTGATGCTATGGCAGTTCTCTCAAAACCACTCATTGTTGAATACAATGAACTTTTGTGGTGCAATTTCTCGGTACTTTGCGTGTCATGGGTGTTACTGGACTTGAATTAACAAGCTGACCTAAGCTACTGGTAAAACAGAACCTAGTTAAAACTGTACGAGAATGCAAACTCTTATAGCCAGGAATCCAGGCTAAAGTGCTGATTTTCACACTTCTGCCTGTGAAAATGAATCAGGATGAAAGGGGAAATCATAGTAAAACACAAACACGTACTGTCACTTACCCGGCCATAATCATAGAATCCATCACTAATTATGTTGCTTGATGACAAATAGCCGGTCTGGCTATATTTCAGGGAAAGATTGTTGTTGAGCAATTTGTTATAAGCTGCCTCACTGAATTTATTTTTCCGACTTACTGATAGATTAATTTCTTCAAGGATATCTAGAGCCCTGTCACAAAAAAAAAGACAAAAAATACCCTGTTTGTTTTCTCGAAGCCAACTGACATCGAGTTCCTGAGTGAAGAACTGAGATTAAAAGGTTAGTGTCTCCCTTCCCTTCTTAAACGAAGTAAAACTGACAGAATTATGAAGACAAATCAGTTCTCTCTGAGAACACAAATGCCAAGCAATAGCTCATATTCAAACAGTTGGTAGGATGTGGCCTGGATAAAAGTCTGCACTGAAAGCCTGGTTGACTGCCTGTGCACTGCTGGGAGGTGGCGGAGGACTGAGGTGGGGTCCAGGGAGGGAGTGAGGGCTGGTGTGTGTCCTTGAAAGGGTTATTGGGAGCCATCCCCTCCCCTCTCTGCTTCCTGGCTGCACTGGAGATGCGCAGCCCTGCTTGGCTCCGTGCTCCCACTGTGATGTGTTGCCTCACCCCAGGTCCAGATACAGTGAGACCAAGCAACCACGAGCTGAAACCTCTGAAACCTGAAGGAGACCAAGTAGCCACGAGTTAAAACCTCTGAAACCATGAGCCAAAACCAACCTTTCCTCTGTAGGTGTCTTCCTCAGGCACTGTCGCAGCAACAGGAAACAGATGAATGGGTATTTTTAGGAGACAATTCTTTGTCCTTTTTGTCATTTCTTTAATTTTTAGGTTGACATACAAACTAGTGGGTTCTACTGTGACATTTTTGTATGCATGCGCCACTGTACTTTATTCTAATTTGCATACTCACTGGCCTTCCTCGTCCTCCTTGCCCCCTTGGTGGCTCCCTTCTCCCTCTAAAGATCACTACTTTCTGTAATAGAACACTTGTCACATGTCACACGTATTCTGTTCCTCTTCATTTTCCCTTCTCCATCGCTCCTTTAAAGTTTCTTCCTCCCCTCTCAGGGTCTCCTTTAAACACACACATATACTTATAATTTAAATCTAGGTTCTACATATAAGAAATACATACTTGTCTTTCTGAGTCTAGATATGAATTTTACTCAGTGATCTTCAGTTCTATCCACTTTTCTTCAGGTGTCAGGACTGCATGGTTTTTGTTTGTTTGACTGATTGTTTGTTTGTTTTTCAAGACAGGATTTCACTGTGTAACAGCCCTAGCTGTCCTGGTACTAGCTCTTGGAGACCAAGAATGAGCTAGATAAAATTTCACAGCTTTCTTTATCTGTTTGGTAATGGACATCTAGGCTTGTTCTATTTCTCAACTGTTTTGGGTGGGCATTTGGATGGTCTCTGTGGTATGTTTACTTCCAGTCCTTTCGATACAGTGTACACTCCTTCTGGCTGTGTATCAGGGCTCATCCTTCCCTAGAGCAGCACTTATTGTCATTTGATGACAACTTTTCTGACTGGCTATAACAGAATATCAGAATAATTTTAACTTGTATTTCTCTGATGGCTAAGATAATGAACAGTTTTTTTCAGACATCTGTTAGTCATTTGTATTTCTTTTTTTGAGAATTATCTATTCAATTCATTTGCCCATTTACTGACTGGATGAGCCTTTGGATGTATAATCTTTACATGTTCTAGTTATTAATCCCATATAATCTGCTATGTAGTTACTGAAGATATTGCTCTCTTCTGAAGACTGTCTGCTCATGCTGGCGACCATATTCTGCTGTGCATGAATGAGAAATTCTATCTCATTTGTGAATTCTTGGGATTATTTCCTGTGCCCTTGGAGTTCTTTTCAGAAAGTCCTTGCCTAAGCCTATACCTAGAAGTATTTTAGTCTTGTTTTCTTCTATCAGCTTCAAGGTTTCAGGTCTTACATTAGGTCTTCTACCTACTTTAAATTGTTCTTTCTGCACTGTAAGAGATTAGCATTTATTTATTCTTCTACATGTGGATCTCCATTCTCCCCTGTGTCATTTGTCAAATATTCTACATTTTCTCCAATATGTATTTTTGGCATCTTTGTCAAAAAATCATGGGGCTGTGACTATGAATATTAAAATCTGGAACCTCTCTTGTATTCCATTAGTCTATATGTGTTTTGGGGCCATGTAGGTTTTGTTACTATGGCTCTAAGTATAATTTAGGATCCACAAGTGTGATACCTCCAGCACTGCTCTTTCTGCTTAGCGCTGCTTTGGCTCTTTTGAGATTTTATGCTATCATATAAATTTCAGGATTGGTTTTTCTAGTTCTGTGAAGAATGTCACTGGAGCTTTGATGGATGCTGTGCTCTGATGGATGCTGTGCTCAATATGCAAATAGCTTTTGTAGTGCAGGTGTTTCTGCATTGTTGATTATGCCCATCTAAGAGTGAAGAACATCTTTCCATCTTCCAGCGTCTTCTCCAACTTATTCTTTAGTGTCCTTATTTTCATTTTAGAGGCCTTTTACTTCACTGGCTCTGTTTATTCCTAGACATAATTTTTAAATGATTATAAATAGGATTTGTTTCGCTCCTATTTCTTTCTTAGCAAGTTTAATGTTGGCACATAGAGAAGCTACTGACGTCTGGCTGTTGATTTTAGATCCTGCTAGTTGCTGGAAGTATTTGTCAATTCTAAGAGTTTTTCTGTGAAGTATTTAGCATCTTTTAAATAAAAGATTAAGCTTTCTGCAAACAGGAACAGTTTGACTTCTCCTGTTTGTATCTTGCTCCTTTCTTTCTCTTGTTGCGCTAGCTAAGACTGCGCTGTTGACTCTCAGAAGTCACTGTAGCTGTCTGTGTTTTGTTCCTGATTTCAGAGATAAGGATTTTAGGGTTTTTTTCCACTTAGAAATATTGACTATAGGCTTGTTGTATATTCCCTTAATTCTGTTGAGGTATTGTTGAAGACTATTATTTTAACTAGGCAAAGATGTGTTACATTTGTGCTGCAGAAGGTTATTTTAAGTGTGTAAAAATGTGTTACTTTTGTTTGTGCTGCGTTTACTTAACGATGTAAGGATGTGTGCTTAATTCTGTAAAGATGTGTTGCATTTATTTCAGCTTGCCTGCCTAAGGCACCTGATTGGTCATACAGAGCTGAATGGCCAATAGTTAGGCAGAGAAAGGATAGATAGGGTTAGCAGGCAGAGAATATAAATAAGAGGAGAAATCTAGGGTCAAAGAAAAAGAGAGGAAGAATGAGAGTCAGAAGGAGGAGGGAACAAGAGAGATGCCAGGGGCAAGAAGTTAGGCAGACACCAGTCAGCCAGACACAGAGAAGCAATAAAAGGAAAATATACAGAAGAAAGGTAGATAAAGAGAAACAGGTATATTTAAGTTAAAAGGGCTAGCCAGAAATGTGCCTAAATTAGGCTGAGCATTGAAAACTAATAAGCAGCCTCCATGTCGTGATTTGGAAACTGGTTGATGAGCAAAAAGAAAAAAAAAAGCCTGGTACAAAACATGGTCCTTTTCTATTTTCTAATTTCTTCAGGGTTTTTACCATGAAGGGATGTTGAACCTTCCCAGATGCCTTTTCTCCAGCGATTGAAATGGTCCTGTGAGTTCTGTTCTTTTGTTCAGTTATTTACCCTGTTTCTATTGCCATGAGGAGACATCATGACCACAACAACTCTTATAAAGGAAAATCCTTATTTGGGGCTGGCTCACAGTTCACAGGTTTAGCCCATAATCGCCATGGCAGGGAGCATAGAGGCACACATGGCAGATGTGGTGGCAGAAAGGTAGCTGAGTTCTGCATCTGTACTTGTAGGCCGCAGGAACTGAATGCCACAGTGGGCCTGACTTGAGCATCTGAGACCTCACAACCTACCCCAGTGTCATACTTCCTCCAATAAAGCCATACCTCTTAAGAGTGCCATCCCTGTGAGCCTATGGAACAATTTTCATTCAAACTACCACATTCTGTTACACTACAGCTTCGCCCAGTGTCTAAGCTTTGTATGCTCTTGAAATCACATTCGGAGAATGCTGTGTCTATGTTTATCAGGGAGATTGGTCTATTGCTTTCTTTAGGGTTGCATCCTTATCCAGTTTGGAATTAGGGTAATGTTGGTTTCACAGAGTGAGTTTGGCAGTGTTCCTTTCTGCCTCAGAGCAGTTTGAGGAGCACTGGTATTAGCTGGGCCCTAAAGGTTCAGTAGAACACAACAGTGAGTCGGGCCAGCCCTGGCTTTTCTTTTCATTGTTCATTTAATGCACAAAGAGTATGAGACCCTAGATTTTGTTAACCAAATTACGTAATAAAAACAAATACTTGGGAATGTGTGGAAGCCTTCAAAACTCTTTTGCTTCCATGCCAAGGAGAACCAAGCTTACCTGTAGCACATGGGAAGAATAAACTGGGAGAAGGATGCTGATTAAATACAGATATCAGGTGAAAGGGTTAGGTGTTGTGGGGAGGAGGGGTTAAATGAAGACAGCAGTGGCCCACCAGTTTATTTCAGCCTTGAAACTGGGACGTAAACTGTAGTGTACTTTGTTTGTATTTTAATAAATAAAGTTTGCCTGAAGATCAGAGAGTAAAACAGCCCCACTGGTCAGCCATGCAGACCAGGCAGTGGTGACACACATTTAATCCCAGTAGCCACACCAGTTTGTCATAGAAACCAGGCGGTAGTGATGCATGCCTTTAATCCCAGACCTAGAGAGTAATAGAAGACAGGAGGAGACAGCTCTCGGTCTCATTCTGAGGATTCCTGAAGGCCATTTCAGACTGAGGTAGAGGTAAAAGCCAGTGTTTTGCTTTTCTGACCTTTGGGTTGAACCTCAATACGTGTCTCTGGGTTCTATTAATCTTGTTACAATAAACAGGATTGGGCTTAGCAAAGGTGAAAAGGTACCATTTATGAGGTTGAAGTGGAAAAGGAAACATTGAAAATAAATGTGAAACACTCAAGGAGGTCACCATCAGGTGGACAGGAAAGGAAAGGATGCCCTGCCCTGGTGGCCTCTCCAGAGTGCTAGGCTAAATAACCCCGCAGCCTCTACTTGATATTTCTTGGGCCTGCAGGGTCTGCTTCTTTCTCTCCTGCTCTGCACCTGAGCTAGTTGAACGGCAGCTCCACTTACCCAAGCCTGCATAACTCAACAGCCGTGAGCTCGTCACCAGCGCAGACCATCACAGCCCAGCTGGCATGCCTGCGGACCTCATCATTCTTGGAGTGCAGGAGCTCAGTCAGCGGCTCCAGACCACCACAGTTCCTCAGCTACAACCAGAAACCACAATTTACATGGTAAAAGTACAGAATGGGACTTGGCGAACCACACCTGTATTCTGTGTACCCAGAGGCTGGGGCAGCAGACTCCTGAGCCAGCCTGTATTACAGAGCAAAACCCTATCCCAAATCCCAGGGCTGTCCTGTCAATACAGTTCATGGGTAAAGCACTGCCTGTCATGACTAGAACCCTGGGTGCCACCCTCAGCAGGGCATGGAGGATAGAAAAATCAACATTCATACATTAGGAAAATCTCATTATTTGATTATGCAAAAGTTTCAACTGTGCAAAGACAATTTTAGAATGTGTCAGTTTAGAGTTATTAAATTCAGGAGGAAGTCTGCCAGTCTTCACGGGAACCCACTTTTCCATTCTAAGTAAAGAAGCCCCAGGAAAGTCATTCCGGAATTTTTCAGAATTTCCCTGGGATGAAGGGGAGGTGGTGACTCCTCTCCTCCCTGCAGTATGGTGGAATATCTGTGCTTATCCACCCTGCAACTGAACACTGGACATTCGTTTGGTCCTGGCAGACATGAATGTGTTGCCGTACCCCTGAGAATGACTTTGCGCATGTGATAAAATTACAGCTGCTGAGCCTGGGAGATGACACTGCACTCTCAAGTAGTCTCGGTGTCATTGCAAAGATTCCAACAAGAGGAGGGCAGGAGTGCCAGAAGCAGAAAGGATACCGTAGGACACAGCGCTGCTGTGATAAGCTATGAAGGTGGAAGACGGGACCATAAGCCAAAGAACGTGGGTGTCTCTACAACGGTGGTTCCCAGCCTTCCTAACATTGTGACCCTTTAATATACTTCCTCATGTTATAGTGACCCCAACCAGAAAATTAACTTTATACTGTAATTTTGTTATTGTCATGAATTGTAATGTAAATATCTGATAAACAGGGTATCTGATATGTGACCCCTGTGAAAGGGTTGTTTGACCCCCAAAATGGTCCCGAGTCACTGGCTGAGGACCACTGCTTTAGAAGCTGGAATAACCAATAAAATTGAGTACCTCCTCCCCCTCAAAAAAAAAAAAAAAGGCTTCTGAGAGAGTAGTACACTGGAGACTTCTTGATTTTAGTTCCTAAGATCTATTTTGGGGGATCTGTCCTCTGTTTTCATAACTAATAGACTTTTCTTACTTTAAGCTGTGAAGTGCTGGTAATTCATCATAGTAGCACTAGGAAAGTAACACACACACACACACACACACACACACACACACACACACACACACGCACACTGCGGCCAGACCTCACCGTTTCTCTAAGCAGGCAAGCACTACCCACAGCACCTCACAGCCCAGGTCAACAGCAGAGCCAAAACTGTGATGGAACAGTTCGTAGGAAAGCGCTTGTGCTTTGTTATTTTTACCACAAAGAGTTGTTTCTTTGGGGAATAGAGAGGGGAAAGAGTAAGAAAGAAGCTGGATGGAGCTATGTTACTTATGTCACTAAGTAATTTCTAGAGATGAAATTCCAAGTAGGAAAAGAAAGGTCTGAAAGTGTGCTTGTCTTGTGTCTGAGATGCAATTCTATACTCTAAGTCTAGAGAAAGAAAAGAACATTCCAGAAAACAGTGTTAAAGGCAGTGCTCAAAGTCAAGAGCCCATGCGAGCAATGATCCACACTCAAGCATTCTCAAGTCCAACACAGGGACTCCATGCATCACCACACAAAACTCACTGGAGCATCCATGCATCACCACACAGAACTCACTGCAGCATCCATGCATCATCACACAGAACTCACTGGTACATCCATGCAATACCACACAGAACTCACTGGTGCATCCATGCATCATCACAAAGAACTCACTGGTACATCCATGCAACACCACACAGAACTCACTGGAACATCCATGCAACACCACACAGAACTCACTGGTGCATCCATGCATCACTGCACAGAACTCACTGGAGCATCCATGCAACACCACATAGAACTCACTGGAGCATCTATGCATCACTGCACAGAACTCACTGGAACATCCATGCATCATCACACAGAACTCACTGCAGCATCCATGCATCATCACACAAAACTCACTGCAGCATCCATGCATCACTGAACAGAACTCACTCAGTCATTAGAAGCATGACATGCTTAGGAAGCCAATTTTCTGACCATATTTATTTCTGGGTATAAAACAAGATAGAAATCTAATGCCTTATGTTCTTTTGGCAGAAAGCTAACTTATTAATTTCTCCATCCATCTATTTTCTCATTCATTTAACATCTATTCATTAAAGAGGCATTATGAAAGTCAGGCGTGGAGGCTCATATCTCTAATCCCAGCTCTCAGAGGGTCGAGGGGGAAGGGTGGTGAGCTCCAGGCCAGAGGCTAGCCCTGGTTATGCAGTGAGACCCTGCAGATAAATAATACATAAGTAAACATTATGTATCGTGATTATAGTAATAACATGAATAAGGTCAGAAAATTCCATTCCTTTCCCCAAAGCATGAAGGAGTTTATAATTTTTCCTTTAAGAACCATAAAATGTGAAGTAGGAAGACAAGGAGAGACCTGGGTGGGGGTAGCCCAGCCAAACCGGAGGGCTGGAGAAAGACTGGTGAAGAAGGCAGTAGAGCTGGTTTTGAATGGGAAGAGGAATTTACCAGGTAGATAAAAGGGGAGACCACCTTCCCATGCAGAGAAACGGAGGAGGTAAAATAAGAGCGCACATTCACACGGGCTTGCAGGCAGCGGGTATTTCTGCATTGTGATATTCTGGAAAAGCTGTTGTTGCTTGGACCATTGGGCAGCAGGTGTGAGTCACATGGGGGTTTTTGTATATAAAGACCACTCTTACCGTCTGTGACCTTGCAATGGTGTAAGGAGAGTCACAAGCTAAAGGGGGCCAGTAAAAGGAGGGAAGGCAGGAAAGAATCTTCTACAGTGTCCCAGGTTAAACAGACCCTCTGCAAGTGCGGGATAGCATGGCCACAGCCCTGTCGCTTCGCTTCAGATTACCACCATCCAACACAGTACTGGCACAGAGTAGTAGGAAAATAAATACCCAGAGGCTAGCCGGATGCCCCCGTAGATGGGTAGGAAGGAACCGTACCAACAGGAATGAGAACAGGTAGAGAGGATTAGGTTGGCGTCAATTCAGCCTCACCTCGTTGCGGGCCTCCACATCACAGGCGGTGGCAGCCACGGTGAGCGCCGCGGTGCTCTGTACCACCGTGTTGGTGGAGTGCAGCGGGCCCAGCAGTGCATGCATCACTTCGTGGCTCTGGATGACCAAGCGCAGAGGTTCCTGTATGGCCATGTTGGTCAGCACGGTGGCAGCATTGGCGATGGCTCCGTCCCGCTTGCTCGACAGGATGTTTATCAGCGGGTCGATGGCGTCGGCTTCTGCAGCCGCACTGCGCCCAGACGAAGAAAGGAATGCTATTCTATCAGTTCAAGGCAGTAACAGAGGAGTTTGTAACCGAGTTCACTCGAACAAGCACAGAGACAACGATTTTAGAGACAGGATGGTTTGTTGTGCACTGAACCCAGAATGGGGTGCTAATGGTGTAAGTGCTTTCTGGGGAAAATTAATGAAATCAAATAATCGGGTTTTTTGGGTAGAGAAAAATACATGACCAAAACCTTTCAGGTCTCTTAAATCCTGGGTGTTTGTTTGGTTATTTTCCTCATTGAGCATGAAAACTGGAAGTCAAGTCACCTGGGAAGAGTTTCAATGAGGTGTTGTCCTGATTTAGTCGCATATCTTTGGAGCATTTTGGGGGGGGGATCATCCTGATTCTGGTAACTGGGTTGAAAAATCTTGATCACTGTGGGTGGCACCATTTCCTGGGCACAGGATTCTGAACTGTACGAGTGGGGAAAGCCAACTGAGCGCTAACACCCATGTCTAATTCATAGCTGTCTGCACTTGACTGTGGGTACGACCTGACTGGTGACTTCAGGTTCTTGTTGCTTTCACTGCCTCACAGTTGATGAACTGCAACCCCTAGTACTTGACAAAGGAGTCATGCATTTTGACCAAGACATGCTTGTGACAGTTAAAGACAAAAACATTCAATAGGAGGGGCCGCACGGTGTTAAGTGCCTGAAAAATAACCCATGTAATGAGATTTAAGGAGTACACTGGCCCTAAAGGATCCACAGGGGCGAACCTGCCAGGGCTATCATCTCAGTCATGGGGACAGCAAGGAGTTCAAGGTCTGTCTGGACTATGAAATGAGTTCAAATTTAACCTTGGCTACCTGGTGAGCCACTCTCAAAGGAAAAAGGAAAACAGGCAAAGGGGTCAGGAAATGTAGCTTCCTGGTAGAGCGCTTACCTAGCACATTCGTGGCTCTAGGTTCAATCCCACTAACAGAAAACCACATTAGCAACAACTATTTACCTAAATCACATTAGTAGAAGTCACCGAGACAACAAAACAACACCATCCCATACATTCAATAACAAACATCTCAAATTTGAACACCTTGAACTTATATTGGATGTATTCTTTTTCATTTAGGATAGTAGAAAAACTGAAGAAAAAAGTAAATCTGTCTGGTTTAGCCACCAGGGTCCCAATGCATTTAATCTAGTAATATCATCTAAATTTGTTTACTAGGAGGGATGACCTGTATCCTCAAAGACAAAGGTATGACAATTGTCCTGTCCATCACAGAGCAGATGACAAGTGAAATCTGAATAGGGAGCCCAGTGGTCTGGGGGAGTAGGTGGTGATGACCATATAAGGAGTCAGCAGGAAAGAGAACAAAGTCCGGCGTTAATGATGGGCTGGCAGGTTTGACCCACAGGTCCGCTCGCCTGCATCTTTGACTTATTAGGCCCATCCCTCAAGGAGAAGGTGATACCCAGTTTCATTTCCATGCTGCTGCTTGCTCTTAGGATACAGTTAACCCTTCCTATGACATCTTCCATTCTTTAGGAAGATGTCACCAAAATTGACTTGTATCAACATGCTGGAAGGCCCCACATCTGAGCATAGTAGCTAGGGGTCAATGTTTAGTTTTGTTTCTTTGGGATAATTCTTAAGTGGTCATTTGTTTTTATAAATAAGGAATATTTCACACTTGATCTTGGTTTAAGAGCCGAAAACCAAGCAATGAGAATAAATTAGAACTTACAGATTTATCAGGAATTTTTCATATTTTTGCTTATATAATTTTTAGAGTTCACATACTGAACTTTAAAAACCGTTCTGTAGCATGTGTGTCTCTGTGTGTTTGTGGGGGACGCGCACACGTGCGGATATACACACCTTGTGCTCATGCCAGGAACAGAACTCATGTTTTCCCACAAAACTACCTCCCAACCCCTGGAAGTTCAAGTTCAGTGTAATTTTTCTAGTTGACAAACACTGAAATCTTTTCAAAACTCCTTCATTTGAGTAATTTTTTTGACATTTGCAACCCAGCTCCTCATGTAAAATGCTTCAAATCTATAGCCGCTACAAGCATACCTTGCCCAAGACACAAAATTCTTTTGTCAAGTAGTAGGAATTTTTATTCTTGGAAAATTGAAAGAGCACACCTCATTTTATTTTCTTAGTTTCTCATGATAACAAGAAACTAAGAAATGGGGATGAGGGAGCTGGAGAGACAGCTTAGTACTTAGTTAGGAACGCTTACTACTTGCTTACTACTTACTTGCGTGCAAAGGACGTGGTTCAGTGGCTCAAAACCACCTGTAACTCCAATTCCAAGAGATTGAATGTCCCCTTCTAGTCTCCAAGAACCAGACATTCAAGTGGTATACAGATATACAAGCAGGCAAAACACCATACACAAAAATCAAATGAAGTAAACATAATATAAAAGACTCAGCTTAGATTTCGAAAGAAGAAGAGGAAGAAGAAGGAAAGGAGAAGAGGAAGAAGGGGAGGAGGAGGAGCGGAAGCAAGAAGAACAAGAATGAAACTAAGAAATAGCAGGCCAAGACTAAGGGTTTCGATAAGAAATCCTGAGCTCTTGGTCCCTGTGCTCAGAGTTGGCATTTTATGCTAAAGGCGTGCTTTGCCTTGGTTGGTGGATGGCTGCCTTCTGCCCTTTTCATTGCTCTTTATGAAGACAATAAAAGAAGTACATAAAAACCTAGCTGCTTAAAAAGCCCAAGTTCCTGGTGCACAGTGGAAGATAACTTTCCCTGCCCTGAGCAGGAACAGCCTCCCAGAGATAAAGTAAACTTTCGGCCCTGGAAGAAAGGCACACATTGGACCTCTGCCCTCTGCCTCTAGTTTGTGTTCTGTGAAACTCTAGAAACAATTGCTAAAATGAGCTAGTGACCGGAAACCAAACCCTTGTTGCCGAAAAACAAATTACAGGGATAGAAATAAAATGCAGGATTTGTATATTAAAAATTTGCATTCATCATATTTCTTTCAAACTCATGATATTGTTTTGCTTCTTCCTGTTTCTCATGTGGACATCCAGAAACCAAAGGCTGTAGTAGTTTCTTTAACAGTACAGCATTCCCTGAGTGAGCAAGACGGAAGTCACACTGCTGGATTAGGAATCCAGAATTACAGGGCCATATGTCACTGCAATAGTTGGGAAATATTTTCTGATATTTACTATCATTCATTGCCATCCAGTTGGAGTTTACTCAAATGAGTTTAAGTGTAAATTTAAAAAAAAAAAAGTTGACAACAAATATGGAGATGAATAAAAACATCTGTGCATTTGTGTGCCGAGCAGAGGTGCAGTCTCGCCGTTCAGTGCGCTCACCCCAGTCAGGCCCTGCCTATACCGCCCTCTACTGCGGTTTCTCATCTTCACCCCTTTCATTCCTCATCCTCCAGCTAAATCCAACCTGACCCCTCTCATGCCGATTAGCATCACTACAGAAAGAAGGTCCACACATACAAATTATCGTTGATTTACAGCTTAAGTTGGGATTTTTCAGAAGTGCCAGACATTCAATAGAATCCAAACTACAGGTTTTCAATTAGAACATTTTTGCCAGGTTGGCAATATATCAATATATGCCATAATCCATTCCTTCCCATCCCCTGCCCTCTTCCTTCCTGCTTCCACCCACCTCCTCCCTACTCTACAGTGTGCTATATCATGAGGCTATGCTGTCAGGTAGATTAGGTGTATAAACAGCATTTGGGCTTAGTTTCAGTTTTCAATGGATTTGTGGGCTTATAAGCCCATCACGACACAGGAAACATCTATCAGTAAGTCCTGGTATGTCTCACACTCCTTCAACCCTTTCTCTATCTTACTGCTAATGCAAGGACTTTAAATTATAATCATATTGCTTAGCCCAGACTTTCTCAGTTTCCCATTGTCAGGATAAAGCCCAGATCACCACACAGCTTCCAAGGCTGTCTCTGCCTCCCTTCGTTGCTCCGCACCCACTCCTCCCCTGTCCCTGCTGCTGTGTGTCCCCTCGGCACCCTGTTCCCACTTCTGGCATCCTTCTCTTTTTGGATAATGCCTTTTCAGTTCGGCACAAATGATTTTTCCTCAAGAAAGGGTTTCTGGATGTCTCAGTTCTCTTTTAAAACTTGAACTTGAACTTTTATTAAATGTACGCATTTCTTTTTGTTCAGAAAACAATGTTTGGTCACAAACATTCACAATCAAACACAAGAAAATATAATTATTTCACAACATTTGTCAGGGAATTCAGCAGATTTTCACTGCAGTTCCCAAAACAATCGAAAAACAAACAAAAATCCAAACAAAACAACAGCCAAAAACAACAAGCCCACCCCCAAAAATGGATACTAGATTTCACTAATGAAATCATGGCGTCAACTGAGGCTCACAATGCTGTTTCCCATGTATTTGCTCACACCGATGTTACCTTGCCCTAAACACCCTTCCCCATCCCTCCTGCATTCCTCCTGAAGAGCTGCATCTCCTCGGATAGCTGGTGGGCTGCTCTGTGTTGTCCTCCCTCTCAATCACCTCCTCCCCCGCTGGGTCTACTGTCCACTACAGACTTCTTAGGGCCGGTTTGCCCCTTATTTGATTTACATCTCCAGTTCTGGGGAGATCAAACTATTTTTAATGCCTTGGATTAACTCAGAGTAGTGAAGAAAACTTTTGGGTGTGTTGAGGAAGGACAATGAGGGAGCCAACAATGGGCAATGTCCACTTTCTTTGTCTAGGTTGACCTTGACTGAGGTCAGTCCATCCAATCCTCACCACAACGCTCTTTAACACTGAGGCAGCTTTTAGATGAGGTTAAGTAATGGAATTTTACACTTTAAACAAAGCATATCTTAGGAATCTGCTCGTTTCTTACACCCAGGGAGTCACTGTCTTTGCAAACAATGATTCTGCGTGTCTCACAAAGCCGCACCATTTGGTTCTGGAGTTGGATCTTTCTGCTGGTTTGAGAGTCATGTTCAACAGATCTGTAATGACTGGTTACATGAATCAAGGGTGACCTTGGGCACTCTGGAAATCTGTTTAACAGAGCCCACATACAGGGTAAAATGTGGAACCCGGCAGAACAGATGGTAATGTTGGCAATAAGAACCTTGTTTGTTAGCAGTGATTACAACCATCCCCACCAGCATGACTTTTCATATGTCTTCGAGTTTTGTCGCACCAAGGAGGACATATTGGCACAGCCGGGCTTCAGTGGCACATTCTGCACGGCTTAGGAGGGCACCTGTAGCTGTGCCAGCTGACAGGAGACCTGTGCAGGTGAAGCACAGCACCCACTGACCAGCAGGCGGTGGGACATCTCCGGGTTACCACAGCCAGCGTTAGACTACAGAGGGCAGGAGTACCGGCTCTCTCTTTCTGTTCCTGATGGCTTTTAATGATCCAAAACGTGTGGTGTTGGAGAGATGGCTCATCTGTCAAAGGCAAAGCTTGAAACCAAAAGACAGTGTGATACATCGTCCGTTTCAGAGTTGAGAACAGGGGTCACCTGGCGGGAGCCCTCAGCTTCAGAATGCTGGCACGCACACCCAAACTGCAGCTGCACACCGTGGCTGACAAAACCAGCCCAGAAGAGTTCTTCTTTTAAATAATGTTTACAGAACCCTTGGATCTAAAGGGGGAAATCACAATTCCAAAGATTTTAAAGTAGAAGATGATTATTATAAGGTAAACGCTAGCCAAAGATACAGAGAAATAAAGATGCAATAAAATACTCAGAGATATGGGAAAGAAAACTGTTTGTATCATAATGATCTGCCTTGGGTGTTGCTCTGAGGCTTCAAGAATGTTCTTTTCTTACAACTTCTCTGACATTATGGTTTCCATGCAACCTATGAAGAACTATATTTACAAGTTCTTCACACAGTTCTGTGAGGAGCTATACAATCAAGGGTGCTAGCCCAGCACGTCCACAGACATCCCAAATTGTTTGTGTTACAGATCTGGAGGCAGTCAATCAAAGTCCAAGGGAATCAAATGTCATTTTCTTACGCAGAGTGACGAGGGGTATTTATTGACCTATCTAGTCGATCACAATTCTTCACTTCCCTACATGTCCGCCGCCCTCTCAAAAGCCAGGCGGCTCTGCAGTAATTAACTACCTGCCACGGCGAGAGAACAACTCTCTTCACACGGCTGCCTCGTCTCCTAATAAAAGAGGAATGATGGCCAAGGTGTTTGGCTGCTCAGAATAAATGGTTTTTCAGTTATCAAATGTTTCTGCTTCCCCTGGAAATTGGTTTGTAATATCTGTAAATGACATGGAATAGCATCCCATGGTAATTAAAGACATCATTTTATTTTCTTAATAAGGACACTGAATATTCTAACATGACAAAAAAAAAAAACGTAAATCCGCAGCACTGAGCTATGTCCTCTTCCTTGGTTCGCTCCATGCAGGTCCTGGGGGCCCCTCTTAAGACTGCAGGGTCGTGTTTCTCTTTATGACACGTCATGTTTTGTTTCCTTACAGTTAGTTGCATCACTTTGGAAATTAGTCTTTTAAGACAACTGGTGTGCTAATGTTCACTTGTAATCCTGGCACTTGGGAAGCTAACACAGTAGGGTTGGGATAGCCTGGGTTACTTGCCAAGCTCTGTCTCAATATTAAAATATAATAGTTATGTGTTGACATCTCCCAGAGTCAAGTTCAAGGAATGCAGGTTCCCCAGGGCCCTTGTCTCCATCCCTACCGCATCTCTATGGCTGGAGCAGCACCCTACACAGAAAGCACCAGGAGAAAGCAGGGATGTGATCATAAAAATAACACTAAGGTCAAAGGTGCCTTTTTAGGTAAATGACAAAATGTAATAGAGAGGGGCAGCCCCTCAAGTTCCTATTGGAAGACATTTCTGCAGAGAAGAGACTATTGGAAGAGACGGAATACCTGCCAAACTGAGTAGCTCAGACGTCCAAACCAGTGCGCAATCTACAGTCCAGCTATTATTTCCTAGTTGAGGAAGAACCAATCCAGATGGACAGAAAGTGTTCATCTGTTTGCTTGCTTGAAGCCTTGTTTCCTATAGACCAGGTAAGCCTTCAGCTCACTATGTAGTCAAAGATGACCTCACACTCCTGATACCACCTCCCCGTGCTGGGATCACAGCCACATGCCGTCCTGTCCAGATATCATTGTTTCAAGCATTACAATCTTTTCGGAAGACAATATTTTTTGTGACTGCCCTTCCCTCTCCAAGAAAAGCAAATGTAGAGTCTGCTTACTTCACTTTGATGTTGTTCAAGGAATGAGAGAGGAGAAGAGGCAGGGAAGATGGGAGGAAAGAGAGAGAGAGAGAAAGAGAGAGAGAGAGGAGTCTGAGGAGAAAGATGGAGGGGGGAGCAAAGAGAAAGGAAAGGAAGGGACTGGAGACGCAGACTGAGTTCTGCATAGAGGACAAGAGCCTCCCACACTCGCTCAGGCTCAGCGACAGACACTGTGGGAGACACTGTGGAGACATCGTGGGGACACCGTGGGGACACCGTGGGAGACACTGTGGAGACACCCTGGAGACACTGTGGGAGACACCGTGGAGACACCGTGGGAGACACTGTGGGGACACCGTGGGAGACATCGTGGGGACACCGTGGGAGACACTGTGGAGACACCATGGGAGACATCGTGGGGACACCGTGGGAGACACTGTGGGGACACTGTGGAGACATCGTGGGGACACCGTGGGGACACCGTGGGAGACACTGTGGGGACACTGTGGGAGACACTGTGGAGACACCGTGAGGACACTGTGGGGACACCGTGGGGACACCGTGGGAGACA
The DNA here is from genome assembly GCF_982192425.1 of Myodes glareolus. Classification (NCBI taxonomy): domain Eukaryota; kingdom Metazoa; phylum Chordata; class Mammalia; order Rodentia; family Cricetidae; genus Myodes; species Myodes glareolus. Next base: position 8,415,029 of record NC_142039.1, read on the forward strand.
CTGTGGGGACACTGTGGGAGACACTGTGGAGACATCGTGAGGACACCGTGGGGACACTATGGGAGACACTGTGGAGACATCGTGGGGACACCGTGGGGACACTATGGGAGACACTGTGGAGACATCATGGGGACACCATGGGGACACCATGGGAGACATCATGGAGACACCCTGGAGACACTGTGGGAGACACCGTGGAGACACCCTGGAGACACCGTGGGGACACCGTGGGAGACACTGTGGAGACACCGTGGGGACACCATGGGAGACACCGTGGGGACACCGTGGGGACATCATGGGAGACACTGTGGAGACATCGTGGGGACACCATGGGAGACATCATGGAGACACCCTGGAGACACTGTGGGAGACACCCTGGAGACACCGTGGGAGACACTGTGGGAGACACCGTGGAGACACCGTGGGGACACCATGGGGGCACCATGGGAGACACCATGGAGACACCGTGGGGACACCATGGGGACACCATGGGAGACACCGTGGGGACACCGTGGGGACACCATGGGAGACACTGTGGAGACATCGTGGGGACACCATGGGAGACACCGTGGAGACACCCTAGAGACACCGTGGGAGACACTGTGGGAGACACCATGGGAGACACCGTGGGGACACCCTGGAGACACTGTGGGAGACACCGTGGGAGACACCGTGGGGACACCCTGGAGACACCCTGGAGACAAGCTGCCAGAGTGGGGAGGTCGGTGGCTCCAGGGAAGACCGGCAGACTGTTGTCTCCGTGCGAGTGTCCTGCCCACCACCTGGGATAACCCAGGGAAGAGCCATGCCTCTACTTGCTCATGATCAAATGCACATGACAGTGACAAGGACACTCCTTCACACCTAAGACTGCTGTCAGATCCAAAGATACAGTCCTCTGGGGTACTTGTCTAAATACCTGCCCACAACTGTCAGCAACCAACAGCAGCAGAATATCCACTAGCCACTGGCAGGCGGACTTTTGTGGATCATGGGAAAATAAGACCGTATTTCACCCCTTGTATGTGACAACGAAACATTCATTTTTCAAACAACTTTTCAGCCAGCCAAAATACACCTGCGGGGCTAGAAAAGGGGCTGCTTCTTCACAATCAGACCAGACCCTTTCCACGGAGGGACAATTAATCAGCAGTAAGGGACTATTTCCAAGTGGAGAAAAACCGTGGGGAATTATTAATATGAAAAGTCAAGGGTGACTACAAACTAACATATAGGTTTAAATAGGATTCAAATTAAAAGAGAAATAATCTAAGGCTGTCTAATCTGTTTGCTAATTTCCTGTGGAAGTCAGTAATGCCGGAAACCAGAGAGCACCAGCAACTTTAAAATGTTATGCAAATATCAGCCCTGCTCTGTAGGTAATAAAAGCAGTGCGGATAATTTTCTAATTGAACATTTTATGAGATTCATTGAGCCTCACAAAACTGGTAGCTAATCAAATTCAAATTGTTTGTCAAGGTCTGACAAGCATCCGTCGACGCAAAGCATGTGCAGGGAACCCAGAGGTTTTATTGAAAACTCAATTTTTCAATCTCGGTATTTTTAACTCCAGTATGACTTTTCCCCACCCAATAAAAGCAAATTAATGACAAGATTCTACCGTGTGGACAGGAAGAGAGAGCTAAGGGCGGATCCAAGAAACAGCCACTCGGTAAATTTGGACGAAAGGAATACAGAAATAATTAATTCATAAACGTACCATGAAGATTCTTCCTGTTTTATCGCTTAAATACAAAGAACTTTTATTACTTTATTCATCGTAAATGTGTCTGCACCATGGCATGCGTGTGCAGGTCAGAGGACAACCCTTGAGCGTCTTGTCTCTGCTTCCACTAGGTCGGACCTGGGTACCGAACTCAGGACATGGGGCTTAGTGACAAGTGTCTTTATATACTGTCCAACCTCAGGGGCTCTTAGAGGACTTCTAAAGTACCAAGCTCTTTCTTTGAAATATCATCACTAATTAAAAAAAAAAATTCTTCAAACAAAACCAGCCCTCCTAAACCAGCTCAGTTTATGTCACCTGTCACTTATATTGGGAGACTGCCAAGCTTCTAGAATTTTACAACAAATTTACGCAAAAATTTTAAATAATCTTTTCTATTACAATAGGATTCATTAGTGTCTATTGCTCAAACGTGCTGCGTTTGTCCCCGTGATAACACAGCATGACAGATATTCAGTCACCGCTAGGAAAAAAAAAGGTGTCAAAACATTTTGAAATGATTGCACCTCAGAAAGGGACAAAGACAGACACAAACATCTGCTAGCCGTGTAGTTAGCAGTAAAATACTATCACAATGAAATGCTTTCCAGATCACAATCTTTTAATAATGTTCCAAAAATATTATTTTAGACTCACCAGAGTGTTTCAAATTAAATTAGTGTGTGTTTCATTAAAACACAGAGCGAGCGATCCATTTTTGCCCCTCCCCCAACTTCCTCCTGAGTCGCCACTAGGGGGCAGTAGGAAGACGCGGTTCCTGCCGCTGTGGGTGAAGGAAAATCACGCAGAAAACCTATTTCTTAAGAACACTACGCGACAAAGACAATAACTGCGCGGCTTGGGCTCTAGGTCCGACCCACACATTAAATCTATGCGCTGAGTTTGCGCCTTTCATGGGTCATTTCGATGGCCAATGTTTCTTTAAGTGTTTTGAGTCCCGAGATTACTTATCCTAAGTGAATCTGAGTGTTGCGGAGAAGTGGGTCTAGTGGCAATTCTCAAAGGACGACAGCACACAACCGCAGCGTCCCTGCCGGCAAGGGATGCCGAGGGAGAAGGGAAGGCGTGGCGTGCGGCCACTTTAACAGATGTGTTTTGTTGTATTCTTGTCTTCAAAATAACCGGCCATCACTCGCTTTGTTACCGCCATTATTCTAGAATAAAATATTGGCTACCCTAAGGATAATCAGTACCACATCTACACGTTAAGACATAACAAAGAAACGGTAAAATAAATAAACACAGCATATTATATTACCAGCCCACCCCCAGCTTTATTTAACTGGGTGGTAATTTTTTATACATACACACACACCCTTTCTGTACGGGCCAGAGATATTTCCTGCTTCAGCTCAGCCCATCCCTGGTTGTGTGACAGGACTGTCACATAGCATGGTCACTAAGTGAGTCCTGGCTTGTTTTGAGACATACTGTATGAGGTACTGACTTCTGCGATAGTATATTAAAAGATTATACTGGGGACACATCTAAATTTTTTTCTCCACATATTATATTGTTTTCTTAGATATGATGGCAAATAATCTTCGTGAACATTAAAGTGGTGTTGCCTGTCTTCCCCAGCTTTATTTAAATTCAAGAATTTTTTTTATTATTTCTATATTAGTCGAAAGAGATTTTAAGCCAATACTACAAAACGACCAGTCATTCATACTGCCATGGATACACAGCTGAAGCCGTCTGAACGTTAACAACGCACTCAGGTACACATCCATGAATTGTGGGCACTCTAGCCCTGCCTTACTCATTGCCAGCTCCTGTGTTCCGGCCAGAGGCCACACAAAAGCAGAGCTCTCCCCAGAGATGAGTTTTCTCTGCTATTTCCAAGGCTTGAGCGGCCTGACAACAAATCAATGTATTATTTTCTAAGTGACTAGTCTATACGCTGCAGTTCAGGATGTCTTGAGCTGCTGCTGTGTGGGCAGGAGAGAAGCTGTACAATAAGCTGAAATTTTCACAGGGGATGGGCAGGAAGGGGTTAAAAACTCTTTTAAAATTCTCTTTAAGGAGAAAAGGTGGGGTGTCTATGAAGAATCAAGGTCAGTATGGTTGAACACATTGTTATCTGTGAAGAGTCGAGCCTTAGTTATCAGTTTTCATCTCTTTTAGGTATTAAAATGATTGTAGTTATTGCTTTCTATATTCATTCACTGCTATTTGCTAAAATTGCATCTTTTTAAAAAAATGGTATCACTTTAAAATTCCCAACCAACATTTATACTTACTTTCAAATCTCCACGGTTTATCAAAGGGGTAAATTTAGTTAGCGATCCAAACAGAAATGAAGGGTACTAAATCCTTCCTGTTCTCGGGACAACTCTACTTCTGATGGGATCCAACAGATGGCAGTGACGTTATAAATTGTTTAAAATATCCTCATTACATATAGAACCAGCCACTCAGAAAGATGTCAACCACAAATCATTCTCTCTGCACTTGCATAAATTATTTAAAAATTTGAAATGATTAATTGGGTAGAAAAGTACAGAGTAAATAAAACATGAAATTCAACTGAAGATTATTTCCTACGTCCAAAAATTAATAGCTTTTCATTTCCAAAAATCATTACACACAGAGGACTGTCACGTAGATTAGCAGCAGACCAAAGAAGGCGGCTGTGCCGAGTTAGCCAGGGCTACCTGTTCCCACTGCTGCCTCATCTCCGGTTCCATCCTCTCTCCTAGCTGGGCTTGTTTCCACTTCTCTCGTTTTACTTGCTCAAATAAATCAATTCTTTCTCCTTTCACCTCTTAATAGGTGACTCTGGCAGTTCTTGCCTTTAACTTTCAGCTAAGCACTTTGGTTCCTGTTTGTTGCTTCTCACTCATTAACCTTTGTTCGCAGAAAACAAAGGACTGAACGCAAGACCAGAAAGCTTGGGAAGGGAAGTCACTATTGACCTCAGGGTGGCCTCTGGGATCCAAGCGATGGTTTCCCTGAACATGGCAACCTTTGGAGGCTGCTTCAGTTTTCTTAGTGGTAAAGAGCTCTCTAAGCAGGTACTGATTGTCAATGAAGCATGCATATCCACAGATCTGATGCTAGCACGCACAAACAAGTCAACAGTTGGTAATACTCTTAAGTAAAACAACAGAAATGTACGTAGCATAATTAGTTTCTATATGATTTTATTACATCAAGATAAACAAACAACTTGCATTTATGTAGGCAAACTAAGCCCATTTTATTGCTTGTTAAAATAATCACTACATCTTCTTTACTTGATCCAAAAGAGTTATCAACCAGAATCGATATAGGAAGAGATAAATTTCTTTACTAAATTATCAGTGAATTTTGTCAAACTGAAATTTTAAAAATAAACCAAGTCTATGCAAATCAATGCCCATCATATTATTTTGACTACGACTATGTTTTCAAACATGTGTTTAATTGTCACCCTTTTAAAAATCACCTGTCTACAACACAAAATTACTAAACAAGCTTCACAACACACAAATCTATAGACTATATGTAGCAAGAGACTAGAAGAGCATGTGTTTGCTTTCCTTCTATTTAAGGAATTAAGGTTTGCTTGACACCACTAGTTAACTGCTCGCATGTTTCAAATAAACTGTGTAATAGTACTAGTGAGAAATCTTGCATGAGTCCTGCTCAAGTGGGATTGAACAAGTTAGTAGCAGAAGAAGTTCAGTTCTGTCTTCATACAATGTTGTATTCTCATCCTCCCATCTGTCTGTCTCTCTTTCCCGTGTGTGTGTGTGTGTGTGTGTGTGTATGTGTGTGTGTGTGTGTGTTCACTCAAACCTTTTAAAAATGAAAACTAACCATACAAATCTGTATGCACATTTAAATTTTTAGGTGGTAGCTTATATTTTAAATCTCCTTTCTTAGAATTTGCCTCAAGTTCTGGTGGAATCACAGGAACTAGGAACAAAAAAGTACATTCAAAATGCTGAATGGTTAACAAATGATGTTCTCAGTAGACTCGTGAAGGCAGGCAAAGTCCATTTAAGCCAGTGGGCTATTTCAAATACTCAACACTGCACATAACATTTGTTGGAGAAGGTGTGTGCATGCGTGTGTGTGTGTGTGTGTGTGTGTGTGTGTGTGTGTGTGTGTGTAAAATCTAAGTCCATACTCTCTCTTGGCAGTGCAATACAAGGTATAGGATGCCCATAAGGAAAAGGAGGGCGGGGCTAGTTTAAATTTACTTAAATGTACTCTTTGTCAAGAGTCTAGTAATGTTTTCTTTTCAGTACAATACCCACTTTCTCTAGAAGGCTGTTCCTGGGAGTCAGGTTGGTTAAAGACTAGGGAAGTCAGAGAGGAACTACCCAGAGTTTTAAAGGGACCCCTTTTAATGTGCTAATAGTTGTGTCTAAAATCCTGATTCTTTTAAAAAAAAATCAGTTATGTTTTCTTTATCATCTGTCACCTTTGAAAACAAACCACATGAAACACTACAAAATAAGCAAATGCCTTGAAATTTATATGTAAAACAAAGATTACTTCTAGGTTCAAACTCCCATATTTTAGTAGTGCTCCATTTAATCTTTTACAAAAAGAGAAAAGGGAAGTTCAAATATAGTCTTAAATTATTCTTTTGTTTTGTTTTTAAGGTTTTTGAACTATACACCCGCCCACATCCCAGTTTCAAAGCCACTCCCTGTCTCGTCTTGTTCGTGGACATTTCCAAGATGACCTCTTGTTTTTTGTTTCCACGGCTTCTGGTATAGAAACCCCAGGCTCTTCTGTTAAAGGACGGGGGACTGGCTGCTGCTGGCTCCCCCTTCCAATATTCTCCAGTAATCCTCTGGAGCCATTTCTTCCAGTTCACTCCCTTCATCTTCATTAGGAGCCGCTGCTACTCCAAGTCCGGACGTAAGTATAGGCTTACTTGACCCAAGTCTGAAGAGACAGCAGGTGTCTCCTTTAGTGTTCAACTACAGTGACAAATATCAGTTTGGAGATCTTGGTGGGATTTTCTGGAGATAGACAGGTCGCTCTTCAACTCTCTCCAGCCCTGACTGGAACTTCCCTCCCTTTCTGATCCACCCAGAAATATTTTCCTCTTCTTAGGGTCCTGTAGCAGCTGTAGTTTACCTGTTTTCCCAGCCGCCACCCCCATCACACTAAACTTTCCATTTCTCACTTTGGGTGACATTTTCAGTTTTGTTTTTTAAATCTCTCACCCCCTCTCCCACTCCCACCCCGTCTGAGGAACAGTGCTGTTCTAGATACTTTGGATGTGTCAACCAATACACAGAGAAAGGCCTCTCCCTCCACAGATCTAGTGATGGTGGGAGACACCGTAAACAGCAGCAAGCTAACAGGCTAGCCACACAGGATGGGAGGCAGGAAGTGATTGAGGGCTGGCAGCCTATAGCAGTGTTTCAATGCTGTAGCAATGTAGAGAGCTTTCCCAAGGTGATTTGAATGGTGACTTTGCTTTCTAGGAAAACATTCTAGGCAAGAGGACTGTGAGTTCAAAACACTCCAGGCAAAATACTCTTGGAACTGGAAGGGACTTGTAGAACATATTTTATGGCCTATTTTACTCTTGATTGTTTGCTGCAAATAATGTTTTAATTTGTAAGTGTGTTATTGAAGTAAGCTACAATCTCATTTACGAGAACTTGGCAGGTGGGCTAGACAGGGTCTCTGAGATGCACACCCTCCTTTACGGCTTTCATATAAAATTGGATAAGGCTAGTTACTTGGCACCCAGGCTTCTGATTCACAGAACGACGGGGATTTCAAGGGAATTTTGGCAAGGAGGAAGTTACAGAGTCAGCCAGGCAGGTCCAAGCAGAGATTGAAGATGAACGAATGCATTCTTCCAACAAAGGGCCCAGAGAAACCCTGGAAACCCTGGAGACCATTCCCCCAGAATCTGCACTCAATGAGGGCTGAATGACCCCATGCCCCCTAAAGGTTGAGGAAAACAGTTCAGCTGAGAACTTAACTGTCACTGATTCAACCGGAGCTCTCACCTTCCCGCCCTCCCCCACCCCCATCCCCCATGGCCTCAGTAGCAAGGTAAACACAAGGGGAGAATGGGGGCAGTTTAGAATCCTTGCATTCAAATTCATTGCAAGTGTTTGAAGTGTGACTCTGTGAAGAAAGGCTGAAAGGTCCAGGACGCTTGAGCATCTCTGAAGCCACATTCCCAGAGACCATGGACCAGTAGTCCTGGAGCTGGTGAGAACACTTCAGCCCTTCAGGGATTTCAAACCTTCCACAAAGGGGCCTGGATGGCCTTGGTATTTGCTGTTGAAAAAGTCACCCATCTACAAATCACTGCTAAAGGTAAATGTGTTTTCATGTGAGAAAGAAACACATGGTAGCCAGAGATCAAATATATTAGATGAAAAATTGATTTATAGATAGCTTATAAAATTCCATTTTTAGATCATAAAAATTTGAATGAAAAAGCATTTGTCCTTTTTGCAAAAAAGAGTCACTGCCAAGTATAGCTCTCCTGGCTATTTCTTCTTCTTTCTTCTCCTTTCTTCTTCTCCTTTTCCTCCTCCTCCCTTTTCTCCTCCTTCTCTCTCCTCTTTCTTCTCCCTTTTCCTTCTCCTTTTCTTTTTCTTGTTTGACTTCATTTAATTTAATTGATTTAATTTCACTTCATTTTACCCATACATCACTCAGGTTGCAAAACAAGCCTCTAACTCCAGAAGATGCCCCGAATTTGAGACTAGATAACTGAGTGCTCAGCCCTAGCTGAGATATCTACCCCAGCAGAGGCTCAGGGCGCATCTCACGAGAGGGCACAGAAAGCATGGAAGATGTGGAGAAAGGGAAGAACAGAAACACTGTCCTCTGGGTATGATAGAGCTGCTGCAATACGGACCCATAGGAGCTGTGGTTATCTGCACAAAATCGTGTTGATTAAGAATTCTAGCTTCTGAGGCAGTAGCTGAGGAGCAGTTCATGGCTGGCGGGGATAGAGAATCAGCTTTTCTTTGGGGGAGGGTGGCCTTTGGTAGGTTGTCCATGCCCCGGTGGATGACCCTGCACGCATTCCCGTCTGGGCAGCACTAATGTGGCTCAGGGGATAGACAGACAGTAAAGCCGGAAAAGGAGGTGTGGGTGTGGGTGCCTTCCTGGAAAGAATTGGATAGGGAGAGGAGTGGTGGATATGACCAGGATGCATTGTATACAGTGTATGAAAATTTCAAAAATAAGTAAAAATTATTATTTTAAAAAAGAATTAGAAATTCACTTTAGGCACATCAAAAGGTGCCTATAGGAGACAGGACTCATCAAGACACACCCACGGTGCTTATGGCGACTCCAGGGCATTGTTACTAATTAGGTTGGAACCGGGTAAGTGGGTAAGTGTTCCAACAGCTCTCAAATGCACCTGGATTCAGAGCTGGCTTTGCCTCTTCCTTCACGAGGAGCCACAGAAAGCAATTAGAAAAACAAACTCAGCCACCCCAGCGGCGGAATGGCTCCTGCCAGAAGAGTCTCTGCAAAATAATTTGCTTCGAAAAAGAGAATTCTGTGGACCCCAGGAAAGCCAGGTTTATGCTAACTGGTGTTTAAACACAGTCAACGGAGAAAACGTTTGCTATTAAAAATAACCAATCGCATTTGCTGTCACTTCTGTTGAATTTGACTTTATAATCATTGAGTTATTAGCATTCTAGAAGGATCTCCAAGTTGGCTGGCTTCCCTGATTTTGGTTGACTATAAAATCTTTCTGATTCTAGTTTTCAGCATCTGGCACAAATATACTAAGACTGACTCACTCCAAAAGCTATTTATTTTAGGACTGGGGAGTTGGCTCAGCAGTCCTCTCACAGAGGACTGTGGTGTGATCCCCAGCACCCACACCACAGCCATCAGCTCCAATCTCAGGAGCCCAAAGTTCTCTTTTGACCTTAGAGGGTCATGAATGTGGCTATGCACACATATGTGCAGGCAAAACACACACATATCTATAATGATAAATACATCAATTTAAAAAATATTTGCTTTCAAAAATATTTTTAGATCAAAAAAAAAAAAACAAAAGTAAAACTATACAGATCTCTCTCAAAGAGCATCAGTGAAAGCCTTTCCAAACACAAGCGAGGAAAGGTGGAAGGAATGAAGGGCACTCCTGAGAGGTGAGGGAAATCTGGTTGTAGCAGACAAGTCCCTGAGAGGACCAGCTGCCTCCGACCTCCTTGGGTTTACGCAGAACTGTAAACTCACAGAGACCAGACTCAGATCAAGGCGGGCATACACTCAGGAGGTCTGTTAACAGTTTTCAGATAATACGTAGATCCAAGCAGATGACAGAGAGATTTTAATGTCGCTGATTAAACTTCCTGAGATGGTAGAGCTGCTGTCTTTAAACTGTTGCTTCCTTGGTCAGAGGCACCCTAAAAGCCAGCACTTGGGTGGAGAGAGTGATGTCGCTGGCTCCGGAAGCCATGCCTCTGACAGAGGAGCGCACTTGGTTTTGGTGGCTTTCACAGGGCATAGTTAGTCACTGCACTAACAACTTATAAAGTGCTCGCGTGGGAGTAGAGAAAGGGGAAGAATGGTCAAGAAAAAGGCTCTGCGAGGGGAAGAGGAGGACATGCTTTAAGTTAGAAAGGGAATTTTAGCCAGAACATCACACACACAAAAGGATGAGAAATAATTGTTAGTTTGCATACTAAGTGAGATGCATGAAAGGGAAAGCATTTTCTTATTTATGAAAGCTGGGTTCAGGAAATTCCTGTCTTGCAAGACTGTATCACCTTCTGTGGAGAAAGGAGCATGACCTTTGGTATCTGACAGATCTGGGCTCAGTCTCCAGCTCAGCTATTCACACATAGGTGAACCCTGGCAAGTCAGCTAAGATTGCAGAGTTTTGGTCTCATTAGTGATGGACTACTTAAGTAACTAATTTTAAAAATGATTACAAAACACATTCCACAATGTGTATTCCTGGTGTAGAGGTCCTTCTATTTATGTGTTGCTTTTATTGGTTAATAAATAAAGCTGCTTTTGGCCAATGGCTTAACAGAGTAAAGTCAGGTGAGAAACCTAAACTGAATTCTGGGAGAAAGAAGGCAGAGTCAGAGAGAAGCTATGTGGCTGCCACAAGAGACAGACACCTCCACTGGAGCCCACTGAAACTTTGCCGGTAGACCACGACCTGAAACTTTGCCGGTGATGCACAGATTAATGGAGATGGGTTAGTTTAGAATATAAGAGCTAGCTAGAAATACACTTAAGCTATTGGTCAAACAGTATTGCAATTAATACATATTTTTGTGTGATTATTTCTGGAGTCTGGGCAGCCTCCACCAACAGTGTTCATAATCAGGAGGCATCTCCTCCCCCTCCCTCCTTCCTTTGTGTTCATTGCCTTTAGTTCACTTTTTAAATGCTCCCATTTTCTCTAATGTTTATATCCTTTCAAAATGAATCTTGAGACTCTTTAAAATTTACCTGTTGTTTTTAATAATGTTGTCAGGAATATTTCTATATTACTTACTTTCATTTGCATCGGAACTGAAAGCTGTATGAGTTAGCGGAAGGGCTGGGGAAATGGTTCAGTCAGCAAGCACTTGCTGCACACACGTGAGGTCCTGAGTCTGGATCCCAGCACCTATGAAAAGTGTCAGGATTGATTGCACATGCCTGTAATCCTAGCACTGGGGAAGAGGAGCAAGGATGGCCCCTGGAGCCCACTGGCTTGCTAAGCTTGTTGAATAGGCGAGCTTCAGGTTCAGTGGGAGACTGTCTCTAGAAAATAAAGGGAATTTGGGCTTTGAGAGATGGTACAGTGGTTGAGCTGCTCTTCCAAAGGATCCAGGCTTGATTTCTGGCACCTACGTGGCTGCTCACAGGTGTCTGTCACTCCAGTTCTAGGGCATCCAATTCCCTCTTCTGGTCTCTGTGGGTACCGAGTGCACACATGGTGCACAGATATACAAACAGACAAAATATCCATACACATAAAATAGTAAAAGATAAAACCAAGTGTAAATGGTAGATAATGATGCCTGGACTCTATATGCATCTGTACACATGGACTCGTAAACACACACACATACACAGACACATGTTCGCACATGCACGCGCGCGCATACACACACACACCACAGAAGAGCAGGTACACACAAACTCAAAGACTTAACTTGACAACTGGGTATAATGGTTTGAAGTTTCCCAACAAAATCCAATAATCCCAATTTGGGGGGGAGTGAGAAATAGGCAAAACTACTTTCATAAGAGACCCTGAGGAATAATGAAAGTCAGATTACCTAAAAAAATATGGATCACCTTAAAAGTCAGCTGTCACAGCTGGGGCAGTGACAACCCTGGACTTACTTGGCATTCGCAGGGCTGCTGGTGGTCAGGTTTGCCAGGGCCAAGGCAGCTGCCTCTCTCACCTCCTCGTTGTCGCTTTTGAGCAGCTGAACTATCTGCGGAATCCCTGCAAACAAGTGTAAGCCGTGAGTTCGAACCCTTCCACACAACCCGGAGCACAGTAACCTTCAAACATGGCGGTCCCCGGTTTACTCACCCTGGGTGTTGAAAAAATCTTTGCTGCTGGAATTCTCGCTCATGGCTGAAATAGCTTGGGAAGCGGCAATCTTGGTTCCGTCGCTGTCAGATCCCAGGAGGGTCACCAGACATTTTTCAACCTCTTGTTCGTGAAAAATTTTTCTATTTTCCGCTTTCATAAACCAAAGGGAAAAGCAAGTCAGAATTTTCTGGTAAAAAAAAAAAACCTTTATTACTATTTACCATTTGACAGAAGCCATTTGCAAACTTCAATTAATGTTCAAGCCTAAGCTAAACTGAATATGTACCTAGCTAACCTTCAGAACACAGCCGGGACACAAAGGGAATGACGGGCCCACACTTACTCCGTACCCCCCCCCCCCCCATGTGCTGTGTTTCAGTACTGTGGTAGGTACTTGTGCATGGTTAGATGCACACTTTCAGAATCCATAAGCACTTAACACGTTTCACAAGCTGATTCAGCTCTCAGTGTTCACACCGGCTCTCTCCCCACTAAGTATGGAAGTCCAAGTCCCTGATATTGTTTTAAATATAAAACACACTATTAAGACGCCTATAATGTACGGATCAGAGAACCAGAAACTCAAGATTCCAGAAGAGCAACAGGGAGGAAGAGGAAGTGAACAGTGACCTATGATCCTGTCTCTCCTCACCGCCCATCAAAACCTGCAAATACAACCATTCCCCCAAATAACTGCAGAGGCTACAGAAATCACTTGAATCATCAGACATAATACAAAACAATGTTAGAATAATCTTTCTTTTGAAAGCACTTAGGATTCTATTCTATTCATGCTATTCAGCCCATTATAAAATATTAAATTTCAAACCAATTGTATGTGTGTGTGCGCACACACGTGCTTGTGTGTGTGCGTGCATGTGTGTGTGTGTATGTGTGTGTGTGTGTGTGTGTGTGTGTGTGTGTGAGAGAGAGAGAGAGAGAGAGAGAGAGAGAGAGAGAGAGAGGCAGAATCTTAGGGCCCTGGACCGACTTAGCAAATGGTCTGCCATGGAGACTTCCGCAGTCTGAAAACCAAAGTGATTTTTGTTTGCCTTTGTCCTTTAAACATTTTTTCTCTTACCCTATTTTTTTCTTTTAAATAAATGCCAATCTTATAGTATATTAAAGGAAATACCTTGCCAACTTAAATTGGAACATCAAATCAGAACATTAAGTTTAGAATATGAAGGTTATTTTTGTGTTTTGCTCATTTTAAAATTTAAAAAAATTCATGTTCTATTTAATTCTAAATTTGCTACTATTTAAGAGTTTGAAAATGTGCTAAAAACTGGGGTCAGCGGCTCCAGAGGCTGTCGAGGGGAAGAAAGAGCTGCGAAATAATTCCTTGCTGAGTTACATTTGGTTTCTTTAAAATATTTGGTTGTGGGTTTGAGTCTTTAGTCATTACGGCTGTAAAGCCTGAAAAACACAATCTTGACGAAGTCAGTTCTCATGGCCAAAGAACTGACTGTGTGACTCTGCAGTCTAAGAACATTAACAAAAGAGAAGGAGCTGCTATCCCGAACACTGATGCTACTCTGGATTACAATCTGTACACAAAACTAATTAATTACTTAGATGTGTGGTCTCCATTGATAAGTTAAGGCCCATTTTCTCCTTCTCTCTAACAATGAATGTCCCAATGCTCTCCTCTGGAGCAGCAGCCTTCAGTCATGTTTGCAAGGACTTTCTGTCCTTGGCTCATCCATCCCAAGTGACTGACCTAGGCAGGTAAACCAATCAGGAGCCTCATCCTGGGAACCCATCAGTCCTATGCTTCTTCCTTGGATGGCTTCAGGCTGGTCAGAACGGTGGTGGTGGTGTTTCATTAAAAAGCCTCAGTAATATAACATCGAAAGTGTGTGGCTTCTAAGATATTTTTAAATCCACGAAGTCCTTATTAGTTTACAAAAACAAAACAAACAAACAAACAAAAAAAAACAAAACCCCACTGGCGATTTTTCCAGAGACTGACCACATTTTTTTTTTTTTTTTAAAAAAAAAAAATGACTTAGTTGTATCAATAAGCTTTCCCTGGTGGCTCTGAATCAAGTCCTAAACAGAACACTCAGCATGGATTCTATCAGGAAAATCTGGCAAGATACAGTAGCAATTAATGTGAAAAGATCAACTTTGGGGCACATAATTGTTGCATTCAAAAAATTCAGTATATATGTAAAAACTTGAAAGATTAAAAAAATAATTTAAGTAAATACTTTGGACAATTAGATTTTTACAAAATAATTTAAATAAAGACTGTGGGCAATTAGTTTCTCAACCCTGCTGGGAATGTTCTCAAAATCCAGCTGTGTTCACCAAACCTCAAGAGTGCTGATTGCAGTGTGGCTAGAATAGATTTAAGAGATAAATTAACATATTAACCAAGTACTTTCACTGAATCGTTATGCCAAGAAGTATTTGTGCTTTAATTATGCAGATAATAAAGACGCTAGACAGTTATGTACTAATAGAGTAACGCCCTTTGAAAATAACACTCAGTGTGCTCACAAAGCAGGGTGAAGCGAAGAACTGAAGACAATTTGCCTGTAAACGCTTGTCCTTGCTTGTCCGCTGGATTGGCCATTGTCCCACCTTTGCTGCCTGCTGAGATGTTAGCACCAACCCATAAAACTCTCTGTGGCAATTAACACCTTCCCACCTTCCTACTGGTACCAGGTCAAAGGCATGTTGACCCTGCTTCCCACTGTGGGAAGTACAAGTCAAAACTTTAAAAATGGCTGCCATTTGTTTACATGTCTCAACTGCTTTGGACAAACAATGAAAACACACACAAACACACACACTTATCTAAAAAAAATCATTTTAATGATAGAAAATAAAGTAAAACCACACTGCAAATTAATACTGGTAGTAGCTTTGTTATTTCTCAGAGAATAAGGACTATTATCTGTCCAGACTTAAGGCACTTTCTAACTAGAGAAACATTTAAACTTCTACCTAATTGTTTACTTTCAACACAGAAAATACTAGGAGATAACATTGTTAATCCTTATTCTGTTTGAGGGTTCACCAGTGTAGCTGATACAATAATGCATGTCTAATGAATCCAGCAGATGGAGGTCAAACTGTCCACAAATTAGTATGAGAAACAGACAAGAAATATAGGTAAGGTGTGGAAAGAAAATGACCTACTGCTAGGCACATAGGGAGAGGTGACTTGGGCAGGTAGGCAGAATTAATAACCCAGCAGGCGACAAAGGCACCATCCAGTTCTCTAGCAGAGGCCCAGGAAGGTTGACCCTGACCCACTACTGCTTAGACTGAACAGTTCTGCCAACATGTGAGGCTAAACTGACAAGCTGGAAGTAGAGATTGTAACAGCCTGTGTTCCATCAGAAGTGGGTTCACTTTCATGGATTTATTAAGACAGAAAGTGAGAATGTTCATGAAATAGTCTCTTTTCCTAGGCGTTGAGAACCAAGAGTGAAGGTTTCAGGTTGGATATCTCCAGTCTGAGAAAATCAAAGCACTGGATTTGAAGAACCACTTGGCACTGGTTTCCAATGTCCCTGTAGTCATCAAAGGCATAACTGACTCAGGAAGAACGTGATTGAAAGTGTTGCCAGAAGGTGTATAGCTAACAACTACCCGCCTACTGGGGTGTGGCCTCACAGACTATTTACCTGGAAGCTGAAGCACGCTGGCCCTCTTCCTCTCTGCCTTTCCCCCTGGACCCCGGCTTTGCTGGTTCGGTTTGTTTGAATCTCATCTTTACCCATCGTCCACGCAGAGAATTCTGACTTGTGAGTTTTATCCATTAATAAATAAACACCTGTATATTTCTTAGTTCTCATCTACTGTGGGATTCCTTTTATTAAGCGCCAGATCTCTCCGTGGTTGAGAAAGGACAAAGGAAAATTACCAGGCAAATAAGTAGAATTGTAAATATTTAACCTTTAGAGCTGGGAGTATAGCTCAAGTCTGGAGCACTGGCCTAGCATATTCAAGAGAGTGGTTTGATCCCCAGAACTAGGAAAGAGAGCTCAAGTTTTCTCAAGACAAACAATTCTAAGAGTTGAGACCAGGAAGGCGGATGCTGCTGGAGATGTGATGTGCAGGAATATTCCACTAAGTGATGTTAGCGGAGCTGGAACTGCCACCCATCCAGAAATGGACACTCTGCTGGGCAGTGGAGGTCGATTTTCAGTTCCATGCTTGCCTAGTGTGTTCCATAATGGCAGGGTCAGATTATTTGAGTTCATGCATAGTCTTTAAAATTTATCATAGCAGAGATCTACAAGGGGCTTGTGCAGAAAACTGGAGGTATTTTTAAAGCAGAATGGGCTCTACCGGCTTAAATGACCCAAAAGCACATTTGTCAAAAGTCTCAGGTTTAGGACCGTGGCTCAGTGGGCAAGGTGCTTGCCACACAAGCCTGATGACTTGAGTTCAGCTCTCCAGAGCACACAGGAAGGCAGGCGCTAGACAGCTCTGTACTGATAGAGCAACGCCTTTGAAAATAACCAGTGTGCTCACATAGAGACCGTGAGGCTCAGAGCCAAAACAACCTCGCCTGGAAGGCTTGTCCTTGCCCGTTCTTTGGAGAGGCCATTGCACCTCACAGGTCTCTGCAATCCCAGCATGTCCCTTTGAGGAGATGGGAAGAGAAGGTTGGGGGCTCTTTAGAATCTCTCAGGCCAGCTAGCCTGGTGCACACAGCAGCAAACAGCAGGAAAGGCCTTTTCTTGAACACGGGAGGGAGGATCAACACCAGAGGCTGTGCATTTACCTCCACAATGTTCCATGATACAATGTGCTCTCGCACACATGTATGTACACACATGCACATTCATATGCACATATGTACCCACACAGGCACACACACACTTAATTTTATAGGTCCAGAAAGATAAACCAGTTATTTCATTGACACCCTGAAAAAGAACAGAAATAGACATTTTGATTTTCCTTCTGAATCTAACCATTTGAAGAACATGGACAAAAATAGGTCGAAATGAGATTTCCCCAAATCCAAAGACTAAGACCAAAACCAGAGCATATGGATACAAAATCATAACTTAGCATAAATCCTGTCCAGCAGAATACAGCACAGCAGAGAGACAAGGGGCGAGTTCAAATCCAACCAAAGGGTGTGTGAGTTCATCAGATGTACACCAACACTGAGCGAGGGTCTGTCAGCTCGATCCTGCTCATCCTTGCTTTCCTCATTTGGAGGTTATAATCTAGAGGACAGAGGTAGCTTCAGACAGCCCATGATACCTCTGGGATTGCATGCAGAATAATGTCCATATTTAAATGTTGACAAGCTTACCCTGATCAGACTCTCAAAGAAATTCAAGACTCCCCTAAAGCCTGAGTTTGGGCACAGTGCTTGCATGTGCTTGGGAGCCATAAGAAGCAGCAGGCAGAGATTCAGCGGGCATGTCGGAATTAGAGACAGATTTAAGACTTGCAAGCAGAGAAGGAAGCGATGCAGACATTAGTCATAAGTGAGAGCTCTCTGGGAGATTTAGAAGGAACAAGACAGGAGACCGGAAGACAAGCTCAGTATGGAAACGATGAATGAATGCAAAGGGTTTTGGCTTGACAACCGGGGGAAGAGCTAAGTGAGAGACTTGTTCTAGAAACGGCAAGGAAGACGAGTAAAGAGGGGGTGACCATCAACAGTGGGTGTTCCATAGAGCTGGAGCTTAAGGAAGGAAGCTAAAGGACACAGTGACTACTTTATGTCATGGTCGTATCAGCTTCTACAAGGTTGTGTTGTGATCAGTGGGTTTAGAGAAGCTGAGGAGGTGGAGGTATTTAAAATTAGGTTGTCTGTCAGAGAGGTTGACTAAAAAAAAAAGAGAGAAGAGGACCACGGGGTAAGATCAGAAAAACTCGTATAAATTGTTCCCGGTCAAAACTATGCACCTTTTAGTATGTGTCCCACTTAACCTCCACCTGGCTAGCGCTGGCACCAGGAGAATACAGAGCAGTGAGCAGTGTGACGCTGCTGTACAGGAAGACCCCTGGCACCATCCAAACCTGGACCAAAGGCTTCCGCTGACATCTCAGCTGATGGGGAACACGGCCAACGACTCTGTGAGAGCCTTGCTTGCTAGCGACACCCAGGCCAAGGTAAAACAGTCTGCTGTCCACAGCAACTGATCACGATATTCATGTCCACACCTCAAGGGGGGCATCTTACCATCACAAGAAAGTCCTGAAGATGCAAGAAAGATCACATGCTGGCCTGAGAACATGATGCAGAGGGAAGAGTCTAAAGGAGGATGCTGGAGTCTAAGACAGTCCTGGTTAAAGGGAATGACACAGTGACAAAGGCAGAGGCGAAGCCAAACCAGATTTAGTCATTCGATCCTACAATTAAGACTGAGGAGACACGACTTGAGCTGAAATGCAGCTATTTTAGGACTAACATAAGGAAGTAGAACCAGAAGACACTAAGTGCCACAAAGAGCTCCAAGACTGTGTGCCTGAATTACTTTGTGTTACAAAGAAAAAGAAAATGGATTCTAACAAACGATGATAGGAAAATTGTCTATATGCATACAAGAAGTGAGGAATTGGATACATCCTTAAATTACAAGCAAGAAATAGCTCAAAGTAGGCCAGGAACCAAATGGTAAGAGCTGAAAGCAAGAAACCCTTAGAATAGGAGAAAGCCTTCATGACAGTGGATTTAGTCAAATGCACTTGAGCATAATGCTGCAAATAGATGAACTGAGCTATATCAAAATAAAAACACACATGAATAAAAAAAACCCATAATCATCAGAGTAAAAAGGCAACCACACAATGGGAAAAAGTATTGGCTAATCACAGTTAAGAAGTTGGTATCCATGATACATGAAGAATCCCTACAACTCTGTCAAAACAAAACAAAGGTAGGCCTGAAAACCCAGATGTTTGGGAGACTGAGGAAAAGGATCCCAAGTTTAAGGCCTGATTGGTCTACAGAGTGAGTTCAAGTCCATTATGAACACTTAGTGAAAGTCTGTCTCAAAATAAAAAGAAAAAAAAATCGGTCTCAGAAGACAGTTCAGTCACAAGGACCTGAGTTTGATTCCCTAGAACCCATGTTAAAAATAAACTGAGGAGCGCTGACTCATGCTTGCAATTCCAGCACTGGGAAGATGGAGGGATGTGGAGCCTTTGGGCAGGCTAGTCAGTAGACCTAGGCCAGAGACAAGTAGGCTAGCCAGTCAACCTAGACTGCTTGGTAGGTCCCAGGCCCGTGAGAGACCCTGTCTAGCAAGAACAACAAAAGAAGGTGTACAGTGTTGTGTGAATACCCAAGGTTGTTTCCCGGCCTCTACGCATATGTATTCAGACCTGTATACACACACAAACAATTAAGACATTTCTCTGAAAATTATACACATGTGATTAATAAGAGAGTGAAGAAGTTTGTCAACATGGCTAATTATTAGGAAAAATATTAATAAAAACAGTGATGAGATGCCACTGTATTACAGTTACTAGCAAGAAACAAAGTAACAAGTTTTGGCTGGCCAGCACGTGGAGAAACAGGAATCCTGGGCACTGTCCACGGAATGGAAAAAAACAGTGCAGTTGTTAGAGAAAACAGCATAGAAGTTCCTCAAAAGGTTGAAAAATAGATTTAGCATATGAGTTAGCAAGCCTTCCTGTGCACACCTCAAGAAGTGAAAGCAAAGAGTCAGGGAAAGAGTTGTTGGCACATTCTTAGCAACTGCATCCATAATAGCCGACAGGGAACAAGCAACTCAACTGTCCATCAGGGGTTGAATGGGAGATCCAAATGTGGCATCAATAAAGAAGTATTAGCCAGCCTTAAGAACAAGGAAATCTTGTCATAAGCATTAAATGAATGGGCATTATGAGAACAGCACGCTAAGTGTCACACAGCCACAAAGGGACAAATTCTGTGTGACCTTAAGGGCACAAAGTGACCACAGCAGCCAGGTGTGTAAGCACAGAGTAGAAGGGCAGTTGGCAGAGAGAAGCGAGCAATCATGGAGCCATTCTGGGCGATGTTCTGCATACGGGAAGAGGCACAGAAGGATGAATGGATTTCATGACACTGAACTGGGCACCGAACAACAGGTGCTGAGGGGAGTTTTATACTACCCATATTTTATCAGAATTTTATAGCATGCACTCATTTCCTTTTCTTCAAAACTGCACTTCTTCTGAGTCTCGTTTTCAGGAGTGGCATCATATTATTCTCGGTTGTTCAAGTCAGGTACCTGATCTCCATCCTGGGTGTCACTTCCTGTGCACCCCAGTCTATGTAATCATTCCACAGATGTTCACAGAGCCTCTCTGTGGGCCAAGAACGGGGCTGGTGTTTCTCCTTGCCTTGAGTCTGCACTTACCTCATCTGTGTCGTGGTACCAGAAATTGGTATGTATGTATGTATGTATGTATGTGTGTATCTGTCTACCTCCTTTATAATCAGCTTCAAATCACATTAAAATTACACACAAGACTTGTGTGAGTATGCCTTTGTGGTGTGTGAATATGTGTAGATATACAGGGAGTGTACATGCCTACACCTATATGTACAGAAGCCAGAGGTCAACAGTTGGTATCTTTTCCTCTTCTGTTCTCCAAGGTATTTTTGAGACTGGACCTTTCGCTGAACCTGGTGCTCACTGATTTGGCTAGACTGGCTGGCTAGCAAGTTCCAGGATCCTACTGTCCCTGCCTTCCAGTGCTGGGATTGCAGATGTCATCTATGTGGGTGCTGGGGAGCCAAACTCAGTCCTCAAGCTTGTACAACCTTGATAACCCACTGACCCCTCCCAAGCCCTAACTCTGGATGATTTGTTTTTATGCACTTATGTTTGTCAAAGTAGGAGTATGGCATATGCTTTGTAATGTATATTCTATTTTTAATCGGCATACAGTAATTATATAGTAATTAGACAGAGTCCCATGTGGTAGTTCAATAGGTGTATACAATGTGTAATAAACTAGTTAGGATAACTGTAACCCACCATATCGGTTATCTATCATTTTTTGAGTTAGGAACACTAAAATATTCTCTATAGACTGTTTTGAAAGAACTAATGTCAAGTATTTTACCCCACTCTGCTGTAGGATATCAGAAGGGCTGTCTCTGTTAACCCTTCCCTCTCCATGCCCCTCTCCCAGACTTATTGCAGACTGGAAACACTGTTCTAGTATCTACTAGGAGGATTGATCCTGTGAGATCAATTTTGCAGCTTCTACATGGAGAAGGCATGTTATCTGTACTTCTGCCAGGGTACTTTATGGACGTGTGTGTGTGTGTTGCTGGGCCCCATGCATGCTAAAACAACATTTTACCTCTCAGCTACACCCCCAAACCCTCCCAGGTAACCATTTTACCTCACCTAGATCACCATAGCAACCCCTTTCTGGTCCTCTGTGTTGGGCAGTACATCCTTCCAATCTCTTTTCAACCTTATTATAGGACCCAACCATGCTAAGCTTAATAGAGGCCTGAGTCTCAGTAGTTTTCCCTAAGGTAATACCTGGCTGCAAGAAAGACCATAAACTGAGACTACCTAGGCAGCACCCAGAAACAGACCACCCAAAGAAAATTCCTAACATTCCAACCGTTGTAGATAGGATCACCTGCCAGCACACACCCATCGTTTTTTCACCAGAACACCCCTAGACACATGTCAGCCAATCAGGGTTGAACCTGTTACTCCAAACCCTGCTAATACAACTTTTCTGGGTTTTGCCTTTAAATAGTGCTCTCTAGAAGGGCGGGTACCTCCTCTGCTGCTGAGCTGATGAGGTCCCTGCTGGCTTGTACACATGCATGATAATAAACCTTGCATTTGCATTTCTGTCAGACGGTCTTCCTGGTGGTCTTTTGGGGTCCCCACAGACTGGGCACAACACTTACAGCAAGAACACTCGTCTTTATAGTGTGGAAGTGAAATGTGCCTTCAGTGGCTCGTCCCGGACGTTAAATATCTTGGTTTACCAGGAATCCTCGTTGCTTCTCTAGCCTCAGCTGACATTCTCAGCATCCTGCTGCATTCCGGTCACTAGGCGTCCTATAATTTCCAGGTCTGAAGCTTTCTGTACTCTTCTAGTCTTCACACACTTTTCCTTTCAGTGAACATCACACCCAGACCGTCTTTGTGCTCAGAAGATTTCCGCTATCAACTCCACACCTGGACCTGTAAAGCTCTTATTGGAACCTGAGACTTGACCTTGACTTTTCATGCAATTGTCTTCCACAGTGACCCTGTGTCTGCACAAGCTTGATTGGCGCGTTTCTGTGAATGCCTGCTTGCTTCCTGTCTTGATTTGTGTAAAGGAAATCACGGAGGGACAGATGAATGGACAGGTCTGTAGGTGTTGCTCCGCCTTCACAGCCACGCAAGCAGGTCACCACAGCCTAGTACTCCAGGCATACTGCCTGTTGCCCCACCCACTCTCTATAACATGATTGATCACCGTTAGGTCCAAAAGAAACTCCGGACAATTAGCTATCCCTGGTGCCTATTGACCTACCAAATCACATGCTGGCCTTCATGCTCTCAGCATCACAGATACCAGTTACAGAGTCCATGCTGCATCCTGGCTCTTTTCAGCTCTTCTCACCCTGCCTCTATCCTAAGCTTCCCCAACACAGGGGCTTCTCGTCTCCCAGTTTCTCATTCCTATGTAACCCTGCTATTTTGGCCATGAACTAACTCTCTCTCTTTCATCTTCCTCTCTTCCTCTCCCCATCTCTCTCTCCTCTCATGGCCAAGGCCACTGTGCTGGCTGTGTTCATCTACTACTTTCTGTCCCTGCTTCCAGATGCCTCTGGACTCAAGGACAATAAAAACCTTCCCTACAACCGTAGGTCGGGCAGTCATGTCCTCACTTTATACACAATCCAGGAAACTACCTACACCATCAGGGGCTGCAACAAACCTAGAGACCTCCAGCTCCCCAGACCTCAGAGAAGATACACAAAGCATGTTGGGACTGAGTGTTTGTGTTACTGTTACACCACCCTTTGGGCCTCACCTGGAGTAGAACGAAAACAAAACTGGCCCAGTGTGACAACATCTAAGCCACTGGGGAAGACGGGGAAGCCAACATCTGCCTGGCAGGATTCCTGGCAGTTAGATAAAAGCCAGCATCCCCCAGGAACTGGTGAAACAGGTTTTCCTTCCCTGAAAGGAGTCATTTTCCCTGCCTCTAGCAGACCGGACATGTGGCCCCACTCACGTGGACCTGTGATTGCAAATCAAAGCCCATGCTGGTCTTCAGGCTCCTATAGCCCCTACTCACAAGTACTTGCTATACATTTCAAAGCCTCCATGGTCGCATCCTGACCCTTCCCACTTATCCCTGGCCCACCCCCAGCTAAGCTCACTAGTCTTACTGCTCTCTCACGCCAACTTACAGTTTCCGCTATTCTTGCAGATAGCCCTGGCCATGGCCAATATACTTTATTTTCCCTCTGCTCTGGCCCTTCCAGATCCCTCCGGATGATCCCTCTGACTCACAATAAGAATCTTCCCCACAATGAAGAGGTCATTTCAGAAGTTTCTTTACAGCACCCCTCACATACATTTCCAATATTAAAAAAATCTAATTTCACAGCCTGCCTTTAGATTTGGTGTTGACAGAGTAACTCACGAAGCCGCAATTATGCTGACTGTATACTACACCATGGGCTTGTGTTTGCAACATTAAAGTTGAGCCTTTAGGAAATTCAATATGGGCTAAAAAAAAATTCTCCACAATATATTCATAGACATATATACAGATGTGAGTATGTTGTTTAGAATGTAAATCATAGAAACAGTCAAAGCTGCCATCATTTCTAAGAGTAGTGGTGCAGAAAGGGTGAAATAGGTTCCCATCTTTTACTTACAGACTCCTCTATATATACATAAATTAAGGCTATCACTGCATCTTCAGTTTGGGGACATAATTAATCACTCCTATTATACAGACTTATGACAACACTGCTTGTCGCAGAAATGAAAACTGTACTACGTGTATAGCACAAGCATATTGTTTCTGTGGCTGTATGGCATGGCACTGCCAGCTTCCAGCTCAAACTCGACAGTCCTTGGATGTCATTCGGAGTGTGGATCTCTCAAAACAATACTTACAGAATTACAAACACCATGTGTACTCCGTATTATTCCAATTTCAGGAGAAATAAAGACTTAAAGCTTAAATTTACAATGAACTGCTTTTTAAAAATGGGATGACAGCTAAGTTTGTAACCCCCCTAACAAAGCAAGCTGCACCAACTTGTTGGCTGTGAGATGTTTGGGTTCTAACTATCACATATTCTTCTCTTCCCAGAGGGGTATTAAAAGCAGGCTGATGCTCTAGTTTTATAAGTATTCACCAAAATTAAGAATGCAAGAGGAAATGTATGTTGAGATTATGTTAAGCAGGCACATACGGTCATAAGCCGCTTTAGTAATGGCTTTGGCTGCGTTCTTCTGAATGTCCGGAATTGTCGAGTTCTCTGCGAAGGAAAGCAGCTTTTTGAGGCCCCCCGTCTGCTGCATCAGCACCATTGTGTCCATGTCCTCCAGACAGTTGGCTATCACTGAAAGTGCTTCTACGTGAAGGTCATTCAGTTCCTAATAATAAAAGCAAACACAACTTGAAAGTTGTCCTCTTGGTTGCTTCACAAGATGCTACAAAAAATACCTGACCAAGCAAACTTAAGGGAGAAAGGCTTTTCCAGCGTGCAGTTCCGAGGGGACACAGTCTGTCATGTATTCATTTAAACACTGTCTGGCCCATTATCTGCAGCCTCTTATTGGCTAACTCTTACATATTGATCTAACCCATTTCTAATAATGTGTGTAGCACCACGAGGTCGTGGCTTACTGGGAAAGGTCCTAACTTGCATCTGTCTCGGAGAGGAGAGTCATGGCGCCTGCCTGCCTCTGCTTTCTTTCTCCCACAATTCTGTTCTGTCTACTCCACCCACTTAAGGGCTGGCCTATCAAAAAGGCCAAGGCAGTCTCTTTATTAACCAATGAAAGTAACAATAGACAGATGACACTCCTCCATCATGTGAACGTAATTTTTCTCATCTATAAATGAGGTTAAAGATGCTATAATTATATATGATATATAATATAGTTGATATATAGTGATATAGCTATATATAATTATACAATGTTATACAGAGTATGTACAATATACAGATATAGGTTTATATATAAGATATAGATACACTATTATTATATAGTATCATTTATAATGAATAATGTTTTTGTAAATTATCATACTTTGAAAGAAATAAGACGGTAGTAAAATCACATATTCTAATCGCCTGTATCACATCTATGACAGAGTAGATCTTTTCATGTCATTTTTTCCCATGAAGATAGGAGATAGAACTATGACATTATCACACAAAGCTATATTCATCCTGTGATTAATGATTTACACGCTCCATTTGAAATAATAGTATAACACGATAGGATAAAATAATGACATTGTTAAGAGTTCTATATAGTTCACATACTATTCAGCCTATAGCACTGTTAGAGTCCCATATAGTTCACATACTATTCAGCCTATAGTACTGCTAGGGCTCTATATAGTTCTCAGTACTAGACAGTCTATAGTACTGTTAGGGCTCTATATAGTTCACAGTACTAGACAGTATATAGTACTGTTAGAAGTCTATATAGTTCACAGTACTAGACAGTCTATAGTATTGTTAGAACTCTATATAGTTCGCAGTACTAGACAGTATATAGCACTGTTAGAGTTCTATATAGTTCACAGTAATAGACAACCTATAGTACTGTTAGGGTTCGACACCACAGATGTAAAATTCTGACACAGAGCTGGTGTACAGGGTGTCATGGAATCAGAGGTAGGTGGATGTGGCAGGAAACTTAATAAATTATTACTCCAGGAGCCTCCCTAGATTGTGCCTCTCTTCTTATTTTCAAAAAGGCACTAAATAGAGCTTGATTAATCTAATACATTGAAATAGAGGCGGTGGATCTGAAATCTACATATCAGCATTGGCTCTGGAATAGAGCCTAGGGACCCTTTCAGCATGGATCTGAGCCATGTCTATACAGCTAAATGGTCTGCAGCAAACTGATAGTTTGGCGTTTGGAACCAGAAGGCATGAGACACACAGACGCAAAGCTGGAGGCAGATTTCTTGTGAGCCTTATGGGAACTGTGCGCCTTCCCCTCCAATGTTCCTCGTTGTTTTTAGAAGGTAAATTGTTCTTCTCTCCTCATCCCACAGACAATTAGAGGATTACTTCTAGGTGTTTCTGAGCAATCTTAAACCTTCAAAGCCAGATTTTCTATTAGTTCTCCATGGCCTCCACAACTAGCCTGCTTTAAGAAGCCCAATAAAGTTTACACAGCCATTAATGAGTTACTCCTGTCAACTTTGCTGACTAAAATTATAAGCTTTCAGTCTTTAGGACAATATTTCAGAGAGCTGCATGAACGGGAATATGGCAAATACCTTGGTTTCCAGGATCTTGGTGAGCTGGTCTAGTCCTTGACTGTCTTTCAGCATTGTCCGGGACTCCTTATCACACGTGATAACACCCAGGGTTTTGAGAGCCAGCAGTTGGATGATCGGGTACTCGGACTTCAGGAGTTCTAACATGGGAGGGATGGGGTTTAGTTCTTGAAGCGTCATCCGGCACTGAAAATCCTGCCGTGAGATGCAAAGGAAACATTAATAGTTCTACAACAAACGCTCTCAAGGATGGAGAGTAGTTCTGTTCTGGTAGAGAACATTGTTAGGTTATAGTTTCTCCAGCATTTATTCCAGATCCCGAAACAACTCACAGACAAAAACAAAACAAACAAACAAAAAACAAAAAGCAAAACTCTCAATGGACAGTAAAAATAAATGTACTGACACAGACACTGTCCACAGGAAGTCAACGTTATCTACCACTCGCTGGGTTTATATTGCTACAAACTTCTATAAACAATGTTACATTAAAATTTATACATAAAACAATTCTTTTCACATGGATATACTGTTCAAATAGTGTTTGATGAAATAACTTGGATTCTTGATCTTTGAGGGGTTGTTTGTGAAATGGCCGCATGCATTTGGTGTTGTAGATAACCCAGTGTGCAAATTTATAGCAGGATTTTTTCAAATACGTGATCTTTACTTAAGACACTTAGGTTCTTATAGTCGGTGCAGTTACATTCCTGTATGCAATGAACCAGTTCTGGCAGTGGTAGCAAGGCAAAAGGTGTTGTATCGAGCAGTGAAGGAAACTCTGGAACTCTATTACTAAATCACAGTTTTTTTAAAAAACAAAACAAACAAAAAAACCCCTCAAATGTAATTAAAATAGCTTTGGAGGTGGAAAAGGGTATTAATGAATCAATCCCATACCAGTTATGTTTTAAGGGGTTATTTATTTGGCAGGGGGTAAAACTTACATACACCATAAACCGTTAGGAAGGGAGCCTAGTCGCTGGAGCAGGAGCCGGGAGCAGCAGCCGAGACCGAGCACCGGAACCAAGAGCCGGAACCAAGAGAGAGACCTTATCCGGAACTGTTTCTCTTTTTAAAAGAGAAATATACCATGCCCCAGTGGGCTGGTATTTCAGCAGCTATTGGCTGACGGAGCGGAAGTCGCTCCCCGCTGCATTGTGGGCTCCTGCTTCAGTGATTATTGGTTGAGGCAGCGGAAGTTACTCCCACAACAAAAGGGGGTAGGAGTGGGGAAGTAGCTCAATCGATGGAGTGTTTGCCACTTAGCCTAGGGAGATGAGTATGGGCTGCCAGAATCCATGTAATGGAGTTAGAGCAGCAGTGTGGTGGAGGCAGAGCAGGTGGATTCCCAGAAAGCAGTGGCCGGCCAACCTACCTTAATCATTAGTTAGGGAGAGATCCGGCCTCAAACAAATAACGTAGAGGGTGATTGAAAAAGACGGGGCATTGATCTCTGACCTCCACACTTACATACACAGATGTGCACATACCCACATAAACATGCATATACAACACACACACACACACACACACACACACACACACACGCATGCACACACATGCACACAAACACCCTCTCTGGAAAAACTCCCATGTTCCGCTTAGCCTTCCTTCTTTCATCATTTATCCAACTTCTAAATGTTTAGCTTCCTTCAGGCATAAACGTTACAGGTGACCTTTAAGACTGTGTCCCCAGGGACTCATAATGTGACTGCATTTGGAAAGAGAGTCACTGCTGATATAATTAGACAAGACGGGGTCACCTTGGAGCATAGTCCTTAATGGTGTCTTTTTTATCCTGGTTTTCCGAGACAGGGTTTCTCTGCAGCTTTGGAGTCTATCCTGGAATTAGCTCTTGTAGACCAGGCTGGCCTTAAACTCACAGAGTTCACCTCTGCCTCTGCCTCCTGAATACTGACTGGAATTAAAGGCGTGTGCCATCACCGCCCTGCTTAACAGTGTCCTTATAAGGAAAAATTGTCATCCTCTTGGGGGTGGAGATGACAAAGGCCGAGACTGGAGTGCTGGCTGTAGCCAAAGTTGGGCAGTTGAGGAACGGTTCTGCCCAGTCTCTGGAGCATAAGTCATGTTAACACCACGACTTTGAACCTTTAGGCTCAGAACTCTGCTGTGTTGTTCTGAGCCACCCAGCTTGTGGTACTTAGCTGCAGCAGCCCTAATATCTTCTTAGTCTCCGACACTTCTGTTACGAAGAAATGTAAAGGCAATGCTTCTTATTTTCACTTGAAAAAAAAAGTAGAAAACTGCACCCAGCAGGAGTCGTGAGGTTAAAACCCCCTGTCGTGGATGGGCAGTTGTAAGTCATTGAGTGAGTTGGATAAAGAGTGTTAATTGACAACTATAAATATCACAAAATCATCCCAGAGACAAGCCTGTGAGAGGTTTCCTAGATTGAGAGGTTCCCTAGCTTTTGGAATTACCTTGATTCCATTTACTGCCGTCAGAAGAGCCATTTTGTCTGTGGGACCATTCCCTGGGGGGCAGACCCTGGACTATATGAAATGGAGGACATTAGCTGAGCATGGGGATCCACTGCACTCAGCTTCCTGACTGTGAATGTCATGTGACCAATTGCTGCAAGCTCCCACCATTTTGACTTCCATGCGGGAAGTCTTGAATTACGGACCAGAAACTGCTTCTTGTGAGGGTGTTTTTATCACAACAGGAAAATAAGCTGAGAGGGTGAGGGAAAGCCCATTGGCTCAGGGACAGCAGAAAGGGGCTGGACTTCCTCCAGAGAATGTCGGTTTCAGGCGCATGAGGACTTCACATTGCAAAGACCAATTGAGGCCAAAAAGGTTTTCTGAGTCTCTTTCATCCCACTTCCTAGATACCATCTCTCAGCCCTCTCGCCTGCCCTTCTTGACGGGTCTTAACATTTCAGCTGGCCTAAAGCTTACAGAGCATATTTGTTCTTTGTTAAGAAACCCAAGCAGGAAAAGCAGCAGGGAAGGCTGGGAAGTCCTTATAAACTGACCTGTTGTGGGTGAGGGCCGGGCGCAGGGAATGGCAGCGGGGAGAGGAATGGAGTTGTTTTCTCTATACAGGAAGGCAGCCTGATACAGGAGGTGGCCTTTGCTGTTGTGAATAACGAATTGCCCTGAGCAGACTCAGATGACAGACTTTTCACCAATAAACAGTCCGAAGCTTTGACCGGCTGGTCCTCCAAGCCCCTAAGGACTGCCCCAGTGGTTTGCCTTTATTAATGGGAATTCTGGAAGGCAGCTGTCCGCAAAGACTGATGCTGTGTCAGCAGTGATGAGCACGGGGGTGGGGGTGGGGGGACGACACTGCAGCTCAAAGCCTGACTACCTTATCTCGTGCTAGTTTCAGCGCCCTGAACAGTCGATTCTTGCCGACCTCTGGGTCAGAACTGACATCCCCTGGCTAACAGATACACATCTTTTGAAATCTGTTATGTTACAAACTTCTACCAACCTAAAGCTAAGGATGTCACCAGATACTATCTGCGGCCTATAGGAGGCATTCCCCCTACTTGCTGTAACCGCATCTCTGATGGACCTCACAATGTATTTTCAACTTGCCTTGATTTGTGACTTTATTTTGCTTACTATCAAACCTCATGAACTTGCTTCCACGTGGGAACATGGAACCTGGGGTGGCTTAGCTTCTTGTTCTCCAGGGCAAAGAACTCAAGTTTGGGTTCAGAATAAGCTTTTAGATGAGAACTGTGTTTTTGTGTTGACACTTCCCAGATTTGACATGAATTGTAGATTTCCCATTTTAAAAGAACCACAGGGACTCACCCGAATTCTACCTTAATATGTACTCCATTGTGTTCTTTTAAAACAGAAATTTATTTCTTTTCATGTGGTAGACAATTATTTATCAAATGGTAAAATTGAAAGGCATCTACATGGAATTTCCATATTTTTTTCTGAGTGATAAGTACTAAATGGTGATGTGGGATTCCCCTCTGTATGCTGTGAATACCATTAGTTACTAAAGAAACTGCTTTGGGCCTGTGATAGGGTAGAGCAGAGCTAGGCAGGAAAAACTAAACTGAATGCTGGGAGAAAGAAGACGAAGTCAGGAGAAGCCATGTAGCCCTGCTGGAGACAGATGTAGGAAGTTTGCCTGGGAAGCCACAGCCACGTGATGATACACAGATTACTAGAACTGGGTTAAATTAAGATGTAAGAGTTAGCCAATAATAATTTAGAGCTAATGGATCAAGCAGTGATTTAATTAATACAGTTTCTGTGTGGTTATTTCGGGGTTGAGCCTTTGGGAACAAAAAAAAGGGGACTCCTACTACAAAATGGGCTGAGAACAACTATGCAAAACTGGTGAGATTTAAAATTCTTTTTAAACAGAAAGATAAATTCCATGATGGGCTTCAAAAAGTATTTTATGTGTATGACTGTTTGCCTACATACCTGTGAATCACATTCACACAAATGCCCACAGAGACTAAAAGAGAACATTAGATTGCCTGAACTGGAGCTACAGATGGTTGTAAGCCACCATTGGGTGCTGAGAACTGATCCTGGGTTCAATGGTACAGCAGCCAGTGCTCTTAACCTCTGAGCCATCTCTCCAGCCCCACCCCCACAATTGGCCTTCTGCATGTTAGGCAAGCACTTTAGCACTGAGTTGTATTCCCTACCACTAAAACACTGTTTAGAAGCCATCCCTACCTGTACCAAGTTGTAGATGCACTCAATACAATTCTTCTTCACATCTGGGTCTGGGCTACTCAGCAGTCTGATGAGTGGCTCAAGTCCACCATGCTCAAAGATCTGTACTTTCCCAGTGTACTCTACTGACATGTTTGCGAGACAAAGACTTGCAAACTCGTGGATTACCACTTCTTCTGTATATCATAGATAAACAAGACAACGTGTTAGCTATTACGGAAGCTCTACTTTACAATAGGGTTATGGGATATATTGCAGTAGTAGAGTGCTCTCTGAACGTATGCAAAGCCCTGGACTCAATTTTAGTATTACACACACACACACACACACACACACACACACACACACGTACGTGCGTGTACACATGTGTACACACACACCACAAACACACAGAAGCTTTGCAATTCAAAGCTCTAAAACTCTTGCTCACATCACAGTTTCTGAGAAGTTAAAACTGCGCTGTGGCTTGGAAGATTATAATGACAGTTCACAGTGGATGGCTTGTAAGTTCTTTACAATATGTAGTTTAACAAAATATAAAGAAATCAGTTCCATTTTGGAGATGTAGGATGCAAAATTACCTTCTGGAGCAAGCTGAGCAATAACAGAGTTCATGACCTCTAACTCCCTCAGCAACTTTTTAACATCACCTACAAAAGAAGAAATAAAATACAGATGTTTGTTAAAGTAATGGTGATATCTGCTAAGCATTTGCTAAGATAGGTGTTTCTATCTGATTTCATGGTAAGGATATTGAGATCTAAGCAGCAAAAAGGAAGTGGCAGGATGCACGCCCAGGTCATTTGACTCCACTTGGACGTCATCTAGTTGCTGCCTTTTGCTCAACACTAAAAAGAATAAGAACAGAATTGCCAGATATACCCAGAACACACCAGAAAAGCTGACTTCCAGTGTCCTACACTTTTTCATTATATTAATCTTTTGTTTTGAAATTTTTATACACAAGTGGTGTATTACATCATTTCCACCCTTCCTCCTCCTCTAGCTCCTCCCATATCCTCACTTTCTCTCAAATTTATGATCTTTTCTTCTTTAATTATTGTTGAAGATGCTCTAGCAGGCCTAAGCATGGCAAACATGGCCCTGGCAGGCCTTGTCCTTTCCCTTTTCCCTTTTCCTTGCTAAAAAAACCCATTAGATTACATTGCTAAAACTAGTCATGAAGGCTATTCCTGTATTTAGCCACTTCTTCCTCTTGAGGCTGACTACCAAGGTCCAGCAACCAAAAGCCCCCTTTTGGCTACCCTAATTAACATGCCCAATCAAATATCCTTCCCCTTTCCCTTGTTCCCATTCCTTTCTCTTTTATCCTGTCTCCTCTGTTTGTCTCTTATTCCCTGCCCTTTGTCCTTCTGGGGCAACTAAATCTCCTTTGTGTTGAGAACTTGTCTGGGGGTATTTTTTGCCAATGCTGGCACTTTCAATTGTTGTTATTGCTCTCCTTTCCTCTCTCTCTCTTGAGTGTGTGATGTGATATGTGTGTGAGTGTGTGTGTGTACAGCTTACTGTTGCTCACGTTTACATGTGTCTTGAACTCACTATATGGGATTGTATAACCTATCAAGCTTGTTCATGGAGAAAACAGATTCATCCCCTTTGAGCAGCTCCTCACGTAGGGGTGGAGCTTTGTCTCATTTCTTCCATCCACACTGGCACATTGACTGTTGTCATTATGCAAGGCCTTGTTTAGGAAACCATACTGTTGAGATTCCATCGGTGCCTCTTCATGTCATGTCTAGAAGACCCTATTTTGCAGTAGGTGTCCTGGTCCTCTGGCTCCTACAATCTTTTGGACTCTTCTTCCTTGGCTTCTTCAGAGCCTTAGCTTACATTGGTGCATCAGATGGAGTTGAGCATCTATGGTCACTTATTCTCTCCATTTTGAGGTTATTTTTAAGTTTGATTTCTATAAACTTGTGTCGAGTGCAGACAGTTATCCTAACATATTTTGACTGATATAGCCTTATTGCTCACACTTTATTTAGTTATTAGAGATGTCAAAAGTACTCGGAGATAAATGCATTGACTTTTGAAGCTCACCTTTGTTAGACTAAGGGTAGCCAGGTATGCCTCACTTCTTGCTGACTTAACTCCAGTTTTTTGAGGAAAAAAAAAGATACCTCTGTTTCTTTAGTTTTGCAACTTCTGGTACATTTCCTTTATCTGTAAGAAAAGGCTAACACCACTAGATTTGGAGGAAAGGTCACTGAAGTGAGCTGTCTAGGATGAGTTAATTGTTGAGTAGGTTTGGTGTTCACTGAGCATCCTTTCCTGAGGAATTCTGAGCTGTGACTCTTCTTCACTGTGTCAAAACTTCTGATTTCTCTGTTTCTTTTGCAAGTGGCTGAAGGCAGAGCGAATGAACAATTGCTTTTGTAGATTCCAGGACATGCAATGTTCCAAGGTGCTGTGTTGTGGGAAGCAGAGGTAGTCTTGGGGGAGCATGTGCTAATGAGAAGAACTCCAGTGCCTAGGACCCATAGGAACTCACAAAGCCTCTGAGTTAGGCTCAGGAGATTGACAGAGCCTTTTCTAGGTCAGGGTCAGGGAAATGGCAAAGCCTTCTTTGGGCCCATCTGTGAATGTTGACACAGTTTACAGAAAGCTTTGGTTACAGTCTCCTCAAGACTGCTCCCCAACAAAGACTTCCTTCTGAAACTGGCTAAGCCTCCTCTGTGTGACTGTGTGCTGTACATAGTAAACTCACTGAGGTTCTGGTTCCATGGGTAGAAGTTGCTGCTCTCCATCAGCCTGACTACAGCCCACCTGGTCCCAGACTTTCTATATGTACATCTGTCATTTCTTCATTCCTCTGTCAACTCAGTCTGGTTTCTAGCCCAATCTGTGCTCGACACAGTAGGGGATGACATTTATGGTCCAACACCAGGTTTTAAGAAGTGTTTTCTCCACTGATTGACAGGTAACAGCCTTGGCATAATACTTAGATCCTTGCAAGGTTTGGGGACCCAAATTCCATGCACCTGTCTCAGCAAGTGCTGTTCCGATGCCAGTTGGCATGGCTGAGAACATTTTTTGTGACAGCTGTAGCAAAATTCCTTATTTTTAGATGCTTGAAAACATCCTAACAATCTCTGGAAGTTAAGATCTCTGAGCACTTCCCCACATATATAAAAACCATCCCCATACACTTCAGACCTTCTTAATTGATCCTGACTTTAAGGTGGACCATGTTGGTGACTGAGTGGTTTTTCAGTTCCTTTCTTTCTGGGTTATTGGCGGTCACCTGGAAAGCCCATAGCTGCATGTTCCTTGTGGCCTCAGGTGAACACCACACCTTGCTTTGCTGAAAGAAGCTAGAAGTCTTCAGAGAGTCTCATGCCATGAAATTTAGAGCAGATGACCAGAGGTGCCTATATCTGGGTTCATCTTGTCCGCTGAGCCACTCCTCCCTGCTGGATGGAAGGTTCTAGTTCACTGCAGCTCTGAGAACTGGTGTCCCAGTTGGTTACTTACTATCATTCTTTTGACAGTTGATTGTTCAGAGAATCTAACTTTTTTTTTATGTGAAATCAGCAGAAAATACCAGGTGAGCTGCTCTTTCAAGCTCTGTAAACACAATATTAGTCTTGGTCCCTTCTTTTTCACCAGGGAAGTGCCTCAACTTTGACAACTGGATGGAAATTCTGACCTGTGCTGGAGCCAGGTGAACAGCATCTGGCTGAGCAGGGTGCCACTGTGATTTCTGGTCAAGGCAGCTCTGCCAACGGCTTTAATGCCTGTTTTAACTTTATTAGCTCTCTTCTGATTGTATTTACTTTTTAGACAGAGCCTCACTATGTAGTCCCAGCAGGGCTAAAATTCATTATGGTAGCTATGCCAAACTCACTGCAATTCCTCTGCCTCAGCTCCCCCATACTGACTGTATAGATGGGCACCACTGTATCAGGCTTTGTTACTTTCCTAATCCCGGTATCCTGGTTTTACCATCTAATTCATTCTTGACCTTTCACTGGCTTACAGCACCACCTCTCTCTGCTGGCTTTGAGTGATCCAAAGTGCTGGTTTCTGAGGTTGCCTGATGGTGTAGGAGGTCTTTCAGTATTTGTGTTGCCTTCATTGGTTAATCAATAAAGAAACTGCTTGGCCTGATAGGGCAGAACTTAGATAGGCAGAGAAGACAGAACTGTTTTCTGAGAGAAAGAAAGCAGCAGATAGAGCCGAGCTGCCATGAAGCTGCCAGGTCAGACATTCTGAATCTATCCCGGTAAGCCACAACCTCGTGGTGACATACAGATTATTAGAAATGGGTTGAATCAAGATGTGAGAGTTAGCCAATAAGAGGTTAGAGTTTATGGGCCAAGCAGTAATTTAATTAATACAATTTCTGTGTGGTTATTTTGGGAGTTAAGCTAGCCAGGCGGTGGGATGTGACCTGCTCCTCCCTACAACAGCCTGACAAAGGGTTTCTGGTGGATTCTTAGTGACTGACTACAGCCACTGCATCTGTTTTACAACCACTTCATCCATGGCTGACTGTGTCCATTGTGTGCTCTGAATGAATTAAGTACAAACTAGCAGGAGAAAGAAGACAGTGGCAGTTGTGTTTTGGCCAAAAAAGAAGATCCAGTAAAGTAACTTCACTGTCTTTTTGAATCACTACAGCTTGGCAGAGACACATAGCTCAGTAACTTCTAGAAGAGGAAGAAGAGGGAAGGAGAAAGAGGAAGAGGAAGGGGAGGAAGACTATAGAGCGAGGAGGGAGAGGCAGGAAAAGGGGGAGGGGAAGGAGGAAGAGAAGGAGCGAAGGAGGCAGCAGGGAGGAGGTTGTGAAAGGAGAGCTGTCTCACATGAAGTTTCAGCACCAGCATCCTGTTGAAACATCAGTCATCTGACAGGAGCACAGTTGTTCACTGAGTAGGAAGCCACAGGAGGGCACATTTCTAAGGGACATCCACTGGTGTTATTAGACAATGCCAGCGGTGATGTAATGGAGCAGGGTAGAGGTGCACTCCTTTACAGATTAGCACGGAGGCATGACTTGTTAGGATCCAGTGGCTACTTGTTCAACTTCTATCCAAGTTTTCTAGGACATGTGTGGCAAGTGGAGCTATAGTTGTGGACATGTTGATTCTTCCAAGGAAAGGAGACTTTGCCAAGCTGGGGATGCCATGTGTTAGCCACACCATCAGATACAAGTCAATCAATTCAAATTTCATCTAATTCATGGAATCAAAAGAAAGCCTTTCATTATACCATGATTGCTCTTCACACCAGGTCTGTATTCTTGAACTGTCATCATTATTCAGACAGGAGAACTAGGTACTCACAGGGACCCTGAGGGTAGCAGTGCTCTCCCCGCTGGATGAGCAGATGTGGTGTATTCTCTGCGTACTGATCAAAGCCAGCTTATAGGGTGGGGTCTGGGCCTGGGAGATCCCAGAGAACCCCTCACTTAAGACCCACATATGAAAATATTTATTTAAATTTTTAAAAAGTTAAATCATGTGGGTATGTGTGTGTATGTATATGTCTGTGTGTGTGTGTGCGTGTGTGTGTGTGTGTGTCTGTGTGTCTGTGTGTGGGTATGTGTGTCTGTGTGTGGGTATGTGTATGTGAGTGCAGATGCAAGAGGAGGCCAGAGGACGTGCTTCCCCTTAATCTGGAGTCATAGGCAGTTAGTTATGAACCACCTAGTATGGGTGCTGGGAATCAATCCTCTGCAAGAGGAGAATGCACGCTTCACTGCTGGTCATCTCTCCAGCCCCTAATTCTTAGTAGTTTAGTGTCACACAATCCCCTAGAAACACAGAAAATGCAATTTATAGATCCTGAGCTGAGATTTTTCACCAACAATGTGGAGAGTTGCTCAAGAAATAAATATCTTATATATTAGAATATAGATGAATGAATGAACAATTAAGAGAATTAATAGAAATTAAGAAAAACAAACAGGAAAAAAGTCATTGAAGATGCAAAAATCTGTGTATATCTCATGTTGTCTAGAAAAACTGCCAGTTGGGGACAGAAAGGGAAAAATCCATGATGTACCTTGTGGAGGTACAAAGTGATAATCTTAGTCACATACTGTTTCTGGAAAGTGAGTTTATTACTGTTTACTCTTGGTTGAATTCTTCCTCTAATACAATTCATACTCTATTAAGGGTATCATTGAATCTTTTTGTAGTTACAAAGATGTTGGATCAAAATACTTCCTGAAACTTTTGTAAGTTACAAAATTTGTGTCTCAAAAACTACCGTAAAACACAGAGAAGTGATTTATGCCTGGACAAATACATGCTGAACACCAGTGGAGACTAGCGTTGTTGGCACAGCTCTGCCAAACTGCCCTTCTAACAGCCAGAAGATCATGTGTTAGCTAGTACTGCAATATCACACTCCTCAATATATGAAAAAATTAATCAAATGATAGATATGATTCAAGAGCATTCTACTTAAATAATTTGAATTCAACATATACAACTCAATATTTTTATATGAGCAATAGTAAGAAGTTTTAAAATGTCAACATCAGAATCTACTGTGGGCTCCATATACTGGGAAATTTATTTGAATTATAACTCACATATGTGAAGGCAAATTACACTATATTAATTTGGGGGGGGGACTCATTTTAAGAGATAATTTTTCCCTAACCTGTTAGATTAAGGCATCATCACTAACTTTGAGGTGAGATGTTATACTTGTCTCCACCTCTGTTAATAATCTGTTCAGATAGGAGATCAGATAAATAAATGGTTCAGTGCTCAGAGTACTTGCTGCTCTTCTTGGTCCCCAGCACCCACATTGGACAGCTCACAATCACCTGTACTTCCAGCTCCAGGAGATCCAGTGGCCTCTTCTGGTCTCTAAGGGTATCTGTACTCATGTGCAGATATACACAACATTAAATAAACACATCTTTTATAACAATGAAATCATGTGTTACATTGTACCACATTTTTTTTGTTTATGTTAAAGTTGGTTTAAATAAAATTTAGGCAAATTCCTTAAAGTTAACTTTGGAAAAAAAAAAGAAAACTCTTTCATTTCAAAACATCATTACTCACTGTTGGAAGCCAGGATGCCAAAAATCATTGTAGCATTTCTTCTTACGACTTTGTCTTCGTGGGTAAGCAGTTTGGTCAGAGGCTCCACAGCTCCAAGTTCAAGGAGAGTTGCTTTATTCTCCTCACCTGACATGCCAGGTAGAACAAGACCATGCATGAGTGCCTTCTGTCTCCCAGGAGCTCCAATTTGTGTGACTTCAGTTTCTTATTTGTCCTTTGCTTT
Organism: Myodes glareolus; assembly: GCF_982192425.1. Classification (NCBI taxonomy): domain Eukaryota; kingdom Metazoa; phylum Chordata; class Mammalia; order Rodentia; family Cricetidae; genus Myodes; species Myodes glareolus. Next base: position 8,453,685 of record NC_142039.1, read on the forward strand.
CTCTAAGAACAAATCTGAGGGCTCCAGCACCCTGGATATTCACTTCTCTCTTTGCCTATCACATAGGATAGAATACCTTGACTAATCCTTCAAAGTTAAACAAATCTTGGGGTCTTCATGTGAAACTCGGTTGTTAGATTTAATTTGCTAGAGTTTTCTTTACAAATTCTTCACCCATGTTTAAGAGACATACTGAGCTAAAGATTGCCTCGTTTTCTTTTCTTTTCTTTTTTTTGGCCACACTTTTTGCTTGCTTCTTATTGTTTTCTGCTCCATTAATTTGTTTTCAGACACCTGTTATATTTATCACTGACTTTGAGTTTAATTTCTCCTTTACCATTGCTCTTTCTTTAAAAAAGAAGCTGAAGCTTAGTTTGAAACTTTTAAAATTTATCTCTGTATACGTGCACGTGTGCATTTAACATGTGAGGGCATGCACACGGATAGAAGTCAGAGAACAGTTGGATTTTACATGGGTCCTAGGAATTCAAACTCAGGGCAGCACCCTTACCCACTCCCACCGAGTCATCTCCCTGATGCTAAAGCTTGCTTTGTAACATGGTGCAGTAAAGGTTTAGCTGAACCCTCGATTACCAGCCCTTTATACAGTGTTATAGATTACTTCAATTTTCACTTTTATCCCCCTTTTTCTTTCACTTATGAGTTACATAGGAGTATGTAGCTTACTTTCTGAGTGTTTAATGATTTCCCAGAATATCTGGTATTATTGATTTCTAATGTGATTCCTCTGTGGTTCAGAGATACATTTTTGGATAGTTTAGAATCCCTTAAAATTTGGTTTGTCTTGTTTTATGCCTCACAATGCATTTTACTGAAGCAAGTGTTCTGTGAGATACTCTTGAGAAATAATGTTCACTCCACAGTTCTTAGAGAGCGCTTTCAATACTAGATTAAACTCATTAGTCTCGATGACCAGATCTTCTATATTCTTACATGTCTGCTCTATTCATTTTTTCATTTATTGAATTTTTTTTTTGAAAAAAGGATCTTGCATTCTCTCTATGGGGAGTATGTATGGATGCTTATCTCTCATAATACCAGCTTCATGCATTTGGAAGCTCCTGTTTTAGGTCCATAGCTACGTAAGAGATTCTGCAGACTTTATGGGATTTGACCTCTTTATCATAATGAAATGACCTTTGACTCCTTTTGCTGTTTATTTATCTTATTTTACTATAGCAACCCCAGGTTTATTTTGTTTAGTCTTTTAATGAGATAACTCTTTTCCTCTTCTATCTGAGCCCTTATAGTCTAAGTGTCTTTTTTGAAGGCAGCATGTAGTTTGGTTTTGATTTTTTTAATTCAATACAACAATCTCTCCCTGTTGTTAAATTTTATTTTAATGGAGTTTTATTCTGCTGTAAAGGTAGATGGAACTATAAAATTAACATGAAAATGGACAGAACTAGAAAACCCTAAGTGAGGTAGGCCACTGTGCTGTCTCGCTCTCTCTCCTGTGTGGACCGTAGCCTCTAACTGTTACAACTGCACATAAAAGCAGAAGGAAATATGGGTAAAAGCAAGGAAACTGGAAAATGGCCAATGAGACTGGGCAAATGAAGTCTCTAGGAGGGGGGGCTTTGGAAGACAACAGAACAATGTCAGAATGGAAGCTTCTGGGGTGTAAAAGGATATTTACTGTCTAGAAGGAACATGGAGATGGCAGTGGTGGTCTTGAATTTTACTCTTCATATCAATATTGTTTATACACAGGGATATTTATTTTATACTTTGGGTTATGATCCAATGCAAGTTTATCTTACTGCTCAAATGGCGGCTCTTTTTGCTTCTGTGGCATTATTTCTTCTTGTTGGTTGATTGATTGAATGAGTGAGTGGGTGAATGAGTGATGGGAAAGACAAGGGTATTTACTGCATAGCCCAGGCTAGCTTTGCGTTTACAGCCCTTCTGCTTCCACCTCCCACATCCTGAGATGACAGGCATGCACTTGACTCCTATGCTTTCTCCCAAAGTGAGCGGCCTGACTGACTGCTCTGTGCTGTGACCGACCCTGGGCACAGAGGGAATCAGACAGGAAGGCACACTGCCTTCAAGTAGGGATACAGACTAGTGAAGCAGGTCCTGGCCTGCAGTAAGTAGAAACGAGATAGAAAGACCAACTGAAGGAGTCCAAACCTTTCAAAGCAAACTTATAGATGGCTTCACAGGCTTTGGCCAAGATCTCCTCCTCTGGGGAGCTGAGCATGAGCACCACGGTGGCTGCTTTTTTGCTTTCAATTGTGAGTGGGTCGAACTGAAATGCAAAAGGAAGAGTAACCAGGTTCACATGTAATCCTTAAATATCACAAAAAAATGCACAGTGGCTTAAAATTTAAAGAGGTCACATTCCTGCAAAAGGATGTGGTCATCGCCCAGTAGGTGAAATGGAAAGTTCTTATTTCAAAAGAAGTCGCTGGGGAAGAAGAGATGGCTCAGGGGTTAAGAGCACTGGCTGCTCTTCCAGGAGACCCTGGTTCAGGTTCCAGCACCTACATGGTGGCTCACAAACTCTGTAATTCCAGTTTCCAGGGGTCTGATGTTTTCTTCCGGCCTCTGTGGGCACTGCATGAATGTGGTGTACAGACATACGTGCAAGTGAAACACCTGGACACATAGAATAAAATTAAAGAAAACGTCTTAAAGACCACCGATAGATCTCTGATTTCCAGAGTACAGTGAGAAGGAAGAAAGGATTTGAGTTACAGGTCTGGTTTCTCCATTTGTCTCAGACAGGTTGCTGAAGCTTCTAGAATGCTGGTTCCTTTTTCTGTATTCTAGGGATAATGTGCATATCTGGAATAATCAAGGGAGGGTTAGAGAGGTTATGATGAAACATTTAACCCATGTCTGTCATATCCACAGATGTTCACTGAAATAAGTATATATTACTACTGTTCTAACCCTTGCACGAGAATCCTTGAGTGTATCTGGTGCCGTCTCAACAGTCAATATGTATTCCAGTTACCAGACCGTTAATGAAGAAGCAGGAATAACATATGTGAGAAGAAACAATGACGAAATGTATATAATAAGAGGCAAACTTGAGTAAGTTCCGGAAAAGGGTAATAGTAGCATATCACAGAGGAAAAGCTGTGGGACTCTGAGACATGTGTCAGGCCGACTCTGGGCAATTCTTGTGCAGCGAAAACAAACGAGCAGGCGCTCTGCTTCTATCGTGTGATCTTTGGGATTACACTCAGGTCATCAGGGTCGGTGGCATGCCCCTTTATCTGCAATGCCTTCTGCCAGATTTTAGGACAGTATTGTCTCACACTGATAAAGAAGGTCTATGTCTGATACCCATGGTAATAGATGATGCAGTAGTGACTCCCTGAAATCCCAGTGCTGGGAGGCAGACACAGAAGCAGCCCTGGAACTTTCTGGCCAAGTCAGTGCAGTCCAGGTTCTTTGACGGACTATCTCACAAACTAGAGGTGAAAATGATTGGAGAAAATATATGATGCTGACCTTTAGTCTCCAAATTCATGAACAGCACATCCATCTGTACACACACACGCACACACACACACTCATCCTCACACACAAACAAACAGACTTCTGGTTAATAGCAAGTGTGTAGTTAAATTCACAAGAAAACACCATGTTTTCCCAAATTAATTCTGCCATTTTGCAATCCCACCATCAATGTACCTGTATAAGGACAGTGTGTCTGCTTCATTAGGCCTACTTTGCCTCTGTAGTGCTTTATATGATATAAATATTGATTTTTGGCAAAAGGTATTGTGCTTTAATATTTCATCTTTATGCAATAAAATGCCCCTTTTTCATATTTTTAAAATTTGTGCTATTAAGATCATTTTCTTCTTAAAAATGAAAATTTTTATCATTATGAAATGTCCACCTTTTTCTTTGATAAAAATATTTGTTCTGTAATTATTATTTTGTTGGCTATGTGGGCATTTTCTTATGATTAGTGCTTGCATGGCATGTGTGTCTTTCTGTCTACATATAACCTATATGTATCCATAAATCCTTAAAGTTTTCTTGAGTCTTGTCTTTTCATTAATTTGACAATCTCTCACCTAAAAAATATCTCAACATTTAGATATAGTGTGCTTATTGATATGATTGAGTTTTATTGACTATCTTGCTGTCTGTTTCCTTTCACTAATCTATTCTTTTTTCCTGTCTTCTTTTTTGGTAACTGAATTTTTTTTTAGCTTCCTATTTATTTCCTCTAATGACTCATTGGTTGTTTTTCTGATACAATTCACATTTTCCTTTTTTCATCATTAATTTTCTTATCAGCTGCTTAACGCTATGAAAACTATGTAGGTGAATGTATAGATCTTTTTCCTTGGTGATAGAGAAGTTCAGAGAACTGAACGGACACTGGATTTTGCTATGGCAAACACTTATCCTACATCTGGGTCAATGCTGTCTACTTCAAGCCCATTTTTAAACCTTGCCATGGCAAATCCAGGAAAGACTTTACCATACAGCAAGGCTAACCATACTATAAAGACATTGTACTTCTGGAAACTCTGACTGCTAATTCCCTAGAAACTCATAAGACTTTCTTATAAAAAAATATAGTTCCCAGACTCATGTGAGCTCTAAAAATCCTTCAGTTCATAGTTTTTTTAGTAGTTCATACGTGTTAATTCTCATGTACAGTTCCACCTAGACAGTTACAAGTTAAAGTCTTCAGGGGACCATTAACCAGACTTCTCTGTTGTTGGCTCTTCCTAGTTGGTTCTCTGTGCTGTAGACTCCAGGCAAAATCTCCCAATCAAATCTCTCTTATTTTGAAACAAAAAATATACTCTCTTTAGATACTATTCACCTCTGCCCTTCCATTCCTTTCACGATCAAAAACATGATGAAGTGTTTCTTTTCTCCATTTTATGCGGACTGAACTTATCCAAGCTGAACTTAACTTTCATCAAATTCCCAAGGGACCATTTCTAAAGCTACCACCACCAGTGACTACCATGTTACCTGTCTCTTATCATTTCTTAATCATTTCATTGCTTTCTTTAATAAAAGTTGAAGCTATGGACCCCATGTTTTGTTGGGCCTCCTAAGTTCAGTTTGTGGAGTTAAGGTGACTTATGTGTGTACTATCTTCTGATATCAGGAAGCCTAAACCATCAATGGGCTTCAAAAGGTGCCTTCTATTTCTGAAATCACAGGCGAAGTATCTAGAATTTCTGTCCTACCCTCATAAGGCTCCCTGAGGTAGACATTCTGAGATTTTTAAGCAGTTTCCCAACATTCCAGCTGCCTATTCTCCCCACTGTGAGTCCACACTCAAAAAAGACTTTACCCCCATTTCAGATCTTAAATTTCGTAATATAAGTCTTCCTTGTGTCTTCTTTCTCACTTCTTCTTCGCTCTCCCTTCCCGTGTGTGTGTGTGTGCGTGCGTGTGTGTGTGTGTGTGTGTGTGTGTGTGTGTGTGTGGTGTGCATGTTAGTGTGAGTGCATCTGGAGGCCAGGGTTTGACAGAAGTGTCTTTTATTAATCAGTTTTCACGGTTTTGTTCCTTTTTTTATAAGAAACAGGGTCTCTTACTTTACACCTGAGCTCACTGACTTGACTAGAGTGGCTGCTAGCTATCGAGCTTCGGATCTACCCGTCTCTCCCTTGTCTAGTGCCCCCCCCCCCAGTACTGGAGTTATATATAGATGAGAGTCACCTTTGTGGGTTCTGGGGATCTGAATTCAGGTCCTCGTGTTTGTGTACCATCACCAACTGAACATTTCCCTTCCCCCCTCCCTCCCTCTGTCTCTCTTTCTTTTTTGACATTAGCTTCCACTGTGTTGCCCAGATTGGCCTTGAAACCCCAAACTCAAGTAGCCCAACCTCCAGAGTAGCTGAGACTACAGTCATACCATAGAGAACTAAATCTCAATCAATATTTGACTATCTTAAAGCTTGTTTTATAAACTAACTTTGCAACGAGAGAATGCTAGGATAACTACAGTCTTCAAAGAGAGCACATAAAAATCCATTGAAACAAGAGTGATAACTAAACACCATTTGATCTCTCCTGGAGGTTTAGTCAACCCTCTGATATGTTGCTGTGCCTTCCAGTCATCATTAGGAACAAGGCAGTATAGATTATGAGAAACATAAAGGAGGATGGAGGCCAGAAGAGCTACGCTCTAAAGAGCAGTTGTGCGGCAGAAATACCGGTGCTTGGCAGACAGTGGAGGCGCTTGGCCTGGCACTTGTTTCTCCTGCACGGCCTACAGTATTACAGGAATTCTTTATTTAAAAAGGTGCTGAGAATAAAATGATGACTGTAACAGAATGCCGCACGACTAAATAAATAATACCGAGCTATAATCACATAGCCCATCTGCTTCCCCACGAGGTAGTCAGTCACCAGTGAGCTTGTTGTGAAATTACAATGTCACGCTCTGTATAAAATGAATGGTGAGCCAAAATTTCCACAGAAAGAATGAAAGTAAGAAGCAGCACCTGGTTAGGCTCTGCTCTTTAAGGCCAGTCTGCTGCGAGAGCAAAGGTGTACAGAGATGGCCTCCCCGCTCCATTAGAGAAATAACCGCCATGAGAAATTGCCGTCCGACAGAACTTCAGAGACAGTGATGTTCCTCATTTTGCCTTTCCAATATGGCACTCACAGGCTACATTTGTTTGCCTTTGCTCATTCTTTTTGAGACAGGGTCTCACTGCGTAGTCCAAGTTGACCTTAAAGTACTGGAGTCCTGATATTGTAGGCACACACCAGTGGGCCCGGCTCACATGTGGGTTGGGGGCACTTGGAGTGGAGGCTGGTGCTCCGCAGTATTCCAAGCACCTGGTGCTGTCCAGTGCTCGTTGTTGGGAGTGGGTATCCACCCTCTGAGGTGAGTATTGTCGCATCCTCCCTGAAAGGCGTAGAGGTCTGGAAGTGACCCAATGCACAGATGTGTGGATGTGGTTGGTAGAGAAGCCTTCACCATTACTCTGTCATGAAGTATCATATATCTCGGTGGTCATCAGTGTGTGTGTGTGTGTGTGTGTGTGTGTGTGTGTGTGTGTGTGTGAGAGAGAGAGAGAGAGAGAGAGAGAGAGAGAGAGAGAGAGAGAGAGACGAGTACTGAGGATTCCTACAATAACAAATATTTTTTACTGAATTATATGTCAAGCCCTGAGAACTTCATATAATTTATTTTGGACTAATAATATAGCAATCTAAATGAGTTGGAGAGCGCAATTCCCATTTCAAAGATAAACAAAGCTGACCAAAGCTGAAATAGTTTGACCAAATCTGGCAACTTGGTCAAGGTGATTAATACAGTTTGTAAGGGGCCATAAGACAAAGCTTCCAGCCTGACCGTAACGCTCTGATCTGGAGGGCGACTTTCTGTTGTGCTTTCCAATATTTGCAAACTTGGGAATTCCTCATCTCTATGTGTGTTCCATCTGATGACAAACACACCAAACATGTTTTTAAGAAAGACTCCAAAGTCAGTATCCTCAAAGGTCGTTTTCTATAGTAATGTAGTCTTTCAGCAATTGATTAAAGTGAGTAGATAAACCATGCGTTTAGGGGCGTAAAGGGCTTTCTGTTTGGGGCCATGTTTATGCTTAACATGTGGAAGAGAAGGAGTCGATGACCCCAGAGTACTTTCCAGCTGGAAAATACGGAACGTCTCATGTCCCAGACCATCAGCAGGTGCCATACACAAGTGTGTACGCACTGTAGCATAACTTCTCTTTACTTCTGAAAATTCTCTTGGATAATTCATATTAATGAGAGGCTAGTGAACATAAACTTCAAGTATTTAAAAGAATACAATGAAACTGTTCATTAACTAGACTGGAAACATTCTCTCTACATACTGGAAAAGCTGGTAATCGCTGTTTAATTGTGCTAATTATATAATGACAATGTTGTACATGTTTGTTTATATTCTGTTAGGTTTCTCTGACTAATCTTATCATTAGTCAGACTTTGGACTTCTGCCACCATGCATTCATGTGTACCGTGGGACATGCCAAACTGTCAGAACAATTGATTTTTCAAACTGGTGGTTGTTTACACCAGAAACTTACCACATCCTTAGGGGGAGGTTCAACTTCTTTCTTTATCTTTTTACCCATCCTAGAAAAAAAAAAGATTCAAAAAGTATGAAAATGTGATTTGCACATCATAAATTCGTATATCCGCTATTGCTCAGTTGTCTATGTTCTTTGGAGGAGGGCCATTTCTCCTTCACATTTTTACCCAATTAAAGCTTGCAATGTATATAGGGAGTACTGCAAGTGCACAGACTGTTCCGTATGCTCCTGTTGGAAGCACTGGTTTTCGAAGAACTTATTGCTAAGACAGTTGAGCACCGCTGTTTTGCTCAGCTGAGAAAGGTGGCTGTACTTGTGACCTGACTTTGCACACCACCTATGCTGGACTTGTGGCTAAGTCTTTGAAATTCACATGACATACCACAAAGCAGGCATCTGTGCTTTTTTTTGCATGCAGCTATGTCATGCACCTGCAGGTATCTAGCACATGATATGAATTCAGTATTATGAAAATTGCTAGTTCTATTTTCCTGTGACTAATGCTTTGCTGAAAAGAAGTTACTGAAGTCTTGCGAGAAATCTCGGAATGCTTAAGATCCCTGAAAGGGCCCTTCAGTGTCAGAAGTAGTTCAGACTGCTTGTCAGGAGTCAAAAGCTGCTCCTGGTCTTAAAGACCCTGAATGCACTGAATGCATAAAAAGGCCACAAAACCTCAGTAAGTCAGGAGCTTTTGAAAGACATCAATTCCATGTGCCTAACTTGAGTTATAAGGCCTTTGAAAAACTGGGCAGACGGGGGTACCTTGTGCCTTATCCAGTATACTAAAATGTTAAAAGATACATTCTTCACTAAATATAATCTTGTATAAATATGTTTTAGGTTTATTTTATACATGGGGGTGTTGTGCTTTCATGTATGAGCTCTATGTGTCTGAGGAGGCCAGAAAAGAGTGTTTGTGTCCCCTGAAACTGGGGTTACAGACTTTTGAGCAGCAGTGTGGAGGATGAAACTCAAACATGACCCTCTGCAAGGACAATGGATGCTTCTAACCCTTGAACCATCTCTCCAGCATCTCAGGCATCTCAGCAGTGTGGATGATGAGACTCAAGCATGACCCTCTGCAAGGACAATGGATGCTCCTAACCCCTGAACCATCCCGGGCTCCACCGTTTCATCAGGATTTGCCTTTGAAATTACTCAGCAACTATTATGAATGCCTGAAAATTCTTACTAAATGAGAAAACTATTTTCAAATGTATGGAGATATAATATAATATGAATAAAACACTAAAATACTTGTTTTTCAATGTTCTTTCCATAGATTAGAGCCAACATTTTCCTCAAATCGCAAATAACCATACATGCTTGAAAAGTACATAGGCCCTTGACTGTGCACCTGTTTCAGCAAGAGAAACACATTGGAATAATTCCAGAACCCCGAGAAGCTATCATAGAGTCAATCTCTAGGTGTGGAGGTAAGTTCATAAGCGAGTCTAAGATACAGCAGCAGTTGCTGTAGAGAGAATTAGAACAGTTCCTTCTGAAGAACATTCAGAAACCAGTGACGTTCCAGCCACACACCATTGTTTGTGGTTATCTCAGTTGTCCCCATGCCATTGTCTCCCGTTCCAAGGTAGTTTTTTGAACAATAGAGTAAGGAAGGGAGCAGAGGATAAAGACTCACAGTGTTGTAATCCTGGAAAGGGTCCTGGGCAACACCGCGAGGTCAGAGGCGGCTGACTTGTATCACTCTGTTGGGATAGCTCTTTAGTGGACTAGAGTCAACCACTAGTATAGGTGGGAGCAACCAGCCGCACAAGCTAATTTTTTTTTGCTCATAAAGACTGGGCATTTCAAGGTAGAGAGTTTGGGAAACAAAGAACAGCACAATGAACAAAAGAAAATTCACCCAAAGATAAGCCCAGGTAGATTTGTGTTATTTTACTATAGTTCCTTTGTGTGCACATGTTTTCTACGATGCTTTTTAGCATCTTTCTTGAATTCTGCTGCATATCGTCAATTTCCTTACCTGGATCATTTCCCTAAGAAATTCTTAAAGGGCAAGTCCAAAACATTTCCATCTCCGTTTATCTTCCTAGCATCTTCAGTGGATCAGCATATCATTTAAATAATGCTTTCGAATCCATTACTCATCTAGCCTCTCATTTCCAATTTTCTGGAACTATGGGCAAAGCTGCAATGAATGTCTTTAGACATAGAAAATTTACCCACCTCTCGGTTTCTTTAGGAATATAAATATAGCTGGAAGAGATGAACAGGTTCTAAGTTCATTAAACTGACTATGACAATGGATTTGACTTAAGATTGTGCCTTTCATAGCTATATTATCTCCCGATCTCCCGATTTGTCATTTGTATTCCTCCCTCCCCCACTTGCCGCCCCCTCAGTCTCTGAGTTTCAGGTATACCCTAAGGCAGAAACTGGCTTTGAGCAGACTTAAAGCCGCAGAGGAGGGCTGGAGCAGGTAGACTCCTGTTTCAAGAGCCACTTACAGTCAAGTGACCGGATCTTAGACCCCACGTCCCTCTTGGAGCCTCAGGCTCTCCCGGTTAAGTACCCGGTTCCGCTGGTAACTGCGGGTACTGGCTGGGACAGCTCTTCAGGTGTCCCCTCCCTTTGTCCCAGAGGTTCCCACCCTCAGGGCAGGTGAACAGCCAGGCCTGCCTTTACCTGCAGGAATCCCTAGGAGCAGCAGCTCCCTACACCTAACAAACTGCACTGGCCTTTGCGGGTCAGTGTTGTTTTTTCCTGGTTGCTAGGCGACACCAGGCTGCGCCTGCGTGCTCGGCCCGAAATTGGATCCTAGCTCCAAGGCGCCCATTGTCCAGCGCCCAGGCGGCAATCAATCCTGCAGGAACCGTTATCGTGCCATTGCAAAACTAGCAAGTCTCAAACTCTCCTTCTCTCCCTCAATTTCACAACCTCAGATATCCTTTCTAACTGCCCCAATAAAGAAGATCCTGTTTGTTCTCTCGCCCTCTGCCCCCCCGCCCCCCCGCCACAGGTTTGGCCCTGCAGATAATGACTCTGGTTTTCCCTCCCAGTTTTTCTTCCACTCAGATGTACTGGCCCTCCAGAAATTGTTGTTCTGGTCTTATCCCTCCACTGCTCAAATGTCCGCATCTTTGTTCCTAAAACACAAGGATAACCCGAAGGCTGGCTGCCCATTCTATCCTATTCCCTCTGCCTTTCTTCTCCGTTCCCCGGTTTCCCCAAACTCCCTCCTCTGGCATCTTCACACTCTTTCTCATTTCCTTTCCCAGCAATGCTTTCCAAAGCACCTGCTATCTGCCAGTTTGGACGCAACTCTCAGAATATTCTCTCATTTCTCCATAACTCGGCTTGGCCGGGCGCAACCACCAGAAAGGATCCTTTAGTTTATCCTAGGAGACAATCTCTTCACCCCTTTCACTTTCCCACCCAGCCTCGTTACCTCAGCCCTAACAGTGCTGGATCCTTCTTCCAGTCGCTAGTTTATTTCTTTCTCTCCACCATTTTGGTCACCTAACATCCAGATTTTTACACATTTAACAACTATTTCTATCAAAGTACTTAAGGTATGGTATCTCATGTGACTTCTATATTTCGGTTAGACCCTGACTAATAACTAATATAATTCATTGACTTCCTTTCTTTCAGTTCCCCCAATAGGTATATAAATATAATTTCTTCTGTCCCTCACAAGAAAATAAAAACAAAATTAGAATTTCCTTCAGGCAGGGTCTAGCAAAATGGCTCAGCATGTAAAGGTGCTTGCGATGCAAGCATGGAGACCTGAGTGTGATGTCAGGACTGCACAGACATGTAGAGGGAGGGAACCAGCTCCATAAAGTCTTCATCTGTCTTCCATAAATGTGCTGTGGTACATGCCTTGCCCCCCCACAAGCGCGTGTGCCCACACAAACACACACACACACACACACACACATACACACATACGCACACACACATACACACATACACACACACATACACAGAAAGAGGGAGAGAGACAGAGAGAGAAGGAAGGAAAGAGAAAATAAGTAATAAAAATTTAGAAACTTTTTTCTTCTTTATTACCAAGCTTTCCATTATTACTATAGCAAAATACCTGAAGTAATAAACATAAAATGGTAGATTTCTTTTGACTCATGATTCTGGAGGTGCCATCCTTTGGCTAGGGCAGTGCATCATAGAGACGAACCCTTCACAAGCTAGGAGGCAAACGCCAGGCAGAAGAGGGTTGAGGGATGTTTGATCACACTGTGAACCCCAAGATTGTGTTATTTAGTGAAAAATGTTAAGTTAAATTCCTGATTATTTGGAATCCGCTGTCACTGATGTAATAAGTCAATCAAACTGAATTAATATATACAGGTTTATTCTGAGCAAAGCATTCTTGGGTGGCCCCAGGGAAAGTTGAGGAGAGAGATCACAAGGGAAACCCATGAGGTGGGGGCTTTTTAATGCCCTGGGGGGGCACTGGTAGTGGACTTTCTTGGGGAGGGGAATGGAGTCTGGACTGAGGCAACTCCAGGCAGTTTGGGGTGGGACTTCCACCCAAACAGAAAAACCTGCTTCTAGGTGTTATGTGACTCCGTCCTAACACACACATTTAATCCAAGAGTTTTCTGCTTGAATATTGTAAACAGATTAAATGAAATCAACTATAGGTCAAGAGGCAGAGCAAGCAACCAGTTGACAGGAGAAAATAAAAAACAGAGAGAGTAAGAGGAAGTCAGAAGGGTGGAGCGAGATGCACGGGAAGTAGAAGGGAGGGGCATTCGGTGGGAGTAGCTTTTGTTTGAGGCACAGGAGAAAGCTCTCTTTCTGGGAAGCTCACGGAGAAGGAAGCAGCTGAGTTTCTCTGCCTTTCTGACCTAACGTTTTCACTGCAGCATCTGACTCCTGAGTCTTTATTAATAAAAATCAAATGATAGAGACGTAGTTAAAAACAACAGGATCCCTCTAAAATGTCCATGGGACCCTCCAATAAAATGCCATTGTGGGGACCAAGTTTTTAACCCATGGGCCTTTGGGGAACATTTATAAAAACCATAGCAAACTATGTCTCTTGCCACTCAATTATTTTTCTGCTCCCATTTATGGCCCTCCAGGAAATTAGTCTGAGCTGTATACTTCCACGTTTTAACTTCCATTCGAGTCTGTTTTCCCCCGCAGCACTAACACTGCTTAGATCCATAGGATGTGTATTGGTCTTTGTGTTCTGATGTTGCTGTGCAAGTGACACTCTTAGCAGTTCCTTCAGGAAACTCTGGGCTTTCTGGGCTTCCCCTTGGTCTTCCCAGTTTTAGAACCATCAGTTAAGGTCTTTTCTACACCCCCATATATGTTGCTATTTTTCAGTAATTTGTTCCTGACTCTCTCCCACACTGTATGCTTTGTGTGTGTGTGGGGGGGGGGGGGTGATCTTGCTTCTACCTGTGAATTCAATTGCTGTCTCTCTCCACAGCATCTAACTTTGATAATAAACTCTAGGCTCAAATATCCTTTCTCTTGCTACATAGTTCACAGGCACCTTATCCATCAACAAGATTCACCTAAATTCATAGTTTACCTGGTAGAAACATGCTCTTCGATTTGTCTAAGGTAGCAACCTAGGGTTGCAACTCCTTTAGGGTCGATTGATACCTTCACAGGGGTGGCATATCAGATATCCTGCACAGCAGATGTCTACATTATGATTCATAACAGTAGCAAAATTACAGTTATGAAGTAGCAGTAAAAAGACCTTTGTGGTTGGGGTTCACCACAACATGAGGAACTGTATTGAACTGGGACCTCAACCTTGCTTCAGCTGCTCTTTTCCAGGGTGATCAAAGTCACCCGTGTAAGAAGCAGTCTCCCCCACCCTCCACCACAGGATGGCAGGCACCACAATTGGCATTTCAAAGCCCTGTGTGTGCTGACTGACTCCGCCCTTTCGTAATAACTTCTCTTCATGCCAAGAAATAGCAAGCTGCACATACTTCTCAAATACACAGTGACATCTTCTGTCCTTCGCTCATTTAACTACTCTTTTTCATATCATCGTGATTTCCTTCAGAACGTCTCCATCAGCTCCCAGGTACCGAAAACATTCCTCGTTTTACACCACTGCTCTACCTCACACGTGCGCTACGTCCAGTATTTTCACATGACATTATAAGTAGTGTGTGTGTGCCATTTCCAAATGGTCTTCAGAATGCACATTTGGTAAAAGTTTCTCCTGAGCAGGAGTTATGAGTGGTTAGTGTGAGTCACTAAGTCCTAGCCTAATCTTTGAAGTGTGAGTGCAATAATTGATGTAACGTCACTTTTCTAAGGAGTGGCAAAGACAGACTTGAAGTGAGGTTGGCATGACTTCTACAGCCAGGTCCAGAACTAATGCATCGTACACAGGTCTTCAAAGCACAGTATGAAAACAAGTCATAAAGGAATCTTCATGAAAGAATTTAAACTGCTGTTTTGTTCTTTTCACAGACTTCCTCTTGACTCCATATGCCTTTTTCCATTTTTTGGTCATGTTCACTTAAAAGCACGCAGTTGGTGAGCTTTAACAAGGGTTTACGGTTGTGTGAGCAATGTCACATGGACATGAAACATTTCTACCATCCCAAGTGTCCTTCATGCATCTTGAAAGTCAGTGCTCTCTCCCCATGCTACTTCCTGGAAGCGGAAGCTCTGCCTGCTTTCTCTCCCTATAATTTGCTTTTTTTCTGGAATGTCTTGTAAATGAGACCATACAGCGAGTGGCCTTTTCTGTCTCGGCCCCTTTCATCTTCTACCATGTTGCTGCGCATTGTTCCTGGCGTCTCTTCATTGTTGACTAATGCTATTGAACTACATGGACGGCTGCTGAATGCTGATTCAGTCGCTTTCTAATCTGGGGCTGGTATTCATCCGCCTTCTCTGAGGGTTGGGGAGAGCATGCTTCCTCCTCCTTGGGGAAATATCAGGAGTGGAATTTCATTTCTAGGTCTTAAGGCAAGGCTGTGTTTAGTGTCATAAGAACCTGCTAAATTGCTTCCCCAACACCTACCCTGTATCTGCAAATAGGTGTGAACTCCAGTTGGGCGGTGCTCTCTGCAGGACTAGATGCTGCCAGTCTTTCCAATTGTTATCTTTCCAGTGACTGGAAAACAGTAGCTCTTCTGGGCTTTGTTTAATTTTATTTCTTCATTTTGTAAGGAGAGGGAATGTGTGTCATGGTGCTCCTATGGAGGTCAAAGAACAATGTGGGAGTCGGTTCTCTCCTCTACCGTGTGAGTTCTGGGGGTTGAACTCAGGTCTCCAGGCTTGTGCTGCAAGCTCTTTTACCTACTGAGTCATCTTGCCGACCCTCTTCTTCCGGTTTTTAATGTTCATTTCTCTCACTTGGAATGGTGATGATCGCCTATTTTCTCACAGTGTTTGTCTTCTTTCATGAAGTATCTGTTTGGAACTGTAAGAAATCTTCTGCATTTGTGTTATCTGTCAAGAATGTAATTTAGAGATATTTCTCATCAATATTTGGTCTATCTTGTTCATTTCCTTTTTGAATTTTTAATTTTTTGTGTGTATAGGTGTTTTGCCTGCAGGCGTAACTATGCACCATGTTTTGCAGTGTGCAGTGTCCGAAGAGGCCAGAAGAAGGCATCGGGTCCTCAGGAGCTGGAGTTACAACCAGCTAAAAGTTGCCATGTAAGTGCTGGGAATTGAACCTGGGCCCTCTGGAAGCACAGTTAGTGCTCTTAACCACTGAACTATCTCTCTAGCCCCTTATCTTTCATTTCTTAAATATATCTTTCAAAGGCCAGAAGCTTTCAAAATAGATGGAGTTCTATTCATTCATTTTAGCTTCCTTTCATGGCTGATTTTTTTGTTTGTTTCTTTGTTACTGTAACAAAAAATAACTATTGGGCTCCCTAGAACTGGAGTTACAGATATTTGAGATTTGAGTCACGATGTGGATGCTGGGAACTGAACCCAGGTCTTCTTTAAGATGAGCAAGTGCTCTTAACCACGGAGCCATTTCTCCAACCTCTTTATGTTCTGTTCTGTGCTTGCTTTGCTGTTCATTCCATTTGCCTGTGTTTAGAGGCTCATAGTTTTGATTTTATGCTTGTTTAGCGTCCTCTCCTGATAAGTTTCCTAGATGCTGTGGGTGGTTTAAGCACCACAATTAGTGTAGTAATGTCCAAGTATTTCCAGGATCACTTGAAGAAAATTTTCTGCTTCATGTGTTCAATTACTTTGGCACCTTTCTCAAAAATAAATCCATCCTTTGTAAGGAGGTCTGTTTCTGGGCTTTATTCTGTTTTTTGATCAATATTTCTATCCACTCACTAATAACTACAGCGTCTTCGTTATTTTGGCTTTCCAGTAAGTCTTAGAAACCTTTCAAGTGCTTTGGGCCTCCCTACACCTTTTTACATTTCCTACACATTTTGAAAATAGCTTGTCAATTTCTATAAGAAACCTGCTGGGATATTGATTAGGATCACATGAAATCCATGGATAAATTCAGAAAGACCTGGTAACTTTAATAACTCGAGTTCTCCAATTCACAAACACAATACCTTTCTCCATTTGAGCACTTTAAGACTTCTCTCTGCATCCCCAGGTCTCATACTTATATTTAAAAGCTCCCATCTCAGTATTCTGTCAATTGTCTATGCTACTATAAAGAATACTCTTTGCAATGTCAAAATTTTCTAGTAGAAAATTAAATCTGAGTTTCATTTATTGATCTTCTATGATGTGACCTTGCTAAACCCACTCCTCAGGTCTGGTAAACTGTGGGTGAATTTGTTAGAATGTTTTACCTACAAACAGTCTTCCTTCCCCTCATCCAATATAGATTTGTTTATCTATTTATATCCTTTGTTCTTTCCTTTTCCTTTTCTGAATTTGCTCGCTACAATTCTAAGAAGCACTCCTGTGAAATCCTCCTCAGACAGGAGGTGTGGACTGCGCCTCAGACAAGGAGTGCTGTGGAGCATGCTTCAGACAGGAACTAGTATAGCGTTGGCCTCTGGAAGAAAGGGGTTTCCCAATGAGTCATTGTCCTTGCGCCTCCAAGTGAGTGCTTTCTGCCTGCTTCCTTTTTAAATGTCAGTATGGGCTGACATGGGCTCCCAGCATGTTACACGGAGCTAAGTCTATTGAGGTCACTATTCTTTTTTACTTTTACTTTTCCAATTTGGCAAATAGGAGCCCCTTTAAGTTGAGTACTCTGTTCTCTGGACACCTAAGGCTCACATGTGCATGTGTAGGGGCGACCAGTGAACCTCGGGTGTCATTCCTCGGGAGTTCTTTACCTTTCTCTCAGTTTTTATTTCCTTTTTGCCTATGTATGTAATGTGTGTGTGTGTGTGTGTGTGTGTGTGTGTGTGTGTGTGTGTGTGTGCTGTGTGTGTATGCAGGGAGCCCAGGGTTATTATCAGGTTTCCTCTGCCACACTCCACCTTATTCACTGAGACAGGGTCTCTCATTGGAATCCATAACTCACCTACACAGGTAGTCTACCTGGTCAGCTGCTCTGAGGAGTCCCTTTGCAGCCCTCTTAGGCCAGAGTTTCAGGGAGACTCCCACACCCACCTGACGTTTATATGGGTGCTGGAGAACCGAACGCCACGGTCACGTTTGTATGACAGGTTCGTTACCTACTGAACCATCTTCACAGTTCCTATGTGTTTAATTTCTGTTGAGTTTTCTATTTTATTCTATTAGTGATAAATAACAACCATGTTTACTTATGGGGTACGATGTGATGTTTGGATTCATGTGTGCATTGTGGAATACTCAAGTCAGGCTAATTTTCATATCGGCCATCGCAAATATTTAGCATTTCTTTGCTGGAAGAGCATTTACAATGAATCTTTTGCTTATTCTAAAATATCAGTCACCCTGTTTGCAGTAGATCACCTGAACTTATCTGCCCCACTTCCTTTCTCCACATCCACACACCTCCCCTACGGTAACCACTGTTCTTCTACTGTGTCTATGAGTTCTATTCATGTTGTTCACATGTGCATGGAGTAATGTGATATTCATCTCATGATGTTTATTTACTGTTTTTGTAACATTTCCTCTTCTCCCTTCTTAGTCTAGCTATGAGTCTTTGTTTTGTTTTCGTTTTTGTTTTCCTTTTAAAAAGTCATTTTTAGGGGCTGGTTCTTCTAGAAGACCCAGCTTAAATCCCCAGCATCGGTGTGGCAGCTCACAACTCTCTGTAACCCCAGACCCAGGGGAATTGATGCTATCTTTTGGCCTCCATGGACTCCCCTTGCATGTGATGCTCAGACATACATGAAAGCATCACACACACAGAGAATAAGAAAAGAAGCTTTTCACACCACGTTTCATTTGCGTGCATCTTTTCTGCTGGAGCCGAATCTTTTTTATCCGTTCCTATTCTGGTCTTAGTTTCCTTTGTTCCGCTCACCTTGCAGCTCCTTTGTTCTGGTTCTAGTTCCAGGAACTAGCCCCAGATTGCTTGCCTGAGATGCTTTTGGATTTAAGAATTTTGTTGGTAAACAATTTATGTAATCGTTGCTAAGTAAGGACTTTCTCAGGCTACTTTACTAATTGTCTTTGCTTGTTGTTTAGCTCTGTTCTTCATTTCTTCCTGTCTAGCTGTTTCCCTTCGGGATTTGTGGCTTCTGCGACGGTATGATTGGATTTGTTTTTCGCGGCTTTTCTGAGCGTCACATAAAATACTTGATACAGGCTATTTGAAGCTAGCAACAATCTTGATTGTCTCACAGACTGTACACCGCTAGTCATCTCATGCTCATATTTATATCCATGCTGGAGTAACTTACAGATTTTTATAATTTGCTCCCGTGACCACATCATTGTAGCTTTAAATTCTTTTAATAGTCTTAGTATTAAACCTTGATACCAGACACTCAGTCCATTTCCCTGTAAATGTGAAGGTATTTAAGTATGTGGGGTTTGTGAGTGGACTTTATCTGTAAATTTTTTTATGCTTCAATATTGCTAATTAGCATTCTCTTACTTCAGTTTGGAGACAATCTTTGTTATGGTTTTGGTAAGGTTAATTTAACACTGATAAACTCTCTCCCATCCTGATTGTCCGAGGAAGTCTTTTTTCCCCTTTATTTTCTAGAAATAGAATTGTTGAATATAATATTTTTAACTAAGGTTTTTTTTTCTTTCAGAGTTGTGAATATATTACACTACTCTTTTTTTGACTGTAGGGTTTCTGCTGTAAAAAGAAATTCTCATACAGGAGAAGCTAACTTTTATTTTCCTTATTATAAATATGTTAATAAAAACATTTAATCCCTTTTCTGACTCCAGAAAATCCCTTTTTGGTCACTGAATGTCACTACAAGACCCCAAATCTGTCAAAAAAAAGTTGACCTTGAGCATCAAACTTCAAGACTGTAAAAAGCAAATGCTGAGTGCATCCAGTCTGTCCTGTTTGTAGAGAAACCTGAAAGAGGATAATCTTCAGTAAAGACAGAAATGATCTACTCTATTCTATTAGTATGCCTAAGCCTGATTCAAGTAAGAGTACGTTCATATTTTAGTTAATTTAATCAGAACACATTCTGTTTTCATGTACTGAATTAAAGTCCTTTCAAACTAAATGAGCCACATACTTGCTATATGTCAGTCAAAATTTGTCAAAGATCAATAATGAAAATCAAACACTTGCGTGTTCTGTACCATTCAGTTTGGTGTGAGGAAAGTCATAAACTCAGGAACAGCCCTTCTCTCTTCCCAGACCTAAGCTCACAGTTTGCCAACATGCTCTGTGAGAAGCTCCTCCACCCCATCACAGCAGCTTGCCGCAGGCGTTTTCTGCTACCACGTTGTGTTATTTAGAAGTCATCTGCTGTCTTGGCAGTCATTCAAGAGAGTTCTTTGCTTGTAAATCCTCTTTATCTCATGCTATGGTCGAAGTGAAATCTTGGCACAATTTCAGTTCGTTTGTCTTCTTGTTCCAGGGAAGAAAAAAAAATGAAAGGCCCTAAAGACTAACACTGTGTGTAGGTCGTGAAGCAGTGGGAAGCCCTGTTGGCTATTCAAAAGGGTCATAGTACTAAGTAAGCATCCATCGGGTAAAATACAATCTCATCACAGGAGAGGCGGCCACCCCAGAAAACAGATTATTTGAAAGTCTGAATGGTAGAACTTCAAAGTAAATAATGCTCATTGTGTACTTGACTACAAGACTTCGCAATCACTTTAGCTTAGTAGACCAAGTCCACAAGGATCAATCATTTGGTGCCTAGGCTGGACTTCACTTTCTTTTGACTTTGAATTTGGCTTCTGTAATTGCACCACAGACCTATCAGCTTGTTTACTGGGGTTGCTGAAGTTTAAAAGGAAATAGGAGGCCATCCCACTCAGAGAAAAGGAACGATAACATGAGCCTGTGCCAGCACATCTCCTGGAGATGACATGCTGTGGAAATGACAGAGAATGATTCCTCTGCCCACACTGTCTCTACGTGGAACATGGGACCCATGCTGGTAGAAAAGCAACAGGAAGAGCCCCTTGATGGGAAACAATTTCCCTAGTTTGTCTCTGCACACTGAACCCATCTTTAAATAGAAGCTGAACACTGTGTCTTTTAAGGAAGGAACTTTTGTGCCCAGGTAGTCCAGATCAGAATCACCTGAATGGCTTGTGATGATTATGTGATGGTGGGGGTGCACCAAGACAGACTGAGGGTTGGCAGTGAGTGCAGGGTTCTATAAGCCCTTCCCTTAGCCTGTCATTCTATACAATGAGAAAATACCAAAGCACATGGACTTAATTCTTAAGCTGGATTCTTAATCTCTTGGGCTTCCTTAGCCAACCTGGAGCAGAGATCACCTGACACACGGATGGATGATCATCCTTTTCAGTGGTTTGAATGGCAATGTCCCCATACAGCTCCTGATTTAGACCCTTGGCTCCCAGTCAGTGGTACTTGTTTTGGGAGGCTTTTGGAACCTTAGGAGGTGTGGTCTTCCTGAAGGAATTATGTTACTTAGGTCAGAGCTTGGGAACTTAAGCCCTGGCCCTAGGCCCAATTTCCTCCCTCTGCCTGTATTTTCAGTTGAGATATTCACACTCAGCGCTCTGCCCCAGCAGCCATGACTACTGATGGCTGCTATGTCTCCCTCCATCATCTCGTTATCTTATCCCCCAGAACCATGGTCTAACATAAACTCTTTGTAATTTGACTGCTCCGAGATGATCCCTGAAGTATTGCCAGTTATGATAAAACTCTTCTTGAGGTCTAAAGCCAGGGAAACTTTCCATACCTGCTAAAATATTCAGAGATAATTTACTGATCTGACTTTAAAAGCCTGACTGCTGGAATTCATGTTTGTGATCAGGGATCTGAAAGTGTACTGCAGGCAAGGATTTACAAATATATCTAGGCATGAATGTGAGCTAGTGAAGATCATGGCTTGGAAAATTGCAAGATGGCTGAAACTACTTGGTGGAGCTCTGTTGTGCTGTGCCGTAGCAGCAATTGCAAATCTAAAATGTAAGTTCAATGAAACATTTATATTTTAATTCTATAAACATTCCTATACCTCAGTAGAAACAAAGGAAATTTTATTTTTTGCATTTGAAGTTTTTTTATGTACCTAAGAAAACAACCAGTGCAAGTGTTTCTGGCTGGCCAGTAAGAAGTCACTGAAATCAAGTTTAAGTGACTGAGCAAAAATGGATTCTACTAGCCCTTGGATTATTAGCACTGTTGGTCAGAATCAACATAGAGAATAAACTTATTGAGCACATCAAAGTAAAGGCTATGTGTCACCAGCGTGTATAAAAAATTTGGGGACAAGAAGTGACTCATTGTAGAATAGCACAGGTTCCGGATAATCAAAACATAGTACTGAGAATACAAAAGCTAACGTTTTTTTCTGAGTGAGAATTTCATGTCCCTATTAGTTTCCCCAGTTTGTTGAATGTAATTCAAGAAATATGGGTTACTGGCCTCCTCATCTATCCCAGAATACTGATATTACTGGAAGTGTCAAAAGGAAGTAACTTAAGACCATGGGGAGAAAAGCAATAAGAACACCATATCATATCTCTAATCCCTGTTCTTTATCCACAACATCTTTGTCCGTAAAATCAGATAACCTACTTGTTTTCTTTGCTGAGAGCCTCAGTCTTTCATGTGACGATTTCTTCATTTTGCTTCTGTTATTTATGTTTTGAACAGGAACATCTTAGTTTCTGATTTTATTGTCGTTTTAATGAAGACTGCAGTCATAGCTCTTGGGGGGGGCAAGGACTAGATTTACTTATTTAATAAGTTGAGTGTATCATTTTTTAAAGAACAGAATTATTTTTGTAGATGAAGAAGGAGAACAGATATTAAAGTCATTACTTACCTCCACTTTAAAATCACATTCAATGTAATCCTTGGTCTTGCTTAGAAAACAGCCTCTCTAGAGAAGAGCAATTTTGTGTGTGAAGCATTTACATTTCTGGGGAACCCAGTTCAGTTAAAACCCTATTTCTCAAGACTGCTGGTCAGGAGGTGGGGATTTGCCAGATAGGAAATCATTTTTTTTTTCTGTAGAAGCAAATATTTATCAAAAAGAGAGAGTGTTGGGGTGTTGTCCAGACTGTCTTGTTTATTTAGACTCCCTTTGAAAGGAAGGGAGGCAGATGTTGAGGAGACGGCACATTTTTCACGCCTAAAAATTTGAATACTAGCATCTTGGAGACTACAGCATTTGTTGCTAATAACTGAGGGTTTAACTGAACCTCAAGGGGCCACTGTAAAAAAAAACAAAAACAAAAACAGAAAACCTAAGCAGACAGAGTGGGCCTGAGGAAAGCAGCAGAGGCTATGAAATCTTCAAGCTGAGCATGACCTCGTCCTAGACTAGGTGAGGACAAGGTCCTCTTCAAATGTGGACAAGATGCAGAGCGACTGACCTCGGTTATTAGAATTGCAGACGGCACAGTGGTTCTGTCGTCCATAGTCTCGGTCATTTGAACACTTAGGCCCCAGTTGGTGGCGCTGTTTGGGTAGGCTTAGATGGTGCAGCCTTGCTAGAGGGTGTATGTCACAGGGGGGCTCTTCATTCGAGCTTCAGAAATAGGCCAGGCACTCATGGCGTTCTATGTCACAATAAAGAGGAGCCTTGGAATGTGTTGTTTGGAAGGAATACACAAGAGACTTCTGTGGTGCTGATACTGTCTTGTGTCTCTATCTGGCTGGTTGCTAGGATTATATAGACATACACTCTCAGCAAAGTTGAAAGATACAAAATCAATGTATAAAACCCAGTATGTTTTCTAGAAACCAATAGGGAACATATGGAGAAAAATATTAGGAAAATAAGCCCATTTACAATAGCTTTCAAAATAACCTTAGGAGCAAACTGAAGCAAGGAGGTAAAAGACTAGAATGAAAAAATGTAAAATGCTAAGGAAAGAAACTGACGAAGACAGTGGCAGATAGAAAGACCACCATCATGTTCATAGAGTAACAGTGGCAGATAGAAAGACCACCACCGTATTCATAGAATAACAGTGGCAGATAGGAAGACTACCACCATGCTCATAGATTAACAGAACTAATATTGTGAAAACGTTCATATTACCCAAGGCAATTTACAGATTCCAGGTCATCTTCCTCATATATTAGAGAAAAAGAATGACGACTTTTGTGGACAGAGGAACCAGTGGAAGGAGGGGAAGGATGAAAGGGCACTGGGGTGGGAATGAGCAGATTATAGTGGTGTGCACGTAGGAAAGTGAACAGAATTGTCATTATTGACCTATGACACAAGGAAAATTCTAGTGCAGACTACCCATTTAGTATATATTATATAATATATGAAATTCACTACAAACTAAAAAAAATAGAAAATTAAAATAAAAAACAGACAATGTGTGAGAGATAAAAGACAAGAATGTTAATAGAAAAAGACTTACATGAGGCTCAGTCTAGGAAGTAGGAGTTAACTAAGCTGCAGCCTACCACAGAGCAGGGTCACCACACTTAGCTGTGCCCGTTCACCATCACAGAGTTCAAGGCAGTATTGTTTACATCAAACTGAACGTGAGCTGCTCCTGAATGCATTCCACGCACAACGTGCACAGCAATGCAGCAGTCCTGCAATAAGAAGAATGTAAAACATTATCATAGTATGCTATTTTTTTTGTTGGAATATCTAAAATCAAAAGCTTGATAACACCTTCTGTTAAAAATCTGAGGAAGTAGGTATTTCTATGATGGGGTTTTAAATACATAAAAACTCTATAAAATAGCTATTACCAAATATCAAATGTACCTGCTTTCACATGTAAAAATGATACATGTTCAAGAATATTTACCTCAGTGTTATCTGTAATTTCAAAGGAATGAAATCAAAATAAGTATTTACCAGAAAGGATTGAATTTAGTACAAAATGGTTTACTCACTTGTAAGATAATGTTCTTATGTTTAAAAAAAATGACACATATGTATCAATTATGAATAATCTATAGTTGATATCTCATGAAAAGAGCAAGGTGAGCATACAGCGGAGTATTACGCTGCTGTTTGTAAAGATCAGTCTCTGGAAGATGAGAAGCAGATTTTGTATGGCTAAGGAGCAAGGGCAGAAAGGACCTTGTGTCTTCACGGTCGTCAGCATGACAAAGAGTTCTCCTCACTGCACTAGAAATGTCATTTGTCACTCCTTGGGGAGAGGAAAGCTAAAGAAAAATCAACTTTGGGGCTCATCCTTTCTGACATGAAAAAGCTCAGCTAGTGACTGATTGGCAATCAGGAACAGAGACGGCCCCTCTCTTGATGGTGCTGCTGTTTGTTTGTTTGTTTGTTTGTGCCATGTGAATCCACACTGAACTGGGACAGAGGTAAGACAACATTTATGACTATAAGTAAAAATAAAACAGCTGTTTCTCCTCGAATGCAGCCTAAAGAAGCCCACAGCAGCAACCACCGCAAGAATTTCATTGTTGTCACCGCCTCACCAGAGTCACTTGGGGGAGCCTTGCTCATTCCTCAACATGAAAGAGTGTAAGCCGCTCCCCCTCCAGGTCTTTCAAAATCTGTCAACCCAGACCCCAGTGGGGTGGTGATGGGTTCCTCCTCTGACCATTTTTTCCCTGGCTCTAAGAGAATACAAAGAGGCTCTGACTCTTGGAGTGTTCAGCAAGACTGTGGGATTTGAAAGCTAAATGTACCCAACAGGATCATGAGCGAAGACTTGGTCTCAAGCTGATGGTGCTATTGAAAATAGGTGGACAGTAGGGATCTTAATGGGAACAAGTATATCACTGAAGAATGCCATGGGAAGACAGATCTTATCCTAGCTCCTTCTTAGTGTTCTCTCTCTCTCTCTCATAACATCGTGTTATGAGCACCCTCCTCTTCTACCACATATCCTGCAGCGATAATGGCCTGTTTCACTTCAATTCAAGGCACAAACAAAATAATATTTCCTACTTTAAGTTGCTTCTCTTGAATTTTCATCAATATGAAAATTCCTCACTAGCACAGAGACCAATAGAAGTCTGTCTCCTCAGAGATAGGTTATAATGAATGTCTCTGGAAAGAAAGAGAAAGAATTTGTGTTCTCCTGAAGGCCACAGACACTGAGTTCCTCCTATGATTATGATTTAGGTCATTTATGCACCTTACGAAATTATCCCTGTTACTGTGGGTATGAAAACTGGCCTTCACCTAAAACTGTCTCCATTAAAACTTGTTCTCGATTCAAATAAGAGCTTTTTCTATTGGTTTCACTTTGATTTTTAAATTCATTTTGTGATATGA
Organism: Myodes glareolus; assembly: GCF_982192425.1. Lineage (NCBI taxonomy): Eukaryota > Metazoa > Chordata > Mammalia > Rodentia > Cricetidae > Myodes > Myodes glareolus. Next base: position 8,479,474 of record NC_142039.1, read on the forward strand.
GAAAAGAAAAGTCAAATGTTGGATCCTCCAGGAAGCAGTTAAGGAGACAGAATTAAGAACATAAGATTTTTATCATGAGTCAAGTTATGAACTGACCCTGATGTCCACCAAAAATAAGTGAATTTCAAAAGCAGTAAATAGACACAATGAATCTTTATTATGTCATAATGAAGAATGAAATGATGATGTTTCATATAGGAAATGATGCTTCTGGAGCTCATTACTCTAAGCGAAGTAGTTTGAGTCAGACACAGAAAGGTGAACACTGAGTGTTCTCTCTCATACATGGAATCTGACTTTTCAAAATAAAGTTTGAAAGTAGACGGTGAGGCTGCTTGGAAATCAAGAGACAGCAGGAGGGCATGGGAGACAGGAGTATGGGACGGCTGGGCTCCGAGACCCAGGCTTATGGGAAGGTCATAATGAAGCCCATTAGTTTGTAAATTAATAAACATAGGGTAATTAAATAACTAAAGCTAATTATTTTACCGTGGAATAAATGTTCTAAAATGAAAAGGGAAAAGAATCAGGACCAGCAGGGGAGCCAGCAGATGAATCTGAGCAGAACTGTGTCTGCCGTGAAGACAGGACTCCGGAGTGAAGACAGCGAATGAGAAGGGCTCCGCACTGCGGCCATATGAGGATGGGAGTGGGGAGCACACTGACTTGCAAACTCACACAGATCCTGTGATCTGTTACCCAGAAGACAGCTATTCTGGAAGCTACCCATAGCTGCAATGGACTTGGTGTGCATGAGAAAGACATCTTATTGTTTCACAAAAACAAACAAAAACTGGGACTCTTGATGTGCAGAATCTTTTGTTCAATTTTGGAAAAATTTTGGCTGAGTTTCTTCAAATCCTCTGCTGCTGTCCCTCCCTCTGGCTTTTCCTGAGAGGCACCAAGTACCTAGATTATTATCTGGAGAGAGGGTCCTCCTCTCGGTTTCGATAGATGCTCCGCAGCCTGAAGAAGCTCCATGAGCTCCCATTGGCTACTTCTTCACTGTGCACATCTGCTGTTGCTGTCTATTCATTTTGTGAGGTTGTCAGAACAAAAGGAGCAGACTGACTTCCCTGAGACTAGAGAACTCTCTCACACTTTTGAGAGCTAGAAGCCAAGATTCGAAGAAATATCCTACCCTCTTGAAAATTCTAGAGGAAAAACCTTTCTCTGCCAGCTTCTAGGAGTGCTAACAGTTTGTGCACCCCCTATTTATGGATATTATCACTCTAACCCCTGCCTCTGTCTTCCTGTGTCACCTGTCTGTCCTACTGTCCCTGACTTCGTATGGAGTTCTTCACAGCACTTGTGTTCGTAATTTCTTCTTCTTATAGGGTACCAGCCTTTGAATTAGGACTCACCCTAATTTGGCATGGCTTTATCGTATCTTTATTACCTCTGCGAAAACTATTTCTGAATGCAATCACCTCCACAGGTACCAGAAGGGAGACCTTGATCCTATCTTTGAAGGGAACATAATTCAACACAACCAACTGTATTGGCCTTGTTTATTTGTAGGTAAAAATTTCCCCTGGCAAACAATCCTTTTCCCAAGAGAAGGAATTTTGCTCATAAACCCTCATGTCAGACACAACATCTGAATCCTATGTAGGTGCCCACTGTGAGCAGAGAACAGCTGACCTGGATTAAAGCAAGGCTTGTGCTGCTGAGAGGCACTTGGAGATGAAGAGCAGGATAGTGAACATGCACTTTGACGCTGAACCTTGGAGATGGTCTGTGTATGGGATGTTGCTTGGGGTATACATTTTGTTGAATAGTAGCAGAAAAATTCAACTCATACTGTCTTAAAATGGCTCGTGCATCCAAGTCTGAAGATTATTTGTTCTTCATGTTCAAAGACTTAACCATGAAACCAAGAGGAACATATATCCTTCTTTCAGCCATGATTAAATACCTGGAACTGACATAGCCATAAATAGCAAAAAAACTGGACAATATTAGACACTGGAGCTTTTTTTGGCATTGGGAAACAGTAAGGACTGTGATGTCAGAGGGAAGCGAAATACAAGAAATGAGATGAAACTGATGGCCACCACTGATTCTGCACAGAAATAGAGATATGACCTCTGGGTCCAGCTGAGCTCAGGAAACAGGAACTGGAGTTTGAAAATGACAATGTAACTGGGACATGAAGGTCAGAACTGAGGAAGGAGGAACTGCACAGAGCTAGCAGCCCAGAATCCCACAGAGTCTAATGGACCTTGCATTAATCTAGTTTTGGGGGCTATTACAAAATACCAGAGGCAATCATTTATAAAGAATTAAGTTTATTTCGCTCATATTTTCAGAGACTAAGAACACCCAGAACAAGATGCCAGCAGCGGGTGTAGTCTTCGGTCCACAACACAATGTGGCGGAAGGCCTCCTTGAAGGGACAGAGTGTATCTGGCTAGTCCCAGCACAGGGGGTCTCACTAATCAAATCCTCATTACGTGCCAAAACACCAAGCTACAAACGCCTTTGGCACATAGAAGATAGGCTGCCCCTATGAGATTCGGAGGGGACTTTTGAACCGTGACAGCTCGGCCACATTTTTGGCTGTATGCGGAAACCTGTACACAGTCAGACTCTATGTGGCTGTGTATAGGAACTACAAACAACAAAGCAACAAACCTCATACAGAGCTGGGAGATATTTGACTTTAAAAAAAAAATAGCTAGTGTGGAGAGACCATAGTAAAACCCTGCAACATTCAGTAGAAATCCCAAATCCCCTGCTAGTAACAATGCTAAGGTGGCACGGATCATCCCTTCCTGATGTTTGTAGACAACCATCAGAAGGGTGAAAGGTCATGTTGGTCCACAAAGACTTTGCCTTTAGTCATAACTAAACCCATACTCTTTAAAAGAAGTTTTAGGAAAGGTTCAGTTACCTGTTAGGGCTCGGGGGGAAAAAATGCTATTTATTGAAAGTAAATATCTGACTGGAGTACTTAGCATTTGTGAAGCTGTGGGTTCAACCCATAACACCAAGAGTAAACAGAAAGAAGGAAAGGCAGGTGTTGGGCCTCGTGAGGCCTGGGCGTGAGGCCCAGTGTAACTTTCTGAGCTTAACTTGAGTTTGGTAAGGCCTGGAATAATTTCCTGAGCCTGGCTCAAGTTTAGAGACCTGTCTCTGGCTACCCAACCTAGACCCGCTTCTGCCCAGCCACCGCTAGCTGAATTGACCCTTATTCCTTATTCTACCTCAACCCATCCCAAGTTTCTCCACCCCCATCACAACGATATGTAAGTTCTTGCCTGATACCATTAAATGAGATCCTGCTTTGACAGACTCCCGACTCAGTCCCCTTGGTGGGGCGGGGGGGTCCTGGGTTTGTCCAACACTCACCATCCTGCTCACCATTATGCCATCAAACACGGAAGCTTACCTCACAGAAAAATGATCAAAATTAACATCACAGCCAGAAACCAGATGAACTCTGTCCTGGGCTTCTGTCTTTTCTATAGGACTATTCCTCACTCCCTTCCCAAATAATTTACTCTTCCTCTTAAAAATAATTACATCTCAACTTCCATCTCATCTTGAAAAGATCTAGAAGACTCTAACATTGCTGAATCATTAGGCACTCACTTCCTGCCAAATCCTGGCACATATAACAACTCTGTGTGCCTTTCTCCCCCCACCCCACTTGTCTATTGTAATTTTTTTAGCAGCAAATTCAACTAGCAAACTTTCAGAGGCCAGGAGAAAAGTTCTATTAATCCCTGCAGAGTCAATATGATAATGCTGATAGCATCCATTACCCAATAAATAAGTACTAGATGTTAAAACAGTACATAATATAGAGGAATAAAAACATCAGTTAATCTAAAATAGGCTCAGAATGACACAATAATGAAGTCGGCAGAAAAGGACTGTCAAAATTGTTCCTAAAATATCTCAAGGGAAAAAAATTTCAAGAAATACATTAGCACAATGAGAAAAGAAACAAAACCACAGATAAGAAATTCCTCATTCTAAAATAATACAAAATCTGAAATTAATAAAAAAAAAACTGTTGAGCTGGGCAGTGGTGGTGCACGCCTTTAATCCCAACATTCGGGAGGCAGAGGCAGGCAGATCCCTGTGAGTTCGAAGCCAGCCTGGTCTACAAAAGCTAGTTCCAGAACAGGCACCAAAAACTACAGAGAAACCCTGCCTCGAAAATCAAGAAAAAAAATTGTTATGTGGCATTAATAGCCACTTTGATTCTGTTGAAGAAAAGATCAGTGAACTCAAGGCCTAGGATAAGTAAGAACTCTGATCTGAAACAAGGAGAGACACATGACCTGACAAAGAGAGGATGATCTTAGTGGCCAATCAGGTACTGACACATACAGCTGGAGCTCCCCTGGGGACAGGGAGAATAGAACAAGATTTGGAGAGACAATAACTTCAGCTATTTTAATTCTCATGAAAACCACAAATCTGTAGAATTAAGAATTTTAGCAAATCAGTAAGTACTGGAAACAAAAAAAAATATGTTCCAAGATACACCATAATTAAACCAAAAGCTTAAAGAGAAGAATTGTAAAGGAAACAGAAGGACAAAAGCAATTTGTATCTATGAACAAACATAAACTGTGAAGAACGTATGTGGAAAATGGCATACATGTAACCAGAAGACAACTGTAGGAGTCAGTTCTCTGCGTCTACTGGGTGGGTTTGGGGTTTAAACTTAGGTTCTCGGGCTCGATGGCAAACACTGAGTATCTTAGCGACTCACAGGCCCCTACTTATGTAATTAAAAGGCTTAATAGTTTCATGGTTCTGGAGGTTCGAAATCCAAGCAGTATAGCACACTGCATGTGAAGACCTTGTAGCAGGTAGTCATAATACAAGCAAGGCAGAAACCATGTCTTAAACCAGGAAGCTCAGAGAAAAGTGGGTGCTGCTTGCTCCTTTTACAACTGTGTTCTCATGAGTATTACCAAGGCTGTGTGCAAGTCCGAATAAGAAGCCCCCATATGTTTGAATATTTGATCTCCATTTGATGGAATTATTTGGGAAGGAATAGGAAGTGTGGCTTTGTTGAAGGTATTATGTCACTGGGAAAAGCGTTGGGGTTTTTAAAATCTCACACTGTTCCACTATGTCTCCTGCCTCCTACTTGTGGTTTGAGATGTGAGTTCCCACCTGTTCCTACCCACCATGACTTCCCTCTGCCATCATGGACTATAACCCTCTGAAGCCATAAATAAAATTAAATGCATTCTTCTGTGGTCATGGTGTCTTATCACAGCAATAGGGAAGTAACCAATACTGCTTGCCTGGGAAAACGTCTTGATCCTTTCCTATGTCAGGAATTCTAATGATCCCAGGACTTTAACTAAGTCCCATCTCTTTGGAGTCTTATAGCATTACCACTGACGACCAGCATCACAACACATGGGGCATGGGGCAACATCTAAACCACAGTGATGGATAAATGTTATGTTTAACTAGAAAACAGCATCATTCTGATGAGACAAATTTCTTCACCATAATTTTCCATGCAATACTTTTGATTTTTTTTTTAAAGTGAAAAAATCAGGGCAAAAATATACTACCAACCAAATTACGAACTTTCAAATTCAGAAAATATCATGAGGTTTATTAACAAAGTATATCACGGTAGATTTCCAACATTAATCTTTATTAGCATATCAATTCATATGTAAATCATGCTTCTGCTGTGCTGGAAAAATGAATTCTAGGATAATTTAATTCTTAAATAAAACCAGTTGAATAATCTTTTGGTTCTCTTAATTGCCACTCAGTTTTTTTAATTATTTATACTTTTGTAGTACTGTGACTTAATTCAAGGGGTAGGGCATCTAAAACACTTTGGGAACTATAAATCTTTAGGAACAGGTAAGGCAAGGTTATTGTATTCTTTGGCTGAATTAAATTCTGCTGCATTGCTCATTGTGCATTGCCTTCTATTTTCATAATCAGTAATATTAACTCTTGTCCCTCTCTCTGCCTTTTGCATTCTTGGTAGGAAATTATACCATGAGATTTACAGTAAACAAAAAACAAAATAAGCATGTTGATAGTGCCTGCCTAATCAATCTATTTTTCCTTAATCATAGACTTTTATGTACATAGGGAAGTGTGAAACGTAAGGATGTTCCCCCCAAAACAAAACAAACAAACAAACCTCTGCTTAGTGTCAGAGGTCTTGAGTAGAGGTGCCATTTTGAATATCTGTGTCTCTGATCCCAAGTTTTACTAAGTTTGGGTTGATGCCTGAGTCCCTGTTATTCATTATATCTTCGCTTGGAGTCTCTGACTGACTGCCTTTTCAAACATTATTACATTCATTCATTCTTCAGCAAACTTTCACTTATTGGGTGAAAAAGTTTTTTTATATACCCAACCAAACACTATAGAGCTAGAAGGACATGATATCTTTTCTCAGTATCGTGAAGATACTCTGTAATGGGGTGATGGTTCTTGTCTAGGGGATTTCTGAGTTCATTCCCTGGCATAAACAAAGAATTGTAAAGTTTAGAAAGATATTAGACCAAGATAGAGGAGGGAAAAACGTAACAGTGTTACCTCTTGGGGATGGGAGCAGTCCTAAGTCTGGCAGTCAGCTGGCTTGGGTATTTTATAGGACTGGGATTTCCCCCTTTCTCCTATTGGTCCTATTTAGACACCCATCTGTGCATTCTAGATGTTTCCCCTTGCAATGTCTTCTGGGAACATGAAACCACCATTTTGGGAGCTTCACTTTCCTTTCTCTACCACCTTTATCATCCTGATCCTCATTCAGTGAACATGTATCAATAAACGTATGTTTGAATAAAAGGGATGTGAGCCAAGGCTTGCTAGTTCAGATTCCCCCTGGCCTGTCTGTGTAGCAATGCTTCCTCTCCCACATGAGACCCCTCTGAAATGAAACAGGAATCATCAGGGGAGAAGGGATATGGTGACATTTATAGATTATATACTCTGCTTGGAGGAAGAGCAGGTATAGCTTCTCTGACCCATTTTTGGGAAGAAAGAGAGGCAGATGACAGAAGTAATGAGGGGAAAGTCTGAGGGTCCTCACTTGAAGGCTTCTAAGGCCCTGCCAGCCTCAAATATTTAGCTCTAAGTACCTTAATCTGGGAAGTCTTTGCTCTCCTAATTCCTACCAACCAGTGGAGACGATTGAAGAGTGCAACCCACACTGGTGGCCCCTACCCTAGATCTGGGAGTAAGAGATATTCCCCAAGGAGAGCCTTCTAGGTAGATGGGTCAATATACACAAAGGCTGTGACATGAGAAGAGATTAAAGGGGTTACAATGTCTGGGCAGAGTAAACTGTAGAGTAAATGTGTAGCGGAGGCTGCTTGTTCATTTCCCGGCTGCCCAGACCCCTAATAATCACACAGACTGTATTAATTAAAACACTGCTTGGTCATTCACTTAGGCATATTGCTAGATAGCTTTTATCTTAAATTAACCCATTTCTATCAATCTGTGCATCGTCACGTGGCTGTGGCTTTCCAGGTAAAGTTCCTGGGCATCTGTCTCCTCCAGTAGCCACATGGCTTCTCACTGACTCTGCCTACTTTCCCCTCTATCTCTGTTTGGAATTCCCACCTTACTCTATTTTGCCCTGTGATAGGCCCAAGGCAGCTTCTTTAATAACCAATGTATACAGAGGTGAATCCCACATTATCTCCCCTTTTCTGTCTAAATAAAAAGGAAGGTTTTAATTTTAGCATAGTAAAATTACATATAACAAAACAGGTATCAAGCAAGAATTACACTTACAATATTTATATCTACTTTATCTTTTATCACAACTAAAGAAAACTAGAATTATAACTATCTATTCTTCAACTCCATCAAAGACTCCAGAAGGATATAATATTGCCTATTAATATAAATAAACAGAAAGTACATTGTGAGCAACTTCCAAAATTCTAGAATTGTTAGACCCCGCCTTCCAGTGGATACCCACACCCGATCCAGGCGCGCGTGCCTTCCCGAACTCGGGCCCACGAGAATGGACGACTGCCCTGAGGGTTTAAAACAGACACACACAAAAAAGAGACCTTTGCTCATTTACCAAGAGTAAATGGCAACTTTATTAAACTCAAGTCGGGTATTTATACCAGTGGGCAACCGGGATCAAAAGGGCAAGGCCTCCTCCCATCCAGGAGCAGGAGGAGAAGATTAAAGGCCCCTGGCGCCTCAGGCAGAATCAGCTGGGGGAGGCAGGCTATGGGCCCTCTGCTAGAACCTTGAATACAGGTGGAATCACCATAACAAAGAGAGCCAGGTTCTTGCTAAGCTATCCCCTCAAGCCAGTGCTAGTGCAGAATCTCCAGGGAGCCGGAGGTCCCACGGCCCTGCGAATCGCCAAGAGAAAGGAAAAAAAGACCTTGGTAGCTACATAGAATTGACAGAGATATATTGCTACCTGGACAGTCACCCAAAGTTCTTCTGAAACATTGTGGCATTCATCAGCCTACTGGCCCATAGTATCTGGCAGACTTTTCCATGAAACAGGAAATTTAAAGACAGTTCCATCTATATTGGCAATTTGTCAGTCACTTTCTTCTGTATACTGCAGAATGTCTGGCAGACTCTTTCATGAAGCAGAAACCCTGAAGGATTGTCTCACCTTTAGGAAAGTTCAGCTGTCATTTTTCTGTGAGTCCTGCATGTCCAGCTCATACAGCATACCATCAAGCAGTCCAGGCAAGAGCAGTTTCTTGCCCAAATGTCTAGAAAACTCCATAAGGAGACTCTTCAATGCCCATCATCTTCTTGAAGTAGATTGGTGCTGCCAGGAGTAGATGTGTCTCATTGTCATGAAAAGTCCTAAGTTCTTAAAACATTTTAAATGCCATATTCTGTTAGTCTTTGAAAGTTTTGAAGTAAAACTATCTGAAATATATCTCAGTACATCTAGAAAACCTAACTAACATGACTACAAGCTTGACTACTAAAGATGACCTGTATTATAGATTAACCTATATTTCTTAATTATACATTACATTTTTAAATGAGCTGCACAAACACAATACCTTCATCAAGAGCAGAAATATACATATAACAAAACTGACCTTAAATTTGTATCAATAAACCAGGATCCATACCAATGTAAAATATTCATCTCTATAGCATATCCCCTTTTAAATGTAAACAAACATTTATAAACAATAATTTAGGGAATTTGGATGTTGCTCTTTCCAAACTGCTCCTTGCTTTTTCTTGGGCAAAGTAATATTGGGAGGGGGGTTCATGGAGACCTTTCAGGGGCTCTTGGTCCATCAAACCACATTAGCCTGGGGAGGGATTCATAGGTTCTCATCCTCTGTGGAAACAAAAGCAGAACCTCTTTTCCAAAGCAACATATCTTTAGACACAAATTTTGAAGTGAAGATACCTTTAAGGTATATATGTTGGTTTAGCACAGCTGCCCCCAGAATCAATATCTCTCTGTAGTAAAAAACACAATGATATACATAATCCAGACTCTCTGTGTATTTTCCATCTTTACGTGGCTTATTTTTCTTTATTTCTTTCATTTATGACTGTCTGTACTGTGTCTGTTTAAAGACTTTTGTTTTGTTTTGTTTTTTTTAAAAAAACTATGGTCTTTTTCTTCTCTCTCCCAACTCTACATACATTTTTCAAACACTCTGTATCTCATTAAGAGGTCTCTTATACCTGAATCTGTCCAAATGTGTATCTGAAATCCTCTGCTGACAAAATGCATTTTAAAATGGTTAGCAGTGTGGTTGCAGCAGCCCTGGATACTGGCTCTGCCACTCTCAGGCTTTCAATATGGCAAAGGTACCATACTGCCAGCTCTGGGATGCTGGGTAGAAACCACACTCACCACCTCAACTCTGGGTAGCTCTGTGTAGCATATAAACCATTTTTATCTAAGTAAAAGCTAAATCTGCCATGCAGAACACTATGTGTCCTGGAAATATCTCTGTGTATGACGGCCAGAATCCACCATGCATTCTTGCCTGTACATTCCTAGTAGACCCAATCTGGCTGCTTGCCCAGGTTGGGATGCTAAGTGGCAGGCATGCTTTCAGCTACTTTCCTCCTAACTCCAAGAGGGCATACAAGCACCTGGACCTGAAGTATGTGCTTGCCATGCATGTTAGCCCCAGTAGTTTGGCTGCCATTCTGTAGCAAAAGCCACTTGTTTGTTTCCTGGCTGCTTAGACATGAAATAATCACACAGACTGTATCAATTAAAACACAGGTTGGCCAATAATTTAGGCATATTTCTAGATAGCTCTTTTATCTTAAATTAACCCATTTCTATTAATCTGTGTATCACTACATGCTTGTGGTTTACCAGTTAAAGTTCCCCAGGAATCTGTCTTCTCCAGTAGCCACATGAATTCTCACTGACTCCACCTACTTTCTCCTCTATCTCGGCTTGGAATTCCCACCTTACCCTGTTTTGCCCTGTGATAGGCCCAAAGTAGCTTCTTTATTAACAAATGATATACAGAGGCAAATACAACATCATATGTGGTGCGGGGGGAGTTGTAGAATCGGCCACTTATGTGCAGCCTGATGCAGGCTGCTAGGGGTGTTGGAGTTGATTTTAGAGAAGCAGAAAGCCTTTGAAGGGTTTTAAGCTGTAACAGATTGTGTTTTTCATAGTTACTTAGTGTGTTAGTAGTTTTCCCATCGCAGTTACAGAAAGGCTGACATAAACAACTTAAGAGGAAGAAGTTATTTGAGGTCACAGTTACAGAAGCGTTAGCCATAGTCCTTGGCCCTATTGATTCCAGATCCATGGTGAAGCAGAGCATTGTGGCAATCTTAGCCTGATACAGACCCTGTTCACATCATGGTGGATGGGTAGAAAGGAAAGGAAGGAGTCAGAAAAATGATAGTCCTAAGGACCTGACTCAAGGAATCTACTTCCTTTAGCTAGGTTCCCCACTACTGAAGTTTTCACAACCTCTCCAAACAGTATGAGCATCTGGAGACCAGGCATTCAAGTGACTTGACCTTGTGAGAGATATTTCTTATTTTCACTGTAATAGTTCATGTGCACGAGGAGGCCCTATGTCCAGTGCAGGGATATGGCTGGTGTGAGGGAATCTTGTCCTGAGATAATATTAGTAGAGTCAAGAGGAGCAGAGGGAAGTAGATGGATGTAGAGGTACGGGATCTGGAACTACCCAGACTGGTGAGTGACAGAAACCAGATCACTGACATGAGAGATACAGAGATAACTGAAGTGTCACACGTGGGTCACCAGAGATAAGATGGTGTTATTCACTGAAATAGAGGTTGCTGGAAGAGGACAAGGTTGTCTCAATGGGACCTGCCTTTTGCATATTTGGAAGTCAAATGAGTGAATGCTTAACACATAGCCTTCTGTACCTGTGAGTCTGACTCTATGTGTCGCTCTAAGAGTGAGTGATTAGAGGAAGGGATAGTGTTGTTGGAGGGCACTTGTTTGTTTGTTTACCAACTGTCCAGACTCCCAAAATAATCACACAGAAACAATATAATTTAAATCACTGCTTGACCCATTAGCTCTTGCTTCTTATTTGCTAGCTCTTACATCTTAATTTAACCCATCTTCATTAATCTGTGCATCACCACGAGGTCATGGCGTACCAGCAAAGTTTCAGCCCATCTATCTCCGGTGGCAGCTCCATGGCTTCTCCCTGACTCCGCCTTCTTCCTCCCAGTGTTCAGTTTAGTTTTCCAGGCTTACCTCTATTCTACCCTATGCCCAAGCCAGTTTTCTGTATTAATTAACCAATAATATTCACAGCATACAGAGGGGAATCTGACATCAGCTTGGGATCCACACTGATGAGTTCAGCTAGAGGAAATTGCACGTAAAATAGACTTCTGATATTTCAGCTGTGTCCTCTGCTTCTCTCCGGGATTTTACCAGTAGGAAAGAGGGCAAGAAAGTGCCTCCTCTTGAATTCTTTTGTGTTTGCATATAGTCACCATCTTCTTCCTCCTTCACTTCTTTGTTCTTCTCTTGTTTGCAGTGTAGGTTGCTGAGTTTCGTGGGGTTATCTCAGGCCCAAGCTCCTCCTATAACCGGACACACTTCACAGAGATAGCTGCCACATCTTGCTAAATGCAAATAACTTATAACTCTTCTTTCTGTTGGCCCTACTGGGCCTCACAACACAGCATAATATGCTTTTATTAGTCAATATTTTTTTTTGGTTAAAGTAAATTCAGTTCTTCCTTGTCTTAAAATATCCTTTGCATATAAATATCATGATTATATTTACTCACTTTATTCCTGGATGTTCTGGTGTCCTTTTTCAACTCAGAATTTTCTAGAGGTCTTTAGTCAAGCAACAACCCCTCAAGAGTTTTGTGTAGAATCCGAAAGATTTAATACCCTGGACTCACTCCAACTCTTTGATAATAAGGCACTCCACCCCATGCAAACATGCATACATGGCAGGGGGTAGGCCACAGTGTATGAAAAAGGACAGAGACTACACAGTCTCATCCTCTCTTCACTAATATTGTAGAATCATTTCACTTTTCCAGAACAGGGTGTGGCAAAATGTCACAAAGTTATGGAAAGATTGGGCTTCAGGCATTCTATCTTTAACCACTGAAATGACCGTGTGGCAGACCAACCCTCGTTATGTTCTTCATTCCTCAGGTGCTTGGAAATGGCTGGGGCACATTTAGCTCTGAAGAAAGTCACTCCAGCAGAAGGGTGAGCCAGAAAGAGATAGGGAGGGAGCCACACCCTGCACAGTGAGAATGAAAGTTTCTATTCTGTTTAAGTGTGTGCCCCCAGAAGGACCACTCTCAGAAGAGGAAGGTTCTTGATACCCCCACAGAAGGCTCCTGAAATAAACAGCAAAGCGTGTATAATTTGATCTCTAGCTTGGCAGTGTTTGCCTCTCTGATTCCATACTTGCTCATCTATCACGTTCTAGAAAGACATTGTGTCCATAAACCTTAGGTCTAGTCAGTATTGCAGACTTACACAAACACTTGGATGCTTGCTCTGGCTCTTACCCTCCCACCAATGAAAAATGTTTATTGGGGATAAATTGTATATCCAGTTCTTATTACAAGAGGAAACTTATCTGATTAAAAACATTTACAGTCTTCACAGCATCCCATGAAAGCAGATATAACTGAGAATTTTCTCATCCAAAGATTAATGACTGTAAAGAAAGAAAGCAGATTAAGAAGCTATTTCTTAATGTTCTTAAAACTTAATGAGAACCAGGAATGGTCTAGATACTATGTGTGCATGTTTTTTCTCAGTGTATATGTGTGTCTGCAAGCATGTGCATATGTGTGTCTTGCTATGTAGTGTGTGCGTGTGAGAGAGAGAGAGAGACAGAGACAGAGAGAGAGAGAATGTAATGTGTTTGTGTAGGGTCTCATGCATATCAAATTTTTAAGTAGGTAATGATGTCATCCCTCAACCTTCCTTTTTTGGCTTGATACCATAAGGAGTTTTTATATTTCTAAGGCTCCATTATCCAAGCTTATGATCAGAGATGAAACTACACCACAGAAAAGACTGGCCTTCAACATTATGGGAAAATCTTTTTTGGGGTTACATAAGTGGGTGTGGCTTGGAAGTGGGTGCAAGGAAGAAAACATCTCAGTGTATGTGGTTTTATTAGAAAATCTAAGGGAGCAAGAGTGACATTCGGTTTATTGTAATGATCTATGTTCTTTTTTATACTGATTATTTTAATTAATTCATTTATTTATGTTATGTGTCTTTGTGCTTGCCTGCATGAGTTTATATACAACACATGCATGCAAGAGCCCACAGAGACCAGAGAAGGGGAAGCAGAATTACAAGCTGTTATGACCTTTCATCTGGGGGACTGGGAACTGTACCTGGGTTCTTTACAAGAGCAGCAAATGTTGTTAATAATTGATTCATCTTTCCAGCCCAACTGTGTCCTCTGAAAAGTTCTCAAAATGTACTTGGGATCCGTCCATTTCTCTTTGTTCTATGCCCCTTTATAAATGGGCTTTTAAAAACCTAATAATCTACTTTGACTTCAAAAATTTTAAGAAGTCTTTAGGAAATCCTTCCTGAGAATGGTATTGACCAGTCATATGAACTTTTGAGTACTAGAAATGTGGCTAGATATTAATATGTGCTGAAGGCATAATATACACATTGAATTTCAAAGTCACAGAACAGTTATGAAAGCCACTGCAGTGGGAAGGATGAGCCAGTTAAGTTATAATGCAAAATACATCACTGATAACTTTATGTTCACACATGTTTAAGCAATAAATATTATGTATATTGAGTTAAGTGAAATACATCATTCACAATTATTCCCACTGTTTCTTTTACCTTATTGAACATGGTAACTGTGAAAATAGAAGTCACATGGGTGGCTCTCACTGTCAACTCTTGAAGAACATGGCCCTAGAGGCTAGAGGCCACCTATGAGGTCAGTTACTGTAGGTCCTGTCCCCATAGCTCACATCTACTAATACTTCCAACTCCCAGTGAGATTGCACAAAATATTTTATAATCTGGATTTGTAAACCTGACTGAAATTAGACAGACAAACTGACAGATAGATAGATGGATATCCATACATATACACACATACATACATACACACACACACACACACACACACACACATGCTATTTGATCTTTGTTATTTGATCTTTTGTAATTGGACATCACATTAGCTACCTGCCACTTTGACAAAATGCCTAAAATGATTGTTTTATAAAAAAGAAAGCTCAGTTTAGCTAATGGAGTTAAAGTTTTGGGTTCATGCTATCTCAACCCTATTGTGTTGTTTCTCTGGCAGCACAAGATAGCATGTTGGGAGTTCATAGTATAGGAATATTAATCGTTTATGATTTTTGAGAAGAAAAAAGAGACAAGACAATCCTATTGTGTCCTTAAAATATGTATATCCAATGATCTATCTCCCTAAGTGTTCCACTGCCTGCCAATAGTATTGCAGTCTGCAGACCAAGCCTGTAGCATGTAGACATTTGAAGGACATTTAACATTCAAGCTATGGCTAACACTGCAGCGAATTGTGAATTAATAACAATGAATAGTGTAATTGGTTTTCAGGTTAAAAATAGCAAAAGGAACAGTGGTCAAATAGACAGATTTGAAAAGTTTCCATTCAATTATAATCCATCCTTTTTTGTGTTCATAGTCCTCCCCTTTGCCTACTATTTCTGCTCTCAGCTGGATCTCTTTTCAAGATGGATAGCCAGGCTGTGGCTAACACTCTTCTGTCAGCGGAAGCTGGCACCGCAGCCAGCTCTGTGCGGCAAGCTGCCACTGCTGAACTTCACCCTGGGCTTGGGAAGTGCTCTGCAGCTGAGTAGCAGCAAGTGCTGCCTTCCCGCCGAACGCATTTGGAAAACACTCACAGGCAAGCATTTCCTTGCAAATTACAATATTCTGTGGGTCATATAATTAGTACATCATAAAATATACGTTCTCTTGTATATTATAGTAATTTAAAATTTGATAATTATGTAATAGCACACTACACAAACATAATTACAAAAACCACTATTGGATGCACATTCCAGTTATTGGCAAACCCAGGAACTAGTTATAAATTATTTCTGAAAAAGTAAAAATGTGTCCCCAAAGTGTACAGCTCAGTTAAGGCTAGAAGTGCTTAAGTGGGCTTAAGAAAATTACAATTTTCCTTCATGAAAGTCACTGGGGAAACACCTATCACTGGGAATTTGAGAAAATAATGTGCAAGGATCAGGTAGGATTGGCAGCAGTTTACAGGCCTCTGTTTGTGGAAACTTCCAGTCCCTTCTCTCTCAAACAACACTGTCAGTGGGTGTTCAAAATACTACATGCTTTACATTGAACAGCTGTTGGCAAATATAGAAAACACAGCATGGTCACACCTAACTTATTCGTGTGTGTGTGTGTGTGTGTGTTCATCTATGTATATATGCATATGGGTGCCAGGGTTGATATTGAGTGATTTTTTTCAACTGCTTCCCACCTTCTTTTGTTAGACAGTCTTCCAGCAAATGTGGCGCTTACTGATTCGGCTAGGTTCACTGACAAGTGAGCTCTAGGATTACAGACGTGATACCACATGCTTTTTACCTGAGTCCTGGGAATCTAAACTCGGGCTCTCATGTTTGCAAAGCAAGCATTTTAAGAACTAAGACACATTTCCCAGTCCCAAGCATGTATATTTTGGATATTTATTTGTTTGTTTGTTTTTGTTTTAATTCTTCTTTCAAACATTTTTCTCCCTTCTGCAGTTTTTCCTCCCCCAAGTCTCCCCTCCACCTCCCCTCTACCCAAAATCTACCTTCCCTGTGTTGCTATCTTTGGACCTCCCAGGAATATCAATCAAACATGGCATAATATGCTACAATAAGACCAGGCACATACCATAATATCAAGGCTGGATGAGGTGACCCAGTAGGAGGAAAAGGGTCCCACAAACAGGTAAAAGAGTCAGCAACTACCCCCCCCCCACAACACTGTTAGGAATCCCACAAAAACATCAAGTTACTCAGTCATAGCATATATGTAAAGTATTGTAGCACTATACAGACAGAAATTGGGGTTCATCCTGAAAACCAGAAAAGCAAAGCAGCCAAGCCACTAGAGAAGTCTTACCTCTACCAAGGCTGGGTGACCACAAACTAAGCAGACTAAACCCCTCTCCCCTCTCATTTTATATTCCCTCTAGTGATTCCCACAGATTGAAGGCCTGTGACTCCCTAGGACTGGGACTAAGGGTGTGAGCCACCACCACCTGGATTTGTTTCTGCATTGATTTAGGGTAGCCTTGAATTCACAGAGATCCATCTGACTCTGTCTCCCAAATCTTGGGGTTAAAGGTGTGTATCATCATTACCTGACTCTAGTGGCTTTAAATTTGCTTCTGGTCATCGGGCAAGATTTATTTATTAAAATACAAATAATACACCACTATAGAGGATCTAGGTCAGTCCCCTCTAGGCATCCTGATCTCTGTGAGCCCCATGAGTCCCAGTTGGGCCATGTCCTCCTGGTGTTTCTGTCCCCTCTGGTTCCTCTGATCCTTCTTTTCCGTCCTCTGCAGGACTCCCTAAGCTCCACGGATGCTGAAAAAGCCTTTGACAAAATCCAGCATCCCTTTAGAATAAAAGTCTTGGACAGAACAGGAATACAAGGGGCATACCTAAACATAACAAAGGCAATATACCCCAAGCCTAGAGCCAAAGTCAAATTAAATGGAGAGAAACTCAAAGTAATTCCACTAAAATCAAGACCAAGACAAGGCTGTCAACTCTCTCCATATCTATTCAATATAGTGCTTGAAATTCTAGCTAGATCAATAAGACAACTAAAGGAGATCAAAGGGAAACAAATTGGAAAAGAAGAAGTCAAAGTATCCCTATTTGTAGATAATATGATATTATACATAAGTGACCCCATAAATTCTACCAAGGAACTGTTACAGCTGATAAATACCTTCAACAAAGTGGTTGAATACAAGGTTAACTAAAAAAAAAAAACAAAAACAAACAAACAAAAAAGTCAGTAGCCCTCCTATATACAAATGACAGACATGCTGAGAAAGAAATCAGGGGGAAAAACTCCCTTCACAATAGCCACAAATATTATAAAATATCTTGGAGTATCCCTAACAAAACAAGTTAAAAACCTGTATGATAAAAACTTCAAGAAGGAAATGGAAGAAGGTATCAGATGATAGAAATATCTCCCATGCTCATGAATTAGTAATATTAACATAGTAAAAATGGCAATCTTACCAAAAGCAATCTATACATTCAACACAATCCCTGTCAAAATTCCAACACAATTCTTTACAGACCTTGAAAGAACAGTATCCAACTTCATATGGAACAACAAAAACAAAATCCCACACAAACAAAGACAAAACAGGATAGCTAAAGCAACGCTATATAATAAAAGAACTTCTGGAGGTATAACCATCCCTGATTTCTAGCTGTACTACAGAGCTGTTGTACAAAAACTGCATTGTATTAGCATAAAAACAGACAGGTTGATCAATGGAATCGAATTGAAGACCCAGGTGTAAATTCACACATGTATAGACACCTGATTTTTGATAAAGAAACTAGAAATATACAGTGGGGGAAAAAGTAAGCATCTTCAACAAATGGTGCTGGCATAACTGGATGTCAGCACGTAGAAGAATGCAAACAGATTCATATCCATCAACCTGCACAAGACTCAAGTTCAAGTGGATCAAAGACCTCAACATAAATCCAGATACACTGAACCTGAGAAAGTGGATAACAGCCTTATATGCTTTGGCACAGAAGACAACTTCCAGAAGAGGAAGAACACAGTAGTGCAGGCTTTAAGATCAACAATTAATTAACGGGAACTCATGCTTATGTAAGGCAAAGGACATTGTGAATAGGACAAAATAGCAGTCCATCGAATGAGAAAAGATTTTCCCCAACTCCACATATTGATGTGGGAGGTTCTGTATGTGTGTTGTTTTTGTTGGTTAATGAGTGGAGCTGTTTGGTCAATAGCTTCAGAGTGTTCCTGGCATCTTAGATTGACCCATTTCTACTGTTCTGTGTGTAACCACGAGGCTGTGACCCATCATGTCATGAGTGGCAAAAGGGCCACATATGTTGTTGAGTGTGGGATCCTGCTGTCACCACTTCTGAGTAATAACAGTCTGACATGGCAGAGATGCACTGCAGCAAGCCACAGACTTGACAGCAGAAACAGAGAACTCATATCTTGCAAGGTAAGTGCATAGCAGAAAGACCCTGGCCCGACACTCTCTCCCCACATCTTTGTCTGTATTTTCCGCCTGACTCCACTCCATAAAGCCATTGACCCAAACAGCCTCACCCATCAACCAACAAAGGCAACACATGCACAGAAGGACCTCCCACATCAACATATGACAGAGGCCTAATATCCAAAATATATAAAGAACTCAAGAAACTAGACACCAACAAAGTAAAGAATTAAAAAATGGGGTACTGATCTAAACAGAATTCTCAACAGAGGACTCCAAAATGACTGAGAAATGCTTAACGAAATATTCAGCATCTTCACCCATCAGGAAAATGCAAATCAAAACTACTTTGAGATTCCATCTTACACGTGTCAGAATGGATGAGATCAAAAACACAGATGACAGCTTATGCTGGTGATGATGTGGAGCAAAGGGAACACTCCTCCAATGATGGTGGGAGTGCAAACTTGTTTAGCCGCTTTGGAAATCAATGTATCAGTTTCTCAGAAAATTGGGAACAGATCTACTTCAGTACCCAAAGGACACTCCATCCTATCACAAAAACCCTTGCTTGACTATGTTCACAGCAACTTTATTCATAATAGCCTGAAACTGGAAACAACCTAGATGTCCCTCAATTGATGAATGAATTTAAAAAAAAAAATGTGGTACATTTACACAATGTACTCAGCTGTCAAAAATGATGACATTTTGAAATTTGCAGGCAAATGGATAGAACTTTAAAAAAAAATCATCCTCTCTTCTGTCCAGAGAACAATCCTGAAACGGCCTTGGCCCATAACCATACTGATGAATATTTTGCTTATCACCATAGAACCTTCATCTGGCGATGGATGGAGATAGAGACAGAGACCCACATCGGAACACTGGACTTAACACCCAAGGTCCAAACGAGAAGCAGAAGGAAAGAGAACGCGAGCAAAGAAGGCAAGACCAGAGGGAACCTTCATCCGACGATGGATGGCGATACAGATGGAGACTCACATTGGAGCACCGGACTGAGCCCCCCAAGGTCCAAATGAGGAGCAGAAGGATGAAGAAAATGAAAAAGGAAATAAGGACTGCGAGGGATGCGATCACCCACTGATACAAGGGAACGGATCTAATGAGAGTTTACCAAGGCCAGTTGGACTGGGACTGAACGAGGACGCGATCCAACCAGATTCTCTGAATGTGGCCGGGTTCTCTGAATGTGGCTGGCCCGGAGTCTTTCTGAAAAGCCATTGACAATGACACTGGGACTTGTTTCCTCTGCATATACTGGATTTTGCGGATCCAGTCTGTCTGGACACTCACCTTCCTGGACCTGGAGGGAGGGGAGAGGAACTTGAACTTCCCACAGGGCAGGAAACCCTGACTGCTCTTAGGGATGGAGAGGGAGGAGGAGAGGGAGTGGGGGGAGTGGGAGAGTGGTGGGAGGAGGGGCGGAAATGGAAACTTTTATAATTTAATAAAATTACTTTCAAAAAAAAATCATCCTGAGTGAGGCAACCCAGACCCAGAAAGACAAGCATGATGTGTACTCACTTATAAGTGGATATTAGCTCTAAAGTAGAAGATAGTCATGCTACAGTCCACAGACTCAGAGAGGCTAAGTTACAAGGGGAACGCAAGGGTCTCAGGGAAGGGGTAATAGAATAGATTTCACCGGTGGACTGAGGACTTGTGGGGTTGGGAACAGGAGGGATCAAGTGTGTGGGTAGGGGGGAATACTGGGAGAAATGACCAGAATTGGGAGGCAAGGTGGAAATCTAGTGCAATAGAGTCTCCATGGATTTATAAGGGTAGCCCTAGCAAAGGAGTCTTGGCGGACCCTGGGCCTGAACTGGCCATCTTCTATAACCAGGCAAGGCCTCAAGTAGAGGGATTGAGATACTAACCCAGCCACAAAATCTTCAACCTCCAGTTTGTCCTGCCTGCAGGGTGTTCTGGGACCAGAGCCTAGCAGAATCATTATCAAAGAGACCAGAGAGACTCCATTCAGCAACTGATGGGAGCAGACGTGGAGTTCCACAGCCAAATATTAGGCGGAACTCAGGAAGTCCTATATTTTTGACGTCTCTTTTCATATCAATTCATACAAATGAGTGTGTGCTGGTTTTATGATGACAGAAAGTATTCACATACTCCCTGACCAAAGTTACCTTTCCATAGAGAACCTCCAAGTTGAAATCATTTTTCATAGACAAATATAACGATAAGATTATGAACCAAGAGAGAGGTTTCAGTTTATAAATGTTTTACCCAACACATGCACAATCTCATCTAGAGGCTGAGCTACCTTGTGCTTGAGATCTTCCCATGTGACCTGCAGGATCCTCCTTTCTCACGCTTCTTTCCCGCATCAGTCTATAATAAACATTCTGTTAGTGGCAGTCTGCAGCAAGCCCTGTTAGAGCATGCTTGTGTTGCAGGAAACTGGACATGACATCCTTAATTACTCCATTTTTCTTTTACTTCCTCTTATTCAACAACACACTAATCTCTCTAGATCTGATTCTTCTTAGAGGAAATCGACCGTTAGCTAGAACGATTTTTCTCTATGTGTCTTTCTGCCTTTATCTTTGTAAGCCTCTGTGGGTTGTCTATGAAAATCTGTTGCCTCACTATTAAAGTTTGGAAACCAAGAGCCCGTCTCTAATACACATCACTTGTTCTCCAGGCTGCTTCTTTCTGGAACACACACACACACACACACCCCACAAGATAGCTAGCCTACTTTCTGGTTAGCTGCAAACCCTTAAATGATTTGTCTTTTTTTAATTTAAAGGGAAGTGATTTATCTGAAAGGAATTGTCAACAAATAAATGATCACAGGCCACGTGCAATCAAGTTCACAGAGAGTTTCAGTAATGTGCTGGTGAAGTGCACAGAACCGAGGGTGGAAGGAGCTAGTATGGGATCCTGCCTCTTAAACATGACGGATGTGTGACTGTGCATGGCATCAGCCTCTCTCACCCAATTCATCATCTGTGCAAGGCAAGGCTAATGTCTAACACGTTTGTAAGGAGCAGGTGGGAGATTTGCCTGTACCTGGTGTTCATTCACACATTTACTCTTCATTCTTTTTTTAAACTTTTCTGGTTATGTATATTTTATCATTTCAAGGATACTATTTTAAAGAGCAACCTTACACAAATTCTTGCAATGATTAATTTTCTTCCTTTTGAAAAATTAAGTTGATGAGAAAAATGAAATAAAAATGTTCAATACAGAGTTTGAAACTAAGTTTACCTTTCATGTTGAAGTAAACAATCTATGTTGACCAGAAAGATGCTTATAAAAGACTCATTACCTGAATAAACCCATGAGATACTGTTTTGAACAAGTTTTATTGCAAATTTTTGTTATTCATAATATGATAAATAAACATAAAAAGAAGTCTCCTCCTTCATAAATGCTTACCCGGGAACCTCAACATCTAGAACAACAAAGAACTTCATCACCTTTGTGCAGTGTCTTCAGCACTGACTTCAATTCAATATCCAGAAAACAACTCATATCTGTTCTTCAATTCTGTTTTAGACGCACTATAATTAAAATTCATGACACCTCGTGTTTTAGATTGATTGAAAGAAAATCACTATCAATAGCAGAGTGGTTGAAATAGACTCTACTACATACATATCCTAAATTCCTGAATCTGAAAAGGACTCTGTGTGCTAACATGGGAGATTCTTACCTCTTTGGTGTTAAATGAAAAGTAAAAGGGGGATGTTGGAAATCACGTAAATCTGTGTGTACTCATTTACATAAAATTATTTTGGAGAGTACGTGAGAAAAGTCCCAGTTTTTATTATGGAAGAGAATATTGTGGGCAGGCACAAAATGGAGTGAGTTTTAACATATCATTTTCATGTTATCTCTGCTTTTTAGACCACAGTAGAGTAACTACAAGTATAGACTTACATGGTCACGAGAATGCCACAGAAAACATATTATTTGGTGGAAAAGTAGTTATCGAAAAGTATATACAGCCAGATGTTGGATTTCTTTCTTTTTCTTTCTTTTTAATTCCAAGTGTGTGACTCAAGTACCTAGTGATCTCCAGTGTGACTGTTACTAAAACTCAAGTGAGTAAAATGTCAGGGCATTTTTTTTTTGCTTTCTTATTTATACTATCCTGAATCTTTTGAACATCTGTGTTTAGAAAAGCAAAGCACTTAGAAATACTGGTGACAAAAAGTAAGGAGCAGCTGGTAAAGAAGTGGCTTAGTGCTTAATGGCACCGGCTGTTCTTTCAGAGGACCACGGTTTGATTCCCAGCCCACAAGGTGGCTCAGCACGATCTGTCCCTCCAGTTTCAGGGGATCCAATGCCCTCTTCTGGCTTCCAGGGACACCAAGCACACATGTGGTACACAAACACACATGTGGGCAAAACGCCCATACACAAAAATAAAAGCAACTTTTATAAAGTGAGCAGCATGTGAAAAAAAGGAAAAAAGAGAGGGGGGGGGATGAAATAAAGGAAGGAAGAAAGGAAGGGAGGGAGGGAAACAGTATAGCAGAGGTGAGAATGGGAGGTTGTAGCTGCTAAAATAGCCAACAGAGAACAGCCAATAGGGAATGAGAAGGTTGTAACTATTAAAACAGCAAACAGAGAACAGCCAATAGAGAATGAGATGGTTGTAATTTTAAAAAAGCAAACATTTAATAGCTCTACTTTCAAATCTTTGCCCCCACCTTCTCTGACGTCACCACTTTAACAGTGTTGTTTGCGTTCTCCTGAAATGAGGTCATGCCTGACAGGTTTATTATTATTTTTGAATGATAAAAACAGAAATTGTTTAATTGAATCTCATTAAGCAAAAATAATGGGAAAGTATTTGACTAACGAGAAAGTCCAGTAGACTACAGCTGCCTACTGGAACAGTTAGGTTCAGAGTCAAACTGTCATGTCACACCCTTTCCTACTTCCTCCCCTTTTACATTTACTTAGTTCTTCTTAATTTCTGCCTTCAGTTACCATTTCTTCTCTACAAAGGCGAGATGGCCTCCAGATGCCTCAGGCTCACAGTCTTCGAGTTTGGCAATCTCCCAAGGAAAGAAATCCTCCTCATTGGTTGATGAGGAAAGGTTCTGGGAGGACTGTGCCCAGCTTGGCCAGTGACACACCCACTCTTCCATCAATGACTGAGCGGAGGAAGACAAGGCTGTAATTGGCCAACCCTTTCCTCCCATGTCCCCCCACTGCACTATCACCTCTGAGCACCCTGCATTTTTAATCAATTTTTAATAGGTAGAAAAAGCCCCACAGTGAACAGGTGCTCAAGATATATTTGTTAAATGAAAAAATGAGCTAATAATTGTCTGCGCAGAAAATCAATCCGCCAGAAAACTGTACGACAGAACTTGATTTATTGACTAGCTACACTCCTATGATCAAATATGGGTTTTTCTCGGTTTGCGTTTCAATTTTTTTTTTTTTTTTGCACAAAATCATACTTTACTCTTTTGGAATGGTTCATTGGCAGAGGTATTTGCAATTGCATTCTGGAGTTTATTATGTCACCGAGGAAATGGCTGTAGGGCTCTGAGCCCTTCATTTCCCTTTCATTCTAGTTCCCTCTGCTCCAGCCACCTTCCTCTCATTTCCTCACTTATCTTGAGACTTGTGCTTGTTGTCACTTATATGGAAGTTGCCTGTAACTTACTCCTTTTGTATTTGGATATCAACATTGTTAACCACAGGGTAGGGAAGGGTGTGGAACCAGATGTGTTTAGAGTTAAAACTGAAGGCTTTCAGCCCAAAGGAGTGGAGCAAAGTCCAGCTTAATTCAAGCAATATGATGTCCAGGAAGGCAGCAGAGCACGTTCTGAGATACAGTCTACAGGATCCAAACCCTAAGAGACACCGAGTCCATATCTAACAGACATCTAGGGACCAGGAAAGTGAGTCCACCTCAAAGGGACTATTGGTAGCCACACTAACTGCTCCCCACTCTCTCAGGTCTGGAATCAGAGAGCCCAGCTGTAGGTTTATACTAGGGAGATATGAGAAGAGACCACTGTCTCTGCCCTTTGGGTTTTGATTTCCTCTCTTCACAACTGCCCCCCCCCCCAATCCTCATGTTATCTGACTAGTACTGATGCCTGAACTCTCCTCAGAGTCCCCAATATGCCGTTGCCTGTCGGTCTGTCTTTCTGTTGTCCACGATTGCTAATAACTCTTCCTATAAACTCACTCCCTAACAACCTGTCTTCGGGCCCCCTTGAACCTCAACCCAGACCTTCCAGTTAGCAGATTTAATGGACCAGAAAGACCACCACTCTGCCCAGCGCGGGAACACCAGGAAGTTCCCTCCCGTCAGGCTCTTCTGAGCCACTGGGATTCCACTGCAAAGCCTGAGTCTGAGTGATTTTCTCTGCAGCAGCTTCTAGTTGGCACACCCCCAAAACCTCTTTCTCTAAGGCATATTTGCACGATCATCCTTCCTCCAAGTACATCTTGGGTAAAGATAAAGATGGATGGTTAGAAATGAGTAGGAACACATGTTCTCACAACCATTTTAAAACTTAAGTCCATACTCCAATGCCCCAAGATCCAAGGTCACAACTTCATCTTCTATGTGAGACAGCTGGGTCAGGACTTAAGGGACAGATGTGTCTAGCCAAGCATTAAAACTCCAGCTTTCTGACTGGGTGAGTTTTAAGCAAGTCATTTAATTCTTCACAATCCAGGGTTTCTCCATTCTTCCACTGAGGACAATAATAAACCCTGGAGCGTGGTGGTACAGAATGAAAAGAAATCTTATATTGTTTCAGCATTTAGCATAAAGCCTAACATAAAGAAAAGTGCTATTAGGTGGTGGTCACTGTGTTTAGTATTTGGAAACAATTTATACTGTGTCAGTAATGATGCTGTTTAGCCCGGTTCCACCCTTCAAGGGGTACAGATGAACTCAGTTCTGTGGTCACTCATCTTCCAAGGTGCCCTCTAGAGCTGTCACATTTGTAATTGAAGAAATCATGCCAGGCCCAACCAGGCAACGGGTTCAAGCTATCTCTGTCTTCTTCAGATGAGCTAAGAAGTCCAGCATCTAAGTGGACCAATCCTGATGAGCTTCCGTGTGAAAGGCCATGGCAAAGAGGAGCTGCAGGCGGCCATGCCTCTAGAAATCTCTATTCTTCTTCAGCCATTTGCATGTCACATAGTATGGGCAATATCGAGAGGATCCTGTCTTTCAGATTAGATACTTAAATCATTTTTTTCATGAACTAAGAAATTTTACAAATTTTAAGAAATGCCAAGATACACATGAAGAATCCTACAATTCTGTCAACCCTTTGGGGCACAGTGTACTAGACCAACTGGCCCTCCAAAAGTTCCTGATTGACAGGGACAGATGGTGCAGGGTATATTCGTGATGGTAACAGCTTTCCTAGCCTGCTCTAGATGACCAAGTGCAGTGACATCATACAGAATGCCAAGCCTGCATGGTGAATCAATACGACTCTTCCTGAGCAGTCATATTTATTTATAATACATGCTTTGTCCGGAAGTACTGACTTGCAAGTCTTGTTTTGATTTTCTGCACATCATAAGACTGATTGGAGGTACTCACAAGGAGGCAGGCATCCAAGCATGCGGTCCTCTCTGATCCGGCATCATCATGGAAGGCTCTATTGGAACTGCCCAGCAGCCATTTCAGCGTTTTGTCCAGATGTGAGATAGGAAAGCAGATTCAGGACTCCCAAACTATTAATTTAACGGAACTATGCCAGGCTTCCCCTACTCACCAGATCATCTTAATTTCTAGACTCACCAAATGATTTTGATTTTTAAAGAATTTAAATCAAAGTTTTTCTACTTATAAAGAAAGACAAATTTAATTAGCACCAAATTATTCTACCCAACAGAAATCCAACTCGGTGCTGGACTCCCCTCCATTCTACGTGCCCCTCCATTGCTCATTTGGTCTACAGATATTTATTGAGCAAATATTTATTTGTGGTTAAATGTTGAGCAAAATATTATCTTGTAAGCTATATAAGATACTGTGGGTGAACTAAAGTTAAGTGGGTCATCACCCTTCGCTCAGTGGGGCTGTGACTTCACAGGCCAGGAGGATTTTCATGCTTTTAGAAATGGCTCACAGGAGAGGGTAGCATGGGAGAGGAAGTGGCAGCCATTGGATCTTGGACGGGAAGACTTGGACACGCTAGGGTGTGTTGTGTCCATCATTCTCACGT
The DNA here is from genome assembly GCF_982192425.1 of Myodes glareolus. Lineage (NCBI taxonomy): Eukaryota > Metazoa > Chordata > Mammalia > Rodentia > Cricetidae > Myodes > Myodes glareolus. The sequence goes on from NC_142039.1 coordinate 8,506,409, forward strand.
CTACCTACAGGCTTTCTTTCACTCTTTAGTGAGCTCTTGTTCAGTGCAAGTTACCCCAACACCTCCCAGGCTCCTGGAGGGTTAGAGCCTATATGTTAACTGCTTTCTTCATTGTGACCAAAGACTTGACAGAAGCAGCTAAAGGCAGAAAGTTTCATAGGGTTCAAAGTTTCAGGGATGTCTGTCCATTGTGGTGGGGAGGGCACGACAGAGCACAGCAACTCACTCCATATCATGGCTGCCAGGAAAGAGGGGTGAACAGGAAGAAACCAGAAAGTCAAGAATAGGCCCTAACGACACACCCCTAAGTGACATGCCCCTTCCAACTAGCCCTCATGTCCTACCATTAATCAACGCTCTCATATTCTGGATCCATGAAGAGTTAACCCACTTATCAAGACACAGCCCTTATGGTGGAACAGCCTCTGAAATGGTATCCCAGACTCACTCAGGCGTGCTTTGCTAATCTCCCAGAGCACTTCCAGATCACCAAACTGACAATCATGCTTATCCAGCGTACCCCAAGACATCAATTCATACAAAATGTAAAAGAAAGAAAGGGTTCTGAAAACTTAAATCTTTACTGTTCATATATATATACTCAAAGATCTCCCTCTTGAGTGAAACTATCTAAAAATCTGAAATGAGATCTGAAACATTAAATCATTGGTTCTCTGAATTCTGACAAAGACTAGAATGAAGATGCTAATCCCAGCCTCCGGGACAATGTCCTCACACAGAGAAGCAGCCAGCCTGGTAAGTAACTAGTGAGGCTGGGCATGTCTACAGACATGTCCTCAAGCACAATACTGCCACAAAGGGAGCTCAGAGCACACTGGCCACCACCCTGATAGAGGGGAAGGCCAACTCCAGCCTGCTGATACAGAGAACTTTAAAATAACCCCTGCTGGAAAAGAAGGGTGGCCAGGACATGTTCTCAAGATAAGCGAGGTGGTAGTGTATCTAGGAGAGAGAAAGAGCTGGGCAAATGGATGATGTGAGACACTGGCTATGGCATATTAAAAGAGGAGCCCACACAAAAACAAGCTGGAATTGGTCATGACTATTGTTCTTTTTAAAAATAATATGATGTTGGGATGCCCGCGGGCAGCTCGCAGCCAGGCAGAGGCTGTCGCCAGAGCAGTGCAGGGTCAGGCGGCTGGATGCGGTGGACGGCAGAGTAAATGGACATAAGGCTAGACATTTATTACTTAAAAAAGGGAGACATAGACAAACATAGACAGAGACAGAAAACACGTGTGCACACGGCATGAGACGGACAGGAAAGAGAGGAGCCAAGATGGCGACAAGGTCAGAAGTAGCTGGGGTGGGCGTGGTTAGTTCTTAAAGTGCCCCAAAGGAATAACAATGACATCTTTTCAAGACTTGTATTATGTTGGGTGCATAACCAAGTCTAGAGGAAAGGTGAGTCCTCCAGCCATGCCATGACACTTGGAAGTTGTCAAGTGTTTCCTGGAGTACTGAGTCCTCTTCTGAGTTCCATACTTAGAGGAACACAAAGGACTTGGAAAACATTGTATCTCTAAATTCAACCTGAGTCACAAAATGGTACCTATGTAAAACAAGAACAAAAAGTGAGGGATTTAGAGTTCTGTTTGAAGGTCAAAAAGGTGTTAACTTGGCATCTACACTTGCAAACTTTCTCTCTCTCTCTCTCTCCCTTCCTCTCTCTCTCTCTCACTCTTTCGGGTATGTGTGTGTGTGTGTGTGTGTGTGTGTGTGTGTGTGTGTGTGTTGGTGCACACACTACACCTTTATGAGGGCGCTGAGGCCTGAGGAAGGCATCACGTCTCCATTTCATTCTTTCGAAACAAGGTCTCTGCCTGAACCAGAACTTGAAACTCATGTTCCTTTAGCTAGGTTGCCAGTCAACAAGCCCCAACAAACTTCCTGTTGTTGTTGGATTACAGGCTTGTATATGACCTTGCCTGCTTTTTAGATGGGGGTTGGGATGTCCGAACTACTTAATCCTTTCTCCAGCCCCTACAAGCCCATTGATTAATGTTTGTTCTCACTCTCTCTCCTTTCCATTAGTGTTCAAACTTTTTAAAATACAGTGTGAATGTTTGGGAAGAAACATTAAAGGTGTATAAAATGGCACTTCACCCTAGTTGAGGCACATTGACCTCCAGTAGAATCCCCACACACCCAGATGAGGCTGTTCTTGACTTGGTTTGTCTTAACATTAGCAAACTAATGATCAACAGTTTGCTGAACTTCATTCTGTAGTGTTTTACTATGTATGGGTGATACTGAGGGTGAAATTAAGGGCTGGAGTGTGGAAGGCAAATGTGCTACCGCCAAGCTAAATTCCTAACCCTTTGCAATTTTTATCTTGAGCTAGGATGTCATTAAGTCACCAAGGGTAGCCTGAGTTCACTGTGTAGCCTAGACTACCCTGGAACTGAGACCCTCCTGCCTCAGCCTCACGAGTAATTGTGATGACAGGGTTGTGTCCCCATGACTCTCTTCCTATACGGTGCTTAAGGCATTTCCGCACACTATGGGATGCTCTCTCCTGCATATGTTTATAACAGTAATGTTCTCGGTTTCTGGGTTTGCTTCCCAGAAGGTCCTTTTCTGCCATAAAAGAAATCTCTCTCAGCCTTCTCTACTGGTTGAAATGATCCAGCCTTACAAAATACTCCAGTCAGGATTTGACCATAATCTTAAATTTTCTTTGGGTCACCATAAGATTATCAGTGCCACCAACTGGCAGGAAATAGCCTAAAAAACTAAGCCCACATTTCCAAAAAATGGATTATGCATGTTTGTCTTTATTTAGTGTGTTGGTTACAAGTTGTTATGGATAACAGTCAGGGAAAAAGCCAAAGAAAGGACAATAGATTCAGGGTCTTGTTTTGAAAAGAAAAAGGGGGAAGTACTGTGGGATAGTGCTTTTATACCCTGTAAAGATTGGTCACTCGTATTGGTTTAATAAACACTGATTGACCAGTAGCCAGGCAGGAAGTATAGATGGGGTGACAAAACTAGGGAATTCTGGGAAGAGGAAAGGCAGAGATGAGTCACCAACCAGACACAGAGGAATCAAGATGAGAAAAGCTGCAGGACCAGGCGAGACAGAAACTCCTGTTTCCTCTTCTCCATTCTCCGGAGTTTCATCCATGCCTCAGAGGTAACCGCCTCCTCTCCGTGACGCTCCTGCTGTTGCCTTTGTGTGTCACACCAACCCATCTGTGACTGTACTGAGGGCCCAGGACTCCTGGAAAACTCCTGCATCTTCAGCACTGCCACTGCTCATGTCGTTGTCTTTGTGTGACCCCTGGCCATTCCTTTCCTGCCACTCATCAGCCTTAGCCCATGGCCTCTGAGCACTGCCACCACCCCAGGGCATCCCTGAGCACTGCCGCCACCCCAGGGCATCCCTGCACACACGGCCACACACAAGGCGGTAGCCTGAGGCGGCTCAGGTTCTCACCTGAACTGGGTCCAACTCTCTGTGCCATCCTCACATTGACTCTCCGCACCACCCTCATTCAGGGGAGCTGTTGCTGACCATTCTCTCTGCCCTGCTTCCTCCTCTGCCTGCCTGACTCAGATCCTCCTGCCTAGGGTCATTCTTCAGCCCTGTCAAAACATCAAGGTCATGGTGTTCTGGGATTGTCTTCACTGCCCTTTTCCTGCCTCCCAGCAGATCTCAGAATTCAGTAACATCACACATAGACCCTTGACAATACTTGAGGTTCCCTTGCCCTTCATGCTTTTGGTTCCTGAAAAGAAAAACATCTCACCCTTAATGGATCCAACTGTAAGCATCCCACTGTCTCCATTACTCAAAGACAGGCACACAGTGGCTCTGACGGGTTTCACCATCCGGGCATAAATTAAATGTAGTTCAGACAACATATATGTTTACATCACATATATATCAATATGTTTATATCACATATATATCAACTAATGTAATGGTTCTCCTTAGCTCATAGAATTATATTCTGTGATATGACTGCTATCATTTGAACAGTGTCACCTGAAGGTGTATGTGACAAAAGCCTTGCCTCCAGAAAGGCATTGCTAGGAGGTGGCAATGGAGATGGAATCTTCAAGAGATGGGGTATAGGGAAGGGCTTGCTGTCGATGGGGCTGTGCCCTTGATGGGGATTGTGTAGCCACTTCTGTCTCCCTTGCTCTCCCTAGCCACAAAGTGAATGGTTTTGCTTTGCCACACTCTTCTGCCTAAACGCACAGGCTCACCACAGCCCCTGAAACAATTAGGGTCAATTAGTTATGAAATGGCTAAAACCTACAAAACTGAGCAAGCTAACCTTTTTTCCTTACATGTTGATCAGCTCAGGTGTTTGCTGTAGCAACAGAAGAGCGACTTATACAGAATGAAACTGCCTAGAGACGACTTCCTAGAACACACCCCCATCTCTAAGTGTTGTGAGACCACATTATTTGTGTAGCAGTTTTGTTTCTGAATTCTCTAGTATTATACCATCTTACTCCACTGCTGTGCAATCTGAAATTACAGGGATATCTGGGTTTTCCTTTTGCACCATTGGTTTCTCTTATTTTTTCCACCCTTGCTGATTTGCATCTAAACTTGCTTCTCCCACATTTCCAGACTTTGATGCAAAGGCCACTGGTGCTTGGAGCTCCGCCAAGGCCGTGTCACACCACCACAGTGACCGCATTGTCTAGGGCTGCTCTTGCTGCTGTCCGAACCCTGCTGTCCCCTGTCCCAGCTCGGGTACAGAGTGTCCCCGTTGCTGTTTGTCGGATTTGTTGTTTCTCTGATGCTAAATTTGGCTTTATAGTCCGAGTCCTTTTCTAGTTTAGGCTCACACCTGTCCCAACAGCCTAAGGTTTGTCAGCGCTGTGCAGGCTGACCTATGCTTTCTCCGCGGACGTGCGCGACACCCCCCTAGCTCTGGGCTCCAGGACAGAAAGAGATGTTCTTTGGGCACCCTCAGGCTCACACCTAAGCAAGCTTGCAACCTGGCTTGACCTTGCTATCCTTCCTCATGGTGTGTCCACACGGATGTCCTTCCCTGCCTCCCGTGGTCCCCTCCCTTAGACTCTAACCCTGCAGCAGCAGCAGCTCCTCTCCTCCAGTGGCTCTCTGTGGGGACCACCCCTGAGGTCTCCTTCTCTGCACTGTCATGAGGGAATCTGTTGCAACCTCTTCCTCCTCCTCTTCCCCTACTCACCAGCTCACCGCCTAACCCACTGCCTTTGCCCTTTACTTCCCCTTGAGAAATCTTTACTCTGAAATTCTCAGCACCAACTCAGGGCACCATCCTGCCTCTCAGGCCATGGACGCCGGGAGCCTAACCGAGGAGGGGTCCACTGGTGAGTTTCCAATTTGAGGACAGTATTAAAATGTACCCGCACTGTCATTCCATTCTTGGTTTCCTTTTAGCCACCCATCAGTGATTTACATGAGATTACTAACACTTTATCATGAAGTAGCCTTAGTAGTAGATGACTTTGCTCAAGTGTGGGTGATATAGATTCTCTGAGCACATTCTCTGGACCAGGCTATGACATGGACTTACATAAAGGTTTATCATGAGAGATTTTGTTTTATTTCTAATATAGAATCTTGCAGTGGGTTTAAGTCCCACCACCATTATCAAGTTGACTGTAATACCAGGGCTAAGGATGCTTCCTCTGCCTAGGAAATGGTTGCAGTCACCGTCCTCTTGTGTGATGACATCTATCAGAAAGGGGCAAGTGACATTCTTGTCATATCAGCAGCATGACCAGGATATTGGTATGCATGGCTCATTCATCAATGTATTGCTCTTCTGAGATTTAGGAAGATAGAGGCAAAGTCTTATGACTAAAGAAAAAAATCATCATAGATAACATCCACAAGGAAATCAGCTCTTGAAAATCTAATAGAAATGTCCAGGTACTAATAGCCAAGTCCTTTTGACATTTAATGTTGTCTTATGAATTTACCCTTAAAGTCAGGCTCTATAATTAAACAAATGACTGCAATCTAATTATTAATTATGCAGTGCCTATTTGCTCTACCAAAGAAATATGATCCCCAGAAGCCTTTGGTTTCATACTTAATTCAATTAGTGAATCTAATGCTTGTCCTCTAGATTGCTCATCTTGTACTTTTGCTAAAGGAAGGTGGCTAGCTTGTCAGAAGGAATTACTCATAAATTGGCTAATTAATCGCTTCAATCCTTACATGATGAGATTCACATGGAAATAGAGAAGGGCATCCTAAGGACAGACGACAAAAAATAACCAGTGCCCTGGCCCCATGCTCCTAGTCACAGCTCTGAAGTCATGTAACTGTGATGATCTTGTCTACACAGGGATTCTCCATTAAGAAGGATGGCATTAAGAAAAGAAAAGGAATACAGATAGATATGTAGTGGCCAGTGTGGCTTCTGTCTAATTAGAGAGCAAACTATACAATAAGAAGCTGGAAGTCTGAGCAATTTCACTCTTCACAGGCTACAAGGATACAAAAAGGCCTGGTACTAAGTCAAGCACCATTTTTCTGGACACCATCCCTTGCACTATACTGAACTTGGCCAGACATCATAAATCCTAGACTAAATGGTCATACCAGTGTTTATAAAGTTCACAATGATGTCACCGTACTGCATAGTACAGGTTCACAGCATCTCCGTTCATGTTCTTTTTAATTCACTGCCAAGTAGCTAAAACATTCACCTGTTAATATGATAGTATTAATGATACAGATAATATCGATATGCTAATAAGCTTGTGTCCATTAACTGATGAATAGATAAAGAAAATGTCTCATGCAGACCATGAAACACTACTCAGCCATTAAAGTAAAGTCTTGTCACTTGCCAGAATGAAACTGAAGGTGATTATAGAAATGAAATAAGTCAGAGATGGAGAGACATGTGCTTCATTATCTCATTAATGTGAGGAAGATAAAAAAGTTGATCTTAAATAAATTAATTATAGAACAGTAGTTACCAGAGGCTGCAGAGTATGGGAGAAAAGGCTACCTTTCCTCATGCCATGATAAAAAAAAAAATCCTAGCAAGAGTAACGTAAGAAAGGAAAGGCTCGTGTCAGACCGTCGTTCAAGGATACAGTCCATCCTGATGGAGAAGGTGGGATATCCCACCTTGAAGCAACTGGTCACTCCATAGCCAGGATGCAGAGCCATGAACGCTTTGCTCAGCTAACCTCATGATCTTGTGTGGCCGAGGGTGTAACTGGAGGTTTCTACCTACCCACCTATTCCCAAATAACCACTTGGAGGCTTAATATTAATTACAAACTGTTTGGCCTATTAGCTCAGGCTTACTGTTAACTAGCTCTTACAACTTAACCCATTTCTATTATTCTATATTTTATCTCAACGCTCGTGACTTGTTACAACACATCTTACTTCTCTAGCAGCTGCTGGTATCTTCCAAACTTCACCTTCTTTTTCCCTGTATCTTTGTTTGTGTTTTCTGCTTGACTCTATTGTGACTGACTATTGGCCAAATCAGCTATTTTTATTAACCAATGGTAATAAAACATATTCACAGCATACAAAGGGGCATCCCACATGACTTGGGAGTACTGAGTTCTGGCTTATGCAGCATAACAGGTGTGATCTTGTTGGTTCTAGGGATTTCATTTGCTTCTTTGTTATCGCAGAGTGGCATAGGAAATGCACCTTTAGCCATTGTGAGTCTAAGAACAATTAACTTCTATGCAACATCTATAGATGGTGGAACCATTCCATGATGTAATGCTAATGAACAAAGTCATTCTTAATGACAATGAGGAAACACAATGCGATGCTGTTAACTATGCCAGTTTAAAACGCTAAATTAAGGCTGGAGGTGGTGGCACATACACCTATGATCCCATAGCTCTCAGCAGGACAAGGGGGCGAATCAGGAGTTCAAACTCAGCTTCAGCACTGATTTGATCCTCAACACTGAAAATAAGTAAATAAAAATGAGTAAAAAAAAATAGAAGACACGATACACAGGCATTTTTAGTTATCATCATGTTTGTGTGGAAACAATCTATGTACAGAGGTCCTGGCCTCTGCTTGGACCCCATCTTCACTCTCCCATCTGTTGGTACCTGTTCAGGGTTCCCAGCTCGATCTCTGCCTGGGAACACTAACAGCTGAGCTTCCTCGCTCCTAGGACATGACTTTCCTGTGGAAAGAGCCTGCCTCTCCAGCCGGACACTGTAGGACTCCAAATCCTAGTTGTGGGCTGGGAGTACAACTCAGCTGTAAAGAACTCACCTAACATGTACAAGGCCCTCAGTTTGACCCCTAACACTGGATGGAGGATTCCCAAGCACCCAATTGTCCCCAAACTCCTCCACCTTCTTTCTCTTACACCTCACTTTGGAACATTTTAAAAGCTCTGTTCCAATCTCACAGCTCCACAGAAGTTTGGTGCTGTCTGCCCTGTGTCCTGTTCCCCTTTGCAGACAGAAGCCATTCCTTGGGGCAGTTTTGTCCGCAGATCTCCTTCTCTCCCTGGCCTCCTGGTATACACAGCAATGTGCGATGCTGAGGCAGTTTGAAAGAAAATGACCCCCAAAGAGAGTGGCTCTATTAAGAGGTGTGGCCTTGTTGGAGGAGGTGCATCACTGTGGGAACTGGCTTTAAACTATTTTGCTCAAGTTTCCCTCAGAGTGACAGACTTCCTGTTGCCTGCAAGACAAGCTGCTCCAGCGCCACATCTGTCTGCTGCTGCCATGCTCCCTGTCATGATGGTAATGGACTGAACCACTGAAATGTAAGCAAGCCACCCCAATTATATGTTTTCTTCATAAGATTGCCATGGTCATGGTGTCTCTTCACAGCAACAATAGAAGCCCAAACTGAAACAGATGATACATGATTTCCAAAACACTCCTATGAGGAGTGGGCAGAGTTCTTCTACCTAAAGCAAAATGGGGGGGGGATGAAGTAAAGCTTATAACTTTGGTTTAAAGAGTAAAGAAGATTTTTTTTTTGGTAACTGACAGCATGGAACAAAATGATGTGTGTATGTAAAAATCTCTATTGTTAGAAGGCAAGGACTCTCCTGTGAGTCAAAAACCCAAGTCTAACTTTGTGCTATTTTTTTCCAGGTTATGAAATCATAGATGTCAGCTGCGGTCATCTTGACCTTTTAAAATTAAAATAAATTGACTCCAGCCCTGAGCCATCTCTCCTAGGGAAGCGTGATGCCCTCGCTGTTTCTTCGGCACCCAAGTTCCTGCTGTCACTTCCCTTTATGTCTGGACACTCGATCTCGCTCTTCCTGGTGGCCCTTACGCCCCTCTCTGATTTGCTTCTGACTCAAACCCTTTTCTGGATTCCTCCAGAAGCTCTCACAGAGACAAGGGGGTGTAGGTTAGCGTTTTAAGCTGAGTGGGGGAGATTGCTGTAAGTCACAGGAACACAAAAACTAAAATTGGATTTGCTATTTACTTTTTTAATGTCTTTGGCCACTAAAAACAGCTCACCAAGGTCATTTCCTCAAAGTCAGTTTCCTCTCCAAACAGTTTTCTGAGACCAGCTAATAAATATTTTCATCCTATTGTTTTTATTTTTAAAACAGTCTCTTGTATATCAGGCTGGCCTGGAATTCTCCACGTCGTTAAGACTTAGACTTCTGCTCCCCCTGCCTTCACCTCCTAAGTTACAGGCCTGTATCACCTTACAGTTTACACAGTGCTGGGGACTCAACTCAGAGCCTGGAGCTACAGCTTCAGCCCCTCATCCTAATTTTTATCAGAAAATGTTACAGAAGTCAGCAAGTCCAACGCTAATAAGCCCACAGTGGTGCGCACCTGTGGTCAAGCACTAAGGAGGCTGGGGGTAAGGACAGGGAGTGGGGTCAGCCTAACTCTCTGAGACCCTGTCTGGGGTGGGGAAGGCTGTGAAAGAGGCGCTCCCTAAATCACGGTAGCTCTCTCTAGAAGACAGAAGACTAGAGAGTAAAGTTAAAATTCCATTTTCAAGGAATATTTAATGGCTTGGTAAAATGCTGTTTGTTGGGACCGTTTGGAGTCCTGGCCTCCAGCTGCTCTCCCCTGCTGGTGACCTTTACTTGGCCTTCTGATTTGAGCTACCCAAAAGCTGTGTCCAGCTCTGCTTCCTGAGCATGTGCTGCCTTGGCCTTGATTGAGGATGAGGGGATGAGGTTTTCACCTGCTGGCCCACCTGACTGTGTTGGGTATATAAGCCTCCGAGGTATTTAATAAAGGGCTTCTTTACCAGTGACTAGAGGTGTGTGTGTGTTGTTGTGTGTTTCACCCTCCAGCCCCTTGCCCGAGGCTCACGAGTGGTCCTGTAGTGCAGGTACAGCAATACAGAAGTAGCGCCGTACTGTCACGTAGTACAGGCAGGCACTACAGTTGTTAAGGCTACAAGTAAGAACAATTTTTTAAAACCCTCATTACATATTCATAACTAGAAAAAATTATCTAATTTCATGTATGTTAACAGAAAGATTGGTAGGAAACAAATCAAATTATTAACTGTAACTTAAAGGTAATGAGATTAATGATGGCAGCGATTTCACTCCTTATCCTTTCTTAATGTGTGTTGTACTCGTGCGTGCACACATATGTGGGTGCATTCACACATGTTGTACATATATGGAGGCCAGAGGTCTTTGTCTGATGTCTTCCTCAATCACTCTCCACTTTATTTTTTTGAGGTAGAGTCTCTCACCAACCTGGAGCTCAGTTTCCGCTAGACTGGCTAATCAGTGAGCCTCTGGGATCTGCCCATCCCTCTATCCCATTTCCCACTCTGGAGTTGCAGATGTGTACTGGTTAGACCCAGTTTTTTACACAGGTGCCAGGGATCCAAACTCAAGCCCTCACACTTGGGCAGCAAGTACTAAACCCACAAAGACGTCTCTGCAGCCCTCTTTCCTGAAATTTTAAATTTGAAAGAATAAATACCGTGGTCAATCTGATGCAGGTACAATAAGAAATGTTGCTTTCCAGCCTAAAGGGGCAGAAAGGTCAGCAAGAAAGCCCAGCTGGTAAAATGCCCGCTGCCCAAGCGTGAGACCTGAGTATGGATCTCCAGCATCCACTGAAAAGCTGGGCACATGGGCACAAATCTGTAACTGCAATGCCAGCGAACAGGGTCTGGGATGGGGAGGCAAATGTCACATGGTCCTTGGGCTCGCTGGGCAGTCAATGTGCATGAATCAATGTGCTCCAGGTCAGCGAGAAACCCTATCTCAAAAAAAATTAATAGTAACAATAATGATAAGAACATAGAGAGTGATTGAGAAAGACACTGATGCCAACCTCTGGCTTCCACACAAATCTGCACATATGTGCGTGAAGACCCACGTGAGTGAGAGCTCTCGAGCACACACATGCACACATACACACAAAACAGGAAGGAACATCTAGCTATTTGGGAAGAATGAAAAAGCAATCCCTTATTTTATTCTATTTTAATGTCCGTTAATTTTATGAAATGAGAGATCAAGGCTGTTTGGAAAGGATGATACTATTTCTTGATATTTTATTGAATAATTATTGAGGTAGATTCATTATGCAAGAAACTAGTAAAATGTTACTGATAGATTTAATATTTTTTCATTCACAGACAGAGTTTTGCATTAAATATAATTATTCTGTAATGTAATATAATAGTGGCAAGTACAATATTATATTAAACTCAAAGTATTTCTCTTATCAAGTATACAGTTGCCTAGTGTATTTTCTATACATGATCAAATTTCAGGTAAAAGGACCAGTATGTTCCTTCTGGTCTAGCCATACTGGGGATGGAACCAAAGGTTTGCACGCAGTAGATAAATACATTACCACTGAACCACATCCTTGGCCCTCACATATTTCCTTCAAACTACAGAGCCCTGGATGCCACACTGTTATGATCATGTGATAATTTAAAATAGAGAATAGGTGTCCTAGTGGGGCTGCAGTGGTTTCCCCTACAAAAGGGCGATAGTGAAGCTTAACTCATCAGTCATAATTAGCCAAGTCCAGAAGGCACAGCATTCTTCCTTTGGTGACAGGAGTTCCCTCAGCACCACCCATCTGTGAGGATGGATTCACTGTGACGTCACCACCTGAGTGTGGCTGAGATGAACGTGCCACCACCCCAGGTGTCTGTGGCTAGTAAAGCGGTGCTCACTGAGAAACAAGACAATGACCGTTGAGACAGCCCTTTCAGAGCCTTTCGGTCACGTGTGAGATGGGAGGAAAGCAAAGGGGAAGAGTGAGCTTTAACATTCAGCTTCAGCTTCTCCTAGATGCACCAGTTACAGCCCTTCAGGGAGGAAAGGGAGGAGCTCCTGCTTGGACACTCGGTGTCTCCCGAGCCACCATTCTCTGTCAAAGCAGAGGCTGATTGATAAATTCCAGATGGGATGTGTCTCCTAAGTGAGATTCAAGGCACAACCACCAAAGATCTTGCTAACATGCAGATATGAGGCGTTCCCCCAGAAATTCCAATCGAGGAGACCCAGCGTTGAGCTGGAAAACCGTACACTCCACAGCACATCCCACTGCAGGATCCCCATGGACATGAAACTTAACGCCCACAGGGTTGAATAGTAGAATGGCTACTGTGTGCTGCAGCTTTGAAAGTGGAAGTCTGACCTCGCTAAGTCACGGGGTCGTTATTGCAGAACGCACTTCTACTTACAGCTGTAGGGAAGTGTGGCAGCCCCATTCGCCCCTTGTTTGCCATATTCCTAATGTTCCTTTGTGCTTGGCTGAATTGCATGCCGTTATGCTCATCATGGCTCTAAGATGGCACAAAACCCAGGGCTAACATTGCCAGCTACAGGCCACAGTCGACGATCTGGAAACAGAACTGGAAATGATTAAGATCCATGAAAGTAGGAAATCAGTAATGGCCATTACTCATCAGCCAGGCATGTCCCACCCCACCACAGCTGCCCCTTTGATGTCGGCACAATGAATCCACCTGATGACAACTTTCTCAGAAGGGACCCATCCTTAAACAACATGATTGTATGACTGATAGGGAAATGGCTAGATGGATCAATGATAGATGGCAGACAGATAGGTAATTGAAAGATGATAGATAATTGGCTGGTAGATGATAGAGATATGGCAGATAATTGGTTGGTGGATGATAATGATAGATTGACATTTGATAGAAAGATGATAGGTGGTGATAGGTAAATAATAGGTAGATTATAGATAAGATTGATAAATGATAGATGATTGACTGATAGCTGATAGACAAATAAGCTATGAATGAGTCACACGCACATTTATCAAGGAAATGTCAGTGGGTCACTGTCTTTGAGAGTGTGGTCAGAAGTGGGGGGGGAAGGGGCTGTCAATCAATGTCTCATATCAGATATCCCAAAGATTTGAAATTGGGTTTCTGGCTGCATTTATGATTCATTATACATCCTAATATTTTCTTACTGAATCAGTGTCTTAGTTAATTGATTATACTATCACCTTTATAAATTCAGATTTTAATAAGTTTGTTGGTCTCTGCGGGTGAGTGGCCAGTCCCAGTGGGTACAGAGGAGCTTCCCTTGCAGCCTCTTATCTCCCAGGATTTACTCAAAGGGGAAAAGTCCACCCTGGGACCCACAGTGGCTCATCCCTCCACAAGAGACTTAGAGCAAGGTTTGCTAAGCCTTTGCTTCCTGGGCTTCATCCCTACCTTGACTAGAAAACTCATTGCCACTAAATTCCTCCAATTTGCTCTCCACTGCGCTCCAGAACCGAGTGGCATTAGGTTTGTAGTTCTTACAACTGTCCATCTTCCAACTTTCCTCACTAATATTTTAAAAGGCTTATATCATATCGAGCTATATGCACTGAAGTGTATGTATCTTCCAGTGTGCCATTCTCTCTGATTCTGTTGCCTTTCTTACCCCAACATGAACTATAAAAAGAAAACCAGCTAGCCTCATCTATACTTAGAAGAGATACTGTCTTTTGGCTAAAGGTTTCTGGCTCTGATATTTCTAACCCTCACAATAAAATTTCAAAATAACTGTGCTGGTTGGGTCTGTTTCTAAGAGCTGTATGTATTCTCTTTGAACTTAATTATTTCAGAGGAGAGGACTGGGGAGTTATTTAGTGAGTAACAGACTCAGTGAACAAGCATGGGGTCCCGAGACAGCTCCTCAACATCCATGTACAAAGGCTGGTAGTGGTACATATCTGTAAGCCAGCGCTGAGGGGTTGGGGTTGGGCTGAGACAGGTGGATTTGTGAGCTCCCTGGCGAGCCAGTCTAGCTGAAATAATGAGCTCAGGACCAGTGAGAGAACCTGCCTCAGAAAGGAAGGTGGGAGTAATATATGCCTATATATGCCACTAATTCTTGCCTTCCACATGCACACACACATGCATACACACATGGAGGAGCACACCTGTACACATGTGTGCTCCCATGTGCATATACCATACACACACATAAAATATAAAATCAGTCCCGTCATTAAGCTCATTACATAAACGTTACAGTCAGTAATTAATTGCATTTTCTACCAATCATTAATAAGCATGTAATTAAGGCTTTTTTAATCAAAAATGTGCAAAATTATGTGTGTATAATTATGATTTTAAAAATTATTCACACTTATTAATGACATTTTATCAAGCCATAACTACTCCTCTATGAACTCTCAACTGCAGTTTTTATATTTATTTGTTTATTTTTTTTCCTTTTTTGGAACAAGGGCCAAAATGACCTTGATTTTGCCACCTAATCCAGGTTACCCCAAACTCATGATAATCCTCCTGCTTCTGTCTCCTGAGTGATGGGACTCCAACCAAAACCCACCACACCTGGATAATCTGTACCTTTAAAACTAAAAAGATGCTGTTTAAATGACATTATCACCAAGTCATTAAACAATTTTTATATTAAATAGAAGCCTATTAAAAACTTCTAGATTTTGGTTTTTAAACAGAAATTTGTTTCACTAACCTCTGAAAGAAAACCACAAACTACTTCCTGTCTATTCTTGCTATTGCGTTCGATATTATTAAACGTTGGATGCAGTCCTGCTCTAATGATTCACACAGAGTCTGTGTCACCAGTCCCCTTCGTTCACTGGTCCAGCACTCACTGACACTGGCTGTATGCCGAGCGCTATGGCGATGTTCCATGGAGCAGTAGAGGAGCGGCTCCTCTCAGCAGGAGCTCTTCCCTAGCACCTTCTATTCTGCTCTTTTCTTTAGATCATGGCGGAGCGGAGCGTAATCGTCACAGGAGTCACTGGCTCGCTGGGTAGAGGTCTGCCCAACTTGTGGCCCACCCCGTACCTGCGCTCCAGGGCAGCTGTGAATACAGTCCAACCCCAAATCATAAACTTGGTTGAAACATTCAGGGAAAACTTGCAACTCGATAATGTGGCTCTTGAGTGTACCTTTGTAAATGGCAAACTACCAATTTGTAGATGACAAACTACTTTTATTTAAGATAGCTTATATAGAGAAAAATTGAAACACTATTGTGTTATTTCTTTTTCTTTTTTTAAATTTTTGAGTCAGGGTTTCTCTAACAGCCCTGGCTGTCCTGGAACTCACTCTGTAGACCAGGCTGGCTTCAAACTCAGAGATCCTCCTGCCTCTGCCTCCCAAGTGCTGGGATTAAAAGTATGCACCATCACCGTCCTGCTAATATTTCTAAATGTTAAAATGTTCTTTTATTGTAAAACTTTTGACTAATACTTAAAGAATGCATATATTTATAAGAACCAAAATATATGTGCATATTATATAATGTTGAAATTGAGAGAATGAACTCCTCCTCATTTATGGTAAAAATATTTAAAACTCATCATTTTAGCTTTAAAAAAAAAACCAGAATGTTATCCAATCACCCAGCCTCACAACTAAACATCAGTTTCCTTCTCTTGTCTACAACTTAACGGTCACTCAGATTTTCTCCATGCCTCCCTCTTCTCTCTCAGCCTCTGGAAACCACCACCCTATTCTCAAGTACCATGACGTCAGCTCTTTTAGGTTCTACATAGGATAGAGAACCTTTGGAACTTGTCTTTCAGTCCCTAGCTTCTTTTACTTAACATAACATCCTCTGGTCTCATTCTCAGACAAAAGGACAGTACTTCACTCTTTTATGGTTGAGTGTTGGAGTCTTTACCATAACATTAGGCCTTTAACAACGAGGCCACTGATAGATGGGTGATACAGAATGTGGCATGTATATATTTTATAGAATACTACTCAAATATCAGAGCCCACGGACGTGAATGTCAGGTGTTCCTGTCCCAACCACACGAGAAGTCCATAAATGTTACAGAAAAGAAGCATCATATCATAATGTATCCATCTCTGTGAACTATCAAAGTTCAGAGAAAATGTCTAGTGTGTGGTGTGTGTGTGTGTGTGTGTGTGTGTGTGTGTGTGTGTGTGTTTTCCTGTGCCCTACCAGCCAGAGCACATTCTAGAGAACATTCTTTAAACCATGTGATTAATGGTGTGCTCACCTCAACGTCTACAGGATTTTATTTGCTTCACCAGGACAATCAATACAAGACCCACTTTATCCCTTTGTCTTTTTCTACAATAAATTCTTCCAATAAGAACCAAAAAAATGTTTTGGAGGAACTGTCTATGTTATATCCAACCTAACATACCTTGAACTGGCCAGTCAAGGAAAATATAAAAAGAAAATTTAGGCATTTGGGCTACATACACGCACATTTACTCAGCTTCCTTGACAAATACCTTAGTCTTTCTCCTGAACTATTTTCTATCAATGCAAATAAAGTAGTATGTGATTATGTAAAAAAAAAATCAAAGAAATATTTGGTAAAACACTAACAAATACAATATTAAATAAATTTTGATCTTTTCCCCTTTAAAATAATCAACAAAGATTTTGTTTTCACAACAGACAGTAAAACTATTAGAATATATTTATTCTATTTTCAGGATGTCATTTTCCAAAGATAGCAACCATGAAAACAAGGGCCCTATAGCCTTGACTATCAGAACCCTTTTACATCCAAATGGCAAGGCCTTTGGAAATAATAATTATGGCTGTCTCTTCAACAATCTTACACAGTAACACTTTCGATTGGTCTACAAAGTCCAAGGGATTCATCCATTGTCACAGCTGCAGGCAAGGCAGAGAGCTGAACTAGTCTAAACACATCCTTTGTGGTTTCTCCTGGGGAATGCGAAAATAGCAGAAGCAAGATGTGATGAGTTATTGCAGGCTATTTTGAGCACGCCAGAGATGTAGGTGGCTCTCCAGAAAATGAAGAGCAAGTGAAATAGCTTCTTTCCCTCAAGAGCCTGAAAGCTATGTTGCTGGAGCCCATGCTAATCCAGTCCTGCTATCAACATCACGCTTGGCGTTTGTCTACCAACACATGCAGGAGTGCCACGATGCCTCTGTCCCCGAGGGAGCTCAGTGCCCTGCTTCCAAACTCTCTGTGTCTTGACAACAGTTCAAATGCTGCTTTACTTCACATTTCCCCGTGTCGCCCTCCCCGTCACTGAGAGGACAGAAGTGGGACTTGACCTCTTCTCTCTTTCCAGTTTGCACTTGACTACAGGAAAAGGAGATATCCTGGGTGAAGACATAGCCTAGTTGCTTTCTCTCTACAGCCATAGCCACAGAGTCAACCAAATATGGCTTCAGGAATTACAAAATGTCGCCTCTCAAGTTGTCATCAAAGCATTAAATGCATTTAGTCTGTCATAATTAAGACTTTACTTTCTATTCCCATCTCTGGCAAACAACAAACAAACCCCAGAAACAGGAGCAGTTGTCGCAGGTGGAGTTTGGGCCTTTCTCACCTATCGGCTTCTGCATGGTTGCCATTCCCGCTCTACGCCCATTAGCCTGAAGAACGTGGTTTGACAGCGCTCCACTGGTCAGCCAGATTCACACGACCATGTGGCAAGGCATAAGTGTATGCTTGATTTTATTTTCGTTCTTTTTTTTTCTATTTTTTTCTTCAGATTGCCCACACACAATGTGCTCACTTTCCCAGATAATTACTAAAAGAAACAAAGAAAGTCATGCCTTAAGGCAAAAAGAATATTTTTCTTTCCTGGTTCATGAGTTTACCCACAATGAGAATGTGAATGCTCCCACCCAGGCAGCACTGGGACCTTACAGTATTTACTGCTGTGGGTTGTAAACACTCACTCCTCTGCTTGCATAAAATGGCTGCCTAGAGGTTCTGTAAGGAAGTGTCCATCACATAATAGCTGAATGAACATTTCTTCATTTGAAGTATATCCCATTAAACTAATCAGCTAGCAGTGGACTTGTGTGCAGAAGCAGAGGTGTGATTTTAAAGTTCTGTTTCAGAGTTCTGAGTAACTACTTGGTGGACAGAAATGCATGCTGGGCAAGAGTGAGGACTAGAGTTCGAATCTCCAAAAACCCACAGGAAAACCAGACTTATAAAGTAAGCATCTGAAATCCCAGCATTCCTTTGGGGAGATAAGAGGTTGAGGCAGGAGAATCCCCTGATATGAGTAGCACAAAACCAACAAAGAGAGCCTGTCTCAAATAAGGTGCTCATCCTCTGACCTCCACACGCTCATCATGACTGCTGCATTACCACACTCACACGTGTAACATTCTTACACACGCATACAAGGTTCATTACGCATATGCACGCACACAGCTACAAACAAATGTTATCTGCTGTAGAGTAGGTTTTCTTTTTAAAACCTAGCTTCAGCCTTCTGAATTTAAGGAGCTCTGGAATTTTTCTCTCTCTGATAGCTCTGATATCTTATAATCATCCAGAGGCGGGTTGGACAGGTCAGACAGCATAGCTGGCCTTGAACTTTCTATCCTCGCCGCAGCCCCCTGAGTGCTACAATTGCAGGTGTATATCACCACACTCAGTGTGATCATTTCTAACTAGAAGATTTCCCAATGGTAACACAGATACCTTGTGTTTAATCTTTGTTCATAACTCTGGAACAAATGCCAACGACAGGGTGATATTGGATCCTGCAATCTAGGTCCAGTAGTAGAGAATACATGGCTTTAAATTTTTCTACTCCTTACCTGTTGAAGTCAGGAAAAGGGCCTTTGGTGGGATGGGGCAGAAAGATCGTAAGGATAGCAGAGTACAGGTAATATAGGGGAGAAAGAGAGAATAATGGGGAAGGAAGTTTGACTGGGGAGAGATGGGAGGGTAGGGCCAAGAAGGAGTTAGGGAGGAATAGCTAACATTAAGAAAAGTTTAAAAAGTCTTTCAGAAACCTAATATTTTATAAACTTCATATATATACATTGATATGTATATATGCACACATATATAATAGTTTAATTGGAGTTACCATATGTGTTGCCTAGTTTTATGTCAACTTGACCCAAGCTGGAGTCATTCTGGAACAGACAGCCTCAAACTGAGAAAATCCCCCACTGGATTATTCTGTGGGAAAGCCTATGGTGCCTTTTATTGATTGATGATTGATATGTGAGGGCCCAGACCGCTGTGGGCAGGGCCACCATTAGGCCGGTGGCCCTGAGGACTATAATAAAACAGGCTCAGCCAAGCATGAAGAGCAACCCTGTAGGCAGCTTTCTTTGAAGTCTCTGCTTCATTTTCTGCCCTGCTTGAGTCCCGCCCTGCCTTGTTCAGGGATGGACTGTCACCCCGAAGGATAAGATAAAATAAACCCTTTCCTCTCCAAGTTGCTTTAATCAAGGTGTTTTATCAAAACAGTAGGAACCCTAAGACACCATCCACAGGGACTATGCTCCTGCCAGAAGCTGTAGGTTGCCAAATAAAAATCCCAGAGTCAGGTGTGAAATGCCTCCCCTAGAGTTGTTGATCAGAGGTGTCCTAGAGATGCCCAGAACAAGGAAATCCCTTGCTACTGTTTTTGGTTATCCACAGAGTGATAAGATCCTATTATTAAAACCTTACTGCTAAGATCCTACTGCTGAAACATCACACATTTTAGACACAGAAAAGTCAAGTTGGTACTGGGCAGGGAGTCCCCCCCCCCCATACTAGCGATCATGGCCTACAAACCACTGAGTGAGAAAAGTCACCAGCAGTCTTGATCCGGTGTGAACCCTGGGAGCTGTAGGACTGGCCAGTGTGACAGGACACATGCACGGAGCAGTACTGTCACAAGCATTGTGGTGGTGACCCATAGCTTTCTACCTGGATTTAAGGTCTGGTCCACAGTGGGGAAACATGTATCTGGTACTGTAACTCTGACCAAGAACCCATGGTTGGAAAGTTCACAGGCCCCAGGACTGAACCAACTACTACTATTTTGCTAAGTAGTCATAGTATCAAGTCACCTCTAAACTCTTTCTATCTCCATAGGTTACTGCAACTCTTAGAACTCGTCAAAGAAATTTCTTTGTGCATTGTGTGGTGGTTAACCCAGAAACTCACATCTGGCCAGCGTAAAGAGTAAGTGTCTGTGAAATGCTCAGCCCCAGATGGGACATCTATATCACACTCCTCACCCTAAGGCTCAGGCACCGTTGCAGAAGACGGGACAGGAAGCATATAAGAGCCAGAGGTTAGGAAGGAGCAGCGTGAAACGGTGTCTTCTGGCAGGGCCACATCATCATGAACTCCTGTGGATACAGTTGCCTGCACAAGACAACATTCCAAATTGGAGCAGGAAAGAGTACAAAGCTCCCATCCTAGCTGAGGAGGGAAAGTCAGTTTTCTTCATGACGTGGCCCCTGGTAGGCTGACCGTGCTCCAGTAGATGCCTGGACACGAGTATATGAGCAGTACAAACTGGACTTGGCCAGTTATTAAAAATTTAAAAGGGGACATGAAGTTGGGAGGGCTGGGTCTAGGACAAATCCAGAAAGAGTTGAAAGGAAAGAAGAGGATGAATATGATCAAAATTATACATATATAAAACTCTCAAAGAATTAATAAAAATATATCTGTTTTTTTTTCTATTTCTGATCTTAATCAACTCTCTACAGCATCCAAAATGAAGACACTACCCTTCATTTCTTCATTAGCCAAAAAGAGATAATGGTCCCTGCACTCAGTTCTTCAAATTAAGCCAGGACCTAGCAGAGCAGCAAGGCACACAATGGGCTTCAGAATGCTGTTCTCCTCGGTGGTGCATGACACATTTCTTCCTGGGATTATTCACTTCATGGAATGAAACAATTTTAGATATAATGAGTAGTTTGGGTAATTATGTTCTTTTTTGTTTTATAAATGGAACAAATATTCAGACTAGGTGATGAGGGCTGTGTCTACTGAAGACGGCCCCGCCAATCATGCACTATAATTTGTGTTAAGACAGTTCCCCATTTCTTTTACTATATCTTTATAACGAATTTGCGTAAGATGATTGTCTGCTTACCCAAATAACTGGCTGAGTCACACAGTCTGGTAGGGTGAGTCAGGGAAAGACGTACAATTCTCGTTCAAAGTCTTGGTGTAAAAGTTCAAGCACAAGTGAGCAGTCTTATCTGGCCGGCTCCTGGAGGCAGGACGGTACCTCCAGGAACACCAGTTCAGTTCCCTCTGACCTCCCTGCAGGCATCCCAGCTCATTCTATCAGGGCTCAAGGCTCAGGAGTTCAGCTAACCCTGACCAACGTCACCTGGGATGAAGTTAGTAAACCAGGGGACCAACTGGTTACTCTGATGAAAGATATAGCATATGGGTAAAAGTCACACTGGTGTTCCCACCCCATTCCGTAAGAGAGCGATATACAAATGAAGCTCATGAGAATTCCGGGAAGCCTTTAATTGGGTGCAGAGGAATTAAAGTTGTACTGTTCAGCCTTCTGTGGCATCAGCTGTTTGGGCTCTCTCTACTTTAGTTACTCCTTTTGTTCCCTCCCAGTCACCCAGGTAAAAGGAAACCTCTTCCTGCTTCAGTAGCCCTGGCCTGGGCATATCATGGCTGAATGTTTCAGCCAGGATTCTGGAGCCTGAAGTAGTCAGACCAGAGAAATGCTCAGCTCTTGGCCGCATTCCTAGAATTAAAAAAGAAGGGGAAAAAAAAGAATCGTTAGTAACTAAAACATAAAACTATTTTCTGTAATTAAAATGGAGGTGGGATGTAGATATATTCATCTAAATCCTACATCTGAGCTGCTGTGATCGCTGATTACACACAAGGAACCTACCCAGGTCCATGAAGAATGAGTACTGTGTATTACCCACGTTCCCTTTCTTTCAAAGGGAACTGTGACTGGAGAAAGGAGGAAGCAAGGGGCCTGATGTGGCTATAGTCAGACTACAAACAGGGTTGGAGCTGGGGCCACCTGGCTTCATCAACTGGGGAGGAAATCAAGAGTTGGCAACTTTTGATTCACACAGTTTTCTTTGGTTTCCATCTTTCAATTGGTCTTCAAACAGAAGCACCAACAGAATCAGTGGAAACACTTCCAGAGATCACGTTTTTGTTTAACTAGGGTCTTGCTATTGTAGTTCAGGCCCTGAACTCACTATCTCCAGCTTCCTGTAGCTCAGGCCCTGAACTCACTATCTCCAGCTTCCTGTAGCTCAGGCCCTGAACTCACTACTCTGTCTCCTGTGCAGAGATGACAGCTATGTGTCACTCCCAACTTCCAATGCCATTTTCAGCAAACATGCAGTGTCTCCAAGGTTCCCAAAGATTGCAGTCCTGAAACTGTAAGAAAAGCTACTCAGATAGAACGAACTCTGTCTACACAAAGACCAGGCAGGAGCCAGGATCACAATTTAAACACACTGCAAGCTGGGTTTGGTAGTGGCTTGTTCTAATTCCAGGACTCAGGAGGCTGAGGCAGGAGAAAAGAGACTTTGACGCAAATCTGGTCTATGTAGCAAGTAAGCATTAAACTGACTTCTGACTTGGGTTGCTTTTTTTTTTTTTCAAACCTATGAAATGATTCTTTGAACAATTGTAACTGAAGCAAAGCAAACGCCAAGGACAGTGTCTGGCGATAGAAAGTCACCCTTAAGTGGAAGCCATGCTACAACCAGCCGACTCTAAATTCACCACCTCCTTCACTCACACAACTCATGGTCCTTTATGGAGAGAAGACAGCTCCATGTCACATCCTCAAAACCCTAACTCTGTTAGCATTTTTCCCTTGGCATATTTCTAAACAGATATGTTAAAGTTATCTGGGTGACTGAACTGTTTTTTGGTTTTTTTTTAATTGATTTGATTTCTTGGGAAATTAGAACACCTTTGAAAAGAGAGTTCAAGACTTTCATCCAGATGACAGAGCTAAAATAATTACACATTTTAGATAGGAGCTCACATTATTGCTTTAAGAAAAGTATTTAGTAGAAAACATTCATATGAAGCCATGGGACAACCAAGCCTAAGCCATGGGTATGGAGGAAACAGTAAGGGACAATAAAAGACTGAGTTAGGAGAAGCAAGAAGTCAAAGAGGGACCGACAGACACGGAAATGCCTAATTTCCTAGGAATGGTAGGTGTTCTGCTGGGCCACCAGTGACAAAAGCTGACAGGAGACAAACCTTGCATGTAGGAGGACCAGATGCAGTGGGGAAATGAGGGGCATACGAGGGTGACAGGATAAAGGTCCAGTAAGCGACAGACGTTCTAGTTTAAAGTTCCTAAGCTTCTCCTACTTGTGACAATTTTAGACCCCAGAACTTCCCGGATTATCAGTGCTCTAAGAATGCGAGCAAATGGCAGAAGTGTGTCCGGCACCATTCAGAAATTGTTGGAAACTGCCTCAATCTCAAACCAAAATTAATTGAATACTTTTTAAAAATGAATTGAAGTCAGTAACACAAAAAGTGATTTTTAAGAATCAAACATTGTAATAGGGTACACTCCAAAGACAGATTTATTTGTTATTCTGAGGAATGAAAGTAGGAAAATATTAAAGTCGTATATTGATCCATTATGTTGTTACAAGAGCAGAAAACCTTGTACGGTAACAACATTCAGTTCACAACATAAAGCAGTCTCAAATCACAGTTGAGTTGTTTGGTTCAGGCCGTGCTCACTGACGCTGTGTGGTGTGGGGGCTGCGTGTTCAGAGCAAGCCCACTGTGAAGCCTCAGAACAACAGTGAGCATGGCCAGAAACACTTCAGGTTCGTTGCACATTTAATTTTGAGTTAGTTTCTGATCGTTGCCCATTCACAAACCTTTCACTGTTGACAATGGGTCCCTCACACCGTTTCAGTCACATGATCCCAAAGGGAGTCACAGGCTAGAGTTGTAAAAGTGGCTTCTAGACAAGTCCAGAAAGATCCAGAAGACGAGAATTCCTACAGTTCCAATGGTCACAGCAGATATTCAATATACAGCCTCCTGCCAACATCATGGTAAAAGACTGTCATCTAAAATAACATCTACAATAAGTAAAAGTGAGATGCATTTCATGGTCCATCTTAGAATCCAGACATCAAGAACTTTTTAAGACAATTATAGAAAAAAAACACATTATGGACTGAAAAAGTAAGACCTTTAACTCATAAAAATAACTAACGAGCAAACCCAGCATGATCTCAAAGAAAAGATTTACATTATTTGTTCTATGAGTTAATAATGACAAACAATGGGGAATGAATCAGAACTCTTTATCATTTTATTTTGGAATCCTCTGCATCTTCTGCTCTTCTAAAATCTTTATAGCTGTGTACATAATAACAATGGATTATCTTCAGGAGAGAGAGAAATCTCCCTGTATCCCAGGTCTCCTGTCCACTTCATATCTGATTATTCATCATAGTGCATGTGAATTTGACCTCCATACCACCATACAGGGCCCCAGCCAGAGACACAAAAGGGACCCTAGGAGTACAACTTTCCTCCGAGACCCACCTCACAGTTCACCTGCAAAACATAGCTCCGATCTGCCCGCTTCTCCCTTATGTTCTCAATGTAAGCCTTGCTTTGCTCATGGAGGGGAAAGCTACTGATTTCTAGTCAGTCTCCATCTTGATCGGGTCTTCTCCACCAGCCTCAAGCACAAGCTATCTAAAATAGAAGCGTGGGAAAGCACTCTCCATGATTCCTCATTCCTCAAAGGATTGGTCCAGATGAGTGTGATTGACAGTTCCACAGGATATGACCATTGCAAGTGTCTCCCATCATTCTTTGCCTCAAATCATCCTAGGTGACATCATCCAACTGCACAAAATGCATGGCACATTTTATGCCTAACATTTTTGTTCTCATTCTCTCTCTCTCTCTCTCTCTCTCTCTCTCTCTCTCTCTCTCTCTCTCTCTCTCTCCTCTTCCCCCCTCCACCTCTGCCTCTCTCATCTCTTTCTTCTTACACCAAGTACTATAACCCTTCAAGTAAGTTTCTGCCCTTGTACTTAAAATGTGTTTCATATAGATGGTAGAGAAACCATCTTTTGGTGTGTCTCTATCTCCCATAAAATCAGGATCTATCTTCATGGGGATTGTTAAACATCTTATTCACAGACAAGGTCAGTCGGTGTCTTTTCACGTTTGAATGGTGAGTCTGAGGGTATAATCAATCGGTCAGGAAATTCAGCAGTGGGCTGCTTTGGTGTGTTACAAGCTGTCCAGAATCTGCCCCCAAAGCATCACCAGGATTTCAATCTGGAAGGTGTCCAAGAGTGATTCACATCAAAAAGATGAGAATGGTCTTCACTGGATACCCAAGTAATTGGAAAGCCACCAAACCATTGGGTTCTTGGTTCCTGACTAAGACAACTCCTGGGCTGTAATTGCTTATACCTGGTTTTTCCCCCTCTGCTCGCCCTCTGCTCCCCCTCTGCTGTCATAGACAGAAGCGTATCTTCCAGAGTCTTCCATGGAACCCGTTGCCTAGTTGATTGTTTTGCCATTATCTAAACCTACTGATCACACTAGGCCTTATCTTTTCAGCTGTGACATTGGCTCCTGGAGACAGTATTTATGGTTTTTTCTGTGTCTTGTCATGACCAGTACGGCAATGTGCATAGGAAGCTGTTTGGATTCTCTTGCCTTCTGGATGCTAACTTTGAGTCACTTGGTTTTGTTCTCTTGTCTGTGACTTGTAAGGTCTTAATCCCACAAGTGGTTAATGTCTTTACCATTTATGCGTCTTTGGACAGTCTTATAACTTATTCCCTATCATTTTTGTCTGCTTACTCCCCATAAATTCAGTTCTTCTCTACCTTGTCCCTTAGACTTTGGAGCACATTTTAAGTCAATTTCTACAGGAATAAAATATTCTGGATTTATGAATATTTGAGAGGTTTTGTGAAAGTCTCTTTTTTCCCCTGCAAAATCTTTAGAAGCTGCCTTTGATCTCCTGTGTTCTTGAAGAAACCTTCAGCTTTGCTGGCTTTAGTTCTTGTGGAAGTTCTTGTAGAAGTCATACGTGTGAACGCTTCTCCCACTTCCCGGAAGGAGGGACTGAGTGTCAACCAGTGCCCAGGCTTGGGTCTTGTCCTCTGAGATCTCCTGACCGTCCAGATGATGATAACAGGTGATACACAACACTAGGGATGGATGAGCCAAGGCTGGGCTCCAGGAGCCAAATGTCTTAGAGTCCAGAATAGAAGGACCATGTAGAAAAGCAGGACAGAAACCTGGTCAATGCCTGGAAGG
Organism: Myodes glareolus; assembly: GCF_982192425.1. Taxonomy (NCBI): domain Eukaryota; kingdom Metazoa; phylum Chordata; class Mammalia; order Rodentia; family Cricetidae; genus Myodes; species Myodes glareolus. The sequence goes on from NC_142039.1 coordinate 8,532,899, forward strand.
TGTCCTGGTCCCTTGTTTCTGGAGTCAGCAGGTGCGCCACTAGAAACCCATGAGTTGGCTACACATAACTAGGAGCATAAGAGTCTTTCAAAGTTTAAGCCTTCACATGTACACACCAGTACTCTAATGGACCAATATTTCATCCCTAAGTATCTACTCAAAAGAAATGAACATAAGGCTGGAGGTATGATTCAACAGTTAATGCTTCTCCTCCAGAAGACCCTGGTTTAATTTCCACATCAGGTGGTTGACAACTTCCTGGAATTCTAATTCTAGGAATTCAACGCCCCCTTCTGGCCTCCTTGAGCACTGCATACCTGTGATGCACATACATATTCTTTGGGTGTGTGCATGCGTATGCACACACACATAGTAAATAAATCTTTATATATACACAAACATAAATATATATGTATATATATATATATCCACATGAAAATTGATACGGGTGCTTATATAACATTGTCTATCATAAGCCCCCAATGAAAGTCCAAATGTTTGTCTGTGGATAAACAAAGTACAGGGTATATCCATGCCAGGCACCTGGCAACTAAAAGAAATGAATTACTAAAGCATACAAGAGCATGAATACGTCTCAACAACTCTGTGCTAAGTGAAAGAAACCAGACCCAAGCAAGGCCATGCTGTGTGATCCCAATGCTAAACAGTTTTAATGAAAGCAAAACTATCGTGACAGAAGGCAAAGCTGTGGTTGCCCTAAGGCTGGAGTGAAAGGCTGGAGAATGATTACATGGGGCACAAAGGAAGGTCCTCGGGGTGCCACGAGTGTTCTAGATCTCATGGTTGTGACAATGCAGCTGTGCACACTGGCCAAATCTCAGCGAGGTATGTGGCTAAAACGGAAACTGTAAGTAAACTAAACCTCAATGGAGCTATAAAAAAAACTCCTTTGTGCTCTGAATCTCCTTCTTAAGCAGGTCATCTCTACACATGGTTCCGTTTTCCAGCGTTAGATCAGCTTTATATTGCTTTCAACTAAAGTTTATACGTGATTCTGAGTACATGTGTGTGCACTTATCCCAAATACCCTTTGTGTGAGATCTAACGGCACCCGTAGCCTTCTTACTCTCCTGCTTCATAGGCGATTACTCCATCAGCAGGGAAGCTTCCAGGTTATTCATCAATGTGCTGGTGAACGTTTCAGGGTTCCACTTGTTTCCTCTTTTCTTATCTAAGGTTTGATTTCCTGCTTTTATCAAAGACTTTACAAAACTGGAGGCGGGGAGGCTGGATGGAGAGGAAAGAGTGGATGAATCATGGGAGGGAATGAAGGATTTGAGGAGGAAATAGTCTCTGTCAGAGTCAAGGAGACAGGCTGCCTCTGCCATCGAATGTAGGGGACTGGTTATTACCAGAGGACTCAGTAGCCTGCAATGTTCTGGTCCTGAGCTGGAATCCTCAGAGTTCTGCTAAAGCATAGATCATTTGTGTGCATAGAACATGCTCTTTCCCTGCATGCGAGGTGATAGACAGCCATACCACACAAAGTCTCTTCTTCCACCAGGGCCCCAGTCAGGCAATAAACCAAGTCATCACCCAGTCTGTCTCAAGCATGTTGTTTTCCTGGCCAGCTCAACAAAAAGATTTTCAGAGGGTGGGATGTAAACAAGGCCCTCACTGTTAGCAAGTCCATGTCATTGACTTGTGTTTTATTTTATTTTTATTTTAAGTCACATTTAAATTCAAAAGATTCCCAGCCTCCAAGATACATGCAAACAAATCAGAGCTATAGATTAGGAGCTGTAGCTGATTAGTTTGCTGTGAAGGTATTTGTGTAGATGGAAGGAAGAGAGAAAAATCTATTACGCTCCTGGAATATTGCTTCTCCACGGGAAATTCAATTGTGGAAAGGGCTTTAAAAGCAATGACTTTCATCGTGTGTGTCTTCTACACGCTGGCTGCTGTAAATACTGATAAAATATCTAGGCAGAGCCTCAGTCTGGGGTCACGTGATATGGCTTCCCAAAGCAAAACAGGGAGAAGATCTGGGGGGTGAGGGCAATCCCACACAGACACATCAGCAACCAGAGATTGCAAAACGTGTGCCACTCATACTATGGTAGGTGCATTTTAAGGACATACTGTTTCTCAAATCCAGTATTTTCTAAGGCTTAAAAGGAACTGTCAGGTCTGTGTGGTGATGGCTCAGTGCTTCACGGTCAAAGCACTGGTCTCAAAGTCTTGATGACCTGAGTTCAATCCTAGGGCCCCAGCATGGGGAAAAAAAGAACTTACTCCCAAAAGTATGCACACACACACACACACACACACACACACACACACACACACACACACATGCACAATAATAATTTTAAAATCTGGGGGTTTTTTTATTAAAGAAAAGAAAATGTTTCAGGTGCAAGTTGCTAAGTGATGACAGTTGCTTCTGCCCTATGGGTAGAAAAACTCAATCAAGATATGTTTTTGAATCTTCAGTTCTTGGAAAACATAATCTATCTTCCCAATCAACAGGAAACCAAATGAGGCATAAAAATCTCATATTTAACCCTGAGCATAGTCCAGAACAGTGCTACAATTTGTACATTTTCTAAAATGTTCACAGTTTCCTTGCCTGTCTTCTTTTAGACTATTTGGAAGTCAGTGGAGTTAAATTAAAATTAACTGTTGCATGTCTCCTAGAATGCTTTAAGCTGTCTTCGGAATTGAGGTCAAGTAGCAATCCTGAGGACCCAGAGGAGACTGTGGATGTCTCCCACGAGCTCCCAGCCTCCCTCCCACCCTCACCACTTCCTGCTTCTCTCCAAAGCAATTGGTTTCCAATTCACTCAATTAGTCCCATCTCACTTTCTCAAGTGAGACCACCTGCATCATGATTGGCAGAAGACTTCTCAGAACAAAGCCCAGTGGAATAAGATTAGATGTCCTCCCTGAAAGATTAGGCACCTGGGGGACTGGCAAACAATCACCTCAAACCACAAATTAGCTGGATCAGTTGGCAAAAGGAAAAGTAACTTCCTCTAACAGTGGGAATTCGAGACTCTTCACATGAGAATCTGATAGCTCAGGAAGACTTGGGGCCTGCCCAGGGCTGAGGGGAGCTAATCCATATTGTGAGTTGAGGGGTTCTGTGGGCGGATTTCGGTTATACAGCTGGGCATTCTGACAAAGAAGAGCAAAGCTTCTGACCACAGAATACCATCAGCACCACTCCACAACCACCACCGCTACCCCACAACCACCACTACCCCACCACCACACAACCACCTCACCACCACCACCACCCCACCCACCATCACACCAGTACCACACCACACCACACTGCTACCCATCCCGTCCCAACCCCACCCCACCCCAACCCTACCCTGCCACCACCACCCCATTCTCACCCCAACCCCACCCTGCCACCACCCCATCTCACCCCAACCCCACCCTGCCACCACCCCATTCTCACCCCAACCCCACCCTGCCACCACCCCATCTCACCCCAACCCCACCCTGCCACCACTCCATCCCACCCCAACCCCACCCGGCCACCACCACCCCATCCCACCCCAACCCCACCCGGCCACCACCACCCCATCCCACCTCAACCCCACCCGGCCACCACCACCCCATCCCACCCCAACCCCACCCGGCCACCACCACCCCATCCCACCCCAACCCCACCCGGCCACCACCACCCCATCCCACCCCAACCCCACCCGGCCACCACCACCCCATCACTACCACCAAGTATGACAACACAGGTTCCATTTTCCCTCCTATTTCTTGATTGCTTTTATTGACATAAATTACTCAGCCTCTCACTTGTTTGGTGTGAAAAGATCATTTTTGATTGATCAGGACACATTTGCTTTCAAGTTAAACGCTTATCTTACTGTGTTTCCATTTCTAGAACCGTCTGTCTTCCTGTTTAAGCTCTCGCTTTCTATTCTGCTCCACACAGGAACAGTAAGAAGGCTGCCTTTGATTAGTCTTCAGCTTGTGAGCCACATATCTTGAGTGCTTCGGTAAGGACTGTTTTCATTGAGAATAATTCTTCCTGAGGGAAGAGTAATTCTAAGATCTAACGTGAATCTCCTTGATCTTAATTAAAACCATATTTGTCTGTTTCACTATAAGAAGTATTTCTTCCTCCACCTCACAATTCCAACCTGGTTCTTGGAGGAAGGGTCTCTACCTTCACCCCTCATTAAGGAGCCTTAGAAGGAAATACTGAAGAGCTAAGCTTGCTTTGAGCCACAATTCTCACAGCTGAAGGGCCACCAAGTCTGTCTTGCACCAACCCTGATAGGGCAAAACAGGGCTCTTCACTGCTTTTTGCCTTCCTGGCATCAAAAATGTGAGCTGAAATGCATCTTGTCCCTTCCCTCCATGAGTGCTCTAGAGTCTAGGAAGCCAAAGAATGACCCAGGAGCACTAGTTTGGACCCCAGTTAGAATGACATTCTCCGGTGCATCTTTCCTACAAGGAAGGGATAGAAGAAAGGGAATCAGTCTATAGGACCAGCCATTTGAAGAGTTCTGCTGGTCCCCCTAAGGTAATTCTTTATTTAGAATATTTATTTTTATGTTAAATGTATAAGTGCTTTGCTTGTGTGTAACTCTGTGCTCCGTGAGCATGTCATACCCAGGAAGGTCAGAAGAGGGCATCAGATCCTCGGAATTGAAGTTGTGCAAAGTTTTTAGCTGCCACATGGATACTGGAAATGGAACCTGGGTTCTTTGCAAGAGCAACAGTGCTTTTAACCACTGGGCATCTGTCCAGCCCACTCCTCAACAAGGTGATTCTTGCATCCTTTATTATTTCCCTCATTGCTGTGCCAAAATATCCCCAAAAGATCAGTTTTGGAAAGGCAGAGAGGACTATTTCTGTTTTCTATTGGTGCATTGCAATCCATCACAAGAAAGGTACAGTAGTTCAGGACAGCGTCTGCAATCAGGAAGCAGGGAGAGATGAATGCTAGCACTCTGCTCATCCTCGCCTCATGTAGAAGACAGATGGAGACCCAGAGAATCACACACACACACACACACACACACACACACACACACACACACACTTGCATACACACTTCCAGAAGTTTATTTATTAGTTTATTCTAAATCTAATCAACTTGACAATGAAGATTAACTAACTACAACAGGCCCCAGCACCTCTCATCAGTGTGCTCCTGACCCAACGCCCACCATCAGTATCCTCCTAAAGAAGTGTTTGTTTCTTTTATGGTTGTGCAGGCAGAATAAGGCTGCCTGTAATTGTCAGACTTCAGGGCAATCTTGCTGCTGTCTCTGTGGTGTGGACACTCTGAGGGATCGGAAGAAAACAAGCTCGTTTCTCTTTTCAGGATGTTTTTGGTTTTATCTATGTTAGCAGAATGACCCAAGTGACCTGTTTTTAGGCAGCATTTTCTAAAATAGTAATAACTAAGTCTTCCTTCTAGATGCTCATGGTCTCTGTGGTGTGGCTCAGAGCCGCACAGAGTACACTGTGTGGTCTCATCCCAATGAAATTCTGCTTCCCATCTTGCAGAATCCCAGAAGTCCATTTTTATTTCAATTACAAAAATAGCTTCTCTGTCTAAACAACAGGCACCACTCTGGCTGGACAGGGAGCACATGCCAGCCTCACCCATCTGGGGTGACCCGGCCGAGCGTCCTCCTCCCAGGTCCAAGCATAGATGTGACACGCATTTTGCAAGTTCAGTCATCTTTTTCTTTTTGTCACTTAGATAAAGGAATGTGTAAGGGGGGATGGCTGATAAAGAAGTTTGGATCCATTGGCTTAGACTTTATTTCCTGTTGTATAGAACTTGAAGTATTACTACAATCTAGATTTCTATAGTAAAAGTGGTTTTGCAGTTCTGTTAATAACACATTGCAAAGATTATCTTGTTGCAGCTTTTTAAAGTCTTTTTAAATAAATTCATATATTTATATATTTACTTACTTGTTATCTTTATTTTATGTGAATGAGTATCTTGCCTGTATATATATGCACTACATGTACATATGGTGCCCTCAGAGGCTAAAAGAGCAAAATGGAAAAAATGAGGAGGGGGAACCAACTGAGGAGAAGGGGAAGAGGTCAGTACAGAAGGAGAAGGCGGGGAAATGGACAAATAACACAACGATTGTTTGAGAAAGTCTCAAGGACTCTTGTTATGTCTACCTAAAATCATACACAATACACATCAGTGCATGTGTGTACACGTGTGTGTATAGGAAGTTGTGCCACTTGAGCTGAAAATGCTCCTCATCGGAACCAGAGACTAACAAAACCCCAGTACCAGCCATGAGAAATCTCCTTTAGATCTGGTCAGAGTAGTACACACACACACACACACACACACACACACACACACGCACACACCCGCCCCAAACAATATAGACTGTGACTGCTGCCCCTGGCTGCCTCCCAGAGGTTGAAGCTCCTATTCCTGAAGATACTGCACATTTAGAACACAGGCCTTATATAACTGAGCTAGAGCTAACCCGAAAGTCTCCTTCCTGCACTCTACCATCCATGATATCAGAAAATACTATCGGAAAAGCTGCCTCGGGAGGGAGCCATAACATAACCAGTACGGCAAAATAGGCATGAAGGTTCAGTAAGTGGCGCTGACATGTTGACGGCGACCAACAGCTGTCCGGCTGGACTTAAGACCCACTCACAGGAGGGAAACCAAGCATGGAACTAGAGGTCTAGCTAACCTCCCTGGGCTAGTGAGGTCAAGGGTCTTAGAAGACAATCTGCTAATGCCACTTTGCTAGATCAGTGTAATCCCTAATTAAGGCAGGAGTGGGGCCCTAGCGGGTCCCAAGGTGAGTGAGGACCACTCGAGAGATTTTTGCAGGTGGGTTCAAACCGTGGTGGGTAAGAGAATATGCCATGCAGGCAGAGTTTGAGTGTAAGGTTTATTTGAGATTAAGGGATTGGGAAGAGAAGAGAGAATGGGAGGAGAGAGGGAGAGGGAGGGGGAAGGAAGGGGAGAGGGAGAGGGTGGGGGAAGGGAAGGGAGAGGGAGGAAAAACCAGGAGAGGAGAGGGGACAGGAAAAGTCTTGCTTATTCCTTCAGAGAAACCTTGAGAAAGAGAGATCAGGGGTGGGAGGAGCTTATCTCTTAAAGGGACCTTTGCACCTATGTCCAGACTAAGATCCTGAGCTGGCCAGAGTACTGCCTGGGTGCATCCTGCCAGATGACAGGGCAGACCAGCATAGTGCCTGAATCCTAACACTAACTACATTTTAAATCTTACTCTTATACCCACCCACAGATAAGAAGCTTTTACCCCTCATCAAAGAAGCTTCTTTTTTTCAATGGATAGAGACCATTATAGAAAACCATAACAGGACACCATACAGATCCTGGGGAGACCATTCCCAATGATTACATCTACATTACAGTTCCTGCATCTATGACTCAAAGGCATTGTGGAAGAGGAGACAGAAAGATTGTAAGAGGCAGAATACCAAGAAGTGCGCCGTGAAATACTCCCTCATAGAAATGGCCGCATAAACAAGATCCAAATGGCAGTATCGCCAGACCTGCTAAAGAGTAATGGAGAAAGTCTCACTAGGCCACACCTCTGGACCAGGAGTTACAAGCAATTCACAATTGCTGAGAAGGGAAAATTAGCCTGTCCTCAGGATGAAGCTCCTAACAAAGTGGTCAAGCCCTGAAACATACATACATAAACAACAAAAATGGACTCAGTGGTTTGTAATTTTATCTATTGATGCACGCATATACACCTATCTGTAGCAAAAATCAGGTTAGAAAAGGCTGTTAATTTGAGAGTGGGGGACATGGAAGGAGTTGGAGGAACTTGAGGGAGGGAAGGGAAGGGAAACGTGATATAATTACAGTTTAATTAAGCTATGAAATACTTGCTATTTTAATTTTATATTATGAACAACTAGCCTGTGTGTATCTGTGTGCTCCGTATGCAGCCTGGCACCTTCACAGACCAGAAGAGGGCGTCAGATGCCTTGCAACAGGAGTTGGGAATTAACAGTTGTGAGCTGCTGCGTAGGTGCTAGGAGCCAGATCTGGGTCCTCTGCAAGAGCGTTGAGTGCTCTTCCCTACTGAGCCACCTCTCTAGCCCCCCATGCAGCATTCTTAAAATTTCTTCTTTTCCCTTCACCGGCTAGCTATGCCCTTGACGGAGGGTTGGTGCATTTTCCAGGCTTCACCAAACGAGTTTCCTTCCTGCAGTCATGGTGATTAATGCAGATGCCCACAACTGTGTAGAGAATAAGAGACGGTAGGGTGTTCAGGTCTAAGTGTAGTAGCTATATCACACTCCACCATCTCAAGGTTCCGGGATCACTGTGGAAGAGGACAGAGAGACTGCAAGAGCCAGAAGTAGCAGGCATCTGCCGCGAAATCGTGTTTTGCTGAGCATGACAAGGCCTGTGGGATCTCACAACAGCTACGCTTCCCGCACAAGATAAGCCAGCCAGAATCCTAGCAGGGGCGGGGCCTCGTGACGTTCTAACCCTAACTGAGGAACTACGGGCAATTGATGACTGCCAAGGAAGGTAGAGACAGTTTTCTTCATTGAGGTGGACCAGTTAATGCTAAGAGGACTCCGTATGCTTTAAAATAGAACGCATGAGGCTGAGAAAGCAAAGTAGTAGGGAAGAAGGTCGGAGGGAATAAGGAGTACACACACACACACACACACACATATGAATGAAATTCTTAAACAACAATTAAATCCAGTCTTTATTTCTTGTTTAAATTTGTCAGTCAAGTAGTGCTCTCTCAGGCTGAACTAACAGATCATTTGTGGTTTCCATAGAAAAATTTGCTTTCTCTCTCTCTCAGGCAGTTGACAATCCCTCCAAAAGTGAACCTAGGAACTCAGAAGTAAAGATGTATGCCACTTCTTATTAAAAGGAGAACACATACTATTCACATCGTATTTAAATAAAAGATACAGTTATCAGCGTAATAAAAACAATACATAAAATGCATATATTAGTTCCATATTGTGAACTAATTAAAAGACACGTAGAGGGCCTGGAGAGAAGGCTCGGTGGTTATGATTGCTTGTCGTTCTTCCAGAAGACCCAGGTTCGGTCCCCAGTACTCATAACTCCAGATCCAGGGGTCCAGTGCCTTCTTATGGCCTCTGCAGGTAGTAAGTGGTACACAGACATATACAGTCAAAATACTCATACACTTAAAATTAAAAATCTTTTTTAATGTTGCAAAAAGAATTTTAAAAAATAAAGACACACAGAGAAAGTTCTCTGAAGATAGAGAAGAGAAAATTAAAAGACCGGATGGAGACAGAGAGAGCATGAACTCCAAACACACACACAGAGAGAGAGAGAGAGAGAGAGAGAGAGAGAGAGAGAGAGAGAGAGAGAGAGAGAAGAGAGAGGAGAAAACTCAGCTGAGTCAAGAACATAAACTTTAAAAAGTATCAATCCCAAACTATGTATTAATTTGTACTAACTGTGAGAACCAACAATTCAACAATTAATTTATAAGAATTTGGCACACCAATAAATAAAATACAACTATTACTAAAAACTGAAATCACCTGCATGCATTAATTTCGCATTAGTTTAGTTAATGTGAAAGGTGGTGGATACAGAAATGAGCCATTTATTCTCGTTCCCTACCCAAGATGGCTGCCCATGCTCTCATAGTACCGTCTTTAGGACCGCCCTTATTAGATATTCTTTAAAAACCACCTCTGTCCTCATACAAGGGACATGCGATTGGTGTCATGAGCATAGCCTCAGTCCCGACACCACAGAATCAGTCTAGTGTCTCAGAAAACAAGTGGTTAAGCATTCACCTGCCATGGCGTGGAGAGGAGAAACCAACACCACTGGTAGATTCCTCAGAGATACACGGCTCTGTCACCACAGGGAGGCAGGGGAATGGTCAGCAGTATATAAATATTAAATAGTCATTACAAGTGCCTGGGTCCCTGCCTGCACGCATGGCTTTTCCACCATTGCTTGAGCCTCGTGGGTTTCCAGTCCTTTGGTCGAAGCCAGTCCCACGGCCAGTCCAGAGTGCACACAGGGTCTCGTGACCAACCTGGCATCAATCCTGAATTTGTCAAACCCTGCCCCACTTGAGCTACCCCTGTCTCTCCCTGTGTCACACTTCTCAAGCGTCTGTCACCTGTAGAATTGCCTGGTTTTGGATAAAGAAGTCAAGAACAAAAATTTAGTAATGTGTGTGTAGAGGTCACTTATATTAAAAATGCTAATTTCAAAGAGACACAATACAATACATGTAGTTGACAGTCCCTCCAATTTTGCTTATTTTGTTACCTACATCTGCCCACCAATCATTCTAAACATATCTTGCCCTTCAATTTTATCCTTTTAAAAATCGCTTGACATTGAATTCTCTCTCTACAGAGATACAGTTGGCCAGGCAGACTAGAGAGATGGTTGATAGTTTGGTGCTAGATTGATAGATAGATATTTTTCTGACTTAGAATTCATTTTTATTCATTTTATCCCAATAGACTCTGAGCTCTTAGGAAGTATTTTATTACATCATAGAAAGAGGGGGGGAAAAAAAGAAACTACAAAACCTGGGCCCAGTAGCTCACATACACAAGTACTTCCCAAGAGCCAAGTCTATAGAAAACTAGGCTGTATAATATTTTTGAGGCAAGCCCAGAAACCCTTTCTCTAACCAAATATTCCTATATTTACTTGAATCAGTACAACATACTTTCTCTGTGTGTGTGTGTGTGTGTGTGTGTGTGTGTTTATATATGCTCTTGAGTGCATGTTGTGTGCAGGTGTACGTGCATGCACAAATAAATGCTCCGGGACATCAGAGAATCATGTCCCACCTTGCTTATTGAGACGAGAGCCTCTCAGGAAAGCTAGAGAGAATGACTGCCAGCCCCTGTCTGCCTCCCCAGTGCTAGGCTCAGAGGCTGTGTCCTTGCTGGTTTTACTGAGTACTGAGGATCACTGCAGCTCCTCATGCTAGCACAAGCTGAGCTGTCTGAGAAAAGTAAGTGATGGTAAAATTAAAACAATTTTTTATAGTTTCAATGTTTTGATTTGGGTGTATTGTCTGTGTGTATGTTGTCTATGTTGGTGTGTCTTTCTCTCTGTGTGTATATTTACATGCACAAGTGTATGTATGCATGCCCATGGAGGCCAGGTTTCTTCCTTGGACCCTGTCCACCTTATATTTTGAGACAAGGTCTCTCCCGAGCCTAAAGATCACTGATCGTATAGACTGGCTGGCCCCTAGGCTTTGGAGATCCACCTATCTCTGCAGCTTCCCCACCCCTGTCAGAGTTACAAAGTGTACTCCATGCCCAGTTTTTACCTGGGTGCCATATGTTTGAATTCAGGTTTTCGTGCCTGCATGGTGGGTACTTTGCTGACTGAGCCATCTTTCTAGCTCTCTATTATTCTCATTTTTATTAATATATATTAATCATTAAAATAATAATTTTTTGTTGCAACATACACTTATATGCATATTTGTTAATGAATACCAACACTGATTCACGAACTGTCAGGGAGTAGTAATTAGTATCATTTATTATAATGTATTTTTATCACTTGCGAAATAGTTGAATGTTATATGAACACAGATTTGAATTTATTGTAACATTGCCACTCAAAAAAAAAGCAAAAGTATACTTTATCCACTAAGAAAGGAGAGAAGTTGAATTGCATAAGATTCTCAAGCCAAAACACAACTGCGGAAGTAGTTTAGTGACTAACATGCTAGTTGTGTGCAAGCATGAGGACCCGAGTTCAGATCCCAGAACCCACACAAAGGCCGGGTGTGGTGGCGCTCGTGTGGGAGTCCAGCACTGGTGGAGAAGCAGATCCCTCAGGCTGCTTAGCCAGCCAGCCTTGAAAAACAAAAGCTCCAGGTTCAGTGAGAGACCTGCCTGAAAAACCAATATGGAGCTGATAAAAGATAACTGAGGTCAACCTCTGGCCTCTACGTGCACACACACAAGCAAACACACCCACACAAATGTGTGTGCACATACGTGCACAAAGAATAATTAATAATTAAAAATGAAGGCAGGAAAGGAATCAAGAAAAACATAACAAATAACAAATGGAAAACAGGAACAAATGCAGCAGATAATCCAGTTATATCAATTATCCCTTTGAATATCAATAATCTCTCAGTTAAGATTGCTACTTGTAATAAAGCCTATGACAAAGGCAACATGGGGAGGAAGGGGTTTATTTCATCCTATCCTTTCAGGTAGCAGTCCAACCCCAAGGAAAGTCAGCCAGGGACTCAAGCAGGGCAGGAGCACAGAGGCAGGAACTGAAGTAGAAGCCAGGGATGGCACCTCCCACAGTGGGCTGAGCTCTTCCAGACCGATCACAGATCCAAACATTGCCCTACAGTCTTGCCTGCAGACATCTGTTGGAGATATTTTCTCAGTTGAGGTTTCTCTGCCCAGATAACTCTAGCTTGAAGAAAACAACTAAGAGATAAGCGAGTATATACACAAACACGTGTATTTGTCTGTATAACACTCCTTAATATGACGCACCTAACAACAGTGTCAACATTTGTGATATAAAGTCTGGTCAAACCCGAATGGGAAGATAGATAAATTCCCTGCTTTAGTTGGAGACTTCAACTTTTCTCTACCTGAAGTGAACTCAACACCATCAACTGCCTGAAGGTAACTGACATCTAGAAACTGCTTTATCCAAGAACAGCAAAATGCTTCTTCTTTTCTTCTCATGTGAAACATTTACCATGTTCAGCCAATGTGGGACCATAAAATACACTTTAGCAAACGCTGGAGCCTGGAAACCATGCGATGTCTGCTCCCAGACCACAGCAAAGTTCAAGCTGGAAGTCAATAACAGAAATACAGCCGGAAGGCCTCCAAATACTCGGACAGGAAATGATAAAAGTTTATACAGCATCTGGGTCAAAGGAGCAGTCTCAAAAGATTTCCAACTAAATGAAAACAAAAATATTTTTTTACAGGCTGCAGCAAAAACAGTACTTAGAAATTCATAGTATTGAACACATGCACAAGAAAAAAAAAAAAGAACCATCTAAAGTCAATACTCCAAGCTTCTGTCATGGGAAACTAGGAAAGGAAGAACCAATAAAATCGAAAGCTGGCAGGCAGAGCCATGTGCGCCACGTGCTCCGGTCATCCCAGCGCACAGCGGGGAGAAGCAGGAGGATCATGCTTGGGAGCCCAGTCTGGGCTACATGACAAGCGGTAGTCTAGCCTGGATACACAGGGAGAATCTGTCTCAAGTATCAAGGGCTGGGGATGTATTCCGTGATAGCGTGCTTGCCTGGTGCACAGCCCTGGGTCTGGCCTGCCTTGTTTCAAGAGGGAGCAGAGGGCGGGAAGGAGAGGAGGAAACCAATCAGTGTGTAAAATAAAAGAAAACTGAACAGCAGCGGCAAAATCAAAGTCAACAAAGCTAAGAATAAGAAGCTAGATGAAGAATTTAACAAAATTTAATGACCTACATTTATTTTATTCAATTTCTGTTTTTTTTAAGTTGACACAAGATTGTATCCTTACATATAAGGCATGATATTTTGAAATATATATCCACTGTGGAATGGCTAAATTAAATCCATTAGCACATGCATCACCTCCTGTATATTTTGTGGTAAAAAACGCATTAAAACTATTCTCTGAGCGATCTTCAAACATAAAATCCCTGTGATTAACTCCAGTCACCATGGTGTACAATAGAGTGCTGGAACTTAGGATTTTTGCCTTGCTGAAATTATAGAGGTTCTCACCAAAATCTCCCGAGTTCTTCTTCACCATATAAAATCTAATTCTTTGAAAATTTTGGTTCAATCAATAAGCCCTTAATCAGGCTAAATTCAACAAGAAGAGGATGTAGCCAGGTGTGGTGATGCAGGTCTTTAATGCAAGCACTCCTGAGGCAGAGGCAAGTAGGTGAGTTCAAGGTCATTCTGGTCTACGTAGTGAGCACCAGGCCAGGCAGGGCTACACAGTGAAACTCCTCTTAAAAGGAGGAGGGTGAAAGTTACTTATATTAAAAATGACAGGAAGACTGTCACAACAAAGCTTATGGGTATTAAAAGGGAAATAAACATTATGAATAAATCTCTGCTGATAGCTTTTATAACCGGAGTAAAACTGACCATCTCTTTAAAAGACACAATCCATCAAAACTCACACGAGAGGAAATAGGCCTGGATCTAGTCAAGAAAATAAATGAGTGGTGCACAGCCTTCTCACTCTGAGCAGGAAACAATGCCAGTTCTCTCATCTTTTTCAGAAGGTGTACACAGATATGAACTCAATGTATGGGACCAGCGTGCTGCTGATCCAAAGCCAGATCACGGCATCACTGAAGACAAAACTATAGACTGCAACTTTTGAGTATATTGAGAATCTCAGCAGATGGTTCATTGGGTAGGCTAGCTGGTGTGGCAAGTATGAAAACCTGAATTTAGATCCCTTGAATTCATGTAAAAAGTCACACATGTCTGTACATGTCAACAACCCCAGCATCAGGGGGTAGGGGTGCAGACTGACCTTGAGAGTTCTCTAGCTGCCCAGCCCAGTGAGAGGGATGCTTCTTCTTCAGCAAGAGACCTTGTCTCAAGACAATAAGACACAGAATACTGGAAAGCACCCAACACTCCTTCCACTCCTGTAAGCATGCAGGGTACACACACCTGCACATCCAAGTGCATGTGCCAACCACATGTACACTACACACATACAGCACACATGTAAACAAAGAATACAGGTACAAAAATGCTAAAAAAAATGTGTTAGTAAATCAAATAAAACATTGTTTAAAAAACCTACAAACTACAATTAAAGTAAGATCTAACATGCAATTTGCCCGATCTGAGTGTGTGAAAGGTGATTGATAGACCACATCAAAAAGTAAGCAGAGGAGAACTCTCATGATCCTATCAATAGATCTACGGAAAAAATAGTTTGTCAAGATTTCATTCTTAGTCATGCAGTTGACTGAGAGACTTAGTACATTGACTGTAGATCTTAAAGGCTCTTCAACACCCGACCATGGATGTCTTGTCTAAGGCAGCAAATGCAATGAGGTGGGAAAAGAGGTTGGTGCAGACTGGTGGAGGAGGAAGGCCAGAACTGTCTTTGTGAGCCAGTGCCACAACAGCCTGTGTAGACACCGGGAAAATGGATCCCCCAAAACCTTCATGAAACTGAGAAGGCCACGAGCAAGGATGCAGAAGTTGGGGAACAATGGACTGTTCTAAAAGTGGGGTGTGTTTCTGAACATTAGATAGACTACTTTTCTTTCTACTAGGATGTCAGTCATCGTATCTTTCTCTGTCCTGTGAGTTCCCTAGGATCCGCAGTGTCCGTGGTCCTCAGACTACAGTTTGCTACAGCACAGTGTTTGTGCTAGGCCTTTACATCCTGCAGCTTAGGTCAAATTTCCCAGAACTATGGTTTTCTGTCTTTTAGAACACATAGATCTTGTTCCTACATTCTCCCCCCTTGTGACATCAATTCTTTAAGAAGTTTAATTAACAATTTTTACAGTTGTTTTCGGTTTACAGAAAACTAGATGGTGTCTGCTCCCGTAGAGACAGCTGAGTCCTGTGTCACCGAGCGCTGTCCGAGCTCCTCTGGCACTTCTGACGGAATGCTCTCTTGACCGCTATTCCAGGGTACTCATCCTACTTTCCAGGATTTCCTCTTCTCAATTTCTCCTACTCTTTCTTTCGGTTCTAAATCTAAAACAAGAGTAGCTTTTATAATAGAAAAGTGGTAAGAGCAGACTTGTAACATGTAAGTCAAAGTAGAAGCTTCTTAGTACAACCAAACCCAACAAAAGAAAATATATATTGGTATCATAATGAGACATATGAAGAGCTATTGTTTATAAAAATAAATAAAAGAGAAAAGCATGGATGGATGGAGAGGTGTACACCTCTAACCACAGAACCAGGAAGTTGGGGAAAACAGTCAAATTGTATGTTCCGGGCCAGCCTGTTCTACAAATCAAGTTCAAGATCCACTCTCAGGGAGAAAAAGGGATAAAAAAAGTTCACATACTTAGTTGTTTGCATTATAGGTGCCCAATAAAAACATGAAGCCAGAATACAACCTACAGATTAAAATAATACAGGAAAACCTATTTTTAAAATAGGTGAAAAGTTTAATAGGTCTTACATAAAACTGTAACTTGTGTTCAACAACAACATGAAAGGATATTTTGTATCCTTATAGTTGAGAACACTGGTTAAAACCATGATGAAATAACATTCTATACACATTAGTTTAGCTAAAATGTATAATAAAATAACATCACGGCCTGACAGGTCTAAGAAGCAATCAGACAGTTCATGTCTGTGTGGTGGAGTTTAAATTGGCATAACCACATTGGAAAATTGTTTGGCAGAATCGATTAAGGCTCTGTATACAGCTACCCTGCCTCCTTTACACAAACATCTATAGCAAATATGTTTCCAAATGTGCTTAGCACCACAAATCATAATAGCCCCAGGCAGGAAATTACCCAAATGCCCATTAAGAGCAAAATGGATATATACTATGGTATCTACATGAAGCGTATACTGTGTGCAAGAATAAGGACACACAAACCACAGCTCACAGAACACAACCAGGAAAGCTTTCAAGCTGAAACCACACTGAGTATGTCCAGAATATGTGGTTCTCTTTATGCAGAACACAAAATTGTCCAAACGAATATTGGAAGAGGGTATGTTTATATGTTGGAGTCTTTTTTAAAAGAGAAAGGGAAAAACTCAAAATTGAAGATGTGAAACCTAGAATCAGTTCCCAGTGAGAGCTTTGCATCTAGCACAAGAGAGGAGAATGCTAATATTAATATTAATTAATACTAGTAGGTCCATTAATAGAGGTAATTGCTTAATTAATGAACTTAGAATACAATTGGTAAGTTAGAGTGCTGTCACACACACCAAAGCCATAGATTCATCCTAGATGCACAGTGGCAGATGAGCATATAAAGATAAAGCACACATAGAAGTTTTATTCAGCATTTTCTAAAGAAAAATAGAACTATGTCATTTGCAGGGAAGTGGACAGAAGTGGAAGCCATCATGCTAAGTGAAACCATCCAGACTCAGAAAGATGAGCGTTGCATGTTTTCTGTCACACGCAGGATCTATATTTTAAAATATGTAAGTCATGAAAGGGGCTTGGGGTG
The DNA here is from genome assembly GCF_982192425.1 of Myodes glareolus. Taxonomy (NCBI): domain Eukaryota; kingdom Metazoa; phylum Chordata; class Mammalia; order Rodentia; family Cricetidae; genus Myodes; species Myodes glareolus. The sequence continues at coordinate 8,550,075 of NC_142039.1, forward strand.
GAGCAAAGAGAGCAGCAGTTGGAGACAGGCAAAGTACGTGATCTGCATATCTGAAATATTATAGTGAAACCATTGCTTCATATTCCAATAAGAATATATAAAATACTCGTTCAATATATTTTCAGTAATTTAGAAGAAGCAGATAAATGTCTAAACATGTACAAACTGCCAAGACCAAATCACTAAGAAATACAAAGTCTAAACAAATCAGCAATGGGTATGAAATTGAGTTAATAGCAAAAATATCACCCATAAAAGGTCCAGGACCTGATGTCTCCATGACTGACTTCTGTAAACATTTAAGGAAGAATTAACCCCAATCCTTCTAAAATTTTAGCAAAAAAAATTATAGGACAGAAAGCATTCAAACGGATTTTTAAAGTTGCCATTACACTGATACCAAACCCAAACAAGAAAATAAAATTATAAACTAATATCTCTGATCAATACAGATTTAAAAATCTTCAACAAAATATTGTTGAACCAAATTCAATAGTATATTAAAATGATCCTTCACTTTGTTCAAGGGGGATTTATCCTTGGACCCAGGATGGTTAAACATATACAAACCAATAAATGGTACATACCATACCAACAGAAACCATATGATCACCTAAATAAATCTAGAAAAATAGCACTGGACAAAATTAAAACTCTTTCATGATAAGACATTTTCTTCAAAAATCACTTGTAGAAAGGATTCACCTTAGCAGCAAAAGGAAAGCCACGTAAGCCATACATGATAAACCCATCTAACAGCACTTGAGGGAAGGGCTGGGCCACCCCTAACCTGAGAAGTAAGGCAAAATGTCAGTCTCACCAAATCATGGACATCTTAGACAGAAAATTAGACAAGGAAAGAAATAAAAAGCATCTAATTTGGAAAGAAAAAAATCTAATTGACTCTGTAAATGACATGGTCTTAAATAAAACAAACAAACAAACCAAAAAAAAAAAAAAACAACAAACCAAACCAAACAAAACTTACAGATTCCACCAAAAGCTGAATAAATGCAACAAAGTTACATGATACAAAAATCATTGTAAGACACTAATACTTTGTATACACTGAAAATAAACTATCCAGAAGCCAGATCAAGAAAAAAATTACAATAGAAACAAAATTAACCAAGGAAGTTAAAGATTTATACATTAAAAACCATAACATACTGATTAAAAAGAAGTTGAAGAAGACACAGGCAAATGGAAAATATTTTGTGTTCATAAACTGTCAGAATAAACACTGTCAACCTGTCTCCTTTTTTTTTTTTTAAGCAACGTTATTTATTGTTTTGTTTGTTTCCCAGACAGTGTTTCTCTGTGTAGCTTTGGCTGTCCTGCAACTTGCTCTGTAGACTGGCCTCGAACTCAGGGATCCACCTGCCTCTTCTTCCTGAGTACTGAAATTAAAGGTGTGCACGCCCCCCCCACACACACACACACGGAACCTCCCAACCGTGGCTAGAAAACAATCTCTATTAAACAAATATCTACCATAAATGCTGAGGCAGCATAAGAATACTGCTTGATAGCGTTTATGATCTGGGTCAGTGACATAATTCCTTGTAACACTCTTAAAGACTTCTGTGACATGGCCTTCATTCCTTTCCTATGTGATGTTGTCTGTGCTGACCAACAAAAGAGGGAGTAAAGCCCATCTAGGAACAAACACACATGGGCACACAAACATGGGACAGACCCCCGAGGTAGCACATAGGCAAGCACAGATTCAGAGCCATATGACAGCTAAGGTGCTTTTGTTTCGGGGTGTTTTGTTTTATCTATCTATCTATCTATTTTTTTATTTATTCAAGTCAGGGATTCTCTATGTAGCCTTGGCTGTTACGAAACTCACTCTATAGGCCAGAATGGCCTCAAACTCACACAGATCTGTCAGCCTCTGCAGGGATTAAAGGTGTGCACCACCACCACTGGCTGACATAAGGTGTTTTGTTGTTATGATTGTCCACTGACGGATGGTAAACCGGGACCTTGTGTCTGCTCTGCCACCCTCGCTACCAGGGCTCGCTGGGGCCTGGGGTCAGGTCCTGTGCGAGTCTGAGAGGCTGGTGCCCAGGCTGCTGGGGACCACTGAGGTCTGGGGGAAAACAGGCTCTTCTGGAGCCCCCTGGGCAAGAGTGAGAGTTTGGGGTCCAGGCTGCTGGGGACCACCGAGGTCTGGGGGAGAAGGGACTCTCCCTGAATCATGTCATGTTTTAGTTTCTCTCTTGACATCTTTCAACGATACACAGTGATGTGGAAGTGTAAGCCAAATAAACCCTTTCCTTCCCAATTTGCTCTTTGGTCATGGTGTTTTATTAAAGCAATATAAACTCTAACTAAGACACTATCCAAAGCAATCTATGGATTTTATGCAATCCCTATCAAAAGTTCAATAACATCTTTCATAGAAATAGAACAAATCTTAAGTGCATACAGAACTGCAAAACACCAAATATTCACAGTCATCTCAAGCAAAAAGAACAAAGCCAAAGGTACCACACTACCCGATTTTCAAAATCTAGTGCAAAACAATGATACCATGAGTAACACGGCACCAGAATACCAAAATACATAAGCCAGAGAACCAAGCACCAGGTCCAGAAACAAGCACCAGAATTATGTTCAATTGATCTTTAACAAAGACACTAGGAACAGGTGGTAATGCAAGGATGCTCCATTCTGGAAAAACCTAACCACATTTAGAACTAACTCAGATCTTCACTTCATTCCACACACAAAAGTCATCTCAAAATGAGTAAAAGATTCAACTTTAAGTTCTGAAACTATAAAACTACAGGAAGAAAATATAGGGGGATGTTCCATGACCGTGTCCTAGACAATAATTTTGGGGGTTACCACTCCAAAACACAGGCTACAAATAAAAAAAAATGCAAACTGTGTCAAACTAAGAAGCTTTGGCACAGCAGAGGGAGTGAAGACTGAAGAGGGGGGAGCTACTCGTGAGCCATGAATCTGATAAAGAAGAAGAATCCACAAAGAGGGCAGGCGCAGTAATTCATGTCTGCACACCTAGCACCAGAGAGGCAAAGACAGGGGGATCTCAGTGAGGTCAAGGCCAGCCTGGTCCACAAAATGAAAGGAGAAAAAAGAAAAGGACTTACAGAGGACTTGAAAAATGAGAAAATATCATAATTAAAAGCAAACAACACTCGAACCGATTTTTTCCATAGGAGAAATGTAAGTAGACAAGAGGAGGAACAGGAAGAGTACTCAGCACCCGTCATCTTCAGGGGTCATGGCTCAATCCTCCAACGAGATGCCATATGCACTGGGTTAGCATGGTCGCTATGGAAAAGATGGAGAGCAGGTGCTGGAAGGCGTGGCCGTCACGGCAGCATGCCCAAGCAACAGCTGCACCACGGTGTTCACCTCAGACTCTTGGTAACTAAGATACAGAAACAATCTAAATGCCTGTTGACAGGCCTATGTATAAAGAAAAGTGAGAGATAGGAGGACAATGTTGTGAATTCCTGCCAGTGTTATGAACACGGATGAACCCAGAGAACATTACATTAAATGAAATAAGCCAGTAACCAGTCAAAAAACTCCAGACACAATATAGACCTTAGAATACAGACACAAAATCCTCTAAGAAAATTTTAGTGAGCCCTATCAGGTTACATATCTAAAAATTCATCATTGCTAAATTTCAGTTATCCTAAAACTATAAAATTGATTCAGTATGCAAATAAATATAGAAAATTTACATATTAACAGATTGAAAAGGGGGTGGCAAATGAAAGATTCTCTTCATAGGTACAGAAAAACTACGCATATTTCAATATCCGTTCATGTTCTTCAAGACAAACTCCCCACAAACCAGGAAGAACAGAAACCCTTTTCAATCTGATAAAGAAAATCCACCAGAAATCTGGCTAACACTGTAACTTGCTCCTGACCTGTTTTCCCCTAAGACTGTGGAAATAATAATAAAAAATAAAGAAAGAAAAGGATGTCTTTTCTTGGTGTTTTCCATGGGAGCGCCCAGTTAACATGATAAGACAAAAAGGCAAAATCCAAGCCATGACATTTGGAAAGGGCCAACTAAACTCTGCACACTGGCAGTGTGCCCATCCATGTGGAAAATCCGGTGGAGCCTTCCAAAATGCCACAGCTACAAATAAACTTAACAAGGCCGTCGAGCGTAATGTCAAGCAACAAAACCCAAATGTGTTTCTACATGCTAGCAGCAAACAGCTGGGGATGGAGGGATTCATAACACACTTGTGTTGTGAAATATGAATTATATGGGACTCCATTTAACACCATGCTAAAGGAAGAAAAGCGTGCTGACTCAGGAATCCAGAGATAAGCCCACACCTACATGGTCAATTGGGCTTCAACAAAAGTTACAAAAATTACTAGGGAAAAAAAGTTGCTCTTTTGGAATCATGGGCAAATCACTTTGGAAAAAAACTTTTCCATAAATGGGAATATGAAAAGAAGGATAAGGAAGAGAGAGCTACCTCTGCCACCTCAGCACTCAGATCATCAGGCAAATGCCCTCAAAACCCATTCTTGACCAAAATAGAAAAGCAAAGACTATAAAACTTCAGCAGCCAAAAAGGAAGAACCATTCTGATTTGGGTGTGGCAAAGATGTCTTAGAACACAAAGCACACTATAATCTTTTGAAGGGTAGATATCAAAATTTAGAAATTCTGTTCCTGAGAATATGGTTATGAAAGCAAAAAGGGAAGACACGGTTGGGATAAAAGAATTTCCAATTGCCTTGTGTATCTAAAAGGGAGCAGGTACGAGAGGGCACCTCACCAGGAATACATCAACGGCCACAGAGCACGTTTAAATATTCGCAATTGTCAGCCATTAGGCAAACATAAATAAAACCACGACGGGTTCCACTGTAACCTCCCAGATGGCCAAAACAGAACTAGCGGCACCGGGTGTTGAAGAGACCCGTACACGACACACGCCTCTGGCGGGAAAGAGAACAATACACTCGTGTGGGGCACAGTTTACTGGTTTCTTAGTAGAGCTGAGTGTGCACTTACCAGAGGACCAGAAACTTCCATTTCTAGTTATCAATCCCAGATAAATAGAAAGGAATGCCTACCCAAATGCATAAGTCCTCACTTTCCTGGTTAGTCTTTTTGCCACTTTGACAGCAGCTAGAGCCACCCAGTAAGAGGGACCATCCGCTGAAGTATTGCCCCCCTCAGCTCAGTCTGCAGACAAACCTGTGGGGCATTATTCCTATTTGTGATTGACGGTGGGAGCACCCAGACCACCATGGGTGGTGCCACACCTGGGCAGGTAGACCTGGGGTGTGTATGAAAGCAGACTGAGCTAGCCATGACGAGCGGGCTAAGAAGCAGGGTTCCTCCATGGTGTCTGTATCCATTCCTGCCTTGACTTCCTGGATGATGGGAAATAAACCCCTTCCTCTCTAAGTTGTTTTTGTTAATGGTGTTTTATCACAGCAATAGAAACCTAACCCAGACACCCACCACAGGATTTTATTTAATTATTCTTGCATGTGATAAATGTTCATTTATAATAATAACCAGATAGTGGATACACATTTCAAGATACTCTTAACTTCATGTAGTATTACAGTATTGTATAATATGGTATTTTTTTTCTGTCATGGAACGATATATTCACATTCTCCAGTGCTTCCCCTAGGCTACCTGGAGCGTTCAGCTTTTATCTCTCTATCATCACAGCTTTCTTCATAATGTTCCAAAACTGTACACGCAATATATGTGTATCATCCTCAGGTTAATAGAAAAAGAATGTGTGTTTGTGCCTTGACAACACAGAACAAATTGGCACATGCAGCAGCCTACCATACTGCAGTAATGTCCTGCATGATTCTTCCTGAGCTCCCTGCTGTAACACACACCTCCGCCATTGCAGAGGCTCTTTCCTCTCTTCTATCCTAATCCCTACTCTCTGGCCCTGACACATACTAGGTGGCCAATTAATAACATGCTGAATCAAAGACTTATGTTGTTTCTTGATGTTCATAAAATTCCCATTTTTGCCTACCATATACATCCCCCTGCTTCTCTCTCGTGAACTCTATTTTGAACTCTTTCTCCAAAGAGGTTCTGGCTCTGGCTCTGGTAGACTGCTTGGCTGAGTTATAAGAATGTTAAAGAAAGCTCCTGGATTTGGCTGTACTCCTTTATTCCTTCCTCTTGATCTCTGAGAGGTTTGAGCTGAGGCCTCTCCCAGCCATCCTGTAGGTTCAGGCTCAGTGCCAGCCCCAGCTCCAGCCCCAGTCCCAGAACCAGAATTCAGTTCATTTGCTAGTTGAGCCAAGCCATAGGCACCAACATGCAATTTGGCTTTTGCAATAAGTCCTGAATCTTTCATACAGTTTTGGTTCGTTAATAGTCAAAAGCCCATGAAGAGGAGGCTGCTGTCACTCCTGGGCAGCTGGCAGGCTCTTCTCCAATCCCATGACCATGTCAGCACTGATCGGACACTATTACCACTGACACCAGCCTTAATGCTTGCCATACAGTCCTGCTGGGTTTCAAACTCACAAACCTCTTGCACCAGCCAGCCCTGAGAGCTGGGATTAAGGTGTACACCACATTGCTCTGTCTGAAGTTCTTGAGCTGTTCCTAGCTTTCATCTACATGAGCACATGTTTCATCCTTGGGTGTGGGCATTTGCTCTCCAAAGATGAACACCTAGAACCCATGCCATCCTGGAAGATATGAAATTTTCAGTAGGACCATAATGTAATTTTCATTTGGTTAAAGGCTTATTCCCAGGTCGAACAGCCCACAGCAGTTACAAAGGAGGGCAAGTCACAGAGTAATGTCCTTGTTGACAGAGGGTGTCGTGGTTCAGTGGGTCAGGAGCCGAGTGGATTGCTGCTTCTTGGGAAAGATTGCTATTTCTGTTTGTGAGCTTTGTGTTTTCTTCTTTTCTGTTTAAGTCAGAGACTCATAATATAAACAAGCCTTTGTTTTTCCTAATTCAGTTAATCCATTTTTCAGAATAAGTACCCTTGTTTTTTGTTGATCTTTGAGATGACATTAACTGGTGTGTGTGCATGTATACACACCAGTTTTGTGTGTGTGTGTGTGTGTGTGTGTGTGTGTGTGTGTGTGTGCACATGCATTCACATAAGCAAAGGATGGTGGATAATCTCTATGGGACACACATTTAAGGGGTTTCAATATCAGAGGTTCTTGGGCTAGCTACAGCAAAATTCTAATACAAGAATGTTCTAAATTAATCCAAAACAGCTCACATTTTTATATGACAGGCAATGTATTAAATATTTTCCAAGGTTTATCTCCCTGAATATTACAATACCCAGGCCCCAAAACACAGAAGAATGAGCTGAGATTTACCAAGGTGGAGCAACTAGTCCTAAATCACACCTCTGGGAATGACAGGGCTCTCTTCTGACCTCAGAAAGCTGATACCAAAAGCAGGCTTTTATCCCTGTGTGTTGGGACTAGTGGTTTAGTCCTCGGATTGACACTATTAGACAAAGAGCGGCAATGGTGACCTCTGTTTCATACTGTTGACTGTGGACCAGCCACTGACCTCCAGTAAGGGCCAGAATCTACACTCTGACTTAAGGCGCTGGTTAATTGTTTCTAGAAGCAACTGTGTTGTCTTTTTCCAAACATTCCCTAACATGGACTCACGAGAACTTGACTGAGGATCCTATAGGGTGAGAAGGACGTTGGTGACTTTTTAGGACCCTGTGAAGAATGGTAACTCTGGTGGGAACAGAGCCTGCCGCCATTTCTGATAAAGCAAGAGCCATTCCTTCAGAACACTGAAGCAACTCTGAATTGGAGTTAGAGAGACAGCAACGGATTCTACCTCATGTAGCTCCTTGTGAAAGAAAAAGGAGGCTATTAAGTCAGCAACCACAGCAAGGTGTGGTGGGAGGGAAGCACCGGGGAATGTTGGGCACCACAGGGACAACACTGCATCCTAGGAGGACACTATGGGCTAGATAAAGTGACATTGGGGTAGAGAGAGGTCCAGAATCAAACACCAGACTCAGTACCAACCACAAAAAGAGGCTGAGAAAGGCGCAGGGTGCTGAGGAGGGCACCACCGTACCAAGACCACAGAAGCTCTCTGCACATTGCCAGAGGAAAACACAGGGTGGGCAGTCAGGACTCTGCATTTCTCTAGTAGACAGGCAGAGCCAAAACATTCGCTATTCTCATCACAGATGTCACCCATCCCCTCCTGCTAGCTCGTCTGTGGGAATGAGTGCATGCAACCACCCAGCTATGTATAAAAATGAAGCCCTTCACGTCTCTTATATGGTCCCTGCTCTCTTGCTAGGGAGGGGAGTTCACTTCCAAAGTTGATTTTTCTAAGAAGTAAACACTTACATTGAAATGCTGCCATACAGTGACTTGGCAAATCAGGAAAACACTGTGATTATTAAAACAAGTCACCCAGGGCTGTCCAACTTCTGCTCCAACACCCAACAACAGCACGGGGCAAACCCATGCCCTCACAGACTGAGAGATCAGTCCAAGTGCTCACAGATTGCTCTGTAATGTCTCTTTCCAAAGCATTGCATGAATTGGGAACTAAGGGTATAGTCTTTCAGGAACTATTTTAATATGAAAACAGAACTTTGCTTCCAACTTTAAAGCAATCGCTGATCCAGGAGAATGAGCTGGCTGTATACATCAGAATGAGAGAGTGTCCTTCCTCACCACCACACACTGCCTTTAAAAGTAGACGTAAAACACCACAGTGTACCCGAAATTCGCAGTAAGATCTGACAATATTCCACACAACACTTTACAAACTCCCCCTCCCCCTGCTTGGCATATTGATCCCAAAACTAAACCAAAAGCTTGGTATGCATCCTACTTCTCCTTGGATCATTATCTTTGTTTTTTTTTTTCTCTCTAATTTATAAATTAGAGGCAGCAATGTTTGCCACACAAGGATGCTATGAGAACTGCACCGAATGAATGTGCTTTCTCAAGGGTACATTGCGGGGCAACTTAGATAAATGGCAAAGAAACAAGGTCAGTCCTCCGAATCCAGACAGAGGTTTCCATCAAGATTTCTGCAAGTAAGGACACTTAAAGTGTGGGTCTGAGGGTGTAGCTGATGAGGGTATAGCTCTCCAGTGGAGCACTGGCGTCGCATGCAGAAAGGGCTGGGTTCAAACCTCAGAACTTCAAAGGCAAAATCAAAACACTACATTTAAAGTAAGGGATTAGAGGGCGGGATTTCATCTTGTGTTTTCACCTCACGGTGATGTTCAGAAATCATTCCAGGTCTGTGTGTGAGAGTGGACATGTGTCGTGGAGTATGTATGGAGGCTAGAGGACAGCCTCAAGCGTCAGCCCTCATCCTGCACCTTGTTTGACACAGTCTCTTTGTTGTGGACCCACACATACATCAATCTAGCCGTGCTGCAAGTTTTTCGATGCTCTCTTAGCTGGGCCCATCTCACCTAAGAGTTCTGGGATTACAGACATGAATTACAGCACCTGGCTTTATGTGAGTTCTGGAAATTTGAATTTACACACTCACATTTGCATGGCAAAGGTTTTTCCTACTGAACCATCTCCTCACTCCTTAGAAAATGATTAATTCTTGCTATTCTGTGTTCTTTTGAAATAAAAGTTGCAATCATGGCCCTGACTTGCATGGAAAGTGAGATTTAAAAAAAAAAATTAACAACAACCAAAACCTTTTAAACCACAATGTTATGCAACCCTTGACCATGTCCTTCTGATCCATTTGAGAAAGCTGATGAATGCTGTTTCGATAGACAAGAATTCCTCAGCTCTGGGAACATGCAAGAAATATGAGACAAGATGACAGGGAAGCCACGGAGCTGGTCAGCTGGAGAGCGCCAGGGTTCCATAACCGCCCCTTGCTGATTAGCGGCATGTCTGTGACACTACCCAGCTACCCCAGGGTTACACCAACCACTTCGGACAGAAGACTTCCTGAGCTGCTTCTTTTGATTTTTTTTTTAACTTATTGAGCAGAATGACAAAAGAAAAGGAGAATATAGTGTTGGACCTCAAATCCATAGCTTTCCTTATTATTACAATATGGAATTTTATATCAACAAATAAAATATAAATGGAGCCTCACTTTAATAGCTGCTATTAAAGTATCTAAATAGTTATTCTATTTTTAAAGCACAATAAGAGCTGAGCTGAAAAAAAGCTAGACAATACAAAAACTGAACACACTATGAATATAAATGAACGAAATTAAAAGTTAAATTTTGTATTATAAATCAAAATTTGCCATTGTTTTCTTACACAAGAACAAGGATTTAAATATTTGGTTATAAGTTATTAAAACTAGTATAGCCATTATATGCTAACTTGAACTATTTTAAATAAAGATACATTCCAGAGGGTTTATTAAGTAGTATTGAAGAAAATAAAACTCTGATATTAACTCTGAATGGTTCCCGTTTTTGACCTTGATAAGGAGCATAGGTTGCTATAGGACCCTGAAGGGTTATTTCCCTTCTTTGACAGCATTACTAGATCTGAATGCTGCAGCAAACAAAAGGCTGGATACACAGGGTGATGTTTCCTGGTGCTCGCTGGATTCTCATCGGTTATGTGCTAGCTGTGTTTGTGCCGTACAAAAATCACCCGTGTGTTCCCTAATCCAGTTTGTTCATTTGCTGCTTTTATAATGGCCCCTGAACCCCGCGAGCGGAGTCTCACAAATTGAATCTTTTAATATTAGATTGTATTTTCATATTTACTGGACTATGTGGGGGAAAGAGCAGAGGAGGACTTTGATGTCAGATTGTCACATGAAATTAAATCTGTGTCCTTAAAAACGAAACGGTGGGTTGTAGGCTTGCCTGTGTTCTTATGAAATTAGGTCTAACAGGGTCTCTGTTGATGTTCTTTTTCATGTAGATAAGAACTACTTTTTGTTGCCTGGAAAATTCCTTTCTGAAATTTTCTCTGCACTGTTTGATTTAAATGGCAAGACAATCTTCCCCATCTTGCTAGCACATCTAGAGCTGCTCTGTAAATAGGCAGACGTGAGGAGAAGGTGAGTGTCTCTGTGCAGCAGCAGAGGCAGAAGAGAAAGCACCATGCGTCTGTTCAGCCATCTACTCCTGGTGCCCGACGAGAGCTCCTCACATCTGAATATAGATTTCCTGAAATGGGTTCCTCGTCATGAATATGAAGGTGTTTGAATCGCAAATAAGCCTGCAAGGAGCAGCTATTGGGCTTCATTGTCTTGTTTTTTGTTTGCTTTTTTTTATTTGTTTTATCTTGTTTTGATTTACTTTGTTTTTGTTGTTTGCTTTGGTTTCTTTTCGAGACAAGGTCTTACTATATATCCAGGTTGGCCTTGAGTTATCTATGTAAATCAGGCTGGCCTCACGCTTCCTGCCTATGCCTTCTGAGTGCTGAAAACATAGGTGTATAACACCACACCCATCGACTATTTTAACTTCATGAGAATTAAAATCAGGTTTCCTTTGCACGTGTGTTTTATATTGTATTTCCTACTATGAAGATAAAAATACTGGTTTCCAAAGTGGCGTCACCACACGCTCTCTAAGTGCCAGACCGACTCACACTCTACCAGCTAACTCCTTTAATCCTGATAAAACTCTATGAGCCAACATTTATCAAACCCACTCTGCAAATGAGAAAATTGAGGCTCAGCACTATTAAGAAGTTAGTCACCTTTCATTCCTGTAACAAATACCTAGACAAGTCAGTGGATTTTGACTCATGGTTGCTTGGCCCTGTTGCCTTTGGCTCTGGGGCAAGGTGGCACGTCACAGCATGGCAGCCATGGCAGAAGAAATCCATGCCATCCAGGAATCAAAGAAAGAGAGGAAAACCCCAGTCTCCACACCCCCTTCAAGGTCACACCTTTGATGATGCAATCGTCCTCCTCTAGGTCCTACCTTCTGGAGATTCTACTGCCTGCGACCCTATAAAGGCCTATCAAGCTCTGACGACATGGGGCTTAGCGGGACTCTCCAGATCCAAATCATCACACATACACACAGGTGTGCAAAACCAGTCTGGAAGGAAACCCTGAGATCCCAGGTCTCCTGTCCATATGCTGTCTGTCTACAAACCCTGAGATCCCAGGTCTCCTGTCTCTATGCCACCTGTGTACACCAAAATACATTAAGGGGCCATGAGATGTCTCAGTCAGGGAAAGTAGTGTGCTACTTTGTCACACTGTGCTAGTGTGACAACCTGAGTTTGAATCCTCAGAATCCACATAAAACCTGGCATGTAGCATGTAGCATGTAGCAGTAATACCAGTGTCATAAAGCGAGTGAGAAGTGGAGAAGGAAGACTCCCAGATCATCTCTGGACGGTGAGTCTGACGTGTTCAGTAACTAACAACAAAGAGAACCTCCCTCAAACAGGATAGCAGGTGAGGCCAGGCCGGTGCACTATGGTACATGTACACATCACACATCTCACCACACACACACACACACACACACACACACACACCACATCCTACACACACATACACATAAACACATTTTTAAAAAAGGAATTGAAGGTGGCTTGCAAATACATGTTATAAATTAGAGGAGCATGAGTTACGGATGCATAAGAAAAGCTATCGGGAATGGGAGTTTAAATAGGGCCTGGAATTGCTCCTCTACCTGAAATGCATGTGCCTGCTTAGGTTGAACTCTAAATTTATTCTAAGCTTTCCAGCAATCATTTCAAGGACCCAGGGAGAATACGGTGCCTATATTATAGAATAAAGCCATTTGGCCAGGCGAAGTGCAATATTCTTCATATAAATTAACACTATGAAGACAGCCTCATAAAGATCTTCATAAACAGAACATGGTGCCATATAATGAAGGCCATTTCCCACAGCATCCTTACAGTAAATGGATGATGAATTACTCCAGGCCGTTTCTTACTGATCCGCTGACATGGGCAAATGGTCCAATTTAGTTAAGTCACAATGTCGTTAAAGCAATTGTCCAGGAGGCCACAATGACATGCCAGATATACAAGGGCCATAAGGAAGAACGAAGGTGTTAGTGAAGCCCAGCAAATTGCTTAGGAAATAGGAAGCTAAGCCAAAAACACATCATAAATACACCATCATGTTTCCTCCCACTGAAGATAATAACTGACTTTTGCCTGCAGTCATGACCTAGGTCACAATATTTTTCAAGAAGGAAAAGTAATGAAATGCAGACTTGCACCTAAAAAGTCTCTGTATTAGTGTGGAGTCTTTTCAAATGTCCAGCAGGCGTTAACCGAACTCGCTCTCTGATTTCACATTTATTTCTCTTCGTGTGATTTGTGCTCACCTTTCAATAAGGTTTTTTTTCTCTCTCCTTCTCTCTACCTGTTTTGGTCCAGTTCCACAAACCCTGCACCAAGTACTAAGCCCCGCTCACCGCATGGAAAGGGTCAAGTCTTGTACTGTGTCTCCACGGCACTTGGAAACCGAGTGAGCACAGGTTAGGACACTTTGAACATAATACTGAACACGAGCACTTATGCTTTATCCTTTGTGATTTCTGAGCAGAGAAGATACTTCTAGTACTTTATAAATGAAGGCATTAGGATACTCAAGGTAAAATAACATGTCCAAAATCACACACAGCAAGTGATAGACAGGCAACCTGGCTCCAGCGCCCCCAGAGGTGGGCTTGTGCTCTCAACAGTATACGCCACTGGTTGTCATGTGGCACGGAGTACTTGGTTGTTTACATTCTTGGCTCTCCCCTTCTCCATAAGCAGAGTTGCCCTCTGCTAGCCTTGCTGTGTCGTCCTCACCTTTTTTGTGGTGGTTTGATTGAGAAATGTCCCCCATAGGCTCGTATGTTTGAGCACTTGCTCCCCAGTTGTTGGTGTTGTTTGGGAACGATATGGAACCTTTAGGGGTTGGAGCCTTGCTGGAGGAAGTACGCTACTGGGGGTGAGCTGTGAGGGTTTATAGGCTTGCCCTACTTCCTGTTCTCTTCTCTGCTTCCTGTGTGTGATGAAAATGTAATCGGTCAACTTCCTGTGCCTGCTGCTGTGTTGTGTCTTGCCTGTCATGGAAGACTCTTAACTCTTTGGAACCTTAAGCCAAAATGAACTTTTTCTTAAGCTGCTTTTGGCAATGGTATTTTATCACACTAACAGAAATGTAGCCAATACTTGTCTTCCCACCAGGACCAGCTTTTGCACCCATAGCAACCACAAAAGCACCATCATAAAAACCACCATGACCTCAAAGTGGCCTGACTCCTCTCTCCCTGTGCCAATATCCCTGCCCGGGTTCTTGACCACTTCCAATTTCTGTTTCTCTTTCTCCACCATATTCTATTGTTTGTCAGTCTCCTTGGTTCTTTTCTTCATGCCCAACTTAAATTGTGACTCTGTCCATCTTCCTTTTGCAGTTCAGTGGCCAGCAGGCTTTCCCTTCCCTCTGTGCACCTCCCTGGAATTCTCCTGCAGCCCATGCCACTTGTTTTCTTCTCCAGAGAACAGCACCTGTATGGCAGGTGTCCCCTGGCTTCCCAGGATCACTTTCATCCTATATAACACATCTGTAGATGGAGGCTGTTCATTGGTTTCCCAGCCACCCAGACCTGAAATAATCACACAGAAACTATAGTAATTGCAACACTTCCTGGCCAAACACTTAAGCTTCTTGCTAGCTAGCTTATATATCTTAAATTAACCCATTCCCATTAGTTTATATTTTACCATGAGGCTCATAGTTTACCAGTAAGGTTCTGGCGTCTGTCTCCTTTGGCAGCTATATGGCATCTCTCTGACTCCACCTACTCTTTTTCTATATCTCTGTTCAGATTTCCTGACTGGCTTTACTCTGTTAAGTCATTGGCTGAAAGCAGCTTCTTTACTAACCAATGGCAATAAAACGTATTTACAGCATACAGAGGGAATCCCATATCACACATCTTCATTTTTCTTCTTAGCACCTGGTGCAAAGGTAGACACACACACACAAAAAAAATGATTAGAGTAAGCCAGTTGAGGATATTTGGGTCAGTTAGGACAAGCAGATGGTACTGTGAGAGAGAAAAGTTTCAAAAGACTGTGTTGGCATTGGGGACTAATTAAACATGTGACAGAGAACAAGTCAAATGTCATTCACAGGCATCTGGGTGCAATATCTGGTCAAAGACCACTGAGTATTGAAAAAAAAATGAGGACATGACTGCTTCAAGGTGTGGGTTGTGGAGAAAATTTATTGTAGATATGAGGGAGAAAACAGTCAGAGACATCTGGAAGGGTCTACACTGAACCAAGCCATGAAGGGGGCAGAGAACAATAGAGGAAGAGGAGGTGAGAGAGAGAAAGAGAGGGGACCAGGAGCCAAGAGATCTGGAGAGATCCAGGAGATCAAAAGATTCCTGTAACCAAAATGGCTGGGTTATATAGGAGTCAGAGAGAGTTGGGGGAAGGGAAGGGAAGGGAAGGGAAGGGAAGGGAAGGGAAGGGAAGGGAAGGGAAGGGAAGGGAAGGGAAGGGAAGGGAAGGGAAGGGAAGGGAAGGGAAGGGAAGGGAAGGGATGTAAGGGTAGGGTGGAGAGGGGAAGGTCAGGGTAGGGAGCAGGTGAAAAGTGCTGAGATGAGCATGGTTGTAATAGTTTTGACAATGCTGAGAGAGACCAGTGGCCAGTGGCCACTTTGATATGTTAAATAGGCCCCTCATTTCGCCATTTGTCCCATGTTTCCTTGAAACCTAACTGGTATAATATGTGCAGAAAGAGAGATGGTATTTGCTGTTGATCAATTTGCTAGGAATTTACAGTAGGTCAGTATAGACACCAAGGAAGAAAATATTTCTCCTGAGCCAAGTTAACTGTGACAATACCATGAGCCTACATGCTCTAGACATTGCTTTGTTCCAGACAGATCCCGGAAAGGATGAGATTCTTCCTAAGCTGTAGGAGCCCACTCCAGATGGAAACTGATTCACACATGGGCTCCCACACTCAGCCATGAGCCAGCCATGCCACTCCCATCAAGAATACCAAGGTCCGGCTTGCTGTAGCTAGGATATCATAGGCACACAGTGGGACAGCATACACAGATCGCTATCATAGGCACACAATGGGACAGCATACACAGATCGCTATCATAGACACACAATGGGGCAGCATACACAGATCGCTATCATATGCACACAGTGGGACAGCATACACAGATCGCCTTTCATCGAGTGCAGCCCCCTGTACTACGTGCTTGGTACGTGCTTTTTTCACTTAACCTTTGCCCCAAATGATACCTATTCCAGAGCTACAAACGTCGCTAAGGCAAAAAATTCAACCTAAATTAGTGTGCTAGCAAAGGCTGCCCTTTAATAAGAAAGATGCTGTATGGATTTCTAACAAACACTTAGGTTTTTCCAGGAAAATAAGAGGATGTTAGGTAAATGAGGTGGTGGAATGAGAAGAGAAGACTTCAGTCTATTCCTTTGAGGAATCTAGCCTCAGGGTTTGAAGACTTGTTTTTCTTTATGAAATCTTATATACGACCACTCAAAGCAGCAAAGTTTTCATGCCTGATTTCAGTGCTTGGACCAAGTTTTAGGATGCTGTTTGACATTGAAAACCCATGGATGGAGTAGATTCTTCATGATACTGCATGTTTGGCTGCTTTCATTGCTTTCTCTGTTTCCTCCTAGGGGAAAGTATTTGTCTGCTTTGACCAAAACCACCACTTTCCCCTTGGGGTAAGTCTCCAAGCCCTAACGCAGGAGCCTGGGCATGGGGAGAGTTTGCCAGGGCTTTCTGCAGCCACAGAAGAAAGGAAGACTACAGGTAGGAGGAGATTCAGAAATGCCCCTCAAAAGACTGAGGAAATTAGAAGCAAGAACAGTAGTCAGTCTGTGATCTGAATTCTGATTCAGTCAGAGATCTGAACACTGACGTCAAAAGCAGACGAGACAAGGTGGGGCTGCAAAGCTGAGCTGCATTCTTGTCAAACCCTAAACTGGAGAGCATCTGCCCAGCTGTGTGAAGCTTTGGGTTCAGCCTCCAGCACTAAAAAGCAAAAGCAGAAGGGTGTGAGGAGGCCTCTGAGCAGGAGGTGCGGTTGAGCCTGACTGTGTGAAGGGGGGGATCAGAAAGCACATCCTGCCAGCACGTTCCTTCTCAGTCAGGAGCCGAGCCCGCTTCACACCAACCAGCCAGTGCCCTAGCCCTACAGGACCCACAGACCCAATCACACCCTGCCTAGTGCGCTCCTGCGAGGAACCTCAACCACAGTCTCGTGTGGGCCCCAGATACCGGCAGAAAAGAGAATGGGAAGATACAGCGGCTTCCTGTTGCTACCTGCTGCTTCTTACAGATCCCGGTGATAAAGGAGAAACAAGGCAGTTCTGTCTAAGAATGAAGAGCGGCAGGAGAGAGTTTTAGCCTGGACACATGAACTAGAGGGCAACCCGAGCTGCTGCTTTGTTAAATGGCTTCCTTTCTCCGGAGAGAGGAGGGAGGGAGGGAGGGACCGAGGGAGACAGGGACAGAGAGACAGACAGTGAGACAGAGACGGAGAATGTTTAATGTCTCTGTAAGTTTCTTGAAGTAAGCTGTTTGTTCCTTTGTCTAAGCATAAAGCCGAAAATAGGAATGGTTTGCCTTTCTCTTCCACAGCAAATCTGGGTAAGCCTTGCATGAGAAAATCCCCCTTGGTTATTCACTAAGAAAGCCCACAAGGAGGAATTCTGGGATTAGGAGGCGAATGTATACAGTGTCTAATTGCGGAGCAAAACTTGACCTATTTTTTTTGTTGTTTTGTTTGTTTCCCAGCACCAGACACACACACCCATGCCTCTCAATAAAGCTTTTCCCGTACCGGTAATCCCAGCCCTTGCGGGGCTGAGACAGGAGGAGCAAGGGTCTGAAGCCAGTCTGTCGCAGAACAGGCAAGTGAGAGAAACCAGTGAGATTCACATTGCTCCCCGCTTCTGCAAGGGCCAGCCATGATAATCTAAGTCTGGGCAAAAGGGAAGTTCTTTACTTCCTCCAACCATTATCACCTGGGACTCTGGCCCTCAATAAATTTAAATGGAGCCTAGAGTCACAATGGTTTACCCTGAGACAATGCCTAGCAGGCTGAGATTCCCGACCCCCACCTAAGAGCAGACCATTCAAAGAAAATTCCTGGCATTCCAAGCACTATAAATAAAAACACCTGCCAGCACTTCACCAGGACACCTAGACAAATGTCAGCCAATCAGGGGTCCTGAACCTCAGAGACCCCTCACCCCCACCTTTACTACTATAAAAACCCAAATCTAATTGAGCTCAGGGCTCTCCGGATATTCCAATACCTTAGACTTGCGGGAGAGACCGAGTTTGCAAACTTGATTAAAATAAAGGCTCTTTGCTTTTACGTATGAGACTCGGTCTCCTTTGTTGGCTTTTGTGGGGACCCACGGATTTGGGCATAACACTCCTAACTAAGTGCTCTGGTAACTTGAGTCACTGAAAAAGAGCATTCTGAAGTTTATGACTGAAGTGATTACGGGTGTTCTGCCCTTGGTTAAAGTAAAAGCATCTTTCTTATCAAAAGGGCAAACTAAGTAACCCAGCTGATTTAGGCTATAGCTCAATGACAGAACTAAACATGCACAAGGCCTGGGCATTGATTCCCAGTACTGCAAATAATATTAAAAAGAGAGAGAAAGAGGCGGAGGAAGAGATGATGATGATGGAGATGATGGTGATGCTAAACTGTCTGCTTTCCCTGGGATTGGCATGCTCTCTGAAGACTGCGTGTGCTCTCCTTGAGACTTCACAGCAATTCTACAGGGAACTAACTTATAGGAGGACCCACATTCTGTAGATGGTTAGGCAGAGTCTTGGAGACCGTGATGCTGTGGCTGTGTAGTTAGCAGTGTTAGCCTAGGCGATGGGACGGCAGTTAATGCTCCGAGGTCACACGGCAGAGCAGGAGTCTACAGACGTACGACACAGGTGCAATCAGTGAACCAGCGGAAGGGCACAGCAGATGATACCTGCAAGGCAGCAGACACCAGAGAAGAGGACCAGCATCCCAGGAGGACCACTGAGCAGGGAAGAAGCCACGACTCCCAAGCACCTTGAAGCCAGCTGTCTGAGCATGGGAACGATCCCTGAATACCTGCACAGGAGAGCCCTGAGTCTGTTATAATCCTAAATCCTTGCTTGGTGTCCCCTAGAGCCACCATTCACCAAGGCCAACGGCTGTCTGGGCTGCCCATTTCGAATGAGGACATCCCAGAATAAACACAACTGTTCACATGCCCTAATCTTGAATAGGAAGGAAAAATAAGTCTTCTCCCACCCCCAACACACCTTCAGTAAAAATGGCCAAACTCTGCGGGTTTTGGCAAACATTTCAGGAAGAACTAAGTTAGACTAAAAATTTAGATGTCCCAGTAACATTCCGGACTAATTTCAAACAGCCAGCCTACTACAAATACAACCAGAGCCTAATTTAAACATTGATGCTTCTTATTTTAGAAGACAATAGCTGCTTAAAATATGAATTGAGAACAATAAATAACTAAGAAAACAGGCAAATTTTCACAGGAGTTTAAAGAAAAAACATCTTGTGACAGACATTGATATATGCACGCTGATGTATACACATTTATATGTATATGTATTACCACAAAGCACCTTGCCCCCCTCTATTCCTGACTTCAAAGGAGAATAAAAATCCTGAAATGTGTTGTGTCCTCTTTCTGACTTCCCACATTGAATGTAAGACTCAAAGCCAGCACCACTGGCCAGTGCAAAGGAAATGCTTACCATCAGCCACATTGGCCTGAGCTGCAAAGACAAGCTTCCCCCTCATGCGGTGCATTTAGCCTGCCTCAGAGAATAGATTAGGAACAAAAGAAAAGGAAGTAGATGGCAATAACTTTATCTTCAGATGTAGGCACAAAGAACACACCACTGAACCTGAGGAGTTCTAGTACTGGACACAGACTAATACACTTTGGTTGATTGGGTTGTTGTTTTTTTTTTTAATTACTCCTTACATTTGTGCAAATATACTGTGACATCAGGTACTCAGATTGGCAGACCTTTTAGAATAGGGAATTCTCTCACGCCTGCATTTAGAGTCAGGCAAATCATTTATTTCTCTTGATCTCTCCACTGAGCGCAGGTGGTGATTTGAATGAAAATGGCCCCCACAGGCTCATAGGGAGTTGCATTATTTGAAAGGATTAGGATGTGTGGCCTTGTTGGAGTGGGTGTGGCCTTGTTGGAGTGGGCGTGGCCTTGCTGGAGGAAGCCTGTCACTGAGGGTGGGCTTTGCGGTCTCAGAAGTTCAAGCCAAGCGCAGTGACATACTCTCTCTGCCTGCTGCCTGCCAATCCAGATGTAGAACTCTCAGTTCCTTCTCCAGCATCATGTCTGCCTGAGGGCTGCCATGCTTCCTGCCATGATAATAATGGATGAAACTTCTGGTCCTGCAAAGCAGCCCCTACTAAATATTTTCCTTTACATGAGTTGTCATGGCCATGGTGTCTCTTCACAGCAACAGAAATTCACCCGAAGATGGTGAATTTTATAAGTCACTAGGTGACAAACATGCTCACTGAAGCTACATGGAAGCACTTTTTAAAGGAACCCCAAATACACGCACACTATTTCCAGATAGTATTTATAGCACCATTGGAAACTCATTACTCTTGTCATTGCTAATGTGGGTTAGAAAGCAGGCATCATTATTTATACTATTGCTCTAGAGAAACTAGGAATTTGGGTCTGGAAGACACTTACGTTTAAGACATTCTGTGTAACATCAGATATGACCTTTTTTAACATCATGCTTGTTTGGTTAACTTTTGGTAGTAATCTTCATTCTGTTTCACTACTTAAATCAGGCTGGCCCCCAACTCATAATCCTTCTGCTTCAACCTCCCAAGTGCTAGGGCTATAGGTATGTGCCGCCAAGCCTGCTTTCTAGCTATTTCTTCTGTAGAGTGGTGTAGAGGAAATGAATCATGTTCTTATTAATTGGTACTATCAAAGTATTTGGTGCTTTGAAGTGAGAGCAAGACAGTTTCCAAAAAGGCTGAATGAGATTTCCCATCTGCACTAAACAGAGCTAGCAGAAAAAGAGACCCCAGAAAAAAAAGCTATCCTGGACATATTTCCCTTCTGGTAAAAAATCTTGGACTTGCCATTGTATGTAGAATAGGAGGCAAATATGATAAAGTTGACACATACACACACACACCACAGAGACAACGATTCTTGGGTATCAAAAAGCCCCCAGATACATGTGTACCAGCTTCAAGCACCAACTGATACAGTTTTGTTTGTAGTAGTTAATTGCAAGTAGAGATATTCTTTCTCTGTGCATGCGTATATGTGCATGTGTGAGTGTGTGTACATGTGTGTGTAGTGGGAGGCTGCCTGTTCATTCCCAGCTGCCCAGACCCAAATAATAACACAGAAACTATATTAATTATAACACTGCTTGGCTTATTAGCTTATACTTCTTATTAACTAACTCTTATATCATAAAATAACATTTCTATTAATCTGTGTATTGGCACGAGGCTGTGGCTTACTGGTAAGGATCTGGCATCTGTCTCCTTTGGCAGCTACATGGTGTCTCTCTGACTCCGTCTCTTTTCTCCTCTAGCTCTTCTTGAAATTCCCGCCTTGTTCTATTCTGCCCTGTCATAGGCCCAAGCAATGTCTTTATTCTTTAACCAATAAAAGCAACACATGTCCAGAAGGACTTCCCAAATCATTTCCCCTTTCTGTCCAAATAAAAAGGAAGGTTTTAACTTTAACATAGTAAAATTACATATAGCAAAACAGTTATCAAGCAAGAATTATAGTTACAATATTTAGTCCATTTACATTTGGAAGATCAAGGAAAATACTCTATCATCTATCCTATCTTTATGAGTCTAAGGTTTTATATCTAATTTATCTTTTATAATTATAACTATCTTTCTTCAACTCCATAAAAGACTCCAGAAGGATATAATATTACCTAAGTGAATTGGAAGTGCATTGTAAGCAACTTCCAAAACTCTAGAGACATCTCACTGCCTGGACAGTCATCCAAAGTTCTTTTGTAACTTTTGTTGGGCATCCATCTTCAGCCTACAGGCCCCTACTATCTGGTAGACTTTTCCATGAAGCAGGAAATTTGAAAGGCTCTCATATCTATGTTGGCAGCTTGTCAATCACTTTCTTCTGCATCCTGCTGAATGTCTGGCAAACTCTTTCATGAAACAGGAACCCTGAAGGATTGTCTCACTTTCTTTAGGCAACTTCAGCAGTCATTTTTCTGTGGGTTCTTAATGTCCAGTTTATATAGCATACCATCAAGCAGTCCAGGCAAGAGCAGTTCCTTGCCCAAATGGCTAGAAAACTCTATAAAAAGCCTCTTTGATGCCCATCATCTTCTTGAAGTAATTGGTTCTGCCAGAAGTAAATATGTCTCACTGTCAGGAACAGTCTAAGTGCTTAATACATTTTAAATGCTATATTCTATACATCTTTGAAAGGTTTGAAGAATAATTATCCATTTGAAATATATCTCTGTAACTTTAGAAAATATAAAGAACAGGAGGATAAGCTTGACTATTATAACTGACTATTAATCTGTATTTCTTAACAATGCATTACATTTTTTAAATGAGCTGCACAAACACAATACCTTAATCAAGAGCAGAAATATATATATAACAAAATTTAATCTTAAATTTGTATCAATAAACCAAGATCCATACCAATGCAAAGTATTCATCTCTATAGCATATCCCCCCTTTAAATGTAAACAAACATTTATAAACAGTCATTTGGAGAATTTGGGTGTTGTTCTCTAGACTACTTCCTGTGATTGGGAATGCTGTTAATCAGGTCTTTCATGGGATATCTTGTGTGCTAGGTCCATCTCAGCCAGAAGTCCTGAAACTGTCATGAATGTTGGATCATCTGGGCCATTGCTTCAGGGGGTCTTTTTGATCAAACCATATTAGCCAGTAAGGAATCCATAGTTTTCTATCCTCTGTGGAAACAAAAGCAGAACCTCCTTTCCAAAGCAACATATTCTTAGATCCAAATTTTGAAGTCAAGATTCCCTTAAAATATATATGTTGGTTTAGCTTAGCAGCCTGTACAAAGAAATGTCTCTTTGTACTTAACTTATTCACAGTCAAAAATTCAAAGAAAACACAATAGTATACATAATCCAGACTCTCTGTGTATATTCCATCTTTACATGGCTTATGTTTTTACTCTATTACTTTTTAATGTTTATTTTATTATCTTTACTCTTTTTAATCTATGACTGTCTGTACTCTGTCTCTTTAAAGACTTTGTTTTATTTTTTTAAAACTTTTTATAACTGTCTATAGTCTTTTTCTTCTCTCTCCCAACCCTATGTACATTTATCTAACACTGTGATCCAGTCAGAGGTCTTTTTCATGTGAATCTGTCTTTATTGCATATCTGTAATCGTTTTCTGACTAGTTGCACTTTTTTAAATGTTAAGCAGGCATGGCTAGTACTAAGGCAGCTTTTCTTTTGGCTCTGCCCATATTTACCTTCGGCTCTAGGGGCCATGTTCTCTGTCCCAGCTCCAGGGATGCAGCAGATCCACTTTGCCATCCATCAACCTGTTGCACTCTGCTCACAAACCCCATTCAAATACTTGGCCTCCTGAAAGAGCCAGAGCTGTTCCTGCAACTAGCATGGACCAGGAAACCTTCTTGAAGGATCCATGCAATTTTTGCTGCTACCACTGAGTCAGGAAGACTTCTCTTAAAGGAATTGTGCCTCTGTTTGCTTCTAGTGTGCAGAACCTACCCAAGAAAATGCTGCTACCAAAAAGTCATGTTTAACTCTGTTCTTTTGTGTCTAGCATTTCTTCCCAAGCTCTCTCAGGTTTTATGTGGGTGTAGTTGGCTCATGTTGGCATGCCATTTTGTAGTGGAACCAAAAGAAACTTGGGGGAAGAAAGGGGTTTATTTGACTTACATGTCCCAATCACAGTCCATCATGGAGGGTAGTCAGGCAGGAACTCAAAGTAGGAACCCAAAGGCAGAAATAAAAGCAGAGATGCTGCTTGTTAGCTTGTTCTCTATGACTTGCTCAACCTACTCTTTTATACCACCCAGAACCACCTGTCCAGTGACACCATTACCCACAGATGGCTTAGCCCTCCCACATCAATCATTAATCAAGAAAATGCCAACAGACTCTACTGCAGGCCAATTTGTTGAAGGCATTTTCTCAGTTGGGGTTCCCTCTTCCCAGATGATCCTAACTTGTAACAAGCTGACAATAAATAAATAATAAAATAATAAATAAATACATCACTAACCAGTACACTGACTAAGCCCATCTCCTTTTATATCTTTAGAACAAAACTGCTTGTATTACTATTTTGGTTTACTAAGGTTTTGTTTTGCCCCCCTCCCCATTGGACCTCCCTGACGCACAGCCCCGGAGGAGGAAAGAAAGATGGTCAAACTAACTCAGAAGAGTGCATAGCGGGTGTCACTGTGGAGGCATGCCATCCCCACTCCAGATGAAGGCAAAGATTTCAAAGAACAGGGACTTTTGACTGCAGTTCTAATGTCAAAAATACTCTTTCTACTCAAATAAATGATAAGCAGGAGACTCACAGCATCTTTCCGGTATGTCCTGCCTGCCTTTTTACTCTCCTGCTCCTCTCTCTTCCAAATGACCACAAAATAAGAATGTGTGGAAAAAGTTTTATTACCCCATCTTCAAACAAAACCCCAGATTTATGTGTATGACCCAGCCACATTCAAGGCTTTATATGGTCAAAATGAGTCCCCTCGCAGCCAGAGACCTTTTCCCCAAATAAACAAGAAGTTGACGTCCACAGCACCCATCAGACTGAAAGGCACCGGGAAAGCCGTGCTTGAAGTGAGGAGACACTGTTAAGGAATGTGGATTTGGAGGAACAGTCGCTGTCACATTCTTCTCTTGCCCCCAAAAGACTTGGCTGCAGCTCATTCTCCCCCGTTCTCATCCTTCTCTCTCCATTTACACCAAGACAATGAGGAGCTGGGAAGATCACACAAATGAATCCTTACAGAAAATGAAGAGAAAACAAAGAGGTGCGGTCAACTTGAAGTAGACAGAAGGATAGAGCATACCTCAGGTGTGCATTTGTGGCTGAGGGATGAAGGTGAATGGAGGGTCATGTGACTGCTCCTAGGAGTTGGGAAGGGCTTATCTTTTCCTGATGTCACCCCATTCCAGTCCAGAGTCATTCTTTAAGTGTGAGGGTTCCCCTTCTAGTATCTTTTTTTAAAGACCAATTTGTCATTGTTAATGTGACCCTTAAGGAAAGAGAAAATGGGAGGCATATGAGACATATGAAAAAGATCTCCCCTTCTCATTTTTCTTTTTAAAATCTCAGGACAAATCAGGCATAGGGCTCCATGCCCATAGTCCCAGCCACTGAGGAAGTTAAGTAAGGCGGGAGTTTAGGGTTAGCCTGAGTGATAGAGTCAGAGTCTCAAATTAAACAGTACAAAGATGAAGCACCAACCTCTGCACCTGAGGTTTGGGGAACAGCTCAGAAGTGGGGGTGGAAAGAATGAAAGAGACAGAGGACCAAGAAATCTGCCATGAAATAGTGTTTCTACATGTGACAGGGAGCTACACACATGAAATCTCAAAGATATGGCTGTTGAGACAAGGCCTGAATAGTGGTAACACCAGTTAGCATGCCAGTATGAATGGGGGATTCTCACATGATCCCATCCCTAGATGAACAGCATAGACAAAGAAACGTTGAAACAGGGAAAACCGTCTTCCCCAAGGATGAGCCCCCTATATGGTTATTTAATACCACGTGGTCAACCCGAAAACCATACAATAAACAACAATAAACTGGCTCAGCAGGTTACATTTATGCATCTATTCACAAATATATACAACAATAATTAAAGAAAAAGAGGGCATGAATTTAAAAGGGAGGGGAGAATGGTAGAAGCTGTGGGGGGAAGATAGAGAAGGGGAAAATGATGCAATAACATTTTAATTAAGTAAAACAACTCTAGACCAAAAAGTGAGGTATGAGAAAGATGTGCAAATGGTAAACACCCTTGTAATCACAGCAAAGTTAACAATGCAGCACACATATGCGGATACACACATTCATGCACACATGCGTGCACACACGCACACGGACACACACACACACACACACACACACACACACACACAGATTGGAACAAGCTGCCCAAGGTCGATCTTAGTACTTCCTTCACTCCTGGCAGTTTTGTGATTCTAGGAGTTTCTGTGCCTTGGTTTCCTCATCTTTAAAATGAAGGTAAAATCAGCCAATGTCTCAGAACTACTTCAAGGGCCGTGTGATTTGTGATCAACCACTCAGAAGATTAAATCTCAGTAACTTAGCTATTCCTGTGCTATGCAAGTTCTTACTGTATGCCTTAGTTTATTAATCTGTAGAAATGAGAAGGTCTGACTGTTTACATAGTTTTTAGGAAAGAGAGGAAGACATGACGGAAAAGTTTAGAAAATAAATCTGACAGGGCAGGATGAGAAAGTCGGTTTGGGAGAACTGCTTAGTAAAATCGACCATGTAAGCATTAAACAAATAAGACATTACCTTATGCACACGTCTTTCAAATGTACCTCTCTAAAGGTATCTTCAGCTCTAACTGCTCTTCACATTGGCAGGTTGAGAAAAGACAGAAGATCATTTCCCCACAACCTTCCAAATTTCCATGAAAGCCAAGTTCAGGAAAGAGACTGGATTTATTAATGTTATTTTAGTTAGCTGTCTGAAGAACTTAAAGTTAGCAATTAAGTCAATAATTTTAGATGCTTACTCTATACCAGGTTATGTGCTGCTATTTTCACGCCTCTTGGCAGGATCCTTGAGAACAAGGGCTACTCTCCAGTTTCACAAAGGAAGCAAAACTCAGAAAGGGTAGAGGACTTGAGCCAGGTCTGTCTGACCCTAGATTTTGTTGGTTCAACAACTGCATTGTGCTCCTATTTCCATTCTAGGAACACTGATTGTATCTGTCACTATGCAGCTACAACGTTTAATGCAAATTTGAAAGGAGTTTTTGTTTGTTAAATCTGTATTGTAAGATGGTACTTCACAGCCTTTCCTGGGAAAAGTTACCACTGTAAAATGACATTTTCTCAACTTTGGGTAAGAAAATGACCTAAAAAACAAAATATAATACCGGTAGATGGTACCTATTTGTTCATTTCAAGTATAAACACACCTCTGATGGATCTTGCCAGCTTTCCTGTGAACCGGTGACTTCCAGAGTCCAAGCACGTGCAGTCATCCCTGTGCCTTCAACCCCGCTAGAGAACTGAGGTTCTCATCTACACCCTGGCTTCAGCTCCTGGCGCCGCAGGATGTGTCCCGTCATCGTGTGCGGTCATATGTTCATTTTAACAAACAAAAGAAAAAGTTCTAAAGCAGTTGGAGTAAGAATTGAGTCACACGATGTCAAGGAATTATCATTATCTTATTAAGCGTGAGAACAGCATTATTATTTAGCGTAAGGTCCATCTGTTTCAGCGATGGATACTAGTTGGAGTAGGATTTAAATGACACATCTCCCACTTGATCTCAAGAGAGGCAAATGTCAAAAGCCGGAAGATGAAAAGGGATGTAGAGACTATTCGGATTTTTAAATCTGGGTGACGGAGAGAAATCCATGTGCTTAGAGTTCATGGTAATGAAGGCCTGCAAATGTAATATTAGTGGTCTGCCACCACGTGCTGGCGGGTCTCCTCCCTGCTCACTGTGGGAGCGCGAACATTTGCTCTCCTGTGAGATGAGAGAAGAGCATCTAATTTGTGGGATTTTTCTGTTTGGGGTTGTTTGTTTGAGGTATGCTTAGCCCTAAAGGTCTCCAGTCAATGTCAGTGACTTTCCCTACCGCTATCCTCCCTTTTCACGTGTCATATGGTGAGATGACATTTAGGTGGTGCCTAATCACAACTACCAAACGCACTTGATGACGCCGTAAAAGAAACTCATTTCTGTAGTGCGATTGTATGACTCCATTTAGAGCAATAAACCGTATAAAACACTTTCAGAGACCTCATTTGCATGGAGTAAGATACAGCTAGAATAGAAAGAGATGCTCATTCGAAAGAGGTTCTTTTTTATTTTTATTTTTATGATTTATTTATCTTTTATTTTATGTGCATTGGTGTGAAAGTGTCAGATCCCCTGGAACTGGATCTTCAGACAGTTGTGAGCTGCCATGTGGGTGCTGGGAATTGAACCTGGGTCCTCTGGAAGAGCAGTCAGTGCTCTTAACCACTGAGCCATTTCTCCAGCCCCTCGAAAGAGGTTCTTAAAATGCTGAACAACAATCTTTAATACATCATTTCAATGTTTTATTAGACTGCTTTGACTGTAAGTATAATTCATTAATTAGTATGTTTGCATCAGTACAATACATGTTGCACAACACTTTCAAAATGCCTCAACCTTTATCATAGATATGTTGCTAAATTTTCTGCTTAATACAATTTTATGGAAATCTTTTAAAATCAGAACTGATGCTGAAAAAAAAAACCCCTTCAGCCACATTAACTACACTGTATTTCTCCATTACTATAAATAACAATGTCCATAGGTAGACACACTCTTTTTACTTGTACAACGCTGAGGGTTATTAATGAAATAGCAAAGAGTTATGTCTAAACGAGGCAGTCTTTGAAGTCTGGTGAGTCTCAGCTGTGGGAGATACTTTAAGAAGAAAAATGACCCAGAGGCATCTCCTTCCTTGCTTGCCTCTCAGGTCACCCCGTCATCACATATGGATACTAAAAGTGCTGCTTTAGATGGCATTTATTTTTGAGACTTTTACAAAAGAGCAAATTCTGTGCCACATGGACAGTTTAAATTTTCAATTAAGAACACACATTCATCATTTTCACTAGCACAAACCTGTGCCCAGACTCTTCTAAAGGGCAGTGGAACAATTTAATACATTAAATCCTGTCAGAAATAACCTGTCAAAGGATGGCGAAAGGAACTCCAACTTTGAAGCTTGTAGAAAAAAAATGTATTTCTCTGTGAAAAATCATCCATCTTTAGGATCTGTTTCATGTTTCTTCAAACATCCCATGTCAACCCTTCCCCCAAAGCAAGATTTGAAATGGAGTTATGTAACTTATTGCCATGCCTTAAGCATATTATAGTTCTCTTTGATAGCTTTGGACCGTTTTTTTTTTTTTTTCTTCCTGGGTCTCTGGAAACAGTAAGATGACTCTGGACCGACTTTTGCTGTGGAGAATAGAAGGGTGGCAGGATTTACAGAGACAAGAGGCTGATGGGAGTAATGGAGTGTGGGCGGGAAAGTTGCAGAAAGAGCATTTGCTAGTCTGAAAGCTGCAACCTAAAGGATTTGTGTTCTGAGCACAGAAACAGTACGGACACTCATTGCCAAGTACAGTACCAGTAGGGGCATGAACTTTGTGTCTCACACGACTTCGCTCAGACCAACAGATAAACACAAGAGGAAAAGTCGTACCTATTGGGTATCTCCTTGGTGGCATGATTATGGCAGGTGATTATGCCTTTGCACACGGCATCTTACGTCATATGCTGCATGAGACAGCTGCTCTTTCCCAGTGCATAGGTCAGGAAATAGGACCTCAAAGGAATTGAGGAATCTATAGTAAGTGGCCTCTCAGGTAGAGCTGAGCCCCAGTGTGTTCATTCTAAGCCTGTGATTTTCTCACAGCAGAAGCTAATTCACTGCAACAGCAAGGTTCTGTGTTCTCTGAGGCTCCCAGTTGATCAAAGGCAGATAAAGGACTTGTGGGAAGATCCTGTCAGTGCAAGACTTTTAAGCCATAAATTAATGAAAATCAATGAGGAAATGTACCTCAATGACACAGACACGGAAGCGAGGAACTGGGTGAGACAGCTTCAACCATACATCTATCACCTGACTCCACTGTTCTGCATCTGTGTGTGGCTCATGACTTCCTTTGAGACTCTGACAACAGCTAGAAAGTGGAATATTTACACAAACCTACAGGGAGATGAAGGATCCCCCCGACACGCACACATTGCTGGTTTGGGGGTTCTTAAGCCCTTCATCTTATTCAGTATTAAATTCATGTAGACATGAAAATATTCATGCGTGCCAGTGGACTCTTTGGATGCCCTTAGGAACTTAGTGAACACAAATTTCCTCAAGCTTGACTACTGGGGCAGCACAACTTTTGAATGGATCCATCAACGGCAAAGATTACCTAGGGCCTTAGACAATGAAGTCATTCATCTCAAGCAAATCCATCGGAAGGGAACCATACAAGAAAAACATGTTGCCATGTAAAACCTGTGACATTATCCCACGCCTTGGATCTCTAAATAATGCACGAGAAGTTTGTTTTCACCCATCAGATGAAATTAAGTCCTAATTATTGCATTCAATTGGTGCCAGACCATACCAAGCAGGCCATGGGACTCAAAACATGACAGAATTGAATCTTTCATTCACAAATCAACCGCCTACAAAAAGGAGGGAAGTTGTAAGAGGAATCAGAACTTCACTGCCCATTGCCAACTCTCTTCCCCCCCAAAATGAGAAGCTTCAAAAAAAAAAAAAACCCAGGAGAAAAGAGAAGCAATGGATGACACAAGATGGCAGTATGAGAATTTAAAGGGGGGCTTGTGTGTGGAAGGGGGTGCCTCTGCTCAAGGCAGGGCGCTTTAGCCAGCTAAGCAGGGATTATGGAAGTTGGAGGTTAGGAAGGAAAGAGAAAGGAAGGAAGGAAGGAAGGAAGGAAGGAAGGAAGGAAGGAAGGAAGGAAGGAAGGAAGGAGAGAGAGAGTGAGAGAGAAAGAAAGAAAGAAAGAGAGAGAAAGAAAAAGAGAGAAAGAAGAAAAGAAAGAGAAAAATTGGCATAGATAGGACATTTTAGGACCCTGGCATCATGATAAATTAGTTTACCCTGCCCATTGTTATTACTTCCTTTCTATATTTTGATATGCAGTGTTTATTAGTTAATATTACAGACTCAGCAAGGTAATTTCTGGCTTGGGATCTGTCACCAATTAGCTCTGAAATTTAAGAATGTCTCTCTGGGACTTAATGAGACATCATTAGTCTTTCTAAGCGTCTGGAATGCTGTAAGGCACAGCAGACATGCATGAAAAAATCATTCAGTGGTACAACAGAATTAGGAAGAGAAAACTTTGGCACCAAATCCAGTGGGGTCACACTCTGCTTCTTCTAGGATGAAGGAGAGAGTTGAAAACCTAAATGCATCCAATTCATTTTTCCTTCTATACTAAAACTGAAAGCCGGAAGACATGGCCAGACAGGGACCAATCAACAAAGGGAGCAGCTTATTCCCAGCACCACTCAGTCTCCCGTTCAGCCTTGCTGCCTCGGATGCCGTGTTCTTTCTCCCGTCCTCTCCATCACCTACAGAAAGCTTGGCTGCTGTTCTGTAGGCCCATCTTCTGAACTGCCCTCACCTCAGAATGAGTCGGTGACTGCCCTGGGGGTGGAAGGAGGCTCAGTTACCTCATCAGAGAATCAGCAGGGGTGAGGGAAGCAGCAAAATAATACACATACATTGTTCCACAGCGACCTTAGACTTAGGCCTCCTCTTCTCTTTTAGGTGCATTTAAGGAAAGTAACCCTATTGAGCCAGTTTACACGAAGTTGTGAGTGACCTATAATTCTTTCACATTCTAAAGTCATTTGCATTTTACATAGCATCTTTCAGGGATAGGGAGAGGGATATCATCACTTTTGATGAACGAGTAGAAAGGGGAAAGCAAATCCACCAAAATCAGTTTCCTCAAGCAAGCTTTTGGCATGAGGGATATCTGAGTACAGGCAGATCAGATTGTGAAGTTGGAGGTATGCACCTATCATGGGGAACCTCCTTACCCCCTTTTACGCATTCAGCTACACACTTATTTTACACAGTTCCTTCCATCCCTCCTCTTTTGAATCCAGAGAGAAACTTGGAATGTTCTTGCGGGCCCTCCCCTCTGGCCAGCAGATTCCCAGGCTGAGATAGGCTGAGATTCTGGCAGTGGGGATACGGATGAACATTTGTAACTGTCTGTTATTTATAAGTCGGAAGCTGTTTATGTTAGTAAGATTTCTAAAATTCCACCACCACATTTGTGGCAGTAACACAAACACCAAGTTAATGCCTAAAATCAAATCAAGAAATGGAACACATCCTTTCTTGCGGCATTTTATTCATTGCTTGTTTTCACTGTTCAGAAGACGTGAAGGAAGGGCTGGGATAGAAGGCTGTATGGTTTTGGGGGTCCTGAGGGTGGCACTCAGCATCTGGGCAGGCTGGGTTAGCCCTCTGCAGCTGGGCTGTATCACCAGTTCTGAAAGGCGTTATTTCATTTGCTTACTTATTTTCATTTTCTTTGTTTAGACAAGCCTCACTGCATAACACTGTTGGCCTGCAGCTCTTTGTTGCAGACAAACTGTCAGACTTCTGCCTGCTTCTGCCTCTTCTATGCTAGGATTAAAAGCTTGTACCACCATACCCAGCCTGGAAGAGATACCTGGTGATTGCTCACTTAAAGGTTTGCAAGCACATGATTTGGGAGGTCCCAAATGCTGTGATATCTCTATATCCTTTGTGATTTATAAAAGTGAATTGGGAATAATTAAAGCAAGGTCTACATCCATTTAGTATCTACGGAAGTTTGTGCATACACATATGTGAACAAGGATATGTATGAACATGTGATAAACAAAATACATATGTATCTAGGCATGTACATAAATAAATAGACACACATCTACATAGTTGCATTTTGTTCTAAATTTATATACTTTGCCATTCAGTTAGCACACTTCAGTTAAACTTTTAAAATTTGCATTACAATTATCTTTGTGTGTGTGTGTGTGTGTGTGTGTGTGTGTGTGTGTGTGTGTGTGTAAATGCCAGTGTTTAATGTAGAGGTCAGAGGACAACTTGTGGGAATCATTTCCTTTCTTCCACCATGTGGGTTCCAGGAGTGACACACCAAGTTATCAGGGTTGGCAGTGTCTTTTCCCACCGAGCCATCTCACTGGCCCAAGAAGATCATTTTTGACTTTCCCACATTAGAATATTAACAACTTGCTACTGGACACAGGTGACGAAAAATAGCTAATAGGGTTAGCACCGCAGAAAGCGAGAGGATTCACTGTGGGGCCTGCAGCTCTAGGAACCTACTGCCTTGATTGGCTTAAGTTCCCAAAGAGCGCATTCAGTTACTTCTTCTCATGGCCTGATTTCAGAGCTGTCAACCAGTGACTTGGCAAAGCCTGTTTTGACTACAGGCATAGAAGCAATACCTAGATGTATAACCCACATTATTCCAAATACCTAAAATCATACTAATCTATACTGTGAAAGATCCCTGGGCAGGAGGAAGGTCAGGTTTCTAGACCAGAGGTGGTTAGGATGAGAGCGATAGCATCCCAAGCTTGAAGACTGTGTAGTCTTTTTCCTGCTAGGATTTTTTGTTGTTTTTTTTTTTTTTTCGAGACAGGGTTTCTCTGTACCTTCGGAGTCTGTCCTGGAACTAGCTCTTATAGACCAGGCTGGCCTCGAACTCACAGAGATCTGCCTGCCTCTGCTTCCCAAGTTCTGGGATTAAAGGCATGTGCCACCACCACCCGGCTCCTGCTAGTATTTCTTGGGGGCAGGAAAGAGTCTCATCATAAGTGATGGGAGCTACATTAAGGAGTTTGGGACAAGGACTGGTAGGGAAAAACGTATACAAGAGAAAGGGGAGATGGAAGACATGCTCTGTAAGACCCAAGCACAGACAGAACCAGTGAAAAAACAGTCTAGAGTAGTGTTTCTCAACATGTGGGTCATGACCCCAGAGCAGTCACATATCAGACATTTACAATACGATTCATAAAAGTAGTAAAATTACAGTTACAGAGTAGCAACGAAACATTTTTATAGTTGGGGGTCAGCAAAACATGAGGAACTGTATTAAAAGGTCCCAGCGTTAGGCAGGTTGAAGCTCTAGAGTCAACACTACTGAATCTCAGTCCCAGATTTGCCACCCACTAACTGTATGACCAGGACATGGTTCTGACCTTTTTCCATCTACATAATGAGTGTATCAGAACCCACCCCTAGGTGGTCTGTGAGCCATTTATATGAGACGTCTCTGGTACAACAGCCAACAGTAGCTGGAGATCTTACTAGATGGCCAAGGTATAAAAGAATAACTCTGATGCACCCTGGTCCATCTTCTCTAGTTTACATGAACTTGGAACTCTTTATATTTGGGATTGCTCTGAGCAAACTCTTAATATGATGGGATAAACAACATTCTCATCATAGACAGACAAGTATGATTCTGAATAGATTGGGTTCCTCTTGGGTTATAGTTCCAACCCCTATGCACATGTGGGTTTAGTCCTACCCAATATATACATGCATACATACATACATAATCCTGTGTGTATATGTTTATTAGTATGTATTATTATCTCTCTCTGTGTGTGTATGTGTATTAATGTGGTGATGGAGAATAAAGCTTGAACTTTTACCTAATATGCTAACAATTATAATGTGAGCAAAACAACTTGACAAGGAAGATGGAATCTGGTTCCGCTTAATTACCCCCGCCCCGTATAGAAGCAAGTTTAAGTTTAGTTCCTCCAGTGACCAGACCTGTGTGAAGTAATCATGACATGAGGGGCAGGGCCTTCAAGAGCTGAGTCACAGGGCCTCTTGAGCAGTTGATGTCATCTTCATGATGATGGATTGGTCATCACAGGACTGACTACCCTGTGCAGTGCCTTTGTGCTCACGTGCTCTCCTCTCTAGCCTTCCATCCCTGTCCTTTCTTCCTTCTCTTCTCCCTCCTTCGCTCCTCAAAATGCTTTGCCCCAGGGCACTAGGCCCCTCACTAGATTCCAGCACCTTAATATTGGACTCCCATCCTCTGATGCTGTCAGAAATAAACAACTTCTCTTCCCTTTGTAAATTCCCCAGCCTTTGGCATTCTACAGCAATATAGAATGGACTAGACTTAGAAACAAATTCGCTTACATTTTGAAACCTTCATTCTCTTTATACATTAATGTTATGCTCATCCTTCATAGCTATCATGAACATCAACATAAGATAATGTATATAAAAGTGCTTTGCAAACTGTCCATTCTAGATAAATATGACTATATCTGTTACAAAAAATAAAGTTGTTCAACAATGATGCTCAAACCTTGCTGTAAAATTGCTTCCCTGTCATCAAATTTAATACAAAGCAGATCTATCTCAGAGCTCATCGAGGATCATTTACATAATGAAATATCTCTGTAATGTCATTTTAAGGGGATGTAGTATGTGGATCAGGCCCATTATCCAGGGGGAGGGGCGGGGTGGCTCCAATGCTCAGATTTGCCATGCCATACAGAAAGCTTTTTTATATTTACACTTTACTGAATGCAACGATCTCACCAAGGAACTCCCAGGATTGTTGAAATGGTTGTTTTTTAACAATGCATTTCTTTTCTTATTTCAAAATACATGCAGGTTGTGTGAACCGTGCTTCTCAGTGGTAACTGCTATCAATAGTTTAGGTCATGAAGTCCTGCTTCTTAAAAGGATGACAGCGTGAGGCTAAGGAGATGGCTCTGTGGACAAAGTGTCTGTCCTGAAACACAGATGCCAGAACTGTGTCTGTGACCCTAGCACTAGGCAGGCAGAGACAGGCAGTTCCCTGAACATGCTGGCCAAGCAGCCTAGTCAAGCACTCTCCATTCAGTGAGAGATCCTGCCTCGAAAAATCAGGTAGCAAGTGATCAAGAAAGGTGCCTAACGTTGCCTCTGGCATCTACATGCACATATAAACATAAACCCACACTCACACATACAACACACATAGCAATAATAACAGAAGTAAAACTGTGTCAATATATACCTAGATGCGCAGAGACATAGATATGAACTATAGAGTTAAAAGACGCTCTCTGGACTGCAGGTTTTATAGTCTGTCTTTTTGCTCAGTAACACATCTCAGATGCCTCCATGCCATCGCAACAGCAGTAATTTAATGACTGTAATATTACATTGAACACACCTCCTGCTATTTATTCATGCAGCCTGGGCTCTGAGCTGTGTTGTCTGTCCTCTTTCTATTGTGAGCAATGTTAAGAGCATTCTTGTTGCTACATCACTGGCTCAGAACAAATTACCCGTCACTCAAGGGCTATGGGAAGTCACAAACCTGGTGGTAATGATGGCTGAATTTCCTTTCAGACAACATGCCAGCTGGTGCGTATTAGAGTGGCAATTTCCTGCTGTTGTTTATACTTATACTACATGCTTTTATTACCACATATTTGCTAAAGAACGCCTTAAGGGCTGGAAAGATGCTTTAAGCCAGTTAAGAGCACTGGCTGCTCTTCCAAGGAGTCCCAGGTTCAACTCCCACACAGTGGCTCACAACCACCTGAAACTCTAGTTTCTGGTGATCTGATGCCCTTGCCTGGCTTCTGAGAGGGCACCAGGTATCCATGTGGCACACAGACATACGTGCAGAGTAAACACCCATACACAAGATTACTCCTCTACCTGACTGATCAGTTTCATCATCGACACTCTGCCGTACATCTCTATAGCATTTGTAAGAATTTACATTGTGTTTTATTGCACATTTTTATGGTAGCACTTTGGTGTGTCTACCTTATCAATTTCTAAAAAGTTGCTTTCTGAAATACACACTGAAAATATTTTCTTGTGTTTATTTCTGTGCTTTGGGTGCTGGGAACCAAACCCAACCCACCTATATTTTCATTCTCTGAATCTTGTTCAGACTGAATTCTGATGTGGAGTTCATTTCCAGCTCCATTGCACAGACTTCTGCTCCTCCCCGTGCTCTGTTGGCTCGAGCAGGGCTCCCCGCTCACTCTTTGCCAGCTCTGCCTTCCAACTGGAATCAACTTGGTATCTAGTGCATGGCTAGCAATCTTATTTTTTCCCTCAAACAGCTAACCAGTTTTCATAAGACACTGATATTTTTTAAAAATATGACCGTTTTATGCTTGATGGAAAAGCCTCTGTGCTCCTGGGCTTGTGCACAGCTCTGTCTGCCTTGTTTAGCTCCCTGGCTCCTAGTGCTCTGGGCCGCACTCAGCAAATGACCTCGGTTTCTTTAGAAAAGTTTTCCTACTCAAGATTGAGACATTTTATTTGTTTTTTTTAAAAAAATACTAGAATTATCAAAACAATAGCTGTGTTGGCTGTTTGGTTTTGTTTGGTTTTTTAAAAAAAATATATCATGACAATATATTTAAACTCTGACTGGCCTCAGTATATACAAGTGTGAGCACACACACACACACACACACACACTCAAACATAGATAGAAACACATGTACACACTCAAGCTTAGAATCGGGTATGTATGGGAACAGGGCATGAGACACTCCATCTTCCCGAAAGTAAAAAAAAAATCTGTACCAGTCAGATGCAAAAAGAATTTCCACTTACAGACAAATCACCAGTTTGTGGAAAATGTGGCAAGTTCCTAAAGTTTCTAGGCTTATCGACACTTCATTTTCACCCTGTTCCTCCATTGCAGCAGAACTGGGGATGGCATGGGATTTTGTTCATACTGCCCAGGGTTGTCATGCTGACCTGAAAGTTAATCCTGCTGATTTGTGCCGGCATGGAGGGCTTGGTGTTAACTGGCTTGCAGCCTTCTTAATATTCTCTGGTTATTTTGATTTCTAGTAACTTTAATTTT
The DNA here is from genome assembly GCF_982192425.1 of Myodes glareolus. Classification (NCBI taxonomy): domain Eukaryota; kingdom Metazoa; phylum Chordata; class Mammalia; order Rodentia; family Cricetidae; genus Myodes; species Myodes glareolus. The sequence continues at coordinate 8,587,814 of NC_142039.1, forward strand.
TAGTCATCACAACATTGTCATTCTAGCCATTTCTAATAATTCCTATTCTACATTTCCTTTCTGTTTCCTCGGCCCATTGCTTGTCAAGTGGAGCCTGTCTTCCAGTTTTTTACTTTTTATTTTTCTTTGCCGTGATAAAACACCCTATCAAAAGCAGCACAAGGGACAAAGGCCATTTTGCCCCACAGCTCAAGGGTACAGTTGGTCGTGACAGGAAAGTTAAAGCATCAGAAATTGAAGCAGCTGTCATATTGGATCTGAAATCAGGAAGCGGAGAGAGATGAACACACACTGTTGCTTGGTTCCCTTTCTCCACTTCTGCGGCTCAGGGTCCCCTCCAGGAAATGCTACCACTCCTCAATTCAGTCAAGACAATTCCCCACTGGCATGTCCAGAGACCCATTTCTCAGGTGACTCTAGACCCAGTCAAGGTGACAAGTAAGACTAGCTATCACAAGTCCCCAAAAGAAACAGCAGAAAACAGCAAACTTTACATTAAGTGATTCTTTTTTTTTAATTTAATATTTATTTATTTATTATACATACAATATTCTGTCTGTGTGTATGCCTGCAGGCCAGAAGAGGGCACCAGACCCCATTACAGATGGTTGTAAGCCACCAAGTGGTTGCTGGAAATTGAACTCAGGACCTTTGGAAGAGCAGGCAATGCTCTTAACCTCTGAGCCATCTCTCCAGCCCCATATTAAGTGATTCTAATTGTGTGATTTGGGCGTATGTCCCAGCCATGATTTGAAATCCACTTGAACAAGTGAAATCATATTGAACACAAATCACCTTCAGGTGCGAAGGGGTTCCAATGATTTAAAAAGTTTTACAAAACTTCTGTATTTTGATGTCTATGTTTAAAACACAACACTATACATGAAGCCAATGATAGATAGTCTTTGTCATATGCCAGAACTCTTGCCAGGACTTCTCGAGCTTAATCTTCAAGGTGAATGCTAATGGACGAATCCTACGATGTATTAGTATATTGTTCCTCACTTGATAAATCAGAAAATGGAAGCACAGAGAAGCTAAGCCATCTGTCTGGAGGCACACAGCCATGAAGCACAGAGCTAGGCAACCAGAGTTTACCATCGAGGCAGGCATCATTACACTGAACACTGAACGTGGCCTCAAATTCAGAAACCATGAAAGTGATCAATTTTGTTTCATAGTATTGATGCATAGGCTTCCAGGTCAGTCAGCAGTGAAACATGACTGATACATTTGGAAGCTAAGGTGCCTGAAGCTCAGAACTGAACACATTTACAACTGCTTTTAAGAGCTATGAAAGCTGTTGTAGTCTGTTCAGAACTTCTACAACAAAACACCAGAGGCGGGGATTTACAAAGAAAAGAAAACCTTCAGTAGCAAGTTTGGTTGTCTGGTGAGGGCTACTTTTTTGCTCCCAAGATAGTTACAATGTTGGTAAACTTTCCATCCCAATAGCTATCTGAAATTAATCAGTTTATGAAGAGAAAATGTTTACTTTGTCCCCCAACCCCATTTTGGAGGCTGAGGCAGCTCAGCATGGCGGAAGCATGGAGCTAGGCAGAGCTCAGCTGCTCGACACTTGGCTAGAAAACAGAAAGGAAGAAGGTAAGATCCCACAGTCCCAAACGAGGGCACACACCCACTGATCTAAACACCTTTTATTAGGCCTGGACTCTTAAAGGGCTCTGCTGGGAGGGTGAGTCTTTATCACAAGGGTTTTTGGGTGTTATTAACACCTTAACCATTCGCAGCACTTTGTTTCCACACCTGCAGGAGGAACTGACAGGCTAGAAGATGGTAGAAACGGTATTACCAAATACCATCGGGAGCTCCTTTATCATACAAAGAACTCATTGACATGGAGAGGGGCCCTCACAACCTAATCACCTCTTCAAGGCCCCACCTCTTAATGCTGTCACTCTGGCCACTAGGTTTTAACAACTGAAGTTTGGAGGAGACACAATTAAACCATAACGGTAAGAATAAAAGTACAGATTTATAAGAAATCAAGAAATGTTGGGGGTGAACCGATGCTCCTCAAGTTATTCTGGTGTCACAGCCTTAGTGTTAGCTTTGCTGTGAAGAGACACCATAGAGGTAGCTATTATAAGAGAAATAATTTAATCGGAGGGTTGCTTACAGTCTCAGAGGGTCAGTCCACTATCATCATAGTGGGAACATGGGGACAAATACTGGAGCAGTAGATGAGGGTTGCATCCTGATCTGCAGGCAGAGAGAAAGTCTGTGGGCTTGGCGTGGGCTTTTAAAACCTCAAAGCCCACCTCCAGTGACACACTTCCTCCAACAAGGCCACACCTTCCAATTCTTCTAATCCTTTCAAATAGAGCCACTCACTGGTTACTCGGTATTCAGATATATGAGCCTATGTGCGCTGTTCTCAGTCAAACTACCACATCCACCATTAACTGAAAATCTCAGAAGGTAAAAATGCATTTAAACCACTTATTCTATAGAATATTATAGCTTAACCTTCTTCATTCCCAGGCTGCCCAGGACATTCTAGCCTACGGTTGGGAAGATTTATGAAGTAAAATTTAACTTTAAAAAACAGTTTGTCTGTATGACCATAAAACCTGTTGATGAAAGCGCTAGCAGCAAACTGTGCCACAGAGAGAGTTGTTTCTGTGTAAAACTGCACAGCTCATGGGAGGCTGTGGCTCATACCACAGGGGTGCGGGAGAATTGTCTGTATTCTGTCAATCATGTTTTAAATAAACGCTGATTGACCAGGTGGGAAGTATAGGTAGGAAAACCAGACAGGAAGTAAAAATGATGCAATGAGAATAGGAGTATTCTGGGAAGGAGGAAGCTGATTCCTCCCACTCCTGCCCAGATCACCGAAGCAGCAGGATGTGATCTGCCCCACTGAAAAAGGTACTGAGCCACATGGTTAACATAGATCAGAATAATGGTTTAATGTAAGCTACAAGAGCTAATAAGTAGCCTGACCTAATGGACCAATCGGCTTTATAACTTATAGAGATCTCTGTGTGATTTTCTTTGGGGTTAAACAGCTATGGAAACCGGGCAGGACAGAAAACCCCAACAAGCTAGCCTTCATGTTACAGAATGAAACAGGACTCATCATGTTACACCACAGCCAACATTGCAAAATAGGGTTACATGCCTAACCCTACCCTCAACATCACAAAATAGGGTTATATTCCTATCCCTATCCTCAAAACTCAAAATTCACAGTGTGCACATCACTCTCACAACATCTTAAAGCTCAAAAATCATAAGACAAAACTTCAGAAGTCAAGGCTGTCTGTGTCCACATATGTGTGTGTGTAAATCAGAGCAGGTGAAGATTCAGTAGAGGCCAAGCCTGATGACCAGAGTTCAATCCCTGGGACCCACATGGTACAGGAAAAGAAGTTATTCCTGCAAGCTGTCCTCCGGCCATCCACACTGATGCTGTGGCATGTCCACACACTCATACACATACACAAACACACAAATATGAATAAAATATAATTTTTAATGTACAAAGTTTTGAAATAATACATTATGATTAATAAAGACAGAAACATCACACGGCAATATCAATGAACTTGATGCCACCAAGGTTATCCAAAGACACGAGATAAGGCAATGTTAGAGGAGTGGAGAAGCAGTTGTTGGTCAATATTGCGCATGCCTAGAACATTCCAAGCTACTGATAATGAAGTGAAATTATTAGACTCCTCATAGTGCGGCTGGCTTATGAGGCTTTAAGCCTTCTGTAGCAAACGGAACGAGATTTGAATTACAGCAGATGGCTGCCTAATGAAAGCAACAGCAAGGGAGGGAACAGTCCAGGAGTTAAGTGTAAGGAAGCGGAGCCAAGGCTTTAAATAAACATTGCCAAGCACATACTTGGTATCTCATCATGCCAAGGGCTTGTCAGGGTATTTAAAAAGGTTCTTCACGCTACCAGTTCCATACAAATAATACTGGCCCATCTGCAAAGACATGGCCGAGTTTTTAAAATAAATGTGAAATGCAGATATAAAAAATTGAGCATACTTCAGGGGAATCATATTGGGTGCTACGCTGTTATGTCTTATCAGCTGTGGCTGAAGTTTCTGGAGATTATTTAAAACCTGAGACCGGGAGCTAGGGAGATGTCTCAGTGTACAAAGGGACTCTATGTAAGTATTAAGACCTAAGTTCACATTCTTAGCACCCACTCACATAAAAAGTTGGGCATGTCTTAGTTTTTTTTTAACTAATTAATGATTTTTCATTTTACATTCCAACCACGGTTCTCCTTCCCATCCCTCCTCCTGCCCCCCCTACCTTCCCCCCAGCCCACCTCCCATCCACTCCTCCCAATGGGTAAGGGCTCCGATGGGGAGTCAACAGAGTCTGGCATATTAAGTTGGGTGTCGGGGCCCGGTTCTAGTCCGGACCATAGGTTATTTCTCTAGACCAGACCCCAACATGAACTCTTTCTCTTGACCAGCATGAAGGAGATGGAAATAAAGACACAACTCACATGGCTTAATTGGGAGGGAGATTCTCAGTGATCCCTCATGAAGTTCTGAGCTCACAACCTGAAGAATTCCTCTCGTTTATTCTCCAAACAGCTTTTATACCAACACATAAACTGAGCGGGGGAAAATACACCAGACCTGTCTCCTAGGTAACCAGGTGAATGGCGTTTTGTCACGTCCGCATCTACCTGTCTACTGTGTATGCTAGCTGTCACGTAGGCTTGAATCAGCATCTCTATAAGGCATCTTCCAAATTACAAAGAAAGGAGCAACAGCATCCTGACCTTTTGTTAGGGCAGTGACAGCCTGTCTGCAGGGTTACATGACCACCTCAGGTGGGCCCTATGGCTTCAGAGTCTGGCTACCTATAGTTGGGACAGGATCAAGCTCCTCCCCAATGTGTTAAGTCTGACCATCCCACTCTAGGGAATGGCTCCATCCAATAAGCTAGCTCATGCACCAGGAATAGATCCTGGTCCTACTGCCAAGGGCCCCTCAGATAGGCCAATATTCACAACTGTGTCTTACATAGTTCAGTCCCATGGAGGCTCCACAGCTGTCAGTCCAGAGTTCATGAATTTTTTCACAAGTTTTGTTCGGCTGTCTCTGTAGATTTCTCCATCATGATCTTGACCTCCCTTGCTCATATATTCCCTCCTCTCCTGCTTCAAATGGATTCCCGGATCTCTGCATCCATCAGTAACTGGTTCCATCAGTTACTGGATAAACGCAGTTGAGGTATTCACCAATCTGATTACAGGAAAAGGCCAGTTCGGGCACCCTCTCCACTCTTGCTAGGAGTCTTATCTGGGGTCATCCTTATGGACTCCTAAGAATTTCCCTAACCCCAGTTTTTTTCTTACTTGCACCTGTAATCTCAGAACTGTGGGGTAGACTGGAGAGTCTCTGGGGCTAGTTGTAGGGTTAATCTAACCAATCGACTGAACCCCAGGTTTAGCAAAATACTCTGTTTCAAAAAAAAAAAAGTCAGGGGAGAAACTGGGAGCAGGGGTAAGAGCACTTGATGTGCAAGCATGAGTTCAAGTCCCCAGAGCACAATTTTAAATGTCAGTATCTGTAATACCAGCACTCTTACAGAAGCAGAAGGTAGAGACAGGAGAATCCCAGGAAGCTCGAGGGACAGCTAACCTGGCATACACAATCTGGAATACAGCAAAAGACCTCGGCTCCAACAAAGTGGACAGCAAGGACTGGCTCCGGTGGCTGTCCTCTGCTTCCTCATGCTTCCAGCAAGCTCCACATTCACACACGGCTTATCTATCTATCTATCTACCTATCTCTCTCTCTCTCTCTCTCTCTCTCACACACACACACACACACACACACACACAAATAAAGAAACAAGTATTAAAAATAAAACTCTGAGAACTGTATCAGATCATTTCCTAAGAACTCCCTTTAAAATTTGATATGATTCTTTGCTTCTAGATTTTTATTATGTGTTAAGTATTATAGAGATTCTTTCTAAAGATCTTCAAAGTAAATTAAAGATATTTATTTTTGTTTTAAAACTAAAACAGTATTTTGTGATTTACTATGCAAAAAATAATTACTTTTAAACCTTAATAATGATAAATAATCTTGAAATTTTTCAAATTAAAAATAAATGTTTCCTCCCAGAGAGAAATAACTATTGTTTTTTAAAAATAGATAATGGCCATTCTTGTAAATATTTTCTCCACTTCCTGTGTTGAATGGGATAATGTTTCTGGTAACAACCAAGTACTGAGTGTCATAGTGTGGAAGCTAACATGGAGTACAATTAGAGCATCAGGAAATAAATTCTAGGTCATGATTTCTTGTAGTCTTATTTTTTTATAAAAAAATTCTCCTAAGGGCTGGAGAGATGGCTCAGAGGTTAAGAGCATTGCCTGCTCTTCCAAAGGTCCTGAGTTCAATTCCCAGTAACCACATGGTGGCTCACAACCATCTGTAATGAGGTCTGGTGCCCTCTTCTGGCCTGCAGACGTACACACAGACAGAATACTGTATACATAATAAATAAATAAAATATTTTTTTAAAAAAAATTCTTCTAAGACTCTGGAATTGTAGATTTGGCTTCCAACACCTACAGTTTGGCTTCCAACACCTCCAGTGTTCAGAGGTGTTGCTGGGGCATCACGAGGCCTCTAACCTCATCAGTGGATTAGCGCATTGATTGACACATTTAGGTGGCTATCTGGAGGGAGTAGAAACCTGAGGAGACGGGACTAATAAAGTGAAGCAGATCACTGAGGACTGAAGAGCTCTCTCTCTCTCTCTCTCTCTCTCTCTCTCTCTCTCTCTCCCCCCTCCCTCTCCTCTCTCTCTCCATCTTCTCCTCCTCTCCCCCCGAATCTCTCCTTCCCTCCACATACACGTGAGCTCCATCACAATGTTCTGCCTTACCACAGGTCCCTGTGCCTGATGTCATGTTGCCAAGGCTGAAACCTTGCACCAAAGTACTTCCTTCGTTAGGTTTTATCCCTTCATGTCTTTTGTCACAGTAACAGAAATGTGACTTCCACACTAAGTGGGACAGGCCATTCAATGCAGCAGCAATCGAATGTGCTGATTTTATAAGCACAAGGTAGAAGCGGTTCTGGAACTTACTTTCTGGCTACAGAAAAGAGTTCATCTACTACCAGTTTCATCTGCTGCCGTGAGCCCATGTGGCACTGGCCATGATTGCACAGGACCTTCCTAGCGAGGCTTTTATTTTTGCCCAAAGCCACGAGGTGCTGCTTTGATTTATCCCATCACAGAAGCAGGCACAGCTGTTGGGATAGTTTTCTGACTTAAAAACTTGTTTGAAAGCATCCTGGTGTCAAGGAACTAAAAACACCTCTCTAAGGTAGGAGTGGGTATAAAATACCTTTTGATATTTTATACTCCATGGTCGTGGGTCAGAGAGTTTGGAAGCTGTCTCCAAGAGTTCCATTTCATCACAGACCGCTTCAGGTCAGCCGACGCTTTAGAACAAATACTGCAGCGGTTGTCTAGTGAATGGATGCTGAGAGAATGAGGAGGCGAATGAAGAAGCCAGAATCAGACTATGGGAAGCACAGACTATGGGAAGCACAGACTATGGGAAGCACAGACTATGGGAAGCACAGACTATGGGAAGCACAGACTATGGGAAACACAGACTATGGGAAGCACAGACTATGGGAAGCACAAGAGAATGGGCTCTGTTTGTAAGAGCTTAGAAGCTGGACTGTGATTCGAGTTTAAAGCTAAAGATGATTCCTAACTGTTGCTGGTACCATAGTAAGGCAAAGTACAAGAAGTGTGGCTTGAATGACCCTAAAATATGCAAATAGAACTCTGTCATGAAGAAAGAAAAAGATAAAACCATGTTTGTTTATGTGGTTTTGGTTTTGGGAGTTTTTGAGATAGGGTCTCACTATGAAGCCCAGGCATACTTTACATCAAGATTCCCATCTCCCTCTCCCCAGGGCTGAGATTACAGACATAGGCCACCCATCCCACACAACACCTTTATTTGTTATTTCCTCAAGCTTGGATGCTTTGCAAAGAGAAGAAAAACTTATCTCCCCCTTTTGTGAGAAGGGGTGGTATGTGAGCCTCGCATTTGGAGAGAGTTGATAGGAACTCTCTGTCCATCTCTGGAAGAGCCTGGAACTCAAAATCATCAACCTAAAACTCAGTGAGACCTTCCTAGGGACACTGTTTCCCCAGAGTCATGGATGACTGGCTTCTACTCAGCCTTCCTCAGAACTCCACCGTACCCAACTGCTATAAGAGCATCTTAAGAATATCAAAGACAACACAGAGGTAGCATACCTAAGTCCAAACTTTTGCTCTCTTCCCCTTCACCCTCGTACCCCCATCCCTACCCTCTAACTTGACTTTTCCCATTACTATCTAGTTTAGAGATTGTTATCATCCACCAAGACAGCAAACTAGCTAGCCACAACCTTCGCCATTACCCTTGACCATGGTCATTCCCAGTGTCCTATTAATCACTGATATCTGTCATCTTCCTTCCTTTCAAATCCATCGACTCTCTCGATTCCCAATATCTGACATCTGTACTGGGCAGCTCTGGGATTTCCACCATCGTTAGCCTCCTGGAGTTGGACAGGCTGTGATCTTCCTGTCACTGCTGTGGTTGTGTGAGTCTACACTCTTCCTGACTATGGACCTTGCCCTAACAGTTTCTTCTCCTCTTGCCACACTGCTTTGTATCTCCAGAAATTCTAGTAGTCTAAATCTAATTCTGCATCTTTTCCTTGTGTGGACTCTAGCTGCTTTTAAAATAAAGGCTTGAGTCTGGACTTGTATTTATGGCTCATGAATAGATACTTGTCTAGAATGGATGAGGTCCTAGCTTTGGTTCTCAGACCAGAACAGTAAAAAATAATACTTAAGTCTTCAACATGTTCTAGGTCTGGGAGTAGAGAGTATAAAACCTTAAGTTAAATTCTCAGCACCGCACCTAGAAAGAAAAAAAAAAATACCCTGCACCGTCCAACACACTCTGCTTCCCGAGCTTCCCCAATGTGTTTCAGGACGTGTCCACATAGGTCTCCTGGGGACTCACCATGCCCTCTTCCTGACCTATGGCTCTGCACACGCCTAGTTAATCCTTTCCCATTTGTTATCAGCCAACCAGCTGCAAAGCTCTGGCTCTTAAAATCAATAGACATTGATTACAGCTTAGAGACCTATGGTCAGCGAGGCGGCTCAGCTGTTCTTGTCCAGGCTGCGCTGCTGTGGTGCTGGGCTTGTTCATTTAGCGGAGCAGCTGTGGCCTGGCTGGTGTCCGGTGGTTCCATGGCTGTTAGCTAAGGTGTCGACATGGGGGCAAGCCGCCTGTGTGTCTCATCTTTCTTTGGCCCAGCCAAGCTTATTTATATAGCAGAGTCAATTGTCAGGGAGTGACTCATCAAAGCTTATCAAAGCCTTTGTTCAGCATTGATTCAATGTTACTTCTTCTACATTCTATTGACTAAAGTAAGTCCTAGAGTCAGCTCAGAGGGAGAGGGGCATGAAATAGACACTTCCGAGGGGAGGAGCTGCTGCATGATCTTATAAAAACATGGAAATAACCGAAGCAATTTTTGCTGTCCGGCTACCACATCATCTTTTGGCTGGAAAGAAGATTCTTCAGGAGAGTCTTTGCAAGCCTCCTGCCTGGAGAAGATCACGCTGTGACAGGCTTGCCCTGTGAACACATTCCTAGCATGTGTCACAGTTGGAATTGCGCGTGTATTTGTGTGATCGTTTGCCTATGGTCTGTTTCTCCCCCGCCTTACACTGACTGCTCCAAGAATAGAATGGGAGGGAAACCCACCCTCTCTTTGTACTCACCCATGGTATTTCTAGCTTCTGGCACAAAGTAGCTCCTCGGTAAATATTTATTTGAGGAGTGATGGCACTTCCCATTTTGTTATTTTCAGAAGACACTCTGTCTCTCTCATAAAATGATTTTATTTGTTTTAAAAATATCAAGATCCCCTGAGTAAATTGGGAATGTGGAGGGCAGGGGGGAGGGTGGAAGGGGAGTGAGGAGGAAGAATGGGGAATGGAGGAAAATGTATAGCTCAATTAAAAACAATATGTAAAGTTTTAAAAACAAATTATCTTTAGGGACAGGGATATAGCTCCAAGGTCCAGCATTTTGCTGGTATGTGCAAAGCCTAGGTTACGTTCATACTGCCCTCTCTCAAGCGACTTAAAAGGGAAACTATAAGAAGATATTGTGCCCCACGCAGAGCAGAGAACCCAGGTGATACAGTGACAGTTAATGCCTTTTGCCATCTGGAACAGAGAAAGGACAGTATTTTGATATTTAAAATAGAATCTCCAACAATTTTTAGTCAGGCATGATGGTGCACACCTTTAATCCCAGAACTTGGAGGCAGAGGCAGGCAGATCTCTGAGTTGGAGGCTGGCCTACTCTACAGAGTGAGTTCCAGGACAGCCAGGGCTACACAGAGAAACTCTGTCTCCAAATGAAATAAAATAGTCTCATGCTGTGCTTTTCAACTGAGACCAAGTGCAATGGCTGAACTTGGTTGTCAGGTTGACACAGTTAGGAAGAGCAAACCTCAGTTGACGAATTGCTTCTGTCAAATTGCCCTGTGGGCACCCCCATGAGCCTTTTCTTCATTGCTATTTGGTGCAGGAGGGCCCCACTCTCTGTGAGTGACAGCATCCTTAGGCAGGTGGGCCTGGGCTGCTTGAGAAAGGCAGCTGAAAGTGAGCCTGGGAGCAGCCAGCAAGCAGCACTCCTCTGTGGTTTCTGTTTCAAGCACCTTCCTTGAGTCCCCTGCCTTGGCTTCCCTCAGTGACGGACTGTAACCCATAAGCCAAATGAACCCTTTCCTCCTCAAGTTGCTTTTGGTCATGACATTTCACCATAGCAACAGAAAAGCCAAAAGAAAAATGACATTTAAGAATAAGTGAAGGTGAGACTCCAGAAAATGATCCGAGAAATGAGAACAGCAGTCAGAAAAAGCCAGCGTTGGAAGTAAGTAGTAATTTCAAGGAGGAAATGGCCAATGACACCCTGAGCAGCTGGGGGTCAGGGAGACAGACGGGGACAAAACTCAGAATGACCTGTGCTATGGAGAGCGGAGGAGGCACTGAGGGAAGTCCTGAATGTGTGTGTGACGCGGGCACAGCCCTGAAAGGACCTCAAAGGGCACAGCTGTGTAAGGACCTCAGAGCCTCAGATCCACAGAAGGATGCCAAATCCTTCGCCCCCGGGGTGAGGCTCAGAGGCAAATGGCAAAGCCTTCCCTTCTGGTCTGCCTGTGGATGCTGACATGTGTGTAGAAAATGTCCAGCATAGCTTTCTCCCTCCAGGTATTCGTAGCTGAAGACTGTTCCCTGCAGATTGCACCTGCTGAGATCAGCTACCTGCCTCCTTATCCAACTGTACACCATAAACCTTGCTCCTAGTTTATCTCTTCCCATTCAACTCCATATAGTAGACACATGGAGGGGAAGCTGAGGGACGTTGTGGTCTCTCCAGCAAAGAAGTCTGTCTACCAGACCTCAGCTTTCTATCTGTCTGTCTGTCTGTCTGTCTGTCTGTCTGTGTTTTCTTCATTCCCAGGCCACTCTGTTATGTCTGTCCCTGAAACCATGCTGGATGAAGCACTATGCTGTCTATGTTGTGAATTCTTTCTCTCAAAGTGTCAGTATGTAAATTGAAAACTCCTTAGATGCAGAAGGTAACGTAGAAGTACTGCCGTCTACACCGTGTTGCTCTGGAGATGAACGTCCAGCTCAAATGATTAAGGAAGACCTAGTCAGATTCCAGTTCCCCTCCCAACGTGTGGCATGGCCTTCATTTACATGCACATGTGAGATTATTGTAGTAATTGTCACTGCCTCTTGTGACAGTAAAAACTACACACAAGCTGCCTGTAATCCCATCACTCGAGGCAGGAGGAGGATGAATTTAATTCCAGACCTGGCTACATACCAAAACCCTGTCTCAAAAATAATCAAGAGCTGGTTTGTGGCTCGGTGATACAGCATGAACCATGTCATTGCAAGCACCACCCGAAGAAAAGTTCAGCTTAAGTTTAATTTAAGCCCATATTCCACCAAATCTTAATAAAATATCATTTGTATCAGAGTACTTCTAAGAACACTTCAAAACAAAACAAAACAACAAAAGAGAATATCCAGTGAAGCAGACAGGACAAGCTGGAGCTTACCGCCAAGCGAGAACACAGTTTCCAAAGCTGGAAGAAACCCTCCCGTTGGTTAATGTGTTAAATAGAGGTTCACTATTGCGTAGATCACCTCAACTGTAGGACACCTCCTCTGCAGTCTGTCTGTTCAGAGGATAACATAAAAGTGAATGTGGAACAAGGTGGTCAAGGCTACCAAGCAGGAAATACTAAATGTGCCAAGATATAAGATGCCCATCCCTTATTCGGGCCTTTCTGGCACTGAACAGTCATAGCTGGGCAGGCATAGTTCATGTCTTTAATCCCGGCTCTTGGAAGGCAGAAGCAGGTGGATCTGTGAGTTTGAGGCCAGCCTGGTCTACATAGTGAGCTTCAAGACAGCCAGGTTTGCATACAGAAACTCTGTGAGAAGAGAGAGGGAGCCAGGTCGGCTTGGCAGTTGTTGTCTAATATAAAGCCTCTTAAATTTTAAATAGAACGGAACTGCATCAATGTAGGACCTGTCACGAAAGAGAAACAGCTGACTTCTGCCCACGGCCAGTCAGTTACATAATGGGTTTTCCTAATAATTGAGATTCTATTAAAAATTTGTATTTCCATATTAATATTTGCATTTTTGGCCATAGATACATTCCTGTAAAAAGAATGCATAAATTTTACTACTAAAATACAATCCAGAGAGTTTTCCTCAACATTATCTATAGTAAAAAGAAACAGAACATTCAAAATTTGCCTAAAATTTTTTTGCCTAAAATTACTAAGCATACTCTTAAATTTCCCTATTTCCTTACCTCCCCATTTGCACATTAATAGTAACATGTACGTGAAGTTTAAAGATTGAATGGTTTTTAATCAACAGAATATCTTATCACCTAAGAGAAGCACCTTTTTTCAAAGAAAATTGCATACTAAAATTTAAATTTTTTTCTTTCGTTTTGACGTTGTTAAGCTGTTTAAGTTAACATAACAATTAAAGATTATGTTGAATTTATGTTCAGAAGGGCTTGCTGGAAGACAGCTCCAAATTTGTACTCAGCCAGAGACTCTGCCAGCACAATTTCAAAACAAACAAACAAAAATAAAACCAATATGGCTGAGAGTTTAGTGGTTCCCTGTGGGAATAGTCCATTCATCTCAGTGCAAAGGAAATCGTACTAAAAACATTTAAATTACATATTGTTTTTATTCTGTGTGCACGTGTTTATGTGTTTGTGTGTGTGTGTGTTTGTGTGTGTGTGCCACTGGGTGTATATGGAGGTCAGAGGACAACATGCAGGAAGGAGTTGGTTCTCTCCATCCACCATGTGGGTTTCAGAGATGGAACTCAGGTTGTCTTGTCAGGCTTGAGGCGAATGCCTTTCACCCTCTGAGTCATCTCACCAAGTGATGTTAATCTTTCAGGGAATTGGTATATGGCAAGAATGGTCATGAACTCTTTCCCTCCCTGCATCTTGTAAAATTTCTTTTAAGCTTTATCCTAGGAAGATAGACTTGTGTCTTCACCCACAGCCCTCTAACTTGACTTTGCAAAAAGGGTGTTAGCAAACATCACACAAGTAGAGCCTTGGAAGCCATTTGTACATAAATACCTGGTCTTTTGAGCTGCTGCAAATGCCCTCACCGGGTGGGAGAGTCTAGGCTTCTCTCCTAGAAATTGAGAGACTAGGAAGTGTGCTCCCAGCTGAGGAATGCACTATTCCAATGGAACCCCCAACACCTATAAGCTTTCAGTTTGTCTAGAAGCTAGCACAGACCCCTGCACGGACCCAACCCCCAGCAGTAGAACTACCCAGCTGAGATCAGCTCCGAGGGCTGTTCACAAGCTCATGCGCTATAGAAATGCTTGGTGTTTGAGGACACTAAACTGGAAGATGGTTTGTCACACAGTGAAAGCTAACTGACACAGGAAGAAAGAACCAAAACCTCTCAGAGATATATTAGTAGTGTTTGGTTTTTTTAAGGTTAAATTGGAAATGCAAGAATATTACTTGGGCTGGTCTAATATATGAAGCTAAAGCATGGCTTAAAAAAATCTCATAGTTTTCTTTAAAGTCACATTTTTCAGTGAGGATTTTGAATAAAAACAATCTAAACAACTAAGATAGAATCTATGTTGTAGTTACTACCTTGTAATGGCCTTAGACAACCTGAAGTGCCGTTTTTCTATCAGATTATTACAACCTCACTCTGACTGCAGTGCACTAATTCTTAGTATAACTACAGATTCTAAATAATCCAGGCTACAGCTGGTTGGTCTGTGAACCAGTTAAAAGGAGTGCTTCTACATTTAGAACGTTAAGTGTTCATTTTTTTATTGTTCTAAAATTGTGGGAAATATGGAAACTTTTCCTTGCTGATGTTGAGTGTTCTAGAATCTTGATTTAGTTGTTCCCGGACTTTCAATAGATAGACTCTTAGGTTTTTTATTTGTTTTTGTTTTACATTACAATGTTACAAAAATGCTACACTTTCAATAGAAGCCATTATTCCAGGTGTGTGTTTTGATCCTCTCCTGGGCCAGCCATAAGCAACAGGAGCTGCTTGCACCACTGGAGGTGGGGGGGGCCGTCACTACCCGTGCAAACCGCTAGATAAAGCAAGCTGTCTCTTCATGTACTCTTCACTAAATTATGATTCACTGAATGCATTTTCTTATTTCGGTTGTTGACTGGTGATGCTTTCGCTGGGTCAGGATTCTATTGCTGTAAGTCAAGGCATGGATGGGGCTATTGGGGTTCTCTTCCTAGAGGTTTACAAGCCAAGGAAGCCATCAGTCTAGAAGTCATTGGTTCTCACTTGCTTTAAACAGAGTGAACATCAGCAAGACAATGGACAATGGGAATTGGCAAGACCTGAATCTGTAGCAATCAGCCTTCTGTTTGGAATGATTTGCATATTTAACCCGCATCCTCTGCTTGTCACAGAGGGCCACAGGCCTGTTGAGAAATAACGCCAGATCCCTGGCTATCTCTGCCACTTAGCTGGACAATTGTCTAACTTCCTTTCTTTTTCCTTTCTTCTTTTCTTTCTTTTTTTTATTTTTAAAAGACCTCTCTGGGGTGGGAGGATTGCCACAGTGCACTTATGTAGATCAGAGGACAACCTAGAAGAGTTAGTTTTTTACTTCCACCACATGAGTCCCAGGAATCAAACTGAGTCTATCAGACCTGGTAGCAAATGTCTTCATTCCCTGAACCAGCACCAATAGTCTAATTTTTACCAAGAATTATCATTTAACTAAAGCAAGCAGTTTTCATGGTAATATACTTCCCAAGCTGATAAAAAATAAACCACATTTGTAATAAAGTATTTAAAGTGTGGCAGTCTTACACAGTTTCTAAAATATCCAACTTGCCACATATAAAGCTTACCAACGTAATTAGGACAAAATTTTAGACAAACACCACCAGGTGAATGTGGCTTTAAGATTGGGTTGATTCACCTCCCCATGATCCCAGGTTATCAGGACGGGAACAATGTACTGCCGACCAGATGAGAAGTCAGACCTACGGATGTGAGGAGACACATTGTGTGTGCAGGGCTTGGCTCCAGAGTGCCGCAGCTTAGTGGAAGTAAATACGGAGTGTGTATGTAGCAGTGGACAGTGCTTGCTTAGTATATGTGAAACCCTGGGTTCAAACCCCGGTACCCCCAATTAAAAAAATAATAATAAAAGTAACAAGCTCTTCTCCCTCTAGACCAGTGGCTCTCTACCTTCCTAATGCTGTGACCCTTTTATACAGTTCCTCATGTTGTGCTGGCCCCCAATCATAAAATTATTTTCATTGCTACCTCATAACTGTAATGTTGCTACTGTTATGAATTGGTATGTAAATATCTGTGTTTTCCAGTGACCTTAGATGACCCTTGTGAAAGTGTCCTTGGATGCCACCAAAGGAGTTGAGATCCACATGCTGATCTAGACCTTTCTACTCTCAAACAAAACCTTACTATTGAATAAACTCAATTTGAAGAGATTACATATGAATCAATTATCTATTAAATAAAGGAAAATTCATTCCATAGTCTTCCTGAGCTCTTTGTATTATTTCCAGTGTAAGTCTGGAGTATGATATATAGCCTGCACCTGCCACTGAGATCTGAAAGTTAACTGCTTTGCACTTGTGTTTAGACCCTTTCCTTTTAAATGATAAAATGTAACCACTACAGTAACCATTCTTATCTCATTTACTTGTGCCTTCTGGAGAGCACAGCCATTCTTATTAAAATGGAAAATTAGGCTGGGGTATGGCCTACTGGTAGAGCACTTACCTACCATGGAGGCCCCTGGGTTCAATACTCAGCACTATGCATACACATGTGCACACACACAGAAAACTTACACCCTGTTTTAACACCTTTATTGCACATGTTTGTTTCTATAAGCAGTAGATATGTGTATATTGCTTTATATACATTAGATATACATTATAGGGAAGAAAATGCTTTCCCTCTGTTGACATGATCAGCATATACCCAGAGGAGAAACTCAATGACAGGTAATCCAAGGAACTGTTCCAGACTTGGGACTCTCGTAGCCTCTTCAGAAAGATTCAATTTATGCAGAAGCAACAGAAGAAGGGAATGAATGGGGTTTAGGATTTTTGTGGTGGCAAGCTAGCTAGATAGTAAAGGGAAATCTTAGGGTAAGTAAGATGAATTACTAGTTTCTTTCCTTCTTCTTTCCTTTTTTTTTTTTTTTGTTTTTTGTTTTTTGTTTTTTGTTTTTCCAAGACAGGATTTCTATGTGTAACAGCCCTGGAACTCACTCTGTAAACCAGGCTATTCTCAAACTCACAGAGATCTACCTGCTTCTGCCTCCTGAGTGCTGGGACTTCATGCATGTGACAGCAATGGCTGTAAATACTGGTTTCTAAGGCTGGTCTGCAGGCTCCTCTCTGGGTTGGAAACACAGTGACTAATGAGAACTGACAGCCTACGTTTAGACAGAGGTAAGGAAAGCAGTCACTTACTGCCTTTAGCTCAAATTAGTCCTATCCCAACATACAGTGTTTGGGGTTACATAGTCTGATCCTGTACAACAGAAAAATATTAAATTGACACAAATCATCCTGCAATGTTTTTAATGCAAATTTTAAGAGCCACACCATGTCCATTTAAATATGTGAACCCAAACACACCCATTTTAACAACTTCCGAGTGTTTGATTTAGTAATCCACTCTCCTACTGTTGATGGAAGGGACATTTAAATATTTTGGCTGTTGTGATAATTCTGCCTTTTTCGTACTTTAATGAATGGATGTTAAGGTGTTTCCCAGGAAAGTGGGATGCAGGACAGGTAACACATATTTTCACTTGCACCAGGAAGTTGTGCTGAGTCCCACTCTCCATCAGGGGCTGAGAGTTTGCGCTGTTAGATTTTGAAAACACGTGCTAATCGCCTAGGAGTGCTGTGCATATTGACTTCAGAGAACCATCCTACGTGACGTAGCTCTCCAGTAACCTGGCAATTTAGTTTGGCAAATAAGAAACCTACTATCAGCGTAACTGCCATCTTTTCTAGTGATATGTCTTTTTAAAAATTGTTTTTCCTGCCAGGCAGTGGTGACTCATGCCTTTAATCCTAGCACCAAGGAGGCAGAGGTAGCTGGACCTCTGAGCTTGAGGCCAGCCTGGTCTACAGAGTGAGTTCCAGGACAGCCAGGCTACACAGAGAAACCCTATATAGGAAAAAAAAGAAAAAAGAAAGAAAGAAAGAACCCGCTAGCTATGGGTAAGTAAGATACTAAGTTAAAGGGGTTGCTGGCAGCTTTCGTTTTCAAAGTTTTAATTCTCTGTGTTTAGAGATGGCAAGTGTGTTTCTTCTATTATTATTATTATTAATGCCCAGGAAGAGGTCTACCATTGTGCTTCATCCCAGACTTAAAGGTGCTTATTTATACACTAAAGCTGGTTGCATCCTTAGGCATGGGTATTTTCACAGGGGTCACCTAAGACCATTGGAAAACTTTTTTTTTATATTTCATAATATTTACATTAGGATTCATAACAGTAGCAAAATTACAGTTATGAGATAGCAATGAAAATAATTTTATGATTGAGGGTCAACACAACATGAGGCACTGGATTAAAGGGTTGCAGTACTAGGAAGGTTGGGAACCAGTGATCTGGAGAGAAAACATCAATCAGTTGGTCTTGATAGCAACGCCTATAATCCTTGTCCTCAGGAAACTGAGGCAGGAGGATTGTGAGCTTGCAAGCAGTTTGGGATATACAGCGAGTTCCAGGCCAGCGTGGGATGGCGCAGGTAGGAATGAACCTCATTCCATCACTGACAACAGCCTGGATGGACCTGGAGGACATCTAAGTGACAACCAGGAGCGGGACAACAAACAGTGCAAACCTCATTCACATTGGAAAACTAAGGAAGTCAGCTCCCAGAGAAGAGACTGAAGGTCAGGAAAGGGGTGATGCTGGTCAACAGTGCAGAGTTCCTGTTACACAGGAAGAAGACACACTGGAGAGCTGCCACACAGCAGCGCACAGCACGGCAACCACACTGAGTGCTGTGTGCCCAACACCAAAGCAGTAACAGCAGCACCCTATGGCAGGCTTAGAATCTGCTGAGAGGGTAGACCACTAATGCTCACACAGTAGGTCCTCCATGAGGTGAGGGCAGACCTCTAATGCTCACACAGTAGGTCCTCCGTGAGGTGAGGGTAGACCTCTAATGCTCACACACAGTAGGTCCTCCGTGAGGTGAGGGTAGACCACTAATGCTCACACACAGTAGGTCCTCTGTGAGGTGAGGGTAGACCACTAATGCTCACACACAGTAGGTCCTCTGTGAGGTGAGGGTAGACCGCTAATGCTCACACAGTAGGTCCTCCGTGAGCTAACAGACATGCTAATTAACTTATTGTAACCATTTCATAATGCATACATGCATCAAAACATCACATATAATTTAAAACAAGTATATATAAAGTCTTTGTCAATTTTATTTCAATGAGAATGGAAAAAATGAATAACAAAAGTAAAAACTAAACAAAATTTTAAAGGCAAAGTTTGTCAAAGTGAATTCTTAAAAGGTCATATTTTACCCTACCTATGGTTTAAATATAAAGATATACATAATTTAAAAACAAAGCAATACAGAAAGACATTTTGCTCTATTAAGCAAAAGAATATTGAAATGGTTTCATCAATCTCAGACAACGCAGACTAGAACATGAAGAAGTTGCCAGGTAAATTAAATAAATCCATATATTCTTGTTAGGTACTTATTATTAAAGTAATCAGTAACAAATAGCCTATTATAAAAGAAAGCACCAGGCTAGAATGGGTTCACTAATAAACCCAACCCACATTTAAGAAAGGAATGGTATTCGTTTTCAACAATTTTTTTCCAGATTGACACAGAGGAAGCAGTGTCTAACTCATTCTGTGAGGCCAGCATGACTCTATCAGCAAGATTACACAGCAATATGACACATACAGAAAATACCTAGACTAGTGTTTCTCATTAGAAAATCAAGTCTAACATGTAAGACGAATCATATACCATATGAAAGTGAAGCTCACCTCCCTCTCAAATAAAGGCTAGTTCAACATTCAAAAATAAGGCGACATCATCTTCCATGTTAACAGGCTTAAAATTGATGAAGAAAAAGCATCTGGCACAAATCAAACTTTTTTTCCTGATTAAAAACTCTTAGCATACTAGGGAAAAAGGAGAATTCTTTTTCGATTTGCTAGAGGACATTTACCAAAAAACTTATCACCGTGTAAGGCAAGGAAGTTCCCTCTTATTACACCGTCCATCATTGGGCCAGAAGTCCTGACTGGCACAATTTAAACTAATAATAAGTAAAGAGTACATGCGAAAGAAGGAGGTGGAAATGACTTTGTTGACAGTGGGTATCTGTCTATGTAGAAAATTCCACTGAATAAAAATGAAATAGCTGGGTTTGGTGGTGCATACCTTAAATCTCAGCATTCAGGAGACAAAGGCAGGTGGATCTCTGTGAGTTCAAGGGCAGCCTAATCTACATAGTGAGTTCCAGAACAGCCAGGGCAACACAAAGAAACACTGTCTCAAAATAAACAAAAAAAAAAAAAAAGGAAACTAACACCTGGAATATAGGATATGAGGATAAGATACAAGCTCATGAGACGCAAGATTACTATGCAATACTAAGTAGAATGCACAGCTGTTTTTCCATACAGCAGCAATGAATAACTAAATTTGAAGCTAGAATACAGTTCACAAAGAGCTTATCCCCAAATGAAATAGACTACATGCCTGATCTATGTTTAGGAAACTGCACCTTTTTGACAAAATATCTATTTAAATCTCCAAGCAAACATATTTCATATGAACTGGAAAACTCCACATTAAGATATCAGTTCTTCCCTACTGAATCCATAGATTCTACAAAATTCCAACCCAAAGCCCCAAAGCTATTTCACAGATACTGACATAACTGCTTCTAAAGTTGATTCAGCAAGGCGAAGGACCCAGAATAGCCACCAAAAATGCTGAAGAACAAAGTTCAAGAACTAAAGCTACCACCTCAAAACTTACTATAAAATCTATGGTGACCGAGACAAGGTATTGTTGGCAATTTTATATGCATACAGATCAAGAAAATAAAATACAGAGTCCAGAAAAAGAATCCTGATCTTTGACAAAGGAGCAGAGGTAGTGCAACGGACAAAGGACAGTCTTCAATAAATGGTGCTGTCACAACCTGTATACAGAAAAGAGTAAAGAATACAGACGCAGCTGGGCAGTAGTGGTGCACACCTTTAATCTCAGCATTCAGGAGGCAGAGGCAGGCAGAGTTCGAGGCCAGCTTGCTCTACAGAGTGAGTTTCAGGACAACCAGGGTTACACAGAGAAACCCTATCATGAAAAAAAGAAAGAAAGAAAGGAAGGAAGAAAGGAAGGAAGGAAGGAAGGAGGGAAGGAAGGAAGAAAGGAAGGAAGGAAGGAAGGAAGGAAGGAAGGAGGGGAGAGAGAGAGAGAAAGAGAGAGAGAGAGAGAGAATGGACACTTTACACCTTTCACAGAAATGAACTCAGCAAGAGCACAGACCACACACACCAGAAAACTCTCAAGAGTTTCTAGGAGAAAACATATGAGCTCTTGGTTTGGGTGGTAAGGTTTTAGATACAACACAAAACATGGATACATAAGGTTTCATTAAAATGTAAAACATCTACCGGTAGAGGCCCTGCTAAGAGGATAAAAGGACACCAGAGACAAGAAAAACAACAAGAAAAAAACGGCAGAAGATATCTTTAGTAAGAGATTGTTCTAAAATAAACAAAGAACCTTAAAATTGAGATGTTCATTTTCTTATGAACATATTGGGATGGCAATTTTCTTTAAAAATTGTCAAAAATCTGAGAAAGAGCTTTGCAGATATGACTAGAGTCAGGATTTGTTTATTTTTTCCTCTTGGATGTTTAGGATCCTGAGATGGAGCCCATTTTGTCCGTGTGACCCATGTTATCTCTGGTGACTTTATGAAGGGGGGAGCCACCATCAGAGACGGTCCTGCGACAGCTGGGGAAGAAAGATAAGGCCCTGAAGATGAAAGTATGGATCAGAGTCAGAGACTCCAAAACTGAGCTGCTGACTGTGAACGTGGAGGGCGGAGTCAAGAAATGCAGCCGCCTCTATTGGCTGGGGGAGACAAGGAAATGGTTTTCCTTCAGAACCGCTGGAGTGTGACCCTGCTAGACTTTGGATTTAACCCCTGAAGGCCTTCTCAGACTATTGACTTCCTGAGCTAGGAAAGAATCAACTTGGAATGATTTAAACTAAGTTAAAATAATTTTTGCTCTCCTCAAACCCTATGCCAAGGTCTCTAGCAGGGACCCGTCCCTTGGTCGGTTCTGAGAAAGTGACCCGCCACACTGCTAATTTTACTGCAGTTGAGTTCAGGTCTTAGAGAGTCTGTGGAAAGCAGTCTACCTGTGTGGATGGCAAGTCCCTTGTACCAGGCAGGTGGGCAGTGTTCTTTTCTTTTCTTTTTTTTTTTTTTAAAGTATTTATTTATTATGTATACAATATTCTGTCTGCTTGTATGTCTGGAGGCCAGAAGAGGGCACCAGATCTCATTACAGATGGTTGTGAGCCACCATGTGATTGCTGGGAATTGAACTCAGGACCTTTGGAAGAGCAGGCAATGCTCTTAACCACTGAACCATCTTTCCAGCCCGGCAGTGTTCTTTTCTATTGCCATTCTGTGGGCAAGGCAGGGTTTAAGCTCACTGTTCAGCTCCCGCTGTCAAGGCTGTGCCTCCTGGGAAAGACATCCCCGGAGTATTTCCTTAGCCAACCATCCCTCCAGCTCTGGTCCTGTCAGCTCTCCCCTTAGCCAAGCATGGTATCTTCTTCCCTCCTTTTTCCCTCTTTGGCTTCTAGAAAATTCTTTTTTATTTTAACTGAATCATTTATTGACAATATTTTATATTTCTCCTTCATTTCCAAGCAATTGTTAGGGTAAATAGATTGACAATGACATGACAACCTGATTTGTAAAGGGCAAAACTGAAACACAAGATGAGATGCAGACGAAGCTGTACTTTAGTAAATATTTATAGACTGA
Source organism: Myodes glareolus (assembly GCF_982192425.1). Classification (NCBI taxonomy): domain Eukaryota; kingdom Metazoa; phylum Chordata; class Mammalia; order Rodentia; family Cricetidae; genus Myodes; species Myodes glareolus. The sequence continues at coordinate 8,610,574 of NC_142039.1, forward strand.
AAGGAAGCTATTATAAAGGAATAAAGATTAAAAAGAATTAAATACACAAAACACCAAATTTTTCAAGAAAGTGGAAAAAGAATAAAGAAATCTAAAAAATGAAGAGACTTTAAAACTAAAATTGGAGCCAGATGTGGTGGTGCACACCTTTACTCTCAACTCTCAAAAGGCAAGGGCAGAGGCAGGTGGGTCTCTGTGAATTTGGGGCTAGCCTGGTCTACATAGGGAGTTCCAGGACAACTAGGGTTATTCATCTCCAATAAAAAGCAGAAGGGAAGGAGGGAAAGGGGTACAATGAAACCAATTAGAATGCCAGCAGCCAGCAATCACACTTATCAAACTGTTGAATATGTAATGTTTGATGTTGGCAGAAGAAAACAAAAAGTTTCCCTTGATAAAATTGTCAGGAGAACAAGATACTTGGGGACAAGCCTAACAGGAAACATGTGAGATCTATGAGAAGGAAATGATCAACTTTACTGCAGACAATAAAAAAAAGCCTTGTAGCAAGTAAAGCAGCCGTCCATAGTTCATCCTTAGGTAAGAAGCCCCAATGCTATACGATTGTCTAACCTCAATTCTGTCTGTAAACTTAAAGCATAAATTTGACTATCTTGAAATGTAACATAACTTTAAAATAAATAATAGTTTATTTATTTATTTTTTTAGAGACAAAGTTTCACTATAGCTTCAGAGCCTGGCCTAGAACTCATGCTGAAGACCAGGCTGGCTTCGAATTCACAAAGATTCACCTGCCCCTGCCTCTTGATTACTGGGATTCAAGGCATGCACAACCACTGCCCTGTGATTTAGTTAATTTAATAATACTTCCAATATATATACCACACAGAGGATTGGTGTCCAGGACAAAACTCTGCTAAAAAAAAAAATAAGGAAGTGGAAAGACTGAACAAACCACAAATTAACAAGCAGGGTACAAGGCGTGAGCCATGATGCTAGGCTGAGGTATTTACTTCTGCTGATTTATTCCCTTGTTGGCCTCTTCAGGCATTTCCCTCTGTGGAAGAGACTCTTCACCAAGCGCAAGCAGTCTCAGGCTTGTCATGTAACTGACAGAGGAACACGGAGCACAGAAGGCCAGTGCTGAGAGATACCCAGGGGCCATCGTCCTTGCACACAAAGAGAACATGTCTGTAGATAAACCCAACACACACAAACACTGGGTTTGGGTGGGGCCACCCAGCTCTGCCTGGCTCCTCCATTTAACTTAAAGCAAATAGCTTCACCAGTTGTAATGAAAGTAGCTGTTCCTGTATAGAACCCCTGCTATTCCTTTGGGTCTGGTCCCTTTAAGAGCTAACCACGTCCACTCCCAGCCACTTCTGACCTCCCTCGCCGCCATCTTAACTCTCTCTTATGTCCCCCCCCTCTCCCCCCTCCCCGTCTCTTGGCGTGTGCACACGTGTCTCTGTCTCTCCCTATGTTTTTCTCCATGTCTCTCTGTTTCCCTCTTCTTTAAGTAATAAATGTCTCCCTTTTCTTTAAGTAATACTATGTCCTATGAGCCTTTTATCCGCTGTACCCGCCCGCGTGACTCGCCCGACCAGCCTGCCACCCTGGAGATCTTGCAGGGACCCACAGCCGTCCTTGTCGGACTAGCGGCTGCTCTGAGAGCCTGCCAGGGAACACACCCGCCTTTTAAAGAACAAAAACCCCAATAGCATAAGAAAAGCCCCCAAGAAATGATAAGACTCCTGACTAGGAAAATAAACTCTCAATGCAATGTGTAGAAAATCATTACCAGCTATATTTCAGACAAGGGATTCATCTCTAGAATATATAAAGAACCAAAGATTCTTTATATAATAAGCAAAGATTAAACACACATACACACCCGCACCCTAAAAAAAATAAACAACGGAAACAAACTCTGCCAATTAACCAATGAGCAAGTGATCAAACAGTTCTCAAAAGAAGAAATAAAAAGGGCCAATAAATATATTTTAAAGTGTTCAACATTCCTAACCATTGGAGAAAGCAAACTAAGGTTACTTTAAAATTCCATCTCAGCCCAGACAGAATGGCTATCGTGAAGAGAACACACGCTGGTGAGGGCGTGCAAGGAAGAGGAGCAAGACCTCATCCTCTGTGGGTGGGATGGTGAACTAGTGTGGCCACCATAGCAATCAGTGTGGAAACTTCTCAGAAAAGTAAAAAGAGAGCTGTCATGTGACCCTGCACTACACTCCTGGGCAGAAAACTCAAGACCTCCACCTAGAGACACCCGTGCGGCCATGCTCATTGCTGCTCTTTTTACAACAGCCAGGAAATAGAACCAGCTTAGATAGCCATCAGTGGATAAATGAATAATGAAAAGGTGGTGGATTGGATTCGGCTGTAATGAAAAACGAAATTATGAAACTTGCAGGTAAATGGATGGAACTAGCAAATGTTATATGAAACAAGGCTGAGAATGACAAACAGCATGTTTTCTCTCAGACGCAGAGCCTAGCTGCTAATTGCTGAGTATTTAGGTGGGAGGAAATGTGAGCAAAGCCACAAACTAGAAAGAGGTTCATGAGACAGAAAAAGTGGCTTTTGTAAAGGGAGGGAGGGAGGAAGGCAACAGAGTACATGAGACGCAAATGCGAAGAGGAATGCTGGGGCAGAGAGTACATCAGGAAAAGTGGAACCAGAGGGAGGGGTGGTTAGAAACTAATCCAAAGGTAATATGAATTAAAATACCACAAGGAAACATGTTGTCTTGTATGGTAATTTAAATGAATGAAGAGAAACAATTTTTTAAAGGAAAATTTATTTTTAAGTGCAGGCATTTTAATTTTTCCTCCAGGCAAAGGTAAAATTTTAAAAAAACCAAAACTTTCTCTAGACGGGAAGAGAAAATTTGACTTCTCATGTCTTCTGTAAGTTTTGCTATTTGCTTTTTACTCCATTTAAGGAATTACACATTATAATGTTTTCCAATACGTTTTGTTGCAGTACTGATTGAGACAACAATCCAGATTTAATCAATATTTATGAAACTCAAAAGAAACAACCAAAAGCATGCTGAGTGTTCCTGTGTAGCTCAAGGTTAGAGTGTTGCTTCATGTGCAGGAGGACCTAGATTTCATCCCCATCTCTATAAAAACGACACCCACGCCTCACCAAAACACCTACACTTTTCCACCGCAAGATTCTTAGCGGTGTCTTGAACACTAGAAGAGGACCTAAATAAACAGTGCCCTGTGCGCCAGGAGTCGGCAGGCTGAAGGGAAAGGCTGCACAGGTCACCTGACGGTGCCCCAGCTGTGTAGCTGGACTGCAGGGGTGGCCCCAACACAGCCATATACAATTCCTAAACAGATGAATGTGGTTAGTTCTACTTAATTTACAAAAACGGGCATAGGCTGTTCCAGGGACCCAGGAAGCGGTTAAAAAGTGATGTTCAGAGCTGGGGAAATAGTGAGGAACAGGAGACCTGGCCTGAAGGGGAGAGAGTAGGAAGGTGCTGGCAGGACCAGATTTGCAACAATACCCCGATAGGCTAAGGGTGCAGGGGTAGGGCGTGGCACAGCCCTGTTCACAGGATGCTCAGCTGTAGCCAGGGATGACAGAAGGAGAAGCTCTCTCTGAAAGGAGCTATATTCCAGATAAGAAGTTTCCAGAGCCCTGGGCCTGAGTGCTGGAGATGGAGGTCATTTAAGTAGATGGTAGGAGTTGAGCTAACAGCTGTCTGTGGTCTCCATTCCAAAGCCAGAGACATAAGCCTCTGTCCCCTTTGTCACTCCTAGAGGAAGGGAATTGAGTTTGCACTGAGCAGTCCCTAATGAAGACAGAGAATGCCAATTTAATCTTGAAAAGCTCCCATCAAGTTCTCCGCTGTTGAGTAAACAGCTGAACGAACTTGAAGATGAATGAAGGAAATTATAAGAACTTCGTATACACGACATTTGCGATAATGAAATCAGTCACTGTTCATCCCATGTGCAAAACGCTCTAAGCATAGTGTTACGGAGGGAGGAAGCAGTATGTTCCATGTGTGCAGTATGTTCCTGTCTACATAAAAGCAACGTATATGAGAGCCTAGTAATGGCTGTGCATAGAAATGAGGTCAGAGGCGTGTGCTGGGATGCTGAGCAAAGGGCAGGGGAGTAGAGGGGAAGTGGGAGGCAGAGGAGCGGGAAGCGGGGGAGGGGGACTTTCCCTCTTTAGTCCATTCGCTTTCGTCTGCTTTCTCTCTTTATAGGAATGGATTTGACTAATTTAGTACAAAGGCAACAGCGGAAAAGCCAAATCTGGCACACCGCAAGTGCCATCACCTCAGGGCTCCCTCTGGACCCCACAGTCCTTCTTCTTTCATCTGCCCAGTGCTTCCTCCTTCCTTTCTCTGCATTCAGAGTGCCACCCCTAGAATCCCACTATGGCACGCCCCAAATAGCACAAAACCCAGTTAACTTCGGGTTTATCTTCTCCACCAAGAAAGAGCCAGGAATGTGTCTCATTCATCTCCACTCTGAGAATCTTCTAAACTCTTAGTGCATAGGCAATGAACAACTATGAAAAGAGATAACAAGCCTATTTCTGTCTTCAGATAAGTCTCTCTGAGTTCTATTTTACCAAGGTTCTAAAATACCAGTTCAATGACCTACTTAAATTTTGATTTTGAAAGCTAAAACAGAAAAGGTTTCAATGAAGAGAGGAAAAAACAAAGCCTTAATTGAGAGTTAATTTTGACAAACACCAACTCACCGAGGAAGAATCATGCCATGATTAAGTCGATGAAGGCAGGACAGAAATAATACCAATAGCCAATGATCCCCAGTCCTTAAAGTCCAGACCTAACGTTTATGTAACAGTGACGTGTTTGGCACCTTCTGTGTAATACAGACTGCTAGCTGGCCCTAAATTTTTTTTTTTAAAAAAAATTAAACGATGTTTTTTCTGACTATGTAAAACCTATGAAGCTTAACTTTGCCAAATTTTGCAAGACTTGCAAAGTGATTAGGGCATGTCTGAGACACCAGGTTATTAACAGAAAGTCACTAGCCCATGACACCTAAATCCCAAATGGAAAACACTCAGAAGCAGAATTGTGAGGGCCTTGGACAGGGGCAGAAAAGTCTTGGTGAGTGTTTAGCCTCTGATACACTTATTGGGAACACAGCTGCTCTGGGCTCAAGGCTTGGGAGCGTGGGAGTGAGGCGCGCAGGGGACCTGGGCTGCTGTGACAGCTTGTGTCCCTTGACTGAAGGCTCTGGAGCTACTTCTGCTTCTGCAGGAGGCCTCAGCAGCTTTCCGGAACTGAGAATGGGTGAAGAGGAAGTGGAAACCACCAGGGGAGCAGCGGGGACCACTTTGGGACCCCTAGTTCCTCCTAGGTCTGGACAGGACAGAAGGGGAGAGCCCTGCTCTTCGCTTTCACTCCTCTGGTCAGTTCCCAGAGGCATGGACAGCACGGGCACCTTGAAGACAGCCTTGGGCTGTCCTGGTGACCTCATGTCACACTGCATGAGGCTTATGAGGTTTATTCCAAATATATGCACCAATTATTTTTCTAGATTTCCCGCCTTCCTTGTCTTCTCTCCTGTTCCCTTTCCCATGTCCTTCCCTTCAATATTAGTCCATACTGGTTTCAAACTTAGAATCTTCTTGTCCCAATCTTCCAAGTGCTGGCTTATAGGTGTCTGTCACTTTACTGGGTTATAGGTGTCTGTCACTTTACTGGGTTATAGGTGTCTGTCACTTTACTGGGTTATAGGTGTCTGTCACTTTACTGGGTTATAGGTCTGTGTCACTTTTCTTTAGTGAAGAATCAATGTGACATATACTCCTCCTCAGAAACAAGAATAAGAAAACAAACAAACCCAACCCAGCTGGGCAGTGGTGGCACGCACCTTTAATCCTAGCACTCGGGAGGCAGAAGCAGGCGAATCTCTATGAGTTTGAGGCCAGACTGGTCTACAAGAGCTCGTAGTTCCAGGCCAGCTCCAAACAAACTACATAGAAACCCTGTCTCAAAAAACCAAACCAAACCAAACCAAACAAAAAAACCAAAACAGAAAAAAACCAAAAACAAGCCAACCTTATTAAGGAGACTTTCAGGTTTGTTTCTAGTGGGTGCTCGCGTCAGGCCCTCCTGGTTAGCGTATAAAGAAGCAGGACTAGACCTGCTCTTCTAAACCACCTCCTGGGAAGGGAGCTCACGGTCTGTAGCTGCACCCCGCCCACCCCACCCCCACTTTACAGCACTCTGCTCCCTCCCATTAGCATCACTGCCAAGAGTCCAGATTTCTGTAACAGTCTCCTCATTTGATTCCTTTATTTGACATTTAGGTCTCTTTCATCTATTTGCCACCCTAGAGCCACTGGGATCATTTAATAAACAAACCCTCTAATTCCCAAGCTCCTGCTGCATTCATTCTTTGCCAAGGTCTTGGTCGCTGGCCTCCATAGCTCCTCTCACTCTGTGCTCTGACTGCCTCCCTCTGCTGTGCCATGGCAGAAGCCCTCTTGATGGCCAGCCCACTCTACCTAGCTGACTCCTTTTCTTCCAGACTTACATACTTTTCCCTTGGAGAAGTTTTTCTGAGTCTCCCCTTCCCCCACTCGTATCTTGTTATATATTCCAAGCTGACTTTAAACTTGTGATCCTCCTGCTCCCACCTCCTGAGTGCTGGATTATAAGCATGTACAACCCCTGGGCTTGGCTTATTTTCTGCCAGGCATCTGGTGAGGGCCTCACGCTATCCAATAGGATGAAGGGCATCAATGGTGAGAAAGGGCATTTTTATAAGTCAGTTCTCAGTTACTAATGGACTGATTTATTCTTGATGGTTCTTACAATCCAATCACCTTTCTAAGATACTACCTTTCAAATTCGACACATACTTTCAGGGATTAAGTTCCAACATATAAAATTGGTGGGGAGGGGACACATTCAAGTCATACCACCTCCCTCATTCCTCCCAGGGCGTTAAAAAAGCAAAATCAGAAACAAAAGCAAAACTAATACTGTAGCTAGAGAGATGGCTGAGTGGGTGTGACTGCTTGCTGGGCAGACAGGAGGAGGAGCAGAGTTCAAACCCTCAGCACTCACATAGAAAGCTGGACATGGCCTGGAACACACATCTGTAACCCCAAACTGTGGACAGTGAAGACAGCAGGATCTCTGGGGCTTTCGCCTAGTCTCCCGGTCTCTGCAAGTATGCCAGAGATAGACACATACCATATACATGCACACATGCGAACACAAAATCCAACAATAAAAGAAATAAAAGAATTGTGCCTTTATATAGTTCGGTAACAGAGACCTTGCCCTAGCATACTTACACAAGAGGCCTTTAGTTTGATCTAGCATCACAACAGCCACTAAACACCTTACCTTAGTTACTAGGCATTCTTTCCTTGTCCTTGTGAGACAAAGTTTCACTATGTAGCCTGGGTGGGCCTAGTCCTTGCTAACCAGGCTGCTCTCAAACTCACAGATCTGCCTGCTTCTGCCCCGTCCCCAAATATGTCTGGACCACCAAGCTTAGATTAAACATTCCTAGTAACATATGAGAACGTACTTACAGACTCTATTTAATACATTTTCTCTGTATTAGAACTTTCATCAATCGTTACGCATGTGTACAATAAGAAAAGCTAATCCACAAGTTGCTTGTGAATATTGCCTAAATTTACATTTATTAAAAGTTTCCCATTCCACAGTGCTGTGTTTTGCAGACATTTAGTTGTGTTTACTATTGTATTGATTTTTACAGTTCCTTTTTGGATCAATTATTTTACAATTTAAACTTTTTTGGTTGAGTGTGGTAGAGCAAACCTTTAATTTTAGAAATTGGGAAGCAAAGGCAGATGGATCTATGTGAGTTCTAGGCCAGCCTGGTCTACATAGTGTATTCCAGGACAGCCAGGGCTCTGTAGAGAGATTGGTGGTTCTTCCTGCATTGGAAGTTTGTTTCTGCCATAAAGTTCTATCTGCTAAGACCTAAACCTAGCGTGTTGACTCCTGTCCACTACAGCTTCCTCTCTTCCGCGGCTCTGGCTTAAATTCTTATTCTCTGAGTAGAAACTGGATAATAAAGACAACCCAGGAAATGACTGGTCCCTGTGCTGTATCTTTTAAGCTCTATCTTCCCCAAGTCTGATCTCCCCACACCACACTAATCATATTGATACGAACTCAATAGTAGATTCTTAGAATTGCTGTCACTATCCAGCTATGGAAGACAGAGGATGGCCATAGATATTTAAATTAGGGCGAAAAATCCCCAACTAGCTTGTGTAAAACCCCAGCCAGAAAGGGTTTGGATATCATATCCCAGGGATTCACAGATAGTAAGTTCCGCCACACCACAACAGTATCTTCCTACAGAAAGAAACTCAAAGTATCATCATTGAGTTGCTGGAGCCTACTTAACTGTATTTGAACCTTACTTGGCTTTTAGCTGCCTAATAATATCAATATATTAACTTTAATAAAGGTCTTCCAAGTGTTTTGAATAGCAATGTCATAAAATATACCACATAAGATCACTGTGACTTGTACATAAAGCAGTAAGAAGGGCCTTGGGGTGTATCTCAGTTGGTAGAGCATTTGCCTACCACATACCAAATAAATAGGGGTTGTTTGGTATGGACCTATAATCCCAGCACTTAGAAGGTAACGGCAGGAAGACCAGGAGTTCAAGGTCATTCTTAGCTATATAGCAAGTTCAAGGCTGGACTGGGTTACATGAGATCCTATTTCAAATAAAATAAGGCACATAAATGCACCCAGATAACATTAAACCAAGGAATTGGAATTATCCAATTGAAGAAATATTTCTTATCAAAAGGATAGTACAATTAAAATCAAGCCATGTGTGGTGATGCACACCTTTAATCCCATCACTTAAGAGGTACAAGCAAATGGCTCTGTGACTTCAAGGCCAGTCTAGTCTATATAAGACTATGTAGTGAGTTCTAGGCCAGCCAGTCTCCAGGGCTGGTGGGGGCGGGCAGGAATGACAACCACGACAAGAGTATTCATCCTCTCTCCACCTTCGTTTCTGGTTGGATGCCTTTGTCATCATGACACCTTTATCTTTGTTGCTTTGATAGAGGTATTCATACTGTTTTATGTGTGTGAATCAAGTTGGTTACAGTAAAAGGCAGAATAAACAAAGTAACAGCTGCAAGAAGCCGTAACAACTCAACACCAGGAACTTTTCAATACCATACATTTCCCTGTCTTAGTACTTGGCTTTGGGAACATTCCTGGCGTCGAGGATGACTTTGACCTCAGAACAAACAGCAGGGCAGTCCAAATGCAAATAGATGTGGCTCCCTTGACAGTGGAGGCAGCCTGCTCAGGTGCTGAATCAGGGTTCAGCAGGATGTATCAAAGATTCATGATTCTACCTGTGCTTTCCTGTCCTTGTCTATGCTCCTCTCAGGAAAAATGACCTCTGCCTCATCTGTGTTCATTTTTCTCTCTGAAGGATTGCCTGACAATGTCTAAACGTGTCCATTTCCTGTTCTTGTAGGCTCAACTAGCTCTTTGCCATCACTGAATTCGGTTTTTCAGCAAGCCCTTTGTCTTGCATTATTAATATACAATTAAGTACATTACAGTCATCATGAACAAATAAAGAGCTACAGAGGCTCTGAAGTGGAAGGGCTCATTTCAACCAGGAGGAAAGAGGTAATTGTTTTCCAGGGCAAGGGCTGCTACAGGTCTATGTGGAGTGGTGATGGAGAGCAATAATCGATGATGAGAAGCTCTTGAGTCTGGGTCAATGGAAATTTGTTAAATAAATAAGCTCCTAACTGGATTAACATCACTATGGCTGTTATTTCCAATAGAGCATGAGAAACAACTTGTGAGCTGCGTAGGATGTTGGATTTGGTTGTGCATATGTGTGTAAGGGTGCTTATGGGCAGGATTTGTACACTGGTTAGACCAGCTCTTTTCTGAGGTCAGGGGAGAGTTTATGGGTTAGCAGCAAGCAGCAAAGTAAGGACTGTACACTTTTTTTTTTTGACGCAAAGTCTCATGTATACCAGGCTGGCCTTGACTGAACTGAGAATAATCTTGAACTTCTAATCCTCTTGCCTTGTCTACTGAGTGTCAAGAATATGGATTTGCAACATTATGATCTACAGCTGATTTTTAGTCTAACAAACATTCTATAGACTAGTTCGTAAAGTGGCATATGTCAGATTATACCTATTAACACAAATAACTCCTCTCCATTTAAATAGTTTGACCTGCTAGAGGAACTACAGGTCAAACCTGTGACTTCTAAGCACCAATTTGGGTCGTTTTTTGTTACCATCCTCTTCTTAGCCATTAATAGAAGCAAGGTATCACTCAGAGTATGATCAAGCTAGAATGGCCAAGAGGATGTAGGGGGAGACCTCAGAGTTGGAAGGTCAAATGAAAAAGAGTAAAGGAAGGCCACCACAGGATCTGCCACACCTCCCTTGGTTCCCACTATCTCTTACTCTTTGTCTTCTTGAAAGACCAAAGTAGGATATTAGACTTACTTGGCATGGTAAATGTCAGGATGAGGCTAAATTTCAGTGTGGGAGTAGTGGTGGCGGAAGATGAAAACATTTTCAAGTTAGGTGAGTATCCTGATTAAGGGAAGGAAGGGGAAGCACGCAAAGTGTCCAAGCAAACTGTACAGTTTGGGACAGAGCGCTCCTATTCAAAATATGGGCTTTCAGGGAGGAATCCCAGGGTTGGCTGGAACTGATGGTCTAGTGTTGCAGCAGGAAGGGAAGGCCAACCAGAAACCAAAAGGCATAAGGTTAGAAGTTCAAAGCAGGGACACTCTGGCAGACAGCTGACAAAGAGGAGTCAGCCAAGGTCCTTTCCCTCGAAGTTCGGAAAGCCCGGTTCCCGGTAAGATGCTCCCGGTCCCATGAACTCTCCAGGCCCTTGGCACGGGAAGAGAAGGTTCCAGGATATTCCTGCCTGCCCCTGGCCCACGTATCTGGGGGTTCCCTCCTCCGGGTTCCCTCCACTCCGTATCCTTTCCTCGCTTCTCCTAGGACCAAGGGAGGGATGCTTGCGCGAGTGCCCGCACTCCCTAGCAATCTCCGCTGAGGGTCAGTCGTGGCCGTCCAGGGAAACTCGCCCGGCGCCGGTGCGGTAGAGCAGAGAACAGCCTAACGGTCCGGCATCCGCATCCGCACCCGCCCCGCCCGTCGGCGCCGCTGCCCCGCCCGCCTCTGCGTCATGACGCCGGCGCCCAACGCGGAAGCCGCCGGCCGCCTGGACCAGCCGCGGGCTGTGCGCCGAGCCGCGGCGGGCGGGAGCCGGGCGGGGGCGCGAGGCGAGCGCAGCTGCAGCTTAGGCGGCTGAGCGCGCGGAGCGGGCGGAGCGAGCGCCCAGGACCGAGCGCGGGCGGAGCGGGGCTGGAGCAGTGGCGCAGCGGCGGCTGCCCCGGGGGATGCGGCTGCCTCCCCGGGCCGGCGTGTAGGGAGGGCGGGTCCCCGGCCTTGGCGGCGAGGCGGTGGAGGGGACCGAGACTGCGGCCATGGCGACCCCCGGCAACCTGGCGTCCTCCGTCCTGGCGAGCAAGACCAAGACCAAGAAGAAGCACTTCGTGGCTCAAAAAGTGAAGCTGTTCCGGGCCAGCGACCCGCTGCTCAGTGTGCTCATGTGGGGGGTCAACCACTCGGTAAGTCTGCTCTGCGGCGCGCTTCTCTTGCTCCTCGGGTTCAGCCTTCCCAGCTCTGCTTCTCTTGCAGCTACAGCGGTGGCAGGGCGGGGACCTCTGGCCGGTTGGCTCGGCCGGTCCCGGGCCCTCCGGTTGTTTGCCTCTCCGGGTGCCCCTAACCCCACGACATGCGTTTACCCCCTGGGTTTCTCCGGTGCGGCTTGCGCCCCCTTTGCAACCCAGGATGGGTGCGGGATGAGAAGCGTTCCATGTGCTTCTGAGCCTCTCCGCGCCTGTGCTGCCTTGCATCCGTCCTCCCGCCGGTCTGTGCCCGCTGCCCGGGAAGTGGGAAGTTTGTGCGGGGACCGACTCCACCTCAGCTGTCAGCCCCGGCGGGAGAATGCTCAGGGCCCAGTCCGAGCGATCGCTCCCCTCTCTGGGACCGATAGGCCTGCGTGTCCTGGGCCATTGGGCAGGTGTACCTGTCCCTCCATGTCAGGGAGCGTCCGGAGCTTCCCACAGGAGAACTGGAGTGAACCAGAAGATTTTGGGCGGCAGCTTGAGAGCGTAGCTTTCTTTTTTCCTTTAAAGGCAGTTTTATCGGACTCAATGAGGAATTTTATTTTTTATTTTTTTGCAATGGAAAAAGGCAACATAAATATGGCCCTGATGCTGAGCGTCTTCGTCCTTTCCCGCATCGCCAGACTGCTGTGTCCGCTCCAGATCTCCTGGCGGGGAGCCCCCCCCCCCCCCCACCTCGGGGAGCCAGGCAGAAGTCACCGACTGCGGAAGGGCAGCCAGGGTGGTGACAGACGGAGGGGGACCCGGCGGGCGCGGGTTGGAGGTGGTCTAGAGTTAATTACATCCGTTTGAAAGGTTGTTTAAAAGGCTGGAGGGAAGCGCGTTGGGAAGGTTAGCCTAGCGCACAGCCAGGGGTGGAGGAAGGCGCGCGGCTGCGGACTCTGCAGACTGCGGTGTGAGGGGCTGAAATAGCCTCCTGCTGATCTGACAGCGACACAACTCCAGCAGCTTTAATCTACTTAGATGGGATCAAGAAACATGATAGGCGCTGTTGGCTGAGCCGTGAAGTTTCAATGAGCTTGTGAATTTTGACCGTGACCTTACCCACTGCAGTCAGCCAGCTCCGGAGGCAGAGCTTGAGCCTGCTGCCCTGCTTTTGATTTCGGTGGATGCCCAGGTGTCCTTTTCAATGTAATGGAAATGACAGAAAGCCAGCGTGGGTTCTCACACTCTCAAATTAACGGAGTTGTTTAAAATGGCTCGATATCTTTTATTTGTACTTTTCTTTCCCCAGCGGAGCAGGGGAGAGGTGAAACAGTCCATAAAGATGATTGTTTGCCTGGAATGATTTAAAAAGTTGAGAAATGGTCATTTCCTACCAGTTTACTGCCTGGTCTACTGAAATTCTCTTTACTTCCTGACTTCTTTAGCTGTTAGGAATGTCAACTGTTAAAATAGCAGACACCAATGCACCCCCCCCCCACCATCCAGTTTTATTACAGATAATGAAGTTACAGTTTTCCGTTGTAATAAGCCTATAATTTAGTTATGTTTGCTTTTGTAAAGTTATTTTTCTATTTCCGTTGCTATTTGCAGCTCCCAAATTACTGCAATGGGGCCCTATAAATACAAGTAGGTTGCTGGCTGTGGACCCATGTTTATAGGCTCTCTCTCTCTCTCTCTCTCCTTCCTTCCTTCCTTCCTTCCTTCCTTCCTTCCTTCCTTCCTTCCTTCCTTCCTTCCTTCCTTCCTTCCTTCCTTCCTTCCTTCCTTCCGGAGTTCTGGTGTTTTGGTAAGGAGTGTATGTGTGAGTATGTGTGCGTATGAGACCAAGTTTAATATAGTAAAGCAGTTTCAACATTATGCTGCAGGGGGAAAAGAGTAACTGTTTGGGAATTAGAATTCCAGACCACTTAAAAAAGTTGTCTTTGGGCATGCTTCACTGTAACATTTGGGTTGCTACCTTGTGTTTATTTTTGAGTTGCTACATTTGTTTTCCAGTTGTTCTACTTGGAAAATACTGAATGAATGATGGCAGGACATCATTACTCTCTGCTGCTCTCAAGAACAGTTCCTAATTAATTCTAAGAATATACACCGGCAGAATAGTGTATCATGTAAGCATGTTGTTAATGCAACCCATAGCAGCGCATGCAGAGCCTGCCACAGTGGAGAGGGTTGCTAAAATGCCTCTCTCATCAGTGCCCATGTGTCTTTTTTTTTTTTTTTTGAGCATGGGTTGACAAGAAAGTTTTGTTTTTTTCATCTTCTAGCAACGTATTATTTAAAAAACAATAAACCTCGCATACTTGGAAGGCATGTATTTTTGGTTGGTTTTATTTTAGCAAATGATTATTGGTGCCAGAAAGATGTTTTATCATGCTTTGCTGTGCACCAAAGTTTATAGTATAATGTTAGAATAAGTAAGTGCACATTATCAATAATGAACATGTATATAAATGGGGACATTTGATGAAGCGTGGCAGAGAGACAGGTAATTCGAATCAGAGCCTTTCCTCTGCGGTTCTAGGATTAGCAGGGGCAATTTTATAATGTATGAAGCATTTTTTTTGTTTTTAAAATTTCATCAGACTTTTAATTGGGTATTTAAAGTAACCATAAATTTGGAGCACTGAAGGGAAACCATATATTTTTATCACATGAACATCTTATGGTGGAATTGGGCCTCTTCCTTGTGCTATAGTAAAAAGCTCATTGAGTCTGTTTGAATTCTATTTATTTGGCTTCTGAAGACAGGATTTCTCTGTGTAGCCCCCACTGTTCTGGAACTCACACTGTTGACTAGGCTGGTCTTGAACTCAGAACTCAGAGATTTGCCTACCTCTGCCTCTGAGTACTGGGATTAAAGATGTGCCATCACACCTGGCTGAATTCTGTCTTTAACTGTGACTATTTACCTTGTCATATTAGCCAGTTTTGGGGATCAATGTTTATACCTGGGAAATGGGATTGTCGGCAGATAAGTTGGAGATTTTTGTGTTTGTTTTTTAAGTTGACAATTTAACTATTTTTCCAGGTAATGGTCGAATAGCATCATATTAGGAGTCCCAGAGTATACAGCAAGCTTTTGGGGGTGTTTCAAAGCCTGACTGGATGGCAAGGAAGTCTGAGTGGTTTTAGAAGGCTGTAGGGAGTGTGCCAGGTTGATTGTAGCTGAGCTCATTGCCATCTATTGAGTCAAAGTCTATTGGACTGAAATGTAGAAACTCGCAATTGAGGCCAAAACCTTCAAGTCCATTGTAGTGGTAATGAAAATCTTGATTTGGACGATGCGCAGTGTGGAGAATAAACCTGCCATTGTACGCTTAATTTGATATGTTACTGCTTTCTAACCTAAAATCTCCATCAGGGAGTGGATCCGTGCCAACTTTTATTTTAAGCAGAGAATATAATTGAATACATAAAGGAAAAGATGACTTAGGAAGGCAGTTTTATCTTGTTATGCTTGAAATTAAACTAAAAATGATCAGGCAGTTAGCTTCTTAAAATGGGATTTTAATAGTGTAGGGAGTATGTTGAATGCTATGCGCCAAGATTTGTTTAAAATAGATATTCTAAAAGATTTTTATACACTGTGAAATGTGAGCTATTTGGATTAGTATTTCCAACCCTATTTAGATTTAAGAAGGAAAACACAGTCTTATCTGTATAGAGAAACATGTAAAACAAATATTGTTTTTAGAAATAACCACTTTGTTGATATTAAAGTTTTGTGGCTTCAAGCCATAGAAACAACATAGGTTACAGGAAAAGTCTTAAGTAGTATAGTAACTTTGGAGATAGTCACAGTGGAAGGGAGGATGGCAACTAGAACATGGGAAGAACCAGGTCCTTTGCTATGGTCTGACTTTGCCATCTGATTTATTTACCTTTCCCTGTTCATAGCTGCCTGAGGAACTCCATGGGGCTGGGAACTGAAGAGTTCCTAATTCCAACTTGTCATTTCTGCTCTCCACACGGGCTTTCTGTCTCCAGTTTAGGCCTCAGAATACCACCAGTCATCTTGCCTTGTCTGGATTCAGTCAGTGATAGTTTCCTCATGGACTAAATCGTAAAGTGTAAGGTGAAGAGTTCCCCCAAAGAGCTGGGGGCAGGGGCATCAATGTGAGGCAGACATCTACCCTGGTATAATAAAGTTAGTATTGATCTTGATGGCTGTCCGAATCTATATGTGCCAATCTTAGGACAGCGTGCCTTGTCATGTGTGGTTTGGAGAGTATGTAGCTTTCCCTGTGGAGCATCTGAAACATGCACTGTCTTCACAGCAAGGTAGGGCCTGGAGATAGATAATACTGTATTCCAGAAATGTAATTTCTTCTGGGTTTATATTTGGATATAGACAAAAGAAGGAGGAGTCTTGGTGTAAAAGTGATTTGGATTACTATGGAATGATAATGACTGAAAATAACATAATGAGGCAATTAAAATCTAAAGTAGCTAGATATCAAATGAACTCACCGAGTGGAACCTGACTAGCCATGCATTCCGGAACCAGTCCCACTCTGTTTTTTTCCCCCTTTACTTTTCAAAGGAAAGAAGCAGTCATCCTGGAGTTACTACTGCTCCCTTCAAAGACATGACTATTGTTTTCTTCTCCATTAATCAAACACCTTAGCACATCTTTAGTATGCAAAATGCTGCCCCAAGGCAGAATGAGCTGCTGTGCCTTAGAAAGACTGCCAGCAAGAATTGTAATAACCAACAAAATCTCAGTTAAGTTGATAGAGCGTGCGGCAGTCGTGAGTAGTTAGTTCTGCCAGCTTGCACTTGAAATACATAAATCACGTTGGCATGAGTTGGTGCAGTTTGGCCAGGATGGTTTGTGGTCAAGTTGAGTAGGTTCAATTCCTGCTTCATTGTTTGTTCATGGGTCTTTGAGTTTATCCACCTGAGCCTCAGTTTGTGCATTCTTCACAAGGAGATAATGATGACAGGCACTACTTTGAAGGTGAAATGAAGCAATCTATTAGAGACCTAGTGCTGTGTAACAAGGAGTCGGTACCAAATTTGGATGCAGTCAAATTGGTAACATTACTAAGCACTAGATCAACGGTTTTCCAAATTTATTGTGCCTATAAATCCCACAGCTCACTTGCGGCTTTTCAGATACTGATTCGGCAGGTCTGATGAGGATGACAGCTGAGTCTTTCACCTTTAGTGTGATCTGAGGTGATGCTAATGGTTTGAGTCTCTCTGGGCTGTACTTTGTGAAGCAAGGCATCAGAAGGAATGACATTAAACATAGAAATGTCTTCACAGCAATAGAAAAGTGACTGAGACTGCCATCAAGGATTGTATTATTTACTATCCTCACTGATGTGATAAAATTCTTGACAAAAGCAATTTAAGGGATTGCATGTTTGGCTCACAGTTTGAGGCAGCACCACAGCATGGCAGGGCAGCCATGGTAGCAGGAACGTGAGGGAGAGAACAAATCTGCAGTCAAGACTTAAGAAGAAATGGATGTTGATGTTCAGCTAGCTCTCTTTCTCCATTTTGATTGAGTCTGAGACCCCCAACCCATGGGATAGTGCTGTCTACATTCAGGGTAGATCTTCTCTGCTCAGTTAAACCTTCCTGGAAATATTCTCATAGACACAACCCAAAGTATGTTTCCATTGTGATTCAAAATCTTGTCTTGTTGACAATGAAGATTAACCACCAAAGGGTAAATTAGATCTCTAAAGGGGAGGGTAGAAGGGTGGGGCGTGGCTTTGAGAGCAGGACAGAGGAAGAAAAAAGAGGAAATAAGAAACAACTGAGTGAGGCTGTTCCAGATATTACAGGGTTGTGGGTGTGCATTTCGAGGGTTATTGCTTCAGGGACGGAGGAAGAAAGAGATAGAAAGATTAATTATCAAGTTGTGAATGAGTAAAAAAGTTTCTTATAGGAAGATTAGGAGTAGAAGGTGAGAAATGCTGTCCAATTTAGAAATGTATTTTCTTTGACTACATCTTGTGTTTTTTTTTTTTTTTTTTTTTTTGAGACAGGGTTTCGCTGTAGTTTTAGAGCCTGTCCTGGAACTAGCTCTTGTAGACCAGACTGGCCTCAAACTCACCTCGAACTCAGATCCGCCTGCCTCTGCCTCCCGAGTACTGGGATTAAAGGCCTGTGCCACCACCACCCAGCTTTACATCTCGTTCTTCTGTTTTTTTTTTTTCCCCTTGTTCACCTTTGTTGGCTTTAGTTTCCTTTTTTTCTAGATTGTTATTAAAGCCTTTTAGCTAAGGTCTCTATGTGTGCTTTTATTACCATTTCTTTCCTTTATTGCTCCATGGGGTCCCATGGTAGTGAGATAGAAGCCCAACTTCTACTCTTAAAATAATGCTCCTAAATGAATCCTGTCGGGTTCACAGTTCCTGAATTCTGTCCATGGACCATGCAGGGATTCAGGGAGCCTGACGGAGAACACGGTGGTCTAAGTGATGCTGCGCAGTTAGCAGTGAGCCGGATGCTGAGCCAGAGAACTCAAATAGGTTGAATTCATGAACTGCTGCATTGAGTGCCTGGTATGTGTGGGATTTTGCCCTGTACCCTAACCATAAGCCCAGGAGACTGTTATCATTTCTTCTAGATCTTTTCTATACAGTTCTTAGTGTTAAAAGCTGTTTTTGGGTAGACAAATCATGAGCTATTGATACTGGGTAAAACTGTTTAAAATCATTTTTTCCCATGACAGAGAAAGTCATTTCTGTGGAAAGCGTGTAGGCAGGGAATAAATATGTAATCTATTCATGGAAGACATTGTTGAAGAGTTTTAGAATAGTAACTTACTGTGTTGGTCAGAATTTTTGTCACTTTGATAAGCGACAACCTAAACAGAGAGAAACAACTTACAAACAAGAAAGGTTTGTTTTTGGCTCATGTTGCTTTGGGCCTGAGGGGAGGCAGTGCTGGGAGCAGGGGACTGAGGCTGCTCTGCTTATGGCCCCCTGGAAGCAGAGTGGGAGGGCGGGAATGCGTCAAGGGCAAGGTTACTCTCTTCAATGGTGTGGCTCCAGTGCCCCACTTCTTAAAATGAGGCCCTACCTTCCCCAGATACCATCTCCCAAAAGTCTTTTAAAACTTGAATCTCTCAAGGGTTAAGCGGTTGAATATGTCAGAGCGTTTATGCTTTAATCCTCTCTAGAAATATTTTCATAGACTCACTCCTCTCTTCGACTAGTAAATCTGACAATCAAAATTAACCCCACACTCACCTAAAGATGAATTTGTCTATCTCTTTCTTCTTTTAATTTTTAAAGGTTTGTCCTAGCTCCCAGTTTCAGAGGATTTTTAGGTAATTTATGTATTTATTACCTGTGTTCTGTGGTGCAGTGGAGAGCAGAGGATGACCTTGGGGAGTTGTTCTCTTTCCACCTTTCCATGGCCTCAGGGGATTGACCTCAGGTGTCAGACTTGCTTGGCAAGTGGTTTTTACTTGCTGAGCTCTTTTTCCAGCCCTGTGTTAAGTGTTTCGAGTCTAAGTCTTAATAGTTTTTTAAATGGAAGTATTTAGGAGCTAGGTTGTGGATCCTCTTGTGATAACACTTACTCTAGAGATTGTGATGTAGACTGTTAGGACCGGTATTCGTGACCTGGCAGTAGGGTTATGTCCTGATAACCCTAGCATAACTGAAAATATTCCGGATGCTTTTACTACTCTAACTTTCAGGACATTTAGCTCAGCCTAACCTATATTAAGTGTGTTCAGAACACTGGCACTGACCTGCATTTAGGAAAGGTTATTTTTCCTGTTGCTATGGTAAAATACCCAGGCAAATATTTATTTCGGCTCACTATTCCAGGTTGTAGTCCGTCACAACAGGAAATCGTGGAGGCAGATGCTTAAGGTTGTTGGTCACATTGTGTCCATCCATTACATTGTATCCATTGTATCAATTCATCACATTGTATCTGTTGTATCATCACATCATTGTATCTATCCATCATATTGTTTTCATTGCATCCATCAATCCGTGTATCCATCCATCATATTTTATCCATTGTATCCATCAATCATTGTATCCCTCCATCATATTGTATTCATTGTATCCATCAATCGTTGTATCCATCCATCACATTGTATGGGTTCAGAAACAGAAAGGGATGAATGCTTCTCTCTAGATCACTTCTTTATACAGTCTAAGACTACAACCTAGGGAATGATGCCACTCACAGTGAATATGTCTTCTTGCCTCAGTCTAGTCAAGATAAATCCCATACAAGCATGCCCAGAGACCTTTCACAAAAGTGTTTCTGGATCTCATCAAGTTAACACCGAGATCAACCATTACATGATGTAAGACATGATGTAACAATGTATATTGTTGAAATAAAGGTTGACTATCAAGTAATTTATTTAATATTACCCAAAAGTGAGAACTGAAATGGGTATATGAGTATGCCTTATACCATTGGGGGTTGAAAAATTGCATCATCACCAGTGTTTTGGACTGTACTTGTAAAATGCCTAAGTAGTTGCTGGCACACATTAAGTTCTTATTAAATGGTAATGTCCATTATTATTTTAAAAATACCATAAGTGTTAAGATATGTTAAGTTATTAGGTTATAAGTTAAATTAATTGTTACTTCACCCTGGCTCATAGTATCAGATTATCATTATATCTGGTATTATGTATCTGTGAGTTATGAATTATCTTAGAATTTTCCATTTGCCCTAACTTTGCTTTATCTCTTTGTTACCATGTTCATTTTTGTATCTTTAAAGCCTTCACTAGTGACTGGGTGGTTAAAGGTGTCAAAATCTAATTCACATTCATTATTATAAATTATATGAGCTTGAATTGATATCTCACCTCTTTTAAAAAAAATGAGACACTTTAAAGCACTTCAGCTGCAAATTGAACACGTTATGGGCCTTACCTTTAAACTGCTCATAACCTCAGGGAAAATAGACACAAGATAGACACATGCACACACATCTGGAGTACTGGAGATTCTGGGGCAGAGGCTGTTGAGCAGTGTGGGCAAGCATAAGCGTTGTTAAGATCACACTGGGCACAATCGCAAAGAAGGTTCGAGCTTGGGTATGAAGATGGAGGAAGACCGCTACAGCCGGAGGAATCAGCAGCTGCAAAGGCCCAGAAGCTCACAAGGAAGGCTGCATGGCTGTCGCAGAGCAAAGGGGGGTGCTAGGAAATGGGGGCTGAACAACTAAGAGCTGGATCATGGCTGCTTCTGTTTGAGGACTTGAAGAAGTCTTCAGGAGAGGTGACATTGAGGGGGGAAGTTACAAAAGATGAAACATGGTCTATGAGGCCAAGGGGCCAACAGCTGGCAAAGATAACAGGAATGAAGTAAGTGGTTGGCCCTGGCTGTAGGGCCCGAGGCCTTGCCTCCTACTCTGGGGCTCATGGAACAGTGACACAAGACATTACCCCAGAAGCTGTTGGGTTTTGGGCCTCCTAGAGCACAATGGGCTTTTTAACTACCAGGCACTTTGTGAATAGTTTGGAAAGCACCAGCTAGAGCACTCTGCTTTCAAGTCCTCAGGGCTCTTTGGTGTGCCCCAGAGGCTGCTGGGAAGGCAGATTGCCTGTGGAAATTAGCCCCACCTATCCCATCCTCACCCAGAGCAGGTTGTTGCTTTCTTCCCTTCCTTTCTTTGAGGCACTGGATGTAAAATATCCAGGCAATATTCTAACAAGAGGATTGAAAACCAAGGGGCGAGTTGTTGGAATCCTCAGGAGAAGGCTGGAAAAAGTTTGGGCTCCAGTTTGAAGAGCTGATTTTAGAGAAAGTCACAGTACTGACAGGGTCACTTGCTAGTTTTTACAAGTCTCCAGTGGCACTCACCCTCCATTGTGCATTTTGCACTGAAATAATTCCCCCATTTCTTCAGCATGGACTTAAAGTCGTGCCTCCTTTTTCTCTCAGTGGCTATCCTTCACTAGAAAGCTCTGGACATACAAAAACCGCTGAGCGTTGGTCTTTCCACTGTCCAGTCAGTCTGCAAATATGCCTGCAGATATGCTGCCTACTTTGGTAGGAACTGGTCACACATTGCTGCCTTGATTTCAGTTAATAAACCCTAAATTCAATTTCTTGGTAACCCTTTGTGGTTAGTGACTACTGACTGGACATTGTAGCTGAGGCATATCCCCTTCAGCCATTGGATGATGCTGACTATTCTAGAAGTTTCCATCTGAGGTGACAGCAGAAGTCCTTCTGCTGTGGTGTCTCTTACTTTAATATGTACTCTGCTTCTTGTCCATTTTCACATTCAAGATGGAAAAAGCAGGACTGAAGCTGTTGCCTTTGTCCCCGGTGGCTGCAGTGCCCCGCCCATTCACTAGCCTTGTCCTGGACTTGCTCTAGCCCATCCATCACAAGCCCCTTCTTTTCTACCGTGATGGTTGATCTCAGTTGTTACCTGGTGAGATCCAGGATCACCTGGAGACACAGGTCCAGGCCCCTGTGAGTGACTATCTTGGTTAGCTCTGGGCGAGCCTGTGGTGATTTATCTCATTCAGGTTTCCTGCTGCGAGACCTACACAGTGTGTGTGTGTGTGTGTGTGTGTGTGTGTGTGTGTGTGTGTGTGTGTGTGTGTGACCGGGATACTGAACAGTACAAATGGAGAACGGAAGCTGTCTTGAGCTCTCTGCTAACTTCTGACCGGTTGTCTTCATGTGAATCCCTGATAGGCATCCCCACCCTCCCACTCCTCCACTCCAGTCTTGTAAACAGACTGCTGTCCACACAGCTATTCAAGCCAGTGCCTCAGCATTAAGCTCCTGGGTCCTTTTCTTCACTGCTCCTTGCTTCAGTGCAGAGCCTGCCTGCTGCTCTTGTCATGTGCCGTACTGAGCAGCCTTCCCTGTATTCTCCCATTCTTAAACCCAGATTCTCTAGAGAAGTGGCAGAAACTTCTGGCATGTACGCGATCGCTTGTCACTTCCTCAGTCAGACCCTCCAGAGGCGTCCTGCGACATCCACCACCAGCTGGGGATCAAGTTTTCAAAGACATGAGCGTGTGGGGACATTATGTATCCAAGCCATATCATCTCTTAAGGCCTTGCTGGCCTGGCCCCACTTCCCTCCTTGCAACCATCGGTTCCTTCCCTTGGTTTCTTCTGCTCTGCAGTCACATGAGAATACCCACACTGGTGTTTTTCTGATCCTTAGACAACTGCTCAGAGCATCCATAGCACTTCTGTGTTTATTTCCTCTTGGTCCATTACAGTGTTTTCCTCTCAGATTCTTGAATGGTTCCTGTGCAGCTGGCCTCTCTAATCTAATATAAGGCAGCCCCTCCAATGCCATATACTCTTTCATTGTCGCTTTGACAGACACTGTTGCGTACCTGGGTTTTTTTCTCC
Organism: Myodes glareolus; assembly: GCF_982192425.1. NCBI lineage: Eukaryota > Metazoa > Chordata > Mammalia > Rodentia > Cricetidae > Myodes > Myodes glareolus. The sequence continues at coordinate 8,633,558 of NC_142039.1, forward strand.
CCCTCTTAAATAAAGTGCTAATTTGCAGAACAACTGATGTCTTGTCATGTCTACTTAGCTGTGCTCTCTACACTGAGAAGGTGTTTGTGTACAGAGTTGGCATTTGAAGAATACTGTTGTTGGCTGAATGGCACAGCCCTTCATGCCCTTCCACTGAGCCCTCGTCGCGTGTGAACGTTGTTTGGTGTGACTGAGCACGGTATTAGAACATGCTGCTGAGCTGGTTGTGCAATGCCTTGAGAGTGGGGGAACTTGCTGCAGGGTGGAGATAAGAGGTGTGGGGAACCACAGGGCTGCACCCAAACAAGACCTGTGTTCACAGAGCAGGCAGGAACTTTGCCTCGTGCACAGAGCAGTCTTCAGAGAAGCAACTTCCTCAAACGCTGATAGAAGCAAAGGTTCACCCAGTGAATCCTGTGAAGACTGAAGTTGTTTCTAAGTACGTGATGTTATTATGTAGCAGAGTCTCACTGCAGTGTGGTCACAGCTTAGTCCATGTGACTTACCTCTCTGGAGGCCTTCAGACACGCCTCTAAGATGTCCAGTCCCCAGAAGTGTGCCGTAAGTTAGAATCCATCAGCGTGTTAGCCACGGTGGCAGTCCCACTGTCCCAGGTGTTTGTGGGTAGTCTCTACAGTGTTTTGTTTCTGCTGAGTCTTCCCAGGGCTCCTTATTGCCACGCCCACTTGATCATCTTGACTGTGATCCATCCATTTCCCTTGGACAGTTATTGAGGGAGGATTTCTCGAATCTTAGGATGGAAGATTGTTTTTGTCCAGTGCCTCTGGGAACCCTGGACTTTAAACACACTAACATAAACTCATGACTTGTCCTATTTGGACCTCTTCTTGGTAATTTGAATTGGGGCTGCTTCCTTTGGGGGAGGAGTGGATTTATTCTCCTGACCTGGAGGCTGTCAGTCTTTAACACACGGGGAGGGGGATCCTGATGGACTCCATGTTTGGACTCTGCCCCCTGTTGTCCATCCACTTTGACCATGGCTTTGGCAGGCAGCTCCCCCTGTTGTTGTTTGTTTGCTTGTTTGTAATGCCTTTAGGAAGGTAATTTGAGAACACTTTATTCACGGTGCCTGCTTGTTTTTAGTAGGAGAACTGATTGGAACAACTCTATTGGCAGAATTTTAAAAAAAAATGAAGCCTAAACTACCTTTCCTTCCTTTCTTCCCCTCCCCTCCTTTCTCCCACTCTACTCTTTCCCCTCCTGTTCCTTTTCCAGTAGTTGGAGCGTACAAGCTTGGGCCACCATCCTGGTGTCTTGGTTGCTTTCTGTTTCTGTGATCAAGCAACTTGGAGAGGAAAGTGTTTATACAGTCCATCAGTGAGGGAAGTCAGGCAGGAACCTGGAGACAGGAACAGAAGCAGATCAGCCTTGGAGGAAGGCTGCTTACTGGCTTGTTCCTCATGGCTCACTCAGTTTGCATTCTTACATAACCCAGGGCCAGCTGCCTAGGGGTCTTACCACCAACAGTGGGCTGGTCCCTCTTGTGTCAGTCATTAATCAAGAAAGCACCCTGACGCTTGCCTGCAGACAAACTGAGGGAGGCATTCTCTCAACTGAGATTCATCTTCCCAGATGGCTCTAGCTTGTCAGGGTGACAAAAGCTAGATCTGTGTCCTTCATGACTGCTGGGAACTCAGGTCTTGATGTGTGTGGGAGACATCTCACTGTCTGGGCTCCAGCCCCCCTCCCCTATTGGTTAGTGACCCGTAGAGGCTCCATCTTAGCTTCAACCTTCTGGGGCGAAAATTCATCTTGGTTTCTTTAAGTGTGCATATATATTAGTTTATTTCAGTGCAGAATACTTCCCCTCGTTTTCAATCCAAGCCAACTGCCTTGTGAGTGGGTTACTAAACGGGGAACACCAAGAGTGTGGTTGGCTAAGTCCAGGCCCAGAATTGGGCAGGGAGACGAGGCTCTTAAAACTAACTCAAGGAGTCCTACTGATTATATCGAGAGAGGAATTTTTATTACCTTTTCAAGAAATAGCATTGGTTTTGGGATGCCTGAGTCACATACCCATTGAAAACAACTGCTCACCGCTTCAGAGGATTCGGTACAGAGTTGCTTGGCGGGTGTGCCTGAGCCAGACGTCATAGTAGTGCAAGTGTGTAGCAGAGGGCAACTGTTTGCCTCAGGCACACAGGAAGGAGGGAGCAGCAGGAAGTAGCTGGGAAGTGCACCTTCTCTAGTTAGGCCCCATCTTTAGAGCCTGGGAAATCTCCTAAAATAGCCGCCAGCTGGAGACCAAGTATTCAGAACATTATCTACGGGGAAGTTTCAGATTCAAACCATAACAAATAGTCCCCCCCTTTAATAAAAGGGAGAGATTTTCAATGGATTTTTTTTTTCTCACATAATATATCCTGATAATGATTTCCGCTCCCTCTACTCCTCCCAGGTCTTTCCTACCTCCCCTCCCATCCTGTTCCACCCCCTTTCTGTCTCTCATTAGAAAACAAGCAGGCTTCTGAGAGATGTCAATAAAATATAATATGATAAAACAAAAACTAACGATTCAGAAGGAAAACAGCCCAGGAAAAGGCACAAGAAAGAGGTATAGGAGCAGAGATCCACTCATTGCCCGCTCAGGAATTCTGTAAAAACACTGAACTGGAAGACATAGATTAGACACAAAGAACCTGTAGAAGAGAGAGCAAGTGAGATAGCAGAGTGCTCATGTGAGAGAATATATGGAAATCAAATAAAATAAAAATAAAAAAATAACAAAGACCCTGACACATTATGAGACAGGCATCCCCAAAGATGCTATCGAGTTTATTTTCTGGTCACTGTCTATTCTGGGCATTAGCCTACCCTTAAGATTAATTTGTTTCTCCAGTGAGAGTCTTTTGGAGAAAACGAAATTTTTATTTGCAAGTAGTTATCGATTGGAGATAGCTTCTGGACTAGGGGAGGGATATGCGTACGCTTCTCTCAGCTCTGGGACCTCCATCTCTTACAAACCCATGCAAGCCTCGGTCTCTGTGAGTTCATATGTGCGTTGATCCTTCGCTGAGGGAGAAGGCGCTATGTGGGTACCAGCTCAACTCTCTATAAGTCATAGCAAATATTCTCAACCAGATTCTTAAGAATAAGGTCTTTTTATTTATTTCACACAAATTTATTAGCCAAAAAAATATTAGATGCTGATCAAGGCCTTAAGAAAAGATGAATGGCAAAGTCTTTGCTTGTAATGAACAAGTTCACATTTGACTGGAAAAATAGATAGGGATTGTAGGACAGGAAATAGGTGGGGTCACTGAAGTGTCTCATTCTTTGTGTATTTGGTGACATGTAATAGTTACTAATCAGAGTAGCTAAAGGAAAGTGGGGAGAGGTACAGTTGATGAGTAACCCATGATGCTAAGGGGCAGGAGCCTGACCAGCAACCTGCCAAAATCAGGACTCAGAGCAGGTTACTTTCTCTTGGGGTGCTGCAATCTACAGTCTCTAATCTTTGCACATGGTTTTTTATGGTGTGTGTGTGGGGGGGTGGCATATGTGTGCATAGCCATAGAGGCCAGAGGAGGAGGTTGGGAGTCTTCCTCTGTTGCTCTCCACTGTGCTGAATTGAGACGGGGTCTCTCTTGAACACAAAACAGCATTCCAGCAAGACTTTCTGGGATAACAGGAATGTGTGGCTGTGCCTGGTTGTATGTGGGCATGGGGGGATAGGGGGTTTGGAGCTCCTGTTCTCTTACCTTCCCAGCCAGCACTCTTACCCACACAGCCACCTCCCTAGCCAGAGCTTGAGTTTTTCTGAACCCTTACTCCAAGTGTGTTCATTTTCCTAGTGTTTGCAGACTAGAACCCACACAGTGCCAGGTTTACTCATTCTAGATTTGGGTACATTTAGATTATAATCAGTCATGCTGAATCCTAGTTTCAGATTTATTAAAAATGAGACAAAGCCCTGGTGCACACCCAGAGACAACCCACTGTGGTTCTTGGAGCTGGGTAGCTGTGCACTGCCTGAGTGGGTGTGGCCATTCTCAAGTCTTAGAGTCATCCTGGGAGGGGCACTCCCAGCCACTCAGATACCTAGATGCACACATGTCCAGAGCAGCAGAGGGTTCATACACTGTCTGGGGAGACTTTGTGGTATTTGAGTGGGATCTTGAAATTCCTTGGGAATTGGGTTGGAATTCACATGGTGGGGAAGCTGAGAAAATGGGGCATAGGCACGGTAATTAACAAATATAGAAGCGAGAAGCATGAATGGCTCGGGGACTGCTGAACCTTTCTTCAGGTACAAATCTGCTTCTTCTGTAATTTGGAGGTTTCTTTCCCACAAGCCAGTTCCCAAATAACCATTTACAGACTTAATATTACTTACAAATGTTTGACTGATGGCTCAGGCTTATTATTAACTAGCTCTTACATTTAAATTAAAACCTTTTGTTAAATCGGTGTTTTGTCACATGATTCTTTTTTTTTTAAAGTAATTTTATTAAATTATAAAAGTTTCCATTTCCGCCCCTCCTCCCAACACCCTCCCACTCCCCCCACTCCCTCTCCTCCTCCCTCTTCGTCCCTAAGGGCAGTCAGGGTTTCCTGCCCTGTGGGAAGTTCAAGTTCCTCCCCCCCTCTCTCCAGGTCCAGGAAGGGGAGTATCCAAACAGACTGGATCCCAAAAATCCAGTATATGCAGAGGAAACAAGTCCCAGTGTCATTGTCAGTGGCTTTTCAGAAAGACTCCTGTCCAGCCACATTCAGAGAATCTGGTTGGATCACGTCCTCGTTCAGTCCCAGTCCAAATGACCTTGGTAAGCTCTCATTAAATCCGTCCCCTTGTATCAGTGGGTGATAGCATCCCTCGCAGTCCTTATTTCCTTTTTCATTTTCTTCGTCCTTCTGCTCCTCATTTGGACCTTGGGGGGCTCAGTCCGGTGCTCCAATGTTTGCCACATGATTCTTAACTTTTACCTTATTTTTTACATGTCTTCTTCAGTGACTGGCTGGGATCTCCCAGACTCCGCCCTTCTTCTCCTGTATCTCTGCGTGTATTTCTCACCTGGTTCTATCTTGCCTTGTCATAGGCCAAAGCAGTTTTATTTGTCAACTAATGAGAGCAACACATATTCACAGTGTACAGAAAGACATCCCACAGCATTTCTTCTACTTAAGAAAATTATTTTCTGTGTGTGATACAGTGCTTTGCCTGCGTGTATGTAGGTGCACTGCATGAATGCCTGGTGCCCCGGAAAGCCAGAGAGATTGTCAGGAGTTTTTGGAACTGGAGTTACAGACTCTGAACCACCATGTGGGTGCTGGAAAATCAAATCCCAGTCTCCTTCAAGAGCAGCAAGTACACTCAACCACTGAGCCATCTCCCAGTCCTTCCTCTTCTGTGTTTATAGGTTTAGTCACTTCCATTTTTAAGGACAAACTACTGTTTAAATAGCCTTTGTTTGCATTTGTTTCCATAGACTTGGTCTTTTATGACTTGAATCCCGTCTGGAAATGGCCAAACACTTCTACTTTCAGAGTTTGAGGTTGTTTGTAATTATACAGAATATCATTTGTAATAAACTTGCTTTAGGGTCATTTGTTTTAAAGGTGCCAGCAGCAGTGAACTCTAAGGGTGAGTTCCCTAGGGTGCCATGTAAAGGCCCTGGCTGTGGGAATAGTTGGGAGCTGATTTGAGCATTGTCTCATGCACATTGTGCCCAGAACTGCCTTAGCCAGACAGACCCTCTCTCTCACCTGCTTACAGGAACCCAGGTGGCTTTCTGATGTGCCCAGAGGCACTGCCAGCACCCCACTTCTCCCTGTCTTCCTTGAGTCCAGCATTCTTCAATCATATTCTCGGATGTAGTCATTTTTGTTACTCTGACAAAATACCCAACCAAAGCAACTGAAGTATGGAAGACTTTACTTTTGGCTTGTAGTTTTGGGGTGCTTTCCGTCATGGCAGGGAAGTCGAAGTATTGTGAGGCTATGTAATGGTGATCATATTACATCTGCTCTCAGGAGACAGAGCGTGAGTCCCGGGGTTCAGCTCACTTCCTCCTTTTTATGCAGTCCAGGACACGGACAGAACTGTTGAACCAGACGCCCTGCTGACGCTTGGGGTGGGATGGGTCTTTTCACCCCACTTGGTCCAGAGACGTCTCCTTGGTGAGTCTAGACGTTGTTAAGCTGACACTACCAACCCTCACACCAGCATCTGTATCTCTGAGGAAGCTCTCAAGGGGCGCCTTTGCTGGAAAGAAGGGGAAAAGTAAGACGTACAGTGTTCTCTTGGCAGATTTGATTCTGTTTCAGAAAATGCAGGGTTATGCCATCTTCTCTGCCCCATGCTTGTTAGACATTCAAATTCATGTGTAGAGGATAGGGGAGCTGAGAATGGACCCTGTGATGCAGGAATCCATCCTTCCACGGTTTCCCTTGGGCCCATCACTGTTTGGTACCCTTGAGTAGTTGTAGCTGGGTGCAAAATGCATCAACAGGGGGGCGGGAGGGAGCTTGGTAGACCAGATGGAGCACCTTGCTCAGCTGGCTGTGGCTTTCCCCTGCTCATGACCCAGACACTCCATCTTGGACTATGTTTTTAGAGTGTTTTTGTTTGTTTTGTATTTTTCATTCTAGTGATAGAGTTCAATAGATTTTAAAAAAGGTCTCTGTAAAAATCCTCCCCACGCACGTGTAGAATATAAAGCTTTTGGGGAACACACACATTGCATCACAGCAGAAGGATTTGTATTTACAAGTTATTGTGGTCAGCTCTGTGCCCAGCCCGGCATCCTTCCAAACAAATAGTCATGGTTGGTTAGATGATTGGTTCCATGGACTGGAGGCCTTGCTGTCTAAATGATCCCTTGCCTAGAAAGTATGGAGACACACTCTAACCATGAATGAGTAAAAAGTGTGGAGATTTTCACACTGTAAACGTGAATTTTTTAAAGAGTTTTAACCCTGAGGATGAGACCACACCATGTGTGTGCTTCACAAGTGCTCTACAGCAAGCTTCACCTCCAGCCTGAAGACAGATTTCATCATGGGCCCCTTGGATTTCCCTAGGAATCTTCCTTTCTTCCCGGTCTGTTGTCCCAGCGTCTCACATTGCAGAGAATATTCAGATCTCTCGTGGGTGTGTTCTGACCCTTACATTACTGTGCCCCAAAATGACCCTCTGTGCTGGTAAGCCACTGCCTTCTTCAAAATCCAGCTTGCAGCCAGCTTGCAAGTGTACATTTGGAACAGAACCCAGTTATAAATTAGGTCCTGCCTGCACCGAGGCAACAAGTCCAAGTGCTTTGGCATTAGAAAGGTCTCTTCAGCAATGATTATGATAAATCAGCGAGGCACACCTCCCTGCCCCACCCTGAGGCAAAGCAGGAAGAGAGCAATAAACTTAAGTGACATTTTCAAAAAGAAAAAAATAGATTAGAGGAACTAATGCATCCCTTTGTCTTACTTTTTTTTCTTTAGGCTTAAAAGACGCTAGTGAATATTTGATTTAGTCTCTAGCCAATGGGAATATTGTTTAGTGTTACAGACATATTCTTACGTTTCACGAGGCACTGCTCTATGGGATATTTTCTGAGAATCTTGGAAGCTCACCTGGCTGTAACTGTAGAGAACAGTAGCTATAACTGTCCTCTGTGCAGCAGCCAGGACTGATGTTTTGCTTTCTTCCCAGCATTTTTTTCTTCCAATTTTTGAGACTATACTGTCTTTATTTCTCCATCTTTTGTGTATTTTTTACAATGAAATTTTAACTGTTTTTCTTTTTGAGACAAAAATCTCACAATGTAGCTGTGGCTAGCCTAGAACTCGCTTTTTAGACAAGGTTGGCTCACAGAGATCCACCCCCATCTGTCTTCCAAACCTGTATGCCACCACACCCTGCAAATTTTAACATTTAGTGCATAGCTTTATGCCAAGAAAGCTTTCATATTCTGTCCAGTGGTTCTAGTCTTGGTTGTTGCAGATCTTGCTGTTGTCTGGGTAACATTTATTCTTGTTTTCTCTGATTCCCTAGAACAGTCTCCTAGGGAATTACTTGGTTGGAGTGTGAGACTATTACAGGGTCTTGACATGTGCTGCCAAATTCTAAAAACAGTTTCTCCAGTTTTAATGGGAGTAAAATGGGGCTAGCTTCTTCATCCTGTGTCTTGCTTTAGGTATTTCCAAGTTGAGCAGCAAGGCTTCTTTTGCTGTTCTCTTATCTATTATGTTCTCTGAAGACCTAGTGTTACCAGCTCTTGCCCTGTGTGGATGGTGCCTGATGTAAGGAAGTGTGGTCGGTGGGAGGCATGCCCTAGAAGGAGATTTTGTGGCCCCAGACCCTTCTCTCTTAACTTCTCCTCTTTAGCTCCCTCTTTTCCCCATGGAGGAAATAGGTTTTCTCTACCAGACGCCAGGTAAAGATGGTCCATCACGATTGACCGTGCTGCTGTGGACCCAGAGTAGCAGGCCAAATAACCAGGAACCAATAAACCTTCCTTCTTTTGAAGTTGATTATTTCACATATTTTGTCACGGTGATGGGAGGTGGACTTGTATACACTGAGATGTCTATTTATAGGAATCTTCTCCAGCTCCACATAATTGGAACATGTGTGTGCTATGGGAGTGTCAGGGCTGGAGGTGTGAGCTCTTCTTCCAGAAGACCACCTGACCTGGAGGCTGGCTGGAGGGTAGCTGTGCAGTTCTTCCTGGGCTCTCCTGTAGATGCTCAAGCTCTGTGAAACATTCGTGTGGTTGCTGTGGTTGTTTACACCACCACGTGTAAACAACATGACTGAGCATATGCCTTCCTGGAAGCCCAGGGCCTGGCAGCTGGCTGGAGGTGACGCAGTATGGTGGTGGTGGTGGGACAGCATGAGTTGATAACTTAGCGGGCAGATGGTGCCCAGACTCCAGAAGGATGTTCGCACCATTTACAGTTGGCTTATGTCAAACGGTCTAAACCTATGTGATGTTTGTTGTACGCAGGCCAGAGCATTCGATGGCAGAAGTTTGTAGCTGGTAATCCAGCCTGACCATTCACCGTTACACCTGACCTTCGGATGATTCAGGTGAAAGTGTTCAGAAAATTTAATATGACATCCCTTTGGGTCCATAATTAGAGTGTGCATGTTTGCTTTCAGAGGTTGGATGCTGTCACCTTCTGTGGTCCCGTCAGCCGTGGCTGTTTGACTTGGTGTGTGCCTGCTGTGTGGGCTGCATCATCCGGTGTTAACACGTTAGGCACCTGACACCGCAGCCCTCCCGAAGCCTGACATAGCCAGCTAGCGGAAGAGGACGTAGTGAGAAAGTGATGCTTGTATCCTAAAGCTCCTCTGCCACTTATGCCTCCACTGTGAGGATGCTGTGCCACGCCCTGGTGACTGTCATTGCCACTTCAGGAACTGAATATAGCCCTTGGAAAACAATTTCTTTAAATCTGAACCTTAATTTATTCTCTTTTTTATTTTTAATTTAATTAGAATTTTTTATTTTATGTCTATGGGTGTTTATCTGCGTGTTTGTCTATGTGTGCCAGGTGTCTGTGGAGGTTGGAATAGGGCATATGTTGCTCCAGAGCTGGAGTTGTAGATGATTATGAGCCGCCATGTGGGTCCTGGCAATCCAACCTGGGTCCTCTTAATTACTGAACCATCTCTCCAACCCCCTGATCCTTATTTTTTAAAGTTTAAAATTAAATTAAAGGGCCCTTTGTAAAGGATGATAGTATATATTTTACTTGAGTGCTTCTAATGAAAAATTATGCCTTATTCTATTATCACTTAAAACTATAAATGCCGGTGCAGAATGAACCATTCTGCATAGGCTTCGGGAAGCCTATGTTTCCAGTGGGAAACAGAATCTTTAAAATTTATGGGTATGAATCTCTTGTACCGTTTCTATTTTTAAGAAATAAACAAGAATGTAGCTTGTTTCCTCCTGCAAGAGCTTCATGGGTTTTCAGAGGAATGTTGCAAATGGATTATTTTCCCTTTGGCTGGAATTATCAAATACTACTTTAAAATAAATATAGTTCTATTGGAACTTCAAAACAAGATGCCACTGAAGAACACACTTGGTTGAACCTTTTATATGAAGACGAGACTCCTGTGGTGGTGTGTTGAGTTCATTAGAAAGCTTTCCTGAGACGTTCAGGTGCACCGAATGAGAGGAGGTACATAAGTGGCTGCCGTGACCCTGCGAGGTGACACCAGTAGATACTAACTTGGAAATGGGGAAACTCAGGAGACCTCAGCCTTAGGCAAAGAACTGCAGGCAACTAAGGAAAGTTGTGAGTGGGAGAAACCGTCTTCCCTGGAGAAAAGCACAGCGATTGGCTATTCCAGACCCCATGGTCAGCCCTGTGGAGGAACAGATTGCAGTCAAATTGTAACAGATTCTTAGCAAAGTGAATCAAAGAGGTGCCCAAGGGGCCACTGACAGTGACCAGTTCTGCCATGTGTAGCCTAAGTGTGGGCTGCTGATGTGTTATAAATTCTGTGTTTCTTGCCCTTTTTAGTACATTTGTTTATTGAGTATGTGCATGGGGAGATACATGTACCTTCATGCCTGTGTGGGGGTCAGAGGACAACTTGCAGGAGTGGCCTCTTTCTACCGCGTGGGACTTGGGAGCTTGAACTCAGGTCATCAGGATTGATGGCAGCACCCTTATCAACCGAGCTGTCTCCCTTACTCATTTTTTACCTTTTAAGGTAAAATTAACTACAAGTAGGTGTTCTGATACCTTCTTCTCATGTAGCACGTCTTTCTCTGTTCTGACAACCAGCTCCCAAATAATGACACGGAGGCTGTTCTTTCTTACAGCCTTAGCTTGTTCTTCTTCAGCCTTAGCTTGGATTATTTCTAGCCAACCGTTCTTAAATTTATCCCATCTACCTTTTGCTTCTGGATTTTTACCTTTCTCTTTTTCTGTCTATCTTTTCATTCCTTCTTACTCCGTGCCTGGCTGTGTGACTGTGTGGCTGGTCCTTGGCATCCTCCTTTTCTTACTCCCTGTTTCTTCTCTCGGTCTGCCAGTCCCGCCTGTTTCTCTCTCCTGCTAACTATTTGCCGTTCATCTCTTTATTAGATTACTCAGGTGTTTTAGACAGGCAAAGTAACACAGCTTCTCAGAGTTAAACAAATGCAACATAAATGAATGGAACACATCTTTGTATTATTAAACAAATGTTTCACAGAGTAAACAAATGTACCACACATTGTCAATTAATATTCCACAATACTTGATCTTAGCTTAGATTTGTTCTTAACTAACTCTTTCAACTTAAATGAATTCATTTATATTAATCTGTGTTCTGCCACATGGTGTTACCTCTCTTCCATCTTTTCTCCTCCTATTTCCTTTCCATGTCTGACTTGTGACTCTGCTTTTCTTCCTCCTAGAACTCTCTCTATCCAGAAGGTCTGCCTATACCTCCTGCCTATCTATTGGCCATTTAGCTTTTCATTAAACCAAATCACAGTGGCATATCTTTACATAGTATAATCAAATATCTCACAACATTCTTGCACCTGATAGATTGTCTGGCTTGCTCCTTTCCTTAAAACACCCCTTCAGAGACTTTTCCATTCAGTGTGTAAATGAAGACGTGACTCCACATTGTGCATCTTTCACCAGGTTCTGGATTTATTTCAAAAGTCTTAAAATGCTAGAACAAGATGGTGTTTGTGGACTACTTCTCCCATCCCTTATTTTCTACTTGAGAACAGACAGGAGCCCTGGAACAGCACCTCCCTACTCTGGACCATGCTCAGTGTGCACTGAATGCATCTGTGGGTAGTGTGGCTGCCTGGTGGCTCTCCTGCTAACCAGTGGGCTCTGCTGGAGTCGGACTTCCTGACAACTGGTTTCCTTCTCACGATTTCTGGCTCAGTGTCTTTGCATCCAAACATATGGTCTTGACATCATCTACTTGGTTCTCTTTTTTCTTCCTTCTTGTCAGACACATAATGCTTCATCTAGCTAGGACTGGAATGTGGAAGTGTTCTCATACATAGGCCCTCATTTCCTGAGATGTAGCTGTCTAAGGGACCAACATGCACTTGTAAAATTCATAATCAGCCTTAGAAAGAGGTGATAGTGAAAGTCTTATTCTCCAAAACCTTTGCAGTGTTTAACAATAAAAAAGTAAGTTTTTTAAAGGCACTGAGCATCCAGTAAAAATACCAAAGTAGACAGAGAGGGAAGAGGATACATTTCCTCCCTAGAAGTAACAGAGCTGGATCAAAGTTGTAGACCAGCTTTCTCGAGACTGCCAGTTTTGTCTTATTCCCAGATTTTGAGAGAAATTTGTTATGAGGGCATAAGCAACAAAATAAATGGCACCAGTAGATTAAAAGAGTTAGTCCTCTTAAGGGTATTAGGTTTGCAGAACTATTACTAAGTTCTGTGAAAGCAGAGGCATAATGCAACCTTGGATATTATGTGGCCATCTGCTAGTGTGACTCTCTGCTAGTGTAGTTATCTGCTAGCGTGACTCTCTGCTAGTGTGACTCTCTGCTAGTGTGGTCATCTGCTAGTGTGACTCTCTGCTAGTGTGGTCATCTGCTAGTGTGACTCTCTGCTAGTGTGGTCATCTGCTAGTGTGACTCTGCTAGTGTGACTCTGCTAGTGTGGCTTTCTGCTGGTGTGACTCTCTGCTAATATGGCTGTCTGTTAGTGTGACTGTCTGCTAATGTGGCTGTCTTAGTGTGACTCTCTGCTGGTGTGACTCTCTGCTAATATGGCTGTCTGTTAGTGTGACTCTCTGCTAATGTGGCTGTCTGCTGGCATGGCTCTCTGCTGGTGTGACTCTTTGTTACTGTGGTACTATGCTGGTGTAACTCTCTATTAGTGTGGATTTCTTCTTGTATGACTTTCTATACAGAACAAACATGAATAAATGATTCCTTCAAAAATCAGCCTTTCTATTCTGACTTGGTAGCAAATTGGGGTTATTATTAGGGGCTTGGGGGGCATGGCTTCTGTCCGCTGGCTGATAGAAGCCGCCTGTGCTGTGTTGGTAGGGAGTGCTTCCTTGTCTTGTCTTGGAGGCACAGCCTGGATTGTGGACAAGAAGGAGGGCCTGCTTTACCTTTCTAGAGGAAGATCCTGGGCATTTCTTCATTTTTATTAATTTGTTATTTATTCCTTGACAGTTTTGAACATGTATAATGTATTTCATTTTTCACTTTCCATTGTTCTCATCCAACTCCACTGAACCCATTCTTCACAAGTCCCTCTTCTTATTTTCTTGATTTTTGTTGTTGTTCACTTCTTTTTCTTTTTCTTTTCTTGTGACCCACTGAGTTTAGGGTTGCTTGCATGAGCATGGATGAGGGGTTATTTACTAGAGCACGGGTAGTTTAACAGTGGCCACACTGCTGGAGAAAATTGACTTCCCCTCACCCAACAATCATTAAGTGGCCCATCAGTGTATGTAACCACAGCTGCCATCAGTTCATGGGTGAAATGCCATGTCATAGGACCTACATATTTCTGAGAAAGCCCCCAACAAAACCTTCAGTGGGAGCCCCCAGATTCACAGCTATAGGTCAGACAAGATAATGTGTGGAGAGAAAGATCAAGTGCTCAGTGTTAGAAGGCTCTTCATCAGCTTGTCTAATGTTTATTAAGAATAGTCTGTGCTGCTCTCATCTCAGATAGTCTGCTGTGACTCATAGACAACTTTCCAATGTCGGAGGTGCTGATGTGTGTCCCAGACTGCCAGTGCCAAGGAACAGAGACTCAACTGTAGTTTCAAGATGCTTTGGGCAGCCCTTTCATCGATAGAAATACATTCTCCACAGATCTTACTGTTGAGACTTGTGCTTTCTTCCTTTCTTCTTATTCTTTTCTTTCCTTTTTTCTTTTGAGTTTGTTTGCTTGTTTGCTTTCTTACTTGCTTTGAGATAGGGTCTCCCTATAGCCTAAACTGACCTCGAGTCTTTTTGATCTTCTTGCCTCAACTTCCAGAAGAAGTTGAAATGTGCCAGGGCTATCATGGAGTTCTGAAGTATGACCTTGAGGGGGTTGACCTTGAGGTTTATATGACCTTGAGGTTTGTAAAACAGGGTTGCCATTGCCTCTTCTGCCTTCCTCAGGGGACTCCATGGGGGACCACAGAGAAACCAAGTGTTTAAATCATTGCTTCAACCCTGAGTAAGGGGGGCAGGGAGATTTTTGCCCAGTACCCCACAGCCTCTTTGTAATAGCTTGTTCTCACTTGCATTTGACCTCTTTGTTGTTTTTCCATTTACATCCAGAGGAAATGCAAATTGTCAATTTCAAAAGTCAAGGCAGCAGACCTTTTAAAACAACAGCAGTGGCAAAAAGCTGGCTCTGGAGCCGGACTGTTAAAAGTCTAGCCTGCCACTTGCCTTGGACAAATTGCTGATTGCCAATCTTTCCAAGCCCGATTTTTCTCCCTGAAATGGGTGTTTGTTCTGTGTTGCCATAGCACAGAATGAGGCAAAGTTACACGGTGTCGGCAGGGTTGATGGTAGTAGCTCTTAGACTTCTTTTGTGGTTTGTATCCTTTGTAGGGAAACTCTCTTGGAAGGAGACACTTCAGTTTTCAGAAAGAGAGAGCAAGAGGAGTGGGGGAAGGGAAGCCATTCCTCCTGGGAACCCTGATTTCAGATTTAGGAACGGGCTGAGGTCCTGGCTGCAGCTCCTTCTGTGTGACCATGAGCAAGCCAGCTGTTCTCTCTGTGTCTCAGTTTTCTGTGACGATGGTAGAATTAGCACATAGCTCATGGGTTGTGCTCCCCACTTAACCAAGATAAGTTTTGACTTATAAGACACACAGAACTTTAGAACAGTGGCTGGCGTGCACCCACGCTTTTTGTTACTATCTTACTGCTGCTGTGATACTATTAAGGTCCAGATGGATGCAAGTTTAAAGAAAGGCCTCCTTAGAGTAAAGTCTTCTGGGATCCGCAGTCGCGGGGCGTCTTTATTCTTTCTGCGGGACTCCAGCTTTGAAAACGGTGAGCCATTCTGGCCTTGTTTGGGGACGTTCTGACAGTGGCCATGCTCTTATACACTGGTCTTCCCCCACACAGCAATACTTAGGCTTCTGCAGTGGGGAAGATGTTGTGGGATGTTTGCACCTCTGGGCAGGCTGCAGGCATCAAGCTGTCAGGTTCCCTTTCATATGTCTGCTCTTCAGGGAAATGCCTTCGTGTGTTGCTGACATTTCCAAGAGGAAGCCCATATTCCTTGTCTATCCTACACACCAAGATGCATGCTGCCTGTCCTTGGTGCTATGATAGCATGGCAGAACAATGTAGTTTTCTCAGGAAAATACTTTTAGATATGCAGGGCCTCTTAGTAGTCGGGAGTAAACTCAGTACGTGTCACCGGTGTGTACGAGGTAATTTGATATAAGGCAAGGAAGGGGGCTGGGAGAGTGTAGCCTGGAGTGTGGGGATCAGGGGCTAGCCTGGTCTCCTAGTCTCACCAAGCTTTCCCTCAGATGCAAGCTCAAACCCTCCCTAGGGAGAACAAAATGACAGGTCTGTGCATTTGACCATATACACAGACAGGGGCTGGAGAGATGGCTCAGCAATGACACTCACTGGCTGCTCTTCCAGAGGACCTGAGTTCTGTCTGTTCACAGCACCTACAAGGCAGCTCACAACCATCTGTAACTCCAGTTCCATGGGATCCAGTGCCTTCTTCTGGACTCTGCAAGTATCAGATACACATGTGGCATACAGACATACATGTAGGCACATAAAATAAGTAAATACAATTGGAAAATGAAATTAGAGGCAGGCAAATAAGTCTATATGTGGTTCCTTTTGCAAATCTACATTTGGTGTAGATAGCTGGTTATTCTGAAATGTTGACAGATTATGAAAAGCCCAGATAGTTTGCTCATGCCTCAGGGTGTACATCCCTGTGAGGAGCTCCCTGGGGACAGGGACACCTTTTCATCTGCACTAGTGACTCTGTTATGTTGATAGAGAGTATCAGCCATCTGTTTAGGGTGAACTGAACCAGAGACTTCATGCGTGTGTGTGTGTGTGTGTGTGTGTGTGTGTGTGTGTGTGTACAGGTGTGTTGATGAACTCTACAGTGCTGTCTTCCCTTGGCACTCAATGTTAATAGTTCCGTGTTCTGTCATCAACTTCAAGTTTTTATGTTTGTTTTATTATTACTTTTTAGAAGAATTTTCTCTTTAAAGACTGTTGTGAATCATTTTCATGTTTGGGAGGTATTTATTATTTCTAATAAAATGTTGTCTACATGTTGAGATTTTTTTAAAGCTCATGCTGGGGACTTCTCCTGTCTTTGTAAATAACCTGTAGATGGTTCCTCCTCCTCCTTTTTTTCTGTCCTGATTTTCTTCTTTTAAATCTTTAGTGTTATATATTTGAGTTTTACATGATGGTATTTTAGGGTATGTATAGATAGTGAAGTGGTTACTATAGTAAAGCAAATTAACATATATTTGCTTCTATAATGACTTTTTGTGACAAGGGAAACAAACATTTCTACTTATTTGATAAACATATTAGACACCATGAAGCTTACAGTTTACATCAGCTCTGTAGACTTGTCCTGTGTACCTGCTCTTCAGGCCTGTGCTTTAGTCCTGTGTCAGGCCATCTCTCCTTCTGTGTGATCTTATTTCCTATCATCTCTTGGTCTTTTGTAATTCTACAGATAAGTGAGATTTTGTAATACACTGGTCCTGTTTTATTTCACTAGGAAAGTGTCCTCCAGGCTCCCTGTGGTGGCAAAGGTCAGGATCTCAGCACTAGTGTCTCTTCTGGCTGCAGGAACTGTGAGTTGTTAGGGCCTGGGTACAGCACCCAGTTCAGCACATCGGACTTTACCAATTAGTTGATGAGACCTTAATGAAAAAGGACGAACACTGTACCTGAACAAGTGTGGATGAGCTGGGTGACGCACCTACAGCTTGAGAGGTTGGCTGTGTGCAAGTGGAGTTGTCACTTTCTAACCTCTTACAGACTGCTGTTGTTGGGGCTGGAGAGATGGCTCAGAGGTTAAGTGCACTGGCTGCTCTTTCAGAGGACCCGGGTTCATTTCCCAGCAACCATATGTCAGCTCGCAACTCTCTGTATCTCCAGTTCCAGAGGTCTGACACCCTCTTACAGACATACATGTAAGGCAAAACATCAATGCACATAAAATAAACATAAATAAATTATTTTTTTAAAAAAGACTGCTGTTTTGAAGTTTTCCATACTAGGTGAGTGGAAAAATTAAACACTTACCAATTTTTCAGACAGGACCTTATGTAGCCTATGTTGGCCTCTTAACCAAGTGCTGGGGATTACCTGTATAGGTTACCATTTCTGGGTTGTTTTTTTTTTTTTTTAATCCCTGGGACTTTGATTCTGTCATGACCAAATTTCACAAGGAAAAGCTTCATTTTAGTATTTCACCTTTCTTTTGAAATTTGTTACTATCAATATTGTGGTTCAAAGAAATAGAGACTTTAATTCTTAGGTCTTAACCTACTCTGCCTATTTCATAGTGAGTACTTGACTTGGTACTAGTAATCAACCACTGTTTTTTAAAAAAAATGAAGATCATATAACACTGGTGTGCATATCCTCCCGTGCTGGGTAATTATACATTTTAATTGCAGCCTCATAACTTTACATTCTTTCAAAGGCCTGTTGAAAATGTAAACATCAGAAGTCTTGAAAAAACACTTGTCTATATGGCAGCTGTGCAGTGGTCAAAATGAAGTGATTGTCATGGTTCTAAAGTTCTCTCATTACATCTGTTCCTTATGGGTGGCAGTAATCCTACAAACCCACAGGGTTGCTCAGTGGACCCTTGCAGAAGTTGCCAGCTATGCAAAGGTTAGACAGCTGTGTGTGGTATGCTTGGGTGGACAGCTGCAGGCAGGCTGGCCCGAGAGGAGCTGCCCACAGCAGAGCCTCTGAAGAGGCTGAGCATCAGAATGCAGGACAGCAGTAGAACAGTGCAGCAAGGAAATTCAGCACGTGGTCTCTGTTGTGTCCCCAGGGCAGTTGGTGGGGTGACTCTTCTTTTGAGCTCTACATTTTCCTCTGTTCCCCTCCCTGCCTCTCCCCTCCCCCTTCAACCCCAAGGTCCCTATGCTTCCAATTTACTCAGGAGATCTTGTCTTTTTCTACTTTCTACTTCCCAAATAGATTAGATCTATGTAAGTCTCTCTTAGTGTCCTCATTGTTGTCTAAGTTCTCTGGGATTGTGATTTGTAGGCTGGTTTTCTTTCCTTTATGTTTAAAAACCACCTATGAGTGAGTACATGTGATACTTGTCTTTCTGTGTCTGGTTTACCTCACTCATTGTTTTCTAGCTCCATTCATTTTCCTGCAAATTTCAAGTTGTCTTTTTTTTCCTGCTGTGTAGTACTCCATTGTGTAAATGTACCATATTTTCCTTATCCATTCTTCGCTCGAGGAACATTTAGGTTGTTTCTAGGTTCTGGCTATGACAAACAAAGTTGCTATGAACACAGTTGAGCACATGTCCTTGTGGCACGATTGAGCATCCTTTGGATATATCCCCAAAAGTGGTATTACTGGGTCTTGAGGAACGTTGTTTCCTAATTTTCTGAGAAATCGCCACATTGATATCCAAAGGGACTGTACCAGCTTGCATTCCCACCAGCAATGCAGAAGTGTTTCCTTTTCAGGGGTGACTCTTCCTACAGGAAAGATTCTCAGGAGACTCGGGCATCTTATAGATAAGTGATTCTTTCAATATAAAGAGTCTTCAGCCAGTAGAACTTAGGGTCCTCTGATTGAAAAGTTTTTGTTTGTTTATTTGGAGCTAGAAATATTTTTAAGGGGGCAGGGAAAACCAGTTAAATATATTTTTAACTTGAGTTTATTACATCTATCTATCTATCTATCTATCTATCTATCTATCGAACTATCGTGTGTGTATATGTATGTGTTTAGCATGTACACCATGGGGGTTACAGGGAGTAAATTCCTCAGGTGGTTAGGCTTGGTGGCAGGTACCACTACCCACTGCACCACCTCACCAGCCCACAACAGTTTTTGAATTATGAAAAAATATATACAGTGGAGTCGAATGAAACAGTTACAAGTCAAAGAATAGCGACATCATATGTGAGCTTTGGGGTGGGTTGATGGATAAGCTGGAAGATTTATTACGCGTTTTGCTCAGCAGAAGCAGGCTGCTTCAAGGGGAAAACAGGGTATTAGAGAGACTGTTGACCAGCTGCACTGTCAGTACCGTAGGCATCCATGCTGGTGTGTGATAAAGAAGATTCAGCCAAGTATGGTAGTATATATCTGGGATCCCAGCACTCAGGTGGGTGAGGCAGGAGGATTGTGAATTTCAGTTCAGCCTGGCCTACATACTAATCTAAGATCCTGACTTAAAATAAATGAGAGAGAAAATAAAGAAAATCTATCCTGTAATATCTCTGAGATTGTTTAAATTTACATTGCAATGATGGTAAATCTAAAAGTTGATTTGCCCCCAACCCCAGACTGAACTTGGGGAACTTAGTGTATTAAATATATACAAGTAGGGTCATGCACTCATGACGGTGTGGAAAAGACTATATTTTACACGCAAACACAGAACCCTGCACTTCTGACTGGATAGATGTCACCCAGCTTCTGTCAGGCTTGGGTGCGGTGCCCCTTGTAGTCAATGTCAGGAGTCTAGACTGTTCTAGAACAAAATGAAGAAGATGCTCCATGCACTTGTTCCCAAATTTGTGTACCCTGTGCACAGTCACGTGTGTGTTCCGTCACTGGTAGGAGCTAAACTGCAAAGACTGCTGGGAAAGGATAAGAGGAGGAGTTGGAAGAGGCACCGTGATTATGAGAAGAAATCACAGTGGAGAAAGATGCTACAGAACAGGGCTGAGGCTTAGGCTGAGGTCTCCAGCGTAGGGACAGATCTTTCCAATGGAGCTGGTATTGGAAGGGACACCTAGGCTGATGCCTTCTGCAGACCCTGCAGAACTGAGCTCGGGAGCTGCTGGTGCTCATGGGGCCTCGTGGGAAAGGTTAAGTTGGTTTAAGAGTTGCTGTGTTTCACTTTCTCAGCTTCTCTGTACACAGCAGTGAGGGGGAGAGAGTTGCATGCCTTTGACAGAGTGGAAGTCAGCTCAGAGAGGTTGATCAGGACCACAGCCGGCTGACTTGGCCCACTGTGGGTGGTGAGGACACAGGATTCAGGGTACCGTGTGTCAGTCTATCACTTCTGTCAGGCTCTTGGGATGAAGAAAAGCTAGAAAATGTGACGACCACTAAGGTCCTCACCCGGCCCTTGCTTCTTTCCTGTGTCGGCTGAGTCTGGGGCAGTAAAGTGTTGTCTCAGAGCCCGATTGCCTGGAGTAAGGTGCTCTATCTTATACAGCATGAAATCTCTCCATTGTTCTGTGTATTTACCACACAACATACTCCTGTTTATAAAGAGATGGCCTCTGCCAGGCCAAAAAACAAACAAACAAAAAAAACCCAAAATGATCCAAAAGATGATTCTCGTGTGAAAACAGGACTATGGGTGGCGCAGACACGGTGGTGCACAAAGCTGTCCTAACTACTCAGCCTGTGGAAGATGGTTACACAGACCTCCCCTAAATTACAGGCCCTCAGCCATGACTGGTGCCGGAATCTTCATGCAGCTATGCCTATGTAAGGGTTCCTGGGCCATCTGTCTCTTCAGGCCCTGGTGGGGGTTCCAGGTGTCCTGCTGATGGTTCATGTGGCGCCCAGAGATGGGGAGGATTCCCTCTTTCGTTGTGTTTAAAGGAAAGGCGGAGTTTCTATTTTTGAGACCCTGTCATATTTTATGTGCTTACCAACTCCTCCCTGTTCCTGTGGCTTCCATTGTTCCTTTCGCATGCTGCTTGACAAACCAGGAACTACAGACCTCCAGCAAACATCTTTTATTTTATCAGGAATAAAGTGGTCAGAACCAGGGAGTCTTCTTACCAAGTAGGGGTAAGTATGCGCAGCTGTGTTTGAGAGCAGGCCTTTCAGCAGTGGTGAAACAGATTTAGCTTACTAGCAGGAGGGTTTCCGGGAAGGTAGCATCCACTCTTCAGACGGGCCGATGGAGGGCAGGAAAATCACAGTGAAGGTCCTTGGAGCTGCTACAGTTGGGATGGGAAATATCTCCAGATTTATGTGTTGGTAGTTCGGTTTGGGGAGGTTGGGGAACCTTTAGGGGATGGGCCTAGTTGGAGGAAGTGGCACTTGGGGGTGGTGTTTCTAGACCCACAGGGCTTCAGACCCTGTCCCCTCCGTGGAACAGGAAGTCTTAGACTCAAACCACACCAGTTCCTCCCCTGCCATGAAGCTGTGTGCTAAAAGTCCTTCTTGCCCTAAATTGTTGCTGCTTTCTGTTTTTGTTCATATATGTACATATGTGGGGTGAATGTACGTGTGTGTGTGTGTGTGTGTGTGTGTGTGTGTGAGAGAGAGAGAGAGAGAGAGAGAGAGAGAGAGAGAGAATAGACTCTGAGCTGATAGCTTATCATATATGTACATATGTGGGGTGAATGTACGTGTGTGTGTGTGTGTGTGTGTGTGTGTGTGTGTGTGAGAGAGAGAGAGAGAGAGAGAGAGAGAATAGACTCTGAGCTGATAGCTTATGCCTTCCTCAATGGTTGGGGAAGAGGACAAGTCTCTTGCTGAATGCAGACACCACTAATTCCGTAATTCCACTTAGTCTCACTAGCCACCCTGCCATGAAATTCTCCCTGTCTTTGTTCCTAATGCTGGGGTTTCACTTTGCTCCCATGCCTGCACGTTTGAATCTATGTGAGTGCTGGGACTCTGAACTCTAGTGGGCATGTTTATAAGGCAACACTTCATCTCCCCAGCTACAGAAGAGTACCTGGTGCAATGGGTAGGGTAAGTAGTAGAGGGCATACCTAGCATAAGATCCTGGATCCAGCCCCCAGCACCAAAAATAATAGGAGTCTTGCATACACTAGACTCGTATTTTGCATTTTCCTTTAGTTAAGAGAAGAATGGTGTGCTCTGCACATGGGGCCTGTCTGCACATGTGTGCAAAGATCCAGGTATCATATTGGACATTTGTAGTAATCTTTTGGATTGACTGTAGAGTAAAATATGAATCTGCTGTAGAAGGTCTTTCCATCCCCCCACTCACTGCATGGAGCCAGGCTGCCTTTGAACCTGCTGCTCTGCTTTTCTTCCTTAGACAGGATTGTTTTCCCACCGTGCACTAGAGTGAAGTGGCCAGTGAGCAAGGCTGTGGTGTCCCCGCCCTCAGTCGGGATTAGTGTGATGGCGTGCATGTGATCTCGCTCTGCTATAATATCACTTTAGGGTCCATCAGAAAGTGTGGTGCCACACTGGTAGATGTCAAGGTCATAGGGCCACTAGGGAAGTCCGGCTGGCAGTGTTTCTTTGCTGTGCCCCGGAACACTTCAACATTGTATTATTGAACAGGAGATTGGCAAGGCTAGAACTTGGCCAATGTTTTTCACTTAATTTGACAAGAAACACTGACATTTTAAAAAATCGAAACACTTAAATTTGAAGATACCCCCTTACTTTCACTGTGGTGTCCAGGATTACCCTGAGCTCGTAGACTCAAATGATTCTCTGGACTCTCCCAAGTAATCAAGACTATGGATGTAAGCCACTGTGCTCAGCTGATTATAATTTTTGCCACTTAATTTTTAATGCTTTAAAAGGAATTAAAGGGTCAGAGAGATGGGCACTTGCTGCATAAACTTAAGAACCTGAGTTCAGATCCCCCAAAACTTACACAAAAATACAGGGCATGACTGTGCCTATAATTGCAGCATAGTTGGAGGCAGAGACAGGAGGATCGCTCAGCCCTGCTGGTCACCGTCTCACCTCCAGATGTAGTGAGAGAACTGTTTCCAGAGAAAAAGGCAGACGGTGATAGAACAGCGTGACTGGTGTTTTCCTCTGGCCTCTGCATACACCTGCATATACATGTGTGATCCCCTGATCCCACTAAATCCTAAAAATAAATTAGCCAAGAGACCTAAAGCTTCCAGACACTTTAACTGATGTCCTGGCCCTATAAAATCTGTGACAATGTAATCATGGTCAGCTGTTCATTTAGACAGAATCGAGTAGCCGCGAGTGTTTCATATTTTTAGATTCTTTTAAGAGCCCTCAGTGGCCTCTCACACCGACTCTTCATTATATTCACTTCCCAACCTTTTAATAAACCTGGAAGCTGCTGCCATTATGCAGACATCAGTGAGAGGACCACGTTAGTGCCGCAGCCCTGGATCGAGATGCTAAGCAATATCTTAGCTTTATTTTAAGGACATTTCCCAGTGCTTTGGGAGGCTGATATTGCTTACCATTAGCTAAACTCAGCCAAAGAATGTGTAGGAATCTTGACAGTGAGGGGGGAGGGGGATGAAAGTATTTTAAAAACTCCTTTTGTTAATGGAAACTCTGAAACCCTCCAACAATAGAGAAAATGGTTTGCTCCCTCCCTCCAAGTTTCTCAGGCCTGCTCTGCCAATCATTCTGCAGAATCCCATATGGTAGGCGCTCACTGCCATGTGGCCACTGCTTCTTGTGTAGCAGCTGGTCTGGTCTGGAATAGACTGTGCCGTGCGTCAATACCACCTCAAGGCTGCTCCACCTTGGAGATCCTGGGGAGCTCTTCCCTGGCCTTTCTGTCTAAACACCTTGCCTTCCATGCCTATATCTGAGGCTTCCCTTGTAATGCTTTCACAACCATAGTAATTTGTTGCTTCTTGCATTTCAGTCTGACCCCTTCTATTTACTATGAGTAGGGAACCCCGCTAGGAGAACCCAGAAGAAATGAACCTCAGCACATACATTGTATTCTTCTTTCACTGTCTTTCTGTTTGTGGTGTTGAGAATGGAATCCGTGGTCTGTGCATCACAGGCGAGCGTACTGTCCTGTGAAGAAATACAAGAAGAGTATATTGTGATAAAGCAGTGTACCCATGTTTCTAGTCCTGGCAGGTAAACTTTATCAGACTAACCTGCAAGCATTTGCAGACAGAATCAGCTCTGAACACATGCAGCCATGCATGTGTGCACATGTGAGGAGTGTTGGCCCTGGGCCACATCAGGCCTCTTATAAGTTATCAGGCAGGCATTTCCTGACTGAATCCATAAGTAGCTATCCGCTTAGGTCTGGCTCCTCCTGCTACTTCTGACCCAGCCTTTGCCTGGGATACCCAAAACTAGCTGCCTTCTCTCTCTCCACTAAGTCCATAAGCACGAGAATGTTTTCATCTTCTGTTCTTGACTGTGCTCAGCACCTAGAACACTGCCTGGAACTGTAGGAGGTTATGTGAGATAAGCGAGTCCTTATCTCCTTGCTCTCCGCCGCTCTCCGATTTTTTTTGCTAGAAGGGCCTGTGAATTGCTGTATTGCCGACAGCTGTCTCCCAGACTTTCCGGCTGAAGGGTGTCTTACCCTTGTTCCTTGTGTTGTGAAGTGAGGCAACGTAGATGAAGAAGCAATGCCTGTGATTTCACACTATCCCACACTTGGCAATGCACACACTAAATGCTGTTTCATTTAAGTCCTGGAGCAGAGGCAGAGGCAGTCAGCCTGGAGAGTGAGTGAGAGGTTCTGCTGGAGAACTGACTGGTATCTGAAGTCTCCTGGGAGTCACATGGCTAGCTGGGAAGATGTGTCATTACTGTAAACTTTCATCGATACTGTTTCTTAAAAGAAGAAAATACATTTTTGCTTTATTTAGATGCCATTTTAACCTTAGTTACTGAAACTGTTGCTTGGTGTAAAGTCTAAAAGCAATAGAAATCTTTTACGATGTATCATAGTTTCTGGTTCTGAGACCCAGTTTTTCTAAGTCACCCAGGCAATTTGCTACATCTCCTGGGCTGAAGCTATCCTCCTGCCTCAGCCGCCCGAATGTTTGGGATCACAGGTGCCTACCGCAGTGCTTCTCTGGACTGCAGGGTTGGGGTCCATGCTGCAATGCAGTAACACATTTTAAATGCTGAACATAGAAAGAGATGAAAAGAGAAGCACTTTGGGGAAGAAGAGGAACCACTCACACGAAACACGGAAACAGAATAGAAGCCACGAGGGGTAGCAGTTTGCCCACTTCCCTGTGAATGGTGGTTGGAAAATTCTAGTCAGCACCTCCATGCCACAGTATCTCAGGAACAGATAGCGTGTAGAACATTATTTTATTAAGAGATAAGCCCATTTCCTTTTTCAAGTTAAGAAGTTACAAAGAAATCGTGTCCAAGATTGACAACCAAAAGCCACTAAGGCACCGGTGGCGCTGTCTTTGTCTCCCAGACTCTCAGTAAGGCGACGTGACATGCGTGATGTATTTCTCATGTCCTAAGAAGCATACCATATTGATCACCAAGGGCCTTCTTGTTCACCATTTGATTAATAAGGCCTATTGATTGACTTTATGCCTCTCCGTGCCAGAGACCAAACCCAGAGCCTTGTGTTTGCCGGGCATGTGCTCTGTCGCTGAGCTACATTTCCAGCACTCCATTTTCTGAGGCAAGGTTTCACTATGTAGCTCAGGCTACCTCACTCATGACTCTCTTGTGCTGGGGTTTCAGGCACACACCACTGTGCCCAGCAGACACTTCTCAACACTGTTCTAAGAAGGCATGTAGAGCGAAGGCGGCAGGAGCCGGTTGTGTGTTTCAGCTGCTCACTGCTGCCTCAGCTCTTGCTCCAGCCATGTTTCCGCGCTCCTCCATGACATCAGCGGTGTACAGATAGTAAGCAGGGCTGGCCATGGGGGCGAGGGGCCAGGAAGGTGTCGCGTCCCAGTGCAGTCTGCTCATGGCCTCTAAGGCAATTAAATAATGGTTTTTTGTTTTTTGTCTACATGGCATACCTTCTACTTGGAAATTTTTTAGTTTCTTAGTAAAACAAAACTGGCCAATAGTCTAGATAGATTCTTTAATACTATAATTGTATTTTCGGAAAGTATTTCCGTCTGTTGTCAGCGGAGGACAAGAGTGGAGAACTGTGCCCACTGCGGGCACTTGGTATAAAGTCGGTACCCTGTAGACACTTGTGGGCTGTGCAGCTGGATGGCTGACAGAATGAACCTAACGTAGTGATCTCGTTTAGTCTCTCAAAACATGCTCTCTCTTGGTTTTCTGTGTTATAGTTCTTAGGACAGGTGAACGCTAAGCATGGGAAGAGTTGTGGGGTGGGGGAAGGAAAGAAGGGGGAGGGTGGGTTAATGTCAGAAGTCTTCCGCTGTGGTTCTGTACCTCATTTTGACACAGGGTCTCGGACTAAACCCAGAGTTCCCTGAGTGGTTAGACCAGCTGGCCAGCCAGGTTCAGTGGTCCTCCTGACTCCATCTTCCCAGTGGCAGGATTACAGACATTTGGGACCACACTTGGCTTTAATGCGGGTGCCTGGGGTTCAAACTCAGGTTCTCATGCTTCTGTAACAGGCGGTCTGCTCACTGAGCCCTTCTCAGCCCTGGAGCATGGGCTTTCTAAGGGAATACCTGCCCAAAGGCTGAAAAAGGTCGGTAGAGCAGTGTAGTAGCAGCACCAGGCAGTGCTTCACAAGGACCCACAGTGCACACACCAGCGTTGGCTGGCTGCAAGTCTGTCTCCATGGCTGAGTGCTCCACTGTTAGCGTGCACGCAGTAGATACGCCACCAAATTAGAAACAGGAAAAGCAGCGACAGAGAGACAAAGGCTCTGTTGTGGCCCCGAGGGTGGGGTAAGATATGTTCCTGCACAGCAAATCTTCTGAGGAAAATAAGTCAGTTTTCAGTGGGGAAACAACTTTTCATTTGGCTGTAATATTCCTCTGCGATGGCTTCATGAATTCAATAAAACAAAACTAAAGAGAAACCTATTCTGTTGGTGGGAATATATAATTAACCCATAGAAATTAGTGCCATCCAGTAATTACTGAGGAAAGAGGATTAAATGCTGGGATGAATAAAAATAGTCTCTGATATTGTTCTCCCCGGGATAAGATTGTAAGGCCTGTCAGTCATGCTGTGTAAGGGTCTGACTTGTTATTGGTTAGGTCGGGAACAGCACTTTCTCATTCCCTATTACATAACAGCACAGCAGAACATGCAGGGGGGCTCTCCCCCTTCCCAGAGGGTGTGGTGTGAGGAGCTGCAAGACCAGAAGGCAGTTGTGTTGCTGGACATTCTATTTCATATATGTTTAAATTGCATTGCCATTATTTTACACCGTGTAAGATCACTTTCTAGCTGAAGAGAATGCTCAGCTGTTTGGAGCACAGACTGCTCTTGCAGAGGACCACGTCTGTGCTCTAACACAGGTTCCCAACTCTCACACAGGAGGCTCACCGCCCTGGAACGCCAGCTCCAGTGGCTCCGAAGCCTCTGGGCTCTGTGGGCATCTGCGTTCGCACGCCATCACCCGCTTCTCTGAGCTCTGCTCAAGGCTTGACAGGAGCTAGGACAGCCGATTTACCCCTCCCCCGCCTTGGACGGCTGCGGTTATTTCCCTGCTTTAAGTTTTGAACATGTAAAAGTGAGTCAGCTCCAGTTCCTGGCATCAAGGAGTCAGGGAGCCTGCTTTGTTGGACAGCCATGGAGATAAGTGTTCTGTGAGTGCACGCACACATACACACACACACACACACACACACACACACACACACACACACACAAACAATGGGGCAGGGCTGTTTGCAGAGGGAATAAAGCTCAAGCCCTCCTTGGTTTTGAACCATGGGGAAGACTCCCCAGAGGCGAGGTGTGAGCCACACATGGGTCTAAGGGGTTATTCAGGCCAGAGGCTCTTGGCAGCAAGAAGAGGTGGAACTTGAGGCTGCTCCCAGGAAATGGCTGGACCCTGGTTCTGTGCCTGAACATGAAGCTGTGTTGACACTGCAGAACTCTGGGGGAACTTGGAGTTTCTCACAGCTTTCGTCTACTGTCCCAGGGAATGGGATAGCCTCTTTAGCTGTTGCCCACCCGTTTAGAGTTCTGAGGGATGCACATTTTCTCTCTCCAGTTTGACAGAGTTTTAGAAAAAGACATCCAAATGAAAGTCGACATGACTCAGGTTTGAGTTTATCAGACTCAAAAAAGTTCCGTCCCCCCACCATGCCAAGTCTCTTGACTCTTATCTCCCTGTCTGCCTGTCTAGACCTCTGTGTCTTTCTGCCCCATCTTATTCAGCCTCTGGAATTTATCTCTGCATCCACCTCCTCGGGGCTTAACATTTTATTTCTCACACCCATCCCCATTTTCATCCCGTTTCCTAGAGATGTCCTACAGATACGGCTGGCTTGGTCCCCATCCTGATACCTCTTCTCAGGTACACCTTTGGCAGACACATTCTGTGTTTCCAAAAGCTGGCATTTACCAAAAACTATGCACGTCTTAAGAAACTAGATTATCTTCTTAGAGTCAAGGAGTCGCTTAGCATTTGTGGCAGTCTGGAGAGAGAGGTGAGGATGCTCAGGGCAGTTGCTCTATTGTCCAACTGTCCCTCATTCCTGTGCTCCCTGTGATCTGCTGTGCAGTCAGTAACTGTTCCCCGAGGGCTGGCCTCTTGTATTACTCAGGGTTGAGTGGCCTTTATGTGCTAAGTGATTAGGCTCTTAAGACAAACAAACAAAAAACCCAAACAAAAGAGTTAGGTACATTGTATCAATTAGTCTTGATCACCAGAAAGAAACACTGGGAGTCTTTTTTTTTTTTTGAAAGAGATGTTAGTTTAGGCTCAGATATACCTTACATAGATTTCATTAGTAGGGACTGAGTACAGGTAAAATATAGCTCCTTATTTTTATAATGGTTTTGATGTTTGTCAAAATATTGGCTGTCAGAAGAAATGATTACACATTAACAAATGTTACACTTCTAATTATTTGATAACTTATTCTTCTCTGTAGATTCTAATCCAATCATTAATTTTTTTAAAAATTTTGTTTACTTTTGAATCTTTAACAATTTTTCATGGTCATGGGGCTGCCCACCTCATGAAAGAGCAGCCATTTCTTTTTATTTGTAGAAAAATATTCCTGGAGATAAAACCCAGCTCACCAAATGGTATGTACCAAATATGTGTGCTCACACATGTCAGACTCCAGCTAAGTCTGGATCCCCAGACAGTTAAACTGGAGGACTGTCACTTTCCAGTGGCCTTTTGTGAGGAGACCTGTCCAGCCCCATAAGCTCTGACTGGACCCCTGAACCCATTGCATCTCCTTTGTAACACCCCATTCATTGTAATTACAGCTCCATCGTGGACCGTCTTGCTGTTACTGTACTTAACGGCCCCCAGTGGGTCTGCCCTGCCCACCACATGCCCTGATGACACGTGTGGGTGCAAGGACTCTGGAACACTTAAATCCGTTAGTGCTGTGCCTGACCAGGATGAGTGTATTCAATAGCTGCTCATTAAAAATTAATCAGAGAGGCCTGTGCCTGCCCATCGGCAATCAGTAGCTAAGGTTTCTTACTTTCCACTTCCACCTTTGTAGTTAATAAAGTTCATATATCCTTTTATATTTCTTTCTTGCCAAGAAAAAATAAAAAGTGGTCAGTAGTCTATTAGTTATTTGGTAACCTTTTAAACCAATATTTTTATTTTATGTATATTTGTGTGTGTGTGTGTGTGTGTGTGTGTGTGTGTGTGTGTGGTTTTCTTGGGTCTTCACAAAGAAGTGACTACATCTTCCAGTGTTCACAACTGACTGTGGGGTGCTTGGCAGAGGGAACGCATCCCTTAGGGCCCTTCAGCTTCTGGAGGCCCAGTGTGAAGACACCGGCAGCCCGGCTTCTCCTCTGCCATCTCACATTAGTTCAGTTTTCAGGAACTTGCTTCTCACTGCAGCTGTGGCTGTAATTGTAAACTAAAGTTTGTTTCTAGGGTCAAATACATACATTACCTTCTTTAAAATTAAAGGCTAGAATTGTATTGCTCTCTTCAACATCAGGTTTCCTTTGCATTTGTTTTTTATAAATGAGTGGGGAGGGGGGTGAAGCATATGCCATCCTCTTGTGAAGACATCAGAGAATGACTTGAGGGAGCTGGCTCTGTTTCCTCCATGTGGGCCCCAAGGTTTGAACTCAGGGTATCAGACCTGGCAGCAAGTGCCTTACTCTATTAGCCATCTTGCCAAACACCTTAGCAACAAGTGTGTGTGTGTGTGTGTTTGTGTGTGTGTGTGTGTTTGTGTGTGTGTGTTTGTGTGTGTGTGTGTGTGTTATGTGTATGCATGCACACGTGTGCACACACATATGTATTCTAGGAACTGAACTTAGGGCCTTGCACATGCTAACTCTATCACTGAGATATATCCTCGGCCTTTAGCAACTTTTTGTTGTTTGTTTTGGATAATGTGTTATTATTTCATGGATCCACACACATTAATGTCAGGCACTACTTGAGAACACTATGAGAAATGCCTGCCAGAGACAGATGCATCCTGCTGGCAGCACCAGAGAAACTTCCATTTTAGAAACAATACACAAAGGGTAGATAAATGAAAAGATGAAATATTGCAGAATTAACCACTTGCACCAATTGTAGTCTGTTATATTTCTTCTCAATTTGAAGTCATTTTAGGGTTAAACACAAGCACGCACTCTAACCATCTGAAGCGCTGAAGTCTGCTTTCTCTCTTACTCTGCTGTCACAGTTTTGGACGCTTGTATCTGTTCTGAGGGACCACGGCACAGAAGCTCCCTTAGGAGTGACATCCTGAAGTGTGTTTTCAGTCACATCTGCTTCCACAGAGACAACCTGTGAGGCTTATTTATGGATGTCCCTCCCCCCACCCCTCTGTGATAGTATCTTTTGCTATGTAATGTTGGCACCTGATACTATGTAGCTCAGGCTGACCTTGTACTTGTACTCCCAGCAATTCTCCTGTCTCACCTTCCTTATTTATTTATTTTTTACTTAAAATGACTTATGTAAAAGTTAGAGAAATAGAAAAATGCATTTTCCTAATTTAGCTTTAAAACCATAAAAAAACGATAATCCTCATGAGCCATTTTTGAGTTTCCTATGTAGCCCAGGAATCGAGCCTGACATACATTGTCTGCAGCCCACCGAATAGATGGATGGGCCTTGTAGCAGACGCCATACAGAAGTAAGGACGCAGCTTTATATCTGGGAGCCTGTCTGTAGTATCTCTGTAATTAAATAATTTGCAGGTTAGAAATCAGGGACCCATCATTATTTACAAACATAGATTAGTAGACCTGTGTGGAGGTGACTTGCTTAGTCTCAGCTTCCACGGCCGCATTGCCTATGCCCTCCACTTGGAAACTGAAGCTCCCGGCATTGGGTGGGCACGAGCTGATTCTGCGGTGAGTGCATGAGGAGTAGGCGGGGTCCCTAAGCTCCCACCGTTGTGCCTGCCCTCTTCGCTCTACACAGATGAATTCTCGCCACTCCTGGTCTTCCGTTCGTATGTGCGTACGTGTGTGCGTACAGCCTTTCCGTCTTCAGTCTCTCTTTCCTTTTTACTCATTTTCTTCTGATTATAATTGAAAACCATGACAGTGAGGAAATTTCACAACCATGAATCTTGTAGTTAAGCATAAGGCTTACATGTACTGTTCTTAAGTCTCCAGTGACATACTCAAATGGTCACCTCAATAAATTTAGACTAAAAATGCACTACAAATGGATAGTGCTTCATTATCGGAAAACAACAAAATGTAGGGCGCTGAAGTCAGGAGTGTTGTGTTGAAAATGAAGCATATTAAATTGAGTAACAGAGCAAGTCATGAGGATTACAGCCTCAACACTTACCATCAAATTATCTCATCTCTTTTTAGGCCATACCCACCCATGTTTTTCTGAAAGCTTCAGCCTCCAAGAGAAGAAAAGTTTTCTTTTATAATTTTAAGTATTTTGTGTAATGACTAAATGTTGCAGATAGGATTAGTATGTAAAAGGAAATTATGTTAGCATTTTCTGCATCGAAACGCATGCATCAGACTTTACAGGTCGTAATTTTGTGGACTTGCCTAGTAAGCGACTTCTGTCCTAACTTTGGATATTCTGGATCATCACTCTGAGTTTTGAATTATGAGCTCAGAAACTCACTATAAAAGATAGCCCAGTCGTTCACTCAGGGCCTTCTTCATAAGCCAACAGCATGCTTACTGGGTACCCTACTCAGACGTAGTTGAGAAGCATCTAGTTCACACAGCGCAACTTTTGCTCAGCAGCCCAGAACGATTGGGGCTTTGCTTTGGAATGACCTCATTGTGTCCTAGCAGTGTCTGGAATGCGGAGGACCACTGCGAGGCTTCCCTGCATGCTTCAGTGTTTCAAGGCAGGGCTTTCAGAGACAGGTTACACACATGACACCGAAATCCAGAAGACTCTACAGCTTCTCGTATGTAGGAGACATTATCGATTCTGAAAAGTACACCCTACTTTTTGGAAAATTGTTAACACTGAACAAAGGTTTCTTGTGTGCCCTTTGTACATGTATCAGTCTTTCCACACGCCAGAGAAAGGTGTGTGAAAGACACATTTTCAAGTTACGAAGAAAGGCTAGTATTAACTTGCTTAAGGGAAGTCCAGTTTTATAATTTTGATTAATTTGACTGTGAAAAATTTGTATCCCATGGATTCTGCCATGAGGAAAATTCCATTTGTTAGATGTCGATGACATTTTTTTTAAATGACTGCTTATTTTTTTTTTAAAATAATCCTCAGTTTGTTGAAAAAAACAAGTCAAACTCCACAAATATACTGTTCCATTCCTGTTTTTATTTTTGGACGAGCACAACACATTCGGAGCCAAAGGGCCATTAGTAAAATCTTAAGGTATTTGTTGCCCTGATTTAGACCTGATGGTCCACAAAGTCATCACGGTCTATTTCGACATTGTTGTGTTGTGCTTATACACACATCACAACTTTCTGCTGACTTTCGTCTTGCGAGCTGCTAATTTGAAGCTAGCTAATGGAATGCCACTGAAAGTACTTGCTTTCATTTTCTTGCTGTTGGTCAAGATCTGGCCTTTTGAGCGTCTCATAAAACCGTTAGGACCTTCGTTTACCTGGTTTATTGATGTGTTCGACATGAGGGCGGAAAGTTTCATTCTGACTCCAATGAGGGATTTTTGTGCTAGGCATTGCATTTTTTATCTTTACAAAGTTATAGTGTTGGAAACATGCATTTTATCTAAAGCCAGTTTAGTCAATACATTATTATCTTTGTGCAGTTATATTGTGTGGGTTAGAAACATACGTTTTCCTTAGAAGTAAGTTTTACTGTAATGAATAGTAAGTGGATTCACCTGATCTCAGAAAAGAGGTGTGGGGGACAGGTGGGAGAGAACAAGAATGAATGAATGAATACCCCCCCACTTAGGATAGAACCCAGGTCCCAGTACGTGGTAGGCAAGCACTATAGCTGAGCCACACTCCCAGCCCCCCACCCCAGTCTGTCCTCTTCCTGTATGCCCCATAAGAATATATCAGTCATGGACCGAGTTTCCTGGGGAGGAGCAAACGCCGTCTATTCTGACTGTGCCATGTGTCATTCCTGCCAGCAGAGGATTATCATCTTTTTTTTAAAGTTAAAATGGAGATGTGTGTTGAGGGATCTTATCAAACGTGTCTGTCTGAAGCTCTGTTTCCAGTCGAAAAACAGTAGATGTCCTGGAAACCCCGTGCTGAGAACATCACAGGTGTGGGCTGCATATAGCGTCTGAGGACAAACCAGCTGTGAGCTGCTGCAGGGTGACCGAGTTCCTCCGTGTCTAGAATTGCCATGTGAGATGCTTTTGGAAGCGTCTTTCTTCTTGGTTTTCTTTAGGTATTTGATTATGGCTTTTGGGTTGATGAGCTTCCTAAATTAATGCCGTCTGGTCCACTTGCGTAAAACGCCACCTTTTTGTTGGTGAGTTGGGGAAGGAAGCGTTGAAGGACTGTGGTTTCTCTTTGGACTTTTATCTCAGGTCCATGTCCCCACGGTTAGAAGACAAACGTGAAGAGTGTGGCTGGTAGTCAGGAAGTTTTCTGTTGACATCAGTGTAACTCCACATTTCTAGGTGTTCATTTTGAAATCCATCCTAACTGAGCGGATAAACATTGTATAGAAAAATGTCTAGTGACTACATTATCAAAATATAATAAAGTGGCTTGGGAAACTGGAGAGATGGCTCAGTTAAGAGAACTTACTGTTCCTGCAGAGGACCCAAGTTTGATTCCCAGCACACATATCAAACAGATCACAACTGTCTGTGACTCCAGTTCCAGGAATCCAAGCCCATTGGCTTCCCCAGACACCCACACACATGTGGTGCACATAAACTCTCGGGAGTATCACCCATAATAACTTGATCGATCTTTAACAAAAATGCAGTGACTCGGGCCATGGAGGTGACTCAGGATAAAAGTGTGTGCTGCACAAACCTGATGACTTAAGTTTAATCCCTGGAACCACGTGAATGGAGAGAACACTGATCCCTGAAACCACGTGGATGGAGAGAACACTGATCCCTGAAACCACGTGGATGGAGAGAACACTGATCCCTGAAACCACGTGAATGGAGAGAACACTGATCCCTGGAACCACGTGGATGGAGAGAACACTGATCCCTGGAACCACGTGGATGGAGAGAACACCGATTCTTGAAACCACGTGGAAGGAGAGAACACTGATTCTTGAAACCACGTGGATGGAGAGAACACGTGGATGGAGAGAACACCGATCCCTGGAACCACGTGGATGGAGAGAACCACTTCTGAAAATTGACCTCCAACTTCCACACACTTGCTCATGAGCTTGTGTGAGCAAATGCACAATAGTACTTGTGGCGCGCCCCTTGACCAGCAAGGAAGAAC
This sequence comes from Myodes glareolus, assembly GCF_982192425.1. Classification (NCBI taxonomy): domain Eukaryota; kingdom Metazoa; phylum Chordata; class Mammalia; order Rodentia; family Cricetidae; genus Myodes; species Myodes glareolus. The sequence continues at coordinate 8,668,342 of NC_142039.1, forward strand.
GACCACGAAATCGAGGATCCTTCTCAACTCACACTTTATTGGAACCTCTTGGTTGAAGGGAGAGCGGAAGTGAGAGAGAACAAGAAGTGAAAGAGAACAAGAAGAGAGAGAGAAAGCTCGAGAGAACAAGAGCCAAGTGGCATCTGCTTATATAGGGTGAAGGGACTCGGGTACTGTCCTGATTGGTGAATACCAGTCTGCTGATGCCCGAAGCCTCGGGATTGGCCAGGAACAAGGCTCAATTGCGCATGTACAGGCAAAGGGCGCTCAGCCCCTCGCAGCAATACCAAATAAGGACTTGTTTACCTCCAAGCTGCAGGACCGCCGGCGCCATCTTGTAATGGCGATAATCGGATGGCTCCTTACAAGTACTGTCATGATAATAAGAATAACAGTGATAATAAACTCAGTGGGTATTCCTGGATAATCTCTTTTCTCTCTCTTGATATTGTGTCACCATTCTGAGAAAACTCCAAACTCTTAGTAACCATGCTGTTGATATTCAAATAAACACGATTCTGAGTATATAAATGTGCTTCTCATAATTAAATCAAATGGTCAGTTGATATTTTGAGGAAAAAAAAACCTCCAAAACACATAAAAATTACGTGTTACAAGATTTCTTCACAACTAGGGGAGAAGAGGAAGGTTAAGCTACTTTTAACATTTATTAGGCACTTACTGTGTGCCCTTTCTTCACATACATTATTCTAGCTAAGTGTTTGTTTATTTACTAATTTAGCAACTTTATAATGGACATCTGTTGCTATGTTATGGTCCCAATAAACAGTCCTTTTTATAGGCAAGAAAAGAGTCTCATAAATCTACCCTTGGAAATCACATAGCTAGTGAAGAGGAAAGCCAAGGTTAAATCTAGCCAGAATTGTCAGGATTCTCCCGCGTGCTGATGCGAGGCTACAATGGTTGGTCTGCCAATGGTCACCCGACTGTCAGTAGGAAGAGTAGAAGCCAAAAGAATGTGTATCCAAGCTGACTCCAGAATTTAGGAGTTTCCCAACTGCCAGCATAACTTGGCTGCAGAGCTCCATGCTAAACCAAGTGGACTGGTGCTCCCCAATAGGCCCAGGCTGGGATTTGTCAGTGACGTTGTCTGCGTTTCCTGGCGCTGTCTGTGAGCTTTTAAATGATGCAAGTGGACATCAGGCTACAGGCTCCTTTTTCACGTACTCGACTTCACTGTCAAGTGAAATTTTAAGCTAGCTGAAAAGTATATATTTCTCCCAATTGAACAATAGTGTACCCTGCATATTAAAGGGCAGAGCTGAACACAGAACGCAAGAACCTGTAATTACGTGCAAAATGTTTTCAGTTGAGTCTGTTGGCATGCATACAAACGGCAAATCGAGGCTGCCCTGTGGAGAGCTTACAGCACAACACCTCAGAAACCATCTCCAGGTTTCAGTGGAACTGCTCAGAAATGCTGAACCAGACCAGAGAGAAACTCCTCTGTATTAGGGAAGGAACGTGGTTCTTTGGATTGTTTAGGAAAGGGTTTTCCCAGGGGACTGATGTATGGAGCTAAAGGCAGAGCTGATACAGAATGCAGTGCAGTAGAGGAATGTTGGTGCCTCCGTTAAGCCAGTGGGGTTGCAGACATGAGCAAGGGGCAGGCAGGACTGGCCGTGTGGGCCCAGTGGGGAGGGCAGCCAGCCTGTTCTCCCTGGGACATGAACTGTGGGCATTCTTGGCGTCTTTCTCTTGTTATTTATTGCCCTCACCTTTCCAAACCCTGGGTTTGTAATAAACTGCCAAGGTTATTGTGTCTTTTAGGTAAGGGATTTTAATTTATGATCCCTTTTGGTGTCTAGCCGAGTTCCTCAGTGTTCTTTCACTTTGCCTGTCCTCATTGCTCAGTGTCACGCTGTTTTCTTAGCCCCTTTTCTCTTTTCTCCACACTGGATCCCTTCTCTAGCACCTGTAACTTCCTGTCCCCAAACACTAAAAGGCGTATATTTACTTGCCAATCACCCAACCATCCATCAGTAGTTGTGCCAGAGGAATGCAAAGCAGTAACAGGCAAGTCCCTTGTCCTCGGCCAGCTTACAGTTTTAAAAGTACACCCTGGGTGTGCACCTGCCTAGACTGCACTGTTAGCACGATGTGTGAAGGCAGCGCCCCAGAGCTTTAGGGAGGCAGGATCTCCGTGAGTGGTGGCTGTCGCCCACTGACCCTGCCGTTATCCTGGAGGAAGGTCATCTCTTCTAGAATACTCCCCTCTGCTGGCACTCACACAGCACCTGTTTCTTTCCTGCCTCAGCAACCCAGGCCCATGGCTTTGACTCTCCTCGCCTTTCTTCTTTTTAGAAAGTGCATCTGGACAGATAGCTGCCTCTTAATATCCTTGGCTCAGACTAAGAAAAAGGTGAATTTTTCAAGAATTTATCAGTTACAGCAAAACTCCGTGTGATTAGTTTTCAGGTGTTTGCTGATAATCCTATCTTTGTTGCATGTGGTTTGCAAGGGTGGCTAAGGTCTAAGGTTCAGCACTTAGCTCTCAGTAAGGTACACTATCTGAGATGATTCCTCTTCTGTGTCCCTTTAAAATTAAACTTTGTTTCTGAGAGCCACTCAGGTTCTCAGTGAAATTAATAAGCGGGATGGGAGTTTCTTTGTACCTCCTATCCCCACACACTTACAATTTCCCTCACTTTGATTTTCTGTACCACAGTGATATGTTTATTAGAAATCAATGTTCCTACATTGACACCTACTTCCCAAGTTCAGAGTTCACATTAGAGTCCACTCTTAATGCTGGGGATTTGGACAAATACATAGAAATGCAAATAATGACAGTTCTCTACCTGTTGAATGCGTTAAGTCAAGATAATCACCATCATAGGATCATACTTTTTTTTTTTTTACTTTGAACTATCATGTCCATTTCTAGAATTAAAAGGTACAGTGTATTAAATGTGAACAGGAGCATGCACATAGATTATGAAAGAAAAACCTGAAGGAGTGCTGCGGTTGGGATAAAGGCGTGGCTGGTGAGGGCCAGCACAAGGCTGACTCAGCTTACAAATCTCGTTAGGTTTCAGGAGAGCATCTCTTGCGCAGACTGAGATGGGCCAGTGCTGGGATTTGTCTCATAGGATCCTGTGACTCACAGAGGACAGAGATCCTCTCTCACATCTAATTTCCTACTTGCCTTTCAAAACAGAAAGTTCAGAATCCTCTAAACGTTTTGGGGACCCTGATTATGTACCAGGCGTTATGGCAGGGATTGGTGCCACAGTCAGGGGTACAGGAAATAGGTTCATGCCTCCCAAGGAGCTAGTGTCCTGGAGACAGTCCTTAGAGGAGACCTTGCAGCCATGGGGCCGAGGGTTTTGCTGTGGATAGGAGGGTGTAAGCCAGTGGGGAAAGCTTCACCAGCCATCTCATGATCAGCCCTGCACACAGCCTCCAGAGCAGCGCTTCTGAACCTTCCCGATGCTGCGACCCCTTAGTCTTCATGTTGTGGGGACCCCAACCGTAAAATTATTTTAGTTGCTACTTCAGAACTGTTTTTGATACTGTTCTGAATCATAATGTAGCTATCTGTGTTTTCCAGGGGTCTTAGGCAACCCCTGTGAAAGGATCGTTTGACCCCCCAAAGAGTCTCTACCCACAGGTTGAAATTTGCTGTTCCAGAACCAGATCTCTCCTTTATGGCTGCTAAATAAAAGCCTTTTGTCCAGCTAATACTTATGGTGCGTGAGTCGTCTTACAGTTTCAAAGGACATACAGTATGAATGAGCCTGTGGGATATGTGTGTAGGTAAAGGGAAAATAAAGCACTGATGGCTAGAGAAAGTTGGAGTTTTCAATGGAAGTTTCATAGCAGGAAGGGGCAGGCCTTGTCCATCTACCTGCTGCACATTGGAGGGAGAGAGCCGAGACTTGGCTCCAAACTTGTCAGACTTGAGCTGTCCCCGGGAGTTTGGGAAAGCCTGGAAACTTACTTAGAGATATTATAGAACCCTTATGGAGAGGATACAAAAAGCTCAGAGCTAGATTGTCCAATATTTAGAGGATTAAATACAAATTTGGGTGAGTTATTAAATTTCTCCGAATTCAATTTTGTATTCTTTAAAATGGAGGTAAAAATCCATCTGTAATGAGATTGTTCCGCAGACTTTCAGGGGTAATGTTTATAAAACGTGTGTGATATTACTGGACTTACAGTAACTGCTGAGTTAAAAAGAGGGTGACTCACCCCCCTGGGGTCTGCAGCTGTAGAGCCGCTCTGTGTTGCCGCTGGCCTGGCATAGCTCAGAGGGCAATCATTGTTTCTTAACTCAGGAAAATGTGATTTGTATTCTGATTGCTGATCTTGAACTCACTATCATTATATTTTGGCCTTTTGCTAGGTTAAATCTTTTGTTCTTGCTGTTGTTTTGAATTTATTGACATTGGTTTTCAGACTCCTCTATGTACATAAAACATTACTGTGTCATGGTTGGCTTCTTTTGGTCGACCAAGGTGGCCTCAAACTCAGAGTTCCGCCTGCCTCCGCCTCGCGTGCTGGGATTAAAGACGTGCGCCACCACACCCAGCCGTATTATTTTGTTACTGTTTTGATCCAGAGGTGAACTTGCTGGCCTAGTATCTTTTTTGCCCCAGCGTATGTCACTTTCTCAGCTTAGGTTTTCTAGCTGGTCGTATTTTTCCAGAGTTGTCTAGGGCCTGGCCTGTGCCACCACATTTCAAAGAGCAAACCTTCCAGTGTGTAATTCTAAGATCAACAAAGTAAAACTGAGGAAACAGTTCTGTTGTGGGGCGAGCAAAGCACTAGTGTGTTTTATTCCTCGGTTGCCTAGGGAAAAATTATGTGTTTCTTTTTCTGCCTGCACTTCTGGCGCCACGTTTTTATAGCAGTGGCCTCGGTAGAGGTTGTAGTACCCCCAAATAGGTAAGGTCCGTTTTCTAAGGCCAGCTAAAAAATTATTTTTAAACAGTGCTCATGGATATATCTATGTCCACCCAAAATCCTGAGTGTAAGATGTAATGTAGGTACACCCGTTTTATCGGTAATGCTAAGGGCATCCATTTGGAGATCTTGTGGACAAAGGGGAAAATCTAAAATTGCTTCTGGAGGAATTGTCAAAAGTTTACAAAAGGAAAACTCCAAAATATATGCAGTTCCCTCTAAAGTCTGGTGTGAGTCCCCTAAAATACGAAGGCAAGGGAAAACTGGTGACTGTGTTCCTAAAAAGCATCATTGCCCTAAGTGTGTGAGAATGGTTCCCAGCCTTCCGGGGGACTTCTGAAGGTGATGCTCCCTGTCACCGAGGCAGGAAGTCCTGTACTGCCAGCAGGGTTGTCTCCACCAGTGGGCGTGGACTGTTGGTGCTTCTGAGAGTGTTGTGTTCCTGTGGGAGGCCTGAACTCTGCAAAGTGACAGTCACTGCGGGCCATGCCAACACAGTATTGTGTGCTGAGGCAGATGCAGAACAAAATAAAACCTGACCCTGGACTTGCTGAGTGCATCGACATTGAGTGCTGAACACTCTTTGGATGCCCTTGGGAACCAGGGCACACTTAATCAGGCTAAGGGATTTTAACATCTAATTGACAAGTCATTTGGGACTCTGTTTTCAAAATCGGGTTTGCAAGTGGCAGAAAATGAACTGTTTTAATCAGAATGGGAAATCCAGGTGTTGCTGCATCCGGAGGCTCACGGGGGTGACTGCTGCTGGCTTCAAGCTGTCCCTCTGTGTTCCGTGCTTGGTTATCTTTACCCTTGAGGTAGCAAGATAGTCCCAAAGCTCCAGCCTTTCTTTTCTCATCATCGAGTCCAGCAGGGCAGAGTCACTTCCCCCTAACTGAGAGTCCAGATCGTAGGCAGGGCAGTAGCTGGCCCAGTTGGGAGTTGGTCTTCCCCAGCAGGAGCTACCATATTCTCACTGCACAGGAGTGCCTATTTTCTGGGCTCAGGTCAAGTTCCAGTCCTGGAATCAGAAAGGGGCTGGCATACCAGGTGAGACCGGGGGAAGTTGTTACCAGAGAACTGAGGAGAAGCAGGGCAGAGCACCTAGGGTCCAGCAGCTAGGAGGAAAGAGGAAACAACACTACAAACAGAACACTTAAGCCATAATCTATTTTATATATATACACATTATCTCCTTCAGTGTGCAGAGAGAACTGGAGTCATTGAGGCATTAATGTAGCGCAGACGGATATGAACTTGACCCTTGTGGATGGGTACAATTTTGGTTTAACTTTCCCAAAGTGCTAAAGTGTGGATGCTTCATAGCAGAGCTGATGGCATCCATTGCACCCTCTGTGACTCTCCCATGGAACCTTCCAGGAGGATAGGGCCATACTACATAAAAGACCCTGCCCTTAAGACAGGAACCAAGAAACGGGATTCTTGACTTAAAATATTGTACCATATGAATGTCTGGGGAGTGGGCCATTCATAGTCCCTAAGTGAGGGAGTTATGGTAGAGATGCATGCTGGGATATTTTCTACCCTGCCAGTGTTGTTTACCTTTCACTAAATAGCTGCTGAGCATCCACTCATGACCATATTTTGGAGAAGTTTTCGAGGAGATAAACCAAGCTACAGAATTGCTTCTGTCATGAGCTCAGCCATCTGCAGGGTACTTTAGAAGGACATACATCAAAAGGTCTGTGGTTGCTTCTGTTCTTTATGTTTTACCTGTAGTTTCAAAACAAAAGCCCACCCAGCTGTGAGCTGGTGAAAAGAAGAGGCTGCGCTGGAAGCATACACCATCAGGCTTCTGCGGGGACAGCTCTAGACGGCATAGCAACTGTCACAAATGGGGCCTCCAGCTTCTGCAGAGGCCCCATCCCAGAAAGGTGTCTACTTCTGAACATACCAGAGCCGAGACTAGTGTACTGAAGTAACAACTTACATGTCATTTAAGAGTCTCCAACTTTAAATTGACTTTCCATGTGCACCTCCCTCCCTCAGTGTCCCTTGGGGACATCCCATTCCTCCCCCACCCCCACGCCTGGCATCCTTCCCTCTCTCCTCAGAGAGCTGCCTCTCTTTTCTGTCCCTGGATTTTCCTCTGGCAACTCCCAACCCATTTTTGCCACAGATTTCTTTATTTGTAATCTGTAAAGCCTTCTCTTCAGATCTCATGTAGTACCTTGTGATACAGTGTTATAATCCGCAGTTAAATGCAGGAAGACTGAACTAAGCATGGACTAGCTCACACCAACCTTCCCAGGCCTCACCCCACTGCAGCAGGGGGTTTGCAAGTTAAAGGACAGTCCTGGCTACCTAGTGAGGTTCAGGACAGTGTAGTTACATAGTGGGATCTTCTTACCAAAGAGGGAGGAAAAGCCTTGGCCCAGTGATTTTAATGTGCCTAAAATTTCAAAGAAGCAGATCTGCCCTGGACTATGGCCCCTACTGCCTTGCTGTTGAGGGAAGGCTTGGCCAGGACCAGCAAGAAGACCACATATTTGCTAGAAATTCCATGCATAACCAACCTAAGGAAACTTGAAGACTTTGCTTCTTAATGACAACTAACTCGCTCTGTTCAGTCTGGATAGCGACCTTCGTTCCTGCTGCCTCTTCAGATGGTGGTGCATTGGGAAGGCAGAGGTATGTAGGCAGACTTTTCTGTCTCACTTGCCAGAATTAATAATTCTTATTAATTACGAAAGCTCAGCCAGTAGCTTAGGCTTGTTTCTAATTAGCTCTTATATCTTAAATCAACCCATTTTTATTAATTTACGTCCTGCCACGTGGTTTTATTACCTTTGCTCTGCCCATGTTGCTTTCCTGCTTCCTCTGTTGTTGCAAAAGAAGTGGCGGGCTGTGTCCCGCCACCTGACTAGCTTTACCCGAAATAATTACACGGAAACTGTATTCATTTAAACACTGCCTGGCCCATTATCTCCAGCCTCTTATTGGCTAACTCTCACATATTGATTCAACCCATTTCTAATCATCTACAGAGGCCGTGGCTTACCGGCATGAGTCTAGCCAGCGTCCATCTCGGGAAGGGGAATCATGGTGTCTGCCTGACTCTGCTTTCTTTCTCCCAGCATTCTGTTCTGTCAACTCCACCCACCTATGTTCTGACCTATCAGGCCAAGCAGTTTCTTTATAAAGAAAAAGGATCCACCTACATCACTCTATGTCTGCCTGGCAACTCCTAGCAAGTCCTCCCTTCTTCCTAGTGTTCTCTCTGCCCTGGAAATCCTGTCTAGTTATTGACCATTTAGCTTTTTATTAAACCAGTTTCAGTGAAATATCTTCACACCATGTAAAGGAATATTCTACAGCAGAGGCAGGCGGATCTCTGAGTGCCAGGCCAGCCTAGGCTACATCGTGAGACGTTGTCTCCAAAACAAGTAATATAATGAAATTCTTGGCCTACGCCAAGGAGTCTTTCTTGGTTTAGGTTCTTCATACCTTGTAAGTTGGATTGTTTGTGTGATTCCAGTGTGTGTTGGCATCGCTTGTCTGCTTCCAGGGTTGTGTTGCCACATCCCTTTCTCCTTCCCAGTACATTCTTGGAAAGTAAGAACTGTGTTTTCCATTTTCTTAAGAATGAATCTTCTCCCAGGAAGAAGTTCAATAAGGACTGAGTGACTGACCGACCGACCCCGAGGAAATAAAGTCATTTATCTTCTAGGAACATGTTCATAACATTTCTGGAAATAATTATGTGATTCAGTTTTTTTTTTTTGAAAATTTTACTATAACATCTGTTTTTCACAATTAAATTGGAATTACTAATGGCCTTGGGCATCTGTGCCCAGCAAAATCATTTACCATTCCAGAACCTCTCACTGTGGGGTTTCCCTTCCTGCATATTACATCAGGGCTGGGTGGCAGGCGGAAGCACCATACTCACCCAGAATCCAGTGGTTGCTTACAGAGACGCCCAGGCACCTCAGACACTACAACTGCTTCCTCTTCGTGTGAATTCTGACCCACAGATCAACAGTCATTCGGACCCCAGGCTCTGCTGAAGGCCTCTCTAATGTTGAGACTGTAGATGAGCCCGATGCTGTGGGGCCTTCCCGGGAGTCCCAGCTCTTAGGAGGTTGATACAGGGAGAGCCACTGGAGCCACAAGTTCAATCCCAGTCTTGACACAATGGTGAGATAGCAAGACCTCATCTCAAAACCAAACACCCAGCATAACAAGCCAGCAAAAAGTCAGTTCAGGTGACAATCCCAGCACACGGTCTTGGGACAGAATCACTACGGCAGTGCTGTGACCCATTGGCCTGTGGGAGGGAGGGCACCGTTGTGTTCCTGTTTATTCCTTACACTGGGCATGGACAGTTGTGTTTGTGGCATTGAATGCAAGAGAAAAATGAAGAAGGTGGCGAGAGTCCACCTGCTGTGGCCAGGGGACTCATGGAGAGCACAGACTTGTACACATTCAAGAGCAAATGTTCTCACTTTGGCCTGGGGATGGAGGTGTTCTCAGAAGAGGGCTGGGAGCGTGGGAAGGAAATGGCTTCCCTTGGGTTAGAAAGTTTGACCTTTTGGCCTCCTTCATTTCCTTACATTCCCTTCCCCCCTCATATCTGACGGTTTCCTCATTTTCCATACGTTCCTTATCTATCCTGGCAAACAGACTTGTCCATGGAGCTTAATTTACCGGATGATTCATACCCCCAGGACGGTTGTTGCTGGAATGTGTTTTTCAGTTGGGATTTTCTTTTGACATAGTGTTCACTGGATAAATATCATTTCCCGCTTCTCTGGCTGCACACACTGACTGTCATCTGAGTGCTGACTGAGTTTATTAGGCGGGGGATGAAGATTGACTTTCCATGCATCATTTTAATACCGATTGGCTGTTAGGAAAGTAATTATTACCATCAACTCATGAAATAATATGCTTCGGATTTTCTTTCTTAATCATAGATACTTAAACCTTCCAATTTCACTTATTTCTTAGGGTTACTATAGCCAGGGTGTCTATCAACCATGTAGACATTACTTTGCAGAAATAGCTCCCAGAATGGCACAGCTCAGGGCTGGAAGACAGTGACTGCGGGGAATAGATAAGAATGGTCATGTGTGGCTTATCAAGTCATGAATATTAATTACCGGTTGTTAAATACATATTGAGCCCTGTGTCACTCTGAGTTCAGTTATAGAAAACAGAATCTTTGGGGAAAACTGATTTGAGTCTCAGGCTTCTGCGTGCTTGTTGTTCACACACAAACGTACTCACACTCTTTAAACATCGCGTGCTCACACACGTGAATAACACATGCACACGTGCACCGCAGACACATACGAAACTAATTTCAAAGGTTAGAGCTGTGCTGTGTTGATGTCCAAATGCTACTGAAATGAGAGTGTCTGAGGCCAGAAACTCTCCTTATTAATGGTAAACCTGAGAAGAAACCTGTGCTCTTGCTCACATAATGCTCCCGCGGTGTTCTCTGATGCTCCATGACAAGGCCTGGAGTACAGATCTTCCCGGTTCCATTTTATAATTAAGGAAACGGGGACCAGAAATGAGTGGTGTGGCTGTAAGATATTTGCAGCCACCTACAAATTCCTGTGGTGGGTTGTCTGGTCACCGGTGTCCAAGAAGTCTCTTAAAGGCTTGGGAATCGGGGGTGCCAATTGTGCTGGAGGACTGGTCTAGAAAGGTTTGGCCATGAGTGGGCTTAGTATGGTGTTTAACAAGCCAACCTTATGAATAGCTCAAATTTCATTTCTGTCCCCAAGGAGTTTAAAGGAGTAAGTAAAGCAGGTATAAGGAAGTCTTCAACAGAGACGGAGCTGTCTTCCGCCTGCAGGGAGAGACCTCCTGTGACCAGATTGATGGCAAGGCAGGGGATGTGAACGGCCTTAGGGAAAATAGAAACAAAATGGTCTAAGCTGTTGGCAGGGACTGTGTGGACTACACCACTCACTGAGGGGACCGCTGTGGCCATGGCCTGCCCCTCCTGCAGGGCTGGTTTTGTGTCTGCCACTGCAGCTGTATAGCATACCTGTGAAAGTGAGCCAGCTTGCTGTACTGTCCAGTTAACTGTTAGCAGCCTACATCCACCTCCTGCCTCTCATACTGGACATCGTCTCTCCAGTCACTTGGCTAAGGGCCGGCCCTCAGACTGCTGTCTGGCCACCCCCTCTGTGCCACTACAGGGTGGCTCTTCTGTGGGAGGCAGTGACAACTGTGTATTATTCCACAGATTCAGAGTAACGCCAATTACTGCCTGTCTGTGTAGGAGAGAATTCAAGCAACAATCAAGTTAATAGCTTAAGAATGTGAGCTCTAAGCCATGTGTGGTGGCACACCTGCAGGCCCAGCAGCGGCCATGCTGAGGTAAGAGCGCCAGAAGCATGAGGACTGCCTGCAGTACGCAGTGAGACCTGGTCTCGGCAAACAACTGGAAAGTTAACTTTAAACAATAAAGAAAGTTTTCTTTTTGAGTGGGAAAAATACAGTCCAGAGAGAAAGAATCTTTCAGACATTTGTAGACCCATCTGATAAAGGAATACCGGAAAATGTTAAATTATTCATAAGTTGCCTCATAACTGGTAAATAAATGCATGACGGAGCATTTAGAATTTGGCACGGCCTTCTAGAGAAGCCATTAAACAAATGTATTGTGCAACAACAAAAGGTTTTAGTGAAATTTCTATTCTGTTAAATTGGACGACAGACAACTAAACTCCAATTAGATCTACAAATGAACATATTGCCATGGTCTGGTTAGTCAATTATCTTATTGGGGCCATTTGACTTATAAAACTGGCATCTTGAGGGAAATCAGAAGACTGACCCTTGAAGGTCAGCTGCTGGTGCGCGGCGTGTGCTTGCCACGCCGTGCGCTTGCCACGCCGTGCATGCGGTGCATCTTCAGCCCACTCTGATGAGCACAGATAACCCATTGAATTGCTTTCTTTCTGTTTGAAGAACGTGTGTAGTCTCCAGCCTTTATTGGCCAAATTGATCTCTCAAAGACATTGTGGTCTGGCAAGGCCACTTCTTGCTCATTAGGCTTGGAGTGTATTTTAAATAGCTACATTCAATTATACTTGTTGCCTGGGAGTGTTTGTAGAAAATGTGCCTCTTGCAGACTACAAGAGCAGGGAGGGGGTTGTGTTTGATTGTGGTTAATCTGCTTTCTGTGCTTCCTGGAGAGAAACTGCTTAAGTAAAGATCACATGTGTTGGGGTTTCTTCCATAAAAATCAAAGATATGTGTGAAATAACAGAGGAAAGTCACATATTCATGACCGTTTTTCATTCTGAGTGAAAATGCTGGGAACAGATAAAATGCGTATTATCTAGAACATGTGGTTAAATACTTTCAAAGGCACCTGTAAAAATCTGAATAAGAGGAATAATAAAAAGAAGCTGTCCTGTGGGGGGACCTCTTTTGTGAGGGCTCTTATTTGGCCCAAGGCCCCTGTAATGCCAGCTAACAGTATCAGCGGAATGCCTACAGTGTATAGAGTTTAGGAATTAACGGTCTCTCCTACATTTCTAACTGTGAGGAGTTTTTGCTCTCTAAGTATTTTCAATGCTTAATATCATCCATTGTTAGGCATTTAATTTTTCTTTTTTATTTATATATCATAAGATAGAATCTTTGTAGAAGAGAGGGGGTGTGGAAAACAAACTGTGGATAACCCCTGGATCATGTGATCTAACTGGTGGTAGCCCAACAGGAAGATCTGGCAGGGCCACAATTTTCCAGGAAGGCTTTGAGGATGAAGAAAATCAAATCTAAACAATCTTAAAGGAAGGAATTCCAGAGGACTGGATGATAGTGGGTCATAGGGAGGAGAGAAGTGCCCTTGGAGTGTTTATTCCCTATGTATTTTTTCTGGAATGTCACTCCTCTTTTCACATATGATATTTGTTTGTCTTTTCTTAGCCCTCTGCTTCTGGCCTGATCCTGGATTCTGTAACTAGTCTTTCTCTGCCTCTCCAGCCAGCTCTCAAATAATGACACAGAGACTTATTAATTATGAAAGCCCAGCCTATAGCTTAGGCTTGTTCCTAACTAGCTCTTATACCTTAAATTAACCCATTTCTATTAATCTACATTTTACAACATAGCTTTTTGTCTTTCTCTCTGTATGTCCAAGACTCCATGTCTTCTTGGCACCCCTACCTCAATTATCTCATCAAACTTTCTCTCTCTGTCTGGAAGTCCTGCCTACACCTCCTGCCTAGTTATTGGCTGTTCAGCTCCTTATTAAACCAATTACAACAATGTATCTTCACACAGTATACAAATATCCCACATCAGGATTCTGCTGCAGCATCTTGGCAGTGCTGTTGAGTCCTTCAAAGGGTCCTCATGGTCACTTGTGAGTTCGTGTACACAGAGTCACTTACTGGTAGCTGCACTTCAAGCTCCCTCCCCGGACCTGATGAGCAGAAGATTTCCACCATCTCCAATGATCTATTAGGGGGTGTCTCTTGATGCCCGAAACCAAAATGAGATGTGTGGTCATGGGAAGAAGTGTTCCGGGCCAGCTGTCACACCAGCTCTCACACCAGCTCTTGTTGAACGTGGGCTGTGTTTGCGCCCGCTTTCCCTTCACAGTGCTAGGTGAGATGAGTTTCATGTTATCTCTAACCTTCACTGTCTCCTTTGCCTTTCATTTTCTTACCTGGGTTTGTGCTTCTACCTCTGACCCTGTAGCTTTTCATAAAAATAACGGCCTGCTTACTTTAGGACAGAACAGGAAACATACATTATCATTTAGATATGAAAATATTCACCCGCCCCATGCTGTGGTGCTGAAGATCTCAGGTGCCCTTCCTCCTTCTTACTCATGGTCTCTAGTCCTCCCTGCTCCACTCCTTTTCTTGGAGCCCATGAAATAATAATAACCATATTAATCTATAATATGTATTTATATAATAAAGTGATATATTTATTATTATTACAGAGGCATTCTATTTCCTACCCTGCTCTCACCAGCCTCTCTCAGCTTCTTGTTTGACGGTCTTTGTGGTGTCTATAATAAATACTTGGTTTACTTTTCTGAGAAAAAAATGCCCCGTGATCATCCAGTCATTGACTGGATCTCAGCTCTTGGCCCCAGGAATGATCCAGCGAGGCCTCAGTATGTCTCTTTGGTAAGTGGTTAAAACTGGGTCAGATCAACTATATTACACCGTAGGTGGGGCTCCATCCTTGGAGGGCCACCCCTGTTCCTGAGACACCCTGCCTGAACCAGATTGGCACGAAAAGTGCTCTTGGCACTTTTGGGGTGACACAGGCCTTCCAGTGTTCACCCTAACAAGCAGCACATTCCAGAAGCCAGGGTGGTCTTAATAGTGTGGCATTCAAACCAGTTGGCTTCCTGTCTCTCGGGAGGGTTGTATATGTGTGGACTGAAATCTGTCACCTTTGAGAAGAGAATGAGATGACTAGACACAGAACGGAAATGGAGGCCCTGGAGCGGCAAGCTATTTTTGTGAAATAAAAGAGGAACAAGCCCTTAGCTGAGGAGTATCTGAATTCCGTTTGGTAAGAATGTAAACACAAGTCCTGAAGAAGACTTAGTCTCCTCTTCTGTTCTTTTGGTTTGTTTCTGGCCACATCTGGGGGCTTGCTGAGAGACACCTACCTAGAGGTGGGTCCTTCAGAAGGAAAGTCCTCTCCTTCCCTGAGCAGAGCGGCCTGCTCCTGCCAGAGTGGAGCATGCTGGCTAGTGTACACCTCTTAGTTTTTGAGAACCTCCAGACTCCTTGGTTTGCCTGGTTGTTACATTGTTAACAGTACAGCAGATGGGCTCATTGTTTCAAGACAGTTTCTACTTGTGACCCAAAGCAATGTCTATGGTCCTGGCTCTTACTTGTATACCCAGGAAAATGAATCCCCAAGCTCTAGTTAAAAAAATAAAAAAGGTTGCATGGGATTTGCTGTCCTGTAGGTTTGGAGTTTCACACCCGTCTGGAGATTGCCGAGCAGTTGTTTTCCTCCTGCAGTTAGCAGGGAGTTATTACACATACAGGACTACTAGGTTGGTCAGGTTAGTGAACTGTCTTCATTTATAAACCATTGGTGGTTTGATAACCTTAGTGTAGATCTGCCTTCCCGCCCCCCTCCTCCCCATTTCTTTTGATTCAGGGTTTCACTGTGTAGCTCTGTCTAATCTGGAGCTCACTGGGAAGGCCAGCTTCAAACTTACTGCTGTCCTCTCCTCTCAAGTGCTGACTTATGGACGTGTGACACCAAGCCCACCCCTGGCTTAGGAACTCTTCCAGGCTGCATGAGTGCGACTATGCACTGAGCTTCTTATGTCAACTAAACAAGGGTCTTTGATTAATTCGTTTCCTGAGATAGACTTATGAATAAGCCATGGTTGTCAAAAGGCAGTAACTGTATAAGCCATGACTCCCACACAGTCTGTTACCTGTGCGTGCTGCTTACCTCTGTGTATATAGCGTGAACGTAGACAAGGATAACATGGAAGCAATGCCGATGTCTTTATTGGTTTGTCTAAAGATTGCCAACCACTGGGCCAGACTGGTTGCACGGGAGAGGGACCAAGAGGAGATGGAAAGTGATGGCCTGAGACCTGATGTAGGACAACTAGAGCTCCGAGGTCCCAGCCATGGTTCTGGCTCCGTCCCCATGAGGAGCCTGTCTCATTTCTTCATTCCTCGTGGGGAACATCAGTGTGTAGTGACACAAGATGAGACAGATTTGAGGTGTAATTATAATGCACGAAACAATCCCACACCAGTTTGGATTCAAAGGGGCATTTATTTTAGGGGAAAAACTTACAGAACACCGTTAGTAAGGAAAGGAGTCTAGTCGCTGGAGCAAGAGCCGGAACCAAGAGAGCGAGTAGAGGGCTGCTGCTCTTTTTTAAAGAGAAATAGACCACGCCCCAGTGGGCTAGTATTTCAGGCGTCCCGCAGCATAATTAGGATGTATCAAAGTTACGTGAAAGAAGGGACAGTGATCATTGTAAAAATACAAACTATCTAGGAAAAGGTGAGGGTTATCGGACTTTAATGAACAAGACCAATTTTCTTCTGGGAGCCAGAGTGTAGAATTTCCATTGGTCTATTCCAGTTCTAGGTACTTTCATTTAATTACTATTTTCTACTTTTTATTTTTATTTTTGAGACGTGTTCACTATACAGCCCAGGCTGGCCTTGAACTCACCATGATGCCCCACCTTTCCAAGATTACAGGCATGCTGCCATCTTGCCCACGGCATGTGTTGTCTTTTTAACTGACTGAGCTGCAGGTCTGTTGAAGCCTATTATAAATTCATGTCCTTTGAGAAGGTAACACTACACATCTACAGCTTCTCAAGTTACACAAGGTCAAGTTGTTTCCTACTCTTTATCTTAGTAAAATGTGTACATGGTTATATTTTCAGTAATGAGCTCGATTTTTGCCAGTTTCCGTGCTTTTTATTAGTATAGTTTTATTTGATTAGATGTTAAGTATCTTCAAAACAAATTGGAGTAAAACCTAGAGGTTTGTGAGTGACAGAAACCCAGGTGCGCTAGGCAGAAAGGGAGTTTCTCTGCAGATCTAGGGATAGACCTGGAGCCCAGGCTGAGGCTGCAGTGCAGCCAGGTTGGGAGGTGACACCGGCCAGGACCTTTCCCTCTGCCTCCTGTGCCTACAAACTAGACGGAACACTGTCTACTTCTGCCTTTGTGCCTCCACTTAGTCTGGTGGGGCCAGCCTGGGAGGAGAAGCTGAGAGAGAGGACTCGGTACACCTGCCTGGGTCTCGCTCCCTCATGCACTGGGCAGTTTGTGGCTAGGGAATGAGGAACTGTGCTGGCTGGGAAGCAGGGTCGTGGCCATAGAGTTACTGCTTCAGTGAGAACTGGACAGCTCTGGGGACTGAGAAGGGTAGGATACACATGGCAGGCTGAGCATTCCAAAGAGAAGGTTGAGTATATATTAATTATGTAACCATAAAAAAATCTTTTAAAGAGTGCACGCTCTGTCAGTCATCACTTTGCTGCAGTCCCTAAGGGTCTGTTTTCTGAGACAGAGTCTTTGTCACGACAGGGGCCTTGGTCAGCTCGGGATCCTTCACAGCTCACGCCCTTCTGTGGGTAAAAGTGGAGCCCTCTGGAGGAGTCACTGGAGTCTCCCCCATGTCCACCATGCTTGACCTCAGGCCTAGGTCTCTTTATTTGTAAACAAGGAGTTAGGGTAGCTGGCCTCCAGAGGCCCCTCCAAGTCCCTCTGCTGTGTGTGCGTGCAGTACTGTATGCCATCAGATAGACTAGCGGAGTATGGGGGTAGATATAAGAAGCTGCAGCCACACGGCACACATTGCTTTGTCTGATCGATAAGGCTAGAACATGAATAAATGTTGGCATTTTCCCTGAATCTTTCTCATGCCTCTTAAGGCTGCTGATTGCTTTTCGGTTTGGTAATTTTCCCCTAGAAAACTAGCTGCCACGTTCTTGCTGTGTGTTTAGAAAAAAAAAAATGTATTAATGCTCTTTATTTTAATCCAGCGGCAGCAGCCCCTCTCTATTGCATCTGCCCTTCATTTCCCCTTTACATTAGGGAATACAAAACCAAGGCATGTTTAAGCAACTTAGTGTCAATCATGGAGGCTAGAATCCATTTTCCCAGGCCGAGGAGAAGGTAAATAAATTGGATCTAGGGAGAAGGCTGAATATTAGGATGTGCCCATCATTGCCTCTTCCAGCAGACCTCTATGAGGAGGATGGCAATCCCTGAGGCTCTGCACAGGTCACTGGGTGAGCTGCCTTATTATACAGCATCAGCATAATCCTCTCTTGGGTCCTTTGTGGGGCAGTAGGTCCCAGCCAGCCAGTGATCCTGCCTCAGCTGCTGCCCTGCAGGCCAATTATGCTCCTTTTACCCTTTAGTGCCTCATTCTCAAGAACAAGACCTGGTGCCAGTGAACAAACCCAGCCCCCTTCACCCCTTCACTGGGAGTACTACCCTTCTGTCCACAGAGAGAGCACTTGATTGTCACCAAGGTTTGTGGGTAGTAAAATACCTGGTGCTACTAAGGGAGAAAATTTCCCAGGATGCAGTTCTATCATCTTCCTATTGTGAGTCCCTGTTAAGTTAGACAAATGTATCTTTCAGTAATCTATAATAGTTTGAGACATCCAGAAAGCTTCTTGTAAAGGGTTGTGTGAAATACCTGCTTGACTCATGACTTTAAATTCTAACCAAAGCTCTCTTGATCCTTTGCTGGAATAGCCTGACAATTTTTTGCGTTTTTTTTTTTTTAAAAAAGGAAAAAATAAATAAAGACAACAATGACTGGTTAGTTGAAATTTGGTTCTTCTTAGTACAACTGCCAGCTTTAATTATGTTTGGAAATTAAAGTACGGCTGGATATTGGATGAAATTTGGCATAATGATTTTCTTGACATGTTCTGAAGTAGGAATTGTGAATTTGTGACAACCAAGACATTATATGACCTTAATTGTTCCTGCTTCTCTGAATTAAATATGTCTGTTTTGTTAGTGCGTTGAAAATGCGTGTATGCTTATTGAAAGAGAGTCATCACTAAACAGCAACAACAGCAAAATTCAGGCCAAGCTAGACCTGTTGGCAAACACCTTTAATCCGAGCACTTGGGAGGCAGAGGCAGGTAGATTTCAGAATTCAAGGGTAGCCTGGTCTACTTAGTAAGTTCCAGTACAGCCAGAGCTATGTAGTAATATCCCGTCTTTAAAATGCGTGCATACACACACACACACACACACACACACACACACACACACTCAATAACATATTCAGTTGTAATCTATGGCTCTTTGTATTTGATGTAATAAATAGCCATAGGGTTTCTACGACTTTTTTAAATTGGAAAATCGTAATTGTATATTTATATGATATTCTGGTACACGTGTGCTCTGTGGAACAATCAACTCTGGGTTATTAGTATGTCCATCATACATGTGTGCTCTGTGGAATGATCAACTCTGGGTGATTAGGATGTCCATCATCTCATATACTTGTTTTATCTCTGCAGTAAAAACGCATAAAACCCTCTTTTAGCTTTTTTGAAAGATAAATTATTTATCCTAGTATACATCGCACTATGAAATGCCAGAATTTACCCCTTCTGAGTAACTGAATTTGTTACCACTAATGGCTATCTTTTTTGGGGGGTTTTCATTAGGAAAATTAGATGACCCTGTGTCATGAAACGTTGTACTCTAATTTCAAGGACAATTTCGAGCTGAATATACTGTGAATTTTGCTGCTCTTTTCTTACCAGTTGGCCTTCCTGCTTTTTCCACCTTTTTCTTCTTCACTATCAAGTCAGTTTTGACTTGAAGGCAGAAGTGGTGAGAATATGCATACATTTAAAAAGAGAAAGAAAAGCCAGGCGGTGGTGGCACTTGGGAGGCAGAGGAAGGCAGATCTCTGTGAGTTCCAGGACGTCAGGGCTACACAGAGAAACCCTGTCTCTAAACAAATAAACAAAAGAGATAAAGAGAGGGAAAGAGAGAAACCTCACACAACTCTTGAGAAATTAGGAGAAAACCAATTTGTGTCATTAAATTAATTCAAACATTTTACAACTCCCTTTGTATGGCTTTTAGTGCAGCTCATGTCTCCGATGTTTTGGGATGCGCACCTCACATCGTCTCCGATGTTTTGGAAAGCACTGCACATATTGTCTCTGCTCGTGATGTTTGTTCCATGTGGTGGCCAGCAGTACCGCCTCCTCCATGTTCTTTGTTTCTTGGTTTCCTTAGCTCCACCAGATCTATCCACCTAACTCATTTGCTTTCTCATGTTCTGTTTGGTGGATACTTTATGAAGAGTTGGTGGTGGTGGTGGTTTACCCCTCTCTCCTCCTGACCACAGTTCTGACTGTAATTGGTTTTCCTTTAGGTATAAACAGACTAATGGGAAGGTGAGTTCCGGTGCTTCTGGTTGTAGCCTCCAGACTTCCAGCTCCGTGGCTTCTCAACCACTGTCCCCTCGGGGCGTAGCAACACAGAGAATACTTTCTAAAAGTTTTAAAAGTGTACTGGAGGCCTTTGGGGACCAAAAAATGTGGCTAATGAGTCAAAATAGTGTAACACAGGAATGCTGCATTTAATATTTGGGAATAGCAGTATCACAGATATTCTAGGACAACATGAGTTTCAGATCTAAAGTAAACTTAAAAGTTAAACTTAGGTCTTGGAAAACAAGTTCGCCAGAAAATTTCTTTCAACTCCATAGAGAATAGCACAAGAAAGGTGCGTTCTCTCCCTATTAAACTCTCATGTCTGCTTCCTAGCAGGACTGAATACTTCCTTTGAAAAGTGTTAGATGGAATCAAGAGAAAGTGGGGGGATATGAGTTCTGCTAGATTCCCCAGGCCCTTCTGTTTTCATGATCAAGTAGGAATTCTTAAAGACGCACTTGAAGAATAATTGCCTAAGAGTACTGAGAGAAGCTATAGCATTAGGTCAAATTAGCTGGGAGGTGGTGGCACATGTCCTTAATCCCAGCACTCAGGAAGCAGAGGCAGGAGGATCTCTGTGTCTTCAAGGCCAGCCTGGTCTACAAGGATTGGCTCCAAAGCAACACAGAGAAACCCTGTCTCGAAAAACCAAGGGAAAAGAAAAGGATTATGTCCAATTAACCAAACCATAAGACCATATGTATAGAGAGGTTTAGTAAGGAAACTTACATAAACAAGAGATTGTTAAAAGCAAAGAGGCAGTGTGAGAAAAATGATGGAGTTCATTTAGAACGGTGCACTTTTAATGTCCTGAACTCCAACTTTATATGTTATAGGATGTTTCAAAATGAAAAGCAAATGCTTTTCTGCTTTAATCAAGTCCATTCTAAGCAAGTACAGCCAACCAGGAGGGTGAAACCTGCTCCGGAGTCTACACTGTTCTCTCCGACCCAGCCTCCCGGAGCCGCACCGAGCTCATTATTGCAGGTTGCACCCCAGTCCAGCTTTGGGGGACCGCTCAGGAAATGGGTGATGGGAGTGGCTGATGAACTGTAAAACACAGGATCCCCAAAGGGGCAAACTTTGCAGAGATGATTTTCATTCATAGATCTGTTACAGGATAATTTTCAAATTATCCAATCAGGTTTGTTCTATGGATTAGAAAACATGTGTTTAAAAGTACCCCATGGGCGGCTGACCAGGTACACGAAGAGCTGTGCACCCCCAGCGGGGCATCCTCTGAGCCAGGCCGTCTTGGCAGTAGCAGGGCCAAGCATGAATGGCTCTGCGTCACTTGAGGCAGCTCTTTGTGCCCTGTGCTGCCTCACTGCCTGGCTGAGTGCACCGGACCATTGCACTCCCTGCCCAGAGGTGTGGAGGCCGAGGAGCCTCTGCGTGCTGGGTCCTGAGAAAGGCTGGCTTCCTCAGAGGCAGCAACTGGCGGTAGAGTCTGAGAAGCCTATGTGAGGCACAGTGTTGGCTGTGAATAGATTTCCACAGTCCCAGAGCACGCTGGACTATGTAGTGTCAGGTCTGGATTCTGATGTGGACAGCAAAAGTTAAGTTGTCTGTTTCCTCAACCTTCCTCGAGATCCAGCAATACCACTTTTGGGTATATATCTGAAGGATGCTCAAACCATGCCACAAGGACATGTGCTCAACTATGTTCATAGTAGCATTGTTTGTCATAACCAGAACCTGGAAACAACCTAAATGCCCCTTGACCAAAGAATGGATGAGGAAAAGTGGTACATTTACACAATGGAGTACTACACCACAGAAAAAAAATGACATCTTGAAATTTGCAGGAAAATGGATGGAGCTAGAAAACATATTGAGTGAGATAACCCAGACCCAGAAAGACAATTATCACATGTAGTCACTCATAGGTGGTTTTTAAACATAAAGTAAAGAAAACCAGCCTACAAATCACAATCTGAGAGAACTTAGACAACAATGAGGACCCTAAGAGAGACTTACATATATCGAATCTACATGGGAAGTAGAAAAAGACAAGATCTCCTGAGTAAATTGGAAGAGGGTTGAAGGGGAGGGGAGAAGCAGAGAAAAATGTACAGCTCAATAAAAATCAATAAAAAATTGTCTGTTTCCTTAAGAATGAGCTACTCTTTCAGTTTTAATTTTATCTTTTGGGCATCCCAATGTTCTTGTTGCTCTTAAATATTTATTTCATTTGCTTACTTGCTTATTGATTCACTCATTCTTTGACAGTTTCGTACATGTTTATAAGATATTCTGGTCATTAAAAAAAGCAAGCAATATGCCTGAGCGGTGGTGGTGCATTCCCATAATCCCAGCACTCGGGAGACAGAGACAGACAGATCATTGTGAGCTTGAGGGCAGCCTGGTCTACAAAGCAAATTCCAGGATAACCAGAGCTGTTACACAGAGAAAGCCTGTCTCAAAAAAACCAAACAAAACCAAAACAAAACAAAAGCCTACCAAAACAACTTATAACTCCTTTTCTCCTTTCTACCCACTTTTGCATGTCTTTTCAGCAAGTCCTCCTCCTACTTTAATGCTTTTTTTGCTTGTTTGTTTTAGTGTGAGATGTGTGTGTGTGTGTGTATGTGCGTGCGTGCATGTGTGGAATTATGGATATTTGCATGAACATTGGTGAAGACTTATTTACTGGTGCATGAACAATTTATCAATGGCTACACCACTGAAGAAAAAGACTCTCCTCTGCCCAGCAGCCATTAGCCATTAGAGGGGTAAATAACCCCTCATGAACCCCTCCATTCATGACGAAGTTGGTGAGTCCCATCTTGCTCGGTCTTGTGCTAACTGCAGCTGTGAGCTCATGAGCACAGCAGGTGGGTCATGCCCAGAACACAGCGCTCCACAGTCCTCCTCCTGATCCCTGGGCTTGCTTCCTTGCTGTCCCCTGGCTGTAAATCATGGATGAATCAACAGAGAAGGATATAGGAATTTTTAAATGTCCCACTAGGAAACTTGCTTAAGACTGGGAGGATCAACCTATGAAGCCATTTTTAGTCTTTTCTGTGGTGTTTTATTTTTTTTTTAAAATTTAGTTTTATTTGGTGACTAGAAGAGGATATTGGATCCGGTATAACACCCTGTTGCAAGCTACCTCGTGGGTGCTGGGAATTGAACCTAGGTCCTCTAGAAGAACAGCTGGTGCTCTTAGCCGGTGATGTTCTATATAATTATCTCTTTAATCTTCCTGGCCTGCTTACAGATACACACTTTTTTGTCATCTTTAAAATACCCTGCACTACTTGCTACATGGAAAATTATCCTGACCCCTTTGTACCTTAAAAATGCCACTCTGTTGACTGACAGTTCTTCTGGTCTCATCCAGCTTGTAGCCACTGTGGATGCTAGGGTGTAGAAGAACTAACGTGCACCTCCCTACACACACACACACACACACACACACGTCTGGTGCTCACTTCACCGAGGCTGTCCTCAGCAAAGTGAACTGAGAACGGCACTGTAGAAGGCCAAGTCCAGGCAGAGTGGATCACACTTGTGTTTGGACATCATCTGCTGATGGCTTGGTGGTTGGAGCAAACTTCACAGCAGAAAGCAGTGTCCATGCCGAGGGGATGCTGTTGTTCCTTAGCAACTACTAGTATGGAGTTGGCTAAATTTGAACCAAATTTGGACCCTTAACTTGGATTCTAGTAGTCTGCCCTTCAGACTTGAAGGCAAGTGTTTGTGTGCCCTGTTCCACCTTGAAACTGTGCAGGAAGTAACTGCAGCCCCTGTGTAACAGTAGCTGTGTACCTGCAGTGGACTAAGAGACACAAAGTATGCGGCTGGTGATGGGCCCTCACCGTGGCTGGAAGGGGACCATCCTCCCCACCTCCGTTCTTTCCCAGAGAAACCCTTTTGTTGTTTGTTGCCACATCCTCTGTCCTGTTCTAGGCAAGCATGGCACCTCATTGACTCTGAATCCCTTTGTGACGTTATCAGTTCCTCTGACGTGGTTCTTCCTGGAGCTGAGCGAAGATCAGTTTGCCGAGTCCTTCCAAGCACTTCTAGTTGCAGAATCATGTTTGTAACTACACAGACATCCCAGGATATGTCTACGCACACTTCAAAATAACGGGTCATGCACGTGTTCCACATGGGTTCCTCTCCTGTTGTAGCAAAGCTTCCTGTCCAAACTAACGCCCTATTCTGGCCACTGCTCCCTCTTCCCCATTCTCTGTCTGCCCCTCCCTCGCTGCCCTGTGCCAGCTGGTACTCAGACCAGCTCCGTGATACCTGGCATCCAGCTGGTACTCAGACCAGCCCCGTGATACCTGGCGTCCAGCTTCCATCCTTCCTCCTCACTCTGTGGCATCCACCAGTTGACTTGGAGAGCTCCTTGTCCAAGCCCTGACTCCAGGCGCTTCCAGCTCATCGTATGAGCCATGAAGTCATTCCTTTCCTGTGCTCAGTAACGTGTCCCCTCACCCCAGCCCAAGTCCTCTTCCTTCTTCAGTATCTCCCCCGCCAGCCTCTGCTCAGACACAATAGTAAGCCACTGTCTTTTCCCTTCCTGTGCGCATCCGCCTGCTTCTGTCACTTAGTTAAGACCCCCTCCTCCATCTTAGTTCCTCCGTACTATATACCTATGTAAACAGAGCTATGGAGATTATAGCTTTAAAAGCCCAGTCACAGAGCAGTTTTTAATCCCAGCGTGATGCATCACATCTTTAGTCCCAGGACATAGGAGGTGGAAGTGGGAATATAGAGTGTGCTAGGCTAGTCTGGGCTACATGATAATGCTCTATCTGAAACCAACACAAACTAAACAAGCAAATAGGAGGGCCTGGGGTTGCTCCAATTTGGAGTTTTGGAGGAGGATACAAACCTGTCAGGTATTCAGGTTGCAAACCTGACAGTTAGAGCAGGTGTTTTCTTGGTGTTTTCCCAACAGACTAATATGTATTGAGTGAAATTAGAGGTAAATTTTTCTTTCTGTGATTTTTGTGTGCTCAGAATGATTTCTCTATAAATTTAAAAGTTAAAAATTCTTAAGACAGTTTTCATTTCTGCTTGACAGAGGGAACACCTTGGGAAGGAGCACTTCAGTTAATTAACCCCTTTAAACAATTTCTTATGATTTAAATAATTATCCATTAATTAACTTTACAATTACTTTTAAAATATGCTATTTTAGAAACCGGAGAGATGCTTCAGCAGTTAATATCATGCTCTGCTTGCCGAAGAGCTTAGTTTGGTTCCAGCACCCCCATCGGGCTCCCTAATGCCTGTAATTCCAACTCCAGGGGATCTGGCAATCCGTTTGGACCCTGTGGGCACCTTCATTTACCTCCACACCCACAGACATGTGCAGGATATATATATATATATATGGGGCAGTGACCCATGCGGGATATAGCGGGCAGTGACATGTACAGGATATAGCGGGCAGTGACCCGTGAGGGATATAGCGGGCAGTGACATGTACAGGATATAGCGGGTAGTGACATGTACATGATGTAGCGGGCAGTGACACATGCGGGATATGGGGGGGGGGCAATGGCACGTGCAGGATATAGCAGAAACCAGAAATATGCAGAGCCCCAAGTCGCTAGAGCAGCACTCTGAGCAGATCCCTCGGTGTTGTCCCGGATCTGCAGCCCCTGAGGAAGCAACTCCCATCTGAGTTGGAAGCACTGCAGGAAAGGCAGGTGCCGTGATGCCCTGCGGTCCACTTTCCAGGTGCTGCGCAGTGACGAATGATACAAATGGAAGCAGACGAAGCCAGTTCTAGAACAGGTGCCCAGTTTTTGTCACAGCTGCCTCCCCACATCCCTCAGCTGACCCCTCTGCCCCAGCTTTTTTCCGGACAGCCATCTTGCAGATGGGCTTTATCCATTTCAGCTGTCTCCAGAGGCCCTGGTGGCAGCCAGCTGCACTTCCTTTCACCACCAATTCATGCCTGGAAGTCAAATGATTGTGATTTGAATTCGATTTACCAACATTTTTCTTTCAATAAAAGTCAGTAAAGATATAGTCAGTGTCTCCTCAGGGAAAGTGGACAACAGCGGCAGGCCCGCTCCTGTGCATGCAGGGAGAGTGGACAGCAGTGGCAGGCTCGCTCCTGTGCATGCAGGGAGAGTGGACAGCAGTGGCAGGCCTGCTCCTGTGCATGCAGGGAGTGTGGATATCAGTGGCAGTCCCGCTCCTGTGCAGCGAGTGTGGACAACATGGCAGGCCCGCTCCTGTGCATGCAGAGAGTGTGGATATCAGTGGCAGTCCCGTTCCTGTGCAGCGAGTGTGGACAACATGACAGGCCCGCTCCTGTGCATGCAGGGAGTGTGGACAACAGCGGCAGGCCCGCTCCTGTGCATTCAGAGCTGACAGCAGTGGCAGGCCCGCTCCTGTGCATGCAGAGCTGACAGCAGTGGCAGGCCCGCTCCTGTGCATGCAGAGCTGACAGCAGTGGCAGGCCCGCTCCTGTGCATGCAGAGCTGACAGCAGTGGCAGGCCCGCTCCTGTGCATGCAGAGCTGACAGCAGTGGCAAGCCCGCTCCTGTGCATGCAGAGCTGACAGCAGTGGCAAGCCCGCTCCTGTGCAGACTCTGTTGTAGGAGCAGTGTGTGCACACAGTAGCCTAGGGCACTGACGCTGGATGCCCCATGCTCTGGAGACCCCACCTGAGATGCCTCGTGAAGACTTTGACTGACTTGTGTGGGCAGACCCCTTGGTCCCTCACTTGCCAACTTGCTGCCATACTGGGGCAGAGATTTGAGGAAACAGTGCTACACTGTCGTAGTCACAATCTGTCTCATCGTGTGGTGCTTACTTTAGGAACTCTTTTCAGGGCATGCTGTGAACAGCTCCTGAGTATAGCATTGAAGAATGACAATTCGAAGTAGGCATGGTGGCTTCTGCCTGTAATCTCAGCACTTAAGGAACTGAGACAGGAGGATTGGGACAAATTCAAAGCCAGCCTGGGCTACATATTGAGTTACAGCCCAGCCTGGGCTATAATCTGAGACCCTCTCTCAGAAAAGAGAGTGGCCGTCCAAAGTTTAGCTAGCATCTTAGTTTTCAGGAGACAGAAGCAAGAGGAGCTTGCATTCAAGGCAGATACCTGGTGTGTAGTGAGCCCTGAATAAACGCTGGCCTTGGCGACGCTGTATTCGGTTTTCAGAAAGGATGGATGCTGCTGATGAAAAGTCTGCAGGGACAGAAAAGCAAAGGACACATGACAGCGTGAGACGGAGCTGTCTGCCCAACGGAAAATGCCTCCACTTTCATCCTCGCGATGTTTGTCTGCTTTGTGTTCAAACCAATCACCCACAGGTCTCATACTTCCAATGTAGGCCAGGCTGACCCCAGATTTGCAATCCCCCTGCTTCAGACTCCTATGATGGGATTATAGGCATGTGCCACCATACTTGGCTATCGCCTCCCCCCATAATTTCTATTTAAAAACAGTCCGTAGGGGTTTACTATTCATTCAACGTTGAGCTAGATTTCAGAAATGTGCTTCCTATGCGTGAATTCCACTGTTCGTGCTTATGGACTTGGAGAGATGTGGTTTACCCAGTGGGGCCTGAAATAGTCCCCTGAGATAGCACAGAAGCCTCTCAGACCAACTAAGCTGTGAACTGATAAGCATGCTGTAGACTAGGGAGAGAATCAAATGATGTACATTAAACTAAAATACCGTCAGGATCTTCATTTTCACTTTACATTTTCAAAGAATTTCCATCATTAAAATGTGACATAGCGAAGGCCAAGAGTCCCCAGCCTCTTACGCAGAGGTCGCTCCTTACATAGCCAGCAGTGCTTGGTTAGGGTGGCATCAGCTGTCTCCATGGTGAAATTATTGTCCCCTTTGCTCTTGAGCTTCTTGAGAGAGTCCTAGAGTCTCCTGTCATTATCCTGGTTCTCATCAGACATTCTAACACCAGATGCTCCTTCTTAGCCTGAAGTAGTTAAGATTTGCACATTGCTGCATTTCTGTGTTTCTGTCGTTCCTCCCACGGTTAGCGTTGGAATTCCACGGTATGGCAGATGTGTTCTTTCTTCCCCTTTATCTACTTATCCAAAGTTGTAAAAATAAGCATAAAATCAAGGATTCTTTCTTTGCAGGTTACCATGCCAGCCAGCACGGGCTGCCGTAACTAGAGACCGTAGTCTGGATGCCTTAGACAACAGATACCGATTCCTTACAGCTCAGGGAACTGGGAAGCCCAACATTCCTGGTCGGGCTGGTTTCTGGTGAGATAACCCGCGCAGGCGACCTTCTGGTTCTGCTATATAGCCCTTCACCAGACCACGTACTTAACGTGAGGCATGGGGGGTGCAGAGGGAGCGAGGAAGCTTTCTAAATACCCCTGATTAGACACTAACCCTGTCAGATCCAGCCCCCCAGCTCTATGACATCATTTAACCTTAATTGCCTCCTAAATGTTGGTACTCCATCTCCAAATGTTAGTCCATTAAGGATTCAACATACAACTCAGGGCTGGAGACAGCAGACAAATACTAAGCCTAAAATAGCTATAACCTATTACCGTTATTATTTATAGGAAGCTGTTTCTAAAAATTAAGAACAAGGATTACTGTTCATTACCATGGTGGCAGCATTGTGGAAAACTTGTTATTTTAGTTCCTGCCCACCTCCCACAGCCTCCATTTCCACATCATTAACCGTTTGTTTTTGTTCCTTTGTGTGTATGGTGCTGTGGCTCGAACCCAGGACCTTGCCCATGCTGGACAAACACTCTCCCACAGAGCTCCAGCCTAGTGTCTGCTCTATTTAAAGAGGAGAACTGTTGTGTCCTACCCTGACTGCTGACTTAGATGGACGCTGAGCCACCCCTTCAATCTGCATGTCCTTGCTGAGGCTTAGGGAGCATTGCAGTTCCAGAAACCAACACTTAGAACATAAGGTTTTTGTTGTCGGTTTTTTTTTGCGGGGGGGGGGCTTTTTCTTTATTCTCTGTGTCTTGTTCTAGTGTTTTATTGATAATCTTTTATCTGCTGATGTCTGAAAACTGAACGGTAGTGCCATTGATCTAAAGGGAGCAAGCACAACAGTTCCTGACGCTGCTGAGTCAGTGGACGCTCTCCCCCAGGGGAAAGCGGTTTCATGGCCAGATCCCCATCACTTAGGAGAGTCGTTCTGTCAGTCATATTGTAACAGTTGTTTAGTGATTCTTACTAAGCAGCTACTTTGATATGGTCCAGATTACTACGGAAAAGTGCACTTAACATGATGTTTATAACCTTGAAGTATATAATAAGCAAGGTCAGGACTCACAGTGTTCTGTGCCCTCGGGGTTAGAGGAAGCAGGCTCAACCACATAATGATCACCATGATCACTGGGGCAGAATAAGTCATCATCGGAATTAGAAGTTGGGAAGAGGAAATGGCCCACAGTCTCTGACAGTTTCACATCACACAAGGGGGCTGCTGGAGCCTCGCTCCTGTGGGCATGCATTGGCAGTGACATAGGGCCCGCTGGCAACACAGAGAGCATTGTGAAGGTGGTCCAGTCAGCTAAGGGACAAAGCCATCCAGGTAGCTTTCTTTTCCCCGTCATCTGTATTATTTTAAGTAGCTGCATGCTGTGGCTTGGTTTGCTTCAGTGTATCCTCCGCCTGCTGATTCAGATGGACAGAAGAAAATTAGAGTGACTGAGTTAACCAGCCCACAGACTGGGATGGTGGTATTTGCCAAAGCTGTGCTGGAGGGTTTATCTTCTGGCAGAAGTGGTAACCCACTGGAAATTTAAGTTATAGGTTACGTTATTTGAATCTTCAATTTATCTTCGGATGTTATTTATGGTCGGTTTAAAAGTCCCTCTCAGCGGGGAACATGTCTCAGCGTGTCAGGGGTTCGCTGTGCAAGCCTGAAAACCTGACTTTAAACCCCCCGTGCCCATGCAGAGCTGGGTACACTCATGCCCAGCTGTAACCCCAGTGCAGCAAGATGGGAAGCAGAGAGAGAGAGCCCCAAACTTGAGGGCCAGCGAGCCTGTGCACACACTGCCGACCACAAAGAGATGAAGGGCAGAAGGTGAGGATTGGCATCTGAGGCTGTCCTCTGACCTCCACGTGTGCATGACAGGTGTGCACGTGCATATACACTCACATATACTTAGAAGTAAAAACTTAAAAATTCACTCTCGGGTTCTCAAATTTATAGAATTATGGAGTGTTTGGAAAAGGATAGCTTGTTTCTAATGAGCTCGCCTGGTAGATTGTTTTTCATAAAGTCATTGCCCACTTGAGCTCCCTGCAATTGGTAGAGAACCTCACGGGTCTAACCTGCTCTTTACCCAAATTTATGAAAAATGCCGTGAAAACTAGTCATGGGTAGCTGGGCAGTAGTGGCACACACCTTTAATCTCAGCATTCTGGAGGCAGAGGCAGGCAGATCGCTGAGTTCAAGGCCAGCTTAGTCTACAGAGTTCCAGAACAGCCAGGCTACACAGAGAAACCCTGTCTCTGAAAAACCAAAAAGGGAAAGAAAAGAAAACCCGCACTAGTCATGAATACGTAAGATACTAAGCTAAACGGGCTGTTGGCAGCTGTTGCCACTTTCATTTTCAAAGTTTTAGTTCTCTGTGTTTAGAGGTGACAAGTGTGTTTCTTCTATTATTATTATTAAAAGGGATGTTTAATGCTTGGGAGTGAAGCTATGTTCTTTCTCTTCCCCAGGCAAGAGGTCTACTATTGTGCTCCATCCCCTGACCTTGAGATAATAGGCTCAAAGATGCTTATATATTAAAGGGGGGTGCATCCGTTGGCATTGTTTGATTGGCTGTTAAAAGACTGTATGGGAGTCACAAGAAAAGTTCTTTTTTTGTTGTTTGTTGTTTGAGTTAATAAGAAAAGCTGCTTTTTCCTTCTATACACTTTAAAGTATTTAGGCTGCTACTTTCTTGTTATTTCCTGGGCCTGGGAATGTGATAAAGGCTCATAAATGTATAAAAAATTATAAAACTTATTTTAACACTGGATGTGAACATTCTTCTTTAATTTAAAACATAATGCAGACACACAGAAGGAAACATCTTTCTTAAGAATTCCTTGTCCAATGGAATGAGTGCTTGGTGAATATTTTTACTTCATTTATAAGTTTTATTTGTTTGGAGTAAATATGCTTTTATTTAATTAGATCAAACTTTTTGCCTGGTAAATGGAGACTGATCCCGTGTCTTTCTGAAATATCTATAAGAATAATTAAAATTCACTTTTCTAGATAAAATGATCAAGTTACATTTTCAGTTTCTAAGTAAAGAAATTAGTTAAAAACTGTCCCTCAACTTTCTTGCACTGTGTCCCCAGGGATGGACAGGAATGTAGAAAGACAAATATATGTAGTCTTCACCCTTAACACACTTGTAAATCTGGGAGAGAAGAAAGCTATCCGCAGGCCAGCTTTGCTCTCATCATGGAATGTTTGTTTCCTCTGCAGCTACACGTGTTGGTTCTGCTCTGCTCCTCAGACTGTCTTTGTATAAGGAGTCATTAGAGTTCTCAGACAGTTGCTGTTATTGCACACCGTGGGGTCTTCAGCCCACACAGGCAGAACCCTTGTGTGGTTTGCTGGGAGCAAAGCAAAGCTTAACTTATTGGGCATCATAGCAAATTTGCACACTGCCACAGGAAGCGGCTTCCTTTTCATACTAGATTTTGGCTTAACATGTGCAAGGAATTTCAAGTCATTTCTTAGATTTTCATCCTTGATGAGCAGGAGACAGTGCTGTCTTTAGGTTCCCTGGAGTTGATGCAAAAGAGACAGGTGCTCATGACCAGTCGTTAGGGAAAACAGACTGTTCAAACCGTGCATGGCTTCTCCATAAACCTTTCGGGACAAGGGTAGCTTGTTCTAAGAGCTTGTTGAAAAAGCCAGGGGCAGAGGAAGGTTACCTGAAATGCCTGCAGTTTGCACATTATCTTGACAAAAGAAATTGGCCCTGAATGCCCCATGAAAAAGTCCATAAAGGTAGTTGATCTGTCCTGACAAGAGAAAGTTTTGGATGTTTTGTAATAGCTAAGAGTACAGTTTCTTGTTCAAACTTTTAGAGGTTTCCAAGTTTAAAATCCAGAGAACAGACTGAATTAAATCTGGGTAGATTGTACCCTAAATTCATGTTCACTGCAGGTGGAGAAAGAGGCAATACTGTCAGCTGATGAGCTAGGAATTAGGATTCTCTGTCATTAATTCTGGTGAATTGGCCCCTCTGTTTTTGTGGTGATAGAATATGGAATATGATGTGTTGAGAAGAGGGACAGAAATGTTTATGCCACACTCATGTGCAGGCAAGTACTCCTTTTCCTAAAGTAATTAATACAAACAGTAGCATTTTTTGTTCTTTTGACAGTTTGCAAATGGGAGTATTTGTGACTAGAAGATATGTTAATTGCTGTGGCATGCTTTTAAAAATTAATGAATCATTAAACTGCAACACTTGTTTTTTCTGTTTTTTTTTAAAGTTTGTTGCGTGTTGTTATTTGTAAAGCACTCCATCACAATATATGCAAGCATCTGAGAAAAAGTTTAAAAGTATCCAATTTTAGGCTGGGGTGTAGCTCAGTGGCAGAGTATTTGCTGAATTTGCAGAATCTTGGGTTTGATCCCCATACCACATACCCACACCCACACAAACAAATCCTGTTCTCAACCACATATCTACTCTTTGCATCAAGATATAAAATAAGGGCTTGGGATGTAGCTCAGCTGCTGGAGTCTTGCAAAGCATGATGAAGCACCGTGTAAAACCGTGCATGGTGATGGGTCCCAGCTTGCTTTCTGCTGCTGTGATAAAACAGCATGGCCAAAGGCATCGTGGGGAGGGGACGGAAAGGATTATTTAGCTTACACTTCCATATCACAGTCCACCATTAGGAGGTGGACTCAAAGCAGGGACTCAAGCGGGAACCTGAAGGCAGGAACTAAAGCAGAGGTCATGGAGGAATGACTTTCTTGAAGCTTCTTACTGTCTTGACCACCTACCTTTCGTATACAGCCCCACTCATTCAGACGTTGGTTGGGCCCTCCTGCATCAATCATTAATCAAAAACATCCCCAGACTCACCTAGAGGCCAATCTGATGGAGGCATATTCGCAAGTGAGGTGTTCTCTCACAGATGACTCTTAACTTGTGTCAAGTTGACAAAAACAAAACAAAACAAACAAAAAACCCTAACAAGCACAGTGGTGCAAGCCTCTAATCACAGCTCTTAATCAGGTAGAAGCAGGAGAAGCAGAGGTTTAAGGTCATCTTTGGCTGCCTATGGGGGATATGAGAACCTGCTGCAAATAAATTAATTAAATTTTTCTCCAAATAAGGGATTTTCTGTAGTTCACTGTGACTTGTGTGGGCGTGGTAAAACCTAAGCTGCGAGATTTTTAGAATAACTCTTCAGAGTAGAATATCCTCTGTTCAGAAATGCTTTCCTTCACAAAGGAGAACTATGCCAAACTCGTCCTCTGCATGCCTGCCTTAGACACAGCATTGTCTCGCTCGAGTATAGAAGCTTGGGAATGTTGTTTGCTAAACAGTTACTTCTTTTTTAGATTAAAAATTTGAGTTGCTTCTCAGTTTGCTTGCTTGCTTTTTCCTCGGTGCATTTACACATGGCTGAAATAATTTTAGGCCAAAGAATGTGACTAGCCAGAAAAACGTGATGAGTTCAGCATATCAGATAGGAAGGTTCATAGCTTAGTTAATGGTTTTCAGTAGAATATGTTCTAAAAATTGAGGGAGAAGAAACCATCATAGAACATAACATGATTTATGTACTAAAAACTCACACATATAACCATTGGGTATCTTTTTAAAATTAATTCTCTCTCTCTCTCTCTCTCTCTCTCTCTCTCTCTCTCTCTCTCTCTCTGTGTGTGTGTGTGTGTGTGTGTGTGTGTGTGTGTGTACTGCCAAGGATGAACCCCCAGGACATCATACATGCCAGTGCTAAGTGTATACTACCACTGAGCATAACCCCTTGAAATAAATTTGTAGCACTCCCTTAGGTTTTTAAAACTCCTTGAATGACTGCTCACACAAGCCCATAGGAGAGTGTACTAGACTCTTGCTTCATTTTAAAATGCCATGCTGGGCCTCAGTGGTGACACGGTGGCCTATGCGGCCCCAACTTCAGAACTGGAAGGTCTTGGTGCAAAGGACGTAGGCAGCCTTATCAGCCTGTGGAGTTGGGTGCAGGGCTAATCAGGAGGATCCTGACTTTGCCTTTTCTGCTCACTGTGTCAGAAGCACCATTTTCCTTCCGTGCAGTTTCTCAGCCATTACTCCTTGGTGAGCGCATCATACATCATTAACAGGGAACAAACATTAATGGGAAAGGTTTTGACACTGTTTAAAGGGTGATGTTGCCCTGACCACAAGCCAGTATGGAAAGATGGGCTCTCTTTCTCCAGTGTGCCAACTCCACGCCTAGAAAAAGACTGTATTAGAAACATCTGGGAACTCTTTATTCCCCGGAGCCCAGCAGATTTTCTGCTTTCTGCCCAGGAGTAGATGAGTAAAGATGTGTAATTCTCAGAACAGTGGACTGCAGGAGTTTTTAATCCGTGTAGCTCAGTGTGTGAACTGAGCATACTAACATGTAGGCTGAGTTGTATTTTTATGTAAATGTCAATATACACTCTGTAGCCTATTTGCAAATTTTAGAAGTTCAATTAAATATTTAAATAATTTGAACACCACAAAGAACCTGTAGGTTGGTTAAAGACTCTTTCTTTCTTAGTTCAAGTACTATAATTGTTTAATTATTTTTCAAAATTGTGACCTGACCATGACTTTCTTGAAGCTTAGCTCTGAGTTCTGTGCAGTTTGCTTCTTAGCTGTAATTGCTTTGTTGTTGAAAATTACACCTCACAAACATACATAAACCCAGATAATGACAGAACGCTACCACTGCCTGCATTTGGCAAATTATCACGTTCTCTCTTATCACCCACGCCAGCTGTACTGAGGTTTTATTTTGTTGTCTTTCAAGTGCTGCAGTTTTATTTCCCTGAAGACTTCAGAACTGACCAGGAGGTTTGTGTGTCTTTAAACATCCAGTCCCTGTGTTCTAGACCAGTTAATCAGTAATCAGAGCGCTCTGCCAACATTTCTCATGGACTAGATAGAACATTCTAGAGTTTTTGGATGTGGATATGAGTGTTCATAGGTGGCCCAAACACAGTTGTTTGTTTGTAGTTATTGCCAAGCTGACAAACGTGGAAACTTACAAATACTTGCTTTTCATTTAACTCTCTTTCCAAAACTTTGGTTTCTCTTGAAAAGGTGTTACTTTCTAACTTACTGTGGAGTTTCACCTTTCCCCAGAAAGGAAGTGTATGGTGTGTTTGTGGGGGTTTTGCTTCTAGGTAGCATTCTGCTGAGCAGCACCTTTGAGGGCTGGCAAGTTTCACCAGTGTCTACAGGAAGCACGTGACTCATCCCCTAAATTCTACAGTGTTGCGGGCCTGTGCTCTGCTCTCCCAGAACCACACATAGTCATTCTTCAAATGTAGCGATCACTTAGTAATGCCAGGCAGGGAATTGCTAGAATCAACTTACTTTGGTGCAGCTAAAGCAAGCTTCCCTAGGCTGTGTAATTTATTCTATTTTTAAGTCCTGAACTTTGACCCTATCTTGAGGGCATCTGTCACCAGTAGATATTAGCTGGCCGAGGGACCCATGCCGATTTGGTCTCACGTTGGCTTTTGTGCACCTTTAGCTGGTCCTACCCTAGTAGGAGTACAGAGCGTTTCTCTAGTGTTGTGCAGGGCTTGTTGTGTTTGTTGATGTGTTTGTTTGGACTTTTGCTGTTAATGGCACCTTATATGAAGCATATGTACATTAGCCGTGAAATTTCGTGAAGTTTGATGAAGCACTAAGCTTGGCAGCTGCGTGCCACATGAAGCGCATCTTTGAAAATCTACAGTCGCTGTCTGTAGGCGCTCATCGTCCGTACCTTCAGCTAACCCTCGAGATACAGTGTGCATTTAGGGGAGGGTGAGCATTGGCAAATGTAGTTGAAAACCCATGTTTTGAATGAAGTCTTTCTAGTCATTTGAGTTGTTCTGAACAACTCTCTTCCATGTTCCATGAAGTGCTTAGCATTTGGATTGACTGACAGAGGGAATGCCTAAGGTCAGCTCCACCTGTCTCCACATGGCTTGGGTCTGAGGTTTCTTTGCATTCATCCTTTTAGGTGCTTACTTGCTTTGTGGGTGCTTGTTTCTCTCAGCTAGGGATGGGTACAGGGCACGCAGAAACTCAGGTGCAGTGCGTCCGATGAAAACAGCTGCACAGGGCACAGGCTGAGACTTGGCACATGCACTGCATACGGGGGGCTGCGGGGGGGGGGAGAATCAGCTTGTCCATATTAGTTCATCTTCCGTCCTGAGGCTTTGCTGGCCAGTGGGTGAGGTCTGGGTACATGGAGCATAATACCTATTGGCTGATGGGAGGGTGACAAGCAAGGCAGCCTTTGTAATATTGCCAATGGTGAGTCCCCCTCTCCAGGTCTTTTTTCCAGAGTGGAGCGCTCCAGTGTTCCCAAAGGAATGGTCTGGACTGCTGGTGTGCCTGCAGCAAGGCAGAGGGTGAAGGAGTCATCCCGGGAATTGGAGTACAAGTTCTGTTTACTCCTGGACCAGGCTGGTACCTGGCTCTTTAATCCAGAGCCTCTTGGGACCTGGTCTCAATAAATCAGCCCTTGTCTCTGCTTCTGAGATTCCAGCTATGGAGACTTGGTAACAGCCCAGTCGTCCAAGTCCTTGCGTGTTAGGACGGCATTTTCTTGTCTTTGTTCAGTTGAGGACTCTCTGCTTATCTTCTGCCTTTTAAAAATTCTCTGTGATTTTTCCTCCCTGCTGTCTGTTGGTCCATGTCTTTGTCATAGGTTTGTTGTTATTTTCTGTTTTGTTTTTCACCCCGCACCTCCTCTCTTGTCATTCCAGTGGAGTTTCTGGAAGGGAGAGAAAAATGCAGTGAATTCATCAACTACAAGCAGGAGTCCAGGAAAGCGCCACTGCCAGCATAATGGTAGCCTTCCTCATATTGTTCTGTGGGCAGATCTCGGGTGGTTGAGCTGGCTGCCCTTCTGCTCTGTGCTTGGAAAGGAAAACAGAAGTTTAGCCTAAGAGACCAGGAATCCAGCACTTCCTCTCTGGAGTCTTAACACAGGCTCAATAGGGAAATCTCTTAAAAACTCCTCTCTGAAAGAAAACAAACAAACAAATCAACAACAATGACAACAAAAAATGCGCCAAACTGGGCAAAGCTAATCCTTCGCCCATCTTCTGCAAGTTTTACTAATGATGCATGTGTGTTGGCATTGCGTACTTTTTCAGCAAATTTGCTTTGCTCTCTGGGTTGCTAACAGGACCACTGTGTGACAGGCCACCTCATCTTCTGCATGGCGATTTGCACCCCATTCCAAGAGGGCTGGGAGTGTTAGGACCCCCTGTCAGAATGACTGTCTGTACCCCATTATCCAATCCCGGATGGAATCCCACCTTCACAGGGTACACGGTTTGAGAGTACCCTCATTACAAGATGAATTTCCAGGAAGTAGTAAACTATTTGAACATATTAGATACTGACAAAAAAGAAACATACGTTCCTTTGAAACTGTCCAGATTCGTTCCTTAGAGTCTGGATAATTGCTGGCATCTTGTCACCCAGAGGAATAGCGTTTCTGTGCATTGACACCACCAAGTGTTTCACTGTTGTGTTTGAACATCCTCAGCTGCAGGCAGCAACAAAGTCTCTTCCTCGCTGAAGGGACTGGTCTGTGTCAGCTACTTTCCTGGTCCCTGTGGCTGTTGGTTCAGGTCTTCAGAAGGTTGGTTTGTCTCTGCAAGAATAAGGTAGGGGACAGAGATGACCACACCCTTCAAAGGCCTAGCCTAGTGTCCTACATCCTCCCGCTAGGTGTCACATCCCAGAGGAGCCCCACAGTCTCCTAGCACAGTGTCACCAGCTGGGAATAAGGTGGACAGACACCTGAGCCTGCAGGGGAGTTGCAGAGTCAACTTCTCTGTCTAGAACAATGGTCCTCAACCTTCCTAATGCTGAGACCCTTTAATACAGTTCCTCATGTTGTGGTGACCCCCAAGCATAAAATTATTACATTGCTACTTCATAACTGTAATTTTTGCAACTGCGATGACTCGTAATGTAAATATCCGATATGCAGGATATCTGATAGTTGATCCCCCAAAGGGGTTGAGACTCGCAGTTTGAGAACTGTTGATCTAGTAGGATGGTAGGGGATTTAAATGATTCTGAATCATTGCCACATGGTTCTTGTTCTTTTCTGGGGTTCCACCCAGTGCCCTTCTAGAGGCAGCTTGCTGAACAAACACAGCTGAAGATGTGATGTAGCAGCTTCCTCAGCTGACCCTGGGGGACCAACCTGGATGAGCTCACATAGATCATTGAGGAATTAGGGGGAAAAAAGTCTGTGAAAAATCCTTTTTTTTTTTTTTTTTTTTTTTTTTTTTTGATTCGTGTGTATTTTGGGCCAGCTCCAGCAAGGTGAGGCGCTGGTGTCCTACGGCACCTGACCGGCTGAGCAGTAACCCAGTCAGCAGAGAGAGAGACAAATGGCGAATGTGCCCAGCAAGGAACGAATCTCTGTGGCCACTCACATCAGAGACAGGATGCAGGCACATGCCACGTTATCACTTCCTGTTGTCAAAGAATCCGGAAATCTAGATTCGTGTGTAAAATTTCTGAAGTCTGATAAAGATATGTAATTAATTTAAGCACTTTCTAAATCACTGAACCAAAAAGCACATCATTTGACTTTTCAAACTCATTTTTAACAGCACAATGTGAGCTCAAGGCGTTGGGGCTGAACAAAGCGGTAGGACCAGTTCTCAGCCGTGGGTCTCTAGACTTCAGGCCTGGGATCCTTCTAAATGAACCGCTTTGTAACGCTTGTTTTCACTGCGAAGTCTTTTTTAGTTGTTGTTGTTTTTTGTTTGTTTGTTTGTTTGTTTGTTTGTTTCTTTTCTCCCATGTTCCTCTGTAATAACTTCAAGATTTCTGGCTTTCAAACAGCAATTTAATGTTGGGTTCTGTGTTTTATGGGTGGTAAATTTTAACATGAAACCATTCTTTGGGTGAAGTCGGTATTGGGCCAGCCAGTGAGCCAGTCCATCAGAACTCTCTTTGGAATGGTGCTGGGAAGATGGCTCAGTTGGTAAAGTACTTGCCTCCCAAACATGAAGACCTGAGTCCATTCCCCAGAACCCACAGTAAAAAAACCAAGTGCACATTTACAGTCCCTGTCTTGGAGGAGGTGGGAACAGGTAGAACCATGGGGCTCACTCCCAGCTAGCCTAGCCTACTTGACAAGGGGCCAGGTCAGTGGAAGATCCTTTCCCAAAACACACACACACACACACACACACACACACACACACACACGTGCACGGAGGGGGCAGGCAGGGAGAGGACTATTGATGCTAGAACTCTTGGCATTATGTTATTAGATGGTAGAATTTGTGTTTGCCTTATAATCAAGTAAGATTCCAAGCCAGAGTTTAAATATTGCTGCTGACATTTATTTTCATTTTAATCAGGTGGCCACTGTTCAAAAGATTGCCTTGGTCATTCTTATTCAAGAGGAAATTACCCCCTAAGTGATTAATGTAGTTTCTGAGTTTGCAGGCGAAAGTCTTTGCTTATAATGCAGCTTCGCTATCAGAACGATTTCATTTGCCCTGTCAAAATGAAATATTATTTTCTAGATATTGGAAGGTAGCTCACCCTTGGATCCTGTCATCTGTCTGATCTACAAACACAGAAATGTTAGCTTTTCCAAAATGCCTTCAGAAAATGAATATTGATGGAGCAGCTGTAGAAAATTGACCCCTCACCCTGTGACAAATAAAAATACACTTCACAAACATCTTCAGCTGCCTGGTTTTCCTACCTCTGTAATTGACTCTAATTTGCTCTGCCTGCCCCACAGAAACCTCAGAACTTTCAAATTGCTATTCAGTTTGCAATGTCAGCTGTAATGAGAGCCACTCCAGCCCATGTGTGGGCCACATGCCATGTCAAGGACTTTGTTTTTGTTTTATTTTTTGTTTTTTGTTTGTTTGTTTGTTTTTTGGAAGTCCTTAATTGTTTCAACCTATATCTGTGACAAGATTGTAAAAAGTATTTACAAATGATATGCAAATTATTATTGAAGGTTTGTTTTTCCTTTGCATGTACCTTATCAATTATAAGTGGGTATCAAATTAATACTAAAAAAATCTGATTTTAAAAATTTTGATAATTCTCCCCAAACTTAAGTTAGAAGGAAAAATATAAGAGAAAATAGGAAACATGATTTTTTTTTCTTCCTTTTGCTTTATTCTGCCCTATTCTAGTCTGCTTTTGTTGTTGTTGAAACAAGATTCATCTGTGTTACTCAAGTTAGTTTCAAACTGCTGAAATTGAAAACCATTGTAACTTGCAAAGCTGTGAACCTCTGGTCTGTTCCCGTCTAGTCCTGCCCTCTGACACCCAAGGACAGTGTAGGTGGCTCAGAAGAGCGTGGGGAGAGAATCTTGGTGGTGTTTCTAAGTCACACAGGGGAAGTTATTTTCTTGGAAATGCAGCTGGGGTCTTCTTTTGTGTGTGTGTGTGTGTCTTTTTTCAGGAGACTCTGAAAGTTCCCGTTTGTGTGTGCGTAGGCCCTCTGGTATGGGAGTTGAGTAAAACGAGCCAAAACTTCCAGTTCCTGCCATACCATGTAAATATTCTTCGTTCATTTCCTATGTGGAATGAACCTCGGGGCAGAAAAAGTGATTTGGCAGGAAAATCGTTGCATGCTTTATCAAAGAGCTGCAAAGGAATTTTCTAGGATGAGTCTGGTAAGGGGAAATATTTATTTTCAAATAGTGATACTAGAAGGGCTCAGTTTTTTTTTACACTAAGTCATCACATTGTTTGTCGTGAAGTGAGGCTCGTTTTGTGTGAGCCAGAAGCAACGGAAAGCCTAGTGTGGAAAATCTGGTATGGCACACTTGTGATCAGATCTCCCTAAGTCTTCAGTCAGTGGTTACCTGGCCTTCTGAACAACCATGTTGAGTTATGCATGGGAGTTCTTTTTCCTGCTGGGTCTTGTTTGTCTTGACTCCTTGCTACTTGTTCTTCCTAGTGATCTACCCCAGCACTCTGCTTTCTCTTACTGAACTGTGTTTTAACGTGGGCACTCAGTTTGCTTGGCTTGAGATTGGAAGGAGGGGGTGAATGGATGGACACCTCTGGGTCCTTCCCATGCTGTCGGCACCTCACATCCTGCCCCAATCATAGGTACCCTTGGCTGCCCCAGGAAGCTCTGGAGCCCTGGAGCCCACAGCTGCTCATACTGGCTTCCTGTTTTAACTCGGTGAGTCATGAGCTCTAGAGAAGTATTTTTTTGGGAGGGGGGGCTTCTCCTTTGTGTAACAGTCCTAGCTGTCCTGGAACTAGCTCTTGTAGACCAGCCTGGCCTTGAACTCACAGGGATTCACTTGCCTCTGCCTCCTGAGTGCTGGGATTAAAGGCGCGTGCCAACACCGCCTGGTTCTAGAGAAGTATCTTTACTAAAATCAGAGTAAATGTTTTAGGGTCTCTTCTACGTGCGAGGGATTTTGAGGTTTTAATCCTTTTTTTTCTTGGCTGAATTAAAACCATTTACGAGGCAGGTGAGATGGTGCACCCCTTTAATCCCTGAGGGAGGTAGATCTCTGAGAGTTCAAGGACAGCCTGATCTATGGAGTGAGTTTTAGACCACCAGGCGCTACATAGTGAGACCTTATCTAAAAACAAACAAGCAGAAACAAAAATAAAAGCCAAAAAGCATCAGCTAATTATCTATTAGTCTGAAAGCATAGTATTTTGGATGACTGTATCCAAATTAATTGTCATAAATAATGCCTCACTGTTTATGAATGTATCTTTTGCTTGGCTTAAAAAGTATATATTAAGTTTATTTTTTCTTAATGCCTCAGTATGAAGCAACTTTATAAAGATACTTTTATGTGCCTTAATTTTAGAACCATCACCAGTTGAATTGGGACCTACTTGTCCAGAATCTGTTTGCTGGTCCCAACTTTTTCAAACATAATTGCTTGCTTACAGTGTGAATTTCCTACAAGAATGAGTCCCCCTTCTGTCCCCCAACTCTCAGAAAATCACAAGCCTGTGCTTTACAGTGTTGGTGCTAGCTGGCCCGTGGTAGAAATAAGAACCGTCAAGACACCTTTCCTAAGTAGCGCTGTGTATTAGGAAACACTCACAAAATGCTACTGTGCTTCGTATTAACCACGGACAGTTGTCTGTAATAAATAATTACTCTGGAAATAAATGTTGCGTCCTTCATTAATAACTGTTTGGAGCATTCAGATTGAATGCAGCCTGAGTGACAAACAGAGGGAGGATGACAGCTGAGTGACAAATCCCAGTTTAGACTGTGGTTGAAACCACAACTGGGCTAATTATAGACTACAGTACATATTCAATTAAACGTGCGTTTTCTATTGATTTGTTATTTTAAAAAAAAAAGGAATGCTTTAGAAGTTTATAACCCAGCAGAGGCATAAATTTTAGTCTCTTAATGGCTCCTTGCTGTGAACTCTCAACCTCGAGGCTCTCAGGAATGTAAAAAGGTCCTGAGTTTGGGAAATCTAGCCAGACTGCTGGAGTCTTGACTACATGGTCTGGATTTCAGATACAGCCTGCCCAGTTAAGAGCTAGCAGCTAATCTCACGAGGCCTGGATTTCCTTATCTGGAAAATGGGAATAATGATAGTACCTACACTCCCAAGTTATAAATATCAGATAAGATGCTGTCTCTAGAAACCTCAGTGTGGCATTTGGCAGGTGTCCTGTATTAGCTGTGGCATTAATGCCAAGTATTAAAGTGAGTTCTGACAAAGCTGAGCTGAGACAAGCCATCTCCCTGGCTCCCTTCCTCCGTCGTCATACTATGCCAACTCCCCTCTGTCCTCCCCCTTCCTTAACTCTTGAATTCTAATACACTCAGGTCATTTGGGCCTTGGTACGAACAAACATTTGTCCCAGCCCTCCCCAGCCTGCCGTAGCCTTTCTTCTATTGATGTTGACAACAGAGCTCCTTTATTTCATGTCATATGTTAGGCCTGGGTACTGTCAGTCTCTGTCCCCAATGGCTCGGCAGAGAGGCAATGCTGAGCAACACTTGTGTTTTGGGGGTGACTGGCACGGCATAAACAGAACCATGAGATCCTTCTCGGGGTACAGAGAGACCCAGCCAGTGACCTCTCTGCGTGGATGTGTGTCTGATACGCTTAGAAAGGTCTGAGCTGTGTAAGATGGTGAATACAGCTGTTTGATTTCTAGAAGGCGCTCACTAGTATGAAAGTGGTTCTAAGAGTTGATTCGATATTTGCAACCCTATAAAATGTGCCCTGAATAGTAAACCAGTGCTTTCAGTTTGTTTGACTCCATCCTTATCTCCGAAAATGAAAACGATTTGGATTTTTATAACATATGCTTATTCCTAAGGGGTGGGGACTTTTAATATAGTAGTGACTAACACAAATCTTTTTGTGTTCTTCCATGAATATTATATAACCTACGTAAATACGTACGTAGTCCCAATTTAAATATCTATAAAGACAAATTCTTTTTTAATATTTATTTATTATGTATACAGTATTCTGTCTGTGTGTATGTCTGCAGGCCAGAACAGGGCACCAGACCTCATTACAGGTGGTTGTGAGCCACCATGTGGTTGCTGGGAATTGAACTCAGGACCTTTGGAAGAGCAGGCATTGCTCTTAACCACTGAGCCATCTTTCCAGGCCCCCAGAAATTCTTTTTTAAATACTGAAAAGGACTGACTGTGTAGTCCAGTGGTAGAGCACTTGCCTAGTATCCATAAGGCCTTGGACTTCATCCCAGCACCATATAATAATGATGACGACGATGATAATAATAATAGAAGAACAATAGCAAACCATTGTCAGTTTTATTTCCGATTTTGGGATGGGCCACATGGAATGACTGGACTAAAGTAGAATGCTAAATCAACAAATTTTAAAACTTCAAAACCCACTGTTCAGAAATCTGCAAGCTCAGTCAGGAGCCCCACATGAAGTTAGCAAGGAGGGTTAGTTTATGGGAGCTCATTATTATTGCCTGCATCCACTGTGATTTTAAACTAGAAACAAGCATCTTTCAGAGTGTGTAATGGCGAGGTCATAGCCTAAAGGGAATAAAGTCACCCAGGAAGTTGGATGAGCTTTCAGTTATAATGCTGAAGTTGATACATTTCCGTAAAGCTGATGAAGGACCACTTACCTTATGTACCCAAATGAAGCATTCCTACAGAAAAAAATAGATATTCAAGAGACACAGTTGGAAACACATTGACTACTAATTAAAAGCTACTTCTGAGTGCCGGCTCCTCTGGATCACTGTTTGTTCATGGGTGGTTAATTCACCTGCCCCAGGAGTTTGAAAAAATAACTTGACAGGGAAGGGAGATAGGAAATATAAAGCCTCTGTAAATGAAAGACAGTGTAGAAGA
Source organism: Myodes glareolus (assembly GCF_982192425.1). Classification (NCBI taxonomy): domain Eukaryota; kingdom Metazoa; phylum Chordata; class Mammalia; order Rodentia; family Cricetidae; genus Myodes; species Myodes glareolus. The sequence continues at coordinate 8,712,752 of NC_142039.1, forward strand.
AAGATAAAATGGCCCCCAAATTTACTTTAACTCAGTATCAACCTCAGTTATAAAGGAAGAGAGCGAGCTAAAGAGAGGAAGGCTTAGTCTGTGAAGTGACTGCTGTATGTCACAAGCACCAGGACCTGGGCTCTGACCCCCAGGATCCGCACCCATGTAAAAAGTCAAGGGTGCTGTGTGCTCCTGTAAACCACGGCAATGGAACCGGTAGATCCAGACAGGTTCCTGAAGTTCATTGCAGCCAGCCTACCAAATGAATGATCTTTCCGTTCAGAGAGGGATCTACATGAATACATGCACACGCGCTCATGCACACACACACACATACACACACACACACACACACACACACCTACTTGAAGAAGACATTGAATGTTAATCTTGGGCCTCCACACCCACATACGTGTGCACATTCCTGCACTAGCAAGTACACATATCACACAAACCCAGCACATACCTAAACCAATATATATGCTCCCAAATCATAACTCACTGCCCCGGCAGTGACTTCAGCTTCACACCCTTCAAGAAGCCTTTCAGCTCACTCCTGCTCTGAGTCCCCAGAACACTCACTGTTTAGACCCAAGCATCTCTTTTAGCTGCCTTGGACTTGAGTCTTGGGTTCAAATGCCCCGCCCATCAACTCTAGTAGGAATTCCCCAGGAATTGAGTGACATGGATTTCTCATTTCTGTGTGATGGTCCTACAGTTCCCTTGCTCCTCTCTATCAGACACTTGGTCAACAAGAGTCTCAAACCCCAAGAGCCCCAGCCACCCAACCATCGTTCTCTGTGCCTGTTCTCTGAACCATTCCCTGCCAGCATGGCACCTACAACTTGGAATGCAAACGGACTCTGCCCCAAAGCCAAGCCCCGTTTCTTCAAACTTCATTTTCTACCATTTACACTGGTCCTTCCAAGCCCCTTCTTTTTTCTTTAAGCCCCTGAGCCACCAGCTCCCATCAGCTTTGTCTAAGAAAGTGTTGGAACCAGCATCAGCCTTCAGGCTTCCCTGCTGATCACCTTCACTGGGTCCAGCATGCTGGATGCCCCTACAGGAAGGATGGTGTCCTGAAATCAAGCTTGCTTTCTAAGAAACAAGTAGTGCATTAAAATACATACCCCAGCAAGAAACATACTGATTTTTGCTTGGTTTTGTTTTTGCTTTTTGGAACCAAGAACCCTTCAGAGTGCCTTCCATTCTACAAGAAGTACAGACATTTAAAGTGTTTTTATTGATATCAGCGGGGGGAAATAGCATGGGGATCAAGGGTGAAAACAACCAAGAAAAAAAGTCAGGGTTTTCACAGTCATAAGTCAGATACACCCGTCACTTCCTGTGCTGTAAAGGAAACGGGATTCTGTGCTTTGTCCTGTGGAGTCACACTTCTGCTCTTTGTTCTGACTGTGTAGCCCAGGATAGCCCCATACCTCCCATCCTCTTCTTCCAGACTCCCAGGTGGAAGTGTCCACAGCTGACTCTGCTTTTGCTCCTAACCCCATGGGAACTTCTCATTCTCGCATCACCCCATGAAGCTGTCCTCCTCCTTCCTCAGTGAAAATCCTTAACTGTCACGTTCAAGCCCCATCCCAGTGTTTATGTTTAAACCCAATTCCTATGAGAAAGAAAAGACCATACGATATCAACATCATTCTCTGAGTGCCCCGTATATCAATGATACCTGTTAATTCAGCAAATATTTATCTCACAGATTTAAAATTCTCTTTCTCAGATAACACTTTGTTCACAGAGGAAGTTGTCCTAGAAATGGGGTCAGGGGAGTTCTGAATTGAGTGTCTGGAAGGGACGAGGAGGACAAGGGAGGAGGATATGTCCCTGGGGGACAAAGAGCCTTCAGGTCTGGCCTCCATGTCCCCCTGTGCCACCCAGGCCAGGGATGGGAGCTGGGAGGAGTGAGGACTGCAGGACAGAGTTCATGGTGGGAGGCAGAGGTGGGCAGAATGCCCGCGTTCACCAGGTTTCTTTGCCAGTGTGGTGAAGAGTCCAGTTGTCCTTGTCAGGATGGTAGTAACCGGTGCTATTTATTTCATGTTTTTCCAGATCAATGAACTGAGCCATGTTCAAATCCCTGTCATGTTGATGCCAGATGACTTCAAAGCCTACTCAAAGATAAAGGTGGACAATCACCTTTTTAACAAGTAAGTACCTGTCAGCATCTCTGGAGTCTGCCCTGGCTATGCAGAATAGGACTTCTTGTGACTTTCTGTAATCACATAAGTTTTTCAATGGGTGGGAGTAAAGTTTTGCTGGTGAAGTTAATCCTTGATAAATATCGCCATCTGTCAAATCCAGAGAAGCAGCAGCAGCCCCCCTGGGATAATATCCCTTTGCCATATGGCATATTGTTCCCTATGAGTATCTTATATATTAGAAGTGATAGCCTCATTACTATTTAAATTTTTGGAGCTGTAAATTACTTGGATTGTTTGAGCAGTTAGGGACTTCTGCTCTTGTACACAAAACTTTGAAAACTGATTTTTTTAAAATAAAAATGACTATGTTATCAAACAGTAAATAATTAAGATGTGCTATAACACATAACTGGATGTCATGTTTGGGCTTTGCCAATATCCATCATGTAAATGGAATGTCTTTGATATCATTATGGAAAGTTGATTACATATTAGGCAGTTCATCCAAAAACTAGAGATACAACATAGTCCTTCCCTCAAAGGTCTCACAACCAGGACAGTACCTGGAAACTGACACGTATATAAAAGTAAAGTAGTAATAAAGGGGTGTGCACAATTAGTATCCATTGCTCTGTGAGAGCACAGTGGAGAGGCAATTCTGTGTGAGTGGGGTGAGCCCGAGAGTAACCTCCCATATCAGAATTAAGTGTGAAATTTCTTTCTTCATTTTCTCTTTGTTCTAGTATGAGGTTGAACCTGGGGACTCACACATGCTAGGCAAGTGCTCTACCACTGAGCTACACCCCAGCCCTTCATGCCAGGTCTTAAGCAGGCTGTTGTTCTGTTGCAAACGTATGAGTTCGTTTCTCCCCATAATGCTGTATAGAGGTTGAGTTCATGAGTGTATAAATGGGAACATATAACTGCTCAAAGGTACGGTTGAGGGGCAGGTTTTTACTGTGAGTGGAGAGTGCAGCCAGAGGCATCTGGCAGACTCCAGAGCAGGGTGAGACAGTGGTACACTGAACATGGGCCATGGTTGGGGCGGGGGGGGGGGGGAGTGTGAGAGAGGAAAGCAAAGAGAGTGTGTGTGGCGGGGGAAGCAAGGACCAAGACCTGGATCACGAGAGCACATGGCCAAGATGGCAGGGTTATATGGAAATGGAAAACTGGGGGAGAGAAGCCATGAGCTGGAGAAGTTAGGGTAGGGTGGGGTGAGAGAGCTGAGGGCAGCCACAGGCACTGAGTGAGCCTGGAGGCAGTGTGAGCTTCCGTGTGCTGTTAGGCAGCACCATTAGCCATTTGTCCTGAGTTTCTTTTGGACCTGGGGATTTGAAATGTGGGTCTTGGGTATCTGGCCAGCCTTGTTTGATGGCTGCTTCTGCAGTAAGGCTGATACTGCTTACTCTTTATTTATTGCCATTTTCTCTGCTCTTCCTTCATACACCATTCCATACTGTCCCTTCCCACCCCCTCCTTAGAGAGTGGCTGGCATGGTCGGCCAGGATGAAGGGTAACGCAGTCTCAGTGGGAGACAGACAGCATTGTCAGTCTGTCCCCTCTGTGTGTCAGATTTGGTTGGGTTGTACCTGGTCCGGTGGAGCCCATCTGTGCTTGCTGTGGGCCGTGAACTCTCAACTTCACTGCTGCACACAAATCCAGATCCGAGGGGGCATCATGAAGTCTGCTAACCTCCTGTCTGTCTGAGCCTCATTTCACAATGTGACCGTTGCAGGGAAAACATGCCGAGCCATTTCAAATTTAAGGAATACTGCCCGATGGTCTTCCGGAATCTTCGGGAGAGGTTCGGAATCGATGACCAAGATTTCCAGGTGAGCTGCTTTTGTGGTATGGGTTTGTTCTATCAAATAGAGCTCGTGTTTCAGTTCTCATGAGAGAGTTTGCATGCACAGTGCTCATTCTGAAGTTAGGCATTCTGGAAGTTAAGGTCTCTGCATGGTTGGATTTCAGTGAGATGTGTATAGGAAAAGACAAGAATTTTCTGTGGAAAGAGACAGAGCACTTAGCTCTGTGAACACTGTCACTTCTAGATGCAAGTTTCTCTCAGCCACACTCTAGGGTGGGGTGTGTCATCAGCCCATGCACGCATGTAGGTGTGTGTTAAATTCATGCTTTTCTATTTTGGCAGAGGCCACTTAGGAACCTTAGGGATTCTGTTCTTGCTAATTTTCAGGGTTGCAGGTTCGCAAACTCTGTCTCCTTCCACATCATTCTCATCGGTCTTTGCTTTGTGCCTCACAGTGCTGCACTGTAGTGGCCACAGCCCTCTTGTCACCTGCAGGAACCTGCCAGCCTGCCAGCTTACGGTGTGCCTTTCTTTGCACCGGCCACAGACTAACAGGCTCTCACTTCTCTCCCTGCACGTGCACAGTCTCAGTTGTGACTCTAAAATGTGACGTGTCTTTTTCAGTAGCAGCTGCTCCCTGATTAGTTTTGTAGAAGAAGGCCTGCTACTCTCTTAGCCCTTTCCATGGCTGTGATAAGACATCATGACCTCGGTAATTTATATTTTAAAAAAGAAAAATGTTTTTTGGGGGGCTTGCAGTTTCAGAGGTTGAGTCCATGGCCATCATAGCAAGGAGCATGGCAGCAGGCAGGCATGGTGCTGGAGCCAAAGCTGAGAGCTCACATCCCAAGACACAAGCATGAAGCCGAGGGAGCTAACTGGAAATGGCATGGTCTTTTGGAACCTCAAAGCCTGCCCCTCAAGACGCACCTCCTACTAATCTTTCTAAAACAGTTTCACCAACTTCAACTAAGTATTCAGATACATGAGCCTGTAAGGGCTGTTCTTATTTCAAACTCTGCACCAGCCATTGAGTCCTGAGCCTCATATGGTCAGCAGAGCCATAAGTGCTAAGGGTTTTGTTTGGTCGGTTGCTTTAAAGCAGGAATCTAAGTTCTAACATCGTAAGCCTGCTCAAATAAATACACTTTCTCTAATTCCTATGAGTGAGTACATGTGATAATTGTCTTTCTGCATGGGTTACTTCACTCAAAATAATGTTTTCTAGCTCCATCTATTTGCCTGCAAATTTCAAGATGTCATTATTTTTTTTTCTGCTGTGTAGTACTCCATTGTGTAAATGTACCACATTTTCCTTATCCATTCTTCTGTCGAGGGGCATTTAGGTTGTTTCCAGGTTCTGGCTATGACAAACAAAGCTGCTGTGAACATAGTTGAGCACATGTCCTTGTGGCACAACTGAGCATCCTTTGGATATATACCCAAAAGTGATATTAATGGGTCTTGAGGTAGGTTGTTTCCTAATTTTCTGAGAAATCACCACACTGATATCCAAAGGGGCTTTACCAGCTTGCATTCCCACCAGTAATGCAGGAGTGATCCTGAAGGCGTAAGTCACAAACAGTCCCACACCACTTTGGAATTATGATTGATAGAATGGTTATTTATTCAAAGGGGAGAAAACTTACAGATTACCATCCCAGACAACAGCCCCTCTGCGCAAAAAGGAAAGGAGTCTAGGAGCCAGAAGCGGAGCCGGAAGCAAGAGAGACTGTGGAGGATAGCCACTGCTTTTTTAAAGAGAGAGAGACCACGCCCCAGTGGGCTGGTTTCTCAGTGGCTATTGGCTGAAGGAGCGGAAGGAGCTCCCGCAGCATCTCCCCCTTTTGTTTAAGTAAGAGAGTTCTAAGCCTACTACGAAATTATATACAGTAAGTGCAAACCTACGAAATTATATACAATAAATACAAATATCCTATTCTAACTAGCTAAGTCTTGTACAACAAATAACTTGGCCAAGTCATGAGAGGAAAGTAACTACATTTATATAATCTTCAATCCCATCGAAGATCTGGGAAGGGAAATAATGTTACCTGAGTAATTAGGAAGTGCAATCAAACAACTTCCAGAACATGTAACAAATCACAGAGACAACTGGCTACCTGGGCAAACACCCAAAGTCACGTTTGCAGTGTTGAAGCAACCAACTTTAGCTAAGGCCTGACGTAACTGACATACCATTTTCAAAGGCAAGAAACTTTTCAAAACCATCTTACCCTGTCTTGGTAGGATATGACAGTCCTGTTTTATCCATTTATGGATATTCTGTAACTCTGTCAGTAGTTGAGGTATGGGCATTTCTTTACCCAAAGGCCAGTTCTGGCAAGAAGAAAGGCTCCAGGTGGAATGTCTTTGGTGCTCAACATTCTCTCGGGAATAGATCGAATAGATCGGTGTTGCCAGGAGTGATTGTGTCTCACTACCACAGAACTCTGAATTAGATTAAAGGCCATTTTCTACAGCTCTTTGAAGAGGTTGAAGACTATCTATCTATACTGAATATAATCTCTATGTATCTAAAGAACCTGATTAGTCTAATTATAAATGACAAACTTAGATGACTATTGATCTATATAATTCTCAATACCTATCTAACTTAAAGACTGAGACAATAAACAACTGTGCAATAAATGAGGACAATATGACCTCCAAATATAAATAATGTGCAAGTATACATTGCAATATGGTAAATATATATATCAATACATAAACAATATATAAGTATCTTAATCAGAGGTAAAAGTGTACAATGCAATATGGTAAATATACATATATCAATACAATATATATATATATCAATACACAAAAATGTTTTAAACAGAGGTAGAAGCATGCATGCATACAATAGTCAACATAATTTAACTTTGTATCAATATACAAGAATCGATACCAATATATTTGTCTAAAAACAATAACTCAGAAGTACAGATCTATTATCCCATCATCCAATTATCCCTCTTTTTTTTTTTAAGATTCCTGCACTTGTAAAATTCCTCCCCCAACCCTCAACTGTATACTAATTATAACCAACCCCTAAATGATGTCCCTAAACCCAAGGACAAACTTTACTGGGAGAGGGGATGTCGTTCTCTAGAATTACTTCCAGCTGTCATGGGGGTATGGTTCTTTCTGGGGGATCCTGTGAAAGTAAAATGATGGTTAAATTTCAAGATCAATGTCTTTTAAAATTGCAAATAGTCTCTGAGTATTTTGTGGAGGTCTGGCCAGAATGTTGTACAAGATGTGCACCATTTCAGCTAACCACATTGGAACCGTCTTGTGCAGCTGGTACCCAAAACAGGTCTTGTAGTAGCGCTATCAGTATCATGACGTCATATCAACCAGGTGGAGTTGTTGTTATGGGGCCCCATCTTCTTCCTGGAAACTTCAAATGTCACTGCAGGAAAAACTCATTGTTCATTGTGGAAAACTTAAACAGTAATCATATAGACATATACAGACATACATATATTCAATGAAAGGCACGATAGATATATTTAATGAAAGGTATGATAGATATGAAGAAAAGTAAAGATGTTTTCTAAACTCATATTTCTTTCTGTCCCATATCATGACTCTTGACATGAGACAGAAACTCCAGAAACTCTGGGTTTTTCTTTTAACAACAGGCTTGGAATTAGAGAGGGACTGAGCCAGAGTCCAACTCCAAAACCAGCTCTATAAATTTAGAAATATGATTTAGTATCTTTTACTTACAGAACCTATTCAGTTTTCTTGATAGTCCCTATTGGGCCATTATTTTTCATCTGTCAGTATTCAAATATCCAGGGTCCCTTGAATTTTTCAAAGATGAGTGTTTTCCTGTGGAGATAAGAACAGAACCCTGCCCCCATTCTATATGTTTTTCTTACCACCTGTATGAATATCGTCATTGTAGATGAGCTATCATTTCTCCTTTCCAAGAGGTTTCTCCTCTTCAAATCAAACCTTTATTAATTTTGATGGTATCCACAAGTTTTCTTCTCCTGTGGAGACAAGAGCAAAACCTCTTCCCCAACGTAGCACATCTCCTGGCTTCCATTGAGAGGTCAGCACGTCTTTCAAATAAACAGGTTGGTTTAGTTCAGAAGTTTTTTCCATTATCCAATGCCTCTCTGCTGCTGTTGTTCCTTTCTCATTAGCATTAAGAAAATTCAAGGTTAATAAAGCATTATGCAGTCTATTTCTGGGGGTATCTTTCGTTCCTTTCTGTTTGTTCAGCATATCCTTTATAGTACGATTTGATCTTTCTATAACTGCCTGACCTGTAGGATTATTTGGTATACCTGTAATGTGTTTTATATTATAATAAGCAAAAAAGCATTTCATTTTCTTAGATACATATGCTGGACCATTGTCTGTCTTTATTTGTGCAGGTATACCCATGATGGCCATAACTTCTAATAAATGTGTGATTACCAAATCAGCCTTTTCTGAGCTCAGGGTAGTTGCCCATTGAAAACCTGAATACGTGTCTATGGTGTGGTGTACATATTTTAATTTACCAAATTCCATAAAGTGAAACACATCCATCTGTCACATTTCATTCCTTTGAGTACCCTTTGGGTTACTCCCTGCAGGCAATGGTGTTTGATTATAGAAAGAACAAGTAGGACATCTCTTGATAATGTCCTTAGCTTGTTGCCATGTAATGGAAAACTCTTTCTTTAAGCCTTTACTATTGACGTGATGTTTTTTTATGAAAGTCTGAGGCCTGCAGAACGCTTCCAATCAATAATTGGTCAATTTCAGCATTACCTTGTGCTAGAGGGCCAGGCAGATTGGTATGGGACCGGATGTGTGTTATGTACATTGGACAAAGCCTATTCCTAATAATGTCCTATACCTCGATAAACAATGAAGTCAACTCTGTGTCATCTGGTATGAATTCAGCGGTTTCAATACGCAAGATAACTCTTTCTGCATATTGTGAATCTGTAACTATATTAAGAGGTTCTTTAAAATCCCTTAGCACCATAAGAATGGCATATAATTCTGCCTTCTGGACAGAATTATAAGGGCTTTGTTCCATCTTACTCAATTCTTCCGATTTATAACCTGCTTTCCCTGATTTATTTGCATCAGTATAAAATGTCCGGGCTCCAGTTATTGGAGCATCACGTACAATTCTAGGAAGAATCCAGGAAGTTCTCTTTATGAGGTTAAGTCTATCATTTTTGGGATAGTTGCTGTTAATTTCTCCCAAAAAATTAGCACAAGCTCTTTGCCATGGTTCATTATCTTCCCATAACTTTCTTATTTCCTCAGTAGTAAAAGACACTATAATTTCTGCTGGGTCTATACCTGCTATTTGACGAAGTCTCAGTTTACCTTTTATAATTAATTCAGAGACCTTTTCTACATAAGTTTTTAATTTTTTTACTTGGTTTATGAGGTATAAATATCCACTCTAAAATAATATCTTCCCTCTGCATTAAAATCCCTGTAGGAGAAATTCTGGAAGGCAGTATGACTAGGATAGAACTAAGATTCGGGTTCACCCTATCCACATGTGCCTCCTGTAAGTTTTCCTCAATCATTGTCAGTTCCTTTTCTGCTTCAACTGTCAATTTTCTGGGACTATTCAAATCTTTATCACCATCTAAGGTTTTGTTTAAATGAACTATTAAATCAGGTGTTATCCCAACAGCTGGTCGTAGACTGGAAATGTCTCCTAACAATCTTTGGAAGTCATTAAGAGTCCGTAACTGGTCTCTCCTAATTTGTGCCTTTTGTGTTTGAATTTTCTCTAACCCTATTCTGTAACCTAGGTAATTAATAGAATTTCCTCTTTGAATCTTTTCAGGGGCAATTTGTAATCACCACCTAGGCAAGACTTTCTTTACTTCGTCAAACATACTTTCCAAAGTATCTTTATTTGAATCAGATAATAAAATGTCATCCATTTAATGATAAATTATGGACTTGAGAAATTGCTTACGAATTATTTCCAATGGCTTATTAACAAAATATTGGCACAATGTGGTACTATTGAGCATCCCCTGTGGGAGGACAGTCCATTGATATCTCCTAGTAGGCTGAGAATTATTATAAGTAGGCACTGTGAAGGAAATTTTTCTCTATCCTTTTCTTTCAAAGGTATAGTGAAAAAACAATTTTTCAAATCAATAACTATAAGAGGCCATCGTCTTGGTAATAGAGAAGGCAAAGGAATTCCAGATTGTAGCGGACCCATAGGTTGAATTACCTTATTGACAGCTCTTAGATCTGTCACCATTCTCCATTTACCAGATTTCTTTTTTACAACAAACACAGGAGAATTCCAAGGGCTGGTTGATTCTTCAATATGGTTAGCATCTAGTTGCTCTTGTACCAGCTGTTCCAAAGCCTGTAACTTATCTTCAGCTAGAGGCCACTGCTTGATCCATATTGGCTTCTCAGTTAGCCATTTTAAAGGTGGGGCTGTTGGTACCTCTAAAGGTTTGCTATTGGCTGTATGTTCTTGTACAGCTTGAATGGCTGGTGACCTTTTTCCATAATACCTCATTATATCCTTCCCAGAATTGTGAGTTCCTGGAACTACAGGAATGTTAATCTGGGTATTCCATTGCTGTAGCAGGTCACGGCCCCATAAATTTATTGCAATATTGGCTATATATGGCCTTAGTCTTCCTATTTGCCCTTCAGGCCCTCTGCATTCCACCCATCTTATGCTTTGTTTTACACGAGATAGGGTTCCAATTCCCAGGAACTGAATATCTACCTCTTGAAGAGGCCAATTCGGATGCCAAGATTCTGGAGTAATGATACTTACATCCGCACCTGTGTCTAATAAGCCTTCTATAAAAACGCCATTTATACAGACTCTTAGCTTTGGTCTTTGATCGTTAATAGAAGTCTGCCAAAAATACGTTTACTCTGTCCTACTGAATTTTTTTACTCATTCTCCACATGTAATTCATCATTTAGACCAGTATTACTTTTTACAGCAGACATTGGAGTTTTCAATTTTCTTGGTGAGACACATTTTCCACTGTTAACTGGGAATGACTGGGCCACTTTTGGCTTGGGGGCCTGCAAGAGGCCCCTCAAGGAGTTTCCCGATGGCATCGGGTTGCCTTGTGTCTGTTGTTGACCTGCATTCGTTGGACCAATGTCGGCCTTTACCGCATCTTCTACATATACCTGAAGGCTGAGGTCTCCTACTTTTGTCATTCCCAGAGGACATATTATTCCTAGAATTTCTTTGCCTGCAATCCCTTTTCAGATGTCCTAATTTACCACAATTAAAAACCTGGTAGTTTGATGTCTCCTCATATTCTTGGAAATCACTTCTCCTACCCAGGATTCATCATTATAGCTAAACATCTCAACATTCATTGTATGCTGTATCCATTCTTCCACAGGTGCTGATCTAGATCTTAAAGGCCCAATTATCTTTTTACATTCGGTATTTGCATTTTCAAAAGCTAGAGATTCAAGAAGTATTCGTCCAGCTTCTGGGTCTGTTACCCCTATGTCCAAAGCCTTAATTAATCTTTGCACAAAGTCAGTAAAGGGTTCTCTCTGTCCCTGCCTAACCCTGGTATATGATTCGACCCTTTTTGCTGGATCTTGTATTCTATTCAAAGCATTCAAGGCTGCTTTGTGACATAAGGACAACACTTCGTCGTCATAAAGAGCTTGAACCTGTGGATCAGCATATGCTCCTACACCAAGAATTTGATCTTGGGAAACCTCCACACCTTTTGTTCTTCCTTCCTGTTCCATATGTTTGGATTCTTCTCTGAAATAAATGCCAAACATCAAGGAAGTTCCACCATCTAAAACTGCAGACACTAGCTGAGAGAAATCATGGGGGGTAGCTCTGACATTAGAAGCCCAAATCCTTATCATTTCCTTAACAAATGCAAAGCCATAATTAACGACAGCTTGCTTAATTTCTTTTAAATCATTCATTGCTATTGGTGTCTATCTAGCTTCTTTAACTCCCGTTGAGCCTTTAGAAGTTGACCCTTTGTCAGAATAAATTACAGGGTATGTTGTTAGAACCCTGGGTAAGCCAGTTCTAACAGCTGGTGGTGGTATTGTATCCTGTCCTTGTGCCTTCTTACTCTGTTCACCAGCTCCAATAATTTCTTCAATCATTTCTAATCTTTTTATCATTGTCTCCCTTAAATCCTGAATCTCCTGACCTACCCGTGTTTCTAGGAATTTCACTAAGGTATCAGTTTTTTGGTTCCCATTCTGGAGGTACATTCTATCTGTTACCTTATCAAAACTTTGTGGTAACGTCTGAACATCAAATTCAACAGCCTGAACCCTTTCAGGTAACTTCCTAGTACCCTTGGATATGGAGTCAATTTTGTCTATCATAGTATCCACTTGTTCAGATAACCCCTGATTTTCAATAATTTTAATCCTTTCAACCAGTTGTTCATTATTAGTCCGTAAAAATCGTATCTTTCTTAATGATAAAATATTAAAAAGAAAACTGAAACCTAGTAACAATTAAATTAATGTATCCCCATAGTCATATAAACCTTGCATGACATAATCCATTGTATTAATAAAGAAAACAGTAAAACTGGCGTTGGAAACAAAAACTGCCATATTACCTCTTGTCTAGTAGGCGGCGCTGTTGCCAAGTCGCAACTAGAACCACTGCAAAGGTGACGGAAACGGGGTCCTGTTTCAGTGTCCGCCTTAGTATTTGTTAAAAACTAGGAAATATAAGTTGCTCAACAAAGAAAATGTAATTAAATCAATTCCATACATGGAACCAGAAGCCCAGAATCCAGGGGTAGAAAAGAGCAATCCGGAAGCTGCGTATGCCTCCATGTGACCGAGTTACCCTGAGGGGTTGCAGCTTTTGGCAACTGCTTGTGTTCTGATTCACGCCACTCAAGTGCTGCACTTACAAGGGAAATTTAAAAACAACTCATAAAAGAGCAAACCAGGCAGGCAGAGACTGTCCCGAAGCCTGTGGAGCTCGGGAGGCGTGGAGTTTAATTGAACTGCTGGCTCCACACACAGGACACAGGCCACAGCTAAGGGAGGGCTCGTGACTAGCGAGCTGGTGGCAAGCAGTTGAGTAGGGGGAAGGGGAGGTTCTACAACCAAACGTGGGGCGCCAGATGAAGGCGTAAGTCACAAACAGTCCCACACCAGTTTGGAATTATGATTGATAATTGATTATTTATTCAAAGGGGAGAAAACTTACAGATTACCGTCCCAGATGACAGCCCCTCTGCGCGAACAGGAAAGGAGTCTAGGAGCCGGAAGCGGAGCTGGAAGCCAGAGAGACTGTGGAGGACAGCCACTGCTTTTTTAAAGAGAGAGAGACCACGCCCCAGTGGCCTGGTTTCTCAGTGGCTATTGGCTGAAGGAGCGGAAGGAGCTCCCACAGCATGATCCCTCTACCCCACAACCTCTCCAGCATAAGTTGTCATCAGTGTTTTTGATCTTGGCCATTCTTACAGGTAGAAGATAGAATCTCAGAGTTGTTTTGATTTGCATTTCTCTGATGACTAAGGATGTTGAACATTTCCTTAAGTGTTTTTCAGACATTTTAGATTCCTATGTTGAAAGTTCTCTGTTTAGATCTGTACTCCATTTGTATTATTTGGATTATTTGTTCTTTTGATGACCAATCACTTGGGTTCTTTGTATATTTTGGAGATCAGACCTCTGTCTGATATGGGATTAGTGAAGACCTTTTCCCATTCTGTAGGCTGTCATTTTGTCTTGTTGACCATGTCTTTTGCTTTACAGAAGCTTTTCAGTTTCAGGTGGTCGTATTTATTAATTGTTTCTCTCAGTGTCTGTGCTGCTGGGGTTCTATTTAGGAAGTGGTCTCCTGTGCCAATGCATTCAAGGGTACTTCCCACTTTCTCTTCTATAAGGTTCAGTGTGGCTGGCTTTGTGTTGAGGTCTTTGATCCATTTGGACTTGAGTTTTGTGCATGGTGATAGATATGGGTCTATTTTCATTTTTCTGCATCTTGATATCCAGTTATGCCAGCACCATTTGTTAAATATGTTTTCTTTTTTCCATTTTATATTTTTTGCTTCTTTGTCAAAAATCAGGTGTTTGAAAGTGTGTGGATTAATATCCAGGTCTTCTATTCAGTTCCATTGGTCCTGCTGTCTGTTTTTATGCCAATACCAGACTGTTTTCAGTACTGTAGCTCTGTAGTAGAATTTGAAGTCAGGGATTGTGATGCCTCCAGAAATTCTTTTATGGCCCAGAATTGTTTTGGCTAGCCTGGGTTTTTTGCTTTTCTATATGAAGTTGCGTACCGTTCTTTTGAGGTCTGTGAAGAATTTTGCTGGGATTTTAATGGGCATTGCATTGAGTCTGTAGATTGCTTTTGGTAAGATTGTCATTTTTACTATGTTAATTCTACCTACCCAAGAGCATGAGAAATCTTTCCACTTTCTGGTGTCTTCTTCAATTTCTTTTTTCAAAGATTTAAAGTTCTTGACATACAAGTCTTTCACTTGTTTGATTAGAGTTACTCCAAGATATTTTATGCTATTTGTTGCTATTGTAAAGGGTGTTGATTCTCTGATTTCTTCCTCAGCCCTTTTATCATCTGTGTACAGGAGGGCTACTGATTTTTTTGAGTTAGTCTTGTGTCCTGCTGCATTGCTGAAAGTGTTTATGAGTGTAGAAGTTTCTTGGTAGAATTTTTGAGGTTACTTATGTAAACTATTATATCATCAGCAAACAGTGAGAGTTTGACTTCTTCTTTTCCAATTTGTATCCCCGTGATCTCCTTTTGGTGTCTTATTGCTCTAGCTAGGACTATATTGAATAGATATGGAGAGAGTGGACAACCTTGTCTTGTTCCTGATTTCAGTGGGATCGCTGGGAGTTTCTTTCCATTTAGTTTGGTGTTGGCTGTTGACTTGTTGTATATTGCTTTTTATTATGTTTAGGTATGTTCTTTGTATCCCTAATCTCTCCACAACCTTTATCATGAAGGGATGTTCTATTTTGTTGAAAGCTTTTTTGGCATCTAATGAGATGATCTTGTGGTTTTTATTTTTCAGCTTGTTTATATGGTGGATTACATTGACAGATTTTCATATGTTGAACCATCCCTGCATCTCTGGGATGAAGCCAACTTGATCATGGTGGATGATGGTTCTGATGTGTTCTTAGATTCAATTTGCCAGTATTTTATTTAGTATGTTTGCATCAATGTTCATGAGTGAGATTGGTCTGTAATCCTATTTTTTATAATATCATATCAAGTTTCAATAATACTAAGCACTTCACCATATATTAAGGCTGGATAAGGTGACCCAGTATTAGAAGTAGTGTCCCAGAAGAAAGTAAAAGAGTTGGAGACAGCCCCTGTTCCCGCTGCTAGAAGTTACATGAGAGGTCCAAGCTACACAACTGTAAAATATATTCAGAGTGCCTAGGTCAGTCCCGTGCAGGCTCCCTGATTGTCCATTCAGTCTCTGCTAGACCCTATGAGCCCAGGTTAGTTGACTGTGTGAGCCTTTCCGTGGTGTCCTTGACCCTTCTGGCTCCTGTACTCTTTTCTTATCCTCCTCCACAGGAACCCCAAACTCTCCTAATGTTTGGCTGTGGGTATTTGTAGCAGGGTTTCTTTTGGATCCAATCAGCTCCCAAATCATGACAGAGATTTATTATTAGTTAGGAATGCTCGGCCTTAGCTTAGGCTTGTTTCTTGTTAGCTTTTATGACTTAATTTAACCTGTTTCTCTTCATCTACATTTTGCATTGGGGTTTTTTACCTATCTTTCATTTTGTATGTCCTGCTCCATATCTGGTGACTGGCTGGCTGCCTGGCCCCAGGCATCTCCCTCTCTTTTCCCCTCATTCTCTCCTGTCTTGAGCCTGGATTCCTCTTTATACTTATTCTCTCTGCTAGCAATCCCCACCTATCCTTCTACTGCCTAGCTATTGACTGTTCGGCTTTTTATTAGATCAATCAAGTGCCTTTGGCAGGTAAGGTGAAACAAAGCAATACATCTTTACAGAGTTAAACAAATGCAACATAAACAAATATGACACATCTTTACATAGGTAAAGTAATATTCCACAACACTTCATTAGGCCTGAGACCTTGTTATGCTTTGAAAGAGCAGTACTGCCCCGGTGACCATTGTTCAGTAGGGTCATAGGCACCACAAAGGCTCAGGTTCTGAGCTGAAACTCTGGGCACTAAAGGAAGACTGAAGGTAGAGGATGCAACGTGCAGAGTCTAGGTACCCCCCTCCTTAAGCAGTTCTGACGTCACTCAAGTCGGGACTTTATTGATCAAACAGAAACTTGGGCCAGAAGGTGGTGACACATGCTTTGAGTCCCAGCACTTGGGAGGCAGAGGCCGGTGGATCTCTGTGAGTTTGCGGCCAGCCTGGTCTACAGAACTGGGCCTAGAACAGCCAGGGCTACAATGAAAAACCCTGTCTCAAAAAACCAACTCCCCCCCTCCGCCCCAAACACATAACAACAAAAATGAAAAACACACAAACAAACAAACAAAATCCCAGAAACTTAGATCCCAACCATGGGCAAACAAGTTTATGGTTTAACGAGTGATTTTTACAGAATAATTACTGGAGTCTTTTTTTTTAAGATTTGTGTAAAATAGAAAAGGATAATTTCATATGGCTTGGCATCTTAAAGGAGTCCCTGCCTGACTCTGGAGGCAAACATGACTGTGTCCCTCCTGTATCCCCGCTGTCCCTGTTTTAACTGGAAAATAGCTAGGTGCTGGTGAGTTTGCCCGGTCACCGGAGTACCTGCTACACCAGCGTGAGGACCTGAGTTTGGATCCTCACAGGCAGATGTCCAGAGCTCACTGGCCGGCCAGTCTAGTTAATCCATGGTGGGCTGTGGGTCAGTGAGAGATTGTGTCACAAAACACACGGTGGGAAGCAGTAGAGGATGCCTTATGTCACCTCCAAACTCATGCATCTACATGTACGTGCCCCCATATGTCATACCACACACATCCAACACACATAATGAACAGCAATGGTAATTGTAGAAATAGTTGGGTTGGCATTTTACAGACTGAGTTTTGAGGACACCACTACAGAGTCTTCCTATGTTCCTTGAGTCTTTACAGAATGAAATATTTTCATTTCTCCTTGTCAGTTCTGTTAAAGAGGTTGAAAGTGATCCTATTATGTTCTGAGTTCTGTGTTATGGCAGAGAAAAGTAGTTTTAAAGTTTCCTAAAATGACAGTTTTGCTGCTGAAATACCAAGGCACTATTGTCCCCTAAAAACACTGCCATATAAGTTGATATTTACGTGCAAATCGCTGAATATAGACTTGGAAAGGAAATGAGGCGAGTGGAGGGTTATTCACGAGTAGCTAATCAGCAAGTCTGTTGACTGCTGAGCCTGAGAGACCAGAAAGGAGGGAGTCAGTATGAGCATAGGTCACCAGGGAACACCTCTTTTAGTCAGCTCTGCCTGCTGCTTCGGGCATGACATTGATGCTTTCTCTTTGCCAACTGTGTTTCTATTTAAGATGTTTTCAGTGAGAGTTCAGAGTTCCTTCAGTAAACCACAGTGGACTTTCCTTTCCTCTCGAAGCCTACATTCTTTTCCCAGAGCCATTATTTTCCAAAGCCTTTTCAGCACAGTATACCTCAATAGTAGAGCGCTTTCCTAGCATGCACAGGTCTGACAGTACCCCAAGTCTGAGCCGAAGACAAGATGGTGAAATGAGGCAGAGTCCAGGTTGTTGGCTGAATGGACTTTCCTAAAGGCTCTCTAGTTGTGCCTGGCGGGCTCCCATGGAAAGTGTGAAGTGGGCGAGATCCAGGGGAATCCATCAGCTCAGCTACCCGCCAGCCTACATAGCGGGAGACACTGCACATGAGTACCACATAGTCACACATTGGCTAGGCAGCCTCCTGCCCCTCCTGAGTGCAGCCTCGTGAACACTGTGTGTTGAAAGGTGACATCTAAACTGTGCTTAGAGCATGTGCTTAGCCTGTATGACACTTTGGTCCCATCCCTTGCACCAAAAACGAAGGGGGAAAAAGATAATCTTTTTCTGATCTGAGTCCATTCATGTGATCCTGGAGTACCCTTCCTGTGTGACAGGAAAAGTTGGGCAGACAGACTAAGCTCCTGTCACCCTTCAGAGGCACTGACCTGCTAACGGGAGCAGTTGTCTGGCTGTGTTTGTTTTCCGAAGCGCTTGTATTTTAGACAGGTAACCTGACATCTATGTGGCAATAAGGACCAGGATCGTCTGATCATCCTGTATTTGGGGCTTTCCATTAACTCAGATGGGTACCTATCTCACCTTGTTTCCTTAGCATTGTTTACTAGAGCTCACTTTGCTAAAGTAGAAGGAGGTAATTAGCAAGCCTTACTGAGCTCTATCTGTGAACTTAAACATCCTAAATTATATTGAAAATCTCTTCTACCGTCAGTAAACATTTGTGCCTTTACTCTGGTTCTGATTTCATGGGTGTCTTTTAAGTTTGGAGTTTGCTGTTGTTGTTTTGTTTTGTTTTTTCTTGCTGTTAAAGACAAAACCGTCCCATTATGGGATCTTTATCACTAATTAGCAATACCATCCATGATCATCACTTTTCATTACTATGACAGAGTACCTGCGGGAAATAACCTAAAAAGAAGGAGGGACTATTTGGGCTCATGGTTTCAGAAGTTATAAACACTTGATGTTTTGGATCCTGGGGTGAGGCAGAATGTCATAGTTGCAGAAGCATTTGGTAGAGAAAGCTGCTGGCCTCTTGCCAGCCAGGAAGTGGGGTGGGGGGAGAGGAGAGGAGGCTGGAGAAGGAAGAGAGCAAATGAAGGAGGGAGGGAGAGGAAAGGAGCCCTTCAGAGCCTTAATAACCTTTTACCAAGTAGATTCAGACTCCTAGCTTCTATCCCCATCCAATAATGCCATTGAATTATGACTCCATGAATGGTTTAATCTACCCATTAGCTTAGAACTCACACAGTCTCATCAGCCCCCAGGAGCTCCACCAGCTGGGGAATCAAGCCTTCAACACTCGAGCCTTCCTGAGACATATCACATTCAAAGCCCACAACCATCTAACATATATAGACTAATATGTGTGTGTGTGCACGCATGCATGGTAATTTTAGATTCAATCTGACTACAGTACCTTAGTATGTGTTTAATTATATGATCGGTTTGTGATATGTTCAGACTGAGTCACAGTTTTCTGATTATTATAGGTTCATGTGGTCCCCTGCACCTGCTTTCTTTCTAGATGCTTTTAAAGATAACTACTTTTTCTATATTTCTCATACCTCAAGTCCTGGCCTCTGTCATTCTGATTTCACTCAAGCTGATTGACTCTGCATGTATCTATTTGTTCTCTGAAACATCAGATTCTACCCAAACATCCCAGACATCTCCCCTACTCAGTAGTTCTGGGACTATAATCATGTGCCATCCCGCCCGGCTTTTTGCACTCAGGACAGAACCCAGAGCCTCATGCCTGTTAGGCAAGCACTCTACCAACTGAGCTACAGCCTCGTTTTTGATGCCAGGGTCTAGACATTCTTGGAATACAGATGAAAGAATAAAGCAGTCAAAAGATGTTTAATTTGCTCTGAGAAAATTTGCAACCTCCTTGCTGGCCTTGCAGGATATTGGGACCTCTAAGTCCTGGGAGGTCAGGTGGAAGCTCCAGTCTGCTTGTGAGCTTCAGAGAAGACTGCCCACCAAACACCAAGAAGTTGCCCAGGATGGAGCCTGCACTGCTCACCCTAAATACAGAGCACAGTTGAAACTGAGCCCTCTTGTTTATTGTGTTGGATAATACCAGGTTTTGTTTTCCCCACTGCGCCTCCTGAATTAGAATCCCTCATTACTCACGTTTGATGCCCTTTCTTCTTTGTGTCTGCAACAGAGAATTCTAATTTTAAAAATAATTCATTTTAAAGGCTAACATTTTCAACTTCTGATGTTCTTGTTTTAAGTTTCAAGCTCTAAGTTGAAGAAGTCCCCAGTTCACTAAACTTAGGGAGTCGGGGGATCCCACCAATACATCTGGGGTGTCAACTCTATTGAATGAAGATGTTTTCAGTATAGATTTCTCAAGCTGACTTCAAACTATATGAAGGAAGAAACTATAGTCTTGATTACTGTCTACCCTTTCCAGGGTACCCTTGAGAGTTCTGGAAGAAAGAGAGAGGGGCAGGGGCATTCGTACAATGTCAACCAGCTGGGTAGAGAGGGACCTGTGGGAGACACAGATGGGGAAATGACCACACACACACACACACAGAGTGTGGCAACAGCTCTGAATGCCTCGCCCTTATTCTGCATCTAGCAAGCAGGCCTGTGGATTTTGTGCAGGAGAGGAGAAATGTTACAAAGTCTGTTTTTGGTTTTAGTGTGTGTGTGTGTGTGTGTGTGTGTGTAATTTGAATGCATATGTGCATGCGTGTATGCATGTGAGCATACATGCAGAAGGCAGAAACTGATATCTGATAATCTGGAGCTCATTGGCTGCCCCAGGAACTCCGTCTCTACCTTTTGAGTTCTGAGACTGCAGTGGGCTACCGTACCCATCTGGCTTTATGTGATTCTATAGATCCTAACTTGGATGACAAGTACTCTATCCACCAAGCCATCCCCCAGCCTCTGAAACCTAGGAGTGGGCTGGTAAATAATTTTTAAAAGATTTATTTTTGTTTTGTGTAATTATGTATGCCACATGAGTGCAGGTATCCGTAGAGGACAGAAGAGGGCATCAGGTTTCTAAAAGCTAGAGTTCTGGCCCTGGTGATCCACTCTGCATGAGTGGAAAGAGCAGCCAAGGGCACCTGGACCGACTGGACCATCTCTCCAGGCCTCCTCTTACCCCATACACACTTTTTAAAGGTAGTGTAATGGTTTATGAGAGGCAAGAAAATGGGAGGCTAGGAGAATCCCAGTGTTTACAGAGGAAAAGAGAACCAAGTCATTTGTCACTGACAGAGAACAGCTTCACACAACTTCAAAGTCAAAGAGAAAAGTCAGGGCCAACGGCCAGTGAGAGAAAAGGAACAGCACCTAAGAGAAGCTGCTGCCCCAGCAACTCAGAGAACAGGTCATGTGGGTCTCGGGGAAATTTGGAGCTTAATGTAAGAGATGGGAAGTGAAGTTGAGTTTCTGACCTGTGGCTTTGGAGAAGACCGTGAAGTGTCCACAAGAGACTGTGAACCACTCAGGTGAGTGCCCTTGCTGGTGCTCATAGGAGTGAGCAGGAGAGGCGCCGCTCCGGGAAGCATGAGCACGGGAGTCCTTGTGGGACTCTTCCAGGACTCTGTCTCTTTTACAGTGTCCCCACCTGAAGGTGCTGTGTGCAGTTTCAGCTCTGGCCTCTTCACTCCGGGGTGATTGGCTTTGCCCAGATGACTCTTGCAGTTTGTTCTCACAGGGTAATCACATTCTACATCACACAGGGCCCTGGATGGTGACTCTAACTGTGCATGGAGGCACTTGGGCTAAAACACGCAGGAGTTTCGTCTCAGGTGCTCAGCACTCTGAGAGTAGCATGCACCCCACAGCCAATCTGCATCCGATTTGGGGATGTTTTTGCTTCCTCTTTGAGAGCCCAGAATATGATTCTCCCTATCACAGCCCACCCCACCCCCACTCCTACCATGTAGCCCAGGCTTCCTCTTGGCCTGGGTTTCCTTCCTTGAGCCTGTTTGGGCTGTTCCTCACTGTGTATAGCCCAGGCTAATTATTAGTCAGAATTAGTCGTATTCTGGGTACGAGGTAAACACAGTGTTTGCTTTTCACGATCCTCGGGTGATGGTGTCTGATATTTCTGTCTCCAAAGTCAAGTGCCACCCTGGGAGTTTAAAATGCTGCTCTCGAAACGCTCTATGAAGCTCCTGCACTTCCGTTCTGCAGTCCGTTAGACTCCATTGCTGTCCTCGCCTTTTCTGAGTTGTTTCATTATTGATAAGCATTAAATTGTTTTGTTCCCCTCTAAAGTGAAAGCCAATCTGTGCTTCGGAGCCCAGTTCAGACTTTCTTTGAAACTCCCTAAGAGCTTAACACAGGGCTTTGAACACAGTATGCATTTAATGACTCCTTGATGGTCACGGCTAGCATGTTGGTCTTTAACTGTCTGATGATGTCAGAAGACCACCTGTGCTTGCTCACATATGTGCAGGGTAATCCCAGAATATAGCCTTTCTGGGCCGTGATCACACTGTCCTCCTGGGCTGTGGAATTGGAGGCCTGTAGTCATGATCCTGAGTCGTCCACAGAATTAAGATTGGTTTCCAGGCTTCAGGTCCATGAAACAGGCAGCCTGCCTTGGGGAGGAGCATTTCCTGGAAACTGGTAGATCTGGATGAGCCTTGGGTCTTCCGTGACTGATGCCGTGACCACAGTGTGTCTCGGCTTTACCTGTGAAATGAGGGAGGATGCGGAGCGTGAGGTGGGTACTCGCTGGCAGAAGCAGGTCGCTGAATCAGAGCTTGTTCCAGCTTCACTCTCTTTCCTGTCCGTCATGCCTGCCCACCACTCTCTCCTGCTGCCTTCCCGTCCTGCGTGATGCCCCCCAGGTGACCGTGCAGGCCTCATAAACCCTTCTGACTCGAGTTGTTCCCGTAAGGGGTTTCGGTCACAGTGACCTAAACTGTAGCTAATACTTGTTCTTTAATATTGATAGACTCTCCTAGGAAGCTAATGACTTCCCGCATTTGAGCTTGACAGGATTGATTTTCCAAGTGTTCTTCCTTCAGACTGACATTAAAATACATTTCATATGTGATTTTAACATTTTTATATTATTTATTTTGTGTGTATATTATGAGAAAGAGTGAGTTGAGGTGCCACAGTACCCAAATGGAAGTCAGAGGACAATTTACAGTTCTTTCTTCTACAATGTAAATCCTGGGGATCCCTCTCAGGTCATCTGTCAGGCTTGGTGACAAGCAACCTTACCCACTGAGCCATCCTGCTTCATATGTGACTTTTACTAGAATATACAGGCGACCAACAAAGAAGAAAACTACAAAAAAACACACACAAATATAAGACTAGGTCAAGAGATTAAGTGTGAAAATACTTGGTATTTTTAAAAAGGTACTGGAGAAAGTAAGTTACTAAAACCGGATGTTTTATGAGAACTATAAAGGATTGGTGATTGGAATGAGCTCATTAAGTTGACCTTTAGCCTTCTCCTCCTTCTGGAGGCTCCACTAACCCTGGGCCTCCCACTGTGGAGGTCAACATCTTCAGTGCCCACTGTTGGAAGGACAGCACTGTTAACCCTTTTCTAAAGGGAAAGGATAGTAAATTTCCAATTAGAAATGCAGAAAGGCCATTGCAGGGGGAACTTCTCTCGTTAGCTTGCTTTGTTTCCTGTTGAGGACTGCTGGAGCACCTGAGCTTCAAAGACAGCTGTGGAGGTTGAGACAGGATATCAGATAGCACACGGCCAGAAACGTGTCTATGGAGAAATGAGCTTACCTACCAAATTGTATGCTTGGTTTAAAAAGGGACGACATCATTAAGTAGTCACACAGCACAGTCAGCTTTGTCTTAGAACTTCAACTTAAGTCCAAACATCCATTTTACCCTTAGCTCCAGCCAGCCCAGGAGCAGCCCGAGAAGCAACATCTGCTACCTGTGATGTGTCCCATGCAATTATGGCGAGGCACTAAAATGAGCAGAAATCCCCTGTAGTGCCCCTTGCTCAGCCTGAGTCAGCATAGTGTCTGTAGCTGCAGAACTGCGCAGTCAATGGCCTCGTGCAGCGATGCCTGTGTTTCTGAGCATTGGAAACAATGTGTGGGTCGCTTGCGGCACCTTTGTACTATGTGAAATGTCTGGAACAGGCAAATCTACCACCACACAAAGTTCTCAGATGAGAGCCAGAGAAAGGAATCAAAGCAGAAACAGGTACAGAATGCTAAAAATGCTCTAAAAAGGATATGGCAGTAGCTGCATGGCTTTGTAAACACACGCAACCTTTTGAGTTGTGTGCTTTTGGTTAGTGGTATGGTCTGTGAGTTGTTTCTAAATAAAGCTACTGAAAAGAATGTTTAGGGGCTGTCAGGATGACTCAATGGATAAAGGCACCTGGTACCAAGCCTGATGATCTGAGTTCAATTCCCAAAACCCACGTGATAGAAGAAAGAAATTACAAGTGATCATCTGACTCTCACAGGGTCACACACCCCCTACACACACACACACAAATAAATTTTGTGTTTACATAAAAAACAAAAGGATGTTTCGGGGCACAAGAGATACGGCTCAGTAGACGTAGTGTTTGGCATGAAAACGTGAGGACCTGATCCCGAGCACCCACATATAAACACGTGCTTCAGTAACCCAAGTGCAGCAGAGGAAGACAAAGGAGTTGGGGGGTGGCTGCCCAGCCAGCCTCGCTGAACTGATGAGCGAGCTCCAGGTTCAGGGAAAGCCCGTCTCTCAAAAAAAGACGCATAGACCAAGATGTCCAACATCAACCTCTGGCCTACATACGTGTACACACGCATACACACAAATGCATGCATACACACAGACACATGCAAGCAAAATTGATTTCTCTTTGAAAATAAACTCAGAGTTTGAAATTAGTGTATTTGGTATAAGACTTTTCTCAATATTGATTTTGTCTGCCTTTTTTCTTGGGACAAGGTATATCTACCTATGACAACTTTTAAAGGATTATAGATTTATAAAAAGAAATTTTCAAATGTATAGAAGAAAAGCTACAGCCAATGAATATAGCATGTTTTATATTTTGTTTACATTTACCCGTTTTTTATTTCATAAATGGTAAATCACTGGCCATTTTCCAAATTTCTGGGAATTAACAGTACCAGTTAATCCTGATTAATATACAAGAGGAAGTAGGAAGCTTGGAGACCACTGGGTTGAGCTGTGTCATGGGAGGAGGGGCCATTGCTGTTGGGCTGTGATTGTCATTGCCCTGGTTTTGTTGCAGACCTCTTTGTCCTGCTCCGTGTCGCCCCAGCCTCCATCTTCAGCCATTAGTTAGAGAAGATGCTGAACTGCAAGCAGAGGTCAAGGACAGAAGGAGAGCTTGTGGGGGAGAGTTGTGTCAACTTTGCTGGAGAGGTGGCAATAAATTATTTTCCAATAGCAAACCAAAGTTGTTACCGAGTCCAGCCTGGTGAAGCACTGAGTTTTTGTGCCCCTTCAGGAGCTTGCCTTACCCAGAAACAGCTGCATCCCTGACAACTGCCAAAAGCTGTGAGAATGGAGTCCCCTCCCTTCCTCCACCGCTCGTCACCCCTCCACCCTGATATTCTAGCTGGCACTTCTCAAATCCAGGCAGGGCAGGATCACTGACAGCTGCGAGAGGGTGCGGGAGGAAACAAGTGTCCGAGATCTCCGGTGAGGGTCTACGATCCCTCTCCACCCCTTCCATGCAGGAGCTTCAGTAGCCCATCTTGTCACCGTCTTGTTTGGGAGTCGCAGCTGCTCCAGCTAATATGGTAGTGGCAATGCTGTGTGCAGAGTGTCTCCCAACAGCTGGGGATTTTCAACTTGAAGCTGTTCCCTGAAGTGGTTTGAATTCTCTGATAAAAACTTGTTGTAGGAAGGACTGTAGCAGATAATCCCATCACTTCTGAACTGATCTGTGCAGGACCCTAGACTTAGAATTTAAATAATGTCAACCTTATCTCAGAGCGAATACCTGTCCACACTTGTCCACAGCGAGGAATTTGGGCTTTCGGAGCAGCAGATCTCTCCACACCTGGGGTGGGTCTTGGGGTGATGTTGTCTGGCCTTTTCCTAAAAACATATGAGTGGATACAATTCCTGAAAAGTAAGTGTTTTACTTCGGGAAAGGAGATAATGAAGATTAAAACAAGCCCGAAGTGGCACTTTTCAGCCTTGATTGGATCTGATCTGAGACAGTCTTTCTTTTTTCATCCGTTAATTAAAGAAAGTTTTTTAATGCCTCTCTTGGCCTTTCTTCTTCCAATCTTACCCACTCCATCTTCTTCCTCCATGTCTGTTTCTGAACTTAGTATTGCGGAGTGCAAGCTACAAGTCCTGGGTGCCTTCCCAGTGCGAAAGAAAGAAAAGAAAGAAAGAAAGAAAGAAAGAAAAGAAAGAAAGAAAGAAAGAAAGAAAGAAAGAAAGAAAGAAAGAAAGAAAGAAAGAAAGAAATGAATGATTCCTCTCTTGGTATTTTCTGCTAGGGAAGCCTATATGCTTTACAGCGAAGGAAGACAGAGCAGGACAGACAGAAGCCAGTGATGGAAAGAGAATTAAAATTCCCCAATGGTCCTAGCCTATGTGAATGAATTAAGATAGGCATGATAAAGTGAGCCACATGACCAGAAACACATGCAGAAGTCATAAGGTTGGCACTGCCACTATACCCACAGGACTCACAGGAAATAAACTTACGCATCCTCCAGCCCCATCCTCTTGTTGCATAAACCAGCTCCCAGGTGCAACACCGCAGGACTCTGCTCCTCCTAGGGTCTGTCCCCCAGTCACACAAGTGCCTCAGCTCTTGCCTGCAGAGAAGACGGCTCCTACGTCTGTCTCCTCCAGGTGCTGTTCAGCAAAGAATGAATGAACCAAGACTTTGTACACAGGTTAATAGAAACGTACGTAAAGTAGTCTGGGCGGCTTCAACACTCTGACTGCTACCCCTATTTTCCACACACTTGACTTGGCAAAATTGAAAACATGGGAACAAGTTTGATTTTGTGCCAGCTGGTTCACACTCTAAATTGGTATTAGAGGGAAGGTGTTTGTCACCATGGAAAAGTCAATATGAACTGTCCCATTGAAATGGCTGCACACGCTGGAGCCTGAGGCCTCATACGTGTTCCTCAGAACTCAGATGAGCCTTTGCCGGCACCCTCTGGGTCTGTGTTCTTATCTCTAGGTTGAGGGTGTTGGAATAGTCGCTAAAGCTGCTTCCAACTCTGATGCTTTTTATGGTGAGAAAGAGCCCTCGGCGCACCTATAGGTCAGCCCTAGGTTCTGTTTCCCACAAGCCTTCCTGGCCTCCCTCCTGTCCAATCAGTGCTGGCATTCATTTTCCTTTGCAACAGAACAAGGACCCCAAGCTGTTCCATATTCCATTTTGTTGGATTGCAGGCTTTGAATAGAGCCCTTCTCTTAGTGCTGATGCGTGCCCTTGCAGATACTGTCCTGAACACATCTGGATCTGTGAAGTGTGCCTTATATGGCCTTGTGTCATATTCTCTTAAATGGTGGCCTAAATGTCCTAATCACACCAAGACTATCGTGACCTTATAATCTCCTGACTAGAATCTCCTTGGGAAACATGCTCTGAACTCTTCTATGGCGTGTACCCTCCAACCTTCACTTAATCACAGAGCCATATCTTAGTGTATTTTGGTTTGGGTTGGGTTTTTGATTTGGTGTGCATGCCTGTGTGTAGGCATGTCTACAGGTGTGTGGGTGTATGTGTGTTGGGATTCGTGTATGGTGGAAGCTAGAACTTGATGTCTGCTGTCTTCCTCTTTAATTACCGAGGCAGGGTCTCTGGCTGAAACCAGCCAGTCAGCTAGTCTAGTTAGCCAGCTTGCTACAGAAACCCCATGTCTCGCCTCTGAGAACCTGGATTACATGCACATCAGTTCCCATGTTCACGCTTGTGCGGAAAGTGTTTGAGCCACTAAACCGTCTCCTCAGCCCAGGAAATGTGGAGGTTTGTCTGCTTGTTTGTTGAGTTATAAAAGAAATTGAGACTCAGAGAGGCTAAATGGCATATACAAAGGCTGAGGAATGGCAGGTGGGGTGAAGGAGAGAACATTCTAGGTACCTAACCCTCATTACACTGCATTGCCGAGAAACTCAAACAAATTTACATTACTTTTTAACCTTTATTTGTATTCATATAGGTGTTTTATCCAAATGTTTATGTGTGCACTACATGTGTGCAGTGCCTGTGGAGCCCTTGTGGCTGGAGTTAGACATAGCTGTGAGCCCCCACGGAGGAAGAGCAACCTTAATTGTTGAACCATCTCTTCATCCCATGTCTACCTCACACAAAGGCTGTAAAAAAAGAATTCCACAGTTATGTTTTGTAATGGCCAAAGTTTAGTCTTGACTATCAGTTAGTCCTTTTAGTTTCCCCAGGGGGAGTTTTAGGACCTGAGACATGTTCTGTGACTTCATTGTGTGCCAGGTTTTACCTTCACGATTATGAGCTGGCCTTCTGCAGAGCGTGCAGCCGCCCAGGGGCAGGCACTTCGTGTGCAGTTGCTTTAACTCTTCTGACTTTCTAGAGGTCTGTTAGATGAGACTTTCACTAAATTTGATTAATACCTTTTATATTAGTGTGACAGGCACAATCTAAAGTTTGACAAAGTAGCTTCACCTACTGTTTGGAAACCAAGAGTCTTAAGTTAAGGAACCATGTTTTCATAGTCTGAAAGTTGGGAACACTCATGGCACTACTAACGAAGTAAGTTGAGGCAAAATCAAGATTAGAATTTATAAGATTTTATATGCCATGATGAAGATATGTCAGTTTCCTAACACAAAGTATGAAGTAAAGGATTTTCATAATGTCTTTGAAACTGAAGGGAAAGGGAGAGGTCCTAGTGTGAGGCTCAATCAGAGCTAAGTTCTTACACTTTGTTGTTAATGCAGCTTTAACATCTGTAAACACATGCAGCTTTGCCCATGCTTGGTGCCGTCAGTGAGGTGAATGGATATAGCTTCCCGCTTTACTGAGCTTAGGTTGGAAGGAGTAGAATGACCACGGTGTTAGACCATGTGTGTGTTACTGCATACTAAACATGCTCGTCACACACTGCAGATGAAACACATTGCAGCCATTGCTCAGTTAACACAGGTGGGCCACAAGTCACCTCCATCAGCATTGTCTACGTCCTGGAATGTCCTGACACGAGCCTATGGAGTCAGGAGCTGCAGCCCCACATGGTCTCTAAGTTGGTTGTGCACCGAACTTGCGCAGCTCTGACTAACCAGCTTTTGACGTGTTCTCCTCCCCGGTTTGCAAGAGGATGGGTTACTTCCCTAGAGCAGTGGAACTCGAGGTGGCTCGTTTTGTCAGTATACTGGACTGAAAGATGCCCAGGGCTAGTGAATGGCATCGCTGAGTGGATATGAGGGCACGTTTCCAGAAACGATTAACACGTGGGGCAGTAACTGAGGGGGAAAGGCACATCTTGAGAGTGAGCAGCACCATCGAATGACCTGGTAGCCCAGGAAGAATAAAATGTGGACAAAGCCAGAGGCGTGCCCACATGTCCCACCCACACCCTCCCTGGTCTAATACCCTATGAACAACTGTCCTCCCCACATTTTCTGCCACTGTGTTCTGTAAAGCTCATGGGACCAGGCAGCCATGAGCCAAGCCTACTGAAATCATGAGCCAAAATAAATGTCTCCTTCAACAAGCTATATCTGTTAGGTAGTAACCCCTCGTGGCTGAGAACGGGTGTCCTCCACTGTTCCTGCTCCCCCCCCCCCCCAGAGTTATCCTGCTGTTTCGACTTCCTCTTCCTCCTGTCTATGTCAGTTGTTCCTTGATTTTATGGCTGGAGGTTATTTACAGTCTTAACAATATCTACAGTCCTTATTTGCAGCAAATACCCTTTTGTATATGAATGTTTGGGAGGGGAAAAAATAAGACCATTAGCAACATACAATAATGGCTTTTTTTGCTAGCATTTACCCACAAAAGGGGCATTCACTTTAGTTTTCTTCCTTTTTATTCCAAGCAGGAAGTAGTATAAAGGTTTGTTGTTGTCGTTTTAACAACAAAAAGATAATTAACTGAGAATTAAACTTTTGCTAATGTCCCTATTTCTTCCTGAAAGTCCTTTCATTATAGTCTATCTACCTGATGAATTTCGGTTATCTTAAGAATAATTTAACACTGCCAAATCTTGATAAAGTCCTGCTGGAATTACATTGATTTATGTTTTTCATCTAAGTTTTCTGATAAGCTAAGAGAAGCAGACTTAGTTAATTGGCTGTCTTCCCTTTACACTTGGCAGGTGTGCTTGCTGCACCCTCAGGATGTACCTGGGAAATCAAGATAAGCTGATGGGCCATTTCCCTCCTCCAGCTTCTGTCCTGTGGTCTGGTTTTCCCAGGGATGGCTCAGGCCTGCTGTATTTCACCTGGAACTGTGAAAACTAAAAGTGGCCTGAATATGTGAGGCAGAGTCTCCCTTTAGCTGAAAATCTGTGGTACCCTGATGCTGCCTGACTCTCCAAAGTCTCATGTGTTCTCTGGAATTGTTTAGCCCACTGGTCCCTATGGATGCCTTGTTTATAGAGCAAACTGAAGGGGAAGGCAGCTTTGCCTTTGAATCCCTGTCCACACAGCCCGCAAGCAAGGCCTGGAAGGGGATGATGTCATTGCTCAAGGGTGCAATTAGCAGTGCTGAAGCCCAGACTTTCTTAGACGCAGGAGTTCACTAATGCCGCCAGTTCCCTGACCAGTGTAAAAAGAGTGGGCCAAGCAGGGAAACTTCCTTGGCACCTCAGAGAAAGAGACTCTGATGGAAGTCTCATGTGAGATAAGAGTCGGAGAGCTGTCCTGTGGACATCCTGAACCACATTCTGGGGTACATTGCTTTGCAAAGAGTCTTTGCAGAGAGTCCTTTCCTACCCACCCCCAGTAATGCTCAAAAGTTACTGCAGAGGGGTGGGGGATGAGTCAAACCAGAGTCTAATAAATTCTTGTTGAACACACACTTGTCCAAATTCCTGTTTCCTCTACAGGTCCCATTAGCTACTTAAATACTTTGCTAGTTTACTAGTTGAGAACTTAGGTTCTAGGCCAGCCTTACAAGCCAAAATTCTGGTTCTTCATTTACTGACTCTATGACTTTTACTAAACCCCTCTCAATGCATCTTGTCATCTATGAAATGATGTGGTAGTAAGGGCACCATTACACAGGCTCTTACCAGAGTGTGCAGCGTACTGGTGGCCTGCACTATAAAGGGATGCTTCGTGTCTATGCGGTTTTCTTTG
This sequence comes from Myodes glareolus, assembly GCF_982192425.1. NCBI lineage: Eukaryota > Metazoa > Chordata > Mammalia > Rodentia > Cricetidae > Myodes > Myodes glareolus. Next base: position 8,743,678 of record NC_142039.1, read on the forward strand.
TGACTAAAACCAGTCATATTCAGAAGAAAATTTAGCCTGAAACTTGTGTGTAGACCATGCTGGCCTGTGTAGGTCTCGTTCTAGGCTAACCTCAAGGTTAACCATAACCAGGCATAAGGTTGTACATACCTTTAATCCTAGCTGAGGCAGGTGAATCTCTGTAGATTCAAGGCCAGTCTGGTCTACCTAAAGAGTTCCAGGACAGCTAGGGCTACATAAAACCTTTCTCAAAACCAAAACCAGGATCACCTAGAACTTGCTGCCTTCCTCCTGATTGCTCTGTACCACCATGCCCAGCACTTTTTCCTTTAAAAACATTAAAATCATAGTGCTTACCCCACTGTTTCCATTTCGTGTAAGAGACTTGCAGTTGAGTTATGGGAATTGTGAAATAATGCCACCCACTTACCAGTTTATTCCAGACGCAAATGTTCTTGCTATGACAACAAATGATCCAGATCCAAAAAGCCACACCTTAACCAGTTCTCTTCCCTCCTCTTCTCTCATCCCACCGAGAAGAATTCCTTGACCAGAAGTGCACCCCTTCCCAATGACTCCCAGGCACGAAGCGGGGCTCGATTTCACACATCCTATGACAAAAGATACGTCATCAAGACCATTACCAGCGAGGACGTGGCAGAGATGCACAATATTCTCAAGAAGTACCATCAGGTAATGTCCCCTTGTTTTATTGAATCTTAGAAACAGGTTTACATTCATGCTGAAGTGTCGCCAAGGCCCAGCTTCTAACTCAGCCAGTGTAAATGAGACCACGTTCGACGTGAGAGTCTTCTTAGCCAGTGTTCCAGAATGACTGGCCTGATTACTGACCCTTAACTTGAGAATACTTATGCTCACATTTACATAATAGTAATCTAAATTATTTAAAATAAATTTAATCTAATGATGCTTTCAGTGATCACTATGGTAAAAATCACTTCCTAAAGATCTGGCAGCTTTTCGGAAGAGTCCCCCTGTGCCAGGAGTCAGGTGCTTCCCTCTGTTTACACTACTGAGTGCCCTCTGTGCCATGGGTTAGATGTTACCCCAAAGTCTGTCTGTCTACACCCCTGAGTTCTTCCTACGCTGCTCTCACTCTGGCTCTTCCTGTCCAGGACCCACCTTTTGCCCAGTTGAACTATGTAGAAAATTCTCCAATTTTAGAGTTGTGCTGATCGCTTCCTGTGCCAGTCCATCCCCAACAATCCTCATTTAGTAGTCACCCTGGGGGTAGAAAGAGCTTCCTTGGGGCTGTGTTCTCCCCCACCCCCCACCGAAATAAACCCTAGTTCTGCGTGCCAGAGCACAGATCCACAGGTCCAGCCGGATCTGTAAGAGACGTACTATGAAATAGGAAGAGCATCAAGTCCAGAAGCCAAACAGTCCTCGGTTAAATCCCAGCTCAGGGACCTTCTTACCATGTGACTTCTGGATTTTGGGACCTGTCTTCTCCCTTATACAATGAAAATATTAATACCTCCCAAGTCCTGAAAATTAAATAAGAAAACACTTATCAAGTACAGAGCAGAGTAGCCGACACACTCCGTGCTCAGCATATGAGAAAGTGACGGTGATGGTTGTCATGTGACCATGACGTTAATGCCTGTCATGTCACAATAACCAATAATAGTAAATCATCCTGAGAAACTGTAGTCTCACTGCACAAATGTCCCTACCATTGCAGTAATTGTCCTCAAAAGTGGTATTTAAAACACATGTATGTGCTGGGTGGTGGTGAGGCACATCTTTAATTCCAACACTCAACACTCAGGAAGCAGAGGCAGGTGGATCTCTGAGTTCAAGGCCAGCCTGGTCTGTTGATCAAGTTGCAGGATAATCGGGCTACACAGAGAAACCTTGCCTCAAAAGAGCAAACAAATCCACATGTATGCATGTACACATGGACACACTCATACACACACACACACAATTGCCTTCAAAGTGAATGAATGACTTAGATGCAAAGATTTTTATTTTGTAGTTCTAGAGGCTGGGAATTTGAGATCAGGGAACCAACCTGGTGGAGGTCAGGAGAGGACTTGATTCTGCTGGTCTTGTTCCTGTCTCCTCACTTGGGGGAGGGGGAAACTCTGCTGCCTCCTAGTAAGTATGTGGATCACATGCTGAGGAGCCCATCCACAGACCCATTTACCAGACAATGGTAATTAGGGTTTTCAATGTTTTATTTGTGGGACACGTGTGGGTATATGTGTGAGTGAGTGTGCATGTAAGTGTGCCAAATGAGTGTAGGTGCCTGTGGAGGCAGAAAGGACATCAGGACCATCACCCCCCAGAGCTGGAGTTACAGGTTATCGGGCTTCCTGACCCTGGATGCTGGGCACCAACTCTAGTCTTCTGGAATAGCAGTAGGCACCCTTAACAGCTAAGCCATTGTTCTAGCTTATGATGAGGATGCACAACTATGGATGTTGAGGGAACACAAATATTTAGCTTTTACCTTGCTTTTACATAAACACCTTTAACTTCCCCCTCAGCAGTGGACTGGCTATCACAGACTGTTCCAAGTAAAGTTTGTGAGCCCTGGCTGCATGAGACTAGGATTTAGAGAGAGTTTAGGCACATTTGTCAAGCATCAGCCTCTGGGACTGTGTTTTTAAGGCAGCTCTCGTGTGTTTGTGAGCTTGAAATGACTTGTTTAAAGTGTTACCTTTGGTCGTGCTCTGTGCCCTAATGTGGTGGACCGTGTCTTAGCAATTGCTCGTCTTCCAGGCTCCGCAGATGTAATCGATCGCATTTCACTTGCAGTGAAGTCTGTAAACCTCTGCATTGCATTTTGTTTCTGGAAACCTGTGACTGCCTCTAATGTGTTTTCTGAAAGCATTAGTCTGCCTTTAAGTTCATTTAACATCTAATACATCTTTGATAACAGCAATTGCTTTTGAAATTTGTTCTGCCATGCTTACACTACTGCCTATTATTAAAGAACTTCTGAAGTGCCGGCTAATCCCTGTGAGGGTAAAGACACTGACTTTGAACCGCCTGAATCCCAGCTCATCACCATTTCACGCACTGCCCCTTGCTGGGATTGGATGTCACAGCCGTGCATCCTTCTTATGCTTCACTTACCTTGGAACCGCTCAAAGCAAGGTGGTATCCTGTGACGGTAAGAATATATTCTGATAAATGGCAGAGATGCCTTCTTGACAAGCCTGGGCTCAGAGTGACTCCTTCCACATTATGGAAATCACAGATGAAGCCGTGTTCTCGTTCCATCTCTGAAGCTGTGAGAAAACCCCTAATCAGCAGCAACTTAGAGGAGGAAAGTGTTTGTCTTCTCCTTTCAGGTTACGGTCCGTTCCCAAGGAACAGTTAAGACAGGGACTCAAAGCAGCTAGTCGCATAATATCCACAGTCAAGACCAGAGGGAAATAAATGCATGCTTACCATTTCTCTCTCAGCCGGCCCTTTTCCTTCTTCTGCAGCTCAGAGCCTCATCCCCTGAGAATGGCCCTGCCCACAGTGAGCTAGGTCAATTAACAATCAAGACAATCCCCCATAGAGATGCCCACAGACCAATCTCATTCCTTATTGAGATTTTCTCTTCCCGGGTGACCTTAGGTTATGTTGAGTTGATAATAACTAACCAATACAAAGTGTTGTTCCTGATGTAACCCCAGTGTTCTGTAGGCACGCTGGGCATCAAGACGTTGCTGACACACTCCGGGATCCCTCACAGTACTAAGATTTCTTTTTGTCCCACGACTACAAGACTGTTGTTTTTTGGTATGTCCTTTATTCAGGAAAGTCACACTTAGTCAGCATCTGTGTTTTCTTCCCATCTTAGAAACTGTATGCTTTAGATAAAACTTAAAGCATCTCGTCACTGGGATCCACCACTGTTGATACAGTTTATTTAGAGGACACTAAATCGACGTCAGATGGCATAGACCTTTGCTGGCTATGAACTGGCTGCTTATGCCATCTGTGACCTCACATCGCTCACCAGTGTTCCATTTCATTAACTCATTCAGTTGGGCACTTACCCATGGCCGTTCCAGAAAAATTCGAAGTTGCCTTCAGAGAAATAAAGACAAATTAAAAAAAAAAAACCAAAAGCGAATCAGATGGGTGGATAAAAATGAAAGAATCTAATTGCAACCTGAAATCAGTCTAAAACTTATTGATCGGTCTTCAGAGCATTTTAGGAAAACACTTGCTACCTCTTTGAGCTGAGCTGCCTGGTAGCCAGAGGGCATTCTACTGGCTGATTTTCTGTGTCAACGTGGCCCAAGCTAAAGTCATCGGAGAGGAAGGAGCCTCGGTTGAGGAAATGCCTCCATGAGATCTAGCTGTAAGGTTTTTTCTCAATTAGAGATCAACTGGGGAGGACCCAGCCCATTCTGGGTGTGGCCATCCCTGGGCTGGTGGTCCTGGGTTCTATAAGACAGCAGACTGAGCAAGCCATGGGCAGCAAGCCAGTAGACAGCTCCCCTCCGTGACCTCTGCATCAGCCCTTGCCTCCAGGTTCCTGCCCTGCTTGAATTCTTGTCCTGATTTCCTTCGATGATGAACAGTAATCTGGAAGCCAAGGCCAAATGAACCCTTTCCTTCCCAACTTGCTTTTGGGTCATGGTGTTTTCTTCGCAGTAATAGAAACCCTAACTAAGACGAGTCATTTTCTCACTTGATTAGAAAAACAGAAAATCCCTCCTTTTATATAACTCTAGCTTGTGTCAACTTAGCATAAAACTAGCCAGGACCATTGTTAACTTGACACACAAACACAACACTGTTAAGACACAGCCTTTCTTTTCTTCTTCTTCCCCAAGATTACACATTAATATCAACATTACAACATAACATTTTTACAAACTTTAAAAATCCCACAGTTTTCACAAATTCAGTCTTTAAAATTCAGTCTCTCAACTATGGACTCCTGTAAAATAAAAAATAAATTGGATACTTTCTTACTTCAAGACAGAAGAATCGGCGCATAGTAACAATCAAATCAGAATGAAACCAAACCCCAAAGTGTGAATAATTTAGTACCCAATGTCTGGGACTCACTCACAGTCTTCTGGGCTCCTCTAGGACTTGGATCCCTTCTCAGCTTTGCCATCTGCAGCACCCACAACTTGTCTTTTCCTAGCTGGCTCCACTCCACGGCTACTGCTGTTCTTGGTGGTCATCCCATAGCACTGGCATCTCCCAAACACTGGGTCTTCTGCAGCAAGTGGACTGCACTTTTCCAATAGCTTATCTTAGCTTCTCGTCATGGTGCCAAGTCTCAGCTTCTTTGCAAGACCCCTTCAGTCCTGCGCCTTCAACTGCCTGAGGCTGCACATCACTCGTGGCCTCTTATGGCCCCTCACAGTGCCAAGCCTCAGCTGCCCTCCATGACCCCTTTATGCCTCCAAAACCAGTACCACTTGGGTGACTTTTACTCTACCGAGTTTGGCTGCCAGGACAAGATACAACCTCAGCAACCTCTGGAGCACAGCTTGTGTGTGCTGACCCCGAGGAAACACTTTCCAGAAGATTCCACCTCACTAATGCTGCTCTCTTCTCAGTCACCACTGACTTCTCAGCTCCAGCTGACCAGCATTGATTGTTACAGGAATGCAAAGGCTTCACTTCAGTGGTGCCAGTCTCTTGTTAACCACGACTGCTTCTTCAGTGCCAGCTAACCTGAACTACAGCTTCTTAATTCAGAACAACAAATGGCTCCATTAGAGTCTTTAACCTTCCCTCTGAAGCTTCACAGGCCAGGCCTCCATTGTCTGAACTGCTCTCAACATTCTTGGCTTCCAAGCTCCTACAGACCAGCTCACTGGGCTCTCAACATTTGATGTATTTTTAGCCCAAAGTTCTTCTACAATCCTCTCAAAAGAATATGATCAGGTCTGTCTCATTATCCCACTATCCTGGTGCCAACTTCTCTCAGGATTTCTGTTGCTGTGATGAAATACCATAACCAAAGAAACTTGGGGAAGAAAGAGTTTGTTTGACTTGCACTTCCACAGTTCATCATTGGGGGAAGTCAGGGCAAGAACCCAAACAGGGCAGAAACCTGGAGGCAGGAGTTGATGCGGAGGCCATGGAGATGGGCTGCTTACTGGCTTGTTCCCCAAGGCTTGCTCAGCCTGCTTTCTTATAGCAGCCAAGATCACCAACCCAGGGATGGCCCCACCTACAGTGGACTGGGCTCCCCCTGTTGTTCACTACTTGGAGAAAATGCCTTACAGCCGGGTCTCATAGAGTTGTCTTTGTCAGTTGAGGGTCCGTCCTTTCAGATGACACAAAGGGATGTCGTTTTCATTCTGTTCTGGGATGCTCAGAATTCATACACCTTTATTTATACGAACGTTTTCTTAAGCTAGCAAACAAAGTGATAGGGTTTGCTGCAGCATTTCCACACGTCCTTTACTTTGTTCTTACTCTTCCTGTTCCTGCTTCAAGTGGGCCCAAAGTACATGAGGGTTTGAGTGAGTCATAAAGTTTTCTGAGGTTGAAACTACCAAGAGGCCAGCCTCGGGAGACATCCTAACTAAATTCTTTCTGGTGTTATTTTATACCTGCCACCTCTTGCCAGTGTGTGGTGTGGGAGGGCATTGCAGGACAGGAACCTGGCCCAGCCAGTCTCCTCTACACTCTACACACCACCTTTGTCCTAGCCAATGACGAGGCCTTGGGTTAGAAATGCCTTTCGTTCATTAGGGCCCAGTAAGATGACTCAGCAGGGAGAGGCCTCTGCTACCCTGACAACCTGAGTTTGATTCCTAAGAGTCACATGATGGAAGGAGAGCACTGTCTCCCTAAGTGGGCTTCTAACCTCTACATATATACCCACCCACATACGCAAATAAATAAGTGTAGTAAAACAGTGTGAAGAGTTGTGCAAATTAGGTAAACTCATAGTTGCAACATGCTCAGGACTGTGTCTGGTGAATAAGTACAATATAAGAGATGGATTAAGATAATTAAGTACCGTTCTCATCTGTAACTTCTTATATCCCACCCTTGAAATCATGTACTATTTGGTTATTGACTCATTTAGTCCACTAGGAGGCCTGGTTCCTGTAGCAGACGGCATTGAAGCAAAATGATAGAGGTTTAAGCCTCCAGACCTTGGGAGGTCCTCAGAGTTCCAGTGATGTCCTTGCCTCCCCTAGTCCACTCTGTGCTAAGGACAGCATCCTGCCTCAGACCAGTGGGGAAGTCATATTACACACAGCAAATCTGAGTCTTCTGTTTGATTTTCTCTTTTGTGTATTTGGGGAAAGTATTATACTTTGTAAATATGCTTTTCTTCAACTCACTGTTGGCTCTAACACTCCCAGGTCTTACAAACGATGGTTACTGATCAGCTAGTTTGCTAAGCTGCTAAGTCAGAAGGGCATGTAAATGGGGCCAGGGAGGCAGCTCAGTAGCGGAACACACCAGCTTTTTGTTGCATGCTTATTCTTTATGTCTTGGATTTTGAAGACATAATCTCACTGTGTAACTCAGGCTGGTTTTAACCACATGGCAATCCTGCTTTAGCTTCCAAAGTGCTGGGATTGGGGGTGTGAGCCAACACTCCTGGCCTCTTTGTTTCTTTAAAACATCTGATACTTAAGATGTTTATGGTGTACTGTTGATAGGTCAATCCTTGCAGTTCCTGAGATCTGAGTTTCCTGGCCCTCTGGTCTGGTGGCTTGTGCCACCAATACTGGACTTGGGGATCACTGGGGTTGAGTGCCATGTGGGACAGAGGAAAGAGGCAAGATTGAACAGAGAGAAAGATCACACCAGTGTCCAGCCGTGTGCTTCAGCAAGCTGGTGGGGCACCATTGAGATGATCCCTGAAGCCCCAGCACAGCTGGATGCCCTATTGAATGACTGTAGACCCAGAGGGAGCTGTGATGGAAGAACATCTGGCCAGAGCAGAGTGGCAGGGTCATCCCTGGGGGCACCTGTGCATCACTGCCTCTCCTTCCAGGTCACCCCACTAGCTTCCCACGTGTCTGATCATCTCACAGAGCTTGTTTCGGCTCACTCTCTGGAAAGCCTGGGACTTGATGTAGGGAAACTGCTTCCAAAGTTTGTCACTGATGGAGGAGGAGACAAGTACTCTGCCACAGGGGTGCCAGCCCCCTTCAAGGATTGCAGCTGAGAATCGGGGTCCTGAGCTCCCTTCTCCATCATTGAATTCTCTGTGCCTTCTCCCTACTTCATCCCCTCTTTTAGGTGCTAGCTCTGCAACTGCTTCTGGGCATACCTGCCCCAGTTTTTTGCCACCCCCTCCCCCACCCTTCAAGGCCCAGAGGACCATGTCCATGCCGAGCTTCCCATTAGGGCCATCAGTGTTATTGTCACTTTCAGTAAACACCATTGATTATAGGAAGCACTTCATGGGATCTTTTACAAACTTTCTACTTCATTCTCTTGCTCCTTCTCTCCCTTCTTTGCTGTTCTGGAGGTGGAAACTGGGATGTCAGTCAAGCGCCTTGCCATGCGCTACACCCAGAGCCAAGTTCTTTCGTTGTGAATGGTGATGCTCTATGGATTGTCCTGGTCTTAGTATTACAGATGGAAGCAATGTAATACAGCATCTGCATGCGTACATCCTCTGTGTCATCCCGGCTCTAAGAAGTGCTATATAAACCAGGGGGTCCAGCCTTGTGTCTTCAACTGCACTGCATGAGGACGAATTGTCTTGAGCCACCCGCAACACTACAGAGGAATACTGATTCCTTTTTAAGCCTGATTTTCTGGAGTTTAAGAAAAGCGTGAGAATGCTGGGGCTGCAGCCTAGTGGTGGAGCGCTAGCCGAGCATGCACAAGACTCTGGGCTGTAGCCGGCATCATAGGAAGGGGGAGCTTCATTTGTTTATTAACTTAAATATCGTCATCCTTTTGTTTTGTTTCTTTACCCCAAAAGCATTTAAAGTCGAAATAAATTGTATTAAAGGACAAATTGTTTGTTATCCCAAGCCAAGAACTCAAGGAAACTTTATTCATTCACTCATTCATTCATTCATTTAGTTGTTTTTTTCTAAAAGTCTCTCTCTCTCTCTCTTTCCCCCTCCCTCCCTTTCTCCCTTCCTCTTTCCTGTCCCTCTGGTGTCAGGTGGTGGTGGTTGTGGTGATGGTGGTGACAGCATTGGCGGCAGTGGTGGCAATGGTTCAGAGATTCAGAATGCTTCCTGCTGTTTCTGAGGACCGAGTTTGGTTCCCAGAACCCATGTCTGGCAGCTCACCACTGCCAGTAACTCCAGCTCCAGGGAATCTGACACCCCCTCCTGTCTTCCGTAGATCACTCTTTCTACAGAGATGACGTATGCTAAAACAGACAAATCCACATCCACCTAAATAAGAATAATCCTTTAAAAGAAATCATAGCCACAGGCACAGTAAGGATTACAGATAATTTAATCTTCCAAAACATTAAGTGCAATAAGACTTTACAATGCAGTGTTAATTTGGTGTTATGTGAAACTCTCAGTTCAAGCTTCTTTAAAAAAAAAAAAAAGTGAACCCATGTTAACAGCAATTTAGAAATCCAGTTCACACATCACAGCCCTCTCTGCTGGAACCTTCCGGAGGCTGTGGATCTTTGAATGCCGTTCATTTTGCATGAGAAGAGCAGCAGATAGGAAATTTGTAAACCTTGTTTCCAGCCCAAGGGCAAGGGGAACTGGGATCGTGAGGCTATGGCATCCATATATTTTGCAAGTCCGCTTCCAACAGATCATTTCTTCAATGCACTGCAGTTCTAGTAAGCCCACAGTCAGTTGTGAGAGACCCAAGAAGAGGAAATCCGTCTCTATTGATGATGCTATGACATCACGTGTACATAAACGTTTGAGCAGAAGGAAGAGCACAGCATCAGTTGCTTATACTAGAAACACCGTTACAGCCAGACATACTGGCTGCATGTTAAAAGAAAACGGTTTCTGAGGACGCTCTCGGAATGAAACAGAAAGCATGACGTAATATATAACGTGGGCAGGTAACATGGTGTAGTAAACAGTGCCGAATCAAAATCATTTTAGTGTAAGCCTAGCTCATGAGGGACTTCCTTCTTCCTGAGAATGTGGAGTCAGACCCCAGTGACTGTTCGAATTAGCCATCAAGAGCAGGTAACAAGTTCATCTGTTCAAATGTAGCATTTGTACAAATGAAAGCTCAGGTTGTGGTGCCTTCCGGGGCCAGACGGCTTCTTTGATGTTCCAGAAGAGCTTGGTGACACTGGAGCCCAGAAGTGTGAAAATCAGGGTTATCATTGGGTCCCGGAAAAGCAGTGCCTCCAGGAGAACGCTAGCTTTGAACAGCACCTGAGAACAGCGGCAACCTTTGTGTAGACAGCCCGCTCCTGCCTGAGAGAGTAAACTGTGGTCTGCCACATGCTGTGAATATCTGAGTTGTGGGAGATAACAACTGACTCCCTTGGGAACTCAGAGGGTCCCAGCACGGGAGTCCTGAGACTTTGGCCTCTAGAAAGACATCTACCGACTATGTGAGGACTCTGAGCATGCTGATTTGGTAAACTGGTACAACACTTGGGAACACCCAGGGTAATTGTGCGCTTTGGTTAATTAGGGAGAGCTGCTCATCCATACTACAGTGCTCGAAAATGAAGTAAATATTTGTACCAAGAACTTAAAGTCTAGCTCTGAGGATTAGTTACCTGTTCTTTTTTCCTGAGGCAGGATCTCAGGATGTAGCCCATGCTAACCTCAAACTCAAGGTCACCATGGTTTCTCCTCCCCAGGGGTGGATTTACAGGTGTGCACCACCGTGCGTGATGACTTTTCTATTCGTATGATCTGGAAATTAAGTGTGAAAAAGGGAGAAAGCAAAGATTGCTCAGATTGCCTTGTGCCTGTCACCAGTGGTGAGAAACAACTGGATACTAGAAATGTTTTAGCTTTTTTTTTTAAGGGCACCAAACAGTAGATATTAAAGAAAGACCATAACATTGTGGTACCCTGGTCCACTTGCTTGTTGTTCTTGAAATGTTTGGACAAATTATTTTCCTGATTCACCTGCAATCTTTACGATCTTAAAAGGGAAATTCTCAGAGTTGTGAACCAAGAGTCGCGGAATGCAACATGCATGTTTAAATACTTTATATCTGCAAAGAAACTGCCTTACCTTGTACACATATGCGGCATTATTCATTTTTGGAAATTAATTTACAGAGATTCCTTGAAACAGGGATCTCCTATCACACGTTTAAAAAATGTAACCGTTCCTGAACTAGGAAAATGTCTCAGTGGGCAAAGGGCTTGCTGCGAAAGCTTGAGAACCTGAGCTGGGATCCTGGGAACCCACGAAACGCCAGGTGGGAAAGCCCGTGGCTGTAATCCGGGCAAGGTGGACTGTGGAGATGGAAGGCGGGATCTAGCACGCAAGATTGTTCTCTGACCTCCACACGCATGTAGTGACATGCATGTACCCAGAACATGAGCGCACAGAGGCATACACTCAGGCACACATGCACACACATGATAAAAATACTATGTCTCTGCATAACAGTTTCTCTGAGAGTGTTTTAGGAAGACCCCCGGAGGTCCTCCCGCCTCTCTTCTTCCCTATACCTTTGCTCCTAAGCCTCCTCATTCTGTGTGTCTTTTTCCTTAGTTACCTGAGCATTGTTTTCCATGAGGAGTGGTCTCACTGTGCAGCCCAAACTGACTTTGAATCTTCTCACCTCAGCCAGGCGCGCCACTCTAGTCCTGAGATTAAACATGGGTACCACCACACCCATCTTGCTCTAGGCAGCTCAAAAGCACCAGGTTTCTCCCTAGTCCCTGCGGGGGACCCAAGATTTCTTCCTGGTCACTGCGAAGATAGCAAGGGTGGGGAGGGAAGGAGGCCCCTGTGGATTTCTCCACATCGTGCTGTGGCTTGAAAGGTCACCATTTGCCGTCTCTGTAAGTCCATACACACTTGGGGACGTTGGGAGAGTTTCTTCTGTGAATTCTGTGTAGGTCATCAAGTATCATTATTGACTCATGTTTGGTGACACATTTGTGTCTGTAGGGCTGTGACTCAGCTGCCTTTCCTTGCACTTGTAACCGTCACACGGTGCCCAATCTGCACAGAATGAGAGACTAGCTCAGTAGCTCTGTGTACAGCTTGTGAGCTGTAGCCCCTCCCAGAGCCACCCTGGTTAACCATGGGAAAGCAGTTTCCACAGTCCACAGGTACTTTGTGATGACCCTCGTCAACTTGACCAGTCTAGGATGCTTGGGAAGGCAGTCTCAATGAGGCACTGTCTAGACTAGGTTGGCCTTTGGCATGTCTGTGGGAGTTCCTAGTTAGTGGGAAGCCTCGCCCGCTGTGAGCGGCACCCTTCCCCATGCAGCGGGAGAGTGAGCTCCTCCATTCAGTGCTCTGCTTTAGACCCGTGTAGTGTGAGCTGCCTTCCCTGCCTCAGTGAAATGTAACCTGGAGTTGCGAGCCACTCCCAGTATTTATCCAGCAAGCAGAGGTGAAACTGTAACACTTTTATCTCTCTACAGTTGACACATGTAGCAGACTTCCTCAGAACGCCAGCCCCAAATCGTGAGCCAGAGACTTGCCATTAGTTATGAATGCTTGGCCCTCCTTTAGGCTTGTCCCACCAGCTCCTGTAACTGAATTTAACCTATTTCTCTTCATCTATGTTTTGCCTCAGAGCTTTTTCCCTTGCTTTCATTGTGTATGTCCTCCATGTCTGGCTAGCTGGCCAACCCCGGGCATCTCCTTTTCTCTCTCTCATCTCTCCTCCCTCCTCTGGATTCCTCCTACTTACTCCTTCTGCTCGCCAGCCCCGCCTGTCCCTCTGCTGCTAGCTATTGGCCACTCAGCTTTCTATTAGCCCAGTCAGGCACCGTAAGCAGGCAGAGCAGCCCATCTTTACGTAGTTAAACAAATGCAGGAACCTTTACATAGTAAAGTAATATTCCACAGCATAAGCAAATGTAACACATCTTTACATAGTTAAACAGATATTCCGCAGCATAAACAAATGTAGCACACCTTTCTAGAAAGTAATATTCTGCAAAATAAACAAATTAATACGTCGTTACATAGTTAAATAAATATTCCACCGCAGACACTTTTCCTTCCTTTTCCTTGTGTGATGATGTACTTCGTTTATTCTGACATCATGAGAACCCCCCTGGTCCTTCCTCCTCATCATAAAGCAAACTGTAGCTTTTCTTTCTGCTTTCAAAATGCAAACATTGAATTTCTAATCCAAGAACTGAGAGTCCTGCTGTAATTGTGAACAAAGCAGTAAGCAGTGAGAAGGTCTACACTGCAGAACATTTGTAAGATATCCCTTGGGTCATTTCCTCCTCCTCCTCTCTTCCTAAGTGTATGGGTGTTTTGCCTGCATGTCTGTCTTTGCCACTGTGTGTGCCTGGTACCCACAGAGCCAAAAGAGGGTGTCTGAACCCCTGAAACTGCAGTTACGGATAATCATGAGATGCTTTGTGGATGCTGGGGATCAAACTTGGTTCTTCTGAAAGAACAGCAAGCACTCTTAACCACTGAGCTGTCCCTCCAGCTCCTTGAGTTGTTTTCTGAATTTACTCAACATATTTTCGTTTTAACGCACTTTACATGCTAGGGACAAGTGTTGGGATTTTTGTAGGAGGAAAGAGCCATTTGTTGGTTCCCGCTGTCCAGAACCAAAATAATCACACAGAAACTGTATTAATTAAATCACTGCTTGGCCCATTAGCTCTTGCTTCTTATTGGCTAACTCTTACATATTAATTTAACCCGTTTCTATTAATCTGTGTATGGCCATGTGGCTGTGGCTTACCGGCTAATGTTCTGATATCCGTCCGTTTGTCTCCGACGGGGCTACATGGCGTCTCCCTTACTCTGCCTTCTTTCTCCCAGCATTTCCCCGCCTACCTCTATTCCTGGCACAGGCCCAAGGCAGTTTCTTTATTAACCAATGACATTCATAGCATACAGAGGGGAATCCCACATCAGGATTTGATTGTGAACAAAATAGAAACAGTGGTCCCTTCGTGGGACTTAGATTTTGCAGAGATGCTACACTGCCTGAGTTGACTCCTATGTGAGTGGAGCTCAGAAGATGGTTACTGACTGAAAACAGAAGCCCAAGGACCTGTTAGGATGCAGAGAGAGTGAGAACAAAGCAGGCGGCAAGGCCCCTGCAGTGCAGGATGAAAGGATGAGAAGGCTTCAGGCAAACCTCACGTGTTCTGGGCACATGGTGCAGGAAGAGTTGGCCAGCAAGTTAAGAAAGAGAACCAAGAGAGAGAAACTAGACAGGTACCTCAGAATCCAAGTTGAAATTAGATAGCAAAGACCTTGGAGAAGGTCACGTGCTCTATGGGAAGACTGCGAAGCATCTGCCACATTTACCAACCCATGAGCCATTGGTGATCTTAGTGAGGGCAGGAGCCCTGAAGAGGCAGAGGGCAGATGTAGTGGGTACAGAAGTTCCAGAATGAATGGAAGACAAGGAAAGCCATAAACCAAATGCAGACAGTCAGGAAGCTGGTCAAGAGGTCAGAGGTGAAGAAGGATATGAGCCAAATACAGGCTTGGGTTCAGTTCACCTTCTTCATTTGAGCATGAGAGAGAGAGGAAGGGAGAGGGAGGGAGGGAGGGAGAAAGGGAGGGAGGGAGGGGTATGTGTGAACCACAGTGGAGGTCAGTCTCGGCACTCAGTCCTTGCCTTCCTCCCTCTGGGAGGCAGGGTCTCTTTTTTTTCACAGCTTCTATAAGGCCATCTGGTCCTTCTACCTGTAAGGATTCTCCTAGCTCTTCCCGTCGTGAGCGTCCCTGTGCAGACTCGTGCACTACAGCACCCCATTCCTGCATGGCTTCCACTGCTCATGCGTGCACAGCAAGGGTGTTTACTCACTCAGCCGTCTCCTCAGACCCCGAGTTTTACTTTCTGATATAAAATTTTTCAAACATGAAGGAAATTTACATCATTTTGAGGTTTTACTGAATTATTTGAAAGTAAATGACAGGTACATAGTGTTTCTCTCCAAATATTTCAGTTTGCCGAATACTTCTGTTTGCTTCTCTGAAACGCAGGTCTTTTAACCCTTAACAAAAATAATGGGTGGTTAATCAGTCCCTCGTGACCACTAAATACCTAGTGAAGGCATCTGCACAGGCCCCCAGTTGGCCTCAGTTGGTGCCTGTGGGGGAGGGAGTGTTTGGGTCTTTATTCAGTTTCATGAAGGAATTGTAGCCACTTAGATATTGTCATGGAGTCCTAAACTGAGGGGAGACGGTGATACCTGGGAACTCAAGGAAGATCCTGGGATAAAATGGAAGGAGGTAGGAAGGAGCCTGATCCTTACCCTGTGCTGCAGTCTGAAGCAGACAGTGGAACCAAACTGGAGACTACCTGAGGATCTGACAATGGGAAGTAGAGGTGGCACCTTTTGTAGGATGAATTGTATAAGGGTAGAGTCCAAGTCTCCCAATTACATGTTATACTGGCACACACAGTGCTTGGCATGCAGCAGATACTCAGTAAACATGTTTTATAAATGAGAGTACAGGCGGGGTTAAGATGTGAGGGAAACGGAAATATCCAGATCTCAAACACTACTTCCCCACTACCTCATTCTCCTCAAAACCCTGTCGCCAGTCATTTTGTTCCCTTGAAAATGGTTTTGTTTTCCAAATGCAGGAGTCAGAGAAGTGGGGCATTTCATCTGAGACCTCACAGCTCTTGAATGGGTCCTGGCAGCTTGCGATTGGGTCGTGTAGTATTCCGGTGGTCTGTAGGCATTGGCTTAGAATCGCTGGTGTGCAGGTTGCCTCTGGAACACTGGTTCTCAATCTGAGGGTCATGACCCTCCCGGGGTTGAACGACTCTTTCACAGGTTTACGTGTCAAATATTTACATTATGATTCATAACAGTAGAAAATTTTCAGTTATGAAGTCATAACAAAATAATTTTATGGTGGGGGATCACAATCTGAGGAACTATGTTAAAGGGTCACCATATTAGGAAGGTTGAGAACCAGTGCTCTAGAAGTTTCTGTCCTTGGTGTTAGGAGTTTGTGAGCAGAAGGATGGAAAGATGTCTCATCGGTTAAGGGTACTTGCTCTCGCAGAGACCTCCATTCTGTTCCCAGCCCCCACATTGCGGCACACAACCATCATTAACTCCAGTTCCAGGAGATGCAACACCCTCCTCTGATACCCTGGGGCACCAGGCAAGGACCTCATGTGCATAAAATAAGATAAATCTATAAATAAAAACCTTAAAAAAAAAAGAGTTTTTGTGCAAAGTTGCCTGGGTCTACTGGGTCGGCTCCAGCACTGAGTACCTGGAACACTTTCCCGAGCTCCCATCCAGAACTCCAGCCAATGGGCACAACTTTCTCTCCTGCAGAGCTGCTGATCCTTAAGTTCTTTCTTCGTTCTTAGTATCAAATGCAGTTTGGCAGCACTGACATGGTAAAGGTGGGCTTTGATGTGATTTGTGACTTTGCGCGTGTTTATACACTCAGGAGTTTGAGGTTCATTTAATCTGTGTTTTTCAAAGTATTCATCAAAGAGCCCCATGGTGGAACGGAACCTTTGAGAACACAGTTGTTGACAGAATGCATCAGAGTTGGTTGTTTTTTCCATGTTAGCTAGACTTGGAGACAGGGAAGCTGTAGAGTGTTTTAGGCGCATTTTCAAAAACAAAAACTTGACGATTTCATGTACCACTCAATGTCGTTAGCTTGGGTCAGTGAGACTGTGGGTTGAGCATCTGGGAGCCAGGCTCTCTGTGGCTCTACAGAGACTTTTATATTGGCATGTGCTGGTTTTTGTAGTACTGGGATTGAACCTTTGTCCTTACGCATGTGTGGTAAGTGCTCTGTCATCCCTGACACTTTCTTAGGGATAAAAATGTGCGTGGAAGAGGTGATGAGCCACTGCCCTGCCTTGGGGGCCTCTAATAGCCTTCCATGTCTGCAAAATAATTCCTGTCCTAGAGCGACCCCCAGACAGATGCTAGAGCGTGGCTGTGAGAAGTTTGGACCAGGGGCAGATAGATGTGATGCTACAGTTTCTTTCCAAGGTTTTGAGTGACAGCTTGCAATGCCATCACTGGTAACTGAGAAAGAGTGGGGTTCAGTACAGACTGTGGCATGGGGTTTTTGACATGCTTTCCCTTGCCAGCCTCACAACTTTATTCTCAGTGGGCATTTGGGTACTCAGTTTTCTGGGAAGTGAAGCTAAAATATAACGTGGGTTAGTTAACTTACCCCAAATCCCACAGCATGTAAATGGCTACCCAAGGATTTATGCTTCATCTCCCTGGCTCACAAGCCTGTTCCCTCCCTCATGCAGTACAGATGCCCCCAGACTGAGTTAAGATCCACTCATCCACCTTCCCCTACTGGCAAACAACACACTTTTTAATCCCTTAAATCACTGTGGGAAATTTCCTTTTCAGCCAAGAACTATTAACCACCTGTTGTGCATTAGCAAACCTCAAGTCAATTTATTGGCTTCAAATTATGCTCCACTCATCTATTTAAAGTAGCAAGCTGAGATGAAACTCGGTGGAAGAAATTAGACTGCGCTCAAGTAGACAGCTCAATTGTTATCTGTAAGGAAAGGGGCCGAAGTATCTCTGAGATTTGTCAGAACTCTGCATCGCAAAGACCAGATAGACGCTGTTCAGTTCTAATGAGAAGAGCCAAGGACTTTTTGTTCTTTAGCGAGTTAAATATCCCCAGACTTGCTTATTAATGTTTACCACTTAAAATGTCCAATTAGAACATTTTTGCTAATGTTTCAAAGACTCAAAATAGGGGTTGGGGAGATGGCTCCATGGGTCAGAGCACGTGTTTGGTGATGTGAAGACCGGGATTTGAAACCCCCTTTCCCATGTAAAACGCCAAGCAAGGCTGCGTGTGCCTGTAACCCCAGCACTGAGGGGAAGAGACGGGCAGTCCTGAGAGCTTCCTGGCCAGCAAGCCTAACCAAGATGGTGAGCTTGTAGATAGTCAGTGAGAAACCCTGCCTCGAGCGATGACGCCCAAAGCCCTCCTTGGTCTCTGTACTCTGGCACAGGCACATGCAACACATACACATACCAGAATAACCCAAACTACAACCCTTGACTGCTGATGGGCCCAGTGGGTAGGGCACTCACAACACATACACATACCAGAATAACCCAAACTACAACCCTTGACTGCTGGCGGGCCCAGTGGGTAGGGCACTCACAACACATACACATACCAGAATAACCCAAACTACAACCCTTGACTGCTGATGGGCCCAGTGGGTAGGGCACTCACAACACATACACATACCAGAATAACCCAAACGACAACCCTTGACTGCTGGCGGGACCAGTGGGTAGAGCACTCACAACACTGGAACTGTGGTGTTGATGCTACCCTGGAGGATTCGTCTCTACGTCATAGATGTTAAAAAGGCTCGTTTAGAATCTTCCCCCATTGTAAAGGCCCCTGTGTGGAACCCATAGTTTATCAATAACTGCTTCCAAGAGGAAGTAGCTCCCTCTTGTGGCTCGTTGGCATATGACCCAAGTCGTGTTGTGTCTTTGCAACCCTGAGACTTGATGGCAGGCAGAATCTGGCCAGAGAACTCCAGCTTCTTTGTAGCTCAGGCCTCTTCATGCCCACTGAAGTCTAGACGAGAAACAGAATAGCTAGGCCCCTAGCAGCAGGCGTTTAGCAGCCTCTGTGTTACCCCCCACTACTCCACCTTCAAGATCAAGGGATGAGGTCGTCCTCAGGCCCTCTGGGGAATAAGAGGAAGGACCGAGGTGGGCTGTCCCTTCAGACCTTGTGCTTCTATATCCAATTTTGACATTATGGATTAGTTGAGCTACTGAAAAAAAAATATCTCTTTAGTGATAAGATTGAGTGTTCTACCGCAGCTTCCAAGGTGAGTTTTTTTTCTTCATTTTTTATTATTTTTATTTTTTGTTTTCCTTTGCAGGGGAGATTACAAAGGCAGAGGGCGAATGTGGAGGAGGGGCGGGGAGGTGAGTGGGATGGGGCGCATGATGTGAAATGCACAAAGAATCAATAAAAAGGTTTTTTAAAGATTGAATGTTCTAATTTTTATATACATGTGGAGAACACAGACCTGAGGAGTGAGCAACACCAAGTGATTGTTTTCTGAAAATAAAGCCTTAAGAATTAGACATTTCTACTTTAAATAAGCCCCACAATTAGAAAGGCCAAGTGTCACAGTGATCCACCATGTTTTGACGGCTGTTTTTCCTTTCTCTCTCTCTTTTTCCTGTATAGTACATAGTGGAATGTCACGGGGTCACCCTCCTTCCTCAGTTCTTGGGAATGTACCGGCTTAATGTCGATGGAGTGGAAATATACGTGATTGTTACAAGGAATGTGTTCAGCCACCGTTTGTCTGTGTATAGGAAATACGACTTAAAGGTGAGATTGGCTTCAGTCATTTGCATCAAGTGGCTCCAGGTTACCCATCCATATTGTATATGTTATAATTAATTGTGTGAATGAAATAATTCAGATGCACCTAGAGTTCGTATCTGAGTCCGTGCTGCTACAGTCATGTCAGCCAATGCCATGTAGTGGTCTGTGTGCTGGGAATAGTTGATGAGTGGAACAGACCGGGGCAGCAGGATAGCCCAGCAGGCAAAAGCACTTGCCCCACAAACCTGGTGACCTGAGTTCACGCCTCAGGCTCCATGCTAGAAGGAAAGACTTGGTTCCCAAAAGTTGGCTCTGACCTCCACCTGCATATGCACAGAACACACATGCATGCACACACGCATGCAGCCTCTAACCTTCAACCACCACCTGCACTTGCACAAAACACACACACACACATACACATACACACTACACACACACACATACACACATACACACTACAGTAAATAAATAAAAACAACAGAACAAATCTTTAATGATTTTATGTATATTATATGTATAAATTTTTTCATCTTATATATATATTGTGTATATATGTAAATATATATACATATTACTATTATTACTACTTTAGGGACATGAGGAGCACTTGGGTAGAAATAAACAGGGAAGGCCGCACTATTTTCTTAACTGTAAGCAAGTATTCTATTGCTGAGCTATAGCCTCAGCCCTTTTTCTTCTTATTTTGAGAGAGGGTCTCGTTCAGTTGCCCAAGCTAGCATTAAATTCACCCTGAAGCCAAAATAGGCCTTGAATTGTTATCCCAGCCTCAGCCTCAGCTTGCTGAGTGGCTGAGATCACAGGCCTGTCCCCCCAGCTGGCAAGGCCTACATTGCTAAGCAGGATGGAAAGAAAGGTGCGCCCGAGAGGGCACCAGTGGACAGCGTGGTGTAAGAAATGGGGGAGGATTCACGACATCTCAAAGATGGCAGTAAGACAGGATCCACCGGAGAACTGCGGCTGCAGTGGCATGATCTGAGTTTTACAAGTTCAGACTCAGCCAACTGTAGTGTGATTGCAGGCAAAACAAAGAGAGGGTTGTGTTTCTGTTTAAAAATAAGTTTTATTGATGTATCATGTGTGCAGTCTGTCTCATCTGTGCGTTTGCAGTATGGTGACCAAGTTCAGCAGGAACCACAGAGAAGCTAAATATATTTACCTCCCCCCCCCCGACCCCAGAACAGAAAAGTGTTTTTTTTTTTTCTTGATCTGTAGTACTTGAGTATCGGGATTTTTCTCTTTAATCTTAGAACTCATTCACATGCACAAAAGAGGACCCTGAAAAGGTTTGCCCTGTGTAGGGTCTGCCTATGGATACCTACAGTATTAGAAGTGGATGCAGGGGCTGGAGGAATGGCTCTGAGTACTTGCTGCTCTTCCAGAGGGCATAGCTAGTTCCCAGCATCAAGCCACTCATGACCACCTGTGACTTCACCTCCAGGGGAATCAAACACCCTCTTCTGGTTGCTGCAGGCTCTCCTACGTACCCTTACACATAAATTTAAAAAAGAAAATCTTTGCTTAAAATAAATTTATGAGAATATTAAGCATAAAATTATAAAAAATATTGAAATTTATATTAATATTTATTAATAGCTACCTTAAATAATGAAAAGGTATTATGTATTAATGAATTTTTATGAAAATAGCTATTTTTTAAAAGTAAAATATTAGACAAACATCATGGTTTTGCTTTGCTTTTCTTTTTTGGGGGATTATTCAAGACAGGTTTTCTCTGTGTACCCCTGGCTGTCCTGGAACTCACCCTGTAAACTAGGCTGGCCTCAAACCCAGAGATCCACGTGCCTCTGCCTCTGTGAGGCAAAGATTAAAGGCATGTGCCACTACCACCCAGCATATTTTATTTTAGTTAAATCTTTGAGTTTCAAATGGTGCGTTCCATCTCACTCAGCCTTCCCTCCCGCCCCTTACTTCATATCTCTGCAGTGTCTGAATTAATGTGAGAGAGTTGGGATGTCGTAGCTGATTCTGCTGTCAGTATAGTGTGCTGTTATCTGGTTGGGTATTGTTTGGTGGGAAAGAATTTGAACTCACACTGGAAAAGAGAGATGAGGAGTTTTAGGGATAATTGTAGACATTGTTGGATAATACACCAAAACTTAACAGTAATATCTCCAATCTTGTTACACTGAGGAATTTGTCCCCTGTTCATTAAAATCTGTTGTCACTTGCATGCACTGGTCCACGTGTGTGGTTTTTTAGTCATACATGTCTCACTGAAGACATATTTGTTTCTTTTTAATTTATTTTATGTGCATTGGTGTGAAGGTGTCAGATCCCCTGGAACTGGAGTTATAGATTATTTGTGAGCTGCCATGTGGGTGCTGGAAATTGAACTCAGGTCCTCTGAAAAAGCAGCCAGTGCTCTTAACTGCTGAGCCATCTCTCCTGCCCTGACATAGTTGTTTCTTAATTAACATAGTATCCCAATGTCAGCATATCCAATTATGCAGTATCAAAAGTCATGTGACCATCTGCACCAGCCACATTGAAAGTCTTTCACATGGGGAAACTGAGGACAAATACAATTTCTCAGAAGTCTGGTTTTCATTTGATAGCATTTTAATCACTGACCTCAAATGCTGTCCGTCATGTGGAATGACAGAACACAGCTCATCCAGACCCTTGCAGCCCCATTCATTGCCGAGCAGGTGTTTTCCAGTTCATTTGTAGTTTTCTCAAATAAAAATGTCATTTTCTGGAAAAGAAGGTAACTGATTCATAACTGCTCCTTTCAGAAGAATGGCTCTGGGCAGCATCCATTACTTAAACAGACATGCTGTATGCATTTAGAATCTTTTCTTTCTGAAGCTAACCACCTTCTTTGCTCAAGTCAAATATGGGTTCCCTTCATGATTGGCCACTTTAATGGTCCAGGATGATAGCTGTGGATTTGACAGTGATCAAATTAACGAATATCATAGCAGGTCAGGCATCTGGTGCTGGGGAAAAGGAATCTGTAACTCCGTGATCCTTCAGGCCACTTCAGTAAACACAGACTGTCGTGAGTGAGAAACAAAGAACTGAGTAAGGATTGCAGAATTCACATATTTAGGACTCTAATGTATGAATCAACTTGTCTATGTGTTCCTTGGCTTTTCTTTTGAATTAAACCCTTCCACAAAAAGGCAAGTTTCTCTGCTTGAACTCTGCCTGCCCCCCAAACCTCCTGTGGACCTCAGAGGTAACGTCCCATCTCCCATCAGACATTTTGGCTAACACAGCTCTGAGAGGCTGCTTTTGAAAACTGGTGCAGCTGACTAGGTGCCAGGAGATCAAGGGCTGTGTTTTCTTCCACTTTTTACTCCTGTGCTCAGCATAGGGCCTAGAACAAAAGAGGCATCGGGAAGCCTGTGGCTTTGAAGGAGTCTCCAAAGTGAAGGGAGTCGGAGAGCTCTCACAGAGGGTGTGCTGGGAGCTCAGTGGAACTGTCCTTTGGTCACTACCTGGGGAGAGAACAGCACCGTGGTGCAGGGAAGGCTGTCAGAGGCAAGGATGCTCCACATCTGGAGGTCATGATGTGGGCAAAGGGGCATTCTGTGCTTTTGTTGCCAAAACCTTCCTTTTGAAGATAGTGAAACCAGCCATTTCCAGCAACTGGTACGGTTCTGATCAGTGTTTAACCAGTGATTGCTCAAGTGATGCCAGACTCTCTGGTTTCCAAGCAGGAAGGTAAGGACCAGAGAGAATGATAAGTCAGACAAAAACGACAAGAGTGAGATTAGAGAAGAGTGGACAGTAGACAGGGACACTTGCAGGGGGAGCCACAGACCAGGCGAGGGGAGCACACTGAGAGTGGACAGAGCTGGGTTTGTCTCATACTGTGTACACCTCATGCAATTCTTACCATTGTTTGTGTTTCAGGGCTCTACAGTGGCTAGAGAAGCTAGTGACAAAGAAAAGGTAAGCACCATCACACCTCCTTCCTGTCCGGGGAGCACTGGGCAAGGCTTGTGCTCATTCTTCTCCTCTCCCACCCCTGTGGTTCTTCCCCTTCCCCTGCTGCTACGGGCAGCACCCGTGCAGCCTGGGGATGCATGCCTTCATCACCTTCCTCGGTGACTATATGATGCTGTACTTACTAGTTACTAGTTATGTGTGCAGTTGGCACACATGCGTCACAGACAACCGGCTCTGCACAGACAGAGCTGCCTGTTCTGTCAACTGAAATGGAAATTCCAGCTCAGAATGTGGGTCTTAGGGTTGGGGAACTTGGGTCCCAAGGCCTCTTTACCCCAGTTCGCCATATGTGACCTTGACTGTGTTCTTTGCCTCTCTTCATTTTCTCGGCCATTACGTATTGATTTCAAATTTCTTTTTAAGTATACAGTGGTAAGATGAGGTCGGAGTTGGTTTTGATTTTTAAAGTGAAGTATGAAAAGACTATAAAAGACTATATCTTCATATCTTTTGACTGATTATAAATCAAGTAACACTTGAATCTCATTTGCTTTCTTTTCTGGAATTACAGACTTGAAGGGTCAGTCTATCGGGGACATAAATATAATATTTCAGTATTGGTAAATGAGATCCGGACTGCGATAGGACTGACAAAGCAGAAAAAGGGTTGGTTAGATGTTAGTGAAACATTCCAAGTGACAGCCGTAAACGAGCATGCATGCTTATGCTTTATAAGATACATTAGATGCTAACAGGAAACAGCTCATCAACAACAACCAAGTTCATAGTTGCGATTGTTCGCAGAAGTCTTCCCAAGAGATCTAAGTTTTATGTCAGTCTGAAGATTGTAATTAGTTCTGATTGGTAGATGAAGACATAAAGAATTGGATTCAGTTTTGTTAAAAGTGATTACTTGGAAGAGATGTGGAAATTTAGGATTAAATGGTTACATGTTGAAAAGGTTTTTGAACAACTATAACAGATCGGAGCACAAATAGAGAAAGAGAGAGAGATAATTTAAATCTGTTGGGTTATGGCAGAAGTACAGGTCATTAGAGACATTTATTTAATGAAAGACTAGAAATAAGCTTTGGGCTGTTAAATTTAAAAAACTGCCATTCTAAGCAAAGTAAGAAAAAAATGGTTTCATGTGTGATTCCTTTTCAAAATTAAATACTTTTAAGTTAAGAAAAAAAAAGAATTTGGAAAATGGCTTCCTGCGTGTAGATGTAAACTGAACTAGCCCAGACTGCCGCATTGACTGGCAGGCTGGGGGAAAGTTGCCTGGGTTCTTGAATATTCCTACATACCAGCCTCAGCGGGGTCTTTTCTTTACTGTCTCTTTAAAGTTAGACTCAAAGATTTTAATTTTTTTTCTGAATTTCTTTTAGAATATTATTTTGTTTCAATTTGAATTTTATGAATTTGCACCTCTACTGTGCTGCGTTCATTCAGAAGTGTGCGTGTGTGCGCACAAGCGTGTGTGTGCACACACGTGTTTTCATGGTTACTGTCCCAGCCTCAAGGACTGAATTAATGGGTCACTCAGTCACATCCTGCCTGAAGGCTAAATGTGGTGCTAAAGCAATTTACCCAGGATCTTTTTTTTTAAGTAATTAAGTAAATGATCTGGTTTCAGACTATGTTTAGCAAAACAACCCATTTATATCTTTATATTTCCTCCACCTTCATGCATGACTTCAAGTGTTTGATTTGGTACACGGACAGTCCTGGGCCCGGGGCCTCCTGCTGTGCAGACACTGTGGTCCCTGAGGCTGACACTCTTGCCTTGAGGAAGAACCCAGGGCTTTGCACTGTGCTGGAGGTTTGGGGATCTGACAGTTCTTCCCCGAAAGGTCAGAGGCTTCCTACGGCTACCTCAGCTATCCATGTATATTTCAGCTTCTAACTGGGAAGGGGAGGAGAAATCGCTGCACATATGGGATGCAAAGGCCATCAGAATTGACAACCACCCAGGAGAATGTGGTTCCACTATCTGGGAGCTTCCTGATAATCCAGACACACTCAGCTGCAAACACATCAGCTCACCATGGCCATAGCTGAGCTCGGGCACACTGGGCTTTTAGGCTTTTTTTTATTTTAACTGTTTTCCTTTCCTCTCCTCCCCTTGCCCCCCCCCCGCCCCCAGTATTGGTTTTCCTTCCTTCCAGGATCAGTTAATAGTTTTGACTCTTCTTTAAAAGCATAGCCCTTTGGGGGGTTCCTGAGTAAAACCTTAAACACCTTCAGAATAATCATTGGTACCTGTGGTTTGAAGAATGCTTTATGTCCTATCTTTTAGCCTCTTAGAGAGGAAAGCTCGTCACTGCCCCTGCAATTGCTGTGTGTCGCTGTCTTGTTCAGAATGATGGCCGTCCGGCAGAGCGCCTTCCCAGACTCTCCACTGGCACAGCTTAATTAGTGATCGCGATTCTTCCCCTTCTCCGGGACCCGCTCACTGCAGTCATTATTTAATTTCCCATACTTTTAACTTTTTGATGACAAGTTTTGAAACTGTCATTTTCAGTGTTCAGTGATATAGGTGCAGGCAAGTCCCATCCCTTGAATTTCTTCTTGACACATAATTAGTGTGATTTGCATTAGCACAATAATGGAGATGGGACTGGAGGAGATAAAGTCCCTATATTCTAACAATAATGGAATGACTTTGTGGCAACAAGTATCAGAACATGCATGTATGCATGTACAGATGTCTAGAGGTTTTTTTTTTTTTAAAATGGGAACAGTTCTTTAAAAAAAAAATTGTCAAATTCTGACAGCTGCTATGACTTGTTTCGTTCCCTAATTCTTTCCTTTTTAGTGGAAGGGCATCTTCCATTCATGGCTCCAGCAGCTTCACCCCCTCTAAATGAGACAGAGAAATGTGAATCTCCCTGGTGGTCGATCTTTTCACAGCTGCGCTCCAGTTCCAGTGTGACATCAAATTACTAATTATAGCTGAGCGGACTGCTTTTTACAAATGACAGTCTTAGCATGCTGCCAGCTAGCCAGCCCCACAGCGGGGACGCCGGGGGAGTAAAAGGAAACGTAACTGGACTCACTTGATCTCCAGGGGATTTGACCTGACTCTTTAAAAAGCCGGTGTTCTCCAGAGAGAGAGTCCCGGGGATTTACACAAATATGCATTTTACTCCTCATTCCACACAGGTCTCCAGACTCGGGTGAAGCGAATCCTGTGTGATGGGAGTCAGAGGGTCAGAACACCAAGATTCCTTTTAACACGCCACTTTTTCCCCTGGACCCATTGGAAAGAAAGCAGCTGCCCCGCAATTGGCATTTACAGAGCTGTATTGGCAAAAATCATCGTTGATAATGGGCCTCAGAAAGCCTCCTTGTTGATTCTTATGTATGACGAATTGCACTGGCGATTAAGAGGCTGCCGCTGGCTCTGACATTTTACCTACTAGAATTAATCGTAGAATTAATCACTCATACTCTCCCACCTAAAAACTGCTTCTCCCAACCAGTTTTCAGTATTTCTTCTGAAGTCTTTAAATGGTCCCCCGATTACAACTAATACCTATCCTTATCTAGTCCTTGCACTTACAAGCAAGGATCGGAGGGCACCAGGCCACTGAGCAAGGTACAAAAAGCGCAGCCGTGAGCCCTTCAGGAAATCTTTCTCCAGCATGCCTTTCCACTCTGGGCACCCTGTCAGCTCAGGGGAGCTTATTGAGGACTCTCTGCTCTGCAGACAGCTAATGCTTTAAACACGCTCTGTTTTCCTCTTCTCCCAGATGGAAGGGAATTGCCTTCCTTCTTAGGTGGCATGAAGAACACCCAAAGGGCAGGGCCGAGTTTCCCTTCAAAACAAAAACACGAATTATTGTGCAGGTCTTAATTTTTTTTTTCTGCAGTACTGGCAGTCTAACCCAAGGCCTTCTGTATGCAAAGCAAGCACTGTGTCATTGAGTCCCTTCCCCTGCTACAGAACTTAAAGATCACAGCAGGAAAGCAGGAACTTCAGTCCTGTGGACCAAAGATGTTTTATAAAATAAAAGGGAGTTTGGGACCAGCTGTACCGGAGAAATCAGGGATCTGAGTCCAGCTTTAAGACCAAGCAAGGAAATGCCAGTAATGGAATCTTCCTGGAGATTCCTCTAGGAATACTGGCCAACAGTAGACCACAGAGAGTCCTGCACTTAATAGTCATCAAAATTATACTTGTTCTATGAAAAGCTTAAAGTGACTGATAACACTGGTGAAAACACTTTCTGAGACATATCAGCAAATGTGTAAGCATGCCCCTTGGGAGACTTTGAGGAAACCCCGAGAGTATTCTGGGAAGTGGAGTTGTTTTGCTTGTGTTGCGGAAGATACTGGAGATGGAACCCAGGGGTCTTTTGTATGCTAAGCAAGAACCCTATGACGAAGCTGGATCCTTTGCTTACAAGTAGGGGTTTCCAACTTTTAATTTACTTGTAATTTTTCCTGACTGGTAAGCCTGGCATATGAAAACTGATGAGCTCATGCATTGAGTCTCATGAGCATCTTCCCGATTTGGCACACACGGCAGCATTGAAATTGCTCACCAGTTTTGACATGAAGTGCTGTGTACTCAGCCAAGCATCGAAAACACACACAGAGCTCTGCTGTTAGAGGTGGGAAGCCCTGTAAGCCAGCTTACTTCCAGCAAAGTTAGGGAAGAGAGAACATGTCTAACATGTAGTATGTCCTCTGAATTTAGGCCAGCCTGCTACAGATGTGCAGATCTTACAATAGTATGTAAAGCTTACTATGTTCACGTTAAGGCAGAATCAAGAGGACTTAAGAAACTTCCTTTTGAGTTTTCAGTCTCTGAAGGTTCTCACATTGTCACCAACAGTAAATATTCATGACATAGAATCTTTGACCAAATTGGAACAAACCTATTTTTTAATAAATATTATTCTTGGCTGGGTGGTGGTGGCACACGCCTTTAATCCCAGCATTCGGGAGGCAGAGACAGGCAGATCTTTGTGAGTTCGAGGCCAGCCTGGTCTACAAGAGCTAGTTCCAGGTCAACCCTGTCTCGAAAAACATAGATAGATAGATAGATAGATAGATAGATAGATAGATAGATAGATAGATAGATAGATAGATAATATTCTTTTCCTTTTAATTTTTATTATTTTAAATTATATGTTTATATGTGTGTGTCTGTGTGTGTTCTCTGTGTGTGTGGTTCTGTGCATATGAATGTGGGCACCTGAAGAGGTCAAAGGTCTTGGGTTCCCCTAGAACTGGAGTTGCAGGCAGTAATGAGCCACCTGAGTGAAGGCTGGGATTTGAACTCAGGTCCTGTGGAAGAGTGACACATGCTTTTTACCACTGAGTCAACTTTTCAGCCCCTGGAACAAACCTATTTTGAGGTCCTATTTTGTAGATCTTAGAGACCACTCTTCAACAGCCACACTGTTATGTATGGAAGAAGACCAAACCATCACCTTTTACATAGCTACTTAATATTCATTAAAATGTGAAATTTTTTTTTTTGGTTGTTTTGTTAGTTGGTTGGTTGTGGGGTTTTTGGGGGGGGATTGTTGTTTTGTTTTTGGTGATTTGTTTTATTTCAATT
This sequence comes from Myodes glareolus, assembly GCF_982192425.1. Taxonomy (NCBI): domain Eukaryota; kingdom Metazoa; phylum Chordata; class Mammalia; order Rodentia; family Cricetidae; genus Myodes; species Myodes glareolus. The sequence continues at coordinate 8,772,578 of NC_142039.1, forward strand.
TGACCTTTTCTTGGGTGCTGGGGGTTCAAGACAGCTCTGGCTGTGCTGGAACTCACTTTGTAGACAAGGCTGGCCTCTGCCTCCCAAGTGCTGGGATTAAAGGTGTGCACCACTACACCTGGCTATAAAAGTATTCTTAAGTAATAACTTTTTTACGTTATCTTAAGATACTTAGAGAAAATAGCCCATAGCTAGAGTTTAACAATTTTAAATAGCAATATGACACTTAAACTTACCACTGTTTTGCTTTTAATTACCACACAGTTTCACGGTGTGCTGAGTATATTTTCTTTCTATATTCTACATATAAACAGATTCCAAACTGAACTGACGAAACTGTCCTATCCAGATGCTGATGACAGATGTGGCCATTCTTCTTTTCCCCGCTGTGGGTGTTAAAAGTTAATATGGGTCTCCTAGGCTGTTTCCCTAACTAGGTGCTTACCTCAACATCTGCCTCTGTGGATGAGGGAGGTCATTACGTGTCATCTTGTGGGAAAGCACCTGTTACCTTCGCCTCTTCTCCGTGAATTTCACCCACATTCACTAATTAGCCTTTTCATGTATCAAATTTGTGGCTTGGCTGTTTGGGGACGCGGAACTGATTTTATTATAAATTCCTAGCATCTCTTGTTTCCCAAAATTGATACCATACCTGTGATGTTATTTCATCAAACTGCTTTTATCCTGCCTCCAGTTCAAGGATCGCCTACATTCTCTCCCTTCCAGGAACAGTTCTGGGGAATTTTCTACCTTGTAGACTGATTGTTTCTTTTTATGATGAGCATAGAATTTATTCTGTTGCATGAGTTTGTTTTCATTTAGGAGAGCTTGGAATAACAAGTAAATTAGGAACATAAGCAGTCACTGGTACAACAGTGACTACATGTTTTTTTAAATTGTTTGACTTGAAGTGTCCCGGGAATAGCCATCAAAGACACACCAAGTAGCCATCTTTGACATTGAGGCTTACAGTGAAAAACGCATTTAAGTAGGTTACTAAGTGAGCACATCAAACAAAAATTCATTTCATTCTAAATACAAGTCCTTTAATCGCAGTGTATGATGATACATCTAATCCTCTGCATTAAAACCTTCTGGTACCAAATCCTGTTTGCATTAAACACTCAAGTGTGACCAAGACCCTCGTCTTCTGAGTAAGGTTTGTGTGCAGGCTGAAACAAAAGCAAGCTCCGTGTTATGTAATTGTGGGCTCTGTGCATTTATATCTTAGGAAACATTATTTCTCACTTTCCTATTGCTGACACCATTTATAATACAGTTGGCAATTTATATAAAATATAGAATAAAAATAAAACCCAATGTTGTTTTAGTTTGAATTCTGTATGTTTTAGAGTTATAGTTGTGACTGTAGACACAAATTTTATTTCTTGTAGTATTTTTTAAATTGTCATCTGAAAGATAATTTAATTATAATTCACAAATTTGAATACAAAAGCCTATATAACTTCTCATCTTGTAAGCCTTAAAATGGACCGCACTAAACTCTACAAATAGCAGTAGTTGTGCATAATTGCATGCGTATATGTGTTAGTTAATCCCTATTAGAAAAAAAATTACTTTCATTAAATTATTTATGTTGGTTTAAAAAGTGATAAAATATTATATTGGTAAAAAAAAGATTTTCCTTATATTTTTGGTTTTACATTCTGAGATTCTGTAAAAAGTCATAATTTTACATTTTAAGAATAAAGGGGAAGTAATAGGAAACAAAGTTTTGGGGCCTTGCTCTTTGCCTCGGGTCTACCTGGCTCCCCTGCCTCCTTCCCCTGAGGTTGCCGCCTCCCCAGGTGTCTGTCTCACTTCCGTCTTTGTCTCCTAAGCCATCCACGGAGGCTGTGGTCACATCTAAAATTGAGTGTGCTGTTCTGAACATTTTAAAGTCTCAAACGTCAGGCTAAATCTGCTCCTAAAGGATCCTTTATGTCCCTTATTAAGCCAGGGGGGATAAGAATTAATTAAAAACTTACCTCCATGCTGAATGTGGTGCAGACTCTCCTGCCCTTCTTTGTTTGTCTCTTAGATGAGTATTGCAGCATAGTTTGCTCCTCGCTTGAAGGGAGTACTGAGCTGCTGAGAGTTTAGTGTAGGCTTTAGAAGAAGCCAAAAGCTTTCGCTCTGTCTGCAGATGGTGTCCTCCCATGGCTCGTAGCAAGGTCAGTGTTCCCGGGGAATTCACTACCTCCTACGAATCAATTTATAGCTCCCTTCTACTTCGGTCGTATTTTCTGGCCTCTACACATGGACTTTTGCTTTAGGTCAGCAAAATAGCAATCACTAAATCACACACTATGATGAGACATTCACCAAGAAAACCCAAACCATAGAAAAGCAACACAAGGGAAAAAAAATTCCTGTCTTTGGCTGTACGTATAAAAACGTTACATTTTGGTTCATAAGTTTAATACATATTACATAAATTTAAATAAGTATTCCAAGAAGTAACTTAGCTAATTTTTATTATACAATAACATTCTATTCTTGAGTTTCTAGTTTTTGGTTTTTGTTTTTTTACTTCTTTAAGATTACTAGTCAGGGTATTCTGCTGCAGAGCTTGGGTTTTCTAGCCGGGGAGACAAGCATGTGTGGAACTGGAGCCACTGAGGCAGGCGGGAAGAGCCACTGGCTAGTGTCACCGGGGCCGCATCTATCCAGTGTGTTCCCTGGGCCACCGTGTGCTCTGGACAACAGCACTTGCATACCCTGAGTTTGCCAGCCCTGCTGACAGATTCTTCAGCGTAAAGGGCTGCGTTGCAAACCCGTGTGCAATATGTGACTAGCAAGTAAAACCTGAAATCAGAGGAAATCTTAAACATGGTTTATAGTATCGACGGCCTAAGTTTTACGTTATCTTTTGCTATCCTGGAAGGAAAGGGGCCGAGAGAACACACACTCAGTGAGTTCCTATGGGCAAACACTGTATGTTGCCTTCCAGTTCACACACCAACCCTATCACATAGCTGTGATTGTCTTCCTTACTCAGCTGAGGAAGCAGTTTGGGGCAGACCAAGCAGCTGGTCCAGCTCATGGCTAGTGAGGCAATGCTGAGTGTGACATCCTGTAGAAAAGAAAAGACAGCTTTGTCTAAAGCCATGCCTGCAAACGTGACAAGCCAGTCACAGGAACCACGTGTGTCATACACTTGCTCCGCCCCTTCAAAGTGTATGGCTCATGAAATCCTCATGACAACCCTCTACTTGCTGCTGCTTAAAGATGAGAAGCAAGTCACAGAAGGAGTGACCTGCTGAAAGACGCATCGCTAATATTTAGACAGCTGAGATAATCTAACAGCCAGTCTGGGCCCAGCTGTATCTAGAACCACAGACTTTGGTCTGTATCCCCTGGACAGAAGTGGGGGTGCAGAGTCAGCTCATAGCTGGACATTGTCCAGCATGCAAGTGAAGGACTGGTCACGTGCTCACTTATTTTATCCGGATGCCAGATACAGACACTGGAGTGGTAGATGGGGAGGAGGGTCCCTCTGTGTATGTCATTAGCCGTGCTGATGTGTTTGTCCATCACACTGGTGATGATCCCACATCTTGAATCCAACCCTTATCTTGCCTGCACTGAGTGGGTCTGCATTTAGGTGTGTTACTAAGCACTGTTCTAGGGAGAGCATCAAGGAAGGGGGCTTTTGCCCACCAGTATTGGACTTCTCTCCCCCGGCTGCCCTGCTGAGACCCTGCCTTTGCCTTTTGATCCTTTCAGTAAGCCCTTAAGTCATTTAACCAATCTGGCTGCCCTTTTCTGAACTTGATCCAGTCTAAATAATTCACATCCTTAGTGCCTGTGAAATTCACAAGCAAACTTAGTAATATAGTGCAGGGTACCCAGAGTTTTATGAGGCAGGATTAGACTTTCCCCTGTCACATGGGGGAATTCCGCTGGGGTGAGCCTGAAATGGCATTCATCTTCATGTATGTGACGTGTTTCCCAGACACACCTCCAATGTGTGATCTACTCTGTCATCAGTGGCGTATCATCTCAGTCCACAAACGTCTTGAATTCCCACAAAAACAAAACAAAAATGTCTTTCTGCAGCAATTTCTTACATATATAAATGGGTTATATAATCAAAGTGGATGCCTAAATCCCTAACACTCTCCAGCTCCCACCCCATAACCCCAAAGCATGACTACACAAAGGCGTTCAAAATGTCTACCTGGAGATTCTCAGTCCCTGTCTCCTGGGCTTTATGGGGAGATCCGACTGCTTCTCGGGGGCCCTGATTTTTTTTTTTAACATCAGAATTGGGTGTTTCCTCTTACTGCTTTCAGAGTGAAGCTTGCTAAAACTTCCAGGTTTATGTTTCATTCATCTCAAAACATTGTTTGGGGGCTGGGGTGATATAGCAGTGGGTAAAGTACCACACAAGCCTGAGAGCCTGAGTTCAAATCCCTCACAGCCAGGCACAGCGGTGTGCTTCTGTCGCCTCCACACTGTGGGGAAGGTGGGGGTGGAGACGGGAGGCTTCCAAAGACTGCACAATTGTACACATGTACACATGCACTCTTCTCTCTCTCTTTCTCTCTCTCTCTCCCTCCCTCCCTCCCTCCCTGCGTCCTTATGTTTACAGTTCTAAATCCAGTTCAAGTACTAGTAATGTGCTGTCTTCTGATGAAGATGTTCAGGATTTTCCTTTTTAACATTTATTACATTACTTTTGGGCGGAGGTTGTTTTGTTTTTCTGTTTTTTGAAACAGGGTTTCTCTGTAGCTTTGGAGACTGTTCTGGAACTAGCTCTTGTAGGCCAGGCTGGCCTCGAACTCACAGAGATCCTCCTGCCTCTGCCTCCCAAGTGCTGGGATTAAAGGTATGCGCCACCACCACCACTGAGCTTTATAACATTATTTTTAATATGCATCTGAAACTCCTCTTTTAGAGAGACCCACACCCATGCTCTTGGGTGTGTTCTACTTCTGAGTACCTCTTTCTCTTATCCCTTCACTTGAGCTTATATTGAAATGTCTTTACATTAATAATGCCTCCTTCTCCACAAAAAGTGAACTCCAATTCATCATGAAAGTCTATATGAAAGCACATCTCACTCTAATTTTTTGTTTGTTTGGTTTTTTTTTTTTGAGACAGTTTTTCTATTTAACAGCTCTGACTGTCCTGGAACTTGCTCTGGCCTCAAACTCACAGATAGCTGCCTGCCTCTGCCTCCTGAGTGCTGGGAATAAAGGCGTGCACCACCACTGCCCAGCTCTCACTCTGATCTTGTCACCTGTATCCATCCCAGATCTGTATTGTCCTTCTTCCTATACATGATGGCAAACTCCTTTACAGCAGAAGGTTTTACCTATTAACAGTAACATCCCTGTCTGTGACAGTAACTCAGGAACTGCCTATTGAATAGAACCCTTGAGTTTCTTTATAAACTCTTTATAAACCTTCTTTATAAAGAGAATGATGTTGATGATGATTTCAGTCACAATCTGCCCAAAATGCTCTCTTCTCAAAGTGAATCAAAATAAGCAAAGCTAGTAATTTAGAAATGCATGGTACACGTATACATATGCATCTACATTGGACGATGCATGTCTGTATACCTTTGTGTTCTTTATAAAATGAGAGGGAGATGTGTACCATTCAGACATCTGAAGGGCAAGAAATGTCTGAAAAAGGACCATTTGGGGATCAGTATTAGGCCAAAGGGGGCAGTGTATTATATTGGATTCCTTGCAGCTGAAAGAAGTAAGCTATGGTTAGCAGAAAGGAATCAGGGTGGAGGAGGTGGTTTGGCCTTTGAACTTTCCCAGAGTGCAGATTGCACAAAGTACAATCCACATAATCTTAAAACTAAATGCCTGAGTTCTGTGTGCCTCGGCACAGGCTAATGCTTTTTCTCTGCTGTAACCTACACTTGGAGTTTCTCCAGCCCTCTTGCATTGGTGAACAGAAGTGCGATTACCCGCCTGCTCATTCTCTAGGTTACTTGTAAAGGGTAAAATTTCCCAGCTTAATCCCCTGTCTAGTACAAGATTATTTCTTTGGAGTTATCCAGTGGGAGTTCCCCTCTTGGCTGTGGTGGAGAGCAACTACTGAGCCTCAGGTTGCATGCACACAGCCCATGGTTGGGACTCTGAGACACGAGGGCACTCTGTAGTCAGCGGAGTGTCGGAGGGTGATGTTGGGTTGTTCAATACATATGTTAACTATGTGGACAGTTTCTTGTAAGAAAGTGAGCCAACGAAAGTGAGCCACAGGTTCATTTCCTGTGGAAATCATGAAGTGTCACTGATGGGGAGCATGCCAGCCCCTGACCCCCAGTAGGAATGTTTCCAGTGGTCACTGCGCACCGGCTCCCCTGATGTCAAGCAACCTTACACTTCATTGCCCCTGCCTCGGTGGGTGAAACAGACTTTAGTGTCCAGGTTGGAGACAACACATGGCTTTTCGGCTTCAGTCAAGCTCTTCCCTCTTCTTCTCATTTGTTCTAGGCCAAAGAGCTTCCAACTCTAAAGGATAATGACTTCATCAATGAGGGCCAGAAGATTTATATTGATGACAACAACAAAAAGATATTCCTGGAAAAACTGAAAAAGGATGTCGAGGTAAGAAAAAACAGTAAGAAGGATGTGCTGCTGGGTCACACTCAACTCTCCTGGTTTCTTAATTCATCTTTTCAAATCTATAGTGAAGGCAGATATGTATATATTCTACATTAGCCATGGCTCACATATAAATAGATAGACCCCATGCTACAGGACCTGGTTTTATGTTGAAGTGTGTCAAGTCAGGATGACAAGAACCAGAGAGCCCTGCTGTCCCCGGCCTTTGGTAGTGACGATGTCCTGCCCACAGCGGCCAGTGTGGGAAGGGTATGACAAACAGGAACACTGGTGACTCAGAGTTGGTCACACTTCCCTCTGAATCATATCTCCATGTTGGTATACACAGCCTCACCTCCGTTCACTGCTTCCACCAGTTATGTGGACACCATGAGGCCAAAGAGCCAGCCTTGCCATGCCAAGGGCCCATCATGGAACAGTTTGGGTCCATGGTCCTCAGTGAGCGTGGCAAGAAATAGGACTCATTGTTCTGGTGACCTTTTCGCCTATTATAAAAGAGATTTGTTCTCAATACTGTTTTTTTTTTAAGAATTAAAAACTCTTTTTATCATTTTGTTTATCTTTCCTGTTTGGCTTCCTTATTTCATTCTTCTAGAAGTAAATCCAGAGAGGAGGAGTTATTGTCTTGTAGTTTGTCACGTTACAAGACGGTACAATGATAATTTTAAAGCAGGCAGTTACTAGGTTTCTCTTGGCTATTACTTCTGTTCATACATGTGCCCCTTTTTTCTTTTTACTTTGAAATACTGTTCCCTACGTACTGAGATCTGCTACTTAGACAATACTTGGAGAAAGGCTTTGTGGAAAGATTTTCCTTCTCATGTCTTTAAGCAAAAACAATTTGAATGACTAAAGCCAAAGAATGAATGCCATGCATTTGATTCCCCATGAATGCTGAGCAGTGGCTGAGTTTGCCTCTTAATCTGCTGTTTTCACACGATTGCCCATGAAGGCTGACCAGGGTTATTCTCGGTTACCTGTAGGTCATTAACTGCATCTGTTTCTGTTGTTTAACCTCCATGGTATATGTATGTAGATGACTTACTTGCACAGTGAGTTCTTTGAAAGGTAAGTGTTTGCTTTTCTCGTGTACCATTCTTTCTCTCACCTTTTATAACAAACAGTTTGCTTGGTTGTCAGTGCTTCCTTTAAAAACATCTGTTAGTTAAGTATTTCCTCTTTGCTTGACAATCAGCTTGATCTATCTGATAGCTAAGAACTGCAGCATAGAGGAAACATTTCTTTTAGACTTTCACTTCCTAATCAAGAAATCTCCGATCCCAAAAATAATATCATTTTAACAGTTGTTGTAAGTAGCTCTTAGGGTGATCTGTGACCCACCCAAAAATTTTGGGTTTTTTTCTTCCCCTTGGCCGCACACCACTTAGGTGTGAGCCTCCAGGAAGAAGGTAACCTGGGCAGTTCAGACCCACAGTCAAATCCTGTGACAGTGCTCAATGCTTTTGTCTCTAGTAACGCTGGTGACTGAAGGATTCGATAGGTTAACCCTGTGTACGGCTCTCACACACAAATAGCTATTAGGGAGCATAAAGTGCTCAATCATTTAAAATGTTTCTCGGTGGCTGGTAACAGTGTCTTTACTTTTGAAACCATGCAGAAGCATCATTAAATTTTTAAGCAGGTAATTATGCTGAAGCAACTTGACATCTGGTCTTGATAATGAGACTAGAATTAAATATAGTTTTCTTTTTTCATGAGTTCCATGCTTTCTAATTTTGACGACTGGCCTGACTGCTAAAATTTCAAGTAGGCATGCCTACATGTGTGTTTGCGTGTGTGCGTGCTCATGTATACATGGGTGCCACTATGTGCGTCTGTGTGTATATTATTTTCATTTTTTTAATTTTCTTTCCATAAACTATTTATGAGTTTAAGCCAGACATGATGTGTTCCTCAGAATGCAGAGGCAGGTGGATTCTGTGAGTTCAAGGCCGGCCTGGTCTACAGAGGGAGTTCTAAGTCAGCTAAGTCCACACACAGCAAGACCTTGCCTCAAAAGAGGAAAAAAATGAAAGAAGAAGCAAAGAAGGTCAGAGTTTTTTATGACTCAGTAGATGACTTGTGTTTTTCTTTGGAAAAAAAAAAAAGACATGATAGTCATTTGAAAATGTATTCTAATTATTTTTAATTTATTCCCTGCAACAAAAATCCTCTTTTGTTCCTATATACCAGGCAGGATCCGGTAGTCTAGATAGCTTTCATACTTATATTCTGTACATATATGTAAAGCGCTTTCCTCCAAAAAAGCTAAAAAGATTCTCGGAAAGAACAAAACTCTTACTTCTCTCTTGTTTCTTGTCAACTCTGATTCTGACAGAAAGGAAAGTCAATGATACCAAGGCCCCCTGCATCACACAGTTTAAATCTGTGCTCTCCCGAGTGTCCAGAGTACACTCTCAGCTTCTCGTGTTATGGACCTACAACTGCGGCGATGCATAAAGACTCGGGAGGCAGGGTGGACAGCATCTATGGAGCATGGCGTCCTTCCCGTTAAAGTTACTTTTTTCAGCCTTAAAACACCTCCTTCTGTTTGGTGCTGTTACTTTCCTTCTTTGTCCAGTGGAAAGTTGATCCAGGGATGCTGGCAGACAGACAGCTACCAAATCAGACAATGATTCAAATACTCAGAGTCTACACTCCTAACTACATTGACATGAAACGTAGACTGGGAACTATGAGAGACAGTCAAGACCTGGTGTTCTGATATGGCTTTAAAGGAGGATGACTATAGTTTTTTTATTTTAATATAATCTTTTATTCATTTTTTGAGAATTTTATGGGGAGTGCAGTTTTTGACAATGTGGTCAAATGCTGAATGGTCTGGTTAAAGTTTTAATTCCCATCTCATATAGTTGGGAGTAGGTTTGAGGAAGTAAGGAAGTTCATTTAAGACTGCTGAGAATAGTTTAACCTGCTTCTTGACCACATGACCTGGTAAAAGAGTTGGCTTCAGTACTCACAAAAATCACGAGGAGAAGGTACCAGCTCCAGGAATTAATACAGACTGGGGGTGGGAAGGGTGAGTCTCTAATGGACTATGTGCTTGGCATGTACAAGGCCCTGGGTTCAAAACCCAACACTAAAGAGAGAATTTAGAAAACATGTATTTGGCATAATGAGGAATTTATTCTAAAGAAATCAGATTATATTGGATCCTATGTGAGGAAAGAAGAGACAACCAGAGGCCTAGCAGCACAAGGCTTATTTAGAAAGGCAGGCAGGACCTAAGCAGTACTGAGTCTGCACTTTGAAATATTATATATTTTTAAGATAAATACATGAGTTATGACAGGCATGGTGACTCACACCTTAATCCCCACACTCAAGAGACAGGTAGGTAGCTATGAGTTTGAGGCCAGCCTGGTCTACACACTGAGCTCCAGGCCAGCCAAGACTACCTAATGAGACACCAACCTCAAATACATACATACGTACATACATACATACATACATACTTATGTATGTACGTACATATGAAGCTTAAAGGGGCGAGTAAGGGGAAAAGAGTAGGTATGTCTTGCATTTCCCACATTTGCAGGCACCAGTCCCACAATGGAGCCCCGGCCCCTAGCCTGCCTTCTCCTTCTGCCTGTGGGCTCGTACTATGATTTCTCGTTGGTATTCTCCTCTACCCACAAAGCTTTGGTTTTACTGCCCCCCCTCATTCTACTGAGCCACCAAAGTGATTTGCTGTAAAGTTGGTGAGAGACAAGAGCTAGCAAGTCAGGAGCCTTTCCCACATGTGTCTCCTCTTGACTCATACCTGTCTTCCAACTTAAATTATATAGACAAGTTCGTTTCATTTTTATCCGGAACCTCCTGACCTGCCATGTCACAGGCGTGCCCTTTGTATGTGGAATCTCACTTCCTCCCACCCAGCCCGTGGCCTCCATCACGCAAGGGTGATGGCACATTCTCAAGGAGCTGTGGCCCTCGCCTATTGCAGCTGCGCTCGGCGGAGCCAGCCGGCAGATGGGCTGCTCGGGCTGCTCTCAGTGCAGCCGTCCACACTTCAGTGGATCAATTAGAACGTTGCACATCATGTATCTGTGTGCATCCAATTAATTAGGAAAATGAAAGGGAGAAGAAAGAGCATGGAAAGTCGGGGAGTTTGACAGGCGGGGGGACCAGACCTACAGCTGGGTCCTGCCTCACCAGACACTGTAGCCTTGTCTGGAAAAGGGGGGCAGTACCCCTGGGACCGCATGGGAAACAGACCTTAGCATTGTCATCAGCCAGACCTGGAGTGGGCACAGAGGGAACGTGGCGCTTACCTGAGCTCTGACACCTTCACTCACTGGTTGGTAGGGACATATGGGCTTTTACTTACTGGTGACAGACAGCATGATAATTATCTGCTAGGAGTGTGATCAATTCCAAGTGCCTTCCAGAAGGCTCCTGGGAGCTCTGCTGGAAGCTACCTGGGGACTGCCTGGTTCTCCCCATTATCCAGTCTTCATTGTTGAGATAATCCCCCGCCCCACTCCCAGGGCTCTTCCCTGAGGTCTACTTATGCTCTTAGGAGTGCCTCCACTTCTACATAACAGACGCCAGCCTCAGAAGCCAGCTTTGCATTTGGGGGTGAGGTACAACAACCCTAGGTGCCTAAGGTGTTGAAACCACGTGAAGGAGGCTCCCAGGTCCCCATTAGCATTCTTTCCGTGCACTCCCTTGCAGCCTTCTCCAGTGTGTGTTCTTCTGATCCTAAATTCTCCTAAATTCTTTGAATTTTAGCAGTTGTTAAGTTGGAACTGACCTGTCCCCTTCCCCTCCAGTTCCTTGCACAGTTAAAACTCATGGACTACAGCCTCCTGGTGGGAATCCACGACGTGGAGCGAGCCGAGCAGGAGGAAGTGGAGGATGAGGAGAACGAAGGGGAAGAGGAGGGAGAGAGTGACGGCACCCACCCCATCGGGACTCCGCCCGACAGCCCTGGAAATACACTCAACAGCTCACCACCTTTGGCTCCTGGCGAGTTTGATCCAAACATTGATGTTTATGCAATTAAATGCCATGAAAGTAAGCTCAGTGCTATTGGCTCTTTCCGCCTAGAAAGTGGTTTGATTTTTGCACTGTGATCTATCAGTAGTTACAAGGGTGCTGCCATGCAGGGCTCTGTCTGTTGGGTCAAATGTGTTGATGTCAGACAGTCCTAAGTGTTTAAAGGGAACAGTGGTTCCTCATGTTAACGGATGGAAGGAAACTGCAAACCATTTTTGTTGTTGTTTTGTTCTTCAGACAGGGTTTCTCTGTGTAGCCCTGGCTGTTCTGGATCTCATTCTGTAAACCAATCTGGCTCGAACTTGCAGAGATCCTCCTGCCTCTGGCTCCTGAGTGTTGAGATCATGTGTCGTCACCACCACCACTTGACCTGCCATTTTTTATATACACACATACAAGTGTGTAAATAATGGATATGACAGATCCGTCTAATGTATTCTGACAGGTGTATACAGCAATGCAGCCCAGTGTGTTTGCAGATCACAGCCTCAATGTTGTATCTCAATGTCAAAAGGCTAGATACCCCAAATTACATAAGCAATTTTTTGAATTATTTTTTCTTGCCGGGCTCAGTGGCAAAGGCCCATAACCTCATCTGTCCCGAAAGCTGAGACAGGAGGATCACAAGTTTAAAACCTGCCTAAGCAATTTAACAAGAGCCTGTCTCAAAACGAAAGCTGGTCTGTGGCTGTGGTTCACTGGAAAAGCCCTTGTCTGGCATGTGTGAGGTCCTGGGTTCAAGCCCAGGACAGAGGCTGGAAAATCCAACTTGGCTCTCTTTTAAATAGATCCAGTATGTCACAGATCTGTCCTGAGTGAGGCAAGTGGGTGCAGCCCACTGTGCCCCTTAGGTGACCTCCTGGTAGAGCTGAATTAGCATTACATAGCCTGCCTTTTCAGGGAGGTAGAGGCAGGCTCTGACACACACAATGAGAGTCACTGCCCCTGCTGCTGTCCCTGTGACCCTCCCCCATAGTCTCACCTGTCTCAGTCCTCAGGGTCTAGGTGTTTGCTTGTTTGCTTCCTGCCTTAGCTGTATGGGCATCGCAAAAACTATTTTACTAATATAGTAAAAAAAAATCTGCTTATTTAAATAATAAAATAGTCAATTTGTTCCACTCCACATCCCTTTTATAACTTGGCATATCAGCCAAGCAGGTTTAGGTTGTATTTTGCTATGTTTTTAATTTTACCCACCGAAATCATTCCTTAAACATAAGAAAATTAGATATAATTGAATATACATTTCTTACTCTTTATAATTGAAACAATATATTTTTAAAACTATGTAGAAAGCAGATAATAGGGGCATAAAATCCTTTAGTCAGTTCTGATACTCTATCCAAGAGGAAATATGTACAGTGTCTGATGGCAGAAAGGGATTAATAAGCATTAATTAATCCTCCTTGTTTTGCAGAAAGCTCTAACAATGCATTTTTCTGAACACAAACTACACTGTCATTAAAGAACTGCAGATTAGGAAACAAAATCCCAGCCCAGATAGCAGCCTTCACGCGCTGTTCTGACTTCCAGGTGCTCTTGTTTTGGCGCAGAGAGCCAAGCAGGATGTGGTTTCTGGGATGTGGTTTCTGCGTTCCTCCACTGTGTCCCCTCCCTGAGTAGCTCGTGTTTGTTCACGTGTTGTCACATGTCCCACAGTCTCTGCTCCCCTCCCTTTCCAGACTCACCCAGAAAAGAGGTGTACTTCATGGCGATTATTGACATTCTTACTCATTACGATGCAAAAAAGAAAGCTGCCCACGCTGCAAAAACTGTTAAACATGGCGTAAGTATTGGCTCCCTCCCCCCACCCTGCGCCCCACAGGTCCCTGTCCCTGTCACTGGTACTGTCTGTAGCGTGTCATTCTGCCTAGCTGTTCTCAGGTCTGGAATGATGATTGTCTGGGGTGAGGGGTCAGCACAACCAGGTAAGACCAGCCTCAGTACAAGCTCTCTCTGGCTTAGACTCAGCCTTCCACACAGAGTTCATAGCCCTGTGCATCTGTAGGCCCTTCCATGTTTGAAACCCACCCCAAAGATGACCATGCTTACGATAGTTCAGTGTTTTCCTGGGAAATGTCCCGGCCTGAAGCAGGTGCTCCAAAATGCACAGGATTGACTTTCTTTTCTCACAGTAATTTTTCTGCCACAGAGATCTTTGCATATAGGACTAGTGTTTTATATCCGCCCTCCTCACTTACCATGCATGGACCATGCAGGACTATTGCTGAATCCCCATTAAAAGCCTTTGAGGGAGATTCCATTGTGTTTCTCTCCCTCCCCCTTTTTTAGAAAAAAAAAAAGGGCTTCAGTGTACTTTTATAGCAAACCTTTTTTCTACATAGGGCCGTTAGTGAGACAGCATTTAATGTAATTTTAGTCTATTCCCGCTCACCCCGCTACCCCTTCCTCAGTGGATTTTTTTTTAATAATGGAGACACTGAGAATGACAACCCCAGGAATAATTCCCAGAAGTTTGATATAGTAGTTCATGCCTGTAATCCCAGCACTTGGATGACTGAGGCAGGAAGGTTGAGGGTTTAAGGGTACCCAAGGCTACATAGGGAGACACTATTTCAATCTAAAAAACGTGCAGTACATTGGAAGGTTTTGAGTAGAAAGGTAATGTGACTGGTTTGGGGGGAGGGGTGTTTTAGGATTTATTTCATTTTATTTGGTGTATATCCATGTATAGCATATGCATGCATGGTTCCTGCAGGCACCAGAAGAGTGCTGGATCCCATGGAACTGGAGTTATAGCCAGTTGTAAGCTGCCATTTGGGTACTGGGAGTAAAACCTGGGTCCACTGGGAGAGCAGCCAGTGGTCTAACTGCTGAGCCATCTCTCCCGCCCATTTCTGTTGCTGTTGTCTGCCATCTTAACGTTGCAGTGGTCACAGGTCTGTGTTGGTCGTCTGTGGGGCTTCCCCAGACCGGCCTCATTTTCACACAGATTCCTGAGAACTTTGATTTGCTTGTCAGAATGGCAGAGATGCAGGCGAGTAGCAGGGTTGGGGTGTGGCTAGTGGTGAGGTGATTGTCAAGCATGTTCACCTGCATTTGGAAAGCGCTGTAGATGCTGAATGGTAATTTGAAGATGGAGATTAACGAGCGTCTCATTGATGTCCGTTTTCTTCACAACCACCTAGGCTGGAGCTGAGATCTCAACCGTGAATCCAGAACAGTATTCGAAGCGCTTTTTGGACTTTATTGGGCACATCTTGACGTAACCTCCTGCATGGCCCCCATGGACATGAGCGCGGGAAGGCTGGTGGTGGCTTCGGTGTGGGAAAGTTACAACCAAACCCGAGGAAGCACCCACCTTGCAGGAGGCAAACCTCCTTGTTTACATCTTCAAGCCGAGATGACTGAAGTGGGGGGCTGCTCGCTTTCACAGCTACCTGATCCTTCCCAGCATCGTTCTAGCTTTTTCTGACTCTGTGTGTGTGCGCGCAGGTGTGTGTACACACACTCTAGCACACATTTTAAAATAATTAATTAATATTAATTAATTAAACCCAGTCAGCTTGAATCAGAGCTTGTAACAACCAAACCCGTCTGATTCCAGCTGTGGCCGAATGGGTAGATAAAGGGACGGCATACGGGGAGGGAAAGAGGAAATGCATGCCAGCGCAGCCGTGGCAGTACCAGGGGATAAACTGCAGCTCTGTTTGCTGAGGGAAGATGTGAGGGTGTTCATGGTGATGATGGTGATGATAGCAATGATGATGATTAAAAGAAGGATCAATTTACTTCCAATGTTACACTCCTGGCCCGCACAGAGGCCGCTCCTGAATGATGGTTGCCTAAGCGCACAGCCCCGGGCAGAAGAATGCTAGCATTTCCCGGGGTACTGGCTCAGGGCTCTGTTCTAACCATGTCACCCCTCCCCCGTGTCCAGGCTGAGCCCTTCATCTTCCAAGAGTCTGATGCCAAGACTGTCTACGATTTCACCTACCTAAATGCTTCCAGGAAAACCGCTTGCTTCTCTTTTCTCGCCTGGAGACTCTCATCGTTAGACCCTGGTGTTAAACCGCAGAAATGCATTCTGCAAAACTGATGCAGAACTGCCCTGAAAGGTGCATAGTTTGGGGCAATAGGAGCTACACCTCCCACTGCAGAAAGATGAGCAAGGGGTTAAAATCCTTCTGTAACCCAAGGCAAATCCCAATTAATGAGGTTTATGTTCAACCATTGTTTAAAGAGTGGAATTTTGTTATGTATCATCCCCTTTAACTGAACCCCTCAGTTTTACTGTTTACATGGTTAGAAAAACAGGGATATTTTTTAATCTAAAAATTTAATATACAGCATGTGATTTTTGAAGTTTACATGTAAAGCCATTTTGCAGTGTAAGGAACATGTTGTGTTTTGAGATATGTCTTGCAGTTGTGTTTTTGAGTGAGTGTTTTGTTCGGAGTACCTAGTAGACAGGCTTTCACATAAAAGCAAAAGGATTTTGTTCCTTGAGATGTGTATTTATCAACCTAATGTTTATTAAACCCAAAATCTGGTTATGTAAGTTCCTTGCCCTGATCTGTGCTGGTTGTGTCTAACCAAGTTAAAAACCTTCCAGCAGCAATCATGTGCCCACCACCTCCCTGTGCTCCTGAAAGGCCTCACCTTACAGAATATTTCACTTGCTTGGAGTATTATCAGCTTACATGCTGTGCTGAAGCTGTGCCTTCAAAACCCCCTGTTTAATATGTGAGATGGTCTTTGTGGGCAGTTCGGAAAGGAAACAAAAGTTCACCTTTTCAGTAATTACTTAGAAGTCAACAAGCCCCCTGCCAGGCTGCCTTCCCAGTCACTTCAGTTCAGGCCTCTCCAGGTACAGCTGTGCCCAACATGTGTGGGCTGCCTTCACAGCGTCCGGAAGCCAGCATCAGCACCATCTGACTCCTACGTACTGACCTGCCACGGTTCCTTAGCTGATGGTGTTAACTCCACTGTAACATAGTTGTGCAAATCTGTATTTGATGCATTTAAAATAATCAATGCTGTGTGATTGGGTTTCCGGGCACTATTAATTGTGGTGTTTGAAGCTCTACTGTAGCTTTTGATCTCAAAACTTACCAACCCAAGAGCCCAAAACTTTACAAACCTAAAGTAAAACCGAAAGTACTCATACATGATCTGAGTAACCATTTCCTCGGCGGCCAATCTGTACGCTCTTAGACGTTTACAAAAAACGCTTTGGTTTTTGTCTGTAATCATCTCTGTCATGCAGATAAACTGTTTGGACAAAAGCGAGGTGTGTGGTGTCCCAGTGCTAACCCTGCACTCAGGGCAGGAGCCAGGCTTTATGAATAAAGCACTTTGATGCCTCACACAGCTGTGCTTCTCTGTGCTGGCGACTAATTGTGAGTAGGACTGGGGGTTCCTCAAGGGGTGTGACAGCTTTTAACACTCTGAGGCTGCCCTTCAATCTGCAGTGATTAATAAGACACGGAAATGACAAATGGACTCCTTACACAATAGATAAGTAAAAAAAAACAAAAAACAAAAACAAAAACAAAACCACAGGGCTGGAGGATGGCTCTCCACGCACAGCGCTTGCCACACAAGTACCCACATAAATGCTAGGTGGGCATAGCAGCCCACCACTAATCCCGGCACTCCGAAAGCAGGAGAGAGACAACTGGACTAGCCATACTGGCAAGCTTTGAGTTCAAGTGAGAGACCTGACTCAGTGGAGACCTGACTTGAGGAAGACTCCCGACATCAAATCTCAGGTCTACACACACACACACATACACACACACACACACAAGCGCGCATGCGCATGTACACCACACAGACGTATACACACACCTCAGTGAATACTGTGTAAAGTTGCGCGATTATTTACAGATAACCCATGCTAGTTCGGTCATAGCATGTTTTGAACCTTCACTGTACCATGAGGAGAGAGGGCTGTTTGTGTGTTCTAGTGTCATGAGTATGCAGCTGGCAAACATGATGTGTGCTGCAGTAACAGGTGTTCTGAGACTGTAATTTTCATGTGATTGATGCAGCAGGGTGTAATTTAAACATAACGCACATTTTATGTTGTTAGTGTGAGTATTGGTCCACATGAAAGACTAGGCCAACACAGAAAACTGCACCCTGCTGACCCGAGCCTCAGAAGTCACTGCCTTTACCGAACATCTGACACCACACATAAGTCATCTTTGCCTTCTTCCGCTTTGTAGTGTCCAAGGGCCTATGAGGTTTTCCATAGCCTTGCCATGGGTAACACCCAGCTTTTGTGGAAGTAACTTGTCCTGATCTTTGATATGCATGTTTTTAATCCTTTAGCATGTTTGAAACTGGACCACCATTTTTATAGAGTACCTGTATATCATGTATTTTGGTCATATTCATCTCCAATCATCCTCTTATCCCCTCCCTTCCCATTACTTCTCTTCCACTTCTGAAATGGTTCCTCTTCCATGTTAGTCTTAGAATAATATTCTTTTAAAGCCTAAATATGTATATGAGAAAATGTGGTATTTGTCTGAGACTAACTTTGGCCTTGTTGAGGTATAATATTTAGGCTTTAAAAGAATATGACCAAAATACATGATATACATGAAAATGTCATAATGATTCCTATTGTTCTATACAGTGAATATGTACTAATAAAAACAGGAGGCAGGGGTTGGCAAGATGGCTCAAAGGGTCAACCCTGGAACTCACATGTGAAATAAGAAAACTGACACCTGCAAGTTGTTATCTGATGAGACATACCATGACGTGCACACCTACACACACACATACATACATACCATGGCGTGCACACCTACACACACACATACATACATACCATGGCGTACACACCCACACACTTACCATGACGTGCACACCTACACACATATGTACATACCATGACGTGCACACCTACACACATATGTACATACCATGACGTGCACACCTACACACATACATACGTACGCCCCAAATGTCATTTCTCTTATTGTGTTAAAGGTGAGGCCTAGGAGACAGAAGTTAGGTTGTGAAGGGGTGCCCTTAAAATAGGTGTGAACTCAACCTCTCCTGGTCCCTGTCTGCTTCCCAGCCATCAGGGGGTGAGCAGGCTCCCTTTGCACCATGGTGCGTCAGTGACACAAAGGTCCAAAGTGTCAGGGCCCGGTAGCCGTGAAGCCATTCACTAAAATCCACCTTTTCTCATTTGAAATTGACAGTCTCTGGTGTTCTGTCACAAAAATGGGAAAGTGGCTAACTCACCAACATACTTGGCTCAGCCTCTCCCCAGCTGTCCTCTGGACTGGACCCCTTTGTACTTTTCTGAGTTAGAATCCAAAGTCAGGTGAGCACAGAAGTGTACCAGGAAAAAACACATCCGTTACTTAACCTGGAATGATGTTCGAAGTAATTTTCTAAAAGAAAGCCCTGATAGCGCAATGGGTGCCTTCCTATCAGCCTGAATGTGCTCCAGAGCGTATTCTCTTTGTTTTGTAGTTACACGGAAATTCTGCTGAGGAGCAGTTAAATCCCATCCGCTGTAATTTTCCGTCCTCAACACTATCCAGTTTAATTTCGTGAGAGAGGGGACAGAAGATTATAATTTCATAGTGTGGGCTGCAATAAACCTGTGTCGTAAATCCCACACCTGTTGCTGGAAGAGGCCCTGCAGATGAATGACATTAGGGAGTGGCTATGACTTAACGCAGTTGAATCGCACATGAAGCTCCTTGGTGGTCTCTCCGCTTCGCTTTGCTAAGGTCTGACCTAAGTTTCTCCATCTGCATACTCTCTTCTTTCACAAACTTTCCACTGGAGGATCTAAGTGAGGTATTTGAGGTCACAACAGAGGCATAACCAAGGTAAAAAGTCAGCTCCGTTCCCAGAGTAGAGGCTTGTCTCCTCTGTGGGCTGCCTAGGATCTCACCCTCACCCTGATGAGTTCATGTATGGGCTACCTGGGATCTCCCCCTCAGATTTTTCCAGTATTTCTCTTTAGTCCAATTGCCTTCTTCTTGTCATTAATTTAGTTTTGTTTTCTAATCAGGGAGTCTCACTTAGTATATTTTTCTTTTGTTGTGATCAAATACTCTGACAAAGCAACTTAGGGGGAAAAGGGACCCTCCACTCTGGCCCCCGCTCATGGGTACAGTCCGTCTTGGTGACAGGAGCTTGAAGCAACTGTCACGTCACATCCACTCTCAGGAGGCAGACAGTGATGAATGCAGGCAGCTAACAACCCCCTTTTTCCACTTCCACAATCCAAGATCCCAGCCAGGGGGCAGTGCCACACACAGTAGGCAGATCTTCAACCAAGATACTGTCCCCTGCTTCATCTCTCAGACGGCTCTGGACCCTGTCAAGCTGACAACACTAACTAAACGTCTCTCTGAAGGACATAAAAATGTTCCTCAGCCAACTGAGCGGCGATCTCTGGAAGCAGAACTTAGATGTATCAAAGGTGATTGGGGTTGGAAGCTACTGATTTAAATGGCTACCTGATTCCCACTGAGTGTGTGTGTGTGTGTGTGTGTGTGTGTGTGTGCGCGAGCGCACGCGCCCATGTATGTCAGTTCACATGCATGCATGGAGGGCAGAGGTCAACCTTGGCTATCTATCATTCCACTGGAGCAGAGTTAATCACCTTCATTTTTGAGGCAGGGTCTGCTAATGGGACCTCAGGCTCACCGCTTTGGCCACACTGCCTAGGTCAGAAAGCCCCAGAACCCTTCTCCCCAGTTACCCAGTACTGACTGCGAGCATACCTACCACTCCTGGCAAGAACTTTACCAAGCGAGCCGTCTATCCAGACCACTCGTCATCGTTTAAAGACTTTCCAGCCTGCATCTTTTCCCTCCCCCTCCCCCTTTTCTCTACTTTCTCCTAACCCATAAACAAGGCAGCGTTTTGTTGATTATAACAGAAGCCAGCAAAACCCAGGCAGAGAACCACACCAACCTGCTGCTGCTTTTTTTTTTTTTTAATTATAAACAAAGTTTTATCAAAACACAGTCCTGCCCATTCATGCAGTGATTCCTATGGCTGCTCTCAGACTGCAACATCAAAGCTCATTGTGGAGCAGAGAGACCTCACAGCCCACAGAGCCTGAACCATTTGCCTTCCAACCTTCACAGAAGTCTGCTGAGCGCCACAGCGGAACTGGCTCTAAGTCTTTCAGCGTCATCCCTTCGGAACAAGGGACATCCGCTAACTCCTTCAGTGACCTCTCACCCAGATAAGACATAAACAAAGTTTGAAAATAACTCCAAAACTTGCCAGCAAAATTCAATATTAAAATCTGTTGCGTTTTCAGACTGAATAAAGTATGCGTGTTATTACCCTCTAGGTAACAAGCCCATAGTGGTTGTCTCTGGCGAATGGCTGTTCTGAGATCCATTGGTTTTCACATAGGGATGATAATGTGAAATAAAGAACTATCCTTTTTTAAAAAGACATCGAAGGAAATGAAAAGAACTCCGAATGTTTGGGAAGTCTACAGGTGATCGCACCTGGTCCTTTCGCTCCCTGCAGTCCTTCTCTCTCAGGCTTGACTAACTCGATGTTCCCTGTGGTTAGATTCCCTGCCTTCAGCACATACACAGTAGATAATAATAAACGCCACACCGAACCATTATCACATGTGTGTGTGTCAAATCCCAAGATTCCCTGGTCATGTAATTACACATGTCCCTGCATTGCCACAGCTGTCCCTGGAGACCTGCATGGTCCACGGAGAACGTGGACGTTCTCTCTGGGGGTGAGGCTTCTCATGCGTGCGCTGAAGCTGATACACCTCCGTGCTTTTCACTGAAAGTGTGGGGTCTTTGGCTGTGCCACCTTCATCTGAAATCACCACAATTAGTAGTGAGATTTCCTATCCCAAAACCTAGCAAGGATCCTGACTAAATTATTCAGTCCATTTGCTTTCTTGTGGACAGCTCCAGATACCGTGTGGGTCCTTCTATAGCAAGAGCATGAAGTACCAGTGGATGATATAGTAAAGTCCCGTGAGCTCTTCCCGGGACCCCCATGTGCCCCCATCACTGGTGCTGCCACCATCCTGTCTCTAGTGACCTGGGAAAGTTCACTGTGTTCCGTTTGTATCCACACCAACATGTAATGGCCTTTGTCGTCAGCAACACAGAGCCGCGATGCCCTTGTGCTTTGTTGAGTAAAGTGGACATCTACCTCTAAGAGATGGGAGAGGTCCCTGAGAGGACTCACCAGTACAGAGATATGTACTCAGACTGATGATTCTTGAGACAGGAGGATTGAAAATAGAGTCGGGGCCCAGGGATACGGCTCGCTAGGGTAAAGCCCTTGCTGCGGATGCCTAATGACCTGAGTTGGACTCCTGGAATCCACATAGAAAGACAATTACAGTGGTGTTTTTCTGTGTCCTAGCACTCCTTTGGGGAGATGGGAAGTAAAGACAGAATTGCCTGAACACTCACAGGCAGGCTAAGCGAGAGCACACAGTTGAAAGGCAGACACAATAAGAGAAACCCTGCCTTAAAACAAACTTGGAACTAACTCCCAGAATTTGTTTTCTGACCATTGTACACATTTGACAAGATGTACCCAACACTCAACACACATGAAAATAATTAATTAAAAATAAATAAAACAAGAATACAGCCAGATCTTAGCCAATAGCCTAGACACACTCTGTGAAGAGTTCAAAATGTGGGCCCCCACATGGGGCTGTATCACTCCAGGCCTTGTCCAGGGCCAGCCTGCCAAAGGGCCATGAGGGCTGCACTGTGGGTAGTAGGTTCAAGAAGGAAGTCTCCAGGGCTTGCCTTTGCAAGACAGTTTATACATCAAAACCAAGCAGATTCCCTGCAAATCCACATGCCTGCAGAAGGAATGGAAACACGAAGAACACTTGTCTTAGCCCACGTTGGCGAACTCTGGACGTCAACCTGAAGCTTGCAGCAACCGAAAAGATCTGTTCAAGGACAATTGATACCTAGAAAACACAGAGCTTTCTGTGTTTCATTTTACTTCCCCTTCATTCGCCTCCATACAGTTCCATATGACCGCTGCTCCACAAGACCACTGAATGAAACATTCTCATAGCACCTATAACTGAAAACTGGCACCCACTGGAGAGGACAAAAGAGATTTGCAGTTCTCCTAAAGCCAGCCCCAGAGAAAAGTTCATTCTTTGACCTGCCCAGCAGCTGCAGAAGTCGCCCATTTATCTGCGAGTTCTTCAAAAAGCTGAAAAGTTCTCTCCCCGGAGCCTTGGTTGCAAACTGTCCGTGATGACTAGTGACTACCGAGGGCCTAAAATGATGAGCCCAGTTTGTCAAACAAAGGAATTTAAAATATATAAAAGGAGGCTGGACTTAGCTGGCACACACCTGTAATTGCAGCACTGGGGAGGCAGAGGCAAAAGGGTCACTGGAAGTTCAAGGCCAAAAGAAAACAAAAACAAAAACAAAACACACAAGCAAACAAAACTAAAGGGAGTCACTGGGGAGGTGGCTCAGTGGATACAACATGCCGCATGCCTGTGTGACTAGAGTCTGGATCCCCGGCATGCATATAAAAGCTGAGGGGGCAGAGTTCTCTGCACACAATACCTGCATTCGGCAGGCAGACACAGGCGATCCTGGAGGCAAGCTGGCCAGCGCTGAGAACTCTGGATTCAGCAAGAGATCCTGTTTCAGCAAATGAAGTAGAGAGCAATTGAGAAGGACACTCAAGGTCAACTGCTTCCCACACACACACACAAGGCCACACATGCCAACAGGCATATACACATGTGTATGCTACATGCACACACCCTCATACATAAACAACAGGGAATCAGTGTGGTGGGATGTCCACTGAGGGCTGTGGACAGTTCCACCCTCCTCTGAAGCC
This sequence comes from Myodes glareolus, assembly GCF_982192425.1. NCBI lineage: Eukaryota > Metazoa > Chordata > Mammalia > Rodentia > Cricetidae > Myodes > Myodes glareolus. The sequence goes on from NC_142039.1 coordinate 8,796,040, forward strand.
CTAGAGGACCACTCACTGTTCACATGCAGGTCTGTTCTCACACTCAGCGACATCTGGAGACGACTTTAATCTCTGACTTCTGGCCTTGAGGATCTGCATAGGCGGGAATGGAGTCTAAGACAAAGTCATAGACGGGTGGAATGTTGCCAGTATGTGCCCAAGACCACACAGGGTCTTTCAGCAAAGGGTCAAAGCATCTAAGAAAATATCTGTTCTGTCCTTAACCACTAAGCTAGGGAAGTAATGGCTTCACACACAAAGGACAGAGGTGCTCTTGGAAGAGTTAAGAGGGGACTGTGAGCGTAGCTCAGTGAAGCACTCACCTAGCACATGCAAAGCCCAGGGTTCTAGCCCCGCCGCTGCAGAAACAAAACCCAGTTCAGAACAGTCACCATACTTCAGCACTGAGCTGGAGATCCCAGCCCTGGGAACCAGGCCTCTGATTAAGGAGAGTGCAATTTTCTGAATTATAGATAGCTTGATATTGAGTATAAAATCCTAAAGAATTTTTTAAAAAGTTGAGAGGCATAGACAGGTGGATGTTTGTGAGTTCAAGGCCAGTCTGGGTTACATAGTGAGACCCTGTCTCAGAAACAAAAAGATGTTTTTGCTTGACTGTATTCTCCCTTGTGCATTTTAAAATTGCTTCTCTATTTCTGATAACATTTTAAATGTTTTTACTGTTTCCCCAAGTTCAATATTCCTTATATTATTTTTTTATTTGTTTTTAGTTTGTTCAGTTCAGTAGCAGAGCCGTTTGCACTGAGATGCTTGCACTGGATGAGTGAGTGCACTTCTGGCGTGTCCATACAGGCATCAGCTGGAGCCTCTCTGCCACCCTTGCTTTCTGAACTCACTGCAGAAAAAGCTCAGCGTGAGGCCCCAAGATCCAGGAGTAGAACTCGCCTGCGCTGCTCATTTCTAACTTTGGGACCCTCGGAAAGAAGCCAGAATGGCGCCTCATGCCCACCTATAGTCTATTATGGCAGAGGCTGAGGCAGGAGGATTGTGAGTTCCAGGCCAGTCTACACAGTGAGACCCTGTCTTAGGAATAAAACCAGATGTTTTTAGAAACAGTGAAAGTTCTGTTTCTCAGAGCCTGCTCTGGAGTGGGGAAAGAGATTCATGGCTGACAACTCAAGGGACATGCAGAGGACACAGAGGGCATGTGGTTGTCCACCCCAGGTCCAAGTTCAAGTACAATTCTCCTTTGCACACATAATCAACCGCAGGTGTGCGAAGAAGCACAAGGGGCAGCGAGTCCGCTTCTCAAGTCTTCGCATTTATAGAGGATGTGGTAGTTTCATCGAGAGTTAAAATCCCACCTTCTCAGCACCCCAGGCAGATTTCATAAATCTGGCAACACCCAGGCTCTGGCTGGTTGGGCAGTCTCCGAGCCGCTCTGAATCACAGGAGGCAGAAGTGGGACCAGATGTCAACCTACCTCCTCATTAGTCTTGGATTGAATGTCCCTTCAGCGCTTAACCTGTGAAAATAGGATGGCAAAGCCACCCCACCCCACCATCCTCTCCTTCCTCATTTCTATTTCTCACTTATTTTTATTTATTTGTTATTCTCCAACCATAATTCTCACAGGGACAAGAATAAGCCAGACGTGTGAATCAGATGTCAACAGCAGCTCCGTGTCTGCGGGCAGCAGCCATAACAATCAGAGGAAGGACGGGGCTGTGTGGGAGGCTGTGTCCAGGCTGTCAGTCAGTGTCCCAGACACTTGTAAAACCAGAACTAACACAGTACACGCTTCCAAGACACGAGACCTTTAGATAAATAGAAAAGGTAGACCGCGGGACTTGATTATGTAGAATATACATCATAACCTCATTTAGCAAACTTTTATTAGGTTTCTATTATGTGTTAAGCCTTGTGTGAGCTAGAGACAACATGAAAGTCAGCATGCCAAAGAAGCTTCCAGGCCAGCATGCCTGCTTACTCCAGTGCCGTGCCGTAAGGCTCGGGCGTCAGCTTGCACACTTTACCTTCTAAGTGGAAAGCCCCAAGGCTCTTGTGCTTTTATCGACCGTGAGAGGACATACTTGGATTCTTTTAGAGCTGAGCCTGAATCCCAGCTCTGTGCCTGTGGGTGGTCTTAGAGCTGGACTTTCACATTCTAGAAAGAGACCAGTATGTAGCTCCCAGGGTTTTGTTGGTGATGAAAAAAGATTGTTGAGTACCAAGCATTGGCACTGGTAGGTGCTCATGTCCCCCAAACTGTCCAGGACTGTGGGTTTGCCCCAGAACTCATTACTAATGATTAGAGTATTCAGTGACTCCACCTTCACACCGTCATCTGACATGGAGGATTCATGGGATTCTGTAGATGCTCTGACAGATCCGCCAATGTTCTTAGTCTCTGTTCCTTCTTATAAACTATAGCATCAGAAAATTGTTCTCCCCTCTCATCCATTCTTTCTGCCTTGTATTTTCTTTCTTTACTTTGTGAAAACAAAGTCTCACTGTGTAGTTGAGACTAGCATGGAGCTGTGAAAGCCAGTGAACTTAGTGCTGGTGTTACAGACATGCGCACTGCATTGACTCTATCCTCACAGGTGTCTCTGAGTAAGATTCGTTGTATCTGCCATAAAGTATCCGTTCAGAGTCTATGTCTGGGGGCATCCACATTGTTGACAGGTGAGACACAGAGGAGCCAAGGTGAGTCCCCAAGCAGAACTGGTTTGTACTCTAGAAGAAAAGAGGCTCTTTTCAGACATGCGTAGTAAACAGCAACAAATAGGCTCTGACATTTTACAACTAGTGAGACAGACTCAGGAAGAGGAGCTATGGAGGAAGGTGGGGAAGCAAGGACAGATGTTGGCGCCACATCTGCTTTCCAATTGGATGTTTCCCAAAGATGGACGACAAAAAAACTTCCAACTGCCGTGACAGACGGCCAGCCTTGGGTTTGCCGTTACTCATCACCACCTTACATATCTTTATCTCCAAGTTCCTCCTCAGTCTGACATCTTCCTGCTGTCCCTTCCTCATTAGTGGCCTCCTGGGTGGCTTTTCTGTGAAGTTAAAATGCATGCAAACTCTGCCAGAGTCTTCCTCAGTGGCTCTACAAAATCAATGATTAAAACAAGTTGCATTTGGTAGGAATCCAGGAAAGCTCATGACCACTGTGCCCTGTCCTGGGGAGATGCAGGACTGAGGGGAGTTCCTGGATGAATTTCCAGCTTCCTGGATGCTGTGACTAAGTTATCCTCAGATATATCATCAAGAGATAAATAAGGAAAACATTTTTAAAGAGAAAAGAAGAAATAGCGTATGGAGGGGAAAAGCGTCAGTCTGGTTGGATTAGGAGTAGAGTCAAAGTCACAAAGACAATTCTGTGTCAGAAATTCCAAAATTTAGGGGTTTTGCTTATGGCTTAAATTAGTCAATCCTTCTCACCTGCCAAGGGTTCTAGTCACAGAACCCAGTGTACACACTGTGGAGAATTCCATTTAACAAAACAAAGATCAAGCCAATCAACCAAGGTCAACTCTCTGGTCCCACCGAAAGATTTTTTTCATCCAAATTTAAGTGCAAATTAGATAAGAGAAAGTTTCATAACCTAAAACTAAGAGTTCAGATACAAATTAAAGCAACTCGGACACCAAGAAGGGGAAGTTATCTGGAAACAAGTCTATGGAGTCTTCTCCTGAACTGCAATGAGGAATGCCTGTTCGCTACAGTGTCCTAAAGGGCTCTGTGGCTCACAAAGAGTCACAAATCATGCTTGGCTTGCTCTGTGGGGTGTTAATGATTTTAAGGCCTTTGAAGGGCTTTTTTTTTTTTTAATTAAGTGGGTCTTTTAGGACATATTCATCAACTTAACCAGAAGTCCCCACATCGAAATCATTTGGGAAGGGGGCTTTCTACAAGAAAAAACAGCAATGGCTTTTTTTTCTTTTTCTGTGATGGCAAAACCTTTTCCTCACTCTGTCCGCCCAGCCTTCCAAACCGGGCACATTTCTTCATGCCTGCCTAGGTGCTCGGAGCTCCTTCAAGGCACTTGTAATTTCTCTTTCATCTGTGGGAGAATTGTCTGTAATCTGTCAACTATATTTTAAATAAATGCTGATTGGCCAGGCAGGAAGTATAGGTGGGAAAACTAGACAGGAAGTAGAGGTGATGCAATGAGAACAGGAGAAGGCTAGGAACGAGGAAGCTCCCTCCACCATTCCTGCCCAGATCACCGAAGAGGCAACATGTGAGCTGTCACACTGAGAAAGGTACGGAGCTGTGTGGCTAACATAGATAATGATAATGGATTAATATAAGTTACAAGGACTAATAAGAAGCCTGACCTAATGGGCCAATCAGTTTATAAGCTTATGGAGTCCTGTGTGTAATTTTCTTTGGGGCTTGCAGGCTGTGGGGTACCAGGCGGGACAGAAACCCCAACAAGCCGGCCCTCATGTTACATTCATCCAACACCCCCTTTAACCCACGTGTCATTTTTGTAGCTGACATTTCTGCATGTGCGCACATGTGTGTGTGTGTGTGTGTCTGTGTGTATTGTATACACTTCTTAGTGTGTATGTGTATACTTGCTACTGCAAGTGGTACCTGCCTGGTGGAGGCTAAAGGTTAACATCCGGTGTCTTTTTTCAGTCATGCTCCACCTTTAGTTTTTGAGACAGTCTCTTGCTGAGGCTGAGGCTGTGTGGCCTGTGGGCTCCAGGGATCCCTGTCTCCATTGCTGTAGCGCTGGGTTACAGGCACAGGCCTCCGTATGTAAGCCAGCCCTTTCTGTGGATGCTGGGTATCCTTCACGTTCACCCAGTAGTCATTAGGCTGACCAAGCCATCTTCCCAACCTCTGCCCCCTCAATACCCACCCATTCCTAAAGACCTGATCGTGTCTTAGTGTACTAATTTACTATTAAGTGCTTCGGACTGAGGTAGTTGCTCAGTGCGCAGATTTCTATGAAAAATATCGGAGGCTTCAATGAAGCAACATGTTTGTTTATGGTTTATGGAAGTATCTAGAATGTTTTTACAATGATTTCACGCTCAGAACTGAAGGCTGACATCACCTCCCTTGACTCTTGACTGCCAGGTGGGTTTCTCCTGTTGACCTCCTAGTCCGTGATCCTCTGCTGAAAACCTCTGCTTGACCATCTCCCACCACCCGTCACATGCCCTCTCAAGAATGTACTTACCAGAAAAATCTCACTTTCCTTTCCTAATTCCTCAAATTAGGAGGAAGAACTCATGATGCATGAAATCTGCAATAATAGGATTACTTCCTAAGCAATTAAACATTTTCCCACTTTAACTCTGGGGTGGGAATCCCAGCCAAATGCTGCTTACAAACAGAATGGTATTTTTTTTGTAAGAAAATGATGTCTTAACTTCTCTGGGCAGGTTTGGTTTCAGTGAGTTTGAAAATGGCTCTTTATTTGCAAATACTAAAGCAGCCTTCAAGGGGAAGCAGCTGCGAACCTTGTCTTCACGTTTATTTTGATTAAGTTTTGTTTTTTCCAGTCAATAATTAATTTGGTTTTGGCCTTTGAAATTTTGCATTTATTTGGTGTGCGTGCATGCTCACACAGGCACAGGAGTGGCAGGATGTGTGAGGTCGGTCCATGCCACAATTTTCAGGAGATGTTATCTCCTCCCACCGTAAGGCAGGGCCTCTTGTTGCTTCTGTGCTGTGTGTAGCCATGCTAACTGACCCTCAGTATGAGGAGATCCTCCTGTCCCCACCTCCCCTCCCACTGTAGGAATACTGGGCTTCACCACTGTGCTCCACCAAGCTTACGTTATGTAAGTTCCAGGGCTCAAACCCTGGTCCTCAAGCTTGCGAAGCTAGCACTTTACTCACTGAGCCTTGTTTAGGTTTTCACAGCAGTGGCTCACTCGGTAGCTCAGGCTGACCTGCGGTGCTCCTCCAGCCCAGCCTCACAACTGTGGGCATAACAGTCACGAACCTTCACGCGAGGTGCTCTTTGTTTTCTTCTCTCTTTCTCCCTTCCTTTCCTTTTAGTTGGAAATCTCTAGGGTGTTGTCCTCGCTGCAGGAGCGAGAAGTGTCCACTTTTAATGGTCCTACCCCTGGCAGTTCCAGCCTCACTGGAAACCATTCCTCCACACTGCTCCCCACTCTCTGCCAGTGACTTCGGGTGACAGGTCAGTGTATGCTAGCGTTCCTTAATCCTTGGACTCTTCCTTTCCCTATTGACCACTCAAGTTGTATTTTCAGGCATTTTGGAAATGCAAAGCTGTATGACCACTCAAATAAATAACCATGATGAGTACAGAGAGAGAAATTAGCCACAGCAAACTCATTGCCTTTGACCTCGTGGTGGTGGCTTGCAATACCCTCGGGCGTGAGCATTTTGTCAGTATTCGTTTTCTCACTAGCAAGGATGGCCTTGATAGTGAACAGTAACTATTAACTGTGTTTAATGCTGATGTTTATCAACACGCGTGTCTCAGGCCTCTAGCTTAAACTAATCTGTGCCCTACGTGGTACTCCCATATCCTACCTTGTTACTTTAACAAGCTCTGACTTTCATGTGAAACTTTTGTTTTTGTTTTTTAAGACAGGTTTTCTCTGTGTAGCCATGACTGTGACCCCCTCCCCAAAAAACACACTCTGTAGACCAGACTGGCCTTGAGCTCAGAGACCTACCTGCCTCTAATTGCCTCCTCCACTGGGATTAAAGGCATGCACCATCAGGACCAGCTCTATGCAAAACTGTTAATAAAAGTTCAACATAGCTCTCTTGAACAGGTGAATTCCCTGATTTATCAGCAGAGCGAATGGGGCAGACAAAAGTAAAGGATTTCCTGGTACCCCATAAAAGTCCTACACCTCCCGGGGACAGGTTCCAATGCCTTCTTCCCTGTTTCTACAGCAGCCCTCCCTTCTAGGCCAGCAAGTCTTATTAACTCAGGAATTGATGTTGCTATTTCAATCTAATCATAAAGGTCACATTCTGTAACGGGAAAAGGACACATTTGCATAGATCCTTCTAAGTCTATTGTCCTATGAACAGGGCCAGGAACTAAACACAAGCTTTTGTGAGCAGAATGATCTTGTGGGACTTCTGAATCTTTATCTTTCTTGCCTATCTTACCTCTCCTGACTCTACAGCCCAAGTCACAGGATATCAATGCAGCTGTCAGTTTGGGACAGGTTGGTTTAATTCCAAATGCCACGGGGAGCGAGGTAAGGAGCCAAAGACACTGTTTACTATAAATAATTGCTTGCATCCCCATCCCTGTAATTCCTATTTTTAAAGGTGAAAGGGAAGCAGAATGGCTTGTGTTGGCATGACTCTGTGTGAAAAGGAGCAAACATCCATACTGATCATCCCGAATTGCAAGGTTGGGTTTGGGGCTTGGACTCTTAGCAGCGTGTCCCTGCTGGCAGAAAGCAGCTCCGACCAGATTCGAAGATAAACACCACACACTTGTCTCATTCCAGCGGTAGCTGCTATGAACGGAAGTGTTGTCAGCCGTCCTGAGACGCCTGGGAACAGGGGAAGCCGAAAGCACCCGTCTCCACTCAGCTGCTCTCCTCACACCTATTTCCCTCCAGTCTCTGGGACAGGACTGGATTGGCTCCCAGCACTGGAAACTGTCCCCGTGTTGGCCCTTTTATGGTTTTGGCAAGCACACACAATACCAGCAGAGAGTGAAATCCCGCCTGCAAGGGAAAATAAAACCCTAACGTAACTGCACTGGCCCTGAGTGGTGTTTTACATGTTAAGATTGTTCAAGATGTATATGTTAAAAATCGAACCTTGTAAAGGAGGCGTGAAGAAAAAGGACTATCAAGCAGCCAAAATGCACAAAGCTCCTTCTTTACTGTCCAGGGGCAGCGGGCTTGGACAGCTTAAATGACCTGACGCAAACTGGCATTTCCCAGTATTTGAAGGTCTTTCAAACCTGTGTCGTCTCCCTGTAATTTTGTTTCACTTTGCTGATGTCTGTGTCCAGTAGACCATCTCCTCTCTCGCCCTCTCTTCTCCTTTCACCCTTATTCTAGGTTCTTTCTGCCTTAAACTTGAGCCCCAGGATTTAAGGGAAGTGTTATTTGTTAATCCAAAGTCATTGGAATTATTTTTTTTTTAAACTCACAGACTACATTTGAAAATGTTCTTTCCTCATTCCACACTTTCTCCAGGCCTCTGTGTCCCACGGGGTTAGCCTGTTTTCACATTCCCTGCCACCTGCTTCACAGGTCAGGCTTCCCTGCTGGGTCAGGGCTCCTCCCAGGAGCTCAGTCCATGCTGCTCTATGCACCGGCTTTGCCTCAGAGTCAAATCTCCAGACCTGGAACTTCCTTCAGGCTTCAAAGAGGAAAGCCCTCTTCCCATTGCATGAAAATACTGTTTAAATTTCCCCAAGCGACTAATTAACCAGCCAGGGTCCACTTTCTCAGTCACTTCCTATCAGAACAATAATAAGATTTGCTCAAAAAAAAAAATCATTTTCATATAATCTCTCCTTCCCTCCTTTCTCGCTCTTCTTTTTTTTTTTTTAACTGTGTTCATCAACCCAGAGGCCACCTGCCTCCAGGAAGGCGCTGAGGCAGCAGACTAGGCGGCAGTAATGAGTTTTCCAACTGACACGGTACCTCGGATGCCCAGTAAGTGACAAAGCTCGGTGCATATGGAAGGAAATGAGAGCGGGCAGAGCTCAATAACCACCTTCAAGGAAGAAGGAAGTTGGCCAGCTGTTTTCTTCTCAGGGTGAAGACAGGAGAGAAAGACACTGGGTAAGGAAGTCAAGAGAAAAGCAAGAGTTTCCAATAAACACCAAACGGGGGCTGAGACCAAGGGGCCAGGGGGAAAGCTTCGCCAAGGATGATCAGTCTGAGGAGAACCAGACCCAGGCCGCTGCAAGGGCAGGGTTCTTTCTTGCAGACCCCTGCGTGAATGGTGACTCCTTTCAAGGTTGTCTGAGTTCACGTCATCTGTTTGTTCTAACAATTTATAATCAAAGAGCAATGGAGACAACCCCCAAGATAAGAGCGATTTCATTTCCTGGCTGTGGAGCGAGCAGTCGAGTAGCCTAGCCCTTGTGGAGGTTTCTCAGATGTTTTATACAGAGGACTCCGAGGTTGGGGTGTCCTCCTGCACAGTGTGAAGGTGATTAGTCCCTGAGGCTATGGCAGTGTGTGCCTTGTGGGGGTGAATCAAATGCATTAATGGCCTCATTCATCTTCTCAGTTGCAAGGCCTTCATGCCATGGTCTCGGAACCCAGTCCCATGAACTTCTGCCACTTCTTTGAAGGAGTCAATAAGCCTCTTAGTGAAGGTAGCCTTGGAAGGGCAGAGCTATATTGTTCTAAGATGCCCACTAAGCCCTACCCTAGGAACCCCCTGAACCACTGTACTTATTGACACTGGTTGTTCCCCCCTCAATTTTCATGTGTGTTTGTGTGTGTGTGTATATGTGCACGTGCACGTGCATGTGTGTTATGTGTTTGAGTATGCGTGTGTGTGATGTAGATATACGTATTCTGCATATGTAAGAGCTAACCTGTGTGGTTGAATGTTTACATATGTCCACATGGATGTGGAGGTCTGGGGTTGATGTCTGGAATCATCCTCAGCTGTTTTTCTGCTTGATTCATTGAGGCAGGATCCCTCAGTCAAACCTAGAGCTCTTGAATATAGCTAGTCTTGTTAGCTTGCTCTGTGGATGCTGCCCGTTTTGCCCTTAGGAGGCAAAAATGGCAGATGGACTGCCAAACATATTTCCACATTTCCCAGAGTTCTGAGGGGCTGAACTCTGATCGTCATGCTTGCACACTGGTGCGGGAGAATTGTCTGTATTCTGTCAATCATGTATTTTAATAAAACGCTGATTGGCCAGGCAGGAAGTATAGGCAGGTCAACCAGACAGGAAGTAGAGGCGGGGCAATGAGAATAGAATAAGGCTAGGGAGGAGGAAGCTCCCTCCGCCATTCCTGCCTAGACACCAAAGAAGCAACATGTGAGCTGACAGCGAATAAAGGTACCAAGCCATATGGCTAACATAGATGAGAATAATGGGTTAATATAAGCTATAAGAGTTAACAAGAAACCTGAGCTAATGGGCCAATCAGTTTATAATCTTATGGAGTCCTGTGTGTGATTTTCCTTGGGAGTTGCCGGTTGTGGGGTACCGGGCGGGACAAAAACCCCAACAAGCCGGCCCCTCGTGTTACAGCACACCAAGGGTTTTAGCCACTGAGCCACTCCCCAGCCTTGTGCTGATGATGTTCCTAACCTGTTGGATAGCTAGCGTGGTGAATAATGCTGGACTCGCTATACAGCAGCTGCGCTCAGTCCCTTGACGGGAGTCGAGGAGGAAAGAGAGACACAGAACATCAGGAATAGAATCAAGGTATTGAGGATGGTTCTTAGCGAGCAGCAGTCAGTCAGCTGCTAAAGCTGGGGGGGGGGGGGTTGTTGGACATGTGGGAGCATGGAAAGTCTTCTCAACTGGTGCAAGTGACTGTGGCAGCTTCCTGGTTCCCTGTCTTCACCCCCATTTGTTGATCAGAATCTTTTCCTAAATTACTGACCTCATCACTTTTACTGTCTCCTTAAACAGACATAAGTAAAAGACTCTGTCCCAACCCCTGGACCCCAAGAGGCAGAATTCAGTTCCTTCCACTGCTGTGGCTTGAATGTGTCCTCCAGAAGGTTCCTGTGTAAGAAATATAATTGCAGAGTCCTGGAGTAATGAAGGCTCCACTCTCAGGGATGGATTAATGTCACTCCCACAGGGGTGGATTCATTAGCATAAGAGTGGGTTTGTTATAAAAGTTGAGCCCCTCTCTTTGGCCCTCCCATTGTAGGCCCTATCACCATGCTCCTGGACTTCCCAACCTCTGAACTGTAAGAAATAAACTTCTTTATTTAATTTCCCAACTTTCGAGTACTGGAAGGCCTCCGAGGCTCATCTGGCCCCCATTGCTTATGATCCTCTGAGGGCTATGCTGGAGAGTCCCAGCTCTCCCCTTCAGAGCTCCAGCCTGAGTTAAGCCCCTAGCCACACTCCTGTCCTCTTGTCATGTCTGTGATTGTCAACTCCCCATCTCCCCATCACTCAAGCCCTGTCACTTCTTTACCTCAAATTTCTCCTGCTTCCTAAGACGCCAACATCACCCCTACCCTGGGCTCTGCCAGTGACCTCAGCGTCTGGTCAGAGCCCCTGCTTGTGGTAAGGCCTTGAAGTACTTTTGAAGGAGTGAATGAATGAATGGCCTTAACAGACCCAGAGAGGTAAAGTCAGAGCTTCGGTCCTGCCGAAGGCTCAGGTGCTTCTGCCATTCCACTGTCTGCAGCAATATGGACCACTGTTCTTCCAAAGGCCACTGCCGAGAGAGCACCCATCCATCACCCATTCCTTGAAGAAAGACTAAAGGCATGTTACAGAAGACACCAAGCCTCATCAACTGGAAACCACAGCCACATCTAAAGAGTCATCCTTTGGGGGCTGGAGAGATGGTCCATTGGTTAAGGGCACTGGTTGTTCTCCCAGAGGACCTGAGTTCAATTCCCAGCACCCACATGGCAGCTAACAACTGTCTGTAGCTCCAAGATCTGACACCCTCACAAGATATATATATGTACACCAATGCACATAAAAGTAAAAATAAGTAAGTTATTTTTAAAAAAGATCCATGCCTTCATTCCACCAGTAAGCAATTCCATCTCAGTGCTGGGGGTTAGAATTTCAAAGAGGTGACTACTTCTCCCTCTCCCTACCAAACTTGGAGTTGAAAGAAGCCAGAGAAAGAAGAGAGAGTGGAGAGGAGGGAAGGGAAATAACCACACAAAAATGATAGGCTAGGGCTGGAGAGATGGCTCAGCGGTTAAGAGCATTGCCTGTTCTTCCAAAGGTCCTGAGTTCAATTCCCAGCAACCACATGGTGGCTCACAACCATCTGTAATGAGGCCTGGTGCCCTCTTCTGGACTGAAGAAAGAATACTGTATACATAATAAGCAAATAAATAAATATATAAAAAAATGATAAGCTAGAAAGGGACAATAGGTACCAGTTTGGTCCCCTGAGGGAGGAACATGAATGAATCCAAAAGCAAAGGCCAACATGCTTTTTGAAGGATTCCAAAAATGTTATACAGTACACAGAGTGACTGAAATTACAGCTATGGAAATACCAAATGTGAGTGAGGATGTTGCGCAGCTGAAACGGTCAAACATTGCTGCAGAGTGAGCAGCGGTAGAGTCGCCCGGGAAACCACGTGCAAGAGTCTCATGAAGTCAAACGTGTATTTGCCCATGACGCAGAAATCCTAGTAGTAGGTGTTAGCAGAGAATTTCAAACACATGCTCACAGAGAGACGTGCACAGACTCATCCTTAGCAGCCTTAGACAAATAGCAAAGACATAATCTAAAGAATGGGAATTGTATTATAGCCACATAATGGAATACTACTCAGTCCAAAAAGAAAAAGAACAAACTTCTCATTAGACACAGCATGCCTAAATATCAAAAGATGTGAGGCAAAGCAAGAGAAGCCTGGCTGCACAGTCTGTGGTTCCATTTGTATGACATTCTTGGCCAAAATAATGACGCGATTACAATGATACAACGCAGGTCAGTAGTCAGCCAGGCTGGAGACCAAAAGAGGGAGGAGAAATCAAAGGAACGGGAGCAAACTTTCCTAATCCCGATCGTGGGGTGAAAGTTCATGGATGATTGAACTGGCCATGGGACAGAGCAGGATTTGTGTAGAAATCAGACTCCACACAATCAGATTTCTGAAGGAAGTCTTGTGTGCCTGCAAAGAGGATGGGTGTATTCAGGAGGCTCGGGAATCAGGAACACATCACAAATGAGTGAAGAGAGTCTTTGCTTTAGAAGGGGAAGATGGTATGCTGGGAGTGGCGACACTGCCCTGTGTACAGGACACGGCAAGATGGCTGAGAGTTCAGGCCAGTCTGGGCTACACAGGGAGATCATCAAATAGTAATGAGTGCATACACACACACACACACACACACACACACACACACACACACACACACACACACACACATATATATATATATATATATATATATATATATATATATATAGTTCAGTGGTACACACAGCACGCACAGGACCCTGGCTTAACCGTGTATACAAGAGAATACAGTTTTGACTCTTCAGAGCATAAAGGGACAGTTCATACCCAGACCACTGTACAAACTCTTCCTCCTCAGAATATCCTGAACCCAGAGCCACCCTAACTCCCAGTCTCTGAATTTCCAGTGACTGACAGGTTGCAGGTACCTTCACTATTGTTTCAGGCCCTTCACTGTGTGCTAGGAAAGCCGTCGTGTCAGGCCTACAGGTGCTAGTGGTGAGGGGAGAAAATTATTTTAAAACTAAATGGTCCCTTTGGATAGCATTTCTGACAGGGAGACGGCAGCACGGGGTGAAAGGCCTTGTGGCAGTGTTTAGCGTGGTTCCAAGGACAGATCTGACTGGGGTGGGGCCGGCAAGGAAAGGAAGAAAAGACAAACACAGAGAGGCACAGAAAAGCTGGCTTGGGGGTAAACTGGGCTCTCTGACTGGGAAGCCGCAGCACCCTGGAAGCTCAGAGTGTTTATTACACGGAGATGAGCAGGGAGGCGGGGTTATTGCATACCGCTGAATGGGAGGTGGGGTTATCGCAAACAGATAAACAAGGAGGCAGGTTTATGGTTTAGAGTTGAAGGCGGGTTTAGTCAATCTGGGCAGGAGTAGTCTCTGCAGGGCAGCGGGCTTCAGGCCATAAATATCCAGGGAGGTAATGTGTAGTGGAAATCTATTTTCTGTACACACATGGACCAGAGGAGAGCTTTGCCATGCCTCAGAGTCGCACCCTCGTGGTGGTGGGGGGAGGGAGCCGGACTTTACCATTTTCCCATGGGTCTAAGTCTGAAATCTGTGACATGGCTGTCAACAACACATCTTCACTCAGGATCTCTCCAACTCTGGACTTTCTCTGCTCCCTGTTCCATGTAGCTAGTGTCCCTTCCTCATCATCTTACAACCTTCAGGAAGAGCTGTGTGGGTCCAGTTACACAATGACCCTTGCTTTTAGCCATGGAACCCAATGCAGCCTCTCGTAAATCAACCCAAGCTATACCTGAGATACAGTTGAAATTTCTGTGTCCTTAAGGGGGTGAAAGGGGGGGGGGGCATAAGCATGCTCCTGCTTGTGTGTCTCTGGGTGATTCTTCCTAAGAACTATCCAGTCTAATTGTCTGCTAGAGGCAGGAAGCAGTGGCTGAGCGGCAGAGCCCGAGTTCCCGGGTTCTAGTCTCAGCATGGCACACATGGGCCAAAAGTCTGCTCGGTTTGTTTTGGTGATGACTGAAGTATTGAATGGGAATCTCGGGACCTTTGGGTGGGTGACGATAAATGCCTGCTGCTGGTGGTCTCAGCTCAGAGGAGGCCCGGTGCATGCCTCATCCAGTCGAGGGCAAAAATGATCCTAGCAGACCAGACATCTCTGAACTCACTGCAGAAACCCTTGGATCGCTCCCTGCTTCTCTAACCCTGGTACCTGAAGGCGTAGCTAATTGTGCTCTGAAAGTGAACAACACGCCAAGGTTCCTACACTAATTTGTCACCACACTTTTACAAGCAAGTGGGTTTCTCAGAGTTTGCAACCAAGACTAGCAAGCTCACTTTTCAGAATCGCTTACGCACACCAACTAAACTTAGCAGAACTTATGCCTACAGTTCAGTGAAAGGGACTTTGTTCAGGGGTATTATATAAGTGGAAGTACTGAATGTGCTCATTTCTGGAATGTTCTTTATTTGAGAAGACTGAGCAACTTCCAGTCCTTGGGGAATATACCTGTCTGTATGGTTCGTGAAGGTTCTCTAACTTTGTCAGTGACTTTTTAGTGTCTGAGTGACTCTGCTGTTTGTTATTGTTGTTTTGAGGGGGATGACTCACCTGCTTGCCCTTCAACCTTAGGCCACAGCCACACCCTGGCACCCCTAATGCCATTTGTGATTTGTATAGTTCCTTCTCCAAGAACAAGTTTGCCAGCCTAGAAAGATGGCTCTATAGTTCAGAGCACTGTCTGTTCTTGCAGAGGACCTGAGTTCGACTCCCAGCAACCACGTGGTAGCTAGTTCCAGGGAATCTGATATCCTTTTCTGGCCTGTGTCGGCACCAGACATAGACACATATGCAGGCAAAACACTCATACACATAAAATAATCAAATAACTTTTAAAGAATCAATTTGCATGATTCTTTTTTCATGGTTTGACTGTGCCTCCCAGAAGTTCATGTGTAGGAGACTTAATTCCCTAGGTAAGGCCCTCGGGTGGTAATCAGTATTGGATGAGGCCTGATGCAGGGTCCTGCCGGCAGGCTGGCTGATGTCCTTGTAAGAGGAGGAGAAAGTGAGCTGGCACACTTGCTCTCTCACCATGCAGTACCTTCTGTTGTGCTCTAACAAAGCAGGAAGGTCTTCACCAAATGTCAAAGTCATGCTCTTAAACTTCTCAGTCTCCAGAGCAGGAGGAAAAAAAGCAAAATAAAAGCAACAAAAAAATTCCATTCCATATAAATCACCAGGCCTCAGGTATTTTGTGATAGCAAGAGAAAACAGACTAAGACTATGAATAGAGGATTAAAGTCAGTTGATGCCCAAGTACCAAGCTCAATACGCATTTAAAAAACCCCAGGCGGAGCACCTACCATGGCTATTCTCATGGGCTGTGAGGGTCAGGAAATCAGTGAGCAGAGCAATGAGCCACCAAGTAGAAAATCTCTGCAAACTGCCAAGAAGCATCTCTGACGAGCAAGGTCAGAGATGATGACTGACAGTTGTTAAGTCAATGCTGGGCAACGGCTCTCTCCGCAGCTCGGCAGACCCAGAGGCCACTGCCCAACTAAAAGAAAGCCGAGGAAGAGCCAGGAAGAGTCCAGAGACAGATAAAGGCAGACATGGCCAATCCAAGCCTTGAAAGCTGCTCTTCCGGGGCCCCTGACTGGAAACGGGTTTGCTGTGGTTTAGTTACTCGGTGTAGGAGGTGGATCCTGACAGCCAGCCAACTGTTCAGAATCTAGATTTAATCACTCAATTAATAATATTTCATGAGCACCCACCACGTGATGGGTCCATGCCAGGTACCACAGATGCAGAATCAGACAGATGACCTCTGCCTTCATGCATCTTGAATTACGTTGATTTTGCCTTCTGTCTCTGGCACCTTCTGTGATCTTTTATATCAGGAATGGTTTGGATTTTTTTCTCATTTAATTTGGTAATAATTTTGGGCCACATTTAGTAACTAGGGCCATTCAGAGATACTGAGAGATACTGGGTGACAGTGCTTCAGTAACAGAAGGATGGATAGCTCCCTGGTGTTTGAATTGTGTGGGTCTTGAATTGGTGAGTCCAGTTGAGTTGATGACCTTCTTACACACTGTTCAAAGACCTGTCAGATCCACTGCACTCTCCTTGGGACAGCAACTATGTGTGTTGCTTCTGCAGCGCCGCACACAGTCCCTGCAAACTGCGCATGCCTAGGAACATTTGTAGTCATATGAACAGGCTACGAGTTAGCCACGCATCCCATCGGCTCTCCTTTTCACAAACACGCAGCTTTCTTTACCTCTTTGTTCCTCTTCCGGACCTACAGCTTATTTAGCGTGGTCATTTCTACTTCCTTCCCCATCGTGGTGATCACATAGCAGGAGCCAGCGCCAGATTTAGGGCGTCTTTATAAGAATGAAAGAACCTGGGTCTTCCATAGCTGACTCACAAGCAGAACCCTTCATTACGTGAATGATGTAACAGGGTGGATTTTCAAGTGTCTCATACTTCCCATGAAAGGTTCCCATGGCCCCCGCTCCTCTTCACAGGTGTGAACTCACACTGACTCAAAACACCCTCCAAATCAAAGGGAGGTTGGGTGTAGTCAAATGACACACGGCTTTCTGAGATTTCACGGTGCTGCCTCTCCTCTCCCCTCAGGGGACTGGCCTGGGTCTGAATTCTGTGTTCAAGGTACTGTTTCCGAAGTGGTTCATGACTTCGCTGACAGGCTCTGTCATCTGGCTGCTGGTGTCGGGTTTATGACGGGGAAGTACGCTGACTTTCCACGCGTCCTTGGAATTTGGAACTTGACAGTGAATTTGCTCATGTGCTTTCCCCTCCAAACATTGACCTGGTGTTTCGGAGCTGTGGGCCTCTGTTCTCTCAGGCTGGACTCTTCGGGGATTAACAAGATGGCAGTGATCTTCGGCAGAGCTTCTTCAGCTGCCTCAGCCTTCCCACTCTAATCTAATTTAACACGTCCGGAAACTGCCGGATCCTTTCCACCTCTGTGGTTGTTCCAAAGCAGTAATAGTATCCCCACAGTTAGCAAATATTGACTGGAAACACACCAGGAGAAAAGTGTGAGGCAGGATGCAGAGGTACGTGAAGGATGTCCTGCCTCTAACATGGCACTGGCAAACTGGGTAACCAAAGGGTGCTTCCTGGAAGAGGGGTCAGATAGAGCTGGGCCATGGGTAGCTAAAGGTTGCACAGGCCAATAAAGGCTGGTGATTAGAAGCTGTGCTGGTCAGTTCACCGTCATTTAAAAGAGCGGTGGCTTTATAAATAAACACATGAGAACAAGAGAGCAATAACAAATCTGGTCTGGGATGCAGCTCAGTGGTAGAGGACTTACCTACGACCTGCAAGGCTCAGAGCTCAATTCCCAGCACCAGGACAGGGGGAGATATTAATAATAAAATCTACGTAATTGATCAGGAGTCACAATCAAGACGACAGTAAAAACTAGATTTTAGTTCAAACCCATCCTGTTTTATTTTTACGTGTTTTTTTTTTTTCAACCCTCTCATCTCTACTCCAATTTTTGGATTATTTTCATGTAGAATTTCTTAGGCATCCAATATGAACAAACTTGGATCTGGGCCAGCTAGGGACTTACCTCAGTTCCATTATCACCAACAGAAAAGAGACAAGACCTGTGAGGCTGGCTTCCTGAAAGTTTTAAAATGGAGCTAACGAGGCTTAAGCAATGCCTTAGTGAGGAACAGGCTTGTTGTGCCAGCATGGGGTCCTGAGTTCTGATCTATGGCACCCACTTGAAAATATTGCATGGAGTAAATGCCTGCACCCCAGCTCTGCCGGGCAGAGAGTAGTGGACCGTGGGGGCTCACTGGCCAGCCGGTCTGTTGGGAACAGGGAGCTTCAGGCTCAAGGAGAGACCTTGTCTCCAGGGAATAAGGCAGAGAGTGATGTCCTCCATCCTCCTCTATTGTCCTCTACACTCTGCATGATCAGGGTCTCTCTCTCTCTCTCTCTCTCTCTCTCTCTCACACACACACACACACACACACACACACACACACACACACACACACACTAAACAAAGAGTAGGTTGATGAGCCCAACCGGAACATATTATTCAGAAGCTGGAGAACAATGATGGGTTGGAGCCCCTGACACAGAGCTGACGTGCAGGGTATGTTCCACTAGACGGCAGCCATTCCTATTTGGATGGCTGACTCCTCTGATTTAGCAAACACAAAGTGACAGGTAGATGTCTCATATGGTGGAGGCATACGACAGGCAAGTGATAAATGGTCACTGAGAGAATGGTTGGATTAATTAAACAAGGTCTTTTCACTCCATTTAAAAGCTGCCATCTATGAAATCAATAAAGCATAGTTTTACAACCTAGAGACATTGGCGCTACATTATTTGGGTGGAGGGGATCCATCACACAGGATGCTCTCATTTACTTGACCTCCAAAAAATGAGCAAATAGGTCTGGCATTTTTTATAGCAAAGATCGGCTGGTGAGCTCTTGTATGTGAGAAACTCAACCGTACTCAAGACATGACAAGCACTATTTAAATACAGCTGATTGAGGTTGCTGGGTTCCAACTTGAAGTACTAAGAATTTGACTCTTTTTCTCCTCCAATAAGGACTTTCCTGAGTCCTTGCCGTAAGCAACAGCTTCCCACCTCAGCCCTTCCAATCCTGCTGGAAGGTGGCCAGGTGAAGCTTTAAAAATGGAAACCACAGGTTTGTTTAAAATAAATCTGCTTTCTTAGAAAGGAAGAGCCCCACCCAGAAACAAACCACTTCCCAGGCTCTTCTCCCCAAAGAGGAATTTGGAAACTGTTTTAATATATGAATGTTCAGATTTTAAAAAGACATTTTGAGCCCTGGGCGTAATGTCAACTTGTTTGCACATTTTAAGGAGTGTCTGAGGGAGACATCAACATTGAAAGGCCAAAGGGTAAATAGAATGTAGAGTAACATGCACGAGCGTGTGCCCAAGCGTGTGCGCACACACACATACACAAACATACACACACACAGAGCAGGGCAGCAGGGACAGTAAATCTGCTCCTGGACCCATCTCTTTGGATTCTGGGCGCCATTGTTTACATTAACTTTACAGTTCAGAGATTTGCTGGTTTCTGAAGCCACCACAGTTTGAGCAACCCCATGGTATCCTTTGAGAATAAAAAACAACCTGTACTAACTCACTTGTATTTTTTAAAGATTTATTTTCATTTTATTTTATGTGTTTGAGTGTTTTGCCTACATATATGTATGAACACCACATGTGCATGCCCTTGGGGGGGGGCAGAAGAGGGCCTCAGATCCTCTGAAACTGGCGTTACAGGTGGGTGTGGGTCACCCTGTAGGTGCTGGGGACCAAACCCAGGTCCTCTTCTAGAGCAGCAGATGCTCTTAACCACTGAGCCGTCTTTCCAAATTGCCCTCACTCACTTGGAGTCTGAGATGCTCTGCCCATATGCGTTGAGTACACAATCACTTTAGGGCAAAGCTTGGGAAAAGAATAATGATCTCTGGGAGAAGTAAATGCCTTCCCCTGGCCATCCCTCTGCTGGGCTGGAAGAGAGTGAACACAGATAAGAAGATGCCCATGATTTCTGGGCCCCTCACAAGCAGGCACTACTCTGCAAACACCTGATTTTCCTCAATGTCTTCATATATGTTCAAACTTTCAAGATGGCCAAAGACACATTTCTCCAGAACTGGTAAAGAAAAGATAAGGAATTACTTGCAGTGCAGAATGCTGGCGAATACTGCCTGCTCATACCCTGCCTAACAACTGATTGACACCAGAAGCTGACCTCCTGGGAGTTCTGCAAAACTAGAAAGAACCCTGAAAGGGTTGTGAAAGTGCACAGAAGGAGGGGAGTAGGAATTCTAGATGAGAAATCCTTCTCCCTGGGCCACTTCTCTAACTCCTGGGCCTTGGGAAGTACCCAGGGATAGTGAACTGGCTAATTTTATTTCAATCTGACAGAGGCTAGACTCAGAGGAGGAAACTCCAACTGAGAAAATGCCTCCATAAGATGAGATTCGTAACAGAGACTGCTTGTTCATTTCCCAGTCGCCCAGACCTAAATAAGCACACAGACACTATAGTAATTGTAGCACTGTTTTGGCTGATGGCTCAGATGTATTTCTAGCTAGCTCTTTCATCTCCATTTCTATTAATCTGTGTATTGCCACAAGGCTGTGGCTTACCAGTAAGGTTTGGCATCTGTCTCCTTCAGCAGCTACATGGTGTCTGCCTGACTCCACCTTCTTCCTCCCAGCATTCAGTTTAGTTTTCCCATTTGGCTCTATTCTGCCTGTCATGAGTCAAAGAAACTTCTGTATTAGCCAATGGTAATAGAACATATTCATAGCATATAGAGGGGAATCCCACATCAAAGACTGGGCTATAGGCAAGCCTGTAGAGCATTTTCTTAATTGGGAATTGATGTGGAGGGCCTAGTCTGCCATGGGTAGAGTCACCAATGGCCTGGTGGTGTTGGGTTCTATAGGAAAGCAGCTATGAGCAAGCCATGGAGACTAAGCAAGTCAGTTAGCATCAACCCTCCATGGTCTCTGCATCAACTCCTACCTCCAGGTCTCTGCCCTGTTTGAGCTCCCATTCTAACCTCCTTCAGTGATAAACTATGGATGTGCAAGTATAAACCAAATAAACCCTCTCTTCCCCAACTTCCTTTTGGTCATGGCCGTTCGTCACAGCAATAGTAATTCAAACCAAGACAGATTAAGATAAAACTTCTTAAACCCCTCTGAATGGGTTTTAAAAGACTGAAAAAGGAGACCGAGGAGATAGCCAGACGGTAAACTACATGCCCTCCAGGCATACGGACCTGAGTTCCATCCCTAGGACCGTGTGAAGCAGAGTGCAGTATTTCCCACTTGTAACCCTGGCACCAGAACACAAAGGCAGGAGGATCCCTGAGGCCTGCTAGTGAGCACCGAGACCCAGCAAGACTCAGTCTCAGAGAAATCAAGATGTTTGGCTTCTGAGGAAGGGTACTCAAGGTTGAACTCTGGCCAATACGTGCGTGTACACACACACACACACACACACACACACACACACACAAACACACACCACAAGAGGATCACATAGGAAGACTGTCTCCACAAAAGAGTTCATTTTGTGTGTGTGTGTGTGTGTGTGTGTGTGTGTGTGTGTACTAAATGCACAACTGGAAGGTATATAGTCAGAAACTTGCACTTTAAATTTTAAAAGAAGTGACTGACACAAATGGGTTTTTTTTTCACCCTAAAAACCATAATAAGTGGACAGAAAAGATCATATAAAGTCCCCAGGAGACTGCCTAGGAAAGTATCTTACATATTACTTAATTTTTTCTTTCCATTTTGGAAAAGTATAGGCATGAAAATTACATCTGAGTTGACAACAAAATGTGTCCTTTTATCTAGGACCCATGTGATGCATCATTTCTGTGCTTTGCTTTAAAATGCTTTTTACAACCAAAGACATTGAAAAAAAAAGTAGACATGTCTATGCCGGCTTCTATTAAATGAAATATAAACTGTTGTTTTTATGGGAAAATATGTTAACACTCACAGTTACTTTAGCTTCATGATTCTATTTATTCATGACTTAAGTGATAGAAAATGGCAAAATTATATGGCTGGCTTCAATCAAACTCAAGCCTGACTTATTAAAATTGGAATAGATTCCTTCCTAATTAATTTTATAATTATCAGTTCTAATTAGCATTGGAAAATAATACCATATAACCAAATAAGCACTGAGTTAGCAACCAGTGCTGCAACACTGACCCTTTAGATCCTAAATCTACTTTTGAAGTTCATGTCCAGGACTAGAGAGCTCAGCAGCTAAGAGCACTTGCTGCTCTTCCACGGGACCTAAGTCTAGTTCCCAGAACCCACATCAGGTGGCTTACAACCACCTGAAACCCCAGCTCCAGGGAATCCTGCGCCTCTGCCCTCCATGCATGTGTGCATCCCCACTTGCAGAAACACACACCTACACATAGTAACAAATAATAAAAATAAATCTTTAAAAACTGAAGCCTACAAATTGTCAGAAAGCCAACCACAGAGTAAGACACTTTGTAATAAGGATAAAGGAGAAATATTATTATGTATAAAATATAATGGAATCATTCAAATTCACTTGGAAAACACTGACAACACATAAATGCCAAAGTTTATTCACCACAATTCACATATAAAACAAATTCACAGACATCTGGGAAAATCACATTGGTCTTCATTCAATCAAAAAATCATTCATGCAGAACAAGCCCAAAGTGCAATTTTGTGCTTGTCACCTTTTTTAAGTAACAACACTATCCGGTGTTGCAAACAGAAAGTGAAACCAGGGTTTCTCCTTATTTCAAGAAAAGTTATTCTCTATATTGCCAGCATAGAGCAATGTGGTGGGCACAGGAAGAATCAGAAAGTGTGTTTCCACCCTGGAAATGCATCAGTAGGAACTAGGGCATCACAAGGTCGGTGGCTGCAGGGTCCAGTGCCGGGGGAACAGGGGCAAGAGGTCAGCTTCCTAATGCTCAGCCACTTTCCCAGGTCTCTCACCACCACTCTGGGCCTCAGCTTTAGAATTTGCAAAATGAGATTAATAAAACTACGTCCTGTGGCTTTTGTTTGTTGGTGAAATCAAATGTGCTCTGTAAGAGCCTTGACGGAGGCGCCTGCACGGTTAGTGCTTAGTGCCTGAGCAGCCTACATTACCGCTATCCATTAAAGACCCAAAACCAGCATTTGAAGCAACTGAATTTTTCATTTACAGAGGCATAGTTTATTTAATATATTATGGCAAATCATCAAAAGGGTTTGATAAGCCATTTTCTTAATAATCTATAGAAATAATGAGATGTTTATATAGTAGGGTATTAAATAAAATAGCAAACAATATACTTATTCTTATAAAAACGATTCACCTTAAGTACATTGTTTGAAAATAAAAGCAGTCGTATGAGAGTAAATGGATTGTGGCTGACTGAACATTATTTTAATAATGACATATTTCCATTTAATGAAGTGCTATACTAAAATTGAGCCCAGCAAAAATGAGTGAACACTTACATCTTCAGCATATTAAATAAACCAAATGCATTTTGTGGAGCAGAAAAAGAAAACTCAATCATTTTCTTATTCATTTTCATCTACTTAATTAAGAATGTTTTTCCCTGGGCTGGAGAGATGGCTCAGTGGTTAAGAGCATTGCCTGCTCTTCCAAAGGTCCTGAGTTCAATTCCCAGCAACCGCGTGGTGGCTCACAACCATCTGTAATGGGGTCTGGTGCTCTCTTCTGGCCTACAGGCATACACACAGACAGAATATTGTATACATAATAAATAAATAAATATTTTTTAAAAAAGAATGTTTTTCCCTTAAAAAGCCCTCCATTCTTATCAAACTAGCACTTTAGAAACGGTCTCATTCTGGAACGCAGCATAATGCTCCACACAGAAGCAAAGGCGAAAATCCTGGTGTTGCTTTGGAGGTGTGGAAACATCAGACACTGAGATCTGATGGACTTAGCAAAAACTGGTTCATTCCTAGCCTTCCTAATGCTTGAGAGTAGTAAACAAGAAAGCAGATATACCTTTTCAGAAATATTTTGAAAGAAATGTTACACACAACCAATCAATTTCCCCTGGATTTAAGTTTCTTAATGTGTCAAAAGGAATTGAATAAATTAAATCCACAATCCAAAGATATTTGGGGAAGAGATAAAGAAATGTGCCCAGAACTCCACACTTGGTACCTTGCATGCAAAAGATAACTTTTCGTTTGTTTCCTGCACCCACTTTCTGAGAAAAGGTAAAAAGACAAAAAAAAAAAAAAAAGAAAAGAAAAAAAATAAAAGAAATAATGTGCACTCTTGAACTTGTTAGGTATGAGAAGAATAAATGAAGTAATGTGTTTAAAAAAAGGTTTTGGAAAATAAAACACTCTAAGCTTATAGGATAGCTTACTAAAAATGATGTATGGGAAAACAGCTCCTCCAAACGGGCCTGCAGACAAGTCTATGGAGCGCTTTCTTGGTTAATAACTGATGTGAGAGGGCCCAGCCCACTGTGGGTGCTGTCATCCCTAGGCAGGTGGTCTTCCCGAGTTGTAGCAAGAAAACTGAGCAATCTGTGAGGAGGAAGCCGTGAAGCAGCCCTCCGTGCCCTCTACTTAGTTCCTGACTCCAGGTTGCTTGAGTTCCTGTCAGGTGAAATCAACTTGTCTTTTTGGTGTCGCTTTCGGCCATGGTGCTTCCCACAGCACTAGAAAGCAAGTTTGAATAAATGGGTTCAGAGAAATAAAAGAAACACGTGCTTTACAAAGTCTTTGAACTATTGCAAATTTTGATTGCTGGAAACAAGATAAATGTTTGAGCTTTGGTCACCACTCTCAGTCTCTCTATCACCAATGTACCAATGTGTTTGTCTTTTGGTTTCAGGTTTCTCCTATCTACTTCCTCCTTATTTATTAAGATAACCTTATCCCTGTTCCTTTCCTCTGGTTTAACAAACTCAACTGATGCTAGGTATCAAAGGCTAAATGACTAGGAGTAGGTAAGCCCTCCACTGGTGTCACCTAGGCAGATTCTGCCTGGGAATTCTTCCTTGAACTCTGTGGGATACATCTGCATAACCTGCCACTTAGGCACTACCCTAAGAATCCCAGTTCTATATTCTAAGAAGAGACTGGAAGAAAAAAATAGCCTGAAACGTGTTCTCATGTTCAGATAGTAAGAACATCCCTTCCGAGAGACGCTCCTCAGCCCAGTGGCACAGCTTTACTAGAACTGGTTCCCCTATTCGATGGCTTGTGCTAATTTACAAGTGACAAAACAGTTAAATCCTGATTCTGTCACTTACCAAGATTAAAGACTATCTCACTGCCTTAGTTTCCCACCGTTAAACAAAGATTGTCAGGACTGAAGAGATAACTCAGTAGTTAAGAACAAGCAGGTCTCTTGCAGAGGATTCCTGTTTGGTACCCAGCATTCATAAGGGGTCTCTCAGAACTGCCCATAACTCCAGCTCCAGGGGCTCTGATCTCTGGCCTCCATGAACACCTGTGCTCACAAGCCCAAACTCATGTGCACATACAGATGATCAAAAATAATAAAAACAAACCTAAATGTGTTTTTTAGAAGATTGTCTATTATAGTCACTGTTTGGTTGGAAGTGACTGGCATCCATATATACAAGGAGTCAGTCTGGAATGTTTGGCTGGGGGGGATCAAAGCCCCCAAACTCCACCTCTGAGAAAGCATGCCAAACAGTGACCCCCTCCCCCGGGGAAGGTCAAGACCACTTCCACAGGCTATTTAAATTACCCCTCAGAGAACAAACACGTGTTCTTCCCTTACGGGCCACCCTGGAGTGCTGGCATCCATTACACCTGGGCTTTTTCTAATTCAGTCTGATTTGGTTTGATTTGGATTATTGTACCGGCGGAGAGGGTTACCGGCCGAAGAGAACGTTAAGTCACTTGCAGGGGTGAACTGAGCAGCTGTGGCAAAGCCGTTTGGAATAGTTGCCTGTGGACAGCAGTGCTTCTATCTCCTTTCATTACCACGTAGGCTCACTCTGGTAAGCGAAGGTTGAAGATTAGCTGTCATGTTTATCTAAGTACTTTTCAAAAGTGGTCAAATTTCCAGTTATTTGTTGGCCCAGTTCTGGCTATCAAAGGACCACCTCTTCCTTCTGCTACAGTTCCCTGCCTCTTCCTGGTATTCTGCGTGAGAGCAGGCGAG
Organism: Myodes glareolus; assembly: GCF_982192425.1. Lineage (NCBI taxonomy): Eukaryota > Metazoa > Chordata > Mammalia > Rodentia > Cricetidae > Myodes > Myodes glareolus. Next base: position 8,822,100 of record NC_142039.1, read on the forward strand.
GGCCTGAGACACTCGACGCAGCACACAGGAAACCCTAAGCGAAAGAGAGACATGGAATTCTTCCAGCTCCCAGTCTTGTCAGCTTATCCCCCACACCAGGTGAGGCGTGTAGCTGAGTGTTGGTTCTTCAAGTGTGACTGGAAGGTGTGTCTGGTTATCTGTACTCTGTAACACGCAGGAGGCGTGACAAGTCCAAGACAGTTAAATGTGTAGGTGAATGCTGGCCACGCCCTGAAGTTTCTCAGTGAAGCAAGGCCAATTGCCAGGGCCGAGAATTCAGTCAGCCACCTTGGAGAGGTGCCCTGTAAAACCATCAGTCCCCAAAGTGACAAGAGTTTTCTCCTGTCTCTCCTTTGCTTCTGTTCCACTTCTGCCTGAAGCCCAATCTCTCACTTCCTCTGGGCTCTGCTTTCTCTGCCTCTGTGTGTGTGTGGGGGGGGGGGGTGGAGGTAATAAGCAGCAGTTGGTTCCACCTGAAGTCCTACAACAATGGAGGACTTTGTTAGGTTGTCATTCCTGCTGCTGCTCCAGAGGCTGGGGAGGCAGCAGGAGGTGTTTGGTCCAGTTCCCTGTGCTACCACAAAGCCAGGCTCAGCCAGCCTGACACAACAGCTTTCTGGGCCCTGTTCTAGGATTGCATCATCCTGGGAGGGCCTGGGGTGAGGCTAGGGGAACAGAATTCAAAAACAGCTTTCAGAACCGTTTACTGCCAGAGAAGATGAGTTGTGGGTAGGGTTTCTGAGAGACAGGTACAAGTTGATACATGACTGATTTTTATCAAGTTAAAAAGTGCAATACAAAATGCAACGGCGGCAAGTAGATTTGTGAGTATGTACGGAGCTGAGTGTAAGGGAGAGAAAAGTGAGGAGGGGGAGATTGATCTCAGGACTAAGGTTAGAAAAGGAAATATTGTGCAACTATTCTTGGTTGAAATAAAAGACTGATCAAGATGAGCCTAGAAAACTCCCACTAGGTTTTCAGCTGCCATTCTGTGATTTTTAAAGAACAAGAGACCTTTGTAGTAGTCCATTCTCATTATGCCTGCCTCTACCTACCCCAGCAGGAGGCATGGGGCACAACAGGAGTTACTCCATGCAGGCTCTGTGCTGATTCTGAAAGAGACAACACAAATGCCATGTCCCTTCAGAGAAGGCTAGCTTCACATTGTCATACCGCTGCTCTGAGTCACTTGACCTTACTGAGCATCCACGAGGTGCATGAATAGTAATTTTTTAAATGCCTGCCTGGCCTGCCCAAATGCCCATCACTGCCACCTGTGGTCCTGCTCCATGTTTTCAGGCCCCATTCCTGCTCTTCCTGCAGCCTCTTTCCCATTCTGTTGGTCTTGGATTGGGGCACAGCTGGAATGTGGCAAAGCCGAAGCTATTCTGTTGCAGTTTTCAGACCTCTGTTCTGACCACCAAGACTGAGCTCCCAGCTCTGAGCCTGGGAGCTACTGCTGCTCGCCTAGGATCTCCGTCAGCAGTTCTCAGTCTGTGTGGGTGGCAACCTCTCTGGCAAATCTCTATCTCCACAAATGTTTACATCAAGACCCACACCATAGCAAAATTACAGTTAAGAAATAGGAACGAAAATAATTTTATGGTTGGGGGTTAGCACCATGTGAGGAACTGTATTGAGAGGTTGCAGCATTAGGAAAGTTCAGAACCACTGATCTGTGTGATTTACACAGGAACCATCAGTTTGGTCAGGAAATAAAACTAATCTTACCTCTAAAACCCCCAGCAGAAACTACCTACATACTGCAGCTAGTCTTGAACATCTGAAGTGGATTTCTTTCGGGTGATTTCAGGAGATGGTTTAGACTTTAGGAAACTCCAGTAACTACCACTTTGACCACTTATCTTTGAGATCGTGAAAGCCCCCCCCCAATTGGATCTATGACAGATCTGCATTTTAAACTGAAATATGTCCAATGCTAATTTACCTACTTTGGTAGTATTACCTAAATTCTTTGTATTTTGAACTTTCCTTTTGATGCAACTTAAATGGGTATCATGTAAATAGGTAATTTAAATTTATTTTGTTTGGTTTTTTGAAACAGGGTCTACAAAGTCAGACTGGCCTCTAATTTACAATTCTCTTGCCTCACTCAGCCTTCGGAGTGCTGGGATTACATGAATATGTCATTGTGCCCCTCTGTTACATTTGTAAATGGTCATAATAATCCCAAGAGCATGGACAGAATCTATCTGCCTTAGGCAACTGTTTGTGGGTACCCAGAACCTTGGGCTAAAATCAGCTGAATTCAGCAGTTTCTCATCGACTTTGGCCTCACCTTAGAAGTCTAAGCATCGTCTGCACAGAGAGAAAGAAACGCATCAAGGTAACGTTCCCGACGGGTTGCTGGCCTCTTCTGAATTAGTGAGCCTAGCTTTCTCTGCCCCTGGGGTATCCCAGGCCTCGACTGGACTGCCCTGGTGATGAGGGGGCCTCCTGGGCTCTCTCCTAGTCCCTGGGATACAGTTCGCAGAGCCAGGTGCCAGAGGGAGCATGAACTGCTGGGCAGAAGTCCAGCGCACTCCAGAACGGATGGCCTGGACAAGAGAAGGTCTGGGCAGTGCCCCCCAATGCTGAGCTAGCTGGATGCCCCAATTATTATGCAAACACACTGGGCTTAAGCTTCGGCCTCGCGTGGATTCTGAGCGCTCAGAGGACTGTGAACTGTAGGCTGCCAAGACCTCCTCCAACAAACGACCCAGAGCTCAGATCCGTTGAGTGCCGGCGTCTTCTTTTCTTGCCACTGAGTGGTCCTAGGAGCGCTGGAAAGAGCCCTCGGGCCAGGAGTGAAATGCGCGGGAGGCGGACAAGGGTGGTGTCACAGAGCGGCGGGATCAACTGCTGGAAGCTTCCCTGTCACTGTGGAGCGGAGCTGCCAGAGCTGCTTTCCCTTGTGCCGGGATGAAGTGTTTCTTCCGTGAGTTAGGTGCCCTCGAGTCATTTGCTGGACGAATTCAGCGCTCTACAAAGGCCGCCCTTACCTGGCAACCCCCATAGACTGCTACCTTAGGATTCTGGGGACTTAGGAAAGAGAGATAGAAACAGGATCCTTTGGTAGCAGAGTGGTACCAGGTTCGGGGGAAGGGAGCGCAAGACTGCCCGGGAGGCAGGCAATCTAGTGCGAGGAGAGGTGATTTTACCCGCGCAGAGGCGCGCTGCACTTGGTTTCCAGGTTGGGCGGCGCTACACAAAGGAGGACTTTGAGCCGAGGGGGCCTCCAGACACCGAAACCAAATGATCTCGATTTAGGGAGGCCTGAGTGGCAGGAGGCTGGATTTTTTGTTGAGCTACAATTAAAGGGAGATAATTAAGCCCGAAGCCGTGCATCTTATTAATATTTATAGCCCGGAGCGACAGAGCCTTCGCAGTCCAGGAGAGGGACCCTAGTCTCCCCGACCAGGGGTTTCGCAATGACTGGGGAGGAGAAAGGTTGATGAGCAAAATGGGGTGAATCCCGATTCTGAGCTTCTCTTAATTACAGGAGCAGGAAAGTCTGTCGGGAACGGACGGGGGCGAGGGTGGGGTGAAGATGGCTGTCGGTGTGTCCCAAGGGCCGCAAGCCAAGCCGGGTACCCCTAGTCTGGACCCGGTCTCTTCCTTCAGGACCCCAACTGCTTTCCTGCGCCCGGATGACCAGTTAAAGGAACCGATCTTGAAACAAGGATTCCCCGTAGAATTTTCTTTTCCTCCCAGCCTTAAGCGCACGCCGCGAGGGACACAGTGATTAAGTGCAATCCTGGCTCAAAGATGACCCTGCAAGTCCGCCCTTTGGCCTCGAACTTTCTCACGTGCGGTGTGCGGGGTTCAGTACTGCAGACCACCGCACACGCCCACAGGATCCGGGGATCCATCGCACGACAGACAGGCCTTTGATTAACGCACTGCACGGCAAAGGCAACCTGGACCGAGGCGACCAAGGGTCTTCCTGACGCGGGTTTTCCGGCCTTCCCAGCAGTACGCTCCCTGCGAGCCTCCGTGCCACCCACCACTGAGAACCGAGTAGGGACCTTCAGCAATTTGTACTTCACGAGATTCTCCTGATTTCTGCTGTTCTTGAACCGTGATGGGGGAAGGGAATGAAGCGGGTGGAGGAGGGGCGGAAGCCCCGCGTCCCTGCTTCCTCCTCCCCGCTCCCTCCTTTCCTTCCCCTACCCTCACCCGCTAGCCTCCAGCAGCTTCGGCCGTAGTAGCCTCCACGCCTAGTGCAGATCGATCCGTAATAAACGCCGGGTTCCGCGGGGGGCGCCGCTGCTGTTCCCATGGCAACCCTGTGCTTCACAGCAGTCCAGGAGTCTTGGTCGCACGCGCTGAGCTGAGGATGGAGCTGTTCACGATTACCTCGGTGGCGACCAGCCTCTTCTTACTCCTGCTCTTCCTGATCTTCATCTCGGTCTATATTAGCACTAATCCTCGCCCACAACCTCTGTCCCAGAACTGTTAAATGAAGGGGAAAAGGAAGGGGGTGGCGATTTGTCGTTGTCGCAAGGCGTGGTCCAGATGGAGCCGCACACCACAAAAGATCCTGCCAAGGAAGATCCAGCCTCCACCCAGGCCAGATGTGGCGGCACCAGACACACTCCACGAGTTGTGCCCAGCTCGTCCAAGCAGCTGTGAGGGTTGATTAGCCCTGTCACCAATGAATGATGAGAAAGAATGGCCGTGTGTCAAAAAGATCAACGGGATTTAATTATAATGGTTGAGAGTTATAGCATAAAGGCTTGCTTAACAAAGAGATGTAGATGGCGTTATAAACGAGTTATTTTTACACATCTGTATACACACACCTGAAAAGGAAATGTTTTGGTAGGCACGAATGCATTTTCTATATATAAAAATGTGTGCAGTGCATGGGTGGCGGATTTAAGCAGAAGGAGATGAGATGGTGATGTTAATTTACAATAATGATTATTGTGTGCTGAAAATAAAAACAATACCATCTATTAGATATACTGGTTCGCATGTGTACACCTCTTAAGGCTAGCGTGGATACAAAATCAAAGTAGCTATGCCGAGCACCTAAGTTGTTTTATCAAACGAGAGTGAACCTGGTGGAGGAGTCATCTATTCCAATGCCAACTAGATTTTTAAAACAAAAACGTCTGCTCTGACTGCTTCATGCTCCCTGAAATAGTGTACACTGGTATTTAATGTTCACTTTCTTGACTTCAATTTCTCTGGTATCCAACACATTCTCATTTTCCTTCTTATTCCTCGTGTTTCAATTTTTAAAAATAAACTTTGAAAAATTATAAAATGGTTGTAGGCTTAGAGAAAAGTTGCTAAGAGTTCTCCACCACCCAGCCCTCAACGTTTTCCATCATTGACATTAGTCATGATTAACTGCATTAGTGTGGGATGTTTGTCACAGCTAATGAACTAATGTTAACACATCATTATTAACTGAGCTTCATATTTCATTTGGATTTCATTAACTTTTCACTTCCCTTCTCTGTTCCTGGATCCCATCCAGGCTATATCACACTATGGTTAGTCCTTTCTCCTCAGCCAGGCTGAGAGAGCTTGACTGCTTAGGACCTCGAGAGCCAGAATTATTTTTGGTTCTGATTGCAGTATAATTTATATAGTGACTTGCAAAGCTCAAGATAAAGTCTCATGAGCATGAACGGTTGCATTTACCTAATCAACTCTTGTACAGAAAACATTAAGTCTAATGTTTAAAATATTCTCATAAATTTATAAAGTTTCCCTCATTCATAACCACAATCTAATAACCCTTTTCTCAGGATCTTTCAAGTCCAACCTATGATGAAAATTGCTCAATTTCCAAGGATGTTAAAAAGCTATTAACCTGATGGTAGCTTAATGAGTCATTGATCATTTACTTTGAATAATCTTCTTTTGGACACAATTTAGGCTACTGACCTCTGTTCTAAAACATCCCCCCACCCCCGTAGGGAGCCCAGACAGGCAGCTTGAAACAGAAAAATCCAGAAGCCAGTCTTAGAAGGTCACTAGGATGGCTGGGCAGTCTCAACAACAGCCTCTTTGATCTTAGTTTTTTTAATATTGAAGCAATAATTAGTGAACTTATTCATACACAGCTCTTGGGGGAATTGTTTTTAAGTACCACATCTGTAATTTTTGTCATAGTCCACTGACTCTCCTAATTGTAGAAAAAAGTTAAGAATCCACATTTTCATAAATCTTGAGACTTTGACACATAACGTAAACACCCAAGATGTATTTTTAAGCAATGCAAATGAACAGAAATGGATTTTAACAATAAGGAGAGCGGGGACAATAGTCTTAAAGTCACTGTGAAGGTTGGCACTAGCTGGAGCCCAGAGCCTGAGGCACTTTAAGCAGACAATAAGCAAACCCTACATTAGTAGGCAAGTTCTCTTCACTGTAGTGTTGCACTAAGCAGCCAGCCTCAGTGGATCCCATTTCTCTTGATGGTAATATGAAGTCACGGCCATCAGAAAAGGCAAAACAACCAAACTACACTTTTACCATTCAAAAGCAGCTGCTGCTTGACATTTTGTTAAAAAAACAAAAACAAAAGCCACCACAAACCTGCCCAGTGAGGTACAGACTCTCTGGGCAAATTTAGTTAAAACTGGTCAAGCAGATGTCCCTCTCAATTGATTCTAAGAAACTGCCTTGTGGACATTTTTTCCTGTCTTTTAAAGTCAGGTGGTATTTATGTCAGCACATTTCTGGCCCATGTTTTCTTTCCCTCTCCACAAATAAGAGCAAAACCAATCAGAATAAAAAGTTGATACTGTATATGCTGTAAGAAGAAAATCTTTATTTTGCTATAGCAGAAGTCTTTTTAAAAAAATCCTTGTAATTTAGGATTAGAGTACACAAATAAATCACATATTTAAATTCTTATTTAGATCAAGTAACATGAATAACTAACTACCTTCCAGAGTAATAGTTGTGAAGGAAAAGAGAAAACAAAATTTTGAGGAGTAATACTTTGTTTATGAAGTTTCCATTGAATTATGGCCAAGTAAAGGTATAGTGTTAAACACTCTAGCACGTACCATTGTGTTGTTTGTCTAATATTTGGGTAACTATTAGAAGAAAATTGTGTGTGTGTGTGTGTGTGTGTGTGTACATATATCAGAAACAAAACTCTGTTTTGTCCCTGCATGTCCTTAAATCATACATCTCAGCAACTGCCATTCATGGTCTGAGAGCTCAGCTGAAACACACACACACACACACACACACACACACACACACACACACACAAGTTCCACAACAATGGTGAGCAAATGTGGCTCTGCAGAGAAATATCCAATCCACATCTGGTGCTGCCACTGACTTGAGAGACTGCAGTCATGCCATTTTTCATTTAATCAACGTTTGTTTATTTTATGTGTGTAAGAGTTTTTCTAGCGTGTATGCCTGTATACCAGGTCACACAGAGGTCAGAAGAGTGTGTCAGAACCCTTGGGACTGGATTTAGATTATTGTGAGATACTATGTAGCTGCTGGGACTTGAACCCAGTCAGTCCATTGCAAGAGCAACAATTGCTCTAGACCACTGAGCCATCTCTCCAGCCTATTCACACAAAATTGGAACACAATTGAAGCAGTTGACCCTAAAAAGCACTCAGTAAGTGATAACTGCTACTGCTATTTCATTGTTTAAAATTCCTTCTGTAGCCACACACATATAGTACACATTACTGAAGAGAAACCAAATGAGAGCTCAGTTTTGAGGTGATGGCAGCTGTTCACTTTAACAAGTTCTCATTTCTGGCCTGTAATATTCACAATATTATGTTAAATGTAAATGTATCTCTGGGCAAACTTGTCCAAAGTCTCACGTGAAAGAGCTATCATTACACTCAGGCCCTGAACAAGGTTCCCCTAGGAGCACAGCGTACAAGACCGCAAATTATCTTCATTTCCATTGACTCTGCTGGGTATCAAGCATGTGTCAGGTTCTGTTCAGAGCTGGCTATTCATAGACAAAATTCAGCACCTCAAAAAGTTTACCATGAATCAATGGAAGATGTAAAAGTAAATGACAATTAGTGTGCATGAGCTAAGTGGGGTCTAACCACACAGAACTTAGCTGTGTGTGCATGAGGGGTGCAGGAGAGCAGAAACCTCCCAGTGGCGATGCCAGACGTGGTGTGGAGGAAGAACTGTGGTGCTGATGCAGGCAGGGAGCATCTGAGTCCAGAAGAGGCTGTGAAAGGGGAAAATTATTGGATGTCACAGACAGAAGAAGTGAAGTCTAGTCACCCAGCAAGAGAATAAAGAAGAGGAAGGGAAAAGAAAGGTTTCTGATGGGGCGCTGGGTTAATGGTTTGGCTGAAAAGGGTTGGGGATGAAGGGTGTGGTTGCAGACTCACAAGTTCTAAGTGACGGGCACACAGAACAAGTAGAGTCCAGGTGATGGGTGGATGAAGGCTAGACAGGGAGAGGGCTGTAATATTTATGCAGAGGACGACCAGGAGGCTGCTGCTGTAGCCATTTGAGAGACAATGAAACAGAGACAAAGGTCAGTGGATGAGCTCACAGGTGTCCACTGAGGTCACACGCAACTGAATGTGGGATCTATTATAAATAAGTCAACAGAGAACAGCAAGAACCATGAGTCTCCTGGAAAAAATCCCAACAGGTGAGGGAGATCAGAGACATAACGTATAGCAAAAGGAGAAACACAATTCAGCCTGCTGCAAGCTTTACCAGGACATCCTATTCGGTCCCATTTCACCTTAATTCTTTTAGGCCAGGATAATTCACCATGAAAATAGGTCCATGGTTTCAGTCAATGGGAAAACCCAAAGAGAAAGATCCTCTTCTGACCTCCCCAGGCACCAGCGCACACTTAGCACTCATCCATACATACAGACAGAACACTCATACATGTATAATAATAAAAAAGGCTTTTAAAAATTAAAGGCTTTTAAGGATTAGAGTATTAAATATTAAACTTCAAACAATAAAACTCTGATTTCATTTTTACAAAATAGATTTCAAAGAAGATGGCTGTAAAGTCAGTAGAAACCAACGCTGGGCACACAGTGGGGAGTAAAACAAACCATACTTCGTTGTTCAGCCTAAAATTTTGTGTTTTTCTCTGAATTGAGTGGCTGCTCTGATCTGTTTTGCATGTTGGTCACTGACAGATCCACTACAATTTGTATGATTAGAAAAATAAAAAGAACCCAGGCACTCACATCTGAAAAAACTATTTACTGGGTATGTTTTATGTGCTGGGTTCAGTGCACAGTCAGAGAAAGGGCCAGAGGGCAAACCAGGAAACAGGGAACAGCAGACAATGGTGACATCATGCAGCAAAGCTTAGATGGGGACACCTTTCTGCTGACCCATATCAGCCAGAAAGACATGGTGACATTATTCAGCAAGCCCTCTTCTCATTGCCACAGCACTGATTCACAGGTATAAAACTTACATGATATTTACATCAAAGAATACTGCTCAGGATTAAACAGAATTTGTGGAGAACGTAGCTTCAGATGTGGCGTGGTGGTGGCACACTTGCCTAGTGTTTGCAAAGCCCTGGGCTCAGTCTCTAAGTTGGGCATGGTGCATACTCCTGCAATTGGGAGGCACGGACAAATCATAAGTTTCAGGCCAACTTGACCTATAGAGCAAGACATTAAAGAGGGGAGAGAGAGCTTAGAAAAACAAAACTCAGGAAAAGCCTGTACTGCTTGACATCGAACGCACTGCAAATTAATTATGCAGTGCTCAGGTTAGGACTGATCTAAAACCAAATCCGTTTACCTGTTTGTATGCTCTCTCTCTCTCTCTCTCTCTCTCTCTCTCTCTCTCTCTCTCTCATTTCTTCCCCACTCTCTCTCTCTCTCTCTCTCTCTCTCTCTCTCTCTCTCTGTGTGTGTGTGTGCATGCATGCGTGCATGTGTGTGTTGCAGGAATGAAAGTATGTTCTGAACAAGCACTCTGCACTCCCAGCCTCAAATGCATTAATGCGCTCTAAGCGTTTGATGCCATTAACATAGCCAAGTCTCTTTGTCCTTATCTAGAAAATGATATTAGGGCTGTTGTAAGAATTAATTAAGGTAAGTTTTGTAAGCTTAAATGCTATGTCATATTCATGGATAGTAGGCCAAAATATAAAATGTCTGAAGTCGGAACATTAATAAAAATGAATAGATGTAGTTTATGTGGGAAGGTAGAATTGGTGTTGTGGAACTTTTCTTTTAATCTTTTATAGATGTTTCATGTAAATCATTTAATAGAAGTCTGACCTTTTAGAAATTTATATTGAAGGGTGAAAAAATATGATATCCACAATCAATTTAAAATAATGTAGTAGAGGTGGAATACGGTTCTGTGGTAGAGCACTTGTCTGGCAGGCCCAAGGCCCTGGGTTCAATTCCTGTCACCACAACACAAACAAAGTAATTAAAACAATGCATTGCTGCAGCTCAGAGGCAGCATGCCCAAAGCCCTGAATTCAGTCTCCAGCACCATCATAATAATACTAGGCAATGATATTAAGCAGACAGGGATGTGAGTGGAACTGGAGAAGGAAGCGTGTATAAAGCCTTCCTGCCAAGCAAGGGCGAAGCTAGGCTACAGGTGGATGAAGACATTCCATTGTGCTGTCTACGTTTGTACATGCTTGAACTTGTATTTAAAAAGTTAAAAGACAACAATAATAAACTCAAAATTTGTAGCCGTATTTATATATATCCTCTGTGGAGTGTTAATGCCCAATTTTCTTATCAGAGCAGGCAGGCATGAATATCTGTCAACCTGGGACAGAATCACGTTGCTATGGCAACTCTTCACTACACTAAATGGTTGTGGAGTCAAAATGGCGGCAGCTTCTTATGAGGAAGATGAGAGAGAGATTTAACCCAAAGAAGCCTGCCGGGCACTCCCACTTTCCAGGAGCGCCTCCTTCCCTTGCTTGCTATAACGCACAGAGGTGTAGACAACCCCAGAGGATCCTTAGAGACAAACACCTGGAAGAAATCTCCTTGATGCTAAGTCCTTGCTGTTTGCTGGACCTCAGGGCCCAGGTCGGAAGCAGTTGGTCGATAGCCAACAAGACCCTCTTCTCAGGACGACAGACCCTCAGCAAACATCTGTTTCTTTCCTTTTAAGCCACTTCCCAACATGTGCGACTGATCAGTGGCAGGGAACCTGGCCCAAGCCCCATTTCCAACCCATGGACTATGTTTCCAAAGAGGCCCACTAGCAATTTTAGAGACACAAGAAAAGCATCATGTGGCTGAGAGATCTCTGCCTTCAGAGAGATTTTGGCTAAATCATTCCATACGGTGACTTATGTGACAAATGAAGGTCTTTGCAAATGACCTAAGAGTTTAACGCCACAGAACACCAGGCCATTCCTGTTCCATAGCTGGCTTGGCTGTGGTCCCCACTCCTTGATCTGGTTGCTGGATTCTCCTAGGTTTGTTGTCTCACCTCTGTGTGTTCATTCTCAAAAAAACAAAAAAACAAAAACAAACCTCTTTCCTCAAGATTTATCTATTTATTTGTTTGTTTGTTTGTTTGTTTGTTTATTTTTATATGTCTACCATGTTCTGGCATGTTTGCTTACATGCTGGAAAAGGACACCAAATCTATTTATAGATGGTTGTAAGCCACCATATAGGTGCTGGGAACTAAACTCAGAACCTCTGGAAGAGCAGCCAGTGTTCTTAAGCTCTGGACATCTCTCCAGCCCTTCCCTGCAGATTTGGAAAGCAGGAGGAGACCTGCGGATATGCACCAAGGAGTGCCGAGGTGACTGAAGCACCTGCGGACAAGGGGACTTTTGCAGGGCTGCTTCAGGTCTTGCTCTGCCACCTGGTCCTCTCTCCTTTCATTAGCCTTCTTTTTAGAGAGTGTCACGGACCAGTCCAGGATTTGACTTCCAAGAGCCCCATGTAGACTGGCTATTTGAATTTCCAATAATTCCCTTATTTTTCAGTTTCTGGGCATTAAGTGAGCACCTAGCAGAAGTGCCCTAGAACACGGACTCTACCTCCATCACACGCCCCCACCCTGCTCTCTGAGCTGTCTCTTTCACCCTCTCTCCACCCAACCAAATTCAATTCATTCTGATGGAAAATTTCAGTGACCTGTTAAAAGATGCCTATACTGCACAGCCCAGAGAGCCACCTCCCAGGGTCCTGGGGGAATAATAAAATGTTTATTTTGATTGCATCCAAATGTGGGGTTTGGTTTTATGTTTTCCTGACACTAAGTGTTGGCTACAAGAAACCCCAGCATCCTGCTTGGCATCAGGGCTTCCAAACACTTCTAGCGTGGCAGAAAGTCAGCTGACACGGACTTTAGTATCTTTCCAAGGTTGGAAACAGACATGTCACAAGGCCACTTCTGTTCTATGCTTTTGACTTCAAACAGAAATGTTGACAAGCAGAAACAGCCTTTATTTAATGATTTTTTTTAATATAACACTTGAAAATAGTAATGTAAAGTCTTGCTCTTGTTTTTCAGGATGTTTGAGACTTTTCAGGCTAAATGGAATAGTAATTGGTGGAACATGTCTTCTCTGGCACCTGTAACAGTGTGCTGGCACTGGAAGGTGACATGCATTTCCCTTTCTAAGCTTTCCAAAAAGCAGAGGCCACTAAGCACACTGGGGCCGAGGCAAGAGCACATATGAGAACCGTGTGAGCATGAAGAACAAGGGCGTGGGTGGAAGTGCCTGTGCTGTATGTCTAGTTACTTTGTTGGTCTATAAAAGGAACATCTGAGCCCGTGAGATGGCTCTAGCTCACCACCTGAGTTCAGTCCCTGGAAATGAGTTTGTTTTCCTTCATGGGGAAAGAACCAGATCCAACCAAGTCGTCCTCTGTTCCCCACGTGACATTGCACCATCCACCCAGATGATGATAATGATGATAATATTTCAAGGTAATTTTAAAGGTCACATCAGAGTGTGAAGCAATATTCTTGATGTCTGTGCAGGCAAATGACCCAAGTAGGCTGAAGCCTATAGAGCTATGCCAGCATTAAACAAAAGAACAAACAAGCCTTGAGTGTAACCTACCCAGTGAACACAGAAACTACAACTAGGAATGGCTAGGGGCTCATTCCTGTCTTAGGTTACAGAGTGACATCAAGTTCAGCCAGAGTAACTTAGTAAGACCCTGTCTGTCTCAAAATAGAGAATACAAAGAAAGGGAGGATGTAACTCAGAAGTAAAACACTTGCTTAGAATCTATGAGGCCCTAGGTTTAGTTCCAAGTACCAGGAAAAACTAAAATTAAAAAAAAAAAAACAGTGTTTAGTTAGGGGTGTGGCTCAGTGGTGGAGTGCTTGCTTAGCAAGTGTAATGCCCTGGGTTCATTCCCTAACTACACACCACACACACACACACACACACACACACACACACACACACACACACGAACATCTTTCTCTTTTCCTAAAAGCATAGCAAAGATGGGTCATGGAGAGTGACTAGAAGTTCAAGAAATCTGTGAAACAGTCTATTCCTTGGTAACACTTGCCACACTTTAAAAATGATCAAAGGTCAAAATTCCAATGCAAAAAAAACAATAAATAAACAAATAAATGCCAAAATTTCAACAACACTTTGTAAAATCCCACAGGAAGATGCAGATGAGAGATTTTCATAAAAATGTTGAACACCAGTATGAGAATATTTGTGTCTATGTGAAAAAGAAATGAGCCCCACCAGGCCCACACAATATTACCAGTTAGCGGAAATATTACCAGTTAGTGGTCACAACTTTCATCTTGCTCCCTCAGCATGAGCTGGAAACCCCTACCCCTGGCATCCTAGATTCTTTGAAATGGCCACTGACATTGCTTGCTTCAAATCTTACACCCAAGACACTCGATTGGAATGGTCCTTGGTTTTAGCCCTTCCTATTTAATGAAAAGCTGCCTACTCTAAATACTGTAGCCAAAAGCTCTGGAGTCAGACAGCCTTGGCATCTGAGTTCCAGATACTCTTTTTCTCTATCTGTCTCAGAACTAATCACGGAGTCTCAGTTTTTCCAGCTATACAATGGGTGTTCAAAATAAACTAACCTCTGTGACAGAAATATCCCCAGAACCAAACTGTTTATCACAGTTCCTGCTCTTGGTCCTCAGTTAACTTTCACTGGTCCTGTTGGAGTCAGAGAGCTGTTTCTGCTAATGTTGTTTCTGCTATGGGCCACGTCATGCTGGAATTTAGTGGTAAGTTTTGGGGACAAGACTAGAGAACAATGTGGGGTACTCAACCTTAAAAAACACCTAACCTGACTTCTGGCAATAGTCCATGGTTGGTAACTCTGATTTCCCCTTTTATGTGGCCTTCCCCTTCTTTAAATAACCTGTCCCCCTGTTGCCTGAAAGGAACACAACTGTCTATTTCTTGTGTTTTTCTTTCTTACCACATTAAGCATTTGGGGAAATGTTTGAATATGCATTGTTCTGGGCCTCGTTTTTGGTTGTGCCATATTATGTCCTGTCTTGACTTTAGTGTCCCCAGGAACTCCTACTTTGCCTAACAATTTGTTCCCATTCCACTCCCTAAACAACTCCTCCACCCTGAGACCCAAATCTGTTCATGGGTGTGATTCCTACCTTATGCCCCCAATTATAGGGAGTGTGCAAATCCTAGGCTCAGAGGACTTGTATCCCAGCCCTGTGCCAGCTCACCTGAGTCACACTCCTACCGGTTCTGTGCTGCCTGATATAAGAACCTTGTCAGGAGATTGCTTGATAGGAAAAGGAGTCCTCAGACTACGCTAAGTATTTCAAAATGTCAGACACGGGTTGGTAAGATGTCTCAGAAGACAAAAGGCACACGTGGCTAAGCCGGGTGGCCTGAGTTTTATCCTCTGAACCCACATGGCAGAGGAAGAAAACTGACTCCAGCAGACTGTCCTCTCATCTCCACACATGTGCACTGGCACATGAACATACACCACACATGTACACTGGCACATGAACATCCACCCCACACACACACAATGAATTAAGTAAATAAATGTAAAAAGTTCAGTGTCTGTAGGTGGGTCTGTCCTAAGGGCTATGAGGTCTGAAATACTGTGAACTTCTGCACTTGGCTGGAAATATGTCAACACTTGAGGCTGCACAGTTCCTCCTGCTGGTCAGATGTTCTGAGTGGAAAGCTAATTAATTATGGCGTTTTCCAGGATAGGAATTGAAGATAGTAAAGAGTTCTTGGTAGTTGCCTCTGCCCTCGTCAATTCCTTTTATTAACATGTGTGCTCATAATTATCAGACTAAAGGGGAACTTGAGCATGTGAAATTAGCATGCACCTTCAAATAAATCCAGTGCCTGCTTTGTCTGAAGCCCCAACGTCTGGTTCCTGTGAGGCTGCAGACATTCTGCAGGGGGCGTTTCCTGTTGAAACATACCTTCTAAAAGAAGCATCCCCAGAATCTTTGGGGAGGAGGTGTGTGTTATTCCCTTGTTGGCAGAAAACAGAATCATTGAGAAGAATGGTCATAGGTTCTTCTCTGTTCCTCTTCTAGCCCCTATCTACCAGCCTAATTCCATCAATAAGCTCAGCTTTCCTGTGCTTGATGAGTTACAGCAAATGAGTGGAAATCCTACCCAGGCCTCTCTCTTCCCTAAAACAGGGGCATACTCTTATACTTGGAACTATGTGCCGTACTAGAGATGGAACCAAAACCCTGAGGGTACTTGTCTTAGTCCATGTTCAGTTGCTGTGAAGAGACACCATGATTACAGCAATTCTTATAAAGGAAAACATTAAATTGGGACTGGCTTACAGTTTCAAAGGTCTAGTTCATTATCATCATGATAGGAAGCATGGTGGCCTGCAGACAGACATGGTGCTGGAGAAGTTGAGGGTTCTATATCCAGATTGTCAGAAAGTCAGAACAGAGAAAGCCAGGGTCCTGGGTAGAGCATTTGAAACCCTGAAGTCCACCTGCAGTGATGCATTTCCTCCAATAAAGCCACACCTCCTCATCCCTGTCAAGAAATGACACTCCCTAATGAGCAAGCATTCGAATCTATGAGCCTAGGGGCCGTTCTTATTCAAACACCACAGTACTAGGGGCAAATGTAAACAAAACCCCTCAATTATATACACATATTTTCCCAGTTCTGAAATTCAAACTCAGAACACTGAACATGCTGGCAAAGCATCTATCTCTGAGGTGCATCCTGATTGGGTCATTTTATGTGTTATGATTTCTCTGACATTGTTTGATGAGCAGCGGAATTAATGGCACTTTAAACCCACAGAAAGTTGTCATCTAGAAAGTCATCTCCACACTGGGTAAATCTCAGTGTCTGAGGGTCTGTAGTCCTCACACTGCCTTCCCCTCTCCTGGACTGGTCATACTCACAGATAAAGCACCCGAGGGAGCAACCACCCTCAACTGGAGCTCCCTGATCCTTAGAAATGTGAAAGATTTCTTTAAGTATCTACCTTTGAAAAACGCTGTGGTAGTACTCGTAGACAGTAGCATTTTAATTATGAATCTAATATATTTGTATCACAAGACCTGGCAATTTCAATGATCAAGTACAGTTATTATATCAAGCATTATTAGAAATAATAAACCTCCATTATTTGAACATGCCCATAAACCACATTAAGATTCTATTTTAGCTCTCCTTAGTAATATCAAATAATATGAGTGGGTTGGCTACTTTCAAATGTATTAAGTTGATTTTGTATTGTCAGAAATAACACTGAAAGAGCCTCTGTTGTTTCTGTCATGGACCTTGTCTGGCTCTCGGGTTTCAGGTCACAAGCACAGCACAGCCCAGCACAGGACAGCACAGCCCAGCACAGCACAGCCTAGCCCAGCCCAGCCCAGCCCAGCACAGCCCAGCACAGCACAGCACAGCACAGCACAGCACAGCACAGGACAGCATAGCCCAGCCCAGCACAGCACAGCACAGCCCAGCACAGCACAGCACAGCACAGGACAGCACAGCACAGCACAGGACAGCACAACACAGCACAGGACAGCACAGCACAGCCCAGCAGCTTTTACTTGCATTGTGTTCTCTCTTGAGAGCCTAATAGGCACTTGTTCTGTGTCTCATTCTGCCTTCTTGGATGTGTGTGTTTAGTCTGAGCTGGGGCCCAGGCTGGGGATAGATACTGAGTGCCAAGGCTGGGCTGAGCCTGGGGAGACTGGGCAGTGATCCTAATACAGGCTCCGGAGGCAGTTTCAACCCTTCCGAGGTTTTTTTTCTTACGGGTTTTTGGCTTTCCTGCCACCAGCGCAGGACTCTCCTTAAAGACACAATCATTAGTTTGTCATGCTACATGAGTTGACATTGGCCAAACAACTGCATTCCTGTTTTGGTGGGAACACTGATTTAGAGATTCCCTGGGTGCTCTAACGAAGAACCCCAGGAGCAGCAGCAATTGTTCACATAATACATGGTAGAAACATGACCAAATAATCATGCCTCTTAGGAACGTCTATATTGTTGAGTATGTGGGATCTACAACAGATGAGTGGGATAAAAAACTAGGAAAAATTAAAGGCAGATCCTCCTTTAGTAACAACATAAGACCTCAAATGAGAACAATATGGGGCAGAAAAACATCTGCCAGAGACGCCTGGGAGGTTCACACAGAAGAAAAACCAGAAGGATTATCCTGGCGAGAGACAGCATGTGCAAAGGTGAAGGTGAAGGGCAGGATGCACTGGCAAGCAGGCTGCTCTGACCGCAGCCGTGGGACCGCAGAGGGGACTGGGTCCTACCTGAAACTGCTTCATATTTCACGGTTCTGTCTTAAGATACTGAATAGCGACCAAAGGAGAAACCCAGATTGCTGCTAGACAATGTTAATCCCTTCCCCTACTCCCCACTCTCTTGTCTCCCTTCCATCCCCTCTCCCTCCTTACATTTTGTTAGTGCTGGGGCTCAAACCCAGGACTTTGCATGTGCTGGGGGAAGCTCTCATTGCATTACATCCCAGTTCTATGCATAAGATTTCTTCCCAGCTTTATATTGCTGTTGTGATCTGCTGACCACCCATCTCGGACATCTTCTGCTCCTCATGAGAGTTGCTTTCACTGCAGGAGAGTGTCACTCAACCACTTCCTGATAATCAGAGAGTTGGGTTTTTTTCTGCAGCTTTTATTATAACAAATTAGACTGGGGTCATTTTGTATAAATATTTTCCCTCTCCTATGTAAAAGTAAGTTTGTTTTGGAACATGTGTTTAGCTGTCACCCCAGTTTTATGGGACAATATGGGTTTCCTTGACAACATGACAATGAGTGAAAAAAACCTCTACCTTCTATTTCTAGTTTATGTCCTTCCGGAGACTTGTGAAATATAATGTCGTCATATTTCCCAACAAATATTCTTAGGGCAACGAATAAAGTTACAAAGTAACTTAGTGAACAGATTTTTAAAAAAAGACAAAATATCAATTGGTATTTTATACCCTAGTAAATCTGTGGCCTACGGAGACCAGCAGAACAATTATAGACACAGCAGGAGTTCTGTAAAGCTATCTTATTATTTAAAAATCGATGTGTTTTCTAAGGGCTAAATAAATTGTTCTTTGGAAGGAAGGCATTAAGAGAAGCCAATAAGCTTTAAAGACATGCACTGATAGTGACCAAGTACCTATGTGATTTAGACGCCACCATCCCGTTTATGTGGTTCAGGCACAAATCTACGTGCAGGCCACTGCTGTCCTTGTATTTCAGAGCTTCCCATTCTAATAACACAGCCATGTTCTTTTTATTGACCACCAGAAAGTGTAATATGCCCCTGGAGGGTGGCTCGGGGCAGAGATCTAGTGGTTTTAAAATAGTGACTTCACTGAGCAGCTTCACGCAGGAAAAGCCATGTTTTCCAGTCCATTAGGATGAACCCCCAAATCAATTTACAAGTGTATTCATGAAAAGAGAGATTGCTGTCAGGCTCCACTTCAAAGGCCAGCTTCTAAGGGGGGATTTCGCTCCCTCCAGCTGCCTCCAGGATAGGACCCTACTCTTAAAAGATTTGTTTGAAATTTGCGTAAAATCCATCCACTTCCCAGGGAAATAGCCGCTACCCCTGAGTAAAAGCCAGGCCTTAGGTGGAGCAGCAGGCTGTGGTATGACTGACATTGCTGGATGGATGGATGGATGGATGAAAAGGAACCACTGTGATGCAATCCAGCCTTCTTTCTGGAGCCTGTTTCCAGAGGGTCCTTTGGAGCGGTAACACTGGAAAACCCTATGGACAGTTGTAGTGTTGGCTGTGGTGGGCACCTGTATTAAAGCTAGGATGCCCTGACACAGAGACCCCATAGGACCTGCTGACTGAGCTCTGAACAGAGAAAACCACAAAAACCCACAATCTGCCAAGGCCAGAGAGACTCCTGGACCTGTGTGGTCTGTTCCCTGTGGTGTGTGTGTGTCCTTCCTTCTGAGGTTGTGTGGTCCGAATGAGCACACCCACACTACCTATGTCTCTTCCCTCCAAGTCCTAAGAGACTGGTACCTACCAGTTCAATGACTGTTTAATACCCTTGTATAATCTGATCATTTGGTAATTGGATTTCAGAAGGTTGTCAGAGTTCTAGATGACATTCCAAGCTAAAATTCCAAGCACAGTTATTACTTTAAGTCAGTCAGCCCCAAGTCATGGGAGCCTCTGGGCAGCATGTTGTTTGTGATCTTGGAGTCTCTGGAATAGTATTTTGAGCGTCCTCTAAAAGCATCAAAAGAGGGGAAAGAAAGTCTTACTGGTCTCCTCCATGTGGAAACACAGTGTGACCAGACAGACCCACTTTGAATTCATGATTGTTTTTCAACAAGTAGGTCATGGAGCAGAGTGACTGAAGAGGCCGAGAAAGTCTTTCTGACATGTTTTCTGCCACGGGACACAGAGATTGTTCATTTAGGGGGCTTACTGTTCTATTCTGAGATCCTGGAGCTGGACACCGCTCTGAGGAGGGAGATGGCGGAGCAGGAACAGCACAAAGGGAGGGATAATTAATCAGGTCGTTACTTGGCACATGGCCAGAGGTTCCTTGGCAACACGAATCCTTCAGCTGTCAGCAATCAGAACGCAGGCAGCTTTCAATTACCACAGCTATTGGTGGGGGCAGTGATGTGGGGAATCCAAAACAGCTGATAATCCCTCCAAATCAGTTAGCTTCCTTTTGAATGATGTGTGTATGCATACACACAGTTCCTTCCTCTCACGTTCCACCTAGAGCAGAAATAAAACTGATCTGCATTCCTCAGGCACACAGCAGTTGGTAAGAGGGTGGCCAAAGGAAACCGGTTCCCAAATTAAATGCTTTTGATGGGTCATCCACTCATGGATTATCAAGAATTTGATAGAGGTGATTTCATAGATTCACATGACTAGAAAGGGCCAAAAGAACATTTACTTTAAAGTCTTCATTTAGCTGGGAGAGAAAGAGCCAGTTGTCCAAGAGCCTGTGGACAGCTCACTGTCCGTCCAGCTGTTATCATATTATTCCCAAGAATTCTCCTTCTTTTGCTTGTTCCTTTAAGGTTTGCTGCCATGGGGAGAAGCCAGAGAAGCCAGAGGAACCCAGGTGTGGCATTAGTGCCTGTAAGTATAAAAGCTAAGATATCACACTCCAGAACAATGCTCCTGATCCTGGCCGCTCACGCTACTCATCCAAGGAGTATTAAAGACATTTTTGGTGTGGCAATGGTGGCATACACAGAGACAAGAGAATCATGAAATTGAGACTAGCCTGAACTACATAATGATAATTTGTCAAAAGAAAAAGTTTCTTGAAAAATTAGAATCTGGAATGGATACAGGGGTCAAAGGCTCTACGGGTGAAGCCTGGGCACCAGAGTGGAAAGGGAATTTAATTCAAAGGAAGCAAAGTTGAGAATCGCTGCCCAGATGTCCACCTTTTCTTCTACTGACTACACAGTCTCAGACAAATGCTCTCAGCGTTCTGTCCTTCTGTTTCCTCCATAATAAGATGAGGGTGACAGTTTAGTTCTTGGCTTGATGAGTTGTGGAAAGGATTAAAAGGTTTAACACATAGATAAACCTAAAGAGTTCTTAATATCTAAAAAATATTATATAAATATCGTCTGTTGCTATTAGTGCCATGCCTGTTAATGAGAGCCCTGAGAGAAGGGGCATGCAATAGCTGTGTCTGAAGACATCCTGCTAAATAAGGCTCCCTTCTGAAATGTTGGCTTGAGACTGAAATTTAAGTCAAGTTCTCACTCCACAAAATATCCAGAATGTAGAAAAGAAGCCGGAGGGAAACACCAGCTGTTAAAAGCTGGCTCTCTACTAACCTGACGAAGGAGAGCAGGAACACTTTGGTGGTTAAACTCGGGTGGCATCTGTAGTGTTTAAGGTTACCACAGCATCTAGCCATCACTCACTCAACACTTCATGCAACAGCTACTGTCTGCCTGGATTGGAGCATGGCTGAATTACAGCCATGTTACTGCTACGTTACAGTCAGAGCACTCTTTAGGCATCTTTGATACTCCTCATAAGGGATGAATCTCTAAATAGACATTTTATTTCCTAGGCTCCAAGTGACAGGAAACCCTCCAGATCTGCTCTCTTGTGGTTTTAAGAAGTTCTGAATAATTTTTCTGTGGTGCCAGGAATATTTTTGTTTTTCACTGTTATGAACTATACCCAAAAATTTATTGAAAGACTGACCCCTCAAAGTAATGATTTTAAAGAGAAAATAGTTAGATGTCAAAGGTGGAGCCCTCGGGAATGAGATTAGTGACCTCGTGACAGGTAAGAGAGAAAGCGCTCTGCTTCCGCAAGTCTGGATACTAGCCAGAACCCAATGTCAACGTCCTAACCTTGGACTTGCAGTTTCCAGAACCATGAGAGATAAACTTATATTATTTACAGGGCATCTAACATGGCGTTCTGTAATAGTAGCCTCTATCAAGACACCCATTTTCATTAACAAATGGATACATTAATGAACAGTCAATCGATCTTCAGAAATTAACTTTACTTTTCCTTAACAAAGTAGAGAACAGTTTTGTTAGGAAGAAAGGCACGCAATTTAAAAAAAAAAAAAAAGGTGAAATCAAACTCCAAGGATTCTTAGCAAGCACTTCTTACAAAATGTCAGCAGGTAGGTGTCTTTTAAAGAAAACTTATGAAAAAAATTGATATTCATCATTGGTAAGAACATATAGGCGTATGTATTTGGAAATTATATACGCTTTAAGATCCCAGATTTAGTTCACTTCTACTAGTAAAAAATAATTTCGAGGTGATTTGCAATTTTTAAAATCTTTTTATTTTTAACTAGAAAGCAGTTATGTGGCCCAGGTGCCCTAGGACTCCCACTACCCTGGTCAGCCTCCTGAGCGCTAGGACAGGTGGTGTGCATCACGACGCTCTCTCCGTGAGACTGTGACTCAATCCTGTCAGGAGGACAACCCTTGCAAGCCGGGGAGTTTACAGTAACCGCAATGTTCCAGAAAAGTCACTCCAGCAGCCAGGGCAGGCGCATAAACCAGAACCTGAATAAATGAACCTGCAAGTCCTACACAATCCAGACATGGAGAAGCGGATGCTGGACAGGAAGGCAATCCCCATTGTTTTCTCTAGACACTACTAGAGCTGGCTCCCATGTGATACAAACACGACTGGCCGTCCGCGCCTAGCATAACCCCATCAAGACTACCTTAGACTTTAGACTCTAACACATCAACCTTTCAGCTGCAAAGCCACAACTTCTCTGCATCTCAGTTCCTTCATTTGTGTGTATGTAATTAAATTAGATAATATGTAAAATACTTTGTGCTGTCCCTGGCCCATGATGGAAATGTAATAGCCATAAGCTATTACTAATACTGTGCCTGTCAAATTGTATGACAACTTGACTGAACCTCATCATTCTCAATATCGATAATAGCACACACACCAGTCGCACATTCCTCTGTGGCAGTGGAAAGTCAAGCAAGTACTCAGAGGCTGGGGAGCAGGGGGCCAGGAAGTGATCTGGCTGCATTTTTATATCCGAAAAGCCTGTCTTCTACAACCATCCCTTGTGATGACTTGGTTACAGTGTTCTGGTATTTTCTCCATGGTTTGTTGAGTTTTCCATGCACTGTATTGCCCACACAGGGAAATGAAAACTCCATCAACCTGACTGCTTTGTAAACTTAAATCTTAATTCCCTCACTCTGCTTACAGTGTTTGGTATCACTCCTTTTACGCCTTCGAAATGTGGTTTCCTGCCTCCAGATGTGTTCTCAAACATTTTTCTTAAATAATTATTAGATAATCACACTTAGCCCCAAAAACAAAACTGGCAAATGCTGGCATACAGCACGGCTTAGGGAGGTTAAACAAGCTGTACGACATCAATACTTGAAAGGTTTGCTGAGAGCAACACATGTTTATATAAATCTTCGAGGGTTAAGGAGCCCCAGAGGCGAATGAAAGACCTCTCTTAAGGGGCTTACAATGTCAAGGAGGAAATGATTAATAATGTAGGATAATGGCTAGCAAGATGGCTCAGTCAGGGAAATGCTTGCTTGCCTTGCAAGTCTGGGGACTGAATTTGCTGCCCAGAACCAATGTGAAAGAGAAAAGGGAGCGTGGTGGCGCAGCCCTGTGATACCAACTGTGCGAGGCATATAGAGGGTTGTGCAAACAGGCAGAGTCCTGGGGACCGCTAGCCATCTAGTCAGGTTGTATGAGCCAAAAGCCAGTCCAGTGAGTGACCCTACTTCAAGAAAGAGACAAGGTGTCTAGTGCCTATGGAATGACACCTGAAGTTGAGTTTTACCCTTCACACACACACTTTTGTATCTCTCCACCCATGAACATACACACACACACACACACACACACACACACACACAGGAACCAGGAGAAAATAGTAAATCAAGATAGCCAACTCCTGACTGCCTGCTTTCCTCACTGTCAAAGCGGAGAATAGCCACACCCTTATTGACTGACATCAGGAAGATTGAGGGAAGGAATACCTTAAGTACTACACATTAGCTTGTGAAGCAGCTTGCTGAAGGTGAGAAGTACTTTTCAAATAACTCACAAACTAAACTTTGGCATTTAAAAAAACCCACTGCTTTAGTAATTTAAAGCAGAAACTTAATGCCAGCCGTCCAGAGTCCACAACCTCAGGGCTTGGCACAAAAGGAAGAGCAGAGAGCCCTTATGCTTAGAATCCTGAGTGCAAGTCGGATGAAGGAAAAGATTTTTTTTTTTACACATAATCTTTGGGCTTGGGGAAATAGTTGTCAATTAAAAACTTGGAGACAATGTGGGGTTGAAGATATGGGAAGTCAAATATTCTAAGTAAGCAATGCTATGCAAACAGATTTTTCTGAGTGCTGTCCACGTTCCGTTACCACGCCTTGTTTAACCATAGCGATAAGCACTCATGGACACTCAGCTTAACTCAAAGGACTTTGGACTTTGTAGAAGTGAACAAGCCTCACCATTTATTGCTAGTGTTGGTGATTGCGCATGGAGACCATTTTTCCAGTTCGCATTATCTGGAAAGACTGCCTGCAACAGATATCATTAAAACATTACAGCTCCCCAGAGGACAGGCTGCTTTGAAAAAGGCATGTCCCTGATTGGCTTGCCAGCTTCAGCACAAATGCCTAAGAAATCACACGTATCCATACATAAAACTAAAACATTTTCACACTGAGGTGAGAAGTCATCGTTTTGGTTGTGCTATTAAAACAGATCCTGTACTGGAAAAGGAGTTTCCCAGGCTTCTCTGTTTGCAGCCCTACAATGAGAAGCTCAAAGCACATGTGAACATTCACACTGTGGTGATGCCTTACACGTAAGCACTCAGCTGCAGCAGCTCCCAGCCGTGGTCCCTACCCAGCCCATCAGATTCTTTCCCAAGTCCACCTTCCCAGATCACTTCGAGGCAAATTCTAGACATTATATCATTTTACTTGTAAACATTACCACACCTAAAATAACTGATAAGATGTGCCACAAATTGGCAATGTTCATATTTCTAAATGTCTCATGATATCATAATTTAAAAACAAAATCAGGATCCTGGGACTGGAGAGATAGATGCTTCAGCAGTTAGGAGCACTTACTGCTATTGAAGAAGACCCAGGTTAGGCTCACACAACCCTCTGTGACCCCAGTTCCAAGGGATCTGGGACCCTCTTCTGACCTCTGCCAGCTCCAGGCATGCACATGGTACATAGACATACATGTAAGCAAAACACCAATCACATGAAACAAAACAACCTGGACATAAAAAGCAGATCCAACAAAGCACACACTTTGCAACTGACTGCTGTGTCTCTTGCAGCTCTTTTGTCCTAGAACCTCTTGCAGCTCTTCGTACCGCTTACAGTTAGTTTTTACAAGAAATCGAGGTGTCTGTCCTAAAAAGTTTAGGATTTGCTATTTGTGTCCTGAGGTGGCATTTGACATATTCTATATTCTGTCTTCTGGGAACTGGTAGTTGGGAGCCTGGGCCACATGTAAGATGCATAAGTGTTTCCCTTGGTCTTTATCTCCTTCCATTCATTCAACTTTTACTTAATATCTACTACCTGTCTATCTCTGCAGGTTGCTATGGAAATAAAAATGAAACAGAAACTTGGAAAACAGTCAAGGAAATACAAACAGAATTATAATCAACGTGTTTCGTGATAAAGTTTAAAATCACTGTTAAAACATTCCCAAGTGGCGGCAGCTTCTAAAAAGTTGTAAGCCTCCAAAAAAAAAAAAACCAGTGCATTTCTTCATAGTAACCTCAGCTCACCCTTCCATGAGAGTTTCCTCCATTTTCCCAGACCATAATGAGTCTCATACTAGACCACTACCAAACACTATGTGAAAAAAATAGCAAAATATCTCTCTCTCTCTCTCACTCACACACACACACACACACACACACACACACACACACACACAGTCCCTCCAAACAGAAAGGTCATAACCAGTGCTTCTCTTGACTTCTGTATAATCATGCTCAGGCCTATGATGGAGAACCCGACACACATGGAAGGCAGGCAAGTATCTTTGCAGAGGATCCGTCAGCTCTAAAAACAAAGAGTCCTCTTACTTTTGCATAGTTTCCCATCTGTTTCTGCACTCTCCGCTCTATCAGCCCAGGAAATACTTCTATTTTATATGGAGAAAATCAGGGCAGGAAGATGTCAAACTTTCCCAGAACCATACAGCTCATTACATATGAAGTGAGCGCTCCTGGCTCCCCAACTCACCATTCTTTTCTTTATATCATGATGTAATTCAAATGCCAGAACACTGTGAAAAAGGGAAAGAGTTTATTTTTTAAAGCCCATAAAATAGAATATAAAAAAGATACCATAGTTTTCAAGCTGAGGAAACAGTTGTGAAAGTAGAGCTTAGATGTAGTTGTGGTGTCTGTAGGAAAAACAGTATGGAAAAGTAGAGACCTGGGAAAGACTGTAGGCAAGCTACCTGTATCCATAAGATATTTAAATATATGACAAGGTATGACAGGGCTTCTCCGTATAACAGCCTTGGCTGTCCTGAAACTTACTTTGTGAACTAGACTGCATTGGCCTGAGTGCTGGGATTAAAAACGCGCACCACCATGATGCCCAGTTTAGTCTTCTGGTCAGAAAGAAGCCCTGTTTTTCCTTAAAGGAAGATGAGGCACAAAACTCATGGCTACAGCTAACTCCTGCTTTTTACCAGCCATCCCAAGATTCGGTATTAAACCAAATGCACTTCATTTGCTCACAGTTCTTGGGCTAACAATTTAGGCATGGCACAGCGAGGCTAGCGCGTTCCAGGGTGCCTCAGGACTGCAGGGCTGAAAGGGCTTCATCTCCATGACTAGAGACTTTAATGCTGTTGAGGAGGGGATCTTAATTCTCCTCTGTTTCTCTTCCTCCTCCCCTGCCCCGAGCACTAGCCCAATGTCTCATGCCCCTCTTCATTTTGTGACCCAGCTCATTTTTATGTGACAGCTGTGTCCCACGTGGATAAAATGTATCATACAGCACAGCGTTGTATTCTGTTGGCCAGAGCAACTTAGAGGATCCACCTAGATTCAAGAGCTGGAAAACAGATGCTACTCCTAATGGGAAGATGGTTTGGGCACACTGCAGAAGGCTATGGCTAGGCTTGCCAAAAGAATCCAGATACACAAATTTATTATGTATTAAGGTCTTATGTATATGCGCTTATATCTGTTTGTGGATGCCAGAGGTTTGTGCCTGGTTTCTTTCTCAGTTGCTTCTCCACAGATGACAATTGTCTCCACAGACAAGGTCTCTCACTGAACTTGGAGGTCACTGATTCACCTAGGCTGTCTGGTCAGCAAGTCCCAGGAATCTTCTGGTTGCTGCTTCCCCAGCACAGGAGACTTTTATGTGGGTGGTGAGGATCTATACTCAGGTCCTCATGTTTGGAACAGCAACCTTTTTATCTACTGAGCCATCTCCCAAGTTCCTGGAGTTATTAAATAAATCCCAGAAAAGGCAAGCTAATCAATAGTGACAGGAAATAGATCATATAAAGCATCTAGAAGATTCTAGATCTAGAACAGTTACTTTAGTAAATCATACAATAGACAGCTCTGATGTATGTTTAAAACCGTAGTTCTCAAACTCAATATTCCCCTGTCTCTACCTTCCAAGTGCTAGGATTACAGGTGTTTGCCACTATGTGTATAGTCACTTTTCTTAGTCATACATTAAGAGACTGTGGATTATAAATATAAAATTACTGTAAATGCATACATTAAATTGTGTTTTGTGTGTACACTCTAACAGTCAATGTACAGAACATTTCTATCACTTCCAAATTTTGACCATGTGTCTTTGCAAAAAATTCCCACCCACCATTTTCAAAAAGCCCATGATCTATTTCCTGTCACTATTGATTAGCTTGCCTTTTCTGGGATTTATTTAATAACTCCAGGAACTTGGGAGATGGCTCAGTAGATAAAAAGGTTGCTGTTCCAAACATGAGGACCTGAGTATAGATCCTCACCACCCACATAAAAGTCTCCTGTGCTGGGGAAGCAGCAACCAGAAGATTCCTGGGACTTGCTGACCAGACAGCCTAGGTGAATCAGTGACCTCCAAGTTCAGTGAGAGACCTTGTCTGTGGAGACAATTGTCATCTGTGGAGAAGCAACTCCAATTCCACTGGTTCTGATTTAACTGACCAAGGGCAGGCTAGGACCAGTTTTTAAAAGCCTCCCAAGTGATTCTTGTATGCCAGTCAACACCAAGACTTACTAGCACGGTGAGCAATCCTACCTGACCTCAATATTTAAGCAATTGCAGGAGGAAGGTTGGGAGACTAGCCGACATCTTAGAGCAGAGAAAGAGCAGGGAAATGCTTCAGCAAATCTGAAATACAGTGCATTCCAACGTGAAACAGGGAGGAAAAAAAGCCTGCTTAAGCTAGTGCTGTCCGGGAATATTTAGGGAAGTGAGTACTTTAGACTTAAGGGAGAAATTTTAGAGAAAACTAATGAAATAAAATCAAATGCAGTATAAAATAAATTAGGATTGACAATTCTTTCTGAGGCTGTGTTATGCACAGAATCTTTTCATACAATCTGCATTTCTAAACTAGTATCATTTACTACTTTCTAAAAATCCTCCAAGAAGTCTGGTATAATGGTAATACCCCTGTAATCCCAGCATTTAGGAGGCTAAAGCAGAGGGTGGCTGGGAATTTGAGTTCAGGCTGAGCTACAGTGTGAGACTCTGTCAAGAGAGACAAAGACTTAGAGAGGGGGAGATGAGAGAGAACAAGGGAGGGAGAGAAAGGAGAAAGAATGAGGGATAGAAAGGAAGTCGATCTTGAGGACATCTATTTTTAAATGTTTGTCTAATGCTGCTATTTTCTGCATGGTTTGTGGTGTGTTGTAAAGTTGGCTATGATCAAAGTTTAGGTGAAGAAAACACTCTTATAGAAGGGTAGAGGTTGACTAGATAGTAATTATTTTTATTTACACAATAGCCAATTGAAAGAAACTAGGAAAATTAGACTTTATACAAAAATTGAAAAATAATTCTTTTGCTAAAAGTTGGCTTCTTAAATGACTATGAACTTAAATTGTATTTCATTACATTTTAATTCACATATTTATTTTATATATTTATATTCTGAGTAAATTGAGGAACAGGAAATAGGAAATTTTTTTAAAAAGTGGTGAAGGGACCCAGGGTCTAAAGAGAGCAGATGGCAAATGAATGATTAAAATAGGGGAAAAGATACAGCAAAAGAAAGGTCCTGGTAGTAGTCTAATGAAGAAGAGTAGAAAGACTTTTGTCCATTCACGGCTGTATCTGAGGCATCTAGACAATGCCTGGCACATAGCAGATGTTCACGGGTTGAACATACTTGAATGCATGGCCCCCAAAGATTTCTCCAGTGTTGCATATTAGGGTGCCATACTTACTGGGATGATTGCAGATGAGTGCACGAAATCTCACACTTCTTTCTTATGAAGAGCTTGTCCGGCTCTATTCTGACAGGTATTATAAACCTGCCCTGGCCAAGGTGTAGACTTAATCAAAAGTTCCTAGACATGGAAACTGATACGGGAGACTCCCTGGGGATAGCTGGCTATTCTGAATCTCCACACTCCCGTTTAAGTACTTCATCTCATTTTCCTCGAAACTGAAGGGGGTTCACCCGATTTTCATCTGAAGCACGGTCCAGATGTGTGTTTAATGGTGAATACTGTATAGTTTTCTTAAGTCCCACAGCAGTCCACCAAGGATGCTACTCAAACTACCGTACACTGGAGAGGAGCTCGTAACTGGAGACCAGTGAAGAACAATTATGTATGCTCATTTTCCTCGTACACTTCAGGAGAATTAACAACAGACTACCAATGGCTAGAATGAAAAGCAGCAGAGAAGAGAGCTCGCTTTTTTTCCTTTGGAAAATGAAATGGCAGACTGGCTACTTCTTAGCTATCCCTTATGGATTATTGAATCAAAAAATAAAAGTGAAGTTAGGAGAGCAGTTTTCCTTGTGTCTTGTGATTTTTATCCTCAACTCACAGGACTCTTAAATAACGGTTGCTTCTTAATTGCTGACTCGGCAAATATCTGCAACCGCCCCCAGTACATTGCCAAGTACCACCCTGGGCTCCAGAGAAAATAGGGAATCCCTGTTCTAATAGGTTTACAGGGAGAAGAGAAACCAATGAACAAATATGAAAACTATATATTGTTAAAAAGAGGTTAAATGCCATGACTGTGGGTAATTTGCCACTAGAAACTTTAAAGCCAAACTTGACTTCCATTCTGCCTTGCTATTTTTTGTTGTTTGTTTTGTTTTGTTTTCTCATTCCTGACAGGTTGTAAGCGCAGACAGATGCCTTCCCTGCTAACTCAAAGCCGGTTTCTTCCTACATTCGCTTTGGGTAGTCATAAATTCTACGATGGGACTCCTAACCTAACTCTAACCCAGGTCGGTTCCCTCCCCTAGTTACCAAGGCTCTCTGGTTCCATTGCTCCTGCCCAGGGTTGTGCACCGTGCAGGGCGAGGCCTCGATGAAGGAACAGCACCAGCTGTGTGTGGTGCCATCCCCAGCTTCCTCGCTTTTTTCTAAAACAACATGATGGTGCAGGGAGCCAGAGAACTTGGTTCCGCACAAAACTGTAGAGCATGAGAAAACTCCAAAACATTAAAGGGGACGAGGGCCGATAGCTCGAATCCAAACGGGAAGGTCGTGCACAAACCAAAAGCAATCCCTCCTCGGGCGCGGGACGGCCTTCCAGGCCGGGAAGGCGCCTGGGCCACAGACCAAGCCGCCCTGCGCGTCTGTGAGTGGCGGCCAGGAACAAAACGAAAGTCGGCCCCGGGGCCCGGTGGGGATAGGCCGAGGCGAGCCGGCTTTGTCCCCTCGCATCCCGACACGAAGTCTCCCGATGCCCTGCAACCAGGATGCCGAGCAGGACGAAGCCCGTTCGGCTCAGCGGGCGGCGGCGAGCGGCCACCGCGGCCCCTGAAGAGCCCAGAGCAGGAGCGGTAAGGCCGCGCGGTTGCGACCTCGCGAGCTCCGGGCCCCGCGCCCGGGCGGGAAGTAGCGCCGTCCGCGCGCGGAGTGGGACGCCCATGGTGGCGCGGAGTGAGACGCCGGGTGCAGTGCGGCCGGCGCGAGTATATAAGCGCGCAGCTTCTGTGTGCCGCCGTCGTAGCTGAAGTACGGGTTGTCCTGCTGCTGGGCTCTCGCTTTCACGAAGCCAAAAGATCCCACATCTGTGCATTCCAGTGGCTCTGCATCCGCCCAGCTGGAGTCCTTGGTCCCAGAGGCAGTTGCAAGGCATGGGGTGTCCCGAGGAGGTGGCGACTTCAGCCTCGGGGAAGCCCTGGGTTCCAAGCATGTTTTGCCAGCGCCTGTTCCACGTCACTTGGTCCCATCTGTCCCCTCATGCTTCACAGTAGGTGCTAGCGGGTTGGCAAGAGTTGCTCGGTGCTTCCTTCCCAAACGCTGTCCCTCAGAATGGAGGAACCGAAACGAGGACAATGCAGGGAAAGCTGTCCAAAAGCATATCGTACCCCGAAAGGTTAACTCAGCTTTAACTCAGTGTGAATACAGGTAACAACTCACACGAACCTGAAAACATTATACTATGAGGGGAAATCTCAGGAAAGACCGCGGTCAATTTGAGTCCCTGACAGAGTTTTAGAAGATGTAAACTAGATAGATATACAACGCATCTGCCTGGGCAGGAAATGAAAGGATTACACTGGAGGCCAGTTGCCACAATTCAACGAACTGCAATCAATCTAAATGGATAAAGTTTATTCTACTCGAACTATAAATAAATTCTTCGAAAGTTGGATGACTGAGGTAGGGTGTGTTGGGGGGGAGGAGATGTCTACCTTCTCATCAAATCTTAGCACTTAGAAATTGATCTCAAGGTTAGCTTTTCTTTGGCAGTATTTGGGTATTGGGTATACTTTCCTAAAAACCTCACAATCCTAATAAGCCATGTTTTCTCACTGTTTCGGCTCTAGATTACTGTCTCATTAGTGCGCTGCCTTAGCAGCAATCAGTTGAGAATAATGCCAAATATCACTCTTTGGGGTTGGGAGAAAGATAAAAGTTTGGGCTTCTATTTATTTATTTGGTTTCTACTGGTGTTTCCTCACAAGAGTTAATTCCTGATCATGGGATCTTACATGTTATAAACATTAGGAAGTTTGAAAAGTTGAGATACATGTTTTGTGTAAAACAGAAAACACATTCAGTTACGGTGATAAAGCTGTTAGCCTGGAGCTCTAATTATATGTTTTAGGTCATTTTCAAAAAACTGTGTTGTGTTTGTTCTAAGATCACCCGGACAGGCTAAATTACAAGCCTTCTAAAGCAACCTCTAACTTATAATACTTTGCAGTTTTTCTTTGCATTATTTTAAATATCAGAGAGTTAAGTTCATGGTTTTAATGATAATAACCACTGTTGCAAAATATTTATTGAAGATTCCTCAGGCCCATTCTGGCTCCCATCTGGCTTGTCAGCCATCTGTAACTTGATCAACAGTAGTTTGAGATGGGACTGGCAAGGGTCATATGTTAAATAGAACATTTCCACCGTTCTGACTACAAAATCCTCCCTTTCCTGGCCACTTAACAACTGTTACATAATCTGCAAACACATGAATCCAGTGGCTTCTGCTGCAGACCTTGGTAAGAACACACACCTGCAAATTTGCTTTTCTGTTGCCACAGTGTTCTCTATTTGCAATTTAACTGCTTAAAATTCTAACCTTGAAAATCATTTTAAAAATATATTCTGCTTTCCTCTTCATCTGTAGTTAGTGAATTGGTTGTTAGAGTGGAAACCTTTTCTCCTACTGTGTTTACAGTGTTTAATGCTTGAAAAACATTTCATCTGAATTTAATTATGGCAGAATGAAGCAAGGCTGTGCAGATAATGTGAACGTTTTCAAAGAAAGAAAAAGACATTTAGGAGTGTCTTAGGTTCTTCATGTCTACGCAATAGCAGAAGAAATCTTAAATCCTGGCTGCTAGTTCCTCCCAAATTTATGAGGACAGACAATGTTCAGCAGCCATGCAGGTTTATACTTACAAATAGGTATTGCCCTCTCCAGTAGGTCAAAAGGTTACTGTGGTTATGTGCTATTACTCAAACATTTTTAGAATTCTTTATGCTACTAGTGTCTGAGTCACATTTTAAATGACATATTCGGTGTTAGCAAATCTTGCCCACTTAGAGCAGATCAAACTGTTAGGAATATCTGAAAGTCATTTGCAACCACAGCTGGCTTATCAGCATTGTTTAACAAGTGAAATTTTAATGAGAAAGAATAAAACTAAGTGAACTGGGCAGCACTTCAACAAAAACACTATAACCAAATAATAATAATAGTAATAGTAATAATCATAAGCCTCCATGGAAGGAGGTTTGAAGAATGACTACTGAAAGAGAAACTGATGAAGGAGAGACTGATTAAATGAATTAATTCAAAAGGAAAGAGATCAGGAAAATTAAAAATCTATTTAACAAATTATATAAAGCATAAATAAAGCTGAAAAGATGAAGGGCATAGCACTGGTAAGGAGTTTGCCTTTTAGAATTCATCTTGCTACCATGATTACATTTTGTTTTTTGTTTTCCTCAAATAAATTACCAAAAATTAATCAAGAAGGAAGAGGAAAATGAAGTGTAAACCAAAGTCGAGGAAGAGCTTTTTAAAGGCTTTATGCTTCATAAGACATAGAATTCCCTTTTAGCGTTATAATACGTTAAGGATTTTTTATAAATTGAAATTTATTATAAAACTTTTCCAAATGGTACAAAAAAATTTAAATGTAAGTTCACACAACAAACCCAGTGTCAGCAAATTAAATTGAAATACAGTAAGTCACTTTTAGCATGGCATTTTTTTTTCTAGAAATAAGATTTATTTTTATTTAATTTTTGTTTTTTTAACACAGGGTTTCTCTGTGTAGCCCTGACTGTCATGGACCTTGCTCTGCCCCCTTTTGAGACAAAACTCTGTTGTTGAACCTGCAGCTCTCCAGTAGTGAGGCTGACCTAACTGTGAGCTCCAGAGATGTCCAGTCCCCATTCCCACCCTCCCCAGCCCCCTTCCCACCCTCCCTGGACATTCCCACCCTCCCCAGCCCCCTTCCCACCCTCCTTGGCCATTCCCACCCTCCCCAGCCCCCTTCCCACCCTCCCTGGACATTCCCACCCTCCCCAGTGCTGGAGTCACACATGCTCGTCCCCTGCTCTCATGTGAGCTGGAAACTAAGTCAGGTTCTCATTCTTACATTGATGGCTCTTTACCAATGGGCCATCTCCCAGCCCATGAAATTTTTAAAAGTAAAATCACACCTGTATATTATCCTGTGCTTGCTTTTTAATTTCATTAAAAAAAACTTGACTGTCTTTCATGTCAGCATTTTTTATAATTGTTAGGAATAATTACATGAATGAATCACAATTTTTCACTCACTAATTGGTAACCACTTAGATCGCTATCCAGGTTTCTCAGTAAAATAGCAGTGGAATGCCTTTGCCTACTAGGGAAAACCATCACTGGATGCCTTTGGCTATTAGTTAGGACTAATACCTAGTAATGGAAATGAAGATCAATATAGGAATAGGTTATCTCTCCCATCTAAGTACTGAACAGGCCCACCCTGCTTAGCTTCCGCGATCAGAGGAGACTGGGAGCATTCAGGGCGGTATGGCTGTAGACGTGAATAGGCATTTCTAAGCCTTTATCCAGAAGGGTGTGATTTGTATCCCTCTGAAACTCCATGCAAAAGCGCTGAAGGTTGTTGAGAACACGTGACAGGTAAATGTCATATTATGCACTATACTTTTGTTTATAGTTTTAAATTTCTATACTTAATCATATAACCAAAGAACCATCTTTATTAAAATTAAATATAAAGATATCTGTTGCCACTGTTGTTATTTAAAATTGCTGAAATACCCAAAAAGGCAAAATGTAAATAATAGGGAGACTATTGCAAAGAAGTGGGGAAATGCTTTTATTTGCAGGTAATATTTTTGCCTACAAAACTTTAGAGACCTAACTGAAAAGCTACTGGGAAATATTGAAAATGGGGGCGTGGGTGATGGTTCAATGAGTAAAGTGTTTGCTGAGTGAATATGGGATTAAAGGCCATGGTAGTTCACACCTTAATCCCAGCACTCAGAAGGGAGAGGCAGGCGGATCTCTGAGTTCAAGGCTGGTCTGGATAATGTAGTGAGTTCCAGGATAGACAAGACAAGACAAACTACACAGACAAATCCTGTGTTGAAAAACCTACTCTGTGTGTGTGTGTGTGTGTGTGTGTGTGTGTGTGTGTATACACATGTTATCCCAGCACTGGAGGCAGAGATAGGAAGATTCAGGGAGCATTTTGGTCAGCCAACATAGTTAAAATGGCAAACTTCTGTTCAGTGGAAGACTCCATGGAAGGAAATAAGGTAGAGAATAATAGAATGGGACCTCTGATGTCCTCCTCTGGCCTCTGTAGGGATATGCAAACATACTGTACACATACATACATATATGTTTATGTTATATATAAAAAGGTTTTTGCAGTGACCTACCAATTGCCTGTTGGCTAATAAAACTGTTAAAAGACCAAATTCAAAATAACTAAATGATCCTATTCGCACATAAGTAATGTTGACAATAACTGAGTGAAATCTATATTCCAAAGGAAAAGGGGGCAAATACTTGAATTAATCAATATATATATATGTGTATATATGTACATATACATATATATATGCTCCTAGATAAATATTTGCAATTTTAACTTAACAACTCTGATGGGACAGATTTGATTTGAAACAATTTCTACCTGGGAGAAAAACATAGTAACTAGAACAGATCTGAAGAGTAAGAGCAGAGATGGTCCTTCCACCAGATGTTAATCCATATTAAAAAGCCTTAGTAATCACAGTGATATTGAATTACTGAAAAAGATTGATTAATAGATTAATATTTTAGAATAGGCAGCTCTGAATTCAATGTGTCAGTAAATAAAGCATCACTAATGGAGAGGACGTGGATTATCCACACGCAGTCACTGGGGGAGTCTGGTGGAACACAGCTTCATCCACCCTGAAACTCATCTCGGGTCAGAGGGAGGCGTGAAGAGGTTAGAGTCTGAAGCATGCCACCGAAGGTGTAGTGTAAGTCAGAGCACGGCTTACTTGTGATTGCTATCACACAGGAGAGTTAGCATCTGCATCTTAGCATCAGCCCTCCATGGTGTTCTGGGAATTTGTACAATAGCATCAATATACATGTATGTCAGTGTGTAAAAACCCTCAGAAGACTCACTCATCCTATTTTTTTTTTGAAATGCGCAGATTTTTGTAGTTTTTATATTTTGCTTGTTCTCACCTCAATTCTCTTCTATGGGGTAACATTTAGGTTGTAAATGCTTTTTTGTCCAGTTTCTTTTTCAAAAGTGTCCCTGAAACATGGCACTTTCTTATATTCTCTGGAGGAGAAGGATTGAAAATTTTGCTGAGATCAATAAAATGGCAATAATGTAAATGATAGGGAGCCCATTGTATGGCGGTGCAAAGGTGCTTTTCTGTTTACACAACACTTTGGCCTTCAAAGCTTTACAGAGTCAGTTTATCACCTTACAATCCCCACTTCCCAGACTAGAAAGGATGATTTGTGTGTGTGTGCGCGCACACACACACACACACACACACTTCTTTTAAGCACAAATAGGTATCAAAGTGAAAAACAACATAAACAAAGCCATTTGAAGTAAATTTATTAACGAAGCCATGGGAGTGAGCTGGGTTTAGTGAGAGGCCAAAAGGTGCCTTCTAATCCTCAGAGGATTGTTCCAACCAGCATCCTCACATCTTATTACTCCCATCCCTAACTACCACAGGCCACACTAAGGGATGATGGCTTAACTGTAGCAGTACCCAAAGAAGAGAACATCCCAGAGGCTATGAGAGTCTAAGAGAAAGTCCCCTGACTTCAGTGGAAACCCCTGCCTAACGACCTGCATTTGTGCTGGCATTTACAGAGAACAGAGGCTGTTGTAAGCAGGTTCTGACATTGTGATCCGCAGGAATTACCTCAGGTAGCCATTACCAAACAACCCTAGAATATAAGTAATTTCGTTTCTTTATTTTCTACATTATAGAACTTACGTACAGAGAAGTAAAGTATCTTGCTATCATCCACCCCAATGGAAAGTGATTTGAGCTCTTTGTAGGAACTCTTATGATCTTCACAACTTTGTGAGCGGGGTCAAGAAATATCCTTCCTAATTTATACTAAGGCAGTGGGAAGCAGAAACGGGTACTGGAATTAATACATTTTTATTCAGTGATCGGAAAGAAAGAGCTGAGCACGGACAGACATGTGATAAGGAAGGACTGGAGGGAAAGCCAGACTTAAAAAGCCTGGGTCAGACAAAAAAGAAAAAGTGCTCTAAACTTTTTCAGATGAAACATGAGCTCATTAAAGCGGAAGAGGACTAGAGAACAGGCCAGTGGTGATCGTGGTAGTGGAGTATTCACTCTGTGAGAATGGAGCCGTGCCCACGGCCTTAGAACTATCGAGAGCCATAGCAGTCTAGATAGTAGACACACACACACACACACACACACACACACACACACACACACACGCTGTTTCCCACTGTTTTGGAATCTACCTTCCTGAAATACTAGCTCCTGTTTGGTCTCCCTGTTTATGTAAGACCTCTCATTCATTGTGTGTAACTGTTTATCTAAGACACTTGTTAATTTATAGCTCTGTTTATTTACATAGCTTTGGTTAGTTTAGATAACAAGAGTGTAAGTTGGATGTAAAGCCACCACAACGAAGTTTCGACTGAGCAGAAGGATTTTTACTTACTTTCTAAATAAAAGCTTGGCAGTGAAGTTTAGGTGAGCACTTTTAGAGTTTCAGAACTGAAACAGTATCTGTCAGCCTCTGAACTTACTGCTTTATTTTTTTAATCTCACTTGTTTATAATTCTGAAATATTCTAGAAGTAGCCTCACAAAAAACATGCATATGATGGAAATCTGACTTTTGTCTGGCTAATCTGATAGACACTGAAACTGATGAATTGTTAAAAGTGTTTAGTTTTTTGGAGTTTAAAATTGGTGCTTTTATGTCAGTACAAGGGCAGTTTGTTTACCTCCTTCATGTTTCAACATTATCCAAAAGTTTTACATAAAGGTATATCACTATCAGATTTATCATTAATAACTTCCATAAATAAATGGAAATTCTAAATCCTCTCCCAAGGTAGCAAATTCCATGTAATAAACCCTTCCCAGCCTCCCCTGCACCTCTCCGAAGACATTCTTTCGTCTCTAGTTCTTTGTCATCAAAGTCCTTCGGTGATTTATAGCAACCAAACAGGTTTCTAGTATTTGATCTAATAGTCTTGTTATTTTTAAGATTTTTTTTGGCTGAAATATTTTGTCTATGTCTCAGGAGAGAAAAATAAAAGACACTTTTTTAATCCATGGTTACAACAACCATTTATGATTTTTTAATTGCTAGAGCTGGCATGCATAAACACTAGATGATTCATTCAATGAGGATTTGGATGCTGGTGGAAACCCAGGTGAGTTAACAGAAAGGCCTGGAACTTGTGGGGAAAACGGTGTCAGGAGAAGAAAAGGAGACTCAGCCCGTGCAGGAAAACATTGCCAGCTTGAGCTCTGCTCGGTAAAGCCTGAGAAAGGCCAGCAACACACAGCACTAGGATGGGGAAGCCGAGGGGGAAAGTTTCAAAGCTGACTATCAAATAGATGTAACTTACTGACTAGTGTGCCCATGTGGGATTTTAATTACTCGGACATCTGTTTAGCGAAGTGTACTACTAAATAGGGATCAAATACAGAGATCAAATTACGTGGGGAAGGGAGTGGAGATGACATTCATGAGTCAGAAAGGAGAGCCATCAGCCGGGGGAAAATCAATCCTGGCTTTACGTCTCACCAACAGAGAAGCAATTATTTTAGATGTGGGGCTGGTTAGCATCCTCGGTCATGAATTTAATTAAATAACCCTCAAGTGGCAGAAAACAGAACAAAACACTGTATTTAACTGTCAGGAAGACATGCAGCATATAAATGATCCAAATTCCCCCTCTTTCCTCCTCCTCCTCCTCCTACATAGATCTGTAATAATTTTTCTTCCCTTTCCTAACAGTCTTTTCTTTCCAAAGGCCTCCAGTGAACTCATTGGTATAGATGGTTAAACCAGAGAAGCGGGATTTAGTACAAAAATCATTGCAAATGGGGTAATTTAAAATGTGGAAGGAAAAGAAAAGATGCAAGGATTGAGTCGCCATTTGAGTTCCTTCCTTGGGCTCAGTACAAAAGCTAATAAATTCACAGGAATATCTTGAAATAAACAAAACCTCTGTGACACTCTTACTGATCCTCACTTGGCACCTTGGATGGATAAGGCAAAAGACACAAAACTTAAAAGTTCAAGTGGCCAGAACAAGAAGTGTAGGAAGCGTCCCTACGCATGGAAGAGACCAAGAAGAGAGTATATAGTTGCTTTCGAAATGGATGTGCTAAACCCAGTCTCACTTGGTATAGCCCCTTAGAACCCTCTTTTATCATTATCTCAGGACTAGTTCTGTACTCAGGTCTCCTTTCCCCCTCCTCAACTACTTCCCTGGGCAACACCAAAATTCTTCCATGTCCCAGAACCGGGATCTATCTGGTTTCCTCCAGATGCTGGTCCTCTGTTTGCAGAGAGCAGAAGCCAGCTGGGGAGAACTTAAGTGACCGGACACATTTACAAACATGCCTAGAGCATCTCATGGAACAACCAAGCTCTGTGTGGTTCATTCCTAGTGCCTCAAAGCCAGAGTCCACTGATTGGCTGCTATGAATCACTCTAAAAGACACAATTATCACTGTTTCATGAGTAAATTCTAATATTCCCAGGAGACTCTTATTAGTGAGTTCACATAGTAAATATTCAAACTGAAGTCGTAAGATATGTTCTGAAAGTCTCCTTACAGCGTGGGGTCTTTCCTTCTAAACTTCTTCTTCTTCGTCGTCGTCTTCATCTTCGTCTTCGTCTTCGCTTCTCCTCCTCCTCCTCCTCCTCCTCCTCCTCTTCTTCTTTCTTCTTCTTCTTCTTCTTCTTCTTCTTCTTCTTCTTCTTCTTCTTCTTCTTCTTCTTCTTCTTCTTCTTCTTCTTCTCCTCCTCCTCCTCCTCCTCCTCCTCCTCCTCCTCCTCCCCCTCTTCCTCTTCCTCCTCCCCCTCTTCTTCTTCTCTTTTTTCCCCTCTCTTAAAATCCTAAGAATTGCTCAGGCACTGCTAACCTCAGCTGAGTCCATGTGGCCGCATGGCTGCCAGAGCAGCAATCTTGACGTAGAGAACCTGAACAGAGCCTGTTCCTGCTTGGGCAAGCTGTCTTTTCAGAGCATCTTCAGCTGGGCTAGGGATGTTGTTGAGTGATGAAACATTTGACTAGCATGATCTAGACTCTGGGCTTCATCAACAGCACCAACAGCATCAACATCAACTCAGCCAGAGCAGAGTTCCTTTCAGGGCGGCTCACGGAACCCCGCAGGCTCGTTCCTTCCATAATCACCTCCCGATCCCTTCCTAGCACTGGGCTGAACACAGAGATGGCCAAGTACGGCTCCCTTCTTGCCCTTGTGAAAAACCTTAGATGTGTATCTAGAATAAGCAACTATCTGAGGCTTCCCCAGAATAAGCGCCTGTGAACCCTGGGACCTAAAACCTCTTCCATTGTATAGAGACCTAAGGATTCTGTCTGGTGCAAGGCAGTCATTGCTACTGAAGGCGAGAGTTCATGCTGTTAGGGCCTTCATTGCACCCATGGAATGAGAGCTGAGTTGATTCCATGAGGAAGCATGGCCTGGTGTTATTTCTTTTCATGCTATAATTCACAGAATATGATTTGATTGTGGACTTGCTTTTTGAGAAGTCGATGGTGGGCCAGTGAGGTAGCGCAGCAGTTAAAAGTGTAAGACCCACAGGTTTGATCTAGAACCCAGGTAAAGTTGTTAGGAGACACTTGGCTCCACAAAGCTGTCTTCTGACCTTTACATGCCTGCTGTGGCATGGAAGCCCACACATGCCCATGACACACAATATTTAATATAAAAGACACATTCTGCCATTAACATCCAAAACCTACCCCAGAGACACAGTGATGACATCTTCACCATGTAAATTCTAAAATTCTCAGGAAATCTGAAGAACTTGGATTATTTTTATCTGGCTGAATTCTGATGTGACCCAGTTACCTCAATGTTCTTAAATTACTTTTATTCAAATGAAGGTATTAATTTTAAAATTTGACAAATTATTAAGATTCATTCTGGTTGTGATTTAATTCAGTTCATTTCTGGAGTTAGGATATAAAAAATGTCTAACCATATGTAGTAGTGCACATCTGTAATCACAACACTATGGAGGTTGAGGCAAGAGGATCTCAAGTTCAAAGCCAGCTTAGGCTGCAAGTAAGACCTTATCTCGGAAAAAAATAAAAGGGGAAAAGAAAATTTTTTTTAAAAAAGTGTGACTCCACTTGAGACCCAGGGAGCCCGGGATCATTGTTGACCTTTGCTCCTGAGGAAGCTGGGGGTATTTGTGGGGAAACCACAGTTGCTGAAGTTGCACTGGATCTCAGTCTGAAATGCTACTTCCACCTTCTCCAGCACTCCAACTCATCCCACGCTGGTCTAGGCACACAGCCTGGTGCATGTGAAACCCACGTCCTCACAGGCCCTAGTTGCCGTGCCTACCCCAGACATCATTTTGTTCTTGTCAGTTTTCTGTTGAAACTAAGAATGGACAGCAGGAGCTACCCCTATTGCATCGCATGTACCAAATGCTCTTTCCTTCCTGCAGGCTCTAAGGCAACCCTTCCTCCTCCGGGAGACCAGATTCAATAATCACTATTGGTACAGAGTGATTGTGGTCCTGCTCCCGTGGCATACAGAGATTAGAGTACTGGATTGAGTGGCAGCTGCATTTTAAAGTATAATCAGATCCTTTAATGACATATGACCCCTCCGGGAAACAAGGTTTCTTGACCCACAGAATAGAAGGCTTGAGTAACAGGAGCTACAATTGCCCAAATATGCCACTGAGAATGACATAAAGCAGGGTCATGCCTACTTCCCCCAGGCCTATGTTTCCATGTATTGTGTTTTGGACATAGCCCCCATAAAATGTTCATTGATTTAGGGTGTCATCTCTAGGCTGGAGTCTCCAAA
Organism: Myodes glareolus; assembly: GCF_982192425.1. Classification (NCBI taxonomy): domain Eukaryota; kingdom Metazoa; phylum Chordata; class Mammalia; order Rodentia; family Cricetidae; genus Myodes; species Myodes glareolus. The sequence continues at coordinate 8,864,314 of NC_142039.1, forward strand.
CTGAATAGAACTTGTGGACTCTGCTGTATGGACATCAGATAGTAGCAGTAGCCAGGCCGGTCTTGGTGAATGAAAGGCCACACCATTGAAACTCTACCTGACCATTGTCCCTGCCACACTTGCTGATCCATCCCTGGGCCCTTGTGCCAGCACTATGGTACTCTGAGGCTGACTTACACATGTGGCTTGGTGAATGCTCTTCAGTGTCATTTAGGGAACAGCTAACTTCCTATTCATACAAGGGATTCTCCTGTGTCCCTGATCAAGCCATTACCCCGTGTCTTCTCTTCAGCCACACTTCTCTCCCTGCAAAGTGGGTGGCCAGTGGACATCAGAAACTTTCCCCATTTTAAGGAATTCCCTTCCCCACCCCTTTCATAGGAAGCAACATCCACTGTTAGTTTGCACTCTTGACTAAACCATCTGTGAAAAAATGGGTTTCTGTTACCCTCATCCATAAGTTTTCTCAAAGGCCAACCCCATGCAGCTAGCTATAGCTGTGAATACCAGCACAATAGCAGTGGATGACATTTGGGTCTAGTCCCTAAACTGGTGTCTTCCCTCTGTGTTCATGCCCAACCCCATGTCTGTTTCTTTTAATTCTAGGCCCACCCAAGTTATATGAGTTGTGTGTGTACAGCCAGACCTCTGGCTGCATAGCTGATGATGCCCCATGGTCAGATGATTCATTCAAGTTAGGTCATAGTAGTGGAATGTTGTTTCTATGGGTGGTGTGAATCTTGCTCCAGGTTCCTAGAAGTCTGTGCTCTGATTCTTCTTTTATGATTCCTGGTAACTTCCTGGCCTCCTTGTCCCAACAAATCCCACTAACAGCATAGGGTATTCTGAGAGGTGTGTCAGCGCTTCCTGCTGTAGAGCTCTTCCCTGGTTAAAGGGATAGAACAACATTCTGGTGATGAGAAACAGCACTAAGTACATTTTCGAGGGGAGCGTTGTCTCCTTAGACAGTGGGATTGAGGTTTGAGACATGTGCAGTTCTGGAAACTGGGCTAGTGACTTCGGGAGTATCCTAGTTTGCTTTCCATTTCTGTGATCAAACACTAAGCAGAGGCAACTCAGGAGGAAATGCTTTGTTTGCTTACAGGTTACAGTCCATCATTGAGCAGACTTAAGAGGAGAACCATCCATTCTTGGTCTATCATTGTTCTAAGTTGTTACCTTGTAAACCACCCCCAATTTGCCTCTAGAGCATTAAGTTCTATTAACTGTCTTCATAGATGTCTGGATAGGACCACTGGATGACACATTAACCTTGTCCTTTTGTTGCAATAATTGCAAATTTTGCTCCAGGCATTATCTGGCTTCTGTTATTATTATTCTGGGATCCTATCCTTATTTCTGTGAGAGAGCCCCATTCTATAACTGTGTGTTCAGTCACCCTACATATACAAGAAGCCACCACTGAAGTCCTTAGTAATCGTTACTTTTAAATGTACTTTATCACATGTTCTGTGCCATGGGCTCTGGCTGGTCATTTTCTATCCTTACATAGTATGACACTTGGAGTCGCTGGTACCTTTTGTCACCCTGCCTTTACTCTTCTTGTACAATAGGCTGCTGTTTCCTCCAAGTTCCTAGGAGCCATCCTAGCCCCAGAGTGCTCCCACTACCAAACTCTCTCATACGTCGTGCTAGACAGTATTCTCTGTGATTGCAGTGCTAGGTATGAAAATGAGCCAAAATCGTCCTTTTGTGTGCAAAAGGAAATCATCACTACAATAAGGATTCTCTGCCTGTTATGTCCCAGCCAAGGTTCTGGGCTAAATGGAACACAGAAAAGCTGCTTTCCTGAGAGATATCTGCCTTGTAATAATGGTATGCCATCAGCATATTGTTTGGGGTTTAATTTTTAAAATAAAAATGTATTTTAAAATAAAAATGTCCTCTTAAAACATGCTTTGCTTTAAATACATTAAAAATTTCCTAATTTGATCTTATATGCAAAGTTTATTTTTTAAGTAAATTTTATTAAATTATAAAAGTTAATGACAATTAATTTTTAAAGATTATTCTTATTACTATTTTGTGCATGTGTATGCACGTGTGCATGCAAGAGTAAGCACATGGGTTCCTATGGAGACTAGAAGATGGTGTCATATCTCCTGGATCTGGAAGTACAGATGGTTGTGAGCCCCAGAAGTGGGGACTAGGAACCTGACTCTGGTCCTCTACAAAAATAGCAAGCACTTTTTAACTGCTGACTCATTTCTCCAGCCTTCAGTTAGCATTTCTGCCAACCTTAACTACAGGTTTTACTGTAGGATGTTCTTTTTGGTAAAGAAGTGGGAAATGAGGGAAGAGGTGAGCCCAAATGTTTCTAGGCTTGTAAAAGACAGATGCTGATTCCTTTTACTGAGATTAACTCTGCTGCTGACTCCATGGTGTAATGTTTAATGCTCTGAACTTTGACTCCAGAGATTAACTTTGAATTTTTCAAATTAATTTACTTACACAACAGTGTTGCCTGCAATGCTTTTCTAAACAAAAGTTAGAAGAATACCACGTAGACTTTTAGTGAGTGCTTGCACACAGCGGTGCAGGTCATTTCTATACAAAGGTACCAGTACTTCTTGGTGTCATGGTTTATGCATTGGACATCACAGATTTGCATGTTTACAAAGAGAATTTTCCAGCAGATGGCAGTCAAGTGTCTTATTTTAACAAAATAAGATGGTTACAACAATTTATGCCAATGGAAATAAAATGTATTGAGGATTGGTCACCCTTTCCAACTCATGCAAAGAATAGACTAATGGTGGCAGTGTTTGCTGTCCTGTCGGCCATGTGCTTCTCTAGCTGCATCTCACCCTCAGAACTGTATGAAGGGAGTGCTATTGCTAACTTGCCCATGGCCTCACTTTGAGCATAGTAGTTTGGGGGTTCTCATGTGGATCTTGGTCTCCTTGAAACCGTGTGCTCCCTTCTACACTATAGTACTCCAGAAGACTAAAGCCTCAGAACTTGAAGAGACTTGAAAGACCATAGCGAGAAAATTGTTTCGGCCTAAATCAGTCAGAGACCAGAAGCCCTGACTCTCAGCCCAGCCTCTGCCCCTTCTGCCCACAGCAGGCTTGCTGCGGTGCAGGAGATACTGGGAACTGAAGAGAACAGAGCCGCAACACTTGTATGGTTGGTTTACACTGTACACGCTACAGAAATACGTAAAATGGAGAACTCGACATAGGTCATAATCATTCACAAGCAGCTAAACATGTTTCTATCCAGCATACTTTGAACATTTACTATCAGTAATGTATACATTTTATATTTTAGAAAATTTTTACTAGGAATATGTTACCAATAAATTCTATGCATAGACAAACTGACAGGCTTTGCTTAATGTGTATGTATTTGTACTAGACCATCTTGTGATGGTGCTATATTAATATTCTTGATCCAGCATTCAGTTAAAATTACTATAGAAATAGTAAAATACTAAAAGGAACTCATAAATACTTATTTTTATACTGACCCCTAAATTAATTACTGAAGAAATATTTTCCCCTAAACCCATTTAGATAGATAAATAGTGAAAACTCTGTGATCTATAAGACAAAGAAACTACTGTGTCTCTGGGAATCGTATTTAAAATCCTTGAATAACGTGGATCCATTTTCCCCAATTTTTTTCTAACTGTACAAGGATAAGGAAGCCATTTGAAGTTTGACTAACTGCTTAATGGATTCTTTCCAGGGTTCTGAAATCTGGGGAGGTTTTGCTTCCCTCTTTCCCTCCCCTTGTCACACCATCACCGGCATTTACAAAGCTCTATGCTCTTTAAAATAGTTCCTCTCATTAGACCAACTGTCTAGCCCCAGGACTAATCAAACACAAGACGATGTGTTTATGTTTTTTTAATTAACATCTAATTTTAAAACTCAAAAAGACTTTGAAGCAATTGGCAAATACGAGAGCTATAGACTTGTCACTTGGTCCTGTCAATCTCTGAAAAAGTAACTACAAATTAAGTTTTCTAAATGACAAATTTGATGACCAAATAAGCCCCAACATTTGCTAGCACCTGTTTTAAAGGGATGGTTACAGAAAATTCTTCATCTTTTCAAGGTCAGTTTCTAAACTTGACTTCTTAGGGATGGCCTTTGGGTTTTGAAAACAGAGTTAATGTTAAGCAGGGCTACATTTCTAGCAACAAGCAAACCTTTCATTCTTTAAGAGAAGGTTTTGTTTGAGAAGAAAGGGTTAGAAAATCAGACCCATGTCCTATGAATATGAATTTGTCAGTCATTTTCACATGCTGAATTAAATATGACTGCTTTGTGTTCAGTGTCTTGTGGCTGTTTTGCTCCACCTGGGAAAGTGTGTGTTTGTGTTAGAAAACTCCATGAGGGCAGGAAATGGAGCTTTGCTTTATCACAAATCACTGGACTTAAACCCCACTTGCCTAAGAATGAGGACTGGGAGACACTATATAACTGCTGGCCAAAATGTACAACTTTGTCCCTCAGATCTCCCCTGAAGCATAGCAATGATATAGAATGGAAGAGTTACAACACGCTACCTGCTTCGTTATAGGTTGTTTTCATAAGTATCCTAAGAGGAAGACGAACGCTTATTATCACCCTTCCTCCCTGACAGACTAGCGCCCAGAACCCAGGCTTTAATATCCCTTCCAGAAAGGTCCTACTCATTTCATCTCTTCCCACACAGGCGGCGTAGCTTCAGCTACAAAAACAAGCTGGCCAACTCTATTCCTGAAGCCCTAACAGCGGATAGCCCTCAAATGTGAGGAATCTGAAAAAAAAAAGTTAAAATTTGAATAAACTGCAGGGGACAGCAAGAGAGGGGTTAGTCTGCACAATTGGTACCAACAAAACTTAAATCAGGAGTGAAAATGCCAGAGAATATCATCAATAACAGACATTATTTTTGCTTTAACACAAATAAAAGGATTTTTAATGCTATATTTAAATTTAAGTTTGATGTTGCTTAAAGTGTCTTGTAAAGAAACATTTCATACAGCTGGGTGTGGTGGCATACCCCTTAAAGTCAGTACTTCGAAGGCAGAGGTGAACAGACCTCTCGGATTTGGTCTACATTGTGAGTTCCAGGACAGTCAGTGATACAACATAGATAGACCCTGCCTCAAACAAAACAAACAAACAAAAAAGAAACATAACTTAAAATTTCCTAAACACATCTGATCAAATTAGAAGCACCTAGCAGAACAGTATTATTTCATTCTTAATGTAGTGGTCTGATAAAGATAAAATGACATATAACGGGAAGACGTCAGCCACAAAGTAGAACGGTGATAGGAAGAAGTGAGGGGATTCACCACTCTAACCTAGCTAAATTCATTTTTGCTACCGCCGTCATGGTCATCTGAAAAACTGCTGTTGTGGTTTTGTTGGTTTGTTTTTGTTTCAGACAGGGTCTTGCTCTGTCACACAGATTAGTCACAAACTTGAAATCCCGACACCATAGCTTCCCCAGTGCTGAGACTTTTTCAACACATGAAAAGTCTAATTAAGAATGACGAAGTCAGACAGTGGTGGCACACGCCTTTAATTCTAGCACTCGGGATGCAGGGACAAGCAGATTCCTGTGAGTCCAAGCCCAGCCTGGTCTACAGAGTGAGCTCCAGGACAGAAAGGGCCACACAGAGAAACTCTGTCCTGAAAAACAGAAAGAGAGAGAGAGAGAGAGAGAGAGAGAGAGAGAGAGAGAAAGGGAAAGAGAAAGATGAAAGCTTTAATGTCCTCAAATCCTTAAATGGCTTATAGTAAAAACTGGTGGAGAGACAAGAAAAAGAAAGAGAAGCTAAAAGATTGAAAATAAAAATAATGTTTTACTATGCAATGAGTCTAGGAAATTGGTGCAAAGAATAAAATAGGCTATGAAAATATTAGGAAATGAAATCAGGAGTGGGGGTGTCATTGTCCATGCAGGACCACGAGTTCAATCCCCAGCATACCACCATGACCAGGAAACCACTAGATATTCCAGCTTGACAGAAGTGAAAAAGAGATGAGAAATTGGTTGCTGGTTCTGAAGAAGTTTTTAAATCTGTTTGGTGGTAGAAAAATAAGCAATATGGAGGTAAATCCAGAAAAATATCCCGTGTAATGAAAACTTTCATTCTGAGGAAACTAAACATTACAGGAGTTTGAGAAGGAATCGTGAAACCAGGTTTTTAGGACTGGCCCCACTGTAGCTTGGGGATTTCCTGGGATAGCCTGTCCTCCTCTGTTCTTCGGGCCTCCAAGAAAGTGCTCTTCTGGGCTCCATCCGCAGCAGGTATGCACATAATACACAGGCATACATGTGAACAAACACTCATACATATAAGTAAGAGTAATTAAAAAGAGAACTGTCCCACTAGGCCCAAAAACATAGGCATAACGACCAAGACTAATAAATCCAAGCACAAGTTCCTAAGGCCAGAAGTACATTGGCCATACAGTAGGGAAAATTAAAAAAAAAAAAAAAGCGATGCTATTTTTAATGTTTTTTTTTTTCTTTTTCTTTTTTCTTTCTTTTTTTTTTTTTTTGGAATCTGCTGGGGCCCCATTACAGCTTCTTAAATGAAATGCATTAAGCCTGAGCCTGCTGCTGTTTTGCTCAAATTAGACCTTATATCCCTGAATTTAAGGTGATTTCTGTGAATTCTGAAAATACGTTGGGAAAGGGAACCTGGGACAAGGGAATCCTGAAGACCCATTTTCCCTTGAACGGGAATCATGATAAGACCTCTCGGAGACAATGGAGAGCTTGCCATCAGAGTGAAGAAAGGGAAGGAATACTTCCTGTAGGGTGAGAAGAAAAGAGTTTCACAATAATAAACAAGGAGTTTTCCTGAATGCTTAGAAAACCGGGCAGTTGGCTAGCTGCAGAGCTGCTACATTAATTCAGAGCACGTAAGCAACCATGCATCTTACGGTCCCTGCTTTTCTGCCACAACTTCTGTCTTCCCATACTTCCCTTCTTATTTTCTGTGTAACTGCCAAGGTCCGTTTTACCTAGCCACCCCCATGGGGAAATAACTAGGGGTTTTCAAACAGTACATCTCATTTATATCTAGCTGTAAGGATGTGTGTGTGTTGTATTGTGTCTGTGTTTTGTAGAAAAATAAATACCTTAAAACCCTTCATTGCCTTTTAAATCTTCCTTTATGCATATCGCTACACATGCAAATGATTATAATTAGTCTTCCACACATTGCGGCTAATAATTTATAAAGTATTACAAAATATAGAAAATATTAAAGGTATTTCACATTGAACAAAACTAAGATGCACTAGTTCAAACATTTTAGAAAGACCTTTAACAGTTGTTATGCAGAATCCGAGTTTAAAGAAATACTTTGTTCAGTTAGTGAGCGGCTGGTAGCTGTCCACCCTCTGCAGAAGTGTATCTGAGTATCCAGGAGAATAGTACCTGAGAAAGAGAATCTGCTATCAGACGTATGGAAAGCTTTCATACAGTAGGCACAAAGTGGTCTACATAAAGAACTTATTGAAATAACTTATGGGGCTGGTGAGGTGGCTCAACCAATAAGGGTTGAGTTCATCCCTGGAGCCCACATAGTAGAAGGAGAGAACCAATCCTACAGGTTTGACCTTCACATGCATGTATGTGTGCACATATGTGTGCACACATAAACACATGTAGAATGTTTTGAAATAGATAATCATGGGTGAAACTTCACATATGTCCCTGTGATGCTTATCCATAATGTTAGAGCATGAGAAAAAAGAGAATCCTCCTCATAATGTTGTACTAGATACTGAAACACTTTAGGAATGTGTCATATTGTAAGGAGATATTGTCCAAGCATATTCCTTCAATCCAGCGGTAATATTTCAGGGACTTCCTTCTTACCACACCAAGTGAGTGAGAGTACTTCAGGATGGTAGCTAATAAATGTCTTCTATATGTTACACACATACAGCCTATGATTGCTAATCAATTTCTGAATTCCAATTACCTTAGAAATTATATATTAAAATACAGCTTGATCAGAACCAGACATAATTCATGTTGAAAACAATTGAAAAATGATTTATAAATACCCATTTTATATAAAATATAAATTTAACCGTCTTCATTGGTTCTGGGACATATATAGTACAATACATTTACATTTCTAGACTTCTAAATTGAGTATCATAAAATATTTAGTATAAACTATTAAATATATGAATAGTGTATATAAACAGTGATGATATACTATGGAAAGAATTTTTATTTACATAAAAAAGCTAAATAAAATCTAGCAGGTATTCTAATGTAAAAATGGATTTAAAAACCTGGGAAACTATAACTTAAAATTTTCCAAAATATTTATTCAAAGTGATTAAGCCTCTGAATCTATGTTATGTTTTCTATAGATAAAAGCTAATGTTGAGGCCTTGTCCTTTTTAATTGTTTTTATGCCTACTTAGAATTTAGTTTTGAAGCTGGAAAGATGGCTCAGTGGTTTAAAACACTTGCTGCTTTTCCAGAGTGCCCGGGTTCAGTGCCCAGTGTAACCCCAGTTCCAGGGCACATGCCCTCTTCTGCTCCCGAGGGCACCAGGCACACACACAGGCAAAATACCAATACACTAAAAATAAAAATAAATCTTTTAAAGATTGTAAATGCTTCCACAGTGTATCAGGTTAAGGTAGACAAAACAGAGCTATATTTTACTAGTGTCTTTTTTCATAATTAAAGTCAAACAGAACACACACTAACTAAGAAGCTCCTTTAAAGAATGTTCTTCCTTCTGCACTCACATACATATACACAGAATCAAAAACTAAAATAAGACAAAATTTTAGCTAGGTGTGGTAGCACACACCTTTAACTCCTACCAGGAGGTAATTACAGGTGGATCTCTGTGAATTTTAGACCAGCCTCATCTACATAGAAAGTTCCAGATCAGCCAAGACTACATATTAAGACCTTGATCCTGTCTAAAAAAAAAAAAAAAACATCAAAAGATCAAAAAGGCCACCTAATCTAGAAAAAGTCCATTTCAAAACTTGGTTTCTTAGTCTGGCACTGCAGAACTGTCCACTGTCTCCCTCCCTGAGCCTGAGTTAGTGCAGATGTTAAAGCTGGTCCTGCTTTCATTGGCACCTCATAAATGTGTCAGGCACCAGACAGGTAGCTTTTATATAAACGTTAGGAGGCAGGGTTTAAAATCTTTAAAATGTGCTACTTAAAATGACAGGCACTGGTCTGAAGAATACTAGAAATATGGCTACTGTGTTTAAGAAACTAAATTTTTAAAATTTAACTTCAGAACTGACAAATAAACTATAGGAAAACACAAAAAATGAGTTCAGAATCATTTGTGAGTCTTCTTTTTCCAATGTAAGTTTTATATGATCTAAATTTAATCTAAATATTTCCAATGAGATTTACTACCTGAATTAAGATATGCTAGAAGTAACAAAATATACGTATATAAAAATAACTCACTAATTTTATACTGATTACAAGTTGAAATTATATGGTTTAGATATTTGGGTTGTTTTTAAAAAATCATCAAAATTTATTTACCATTTCATTTTACTTTCTTAAATGTGACTACCAGAAAACTAAAAATTATACATGTGTCTCTTACTATAATTTTAGCGGACATTGTTATTTTAAGAGTCTCACTATATCAGTTAGGATGTGTCGATCATTCTTGAGGCTTTGCTAGATTCACTTCCAAGTTTACTGTCATTGCCATATTTCCTTCCCCAAAGACCTCAGAGGCTTCGCTGTCCCTAGGACTCCCAGTCAAGACAACGTGCTCAAACATACCCACACTCCTTCGCCGGCAGAGCAGGCAGGCAGCATTGCCCAGCTTCTCATGACTACATACTGACCTTGCAAGTGTCTCAAAATGTAGACCCAGGAATAAGCAGATCAAGTTACATATTTCCTGTGAGAAAACCTCGTTCCAACTACTATGGTGCTAAGGATTCAAAAGCAGCTTCACATCAGGAAAACCTATATAACCTATATTCCGGCTCAGCAATGAAAAGCATTTTAAATATACCAGAATAACTTTATTTTATATTTGCTTGCTAGTTGTTTATCACCAAAACAAATAGCAAAAATAAGGAACAAAACACTACTATATAGTATCTGTAATGCGATTATAAAATTAAAAATTTACCTAATAATTCTATTTAATTTCAAGAGTAAAAAAATGAGACTAGAGATACTCCAAAGGGACAATGAGAAATACTGACTGAATTGAAGTCTTACTAATACAAGCCTTTGGCGATCATGTCATTTAATTCTAATGTTATGAGATATAGGTAATAATATTTACACATACAGAAATTCTAGTTTAAAGAATTTAAATAATTGTCTTTAAGGTCACACAGTAAATAATTAGAACTGAGATAGGCACCTAGGTCTGTCCAGACACGTGACCTGAGCTATCATCAAAGACATAGGAAAAAACAGTGCGAAATTCCTTCGTTCCCTCTAGCTGTCAGTCACCGCTACTCTAACCTAGCTCAGTGGCCTTTAATCCCAGGGTAAGCAAATCAACCTTACTGCAGACCACAAGGAATTTAGATTACTTTAGTCTTGGCCTTGGGGCTTGGATCTCGTGCTACACTGGTAAATTGCTGGAACTGTCCCCACAACAGATGTGCCCCAAGGCTTTTGTCCTGAGAGTGGGCAGAGATCCAGAGTTCAGAGTGTGCCCTGTGGCCAGGGAGTGGACCAGACCTAGAGCACAGGTCCTTTGAGAGCCTGTCCAGGTCACTTTCCTCCTATAACACCACTTGTGCTAGAAATGATGGATTAAAATGAAAATTGGAAGAAAATATGAAATGACTATCAGGCTGATGTTGTCATAAAAAATAGCCCTAACACAGTTGTCACCAACTGAGTTTTGAGAAACAGGTACCTGTAAAAATGAAACCATTTTGAAATTATATTTGTCTATTTTCACAGTGCTTTAAAGGTGTTCATAAAAATGATTTTATAGTACCTAATGCTCTTTTAAGAACCAGAAAACTAAAAAGTTTGGCTAACCAAAAATCCTCATGAAAATTAGATGGTTTTTAAAATGAAATTTTAGTTGGGCATGGTAGTACATGCCTTTAATTTCATTACTGCAGCAGAGGCAGAGGATCTCTGTGAGCTTAAGGCCAGTTTGATCTACTGAGCCAGTTCCAGGAAAGCCAGGGCTACACAGAAGAATCCTGTCTCAAAAACCAAAATTATAATAATAATAATAAGAATAAGAATAATAATAAGAATATCAAAGCATAGAATTTAAGGATTAAATTTTTTAAGCATTTTGACAAAGCACCAGACTAAATTCTATTATGACAGTTCTTTTTTTATTTCCACTATTTCTTAGTTAAACTGTACTTAGAAAGGGAAAAAAAATGAATTTTTTTCAAAAAAAAAAAGTACCTAATCATTGGTTGACAACAGATCATTTCTGTTCTGGAGATCTTTAGTTTCCCTTTTGTTTTCTCCATTTTTATTTTATTTTCTTTCTTAAAACACTGTATTGAAAGTTATATTAAGCATATATAAAATATTCATACATAAAATGCACAGTATTCTTCCTAAGTATACATACATCCATATACAAAAACAAAGTTTACTAATAAACTATTTTCAGAATTACTTCATGGGGGGGTTGGTGGGGCTTTTGTTTTGTTTTGTTTTGTCTTGTTTTGGTTTGGTTTGGTTTTACAAGACAGTGTTTCTCTGTGTAACAGACCTAGTTATCCTGGAACTCACTTTGTAGAGCAGGCTGGCCTTGAACTCACTGAAATCCACCTGTTTCTGCCTCCCAAGTGTTGAGATTAAAGGCACATGCCACCACTGCCTGGCTCATTTTGTAGTTTTACAAGTATTTTTGTTATATAGCTTTTTATTATTTATTTGTATCTTTTATATATGCTATGGCATAGTACTACTCTGATATCATATACTAATATAGTAATAGTTTCAAAATAGGCTTATTGGAATTGTTTCAAGCTCCCAACAGCCTCTCAAGCGTGTGTAACTTGCACTGCAGAGACAGCACAGTGGTTAAGAGCATGCATGAACCACTCTTGCAGAGGAACCAAGTGGGAACCTCAGTTTTGTTCCCAGCACCATCTCAGGTGCTCCAGGGGATCCATTTGAGGGCACCTGCACTCATGCACACACACACACACACACACACACACACACACAGAGAGAGAGAGAGAGAGAGAGAGAGAGAGAGAGAGAGAGAGAGAGAGAGAGAGAGAGGTAGTTGTAAGTTTTTAAAAGGAGTTCAAGCCAGGCATGGTAGCACACGCCTTTAATTCCAGCACTTGGGAAGCAGAGGCAGGCAAGATCTGTGAGAATTTCAGCCAGCCAGGGCTACATAGCACGATTCTCTGTCAGCGGGGTGGGGAAGAAAACCACATGAAAGTTGAGTAAAAGAATAATTTAATCTTACCTTGTGCTCTTAAACTCAATGTTACTATGTTTTTAAAACCATTAAAATAGCCAGCATTGTGGCACACACCTTTAATTTCCACACTCAGGAGGCAGAGGCAGGAGGATCTTTAAGTTTTAAGTAGGAAGAATAGGTGGAAGGTATAATTTATAGATGTTACAGTCTTGGGTTGTTAAGGAGGGAGTTTGTATATTATTTGTGGAGAAAATACAAGTAAATCTGTACTCTATGTGATCTGTGTTGTTCTTGAAGGCTCTGTAATGAGATTTCATTTGTAACTTAATTCATAAAGCTTGCCTGAAGATCAGAGAGTAAAACAGCTACCTGATCAGGCTTACAGACCAGGCAGTGGTGACACACACCTTTAATCCCAGTAGCCAACACTAGTTTACCATAGAAACTGGGCTGTAGTGGTACACGTCTTTAATCCCAGCTCTAGAGAGGAATGTAAGACGGGAGGAGACAGCTCTCAGACACAGTCTCATTCTGAGATTCCTGGAGGCAGGATCGTCATTTTGGACTGAGGTAGAGGTAAGAGTCAGTGGCTGGCTGTTTTGCTTTTCTGACCTTCAGGTTGAATCCCAATTTCTGTCTCTGGGTTTTTATTAATTGTGCTACAAGACTCAGTTCTTTAGATTATTCTATCCTTTTTCTGGCAAATTTGCTTTTTTTTTTTTTTAAGGACTTAACCATACAGTTTTCCTCTAGGTTTACAAGACCTGAGACTTGGGTTTAATGCTCTAAAAATAGACTTCATTTTGAGAAATATTAATCTAGATTGGAGGTGTAGCTCAGCGGCACGGGGCCTGAAAGTAGGTTCATGTTGAGCCTGGCTTGGTAGGTAGGTCTCCTGTAATCTCAGCACTCGGGAGGCTAAGAGGGAAAGATTAAGGAATTCAGGGCAAAGTCCAATCTGGACAGCAAGATCATCTCAAACAACAGAAATCAACAGTGGCTTCCTCCTCGTCCTCCTAACCCTTTTCTTCTTGGTGTGCGTGGGGGAGGGGGAGGCATGTATGCACATGTGTGTGGATATAAGTGTAACACTTACCACCTTGTGTTTGGAGACATCTCACACTGAACCTGAATCTCACTGACATCGACTTAGCTGGTTAGTGTGAGCTTCCTGGTTTCCCCTGTGTCTGCTCCCAGTGCCTAGGACACGTGTGTGCTGCATAGGTTCTACGCGGTATGGGACCCTAACTCAGGTCTCTTGTTTTCACAGCAAGCGCTTCTCTCCATCCCCCCAAAGCTACATTTGAAAACAAAGAACAAAAGTTATGCAATATTGAGCAGCTTAAGTCCATTCCCCTCACCTTACTATCTCCTCTGGGTAACAGCTGTTAATATTGTTGATGTATTCTTGGAGGAGGGAACCAGGTTCCGCCTTTATCTCTTGGATCTTTTTAAGTCCACCGCTCGTTACAAAAAGCCGGCGGGCTTTGCTGTCGTGAGGCAGCACCTTAGACAGAGAAACAGATAAAAACATCATCTTTACTTTCCTAAGTTAGATTGTTTATCTTTAAAAGCAATATTGTATCAGAAGTAATGTAGAAGAGAATTTATGTTCAGCACATCACCTATAAACTAAAGGGCTGGAAGTGAAATACATTCTTTTCAAATTACTTTAACCTTTATGCTATAGAGACAGAATAAAGCAGGGAAATGAGCAAAGCTGGCGGATCCACTCACACCGAAAACATGAATCTGAGGTCTCCCCGCTATCAAAAACAGTGAAGCCAAGCTCCTTAGCAAGGCAGGGAGGTCCTCTGCCATCATCTCTTAAATGAATCTTCAGTCTCCAGACTCTGACCTCTCCATCCTTGTCTCCTGAACATCAGAGCGTGCACACTATGTCATCAGCTGTTTCCCAATGAGGAAATGTCCTCTTGCTGCTTAACTCTTTCTCGTTGTTTAATACTCAGCTCCCATTTTACTTCCTTTAAGGAAATACAGGTTGGGTATGGTGGCATACACCTATCTCAGCAGGCAAAGTCCAGAGGATCATGAACTGGGCAGATTATGAACTGGAGGTCTACCCAGGCTACACAATGATATCCTGTCTTTGAAAAACTAAGGTAGTTCAATGATAAGAATATTTGGCAAGCATGCACAAGTCCCTGGGTTTGATCTCCTGCGCTGGAGACAGAGATGGGAGATAAAAGGAAGAAGGGAAGGGAGAGGGAAGGAGGTGGAGGAAATGACCTGGTTTACAATAGCACGAAAGTTGACTATCCAACTGAGTTTGTCTTCTTCCATTAACTTGGGAAAATTTAGTTGGCTTTAAACATGTGAATGTTTGCTTTGTTTGTTTGTCTGTTTGTTTATTTATTATTGTGGGTGGGCATGTGCGCTACAACATGCTTGTGCACCTCAGAGAACAAGCCCGTAGAGTTAGTTCTCTCTTTCCACCTTTACACAGGCTCCAGGGATTGAACTCAGACCAAGCCTGCTGGCAAATGCCTGTACTTTTTCATCAGCCCCAATGTGGGGTGCTGTTTTAACATTTATCAGTTTGTGCTGTGGGGGTGCTCATGCCATAGTACACTCGTGGAAGTTGGAAAATGACTCTCAGTTCACCAGGTGGGCTCCTGATTACACTCAGATCGTCAGGTCTGGAGGAAGCACCTTTGCCTGCTGAGCCACGACACTGGGCCCAAATGTCCTGTTTCTTAAAAACAGAATTTTGCTTGGTTTTGTTTCCATATTTTGGTATTTTTAAGTACCTTAGCTTTAATTAAGCTCTTAACATATGCTATCTCATAACCTCTACAACAGTATCTGGAGTAAGTGTTCTTGCTCCTGTCTTCTGTGTAATAATCTCCAGTTTAGAGAGGTCAGAGCTCTCCTGAGGGGTAGAGCTTTAACCTGAAACATGATTCAGTGGCAGAGCCAGCTGCTGTGTGTGGCCTTCGGTGCCATGCCCAGCTCCAAACACGAACCAAAAGAGGTAAAGAGACAGAACTGAGCCTACACACATAAACACTCTGGCGCATGTCTTATGCAAATGACATTTTATTTCTTTCTTGTTTGTTTGTTTTGTTTGCTTCCTGCTTATTTTTGAGATGGGTCTTACTTTATAACCTGGCTGGTCTGGAAATCTCTGTACAGATCAGGCTGGCCTCAAATTCCAGAGCCTATGTTTTAATTCAGACTTGCCGAGTTCAGTTTCGACAGTTCCCAACAGCTGAGGGGCACCGTCCCGATTGCCAATGGCCATAACACAGTCATTCTCTTCAGTCCTTGCTGTCAGAATCTGCCTTGGTGGCTGTGCACTTCGGCAGCTTGACCTTTCTACACTGCAATCAATCTGCAATGATCTATGAAATATGACAGTTATATTTGTTTACATTGTTCATAAGAAGACTGTGCACCAAATAACTGAGGGTATCTCCAGCACATACAGAGTTTCAAAGACTTTTCTCTTTCTCGTTCTTAAGATGTTTGCTATGTTCCTCGACTAAAAGTGAGACTAAAGGACACAGGAAATTAATAAAAGATAAGTTTCAGCAGAAATCATCTATATTATAAGGATTTTACTGTGTTGGCATAATACCGCCTTTTTATACAGTTTAAGAAGACACTACAGGGCTTGGGAACTGTATGAAGGATGAAGAATTTCATTTATCTGTGAGTTTTATTAACCTATGTTACCTGTGTCAATTGAGATTGAGGAGAGTTGAGACTTAAATAGTAAAACCCAGACCAAATTTTACAGAAGCAGAAAAACAAGCTGGCAAATCACTTCATTTTCTTCCCTGTTTCCAGGCTATGAGAGCATTTCTTACCTTGCTGAACTGTCCAGCCACATACTTCAGGATATTGGGAGGTGCATCATAGAGAAACGGCTCGAGAGCTGGGAGGTAGGTGCATTTTTGTATGATATTCTTGATGGCCCTTTTACTCTATTGAAATACAAAGCAGAACGCATACAAAGCTTGGCAATTCATGTCTCATATTCCTGAATTTTGAAAATGAAATCAGTTTCTTGCAGTTGTTTCATTTGTAAAGAGTTTTCTGAAGAACTTCACAGCTGAGCCATCTCCCCAGCCCTGTATATCCTATGTTTTAAGTCAGATATGCAGGGTACAGTTTCCCAAATTCCCGACAGCTAAGGAGCTGTTGTGACTGGCTTTGTTGTCACTTTTATCGGTTGTCTTCTGTTAAACTTGAAACCATGCAGTGAGCTGCTGAGCTCTTAAATACATATCACAACCCATCAAAACTGGGTTCAGCAGTATTGTGTTCAGCAGAACTGTCATAATCTTTGCGCTATCAGTAAATGATCTCTTGAATTTTAGGTTTTCTTTAGCGATCCAGACTAAGAACTCTTACACATCCTTATCTCCTGACACATTTGACCAAAACCATTGCTGCATAGGTTAAATAAAGAATGTACGATTGTAGCCCACAAGTAGTGTAGATTAGGAGCAAACCCCCAGCTTCTAACACACCTGATTATACCATTCCTTTGTAAACCATCTTAAGACCATGATGACCTTAGCAGACCAAGAAATTTAATTTAGCTGCCATTGCTGACAAGGTTAAAATAGCTGTAATAGTACAGATTATATCAATTGCACCTCACCGACAGCCCTACCCTAACTCTGATCATTCAAGTTGATGATGTACAATCAAGAGTTCTAAAAAGCAATCTAATGACCTCAGAAGCTCATGGAACTTTCTATTCTCAATTTGAAAAATATACACTTAGTTTATAACTATTCTCTTAGATAGGAATAGATATTATGATAATAATCAACATAATAATATTATTAATAATAATTTCATGGCTAGCATGAAAGAAACATTAGTTAAGGTTTTGCTTACCTGCCGACGTCTGAGCTGTAATAATAACAGACAAAGGAGCCAGTTTAAAAGTGAGCAGGGCTTCTACAGCTCAGAAGCACAGGCTTGCCTAACATGTGAGAAGCCCTGAGACTGATTTTATTAATAATAAAATGAATAAAGGGTCAAAGAATGCACATAAACAGCCAGAGCATATATGAAAATATTTTCAGCACTATGGGCCATTAGGCACATCAAAAGTACACATTAGGATAGCTGCAGTAAAAATAGAATGAAGGAATAAAATTCATTCACAAGAATGTGCAAAACTTGGAACCTCCTACACTGCTGGTGGAGGTAAGGCGGTGCGGTTGTGTAAGAAAATGGTCCAATAGCTCTCAACATCTTAGAGCATTTCCAGTGGTCGAGCGATTTCACCTATGGAAATAAACCCAAAAGAAATGCAGACATGTGTCCAGCTAGAGACAGCCTCAGCAGGAAAAGGTGCCTGCTGCTCAAAACCAGCCCTGGATTTGATCCCTAGATGGAAGGAAAGAACCAACTCCAAAGAACTGGCCTCTGACCTCCACATTCAACCATGGCACACATGTCCATGCATATACATCATGTACACACATACATATGTACACCCATGTAGTGATATTTTGTTTATGATTTAACAAATACAGCTGAGAGGTCAGGGAATCAATGCAGCCAGCCACTAGAGAGATAAAAAAGGGGAAATGTAGTGATATTTTGTTTGTGTTTTAACAAAGAAAGCTTGCCTGAAGATTAAAGTACAGAGCTAAACCGCTAGAGACCAGGCAGCAGTGGCTCACACCTTTAATCTCAGGACTCAGGAGACAGAGGCAGAGGGATCTCTGTTAGTTCAAGACTACCCTGAACTACATGAGATTGAATCTGTCTAAAAGAGAAACAGAGCTCACACAAAGGTGATCCCAGCACTCGGGCTCCCACACCTTTAATCCCAGCACTCGGGAGGTAGAAACAGGAGGGATGTGACTGGGCAGAGAATGTAAGGCGGGGCGGGACAGGAGCAGTTGCAGTCTGAGGTTTGGTAAAGACTGTTGCGGCTCAAGGATATAGCCTGAGGTACCGTCTGAAGCAGTCTGAGACCAGGATCGCCCCTTTGGTCTCAGCATTGGTGAGGTAAAGATCTCTCTGGTGACTGGTTACACTGCTTCTCTGACCTCTCAGCTGTATTTGTTAAATCATAAACAAGATATCACTACACACATAAATGCATACATGTACTAAACCACTAGGCCTAGCTGTAAGCCGTTCTTGTTTTGTTTTGTTTTGTTTTTTGAAACAGTTTTTTTCTGTGTAACAGTCCTGACTGTCCTGGAGCTCACTTTGTAGATCAGGCTGGTCTCAAACTCACAGAGATCCACCTGCCTCTGCCTCCCAAGTGCTGGGACTAAAGGCATGCACAGCCATCACTTGGCACAAACCATTATTTTGATCTGGAAAATCTTGCAACTACTAAGAAAAATCTTACTCTTGAAAATCGTTTTGTAGAAACTTAGCATGTAATAACAGATAAAGAAACTCACTTCCATGAAGCTTGGGGACTTTCTTGTCATCCAAGTTACAATCAGCGACTATGTTTCACTGTTCCTTCATTTACCATCTTATTAAATTTGTATGCACTTTACTATTAATTTTATTTGGGGTTTTAATTACATTTGTTTACTTATCTTCTGTGGAATGTGAGTTGTGCCTGCAGCAAGTGTATAGGGTTCAGTAGGTGACATGGCCAAGTCAGTCTGTTCTGCTATGTGAGTTCCAGGGATTAACTCAGGTCATGGGTTAGCGGTGGTCACCTTTACTCACTGAGCTGTCCAGCTGGCCATGTTCACTTTGTTCTCAATTACTGTCTCAGCGGTAAACTTCCCCCAGCAGCTCAAAGACCTTCATATTTTCTTAATACGTATGCTATAAAATATCCTTTCTTTAAAATGATAAAATTATTAAATAGTCCATCCTACTTTCTGTGTGTGTTCCCTGAATCACCCTGACTGTCAGTAATAATTTTCTTAGAAATTTGCCTTTTAAAAATGCACAATTCAAAAATTTTAGTTTGGTGAATCTTCTACACATTTTTAAAAGAAACAAGACAAAGAATTAAAAGATCAGACATCCTTGAAGTTAGGAGAAGCAAATTATAGCTTCAAGAATATTCCCTTACTGGTTATATCTTTAAAAAGCAACTTAAATTCTTTTTGACTCTGTTTTTTAAAGCAAAAGAGAAAAGCACTCTCCGGAGAATCTAAATTCAAAAATCCTGTTATTACTCCATTCATATTTCATAGAAAATGTCAACAGCAATAAAGAGTGTAAAAACTTGACATTCGCTTTACAACCAAGTTTTTATCTGTACAAAAGTTTCTTGAAAATTTATCCCTAACTGTGGGGATAGGGGAACAGGTTACCCATTCTTCTGGAGGATTTGCATTTCCTGACTCAGAAAAGCGACACAGTCCACCGGAAAAATCAAAACATTTAAACCACATATTTTAAAGAATAAGTCGGCGTCTACGCAATCGCCCCAAGTCTGTTCAGAGCAATACTTACTTTCACCTGCAGGTCCTCGGAGCTCTCTGTGGACATGTACAAAGCCAGCAGCACTGGCAACACGTCGGTGATAGCAACGGCCCGCGCGTGCTCCGGAGTGTGTCTCCCGACCTGTCCTAGGGCCCAGGCAGCCGCAGCTTTAATATGATCTTCAGGTTCCTCTGACAGGCAGGCTGACAACTGGGGCACACCCTGCAGCGGGGATCAAAAGAGCAAAAGCTCTGAATCTAGAGCGGGATTAAAGAGTTCTCTCTGTCTCTCTGGCATTAGAAGAAATCATTTCAGCCTTGATCTCTTTTTTTTTTCCTCCTAAATGGTTCAATAAATGTGCTCATCACAAGGGCGGTCACTTCTTAAGTCAATAAAATGACTAGAACTAAATTGCCTTAATTACCTGTAACAATCTACCTTAAATAAGAATGTCTCTACTAGCTTCTACCCCCCCCCCCAAACAGAGGAACATTTAAGCAAACAATAGAGATGCCTCAGACCAGGCAAGACCAGATTCCATGGTGACAAACTTAAAATTTATTTTCCTTCATTTAAAAAGTGAAGACTGAGGATAGCCCTCAGTTCAACCCTCAGCAACATACGCACTCCAGCTATAGTAATCTAAAATAAAATAACTGCAACAAACTAAAACTCAAATGAGTATGCGCAAGAATCCACTCTAAGTGCCTTTTACATGGAACGCCCCCACTAATATCTTTCCTGAAGTATACACACTTTTCCAGTAGTCTTGGTCAACTTTATAACGCCGTTCTGTTACCTTCACTGGCTGACTAGGACCAGGTTGCTTTGGTTACACAGGTGCAAATGTGTACATTGTTCATTTTAGACTCTAATTTTGGTTAAGCAATAAAAAGACCATCAAAAGGCCTCAAAAAATCAGTTTATAGACCTAAGGAAGAATCAAATAAACATATCAAACTTTAATTCCAGATTTTGTAGAGGCATAATTGTAAGTAGTTTGAGACAATAGTAATTATTTCAAATTTAGTACTGCAAGAACTGGTATCACATGTTGATGCTGTGTGACAAAGGTCAAGACCATCACATGTGCCTTCCCCGTGGCCTTTTAATCTGCTTTTCCTTATCTTTTTTCTTTCTTTTTGCCCCTTTTGAATCAGTTTGGTGAAATTTACCATGTTTCCTTATCTGTCCCATTCAAAGTACAAAAATGGTGTATCCAAAATACAAAAAGCCAGACCTGCTAAGGCTGGAGTAACCCTGGAAAGGTTATATATATAAGGTTGTGTATGGATATATACACAAGCTTGAGGGAGAAGGGAGAGGGAAGAGGACAGCAGATGACCCTCATAGCCTGTCCCATGCTCCCTATTATTGATCCCACCAACTGTGAATACTCAGACGAGACCCGGAGCATAAATGTGCTTCAGAGGTAAAGTGCCATAAATGGTAGACATTATTAACTGGTTCCTGAAGCACTTCAGAGGACAAGGAGAAAAGGCCTCACTGCTGTGTGGTGTGCTTCAGACACTGGGAGAGACTGGCGACAGTGCTCCACCAAAGAAGGGGACAGTGTCCTGGCCAGACTCAAAAGGATGTAGAGGATGCTCAAGCAACTGCCGCTGCGCTTCATCATTCTGATGGGGCATCTTCCTGACAAAGGAGCCAAGGATCAAAACCCAGACACATACATCCCTAACGACCCCTCCAGAGCACCGGGACTGCCCCAGCCGCTGCTGCAGTCTGGAGCGACAGAACAAAAGAAAGGCAGGGTGAGAGCTCAGCACTGCAGAACATCGCTGTGGAATAGGCAGAAAATCAAGATCTAGGGCTCCTTTGTATTCTGAGGATAAGCAAGTGAAGGAAGATTCCCATTTCTGTTTAACAAACAGCAGCAGGTTTTCTATGGCGATAAGAGCCCTACCCCCTAGAGGGCTGCCACACACAGTGTGAGCACATGGTCTTTGAAGGGCTCCTCAGGAAATCCATATCTATATACCAACATATTTTGTGAGCACCTACTATGGGCCAAGGCTCACTACAGGGTGGATTCATACAAAGCTGTAATTGAGAACATGAAGCAACAAAAATGCTGCCATCTGCTGTGCCCTCTGACTGTCTAAATGACTACGCCTGAAAGAGAAATAGCCAGAACCATCTCCTTATCCAAATGCCAGGAGCCGGAGGAATACACAGGCCTTAGGGAGGTGCATGGAAGTGATAAATAGGCAAATCACTTCATGATGTTTTTTTCTATAGTGTGCTTTTGCATGTGTGCACAATGAATCCTTCAAGATATGTATATTATACATAATGTACTATATAAAGACAGATTACAGTGATGTTCAAAAAAGTTGATATTAGATATGGAAATCTGTACATTTCCTGTAACTCACACCTTTTGTCAAAGATCCCCCTGGAAAACAAACCAATAAACACAGACAGCGGTAAAACAACTGAACACATTCAGGCATTTCTTTCACTGTGTCCAGTTACGTTTCCTGTTTGGTGTCAGCCTACGGCTGTCTCAGGCCATCCTACCACAATGTCTAGGAGAAATGAAGCAAGCACCAACCTTGGAGATGATCACTGCCATTGCCAGGTTTTCGGAATGAGCAGCCACGTAACCGAGCATCATGATGCCGGGCAGCCGTATGTTCCCTTTGCAGGACTCAAGGCAGTCGATCACTGCAGCCACACCTCCTGCATTAACGATCAGCTGTGAAAGCTGAAAGAAAAGAAAAAGGCCCCAGGCAGCACAAGATGGTCTTTTAATAGGATTTGGCCACACTTGATGTAGGACTTAAAAATATCTGGTAAAAATCGAAATACCATTCAAAGAGATTACTGCATTTATTAAAGAAATGTTCAAGTATAATAATCCTACGATTTCAAATGTTCAAGTATAATAATCCTGTTATTTCAAATGCTCAAATATTCATAATGGAAAGGTTTGTTCTATGGTTTAAAAAAATTACATAACTTTTATTCCTATTGTAATGAATTTCAAAATCCCTCACTTAGAAACTAGGCTGAGGGCTAATTCATAACTGGCTAGCTACAGAAGTGCCCAATCATGATGCCTTAGTTTAAAGATGAATCAATGCCCAAAGACATCAGACTTAACGTCTGACCTAATTTTACCTCGCACACCAACAGTGATTACTAGCTGGGTGCACTTCGGTTCTTGAGAAAAATCTCAACTACATATAAGTATTGGATGAAATAAAAATGAGGGCGTCAACATGGAATAAAGTGAAAATAGATTAGTCAAAATAGGCACAGAAAAAGTCATCGCAACCTCAAAATCGACACAGGCTTGCTTTGCCTCCCTTTCTTTCACATCAAAAAGCTCAGAGCAGAAAATCATATTACAGCAGCTAGCTATCAGAGAGTCACAGTAGGCCAGAGAGCCTCTGTGGTCTGTCCCAACCTACAGATGCAATATCGTTCTCGCTGCTCCCAGCTGTCATAAAATGATAAGGATAACAGAGGTTCCAAGTCCCCACAACCCAGAAATGGAAAGCTATCAATGACTAGAAACTGACTTTCAGACTCGAATGTCATTAATACAATTCAGTGGTTCTGAAATGGAGGTGATTTTGCACCCTAGAGAATGTCTGACAATGTGTGGAGTCAGTTTTTATTGCCACTGCTGGGGGGCGGGGACAGCAGTGATGCCATTGAGTGGGCAGAGCCCAGGAACACTGGTGAGCATCCGCTCTACCAAGTACAGACTGTCACATCATCCAAAGCGTCTGCGTGCTGAGGACAGGGAGCAATGACCTAGTCAGATGGAGTGGAGCAAGCCTCAGAACAAATAAAACAAATTGGGGTTTTATTTAAAAACTTGACACCAAGTGTAACTGTTCCGTGGAGACCGCGTTTTTGTTTTGCTTGCTTTACCTCGGGTGTGTGCTTAGCGATCTCTCTAATTAAAGTGCAAGCATTTTTCTTCACGTATTCATCTTTGTCCTTCAGACAGGTGAGAACAACCGGGAAAATCTCTGCTTCAACAACCATCTCTGCTAGGTCCACCGAGTGCTTTGCAATGTGACTGAGAGCAGAAAGGACCTGGTGCTGATAAGCAGAAAAATAAGTCAAACAAAACATCATATAGAGTCCACTGGCCCACCTCGGAGCTCAGGTGTAACTTAAACAGCTTTATAATATCCATATTTCTTTATGAGGAAAAAAGAGCTATATAGATATTTAGCACAATCTAAGGTTTCTGAGCACTGGGACTTTCACATATTAGTCACAAACTTAATTTTTTAGATTTCCCCATTAATTCTCTACGGAGTACTTTAAAACCTTTTACCAGTGATTAAAATGTAGGACCTTCAGGTGTTAAAAAAAACTTCTTAATTACACCGTACATAGATTGCTAATTTATGGTATGTGTGGTATGTATTACAATAACAAGCAGAATTAATGTCTTTATCATATGATGTTGGTACCATCTCAAAGAACTTGTCATCACTTAGCTAACATTAACAATTAATATATGTATATATATATATATATATATTTGTATAATTGGTAGATTTAAAAAGCTAACAGAGGACTAATAAACATGAAAATTTCATAGGAAATTCAAATATTCTAGTGATGGGCTAGAAAATCTTTATGGTCTTGTTTTCAGTCTAAGACGCTCCTAACTGAGCTATTTTGGTTAGGCCAATGCCTTATTTTAATTATTAATGTTAGCATTAATGCTACTTGGAATCTTCAGAATTGTACACAAATTTCCAAAAAAACACCTTAAATGTGACACCCAAAGCATTATTTCCACGTGCTAAAGGACCCAAGACACGATGTATTTGTATCTGCTTTCAGCTGTATCTGTTAATTGTTTTTCTCTGTAACATTAGTCTGTACACAGCTTCATTTTCTTGGATTGTTAAGACTGCTGGCTTGTCTGTTGTCTCTTGACCTCAGTTTTAAATACCTTCAATTTTTCATCAGGGTTGAGGATCATCTGGGCTAAGTGAGCAATCGCTCCGACGTCCACCACCGTCTGTGCTAACTCTGGAGAATGCTTTGAAATATCGCTGAGGGCCGAGGCGGCAATCCTTTTCAAAGCCGTTTCCGGCTCCTGGATACACAGCACTAAAAGAGGAACGGCTCCCGCATCCACCACAGCTTGTGACAGTTCTGTGGGTCCAAGAAAAGGAATTAAGTGAGTATGGGTGACTGACCCTTGTGCAAGCCATCTTTCACCCTGACAGATACAGCAAAGAAAAAAGGGGAGGGTGTACTTCACTCTCTCGACATCTGCATTTCAAATCAGCCTTTCTGGTTTCATAAACCATGTGGACCAATCCCGAGCTGAGAAGAACACAGGTCAATAGACGGGCCTCCATTTACACGAACACATTTGAGGTAGATTAGGCTGAAACGGCCTGTTATCCTTTTTTTTTTTTTAAGAGAGTAAGCAGATGTCAGCTGTTTAAGCTCTGGCAATTCTGCACTTCTCAATAGGCCAGCATTTTATGCATGGTTTACAATAACAGAGAAAATTAAAGTACCAAAAATTTACCAACCACACTAATTAGGTAGTATTCTGTTCTATTTACAACCACATTAATTAGGTAGTATTCTGTTCTATTTACATGAGTAAACACTAGCATGAATCATGGACCAATAATGTCGATTTTTAAATTCCTTTCATCTTCTAATACTTCAAAAAGATTTTTTTTAAAATATTTTATACAAAATAAAAGATTGTCTTTTCATTGTTTGCTAAAATACTTTCAAAAATGAGGTTTAAAACTTATCAACATACTTTTACATATAATTATTAATACCTAGGTAAGGGAATAAATTGATATTTATTATGTTACACAAGGAGCAAATAAATATCTTTTGAATATATGTGTTGATTTACTCACATGTCCGAGAATAACAGCTATAAAATAATAATTTTACATTTCAGAGAATGAGAGATGTTGGGGCCGATGCTTACAAGGCACAGGCGATAAATGCAGAAGCAGGAAGCTCTGCCCAGGAACTCATTCTGCTCCCGAGGCAACTGTGGCCTCAAGGAGTCACACCCACCATTTCTCACATCTCTCCTGCCAAACAGCGTTCCCATTTCCCCATATTTCTAGAGCCTTTTACATAAATGTCTCAATTATCAAGCTGAAGTAGCTATTTACCATGTCACTTTAGTCTTTAATTTGCAGAAAATATTTAATTTTTCAAAAGATTGATAATACTACATTTTCCAAAAGAAATTAATGTTATTAAAGACAGGTTAGTGTGTATAATTTGTTTTCCTTAAACTACCATAATTATCTTAGAAGTCACAATAATGTATAAACATTTTATTCATTCTTTCATTAAACAAGTATTAATGGAAGGTTATCATCTGAATTCTGGAGCCTGTGACACACTTCTACAAATTAACAGTACATTCACTAACAAATGTTTTGATTTTTAAAAAATCTGGTATGTAATATGATATAAATGTGAAGTTTATATACCATCTCAAAAACCAGGGGAAGTAAGAGGAATCTTTTTTAAAACAAACATAATATCAGAAAGACTGTTACACAGCAATGTAACAGGTCCCTCGGAAATATCTGCTGATCCATCCACCAGAAGATGAACAGGACAGCAGGCTAAGGAGGTAAGCCATGTTTCTCCACATCCACCACTCAAGGGAAATAGAAGAGAATATATATAAAACAGTGTGTGTTGTTTCTAAATACAACACTCAAATTTCCTGTTAGTTAACAGGTTCCTGTGAGATTCAAACCAACCCAAATTATACAGATATTATATGGTAATATCAATTTTATATGTGCCTATTGGAATACAATGGGCAAGGTGGTAAATCCTGTCAACGTGACACCCACGAGCAAACCTTGTGAAGGATTGTGTAGATTAAGGTTAGCCTCTGAGAGTGTCTGAGAAGGATTGCCGTCTCGATTAATAGAAGTGGGAAGCCCTACTTTGATTGTGGACAATACCATTCTGAGTAGGGAACCATGGACTCTGTAAGACTGGGACTGTAGACTGGGCACCACCAGGGGTGATTTCACTGGTCCTCTCCGCTCTTGACTGTGGGTGTAATGTAAGCAGTTCTCTCAAGCTCCTCCCACTGTGATATCCCTCCTCTGAGGGGCTGAAACCCAGAATTACGAGCCACATAAACCCTTTCTCCTCACACTGTTTCTCACAGCAGCAGAAAAGAAGCTGAGACAATGGACCAAACATTTATCTTAAAAAAGTGGAAAGATGAATTCGCTTCTGTGTTTTCCCTCTTATACAGTTCCTAGGAATAAAGAGTACACAGTGAACTTCAACTCTTTAAAGGAAATACTAAACCTTCCCCAGCTAAACAAGTAAGCCATTAACAACAAAAACTTAAGATACCTATTTTATAATATGCATATATTTCTCATTGAATGGTTGTCGGAGTAACAAATGCTTCATCAGCTGGATGCTGAGCCGTTAATAATAACGCACACTGTCCTGAAATGCTACCCAACTCTACACTATGCTGTTCTGCAACCACCCACCCAGGAAGGGCACTACCCACTATAGAGTGGGCCCTCCCCATCAATCACTAATTAAGAGAACACTCTACAGCTGGATCCTATGGCGGCATTTTCTCAGTTGAGGGCCCTCCTTTCAGGTAACTAACGGTGTCAAGTTGACATAAAACCAGCCAGCACAGGACCCTCTCTTCAAATCTCTAATTTTGTGAGTCTAACTTAGAAAGAGGCTGTTCTTCCCTGGCAGCTTTCAAGAGCTGGAAAATACTGTGAAGGCCACTGGGTGGTGGTGGTGGGGCATATCAGAGGTCTTACTTCCCCATCTGTGAAACACTAGGCTACACCCTAAACTCTCAATCTTACTTCGTAATTATGCATTAAGTTGTCTGTTTAAATCAAAGTAAGTAAACTCAGAGCCTGTAGGAAAGAAACGAAAATAAATAAAGCCCAAAGAAGGAAGGAAAACAGGACACTTAGAAGCAGTGGAGGAGGGGAAGGCCTCTATCTACAAGGGACAACAATTGCTAGCCTTAGCCCTCTGTGGCCGTGCAAGAATAGAGGCATGCTGTCATCAGGCCCTTCTGAGATGTGAAGCTCCCTGCCCTTTAAGTGTTAGCAACTTTATTTTTTAAAAGAACTCTGTGTGAGACAACATAATACAGGCTAAATAGAACACATCCACCTGGGAGCCCGCTTCAAACTCAACCACCATTTTACAGCCTCAGGCTTAACTCTCGGCCCTTCTCAAACGACCTGTGCAGGTGCTTTCTTGATATGGAAACATGATGTTCTTCCTACCTTCAATTCTTACAGTCACGTTCAGGAAGGACCACCACGGTGGTGATGTAAGGAAAATGAGAGGAGAAACCAAGCAATGATGAACAACAACAACAATGGGGCAGCGCTAATCCAAAACCAGATGATAACTGACTTTTCTGTGCATAATCAGTACATAGAATAGATTAGAGCAAAATGAAGTGACTATGAGAACTCATAAATTAAGTTAGCCCTAATGAAGAGGCCTGAGAAAGAGAGAGAGAGAGAGAGAGTTCTAACATACAAATTCAGCAACTCCTCTGGAAACCTTATTTCTTTAATTTTACTTACTTTTATTTCTAAGCCCTGGAAATTATATTTCAGTTTGTTTCCTTATAAAAATACCAAAAATCATAATCCAATTCCGTGCACTTAGGTGTTCTATATCTGTTTTAAAATCGGCTGGCTGGTTTTTACTCTAGCCATAAACATAAAATACATAGCTAAATCACTTCCAAACTTTCATTTATTTGTTTATTTATTTTGAGACAGTCTTGTGTACCCCAGGCTAGTGGCCTCAAGCTCATTATGTTGTTAAGGACGACCTTAAATTTCTAATTCTCCTGCATGGGTCTCAGGAATGCTGGGATTGCATGTCACTGTACACAGGGCTGGAGAGTCATACTTTGCGTGTGCTAGCCAAGCACTCTACTAACTAAACTACATCCCCAGCCCAATTAAAACTTTTTTAAAAAAAATATAGAAAATACGTTGAGGAAGTAATCTTACATTAATAATAATCTGACATACCATTCAACCAATTTTTCATAAGTAGGTGAAACTACAATTAAGAAAAAAAAACCAAACTGTAGTTCCAAAGCTTCAGAATGGCTTTAATACCAGTTCTTCCAAAGCCAAATTAATTTAGTCTTGGTCTAACCCAACTATTTACCATTGGTGTGGTTATCTACTACTGTGTAATAAATTACATTAAACTTCAAAACCTGAAGCATTTACTCCCTTGTGATCTCTGTTGGTCAGAAATAAGGAAATGGTTTAGTCAAAGGGCTACAATCAAGGGGCCAGCCTGGGCTACATGGCTGCTTCAGTCATCTGAAATCCACTTCCAAGCGTACTCAGGAGGCTTGGGAGAAACCTGTCCTGTCCAGTATGTGAGCTTCCCTGTAGGACATTCAAGGAGGGTGTATCGAAAAGGAGTGATCCAGAACACATGAGCCAACACAAACTCTGCAGTCTGTCATAGCCAAACTTGGACGTTACAAAGTATCACTTCTATTGGCGGAAGGGACCACACAGGATGTGCACAGCAGGAAGCAGAAATCACCGGGCTTGCTCCCACAGCAACCTGTTCTTCACCATCACAGCTGAAAGATGCAACATCCACAGCCAACAATCCCTCCATTTGGTTATAATTTTGAGCTGATTGATTGACAACTAAATTTGCAGATAGAAATGAGAAAAGCACAGAGAGGAAACTCCTGTGTCCTATGAAAAAGTTTCACGTGAGTTTTCTTTCTCCTCCCACACTCAAAAGTCAATGTCCATTGTTCCCGTCTCACACTCCTCTCCAGTATTTTCATAGTCATTGGCCGAGCCCTAACCAATACCTTGAGTGATAGGTGAAGGGGTAACACATACATTTGCTTCCAAGGCAAAATGATTCTGGTGCCTTTGAAAACTCAAGTGAGTCCAACAGGCCACGTCTACAGATAACAGGGCTTGGGCTAGAAATTACAGCCGGCTGATTAGACAGAGCTGGCAGCACTTACACAGGCTTCTATGGAGAGAGGCTCAAAACATGATGTGGGAAAGTCAAGGAAAGGAGACCAAACAAGAGAAAGCAGAAAACAATGAAAGCTGGCTGTGGCCTGAATGACGGCAGGTAGGAGGAGACTGAAAGCACCCTGAGGCCCACCCCACTCCCTCCTTAGCCTTCGACTCTCCACAGCTGAGACTGGGCAAAGACAAGCTACTGAGCTGGTCCACAGTGCCCTGGTAAAAGCAGCACAGTGAAGAAAGTGGAATTAGATCTTCACAAAGTAGGCTTCTTGTACCTAGAAGTCTTCAGGTTTTCCACTTGCCTGATAGAACTTTGCACCCATGGTTGGGACTTCCCTTAGCCTACAAGCTAAAAACCAAATCCTTCTGATAGGAAGAGTTCTCTGTTTGTTATTCAGATTTTATTGGTATTCCTTTGGCTTCAGCCCAGGGCTAGGTAGGATCCCTGCCTTGTAGAAACTCAGTGGGATGAGGAAGACTGTTCAGTCCAACGTTACCAGGTTCTGATGGAATTCTCTATGGAAACAGGACAAGGAGGGATTCAACTGATAGGCAAACAAAAATAAGACACTGGAGATTACAAAGGTCACACCAGATGCCAAGAATGGTGACACACACTCTTGATCCCAGCATGCAGGATGCAGAGGCAGGGGAATCTTTGTGAGTTCAAGGTCTACCTAATCTACATAATGAGTGCCAAGACTCCATAGAGAGATCCTCTCTTAAAACAAACAACAAAGTCACACCAGGCTCTTGGAAAAGAGGTCTCTGTTCACGAGTTTCTTCTGAGCCTCCCCTGAGGGGCTCTGAAAGTCCCCTGGGCTTTGCTGTCTACTTTTAATCTGGAGGTGGATCTAACCCAACACTTTTTAATCATGTGTGTGTGCAGGGACCTGTGTGGGTACGTGCACATAATCGCAGGTGCTCATGGAGGCCAGAGGTGTCATCCCCGGAGTCACCTGACACTGGTGTTGGGAGCTGAACTCGGTCCTCTAGGAGAGCAGGATGTGGTCTTAACCAGTGCTCTCCAGCTTCTCACCTAGCATTTTTAATGTGTGTCTAAAATCACATTAGGTTGATATTGCCATTATTTCCTCAGTCAGTTCCCATAGGAGATGTTTAATTGTTTTTGCTTAGTTTGATTGTTATTTTAATATATAATACATATATTATATATACATAAAATATAGAATATCTTGTATGCTGATCACATGTTTATATATTTTTGAGTATGTATGTGTGATATACATTTGTGGATGCATGTTTGCATATGTATAGGTACATATGTGTGTGGAAATCAGAGGTTGACATTAAATCTTTTCTTGATTGCCCCCACACACACTTTATTTTTTGAGGCAGGGTGTCTTGCTGAACTGGTCATTTCAGCTAGCATGGCTGGCCAGCTTGCTCTGGGTTACCAGATTAGTTCTATGTAGCTGTGTGTACCCATCTCCTCCTCCTGTTTAAGCATTAACCTCATGCTAGGGCTTCTCAGATGGTTGTGGGGAGGGGTTGCAGGACCTCTTTGTTCTTCTTCCCAGTATGGCCACGCTGAATAATTCTCCTTTTTCTGCTTTCACTATTACTTATTTGCTTAATTGGCCTACTGAGGATGGGTGGTCAGCTTGTTAGGGCTGTCAGGGCCCAGGCTCTCACCCTAAAAGCTTCAGAAACAGTTTGAGTAAAATGCTTTGATGTAATTAACTTACTTTGCACTTTGAAAGCAAGCTGGGCCATTCATCTAAAACCACATATAAAAACAAAAAGGCCCCAAACTATGTCAGCTAGCACAGTATACTTGCTATTTTCCTGAAGACTATGGCATTAAGACCTATGGCAAACCAGCTGATATGTGTGAATTACTGGAGAGCCCAATTCTACATTGACAAAGTCCTCAGCACTCAATAGCTAACACCTCTCATAGAAGGCTGTGAAGCGCCCAATGAGGACTTTCAGATTTCAAATGCATTATGCCTAATGTAGTCCTAGAAGTTCAGGTGCAAATTCAAATATTTTCCCCTCCATATTTAATAGGTGTTATGTGAACTGGAAAACAAAGCAAGTTCCAGAAGCAGGGTGGCCCGGAATCTGTGTGGGACGTGTCAGGCACTGGAATATCCATCTCTTTCTCTGCTCTCCACACACAGCGATTCTACTCCAGGTATTAGCATAGAACCAAAGTGAACCCCAGACTAAGAGAAGGTGGGGTGCCATCAAGGAGAGGGTCGGGGAGCTCTTTCTTCTCCCACATCTTCTGTCATTCCCATCGTACTTCAGTTCCAGAATCTGATGAATGATGGCCTGAGTGGCTCATAATGAGATGAGGCCAGGCGGTGGTGGCGCACGCCTTTAATCCCAGCACTCGGGAGGCAGAGGCAGGCGGAGCTCTGTGAGTTCGAGGTCAGCCTGGTCTACAAGAGTTAGTTTCAGGACAGGCTCCAAAGCTACAGAGAAACCTTGTCTCGAAAAGCGAAAACAAAACAAAACAAAACAAAATGAGATGGGTGCAGACTGAGGTTCTAGTGACTTCGCTTGCACCGCACGATTCCTGTGCCTCTAATGTGTGTCACTCAGTATATTATATGCGGTGGTTTTCTTTAAGGCTGGGTCTCATGTAGGCCAAGCTGGTCTTGAACACAGTACATGGCCAAACATGACCTTCTGATTCTTCTTGTGTCCACTTTCTCAGTGATGTATGCATGTGACATCGCAGCCCCATTTTATGTGGTGATGAGGATCACACCTGGGCCAGCACTGTACCACCTGAGCCACAATCCCTAGCACTCATACATGCTTTTCAATACAGTGTTGTAGTTCTATACATTCCTGTCCAGTGTTAGTCCCGTTGTCTGCATGGCCTTTATGTCCATTCATATCAGTTATTTTTACCTCCGAGATGAGATCTGAGGCAACTTTTACTCTGTCCATTAAGAAAGATACGGTGATATGAAAATTAAAAGTTTCTGTAAAGCAAAGGAAATAATCATAGCAAACAGATAACCCACAGAATAGAGAAAATCTTTGCCCACCCCACTTCACACAAGGGGCTGATATCCAGAATTTACAAAGAATTGCAAAATAAAATACCAAGGAAATAAAACTGCCAATAAGTAGATGGGAAAACAAATATTTTTTTGTTTTTTTAAATATTTTTTTTAATTTAAAAAGCCGCACATTTATTTCGCTCTCTGACTCTGCGCTTGTGCCTTCAACACTTTCACAACAATTTTCTGCTCCTCAATAAGGTAAGCCCGCGTGATTCCGTCACGGACACACTGGCACACATGGAGCCACCATAGGCCCGGCTGACATGCTTCTTTGTCTTAGACAATCTCATGAGGACTCTCGGTCTCACAGCACGAACCCCTCGAGTCGGCCTGGGCACACACCCATGCTGGTTTAGGTGCTTTCCCAACCTTCTTGGTGTAAAGGTAAACAATCCTGTTGCCAGGGGTTCAGGACAGCCTAGTTTTGTTAGAGACTGTGTTGTAGGAAAGCCTACGATGGTCTGTCAAATACTGGACCATTCTGAGTGCCTCTAAGCACTGTCCTCGGAAGAGCACTAATAATTTTTTTAAAGAAACACAATGGTCAATAACTATTTTTAAGAGTATTCAGCATCCTTCTTCATCAGAAAAATGCAAATTAAAACTACTTGGTATCCCAGTCAGAAAGGTGATTGTCAGGAAATCTGACAACCAGTGTTGGAGAGGATGTGGGAGAGAAAGGAACCCTATTTACTGTTGGTGGAGGTGCAAATTAATACAGCCATTCAGGAAGTCAGTTTGGAGATTTCTCAAAAAATTGAAAAAGGAACCACCATATGACCCAGCTATTTTATTCCTAGGCATATACCCAAGAACTCATACCCCATCATAGGGATATTTGCACCACTATATCAATTACCATTTTGTTCTCTTTAGCAAGGAATTGAAACCAACCTGGTTGTCCATCAACAGATTAATGTGTAACGAAGATTTGGTATATGCATATATATGTATGTATGTATGTATATGGAATAGTACTTGGCTCTAAGGAAAAAATAATTTTAAAAACTGCAGGATAATTAATGGACTTTATAATATTAAGTGAGGTCACACAATCTCAGAAATAGTGTGTTCTCTTTCACATGTGAATCCGAGGCAATAATATCTGTATATAAACATACACGTAGGTATAGTCTAACATAGAAAAGGGAAAGCCAGGCTGATTGTGAGTGGGGAGGAAGGACAGATGCAGACACTGAACCTGGGTTATGAAGAGGACATGAAGCAAACCATCTCTCCAGTTCCGACTCAATCATGGGTTTTGTCTAAAGAGGTAGATAGCGCAGAAGATGTATTGATGTATTTGAAACTAAAAGTGTAAAAAAAAATTGGGGCAGGGGTGGATTCAAGACAGAGTTTCTCTGTGCAGCCCTGGCTATCCTGGAACTCACTCAGTAAATCAGGCTGGCCTTGAGCTCAGAGATCTGTCTGTCTCCCAAGTGCTAGTATTAAAGGCATACATCACCACTGCCAGGCCTGAGTTCTTTATATCAACAACAGCAACAGCAACAACAAAAAAAAGGAGGGAAGGAAGGAAGGAAGGAAGGAAGGAAGGAAGGAAGGAAGGAAGGAAGGAAGGAAGGACAAAAAAAATCAAAAGAATTTAAAAATACAGGAAAATCAGAGTGTACTTCTCACCCACATGTGCACTGCCCGGTGGAACATGGCTCTAGCTAGAATGGTATTTTAACATATTTGGAGTCTACCCCCTAAAACAAACAGGAGATGCTTGTTCTCCACTTCCCCCTTTCTCTAACACCTGGATCATTGGAAAGGAATCTGGGAAAATAAATGTCAGGATCAAATAGATATGATATAAAATATTATGATCCTCTAAGACTCATTTTCCTCTGTGTGTACAACAAGCATATATATAAAATGAAAAATGTTACAGAAATCAGTATAATCGTTACAGTCGCCAGTCCACGGGGCTTTGCTTCAGCTGCTGAGATGGGAGCATTCACTCTGTTGCTTGGGCTGCTCCCAAACTCCCAGGATGCTCCTACCTCACCTCCCCTGCACCTGGGTTAGAAGTGGCTCTGTGGGGGCTTCATCAGGCGCCCAGGGCGGCCTCCAGCCCCTGCTGCTCCTCTGTTCTACACCATCGCTGTAACATCACTTCTCTCAATACTGATGATTAAAATTTGCACTTTTAAAAGTTAATTCCTTTGAAAATTGTTAAGTAGATTGAGGTAGTTTCATCATAAATAAATGTGTGGCTTGAGAATTCATTATTGCCTTCTAGGCCATTCTACATTCTCTCTATGTCTCTGATATTGGCACATTGAAGGAGATGAGTATTTATAAAAATTCTAAAGTTTAAAGCCTTCTCCTTTCTCGTTTCAGTATTCTGCATAAGATAGTTAAGAGTCCTTCCACATGCTACTCATTTAAAAAGCGGGCTGTGGTGTAGCAATAAATCCGTGGGTGTCCACAGTGCCCAGGCCTGAGAGCCAGGCTGCAGAAGCTCCATCTCACAACTGAGCCGCACATCTGTCTGAGCTGAGGAGGAAGAGCACACATGTGGAAAACAACCCCCGGCAATTAGAGGCAGAGGTGTCTGACGTCATGGGGAGCTTGAACTAGAGAGGATGGTATCCTGGGGACACCCTTTCCTCACACAGAGGAGGGGCTGAGAAGCTGTTGGTTGTCTAAGTGTCCCATCAGAAGCTGCTGGTGACAGAGCCACCCTCTAACCACGCCGCTACAGCTTCTTCATCTGGACCCCGGCACAGAGTCGTGCCTAAGTTGTAGAACATCTAATCAAATGTATTCCTTTTCGCTAGACGTAAATCCAACCAGAGCTTACTACCAAAAGATAGCCTGACTTTTTAATTAAAGCTCTCAACACCTAAAACTTATTTTTGAGCCCAGATGTAGAGAAGTTTCCCTCAGAACACCAAGCCACTTTCTGCCTTTCCTTCAGTTTGTACTTTTAATTAGGCACTGAGGGGTCCTGCCTGGGAGGCCAGGCTTAGGGCTCCTGTGTAGCTCTGTCCCCACTGCCCAGGGGCTACAATCCTGCTGCCCTTCCTACTTCATCCCTCATGCTTCTGGTCTGACACTTCTATCTCCAAAAGCAAGGCTAGGCCCTAAAAATGGAAACAGACATGTTAGTAAAGCGGGAAAGACACCAAAGAAGAAAGGAAAGAGAGACCATTCTGAGAAAAGGGCTGACCTCAGATCTCCAACCTTCCCTTACTTAAGAGCAAGAGAGGAGAAGGTTGGCATTTCACTTAAGGTCTAAATCACTTTAAAGCATCGAGCACCTTAGCGCGGATAGGGAACAGAGGGCAGGGAGTGGGTGTGGCCAAGTGATCTCAACAAGCTCCACTTCAAGGAGACACTGGGAAATAAACCAGTCCTTTGGGGGTAAACATCCCATTGTCTTCCATTGGCTGTGACTGGTGGCTTCTGTGGTTCTGAGTGTCGGGCCCTAGGCCCTAACTACGTGAAATGGTAGATTAGACTGGAGGTTTCACATGGAGTCCTGAAAGAAAGTGGAATGTGATCCCCAAGTTGGATCCTACTTATGAACTACAGTAACATCTCCCAGACTGGGCAACAAAGGAAGATGGGCAGGACATCCCTGGCACATGCCCACCAGTATGGGACTGTCCTGCAGAGCTTCTGGGTACTCCGCACAGTGTGGACCAGTCCTCTGACTTCTCAGAACCTACCAAAGCCAACTGCGAAGGTTTTGGCTTCTGATTACTATGGAAAGAAAATTAATATGAATCTTTCTAAACATGACAAGAGTTTTCTTTTTCACCTTAGCTTCCTGCTATTCTATTTCTAGTCTGTCGCTAGTGGTGTCCCCATTTTACAAACCAAATACAATGTGAGAGAGCCTCTGCCTGCTTCTGCGGGTTTCCTCCAGCACGGCCAGGAAGTGGTCAGTCCAGCTATATGTGCAGCAGCTAACACGAACTTGGGAGTAGGAAAATTTAAACCCCAATTCTGACACCACCATTCACATCTTCCCAGGCCTCTTAAGTCACACTTTTCTCATCAAATAGGGAGAGAGGCACCTAAGGGCAGCTGCAGCTCAGTGGGATAAAGGTCACAAGTACATGGCACAGAGCCAGCCTCACAAGGATGACTCCCCACACAGCAGCTGCCCTAAACACACCGGAAAATCTTTAACTCTACCAGCATGGTGATGTAACATGCCTTTTCTAACCTACAGCCACAGGAAAGCTCATTTTACAGTGTGGAAGCACAATACACAACTTTCTCCTCTTTAGTATTATAATTACTTTTCCTTGTTACCAAGTAAGGACCCTAATTACCTTTTACTTTATTGCATGAGATTTCATTAAATGGATTACTATTATTTAACTATTTAAGTTCTATCAAATATTTGAGGCATTTGACACTATGAAGAATGTTATAATAGCATTTCCACAAATACAGTTTTTTCATTCTGTGATAGTCTTCCTTCAGGACGAGCTTCCAAAGCAGGTGTTTGAGGTAAGCCCGAACTCTCCCACGACTTTCACTGATTTTGACACACTGTTTTCCATTGGTTTATACAATTTATACTTCCTCCTCCAACTTTACTATGTTTTTTAAGATTGATACTTTACTAGATTGTGTGGGGTGGGCCTCCGACTTCCACTCCTTCCTCCAAGTAGCCCAGTCTACAGGCACATGCCAGCACCCCTGGCTCACAGCCATCAGTGTTACAATGTCCTTTCCTATACTTAACACTAACATTGGCATCTCGTGTTCACCAGGTACATGCCAAGACCCACTGGAGCTCTTTGCGTCTCATTCCATCGCCCTCGTTACAAACCTCAGAAATGACGGCTGGTTGCCCTCTGTTCCGAGGAGGGTGTAGAAGTTCAGAAGGTCCAAAGCTGTGGCTGAGGTCACACAGCAGCTAAGTGTACTAGGCTGGACTTCAGACCCAGACACATGGCTGTCCTGCCCTGTTCCTCCTCCCCATCAGCAGATGGCTGTCGTGTTCCAATGTGCCATTTGTCGATCCCTGGCAAAGCTGATGGTTCTCACATGCCATTGTCATTTGTTCTTCAGCCGTTCTACAGAGAACGGAGTGGGTCCCCCCCCCACACATGCCATCTCCCAATTGTGTGTCCGCACAGCCCTCTCCAGGAGACTACCAGCCCATCGTGTTGACTTCATCAAGATTCAGTTTAAAGAATGTTGCCCTTATTTTCTTCCTCCTCCTTCCTGCCAGCTTAGGGGAATAAACCACTTTCTACGGCTTTATTCCATCTTCTCACATCATTCATTCATCATTCATTCGTGCAATGGGCCGCTTGATTGACTTGGAATGCCCTGTCATGAATGAGCACGAGCTCAGAGGATGACAACCACAAAAGCGACGTTATCTGACCAGCTGCCAAGAAAATAATTATCTGGTTGTTTGGCTGAGCTGTTTTGTTTTGTTTTATCTGGTTTGGTTTGGTTTGGTCTTGAGACGGCGTCTTGCTGTGTAACCAAAGTTGGTAGAACCAGTCCCACTCGGCCATACCACACATCTCCTTCAAATTTCCCTTCTGTTGGACTCAAATGTAAAAGTGTTTTGTAAATATTTGATCCAAACAGTATGACTCTCTTTCCAGACTGCTCTCTCATGATGTCCAGCAACACCTTTAAAATTCTGTTTACAGTAAACAAAACTGTTTTTATCTAATAAACCTAAACTTGAGTCACCCTCCTTTCAAACATGCCACAGTACCTGCATTATGCCTTGCAATATATGCAAGCGCCCAGGCTGCAGCCTCCTTGACTCCAGGGTCAAAATCTTCCAAGCACATCACCAGAGAGTCCAGGGCGCCACAGTCAACTGTGGCTTGCGCCAGCTGCGGAGAGTGTTTACCAACTGCTCTCAGCACGAAGGCAGCTGCTTTCTTGTAGACGCACTACAGGGAAAGAGAACAAACCCAGAATCTAAAATAGCCCAAAAGCAACACAAAAATGGCATTAACATAAAGTGCAATGGCCGCCGAATGCAAACAGTGAAACAGCCCGCAAACGCTGGTACTTGGACAGCCGCCTTTGCTTCTGTTCAGTAATTAACCTGGGAAAGAGGTGAATTTTAAATTACACTACAAATATTTTAGT
Organism: Myodes glareolus; assembly: GCF_982192425.1. Taxonomy (NCBI): domain Eukaryota; kingdom Metazoa; phylum Chordata; class Mammalia; order Rodentia; family Cricetidae; genus Myodes; species Myodes glareolus. Next base: position 8,903,298 of record NC_142039.1, read on the forward strand.
TTGAAGCATGCATTTGGAAATTGTATAAAATCAAATATAAACATGGCACTTTCTGCAGATTCATAAAATAATATGATTTTCTGTATCTGCTTGACACCGAAAGGTGCTGTGTGAGTCCTGGAACTCCAGCACGGTAGCTCGCTGTCTCTGTCAACCGACCACCTCTTTTCCCTTACTTTCTCTCGACCTCTAAGCCTAGCAAGCTTGCCTGGCCTCAGCAGGTCCTCCTAAATAGCACAAGATACTTGGCAATCGCAGAGAGAGGTAAAACGTTCACAACATTTCTAAAGCTCCTCCTTGTTAACACAGGACATGTTATTTCTCTGTTCTAGAAAGGCTTTTTTAAAAAAAGATAAAAACAAGTAAGCTATTGTGTGAATTGTGAAAGCTGTTTCATATGGATAGTATGCCCTATAAACAAATTTTACTTGATTAGGGAATCAAAAACATAGGAGTAATGTGTTTCTCTCCATTTGCTAAAAGTATGTGTAGGAAATATTTGACTACAACACGGTTGTTACATGACTAAAATAATATAGAGATGATCTCATAATTCTCTGTTGGTTTTATTGCTTTTTTTTTTAAGGTAAGGTCTCACTGTGTGCACTGGGCTGAGCCTGAATTACCACATAGGCCACGCTGGTCTTGAGCTCACAGAGATCCACCTGCCTGTACATCCTGAGTGCCAACACTAAAGGTGTGCACCACCATGCTCAGCTGGTCTCACCATCCCTATCAATAAACCACAGTCATCTCCTACTCGACATTATCAGTTTTGATTTCTTTATATTAATTACTATCTTAGTTACTTTTCTATTGCTGTGAAGACACCATGACCAAGGTAACTTATGAAAGAAAGAATTTCATTTGAGGGCTCACGCTTCTCAAAGGTTATATAGTCCATGATCTATCCTGCAGGAGGCAGGCAGGCATGGCTCTGGAGTAGCAGCTGAGACCTTACGTCTGATCCACAACCAGGAAGCAGAGAGAAAAGTAACTGGAATGACTAGCATTGGCTTCTGAATTCTCAAAGCCCACAGCCCCAGTGACACACCTCCTCCGACAAGGCCACACCTCCTGGGGAATCAAGATTCACATATATGAACCTAAGATGGCCATTGTCATTCAAACCACCATGCTACTAAAGAAGGACCAGCCAATTGCCTTCTCTGAAAGACTTCTATCATTTAGGCTAAAAATATAAATAGTAAAAATAATAAGAGAAAATGCACTACATGTATTTGAATGTGTTGTATCTAAAACAGTGACATATGTTAATATAAAAATGTACTGTGCTAATACCTATGTTTTAATGTGACATATTTCCTTTCGTTTCTTAAATTATGTCAAAAACCTATTCTCTAGTAATTTATTCAAAAATTAAGGTAGACTTTCAGGATACCTTTCTAAATAACACTTTATTATAATCATGAAAAATAGTGTTAGCACATTTCTTGCCCTTATCTTAAACCAATTTGATTTTTTATTCTGTAGAATTACCAAATTTATAATGTAAACTTACCAATAGCTACCGGCTAAGTATAACTATAACTGGCACTTTCTGACCCCTTCTCCTGCACCAGACCAGTGTTTTCACATTTCACATCCTTACTCCTGTACCAAGAACTGAAAACAAAAAGCAAGCTCACAGAGCTGACGGACAGGGCATGGTCTGTAGCCACCGTGAAGGTGACGGCCGCACAGCACCGCCTCTCACCCTTGATTTGGCTCTAGCCAAGCCACCTCCCCACTTCTCTGTCTCGTGTTAGATGCCTGTTTACAACCAGTACACAGTTAGTCATACTTAGAAAACTATCAAGGCTTTATAAAAAGCATTAAAAAAATAAACCTATAAAATCAAACAAATTTCTGCACAGTTAAGATGCCTTAGCCTGGTAAAATAAATACATCATAAAATTCCCAGTGTAGCTGGGATGCAGTCCTAGTACTGTGCACGTGTCACTGCTGAGAACACTTTCACCACCCAGGGATCCTTTAAAGGCCCAGGCAGTGGTGGTGCACACTTTTAATCTCAGCAGAGACAAAAGAAGCAGAGGTAGGTGGATCTCTGAGTTCAAGGTCAGCCTGGTCTATAGAACAGCCAGGGCTACACAGAGAATCCCTGTCTCAATGCCCCCCCAAAAGCATCCCTTAAAAATGAAGCAGTCACTCCCTCTCTCCCTTCTTCCCCCAACCCTTGGCACCCATGAGTCTGCTTCTGTCTGTATGGATTTGCATATTCTGTATATTCATATAAATTATACAATGCAGTCTTCTGTGCCTGTCATCTTTCACGTGGAATAATGATCTAAGAATCATCCATGTTGCGACATTTATCAGTACTCAATTCCTTTTTATGCCAGAACAACACTCATTGTATGGGATAGATGATATTTTCTTTACTCATTTATCTGTTGATGACTTGCCCTGCTTTCCCCTGCAGACTGCTGTGAGTCACGCTGCTCCGAACATTTGTATATAACTTGTGAGCGTTGCTTTTAGTTCTCCCAGATCCATAGCTGGAAGAGCTGCTCATTCATATCCTGAAACCCCGAACTCACTGCATACCATGCCGCTCTACACTGCTCCGAGCAACCGCTGCGGGCTCCTACTTCTCCACACTTTGAATTTTCCTAGAAAATATTCGTTCTGCTCATCCTGGTAAGTGTGCAGTGATGCCACACCACGCCTTTAGCTTGTATCTCTTACCAATGCTCCCAAGCTTCTCTTGCATTTGTTCACCATTTGGAGATGTTCTTTGGGGGGAATATCTATTCCTTTGCCCATTCTTCAGGTCTTATTTATGTTTTGTTCTATAAGTAGGAATCTAGTCTTAAGGACATCAAAAGAAGGTACATGCTGTATTATGATAAGCTAAAAGTGGAATGAGTAGTCAAAATTCTACTTACAGATACCAAACAGGCAGAGAAAAATCAAATGACACCAAAGTACTCATGTGTGTGTGTGTGTGTAGACCAGAGGTCAGCTTTGGGGGTCATCCTTAGGAGTCTTCTGTTCCTTTGAGTCAGTGTCCCTCTTTGGCCTAGGTCATCAGTTATGCTGAACTGGCTGGCCAGTGAACCCCAGAGGTCCTTAGGATCCTGCCTTTCATCCCCAGGGCTGGGATTAGAAGCATGTGCCAGGGTGCCTGCCATTTCTACATGGAGTCTGGAGACTGAACACAGGTACTGATGTTAGCGGGGCAAGCAGTACTAAAGCCCTAGTGATTCTAAAGCCTTCAAGTTTACAACTGTCCCAAAGCTCTCAGTTTTTTAAATCTAAGGAAAACAAAAACAAAAGTTTTTAGAAAAGTCTTACATTCTGCTCTGCCAATGAATAGACAAGCTGTGGAAGAATGTCGCCCTTCACAACTGCTTCTGCTAAGTCATCGTTATAGTTGGCCAGCCTCCCCAGGGCCAGGGCAGCCGTCTGTTGAATCGTTGGAACCACATCCAGAAGAAGAGGCCTCAGCAAGGACATTATACCTGAGATAAAGTATGAAAACCGGAACTCAGCAAAATTTTACTTTACAAAGCAAAACGTGTGATTCAGCATCTATTCAGTGAGAAAACGAAGGTTTAAAAATAAAATGAATCAGGAAAAAACAAACAGAAGCGAGCTGAATAGCAGTACATATCTGTAATGCCCTGCTTTCAAAGGCTGAGGCAGAGGCATCGTGAGGTCAAAGCTCCCTCTCTCCTCTCTCTCTCTCTCCCTCTCTCTCTTTCTCTCTCTCATACACACACACACACACATGTACACATACAACAGAGTATTCACTGGAAACTAATGGAGGATACTTATGGAGGCATCTAACTAGCCAAGACACAAAATCATGCTAGCTGCCAATCTCACTAACACAGAGGAAATACAGGCTCTGGAGCTGGATGGGAACTCACAACTCTTACACAACAGGTAAACACCTATGGTGTCATCAGGAGGAATGAGAGAGAGGTAGCATGTCTGCAGCAAAGCCCAGCCCCAACCCCACCAACTTCGTAAACCCTATCTCTCAAGGATCATCCAGGTCCTTTGTCCTGTTTGGTCTTTTTTTTCCCAGACTGAAAATGCTTTCAGGCCGTCTCAGACTTGAGAGCCGGGAGAGCCATTGTACTGGGGCCAGCGCTCGCACTCACAAAAGGCACAAGAGGAACTTTAAACAAATCCTTGTGCTAAGGAAGCACAATGTATCATTAGCTCCCCCATAATATTTGTGCCAGGGTTGAATACACAGGGACCATATGGCCATCATCACCACGTAAGTCATTTATACAGCCCGGAGCTTCACGCAGAAGCGTTGCTCCGGGAACCTTTTCCACGTTAACTCACTTAAGTCTCATGACAAACCTTAGTGCTAGGCCCTCTCCTTAGGACCAATGAAGAAACTGAAGCTGAGAAAGACCAAGTAAAATGTCCACAATAAGGAACTGATGGAATGAATCTAGAATTCAGACATTCTCTACTGATAGTTAGTGAAGAAATGTGTATTGAGATCAGAGGAGACCGGGGAAGGGAACCCAGTAGTAAATGCACTATGGTTACCTCCCAGGACACGTCAACCCTCTATACCAACTTTCTCTTACTACAACATCCGGTAAAGTGCCATGTGCCTTCCGCCTCGGTGACACTGCCCAGTCGAAAGTCACAAGAAATAATGACAGCATTCAAACTGGAGCAAAGTGCCCTTGACTTTCTAAATGTTATTTAACTTACACATTTATTAAACTTGATATCATTACATCTATTCTTTAAAAATATATCCTGCTGGGGTTCAGCAGCTTCGCAGGTAAAGGTGTCTGCCACCAAGCCTAATAACAAGTTCTATCCCCAGGACCCACATACAGAGAACCCAGCTGCTGTAAGCTGTCCTCTGACCTCCACATGTACCCTGTGGCACATGGACACACACACACACACACACACACACACATACACACACACACGTGTCATACAAGTAAATAAAAATATAATGAACTGTGTGGTGATGGTGCATGCCTTTAATCCCAGCACTTGGCAGGCAGAGACAGGTGAATCCCTGTGAGTTCGAGGCCAGCCTGGTCTACAAGAGCTAGTTCCAGAACAGCTAGGGCTGTTACACAGGGAAACTATGTCTCAAAAAACCAAAAAGAAAAAAAAATAAAATTTTAATAAAGAATATTCTGGTGATAGACAAACTTGAATATTGCCAAATATTCTTGTCTCATTTTATATTTAGAAACATTTGAAAGGGAAAATATAGCATCTACAGTAACAAGAAATCAGGCCAAAAATAGCACTGCCAAATAGCATAAGCTAGAAACAACTATGCTTGTCAAGATGTATTTAATTATGCAGCCTGAGTCTTCTTAGTTTTCCAGTTTCATTTGGTTATTATTTCTATGTTTATATTGGGCAGATTGGACCATGCTCTATAAGACCACAGCTGCCTGTACGGGAGAGGCTGCCTGTCCGCATGTGGGTCAGGGCCTGTGTTAACCAAGCCCCACGTTCATGAATGCTGCTTGTACTTTTATCTAGACTTTCTAATGGGAGAGCGACAGAAGTCTCACAACAGAAAGTTTAAAGCACAGAGTAAGGAACTGAAATAATTACCAAATGCTGGCATGGGTTATTTCTGGAAAGTTTCTGAATATTAAAAAAAGATTTCTTTTTAGTGCTTCATTATTTGTTCTGTTTTTGCTGTGATAAAACACAATGGACAGACACCATTTTCATCATTTTTAAGTATGTGATGAGTATGTTGTGTGCTTACAGTGCTATTTAACCATCGCCAGCGAAGAATTACCTTCTCCAAAGCAGCTGCACCACAAAGGGCTCAGAATCTACACCATCCCCATCTCTGTAAGTGGCGGCTATCTAGTGGGTGTGCTTTGGCCGCTCACTGTGGCCAGTGTGCATCTCCCCAGCTCAGAGCACTGAGCATCTTCTCCTGTGCTTATTGGTCATTTCTATCTTTACTGAAAAGATGTCTTTTTAAGGGTTTGACCCATCTCTTCATTTTACTGACTTGTCAAATATTACTTGACATATTTATAATAACTATATGACACATTATTAAATGAGGTCAGCAACATAAATGGTGAAGTAACACACTGAATGCGTTCTTGGAACCATAACCTTAAAGTTGCTAAAAATAGTGGTTTTAAGAACTACAATGTGGTTTCAAGTTATTCTTTTTCCAGATGGATCTGGTATTTCTCTTTTTCCTTTTCTCTTTTTGATATGTGTGTGAAGGCAACAGTTTGTTATTTTTCAAAATATGTAATTGAGAAAACAGTTAATACTTTGTTATTCATATTGAATTGTATTTTAAATTAAACTACAAGAACTCTGAATTGCTAGTGATGTGGAAAACAGTCAGGCATGGTGGTGCACGTCTTTAATCTCAGCACTAGGGAGGCAGAGAAAGTAGAATCTCTTTCAGTTTGAAACCAGCTTAGTTTCCATAGCAAGCTGCAATTCAGTCAGGGCAACATAGTGAGACCCTGTCTTTAAAACTAATAAAAAAAATCTTAAAGTGAATTATCTGGAGTTATAATATTTAATTAAGTGTTTAATTTAATTTTAAGTCTTTATTAGTAATGGCTTGTTAGTTATGACTAACCAACTACAAATCTCCCAATTTTGGAAATTTTTAGTTTTTATTTCACCAGTCCACAGAGTCAAAGGAATTTTCTTCCTTTTACGTTTTTCTCATTTTTTAAATACATCTGGCTCATGAACTATTAAGCCAGTGCTGGAGAGGTAGCTCAAAGGTTAAGAGCATTTGCAGCTATTCCATAGGACCCGAATTCAGTCCTCAATGACATCAGGCAGCTCACAACATTCCAACTCCAACTCCAGGGGACTGCTTTCTGGGGCCTCCTCAGGCACCTAAACTTAAGTGCACATACCAACACACATATACACACATATACATACGCACACACATACACACATACATACATATACACATACACACATACATACACACACACAAATAAATCTTTTTAAAAATGCAAAGCCAATGAATGACTGATAATTCTTTTTCTGCTGTTTCTTTGCCCCAAGTTGGAGTTAACCTTCTATGTTAGTATTTCTGCCATATCATAATATTCCTGCATTCCTTACTTTAGACAGTAGCACAATACCAAGTTATAAAACCTCCAAAATTACAGAAAATAGAAAAGTCAGTTTGAAATCCTTTGGTTTGAATAACTGTATTCAATAAATGACCTTGAGAAAGGTAACTTTATTAGAGAAGAAAATAAATTTTCAAACATTGCCCCACACGTCTGTCTCCTAAACTACAGCTTCTACTTTATCTGCAGCCGTCTCCAGGCATGTCTCCAGGCATGTCTCTCTACCAAGATGGAGACTTCATTATTCTAATTATAAGTTTGGGGTTGAACATGTACCTCAATGGTAGGACACTCAGTGTGCTGGCTAGTTTTATGTCAGCTTGACATGAGCTAGGGTTATCTGAAAGGAGGGAATCCAGATTGAAAGAAATGCCTCCATAAGCTCTGGCTGCAGGGCATTTTCTTAATCAGTGATTGATGGGGAGGGTCCAGCCAATTGTGGGTATGCTATTCCTGGGCTGGTGGTCCTGGGTTCTGTAAGAGGGCAAGTTGGGCAGACCACAGAGAGCAAGTCAATAGGCAGCACACCTCCGTGGTCTCTGCATCAGCTCCTGGGTCCAGGTTCCTGCCATGACTGAGAGCCAGTCCTGGCTTCTTTAAGTGAGGGACAGCAATGTACATGTGTAAGTCAAATAGACCCTTTCCTCCACAACTTGCTTTTTGGTCATGGTGTTTCATTGCAGCAATAGAAACCCTAAGACACTTGCCTAATGCATCTATAACCCTGGGTAATTTAATCCACAGAACCATACAATAGAGGATAGAAGAGGGAGAGATAGATAGGTAGGTAGATTTGTTCCAAAAAATATATAGATGTGAGAGGAATGATATAAAAACAAGCACTCACCAAAGGAAGAAGGAAAGTAACACAGACAGAGAGGAAGGAAAGAAGGAGAGTAAGAGAAGAAGCTTCCTTCTTGCCCGACTGCTCCTTCAGAATCCACGGTTCACAATGAGTGCATGAAAGGCAGAGCCCATTAGGAGGGATTATAGCCTCTGCCCACAGGCCTCTAATGAGGGGCTTTAATGGTATGGTATCACCAGTCTGTCCTCTGAAGGCCCAGAACTAATAGTTTTAAAATTTAGTCAGGTGGTGGTAGTGCATGCCTTTAATCCCAGCACTCAGGAGGCAGAGGCAGGCAGATCTCTGTGAGTTCAAGGCCAGCCTTGTCTACAAGACAGGTTCCAAAGCTACAGAGTAAACCCTGTCTCGAAGAACCAAACCAAATATGTGTGTGTGTGTGTGTGTGTGTGTGTGTGTGTGTGTGTGTGTAGCTTTTAGTGAGGTGGTAGTGGCATACACCTTTAATCCCAGCACTCAAGGGGCAGAGGTAAGCAGATCTCTGTGAGTTCGAGGCCAGCCTGGTCCACTATTTCTTTTTTGAGATAGAGCCTCTTTAGGTAGCCTAGCTTTCCTAGAACTTGATCTGTAAACCAGGCTGGCCTTGAACTCGCAGAGACAAACTCAGATGCTTCCTGAATGCAGGAATGAAAGATGTATTCCACAACACCCAACTTACTGCTTGTTTAAGTATTGCCACATGTGAAGCTATGTCATAATAATGTTTAAAAGTATCACTGTAATAAAAAGTTAATATTATTCTTAAAAGGTCTGCTAATAGGCCTTTGGTCTACTTCTGTCACAGTAAGTCTTTTAGCCAGGCAAGGTGGGGCCCACAAATAGAACCAGCTCTTCAAGGGCTAAGAATTGTCTTCTTTGAGAGTAGAACTTGGAGCCAGCTTGGGCAGCACAGTGAGGTCACATCTTTTAAAATAAATAAAGGCATGGCATGTGGTTCATCCTCACATTAGGAGCACTGCCTCTGCCTCTGAGCAGAAGTACTGGGGTCTGAAATATCCACACAGGCTCAAATGTTTGAAAACTTGGTCCCCAGTTGTGATGGAGCTAACTTGAACTGCATAGAAAAATAAAAATAAAAAGGCTAGCAAGATGGTTAAGCAAGTAAATGTGCCTACCTGAAGACTTTAACTAAATCTACAGGATCCACGAGGTGGAAAGAGAAAATTTACTCCTGAAAGTTGCCCTCTGATCTCACATGTGCGCTGCACTACTCTCTCTCACTCTCTCTGTCTCTCTGTCTGTCTCTCTCTCTCTCTCAATACCTTTAAAAGAAAGAAGAGAAGAACAAAGGGGGCATCCATTGTCGCTCAGGTATCTGTTATGAGCTTTATTTAACTATCTTAAATTTACTTACTTTTGACTGAGGAAAATATAAATTTTAGTTGTTCATTTTTTATTACAGCTGTGTGTGTGTGTGTGTGTGTGTGTGTGTGTGTGTGTGTGTGTGTGTGTATCCACGTGTGGACACTTGTAGAGGTCAAAGGACAGCTACGGATGCAGGGTGACTACAGCACAGGAAGGCAACAGGAGGAAAGGGGCTGAGATAGAACAGAAACGAAGTCTGGAAGTTCCCTTCTGACTGTTTTGAATATTTTGAACTTTATTCTGGCAGTACAGTAGCAACAGGATCAAATGTTAAATGGGGAGATAGGATGGCAGGTAGGAAAAACAAGGTGGAAGCTATGTGCGGAACTGGAGGCACACAGCATGGGGAAACGGAAGACCTAAGGAGACAATAGAGGAGGTGGCAGGGCTAGGAAGAGGGATGGAAGCCTGGTTTCTGAGTCCTGTTAAGTTCCTATTACCCTGAATTACAAGACTGGAAAAGGTTCATGAGGCAAGAGATAAAGCTAGAAAGGCTGCAGGCCAAATCCATGTCCCCTTATGTTACTGGCAGTGTGGTGGGAAGTCATTTCTCTGTTTGCAGCGCTTACTGCTACGGAAGTAAAGAAATAAACACACGAGATTTTTACCAATGCCCCAACCCACTGGGGATGGCTATTCAAGCCATGCACTGCTGAAGCCCTGGGGGCACCACTTCCTTGGATCATGCTGCAAATGGCACCCCTGAAAGGGACTTGGATATGTAGAAAAGCACAGCGGCCACCCTGACCGTGTTCTATGTCCTCTTGTTTATGTGAGTAGGATGGTCTGGTCAAGTTACCCAGCATAGTTCTGAATATGCAGCTCACTCACCCTTGACTCTGGTCCAAAAGCTACCCATCCACTTTTTCCTATTGTAAGCATATTCTAGTATAATACAACTGGTTATTTATCCTTATTCTAATTTTTCAAATTTTACTTTATGTGTGTGTTTGTGTGTGTGTGTGTGTGTGTGTGTGTGTGTGTGTGTGTGTGTGTGTACCATGTTCATGTAAGATCCCAAGGAGGCCAGAAGGGAGCATCAGATTCCCTGGAACTGGAGGTACAGATGGTTTTGAGCCACTGCCACCAATGTGATGACCTCCCCCAATAAAAGCAGAATCCAATTTATGTTACCCATGTATTTACTGGAGCTTGGTCAAACTCCCTGTGGCCGGGTTCTTAAAGAAAACTGAGTCCTTCCCCACTTTCACCTCACCAGAAGCCATCAACTATGGAGAGCTATACTTCAGCATCTTTATCACAATTTTTAAGAGTTTTCTTCAATGGCTTCCTGTCTAAACTGTTTCTTTTCTTTTTTGAGGCAGGGGAAAGGTTGCCACAGAAGTATAATTCTGTCCCATAAGATAGCTCCCAATAAAGACATGGAGACTTATTAATTATGAAAGCTTGCCTATAGCCTAGAGGATGATTTTTGGTTATTTGATGGATTATGAGTGTTTGTCATCATTTTGGGAGTTTGATTACAAGTCGTTATTGGTCATGTTAGACCAAGGAGATTAGATCCAGGGGTCTCTTTCTGAGTGGAAAAAAGGGGGGAGACATAGTATAAAAATGATGGAATAAAAGGGTGGATTATCAAATCTACTTTTGAACAACTATTGGTCTAAAATATTTTACATTGGTATGGATTTTTGTATATCAATACATATTGAAGGTTATTTTGTTACACTGTATATATGTTTCTGCTCTTGTTTAAAGTTATTTTGTTACACTGTATATATGTTTCTGCTCTTGTTTAAGGTTATTTTGTTACACTGTATATATGTTTCTACTCTTGTTTAAGGTATTGTAGCTATGAAGCTCATTTAAAAATGTACTGTAAAGTTTTAGTCCTTGAAAGCTATTTAGGATATTTAAAGAAAGACAGATTGGTAGTTAATCATCTATAACAATCAAACTTATAATCATGTTAGGTATGTTTTCAAGGTTGAACAGGGATATATTTTAAAAAGATAGATGGTCTTTAAACACTTAAAAGACCTACATAATATGGACTTTAAAATGTTTAAGTAAATAAGGGGCTTTTCAAGATAGTGAGACATGTTTGCTCTACTCCTGACAGCACCAATCTACTTCAGAGAAGAGGTGGGCATTGGAGAACCTCCATATGGAGTCTGCTTTCTTTGTGGCAAAAGTGAGCCAAAAAAATAATAATAATAAAATAAAATAAAACATGCCCTGGCCTTGACTGCTGATAGTATGCTGTCCAAATTGGACAAGCAGGACACAAAAGAAAGCAACTACCAAACTTTAACAAGACAAGGTAGGACAGGCCGTCAAAATTCCTGCCTCACAGAAAAGTCTGTCAGATATTCTAGGCCTGTAGGCTGGATGCCCCAATGTTGCAGAGGAACCTTGGGTGACTGCCCAGACAGCCAGATATTTCTGTCATTTCTATAGTTTTGGAAGTTGTTTGCTCTACACTTCCTGTTTATTCAGGTAATATTATCTCCTTTTCAGGTCCTTGGTAGAATTGAAGACTAGATAGTTATAGTTTTACAGTTTTCCTTGCTACCAAATTCAGGAAAGAAACTTACATAAGAGTTGTCAAGTTTTAAGGCTGAAAAACATAAAAGCTTAGTTTGGTTAAGAAGTTTTAAGGTTTAAAAGATATTTTTTAGGGAAGTAATACAATTTATGATAGAAAGTAGCTTACGTAGTTTTAACTAAAATAGGATAGATAATGCAGTACTTTCTCCTAATTTACCAAATGTAGATGGACTAAACATTGTACATGTAATTCTCTGATAATTGTTCTTATTGTATATAGTTTTACTATGTGAGAGTTAAAACCGTTCCTTTCTATTTAGACAGAAAGGGGGAAATGTTGTGAGATGTTTGTACACTGTGGATAGTGTATTTCTATGACTGCTGTAATAAAAAGCTGAATGACCAATAGCTAGGCAGGAGGTAGAGCATTTCTGGAGGGAGAAAGGAAGAGATAGAATCTAGGCATGCAAGAGAAGTCAGCAGACACAGAGAGGAAACAGGAGGTACAAGATGGAAGAGAGGTAAAGCCACATAGCAGAACATAGATTAATAGAAATGGGTTGATTTAAGTTAGAGGAGCTAGTTAGAAACAAACCGAAGCTATAGGGAGAGCTTTCATAATTAATAAGAAGTCTCATGTCATTATTTGTGAACTGGCTGCCCAAAGATCTGACTACATATGGCATCTAATATGGAGGCTCAACTATCCAAACATAGGGCCTGAGAAAGCTAAGAAAAGTTCTGGACAAGGAGCCAGATGTGGATTCCTAGTCCTGCAGTCTTTCAGAAGAGCCAGTGCTCAGCAGCACACAGAACTGCGGCTCCTAGCCATTGACTGCACCCTGCACCAGGGCCATGTGCTAGGTTGAGCCTTGTGGCAGCTGACATGGCAGCTTAAAATTTGTCTCACACAGTCAGAGAATGCCACAGGCACTTAGAAAAGCCAGCTACAGACACAGAAAACCTCTAAAAAGGCAAAATATGTTTAAAGATATGTTTAGATACTGAGGATAGAAAACAATGGGTATAGACAAGCATAGGACAAATAAATAGTTGCCAGGTGGTGGTGGCACAGACCTTTAATCCCAGCACTCGGGAGGCAGAGACAGGGTTTCTCTGTGTAGATTTGCAGCCTGTCCTAAAACTCACTCTTTGATCAGGCTGGCCTTGAACTCACAGAGATCCACTTGCCTCTGCCTCCTGAGTGCTGGGATTAAAGGTGTGCACCAACTAAATCTATATATTTTAAGAACATCTTAACTGCAAAATGGAAGTCAGAAAATATATTGTGAGAGAGCTTATTCCTTTGTTTCCACAGAAAACAAAAAGTTAAGGTTCTCATGTAAATTAATAAAGATCATCTTTGATGGCAGCAGACATGACGGGGAAAGCCAAGAAAGGCTACAGGGCAGGTGACATCTATTCTGATCCCTCAACACAGGAGCAGCTCTGAAATTGGATGAGATATGATCAGTCTTGTTGGATACAGAGTTCTCATGGCTTGCAGGCCATCCTTTCATATAACATAGATGGAGGTCTATATTACAGCTTGGTGATAGAGTCCAAACAGACTTATAAAGTTGGCAGATGCCTTTTACCTACTCATAGAACAAAAAAAAAAAAAATCATCAGTCATGTGTGACTTGTGCACACCACACATTCCATACTTGTGTTAATGCTGATACATACAAGTTTGTGTGCTTTCAGAAGGAAAAAAAAGGATAAAACACCAGTGAAGCCAAGTAGCCCAGGTGATCCAGCTTCTCAGGAGGCATCTACTGCAGTTTCCTCAAAATTCTATACCCAGAACAACTTCAAAGCTGCTGGCTGAGATGGTCCAGCATCACATACTCCAGCCAGGACTTCGGATAAGCCCCCATGTTCTCCCATTACACAGAGACTAAACAAACAAACAAAAAAATACAGCTATTTCTTCCAGGATGTGACCATTTCCCAATTTTCTCAGGGTTCCCTACAAATACCATTGCCCTCAGATAGCAGGAAGCAGTCTAGATAACACACACCCACATTCCCAAGCTTCACACAATGTACAAATATTCCACAACACAAGCCTTACGTCTCTCATTCTCAGCTGTGGGTCTGCAGTCATCTGTACCACTGATGAAAAAAGAAGCTGCCTTCCTCTTTACAGTCATTGGTAACATGGATCACGGACTTCCGCTTGGCTTCTGGTGACAGCAAGGACCACAGACATCCACGTGGCCTCTAGCATCAGCGCAGACCTCAGCATGGTCTCCAGTGGCAGTACAGACCACGGCATCAACATGACCACTGGTGGTAATACTGATGGCCGACATCCACATGGCCTCCTGCAGGAGCAGACCATGACCATCACGTTGCATCTGGCTGCAGCATGGACCACAGACTTCAATATGGCCTCCAGCAGCAGGACAGACCAGGACATCAACATAGCCCTTGGCTGCGACACAGGCCAGCATGGACCACGGACATCTACATGGCCTGTGGTAACACAAGCCACGAACATCAACATGGTCTCAGGTAGCAGCAAAGGCCACACACAGCTTGTTTTTTTAAGTCTTTCTTGTATTTGAAAAATTGTGACCTTCAGGACTTCATCCAGTTTCTTCTGACCTTTATGATTATTACCTCTGACCACTAAAAGTGCATTTGATTATTCATAAACTTTAGTAAATTTGCCATAGTTTTAGTATATACATAATTTAGTACTAGCTGTGCTGTCCTAGTTACAAAGTTTAGTGTGTTTAAGATGTGATGGCCCCTAGAGCACAGGGAGTCTTGCCATTTAAGTCAGAACAAGTTCCAAAACGCATACTGTTTTCACATGGAGTATTTGTGCTGGCGAATGGTTTGCGAAACTGTCAAGAGCAAGCCTGATGATTTTACTAATCCTTTATTTAATAATCCTTTCTATTTATTCTCATTGGCCGTAAGGCATTCTGAGATCTTGGTGCTTCATTGTGAATCAGCACCGAGTGGAGGACTGCCACAGCTGGTGTCCCTGCCGAAGTGGGAGACTTGGGAAGGTGGGACAGAGGCCACAGACACTCACTGAACATCAACTGACTCTTCTGAGAAGGCAAATCTTCTCGGATCTTCAACGAGGTTGAAGACTAGATAGCTGTAGTTGTAGTTACTTTCCTCTCATGACTTGGGCCAAGTTATTTATTATACAAGACTTAAACTAGTTAGGATAGGATAATTATTGAATATGTTTGTTCTTATTGTATATAATTTTGCATTAGGCTTAGAGCTCTCTTATTTAAACAAAAGGGGGGAGGTGCTGTAAGAAATCCTACAACCAGTAGTTACCCGCCCATTAGGGTGTGGCCTCTTATGCTATTTATGCAGATGTAAAGCGTGTGTTGAGTCTCTTTTCCAGCTGTGGGATTTGGTTTCTGTTCTCCATTCCAGCAGAGGATTTTGATTTGTGAGTCTACCCCTAAATGAATAACCATCTATTATTCTCAATTCTGAGCTAGTGTGGGATTTCTTTTAAGCATTCTTCTTCAGCAGAAGATATTACAAATGTATTTCTTATTTAACAACTCAGTCTTATCATGTATCAAGTGTCTCCCTAAGAAACAAGCAGATAGCAACCCACTAAATCCTCATTTCAAACTTGAGGCAGATAGCAGTTACAGCACCGGCCTATTTCTCTGTTTCTCCTATCATCCGTCATAATCTACTAGCCAATGAAAAGTGGCTCATGTGTTAAGTCTACAGAGGACACCAAAGGGTTCAGTCTATTTCATTCACATCATTCTGCCACTAGCATTGCTATAATTATCTTCTATGGTCACTATATTGAATGAAAGCTCCCCTAATTTTTCTAGTGTATCAGTCTCACTCTTTTTTTAAAAAATATTTTTATGGTTTATTTAACTTTATTTTATGTGCAATGGTGTGAAGGTGTCAGATCCCCTGCAACTGGATCTTCAGACAGCTGTGAGCTGCCATGTGGGTGCTGAGAATTGAACCCGGGTCCTCTGGAAGAGCAGTCAGTGCTCTTAACCTCTGAGCCATCTCTCCAGCCCCTCAATCTCACTCTTGATCAGTACCACTACCATCTGCCCATGAGGTTTCAAACGAGAACATACAAGCAATTTCAGGGTAGAATGCGTAGCTCAGTGATGGCATGTGCAGGGCCCTGGATTCAATCCCTAATGCCACATTAAAAAATTATTTCCAGCCAGGTGGTGGTGGCGCACGCCTTTAATCCCAGCACTCAGGAGGAAGAGGCAGGTGAATCTTTGCGAGTTCGAGGCCAGCCTGGTCTACAGAGTAAATTTCAGGACAGCCAGGGCTGTTATAGAAAAACAAACAAACAAACAAAAAACCCTATCTCAAAAAACAAACAAAAAGCTACTTCAAATTAAATTGTATTATATGGTAGACAAAGTAATTAAAACATGTTTATAATTACATAAGGAAACATTAATGGGCTTTCATATAGTTTTCAAATAAATATGTAAGTTTCATGTGTTTAAACCTCTTTCCAGCTAAGCTCCACTCTGTCTCCAAGCAGTCAGCCATACCTCAACACTAACCTTTTCTGCTTGGCACCACTTCTTCCTGTGCCTTCTTGTCTTTACACATAGTGTTTCCTCAGGATAAAAACATTGCATCTGACTAACTTTCAAAAATTCAACAGAGGTAATACCTACACCAAGATGGATCCCATAATACAGAACCCCTCATACCCAAATCTTGATTTAGGTGTCCTTCAAATAAATAGTAATATATAGATAAATAACTATAGTAATATGTAGTTATTATATATTATGTGATATACATAGTAATATATAACTATAATATATCACATACTATAATCTATATCCATTAGCAAATAAGCCATAGAAGAGCAAAAACTGATCCTTTCAATGTTTTCATGATCAGTGTGCATGTTCAGTGTCCATCTGATACCCTGTACATGCAATAAATGTTCACTAATGGCAAAAGAATCAACTGTGCAAATTAGTGTACAACTTTCTCTTCTTTCAGATAAACTTTAGTTAAAAGCAAAATTTTAAAAAATATTTTGCTGGTAGTTATTTTCATATTAGGCATACAATGCTAGGTATAGCAATATTGTAATTATATATTCATAAAACTTAAAGGGAACTCTTATTGACCATTTAAACTGTTCCACCCCTTAAAAATCACACCATACTGAAAAGAATCATTCAAATGATTATAGTTCTGTATAATTTGAAAGTCATGTGAACAGCTAAAAATTGATTTTATCTTGTCCTCTTTTACTAATGTGTTGTTTCTTATGAAATATATAAGATTATTTAATTTTGGATGATTAAAATATTAGGAAGAAGGCAGAATGTTAAGTTAAAAGAGCTATGCCAAAGGACTTGCTTCTGCTACATGATTCTTGGGTGATATCTGCAGAGAACATAATTGTAAGGCAGTACACACACACACACACACACACACACACACAATCTTCAGAGTTAACTCCTATTTCACATTATTTTCCTAAACTATTTAGACAGTTTACTGTGTTTGTATGCATATTAGAGAACACTTACTTTAAAAGATGTGTATACTATACACTATATGGTCCACTATATGCTTAGCATGTTAGAGGCCCTGGGTTCAATCCACAGCTCACACAAAATGGTATGTTTAAAATGATGACAATAGCTTTGTATTGGGGAGCTGATTGATAACTGAAATCAGAAATGTAGGCTAGTATCACGGTTGAGGACTAAATAGAAGTTTTCAGTCAGCAAGAGAAGAGGGAGAATATTTTACAAAATAAAGAGGAACAATTTTTACCAGAAATATCATATAGAGTAGCTAATTTGACATAATAAATGACAAGTAATTGTAGGATAAATAACTGTATCTTCTGATAAATTCAACAAGATAGCCAATGTCTTCATTGACAGATATCTATTTCATTTTAAAATTAGACTTTAGTATTCTTAAAAAAAAAAACATTTTCATGTTATATGCCTGTATGGTGGTGCACATTTGCAATCCCAGCACTCAGAGCTGGGGCAGGAGGATTATGAGTCTCAGAGCAGCCTAAGATACATAGTGAGTTCAAGGCCAGCCTGGATAACTTTAACAAGATGTCTGTTGCTATAAAAATATTTCTATGGAAAAACAATGTAGTCCGCACATTCTTTGACAATGACTGTCTTGACAGGCATAAAACAAAATGTCTAGAAGAGTGGGCAGAGATTATTCTCTCTAGAGATGCTCACATTTACAATACCAATACTTTTGAAAGAATGCAAACAAGCCAGGAATTTAACATTGAGGGATGGAGAGATGACTCAGTGGTTAAGAGCTCTTTTTGCTTACAAGCACCCATGATTCCAGTTCCAGATGATCCTCATGAGTACCAGTTCTACACATGGTGCACACACATACATACATGCAGGCAAAACTCTCACATCCACAAAATTAAATAAATCTTCAAAAATTAATATTGAATGATCATCATGGCAGGAAGCATAAGGCAAATGGCAAAGCCAACACTCCTCTTCGAAAACTAGAGTATCCTAGCTTGTATTCTCATAGGGCATCCCACTGACTCTTAGGCAAAGACAACATTCTTTCCAGAATATAGCATAGGTTTCTGCTAGGACCAACAGAGCTGTTCAGCAGATATCCCAGTTTTTGCTCCACTGAAAAAGAACTTCATACGAAGTATGACCTAAGCCAAAATGAAAGGATAAAATGTTCATCATAGACTTAAAATCAACCAACAGACAGCAAATACACCTTTTGTTCCCTTCTGCTTCTCAGTCAGTAAATCACAATGCTCCGTGGAACTTCCCTGATCCAGGCAGATTATCAGTTCAGTTCTTTGAACTGCTATCTTGGTTCTCACTACCTAGGGGACTCTAGACTTTTCTCTGTATACTTTTAAAGAGCTCTGGTTTGATAAGACTTTTTTTTTTTTTTTTTTTTTTTAGAACAAGAGAAGCCTAAAGCTCCCTAAGAGACCAACTTAAATTTACTATCAGCCCCACTCCCTCACACCTCCAGGGATTTATCTGTTAAGATTTGACAGTGCTAGCTTCATTCAAATTCCCCTGGTGGTTCCCAGGGAGATCTCAAAGGCTGACTAGCGCCTAAAGATGTAAACTGAGAACTTCTTTAAACAATTTACATCAAAGTTCATAATAATCTTCATCTTTAATATTCCTTTCACATACAATGATTTAAAATTCTTAACAAGGAAATTATACTTTTCTCATTATGCCTATATAGAAAATGTTTTTCCTATAATCCTAGATCTATGCTGTATGTCTAATTAAAGAATATGTTGGGGATGGGAGAACAAAATATACGTATGCCAGATACATAGTCCTTGTGTCAAAGTCAAAAGTAAAATGCATCCATACCATACATATCAAAGGGAAGGCACTTGCCTGCTGAAAGCTTGCCTGTAATATGAGATTCAACCACACTCAAAAGCATGTTTAAATCAATGTTGATTTTTTTTCAAGAATTTATAGTCTTGAAAATATATATTAATCTTACTGACTTGTAAGGAAGAAAGGGCTCCATAATAAAATTTGTAGGTTATTTTTAACTAAAGGAATGTACATGCAGGGATAATCATGATTTTAAATTACTAAAAAGAATTATCAGATTTAGTAAACTTAAGTATGTTTAAAATGTCCTCCCCCCGGCAAAAAAAAAAAACCCTTAACATTACATTAAGATGATAATCAAAAGTAGACCATTTTGAAAGACTACTATAATCTCTTCTGAATTTATTTCTTCACAAGCCAAAAGCAAGCATAAAATGTCAGGTCCGAGTCATGTGCCTCTTCTAGATTGGTGATCACGTAGACAGCTAGTTTAAATTAAATTCCTCATACATTTGGAGCATAAACCTGGTTACTTGATAGAAGAAAGCAGGAGGATCACTTGAGGCAGGGGGTTCAAGGCCAACCTAGATACCAAAGCTGAAACCTTGTCTTAAAAGGAAAAAACAAAACACAATGTATTCTACCTTGTACTCTTAGGGAAGAGGGAACCTGCCTTTAAAATCCCAAAAGACACTCTATATCTTCAGTATTAGATACATTTCAATATTTCAGAATGAATTTTTTCTAAATATTTTCTTATTTAAAAAGTATTTTTTGCTTGTGTCCATATTGCCCAAGCAGTAAATCCTTGTGAACAGTAAGCGTTCGTGCGCAGAGTACATTGAGTAGGACTGAGAAAAAATAAACTGCTTTAAAATGTAAAACGTCCTAATAAATGTAATGTTTGTACATAGAATAAAGAAAATAAATCTACATCACACAATTATAGAACAAAATGAGTTCTACAATGGCAACATTTTTGAAACAAATATTAGTTCAGTGGTTGCCCAGGGGTTAGGGACAGCAGGAAGCGATTGTAAAAGGACAGTTTGAGGGCTGGCATGATGGTTCAGTGGCTGAAGATCCTAGATGACAAGCCTCACAACCTGGGATCAATACCCAGGACCCATGAGATGGAAGGAGAGACCTGACCTCCTAAGCTGCTCTCTGACTACCACCAAGGCACCTTGGCATTTCCCTTTAAAGGAAAATACAAAAGGTCTTTGTAATAGTCAAAGTATTCAGACTATGGCAGACGTTCTTGAGGCAAAGGTTTATAGAGTAAAACAAGAGAAACAAAACTGGGAAGAGTGAACTAAGATCAAGGAATTTCTGTGTCAGCATTCATGTGCTGAAGTTCTGAAAAGCTGTCGCAGAAGGGAGCTAGACAAGAGGACTGCATTATTCCCTGCAACTGCACTTGCATCTACAGTTATCGCACAGATACTTAAAGACTTTTTAAAAACATATTTTCTTCATTATGAATGGCTCCCTGTCTCAACCACAAACAGCAAACTCCAGTGAGGAGAGAAAGTATTTGCTAAATAGAAGGTGTTTCCTCAAAGAAACGCAGAGCAGACACTGTCTAAATATTGTGGCCATGACAACGCGTTCTTAATTTATTTTTAATGATGTGTTCATTTAAACTAGTGCTAAAGATCTCATCTTATAAGCCAGGGATTTCTTGCCACCTAATGAGCAATATCTAGATTACAGTTCAGTCAGTGGATCCTGTGGAAAGTAGTCCTCTGAGCAAGGCTGGTGCCCTCTTGAACTCTCAGCAGTTGTGTGGTTAGAGCAGGAACACCCTCAATACCTTTCCTCTCTCTCACTCTCTCTCTCTCTCTCTCTCTCTCTCTCTCTCTCTCTCTCTCTCTCTCTCACACACACACACACACACACACACACACACACACACACACACACGCGGGGTGGGTAAAGATAAAGACTGCAGAAGGAGGCGTTTATGAAATCCAAACCCTCTCCAGGACGTCTAAGTAGTTAAGGTCGCTGAGGAAGAAACGGATTTCCAGTGGTGTAGCTGCTGGTAAGCTGCTTGCACTTAATAAAACTTGGTAAAAACTCACTGGTTCTTCAAGTTCGTCTTGGTTGGAATACTTTCTGTGGTCTGTCCTTGGTGCCCCATTAGGGGCGAATAACTGTCTCTTCAGAACACACACACACACACACACACACACACACACACACACACACAGCACACAAACAGCAGAGGACTGGTTTCGCCAAAAATGAACTCTCCTCTCTCCCCCTTCTCCCTTTCAGACTTCAGACTAAAGGGTGAAAAGGGTTGCTTCGTAGAGTTCACAAAGCCAGGTCCTTACCTATTACTTATCTTTCTGTGGGAAAGATTCAAACATACTACACTGCTCCTCTTCCATTAATGTCAAGAGGAGAACTGCGAAAGCAGCCTGAAATTTCTCCGCTTCTAGGAAGGGAATGTGATCAAAGAGTGGCAAGAAAGGGCATCGGGAGAAATGGGTCTGGTTAGGGTAGATTCCTATCCGGGAAAATGACTTCTAGGCAGTTCATATGGCTGGCGATTGTAACGAAGACGGAAATGATCCCAGGCCTCCTCCATCCTCTGCTTCACCCCACAAGTTCCCTCATAGAGGAGAGGGTCCGGAGGATCGTCGCCTCACTTAAGCCCATTCCCAAGACTCCCAAAAGTTGAGCGGGTAAGGGGGCGAGGAAGTGAGGCTGACAGCGGTGCGAGAAGGCGGGCGACCGGGGACCAGGTGAGGCTGGCGCTGGTTGGTGGAAGGACGAGGATGGTTGAAGGATGAGGTGTGGGGCGAGGGTGCCGGGCGTGGTTCAAGCTCACCCGCATTCTGCAGTGTCTCGATGTTCTGAGGTCTGGTCGCCTGCTCTGCCACCATCTGTACGAACCGGGTCCGGGCATTCTGGTACAGCTCGAACACTGGGGAGAGAGGCAAGGTGGAGCAGCCGCCCCCCTCCCCCAAACTCCCACCCCAGCGCCATCCCGTCGGGGCGCCCGCCCACAGCTCCCTACCTTGCAGCACCTGGCGCTGGCTCATGGCGCCGTGCGTGGGGTCCACTCGCCGCGACCCCTTGGCCCCCGGCGGACTGCTCTGTGTACCCACGCTCCGGGGCAACCGACCGGAACCGGAACGCAGCCGTCCCTTGGCAACGGTAGGGCCCGGGCGTGACGTCACAACCACGATAGAAGGACGGCAGATAGAAGCCCTGGTACCCGGGGACTCACGTCGCGTTCCGTCTGGTGTCACTTCCCTGTTGACTGGGTGCGGGACGCAGGTGTTCGCCTGGAGGACGCTGTGGGCACCTACGCACCGCACCGAGAGCCGCAGGGTCCCAGACTGCACCCCGGGCCGGGAGCTGGGGGATGGCCTCTCCGGGACCTGATGTCAGTTCCGATAGATCCGAGTCATCAGATCAATACAAGAGTGGCTGCACAACCTCAAGTTACTCTGGGTTCCTGCTCCTGGCTCTCTTACCTACCTGACATTTCTGATTTCTGAATTCCTGGAGGGTCACAGCAACTGTGTGCATACACTAAATTACAATATATGAACAGCAATAAGGACACCTAGAGAGTCTATGGAAAACAGAGAAGGGGAAAAATGATAAATATCCTATTTTGCAGGTTTTCTCATTACTACCAGGTTTGCTGTCTCCTTACTTCGGTATGATTTTTAAAAAGAATTTCTTTTCAATTCTGGAGTCATTTTGCAGCTGAGTGACATTTCCAAAAGAATCTTTATCTGGAAAGACTACCTTACATAACTGAGTTCCTCGGCCTTTCTTTTTACCATCATTAGTTCTAGCCACCCCTTGAAAATTCTGCCCCAAATGTTTCAGTGACAGGTGTCACTTTAAATATTTCTCTCTCTCTGAAACTACCATTTTCACCAGGTGTCAAGTGGGCAGCGAGCCGCAGCTGCTGCCTAATGGTGGCAGACCGGAAATCCTTGATGTCTCCTCTTCACCAGGAGGAAGCACACACATCTCCGGCTTTCGCATTTGGAATCTTCCACAATCACTTTTAAGATCTCTGAAGGAGTCTTGGTATCCTGTGGAATTCCCAGCGGGTTGGGAAATGGACTACCTACCTAAGAAAGAAAGAAGTGTGTGGAGTCTTCCGCTTCACACTCCAGGGCAGGTACAAGCCTTTGCTTCTTGCAGTCAGAAGGCAGCCACACCATCCTTCCCCTTAACTCTAAAGCCTAAGCATCGTGGTGGTCTTCTACATTCTTCCCAGCAGGGCCTTTCAGGTAGAAGTGTCTGTTCCCACGTGGAGATGTAGAAGAAACCCCAAGTGAATAATTCAAATTGCTAGTGAAATGTCCTAGTTTCATTTTTTCAGTTCCCTGTTGCATTTTGAAGAATAAAAATCCCTTAAAACTAAAAGGCTTCAGTCTTTAAACAATTCAAGCTCCTGAATTGCCTCACCTTCCACTTTTAGTAGGTGCTTTGCTATGTATTTTCTACGTTAGCGTGGTTAAGAGCTCAGTAACCTATGCATGGGTTAAGCAGAAAGGGTGTTTTAAACTAGGAAGCTTGTGTATGTCATGAACAATGCCCATGAATAGAATTTATTGTCCTAATGAAACACAGTATAGAATGCCTATTTCATATCTGAAGTTAGATGTATTGATGAAGTTTCATCTTTTTATCTAGTATTTTTCCTTAATGTCACAAAAGTTCAGTGAAGAAATGTAACATGATGATCTAATATACCCATAAGTGAAATTGCTGGCAATTTAAATATCAAATATAATGAAGAGATTACTGTAATTAAAAAGAAAGCCACTCTATATTTTTCTGACCCATTTTCAAGTTATTAACTTTAAAACAAAATGCTTCTCTGATTTACATAGTTAAATGAATGTCCCTTGATCACATATAACCCTTTAGAACTACTCAAAATGTTACAAACTAAGGTTCTTCTTCTTAAAGTACCAGCTGCATTTATAGGTATATCATGTGCTTGTCAAATAAAACTGTGCATTTGACTGGGAATGAAACAATAACTTTAAAACGGTTTCAGTGAAGTTTGGAAGTGTTTGCCTCCTTTTGGAAAAAGTTAATTATACAATTTCAAAATCATTATCCAGTTATTTATAAAAATGAGACTTAAAACCAGTTTTAAAATCTTGCTCCGTTTCTCTTTACAAATCTCCTCTGAGAATCCACAAAAATCTCACTGTTGTGGGACTGTATGCTACTCAAGCATAAACCTTTGCTAATTTTAACATGTCTGCTTTCCAGTTCCTAGCTGAATTTGAAAAGGTAAAGTCCTCTCTATACTAATCATACACTAACTTCCACCTTTTTAGAAACCTGTTGAGGTCTCACCTCAGAGACCTATTAACCTAACACATACAATATCACTATGTGTGTCAGACACTCTGCTCTTGAGATAATGTACCTGTCTTCCAGGGCATAAAGTCTAGTAAGAGAAATTAATTCATTCTTCATATAATGCAACAGTGTATGCCTATCACTGATTTCAGGTGTAAAGTCACTCCAAATACTGTGTTTTGAGAGCAAGGATGAGAGGGTTTGAGTAATGTAGGAAATGACAAACTATCTGAAACATTTAGATAAGGAAAAACTTCTTGTTAACAGGTTATTAAACTTGTTAGAATATTATCTGTTCTATATAGACATAAAATCTTTTCAATTCGAACATGTTAGTATTTTTCAAAGGTGTTCAATTAGTAATTGAATGTCATTTGTCAACTTGTGAGACTTCAACAATCCTTTTTGCCTACATCAAGTTTAAAATCACTGAAGTAGCTTCATATTTCCACACTTTAAGATAGGAAGTGCTGTATTTTCCAGAGCCAAATCGGTGGGTTCAGATGTTATTTATAATAAAGAAAAGAAACAGACTACCCAAGTTAAGATACAACCCTTGTTTGAAGCATAAGCATCAGGATCCTGTGTTTGGGTCTGAGCTGACCACCTAGTTGTACCAGCAAATTTGCCAGCAGAGCAAAATAGCCTGGATACTTCCCTATGAATCGGAAGACTGACAGTTCTATGCAAGTGTTGTGGTTGTGTTTACTTGTATTTGCCCTTTGCCTCTCAAATCTTTTACAGTCGGCCTCCTGTCTTCAGGCTCTGTTGTTTTCCAGGCCAGCAGTATCAAGATGACAGTAACTGTCCCACAGACCTAGATACACCTAGACATGGCTTCTCTGGAAGTGTCTCAGGGGATGCAGACTCCCCCAAAAAAGCTATGATCAGGGCAATGACTTTATTTCCCCCACCCCACCCCAAAACAGCGAGGAGCACAGTGGTGATTACTAAAAATCTAGGTTTTAAAAGTAGGAGTCACAGTGTAATATGTCTCATACTGTAACATGCAGAGTAAAAACAAATTATTGCTGCGTCGTGTGTGCATGTGTGCATTTTACTTACACAAGCCTTCTTAATTAAAAGTTGCTCCAAAACCAGCATTACTACAAAGAAAACTCTGAGCACTTTGCATTTAAGATTATCCACCACCATCTCGAGAACCCCTAAGTCTTACAAATTTTATTGTTGGGCTTTTCTTAGAAATCATGTGTAGTTTTGCGCTCCCGTGCTTAAAAATTCCTATTATTATTATTATTAATAATAATTACTGTACAAAACACAAGAGACAATGCTGGAAGGTGCCTCGCAGGAGACGACCCTGGGCGTCAAGGACGGAGCACAGGAGCACAAGCACGGCTCAGGTGCTAGTCCCCCAGGTTAGGTAGTGGTCCAGACCCGAGAAGTGGGGTCCGCGGTGGATCATTCAATGCCCCCGGTGTGCTTGGGGGCCTGCCCCCGACAGGCGTGCCGCGCTGGGCCGAGGGCAAGGCCCCGGCCTCCTTTATCCCGAAACTTTATCCCGAAGTTTCTCCAGCTTCCAGGAGCATCTTCGGGACCTCAGGTCCAGAAGAGAGCGGCAGCGTGGGGACTAGGGGCAAAATCGGTGAGACAACCCTGAGGCCACGGGGACGGGGGGCGCGCGGACAGCAGGGCGGTGAGCGCGCGGGGCCCAGGAGGGGAGGGCGCGCGCCAGCGGTGTGCGGAAGCGCCTCGCCGCGCACCCGGCCTCGCCCCGCGGCCTCGGGGCCCGACACCCCACTCTGCCCTCCGGCGGCGCTCGGGCCTGGGAGCCGGCGGGGCAGAACTAGGCAAAGCTTCCCTCCTTCCGCCGGGGCTCTGCGGCCCGGCCTCCCCGCGGCGCTCCCGGCAAGAGCGCGGCCACATCGCGGGCCAGGCCTCCGCCGAGCCAGCCCGGAGCCTAGCAGCCAGGCTGCAGCCCGGGCGCAGCCGAGAAACGCCCCGCGGCGGCTAGGCTGAGCTTGCCGGGCCGGCTTCCTCCCGGACGCTCCCGAGCAGCGCCGGGAGAGTGGGGTGGGAAGGCACCGGAACTGGACTGTGAGAACCCTGCGAGGTCCCCCAATAGCCAGACCCCGGGCGACCGCAGGGTTCCAGAGGCTGGGATAGAATGCAGCAGCTTATTTAAGGGTAAAGGCGGAGGAGAGAGGTGGCGAAGCAGCTGCACCTCACTGCGCATGTGCGAGATTTCCAAAAAAAAAAAAATTTTTTTTTTTTAACTTTTGCGGTTCTGAGTAGTCCCAAGTCAAAATGTCTTGTGCAGTGATTATTTCAGAAACTAATTAGCTATGTGCGCTGACTCCTGAAAGTCACTGCAAAAGTACAGGAAAGGTTTGCGAGTTTCTGAAACCTCTGAAGTAAAAATAGCGCCTCTTGTTTATCAACTCTTCAGGTCCATTCCTCTAAAAGAGATGGGCAGAGCGGACATTGAACACCGCTGAAAAGTAGGGTGAATTGAAGGACCCCTGAAGCACTACATATTATTCCTACAGAGGACATGCTTGCGCTATCATGAATTATTGTTTCAGAAGTAAGATGAATATTCTAAACTGAATTATTTAAATTTACTTCCTATTTCACTGTTAACCCATATTTAAGTTTATACGGAAGAGCAGTGTTCTCATACAAATAACACAAAAGATAGTTCACATGAAGAAAATATGATTACCTTTCCCATTGATGAGAAAAAAATGTAGTCTTAACTGTAAAGGAATGCTTTTCTGTTCTGGAAGCCTTGTTCTCCGGGTAAAACAATATGGAACTGCTTATCGTTTTATTTACAAAGCAAGGGTAAAAAGTTTCCAAATAATTTCAGCATTTTTATGGACATATCCCAAAGAGAAACAGTTGATGAAATCTTGGTGTTACCAAGGATGTGTGATGCCCAGCATGGAGAGACTTCTCCTAACCCAACAGGATAGAAAGCATTGGGTTTTTATTTAAATGTGATGCTACAAATGTAGGGCAGAAGCTCCAGGAGAGAGCCAAGTAACTGGCACCACTGCATCTGGGAAGGGCACCCCCAGACCCATGGCAGACCAAGATAACACAGTAAACTTGGAGCTTTAGTTCCACCTTTGAGTTCAGAAAGACTACATGTACTATGGTAAGGTGCCTGAAAATGCGTTCCCTAAACCTAGCTTAAAGGTCACCCAGATTATCCAGGGTGGGGTTACTTTGTTGCAATGGGTTTCCTACAAATGTGTGCTCGGAAGTGGTGGAGGCACACTAGCAAATGAATTTTTGGATCAGAATGATCATTTGGTAAAAACTAAGCAGGTTCCATTGAATCTGGTAGCCTCTTTCTCCTCAGGAGGGGGGGGAAGATGAGTTTGAAGAAAACCCAAGTGAAAATACTTTAAGAAAATTGTCACGAGGAGTAGATGGAAACAGCTGGTAAACACATTTCTCTAGCTTCCCCGACTGAGTTCTTCAGTTTACAGTGGAGAACAAACTGTAATGAATCATGTTCAAAGCAAAAGTCACTCCTCCCAGGAGCTAATTACTGATAACACTAATTTGTCTGATTCCTGAACAGTTAAAAGTGTATCACTGCATCTTCCCCTCGTGACACATTCCTGGAAGGTTGGGAAGTGGGCTTGCTGAACATAGGAGTTTTGTTAAGAAAACTGGAAGGAAGTCAAAATCTATAGAAACGTAACTGCTCCAGTTTTTTCTTTCTTTCTTTCTTTCTTTCTTTCTTTCTTTCTTTCTTTCTTTCTTTCTTTCTTTCTTTTTCTTTTCTGAGAGTCGTTTGTATATGCATGATGGAAATGGCATGGTTTGTCAGACCCAAATGGTTGGTTTTTGAGTTCTCATACAAGTTCTACAGCCTTAAGGGTGTAACCTCAAGAGCAGCAGTGTTACAGGTTTTTTAAATAAAACAATAAAATCCATCATTATTCAAGTCAAAAGCAAGAATTCACATGAATATGAAAGCACTTTGATCTTATCCTTCAGGTTCACTGAAGGAGCCAGTTGTAATGAAAAGGGGAGATAATCTGTCTAAGTTGGCCAAAGGAAGTTGTTGGCACTTTCCTATCTTGAAAGATGCTAGGAAGAAACGTCCCTCACAGCCTCACCCTCCTGTTTTTAAGGCGCTAGCAGAGTGGCCGGTGAAATACAGGGTCAGGCTGCCTCTAGGAACCAGGGGGCAATGCTTCTTTTTGGAAGTAAACTATCTTAATGAACTTGACATTTTGTAAAGCTTGAATGGGAACTACTTTCAATAGCATTTCTGAGTCATTTTAATATATTTTACTGTCGTGTGTGATAAAGACATTGTAAGCATTTATCAGTATAATGTAACGTTTATTGCATAGGCATTTCAAAGTGCCCAGTCTTAGTAGAAAGTCAGTACTAGCCCTTTGAGCATTCTCATAAACTGTAGAGACAGTTGATGAGTGTCCTATCTATGTTGCTTGAAAGGATGAAAGGCAATTTAAAAATCCCATTCATGGCCAATTTTACTTAAGCAAAATTCAGACATTTTGGGCGAGAAAGGAACAATGTTACAAATTCTTACCTTACAGAGTATCCAGAAACATTTGCCAGATGTTTTAAAATACAACCCACCACATTTGAAATATAATTAAGTTAAATATGTGTAGACGAGGGTGTCTGGTTAATGCCACTAACTGCGAAAGATGCTCAACTTTTCATTGAGTCCACTAAACACAGTCAAGATTGTGCTCTAACACTAAGTTTTTGTTTTCTGCTAAGGGTAGTTTAGTTCCTCTGCAAATCCGACAAATATTTGTTGAGTTATAAAAAGGATTCCGGAGCATACAAAGGTAAATAAGACAGGTGCTTGTCCCCCCTCCCTCCCCCAGGAACTCTGAGTTTAGAAATGTCAGCTCATTTGCGACTTAGGTGAAATTTCAAACCACAAAATCACTCAGCTAAATGTAATAGATACTTAAGGCCAGGGCAAGTATTTAAAACCCAAAGAAATCTGGTAATGTGCATTTGTATAATAGTTGTTAAATAAAACACTTAGCAGGATACTTTAAAGACTTTTCCTCAGGAATACCTGCGTGAAACTTTTTTTTGTTTTCAAAAGTTAGTATCCTAGAAACACACCCACACACGTGGGAGGGGGCGATACTCCTTGTCAATCACTGTTTGCAACCCCTCTGTCTACACCGACTAAAGCTGCTGTGGGTCTTCAAATGAAATCGGGTGAAAGTGAGGTACTCTATCCACTTAATAAATAACAGGAACCAAGAACCTGCCTACAGTGTTTGAGCCAATGCATGTGATTAAATATTCGTGGTACACAAAGAGGGAAAACTAGAGGTGTGTTTATGCCTGTGGGAAAGCTGCCCCTAACCAAGAGCAAATACAGTGAGCTCAGCTTTGTGTTCGTGTTGCTAGAAAGGTAGTGACCATCGTGGTGTCGCGTTCTTTGACACCAACCTTGTTCAAATTAACTGGCCCTTGTAAAGGGGTTTTGACTTAAGTCGGAAAAGAGGGCGCCAATAGCTTATGCTCGGGAAAACGCTCGCAACTTGAAGGTGTGGGTTCCGCCCTACACTGCAGTGTGCGCCGGCAGCCGCCCCCATTGTTTGCCGTGGGGGCTGGGCGAAGCCCCGACTCTGACTTTCGAGCCCACTACGGGAGAATGAGGTCGCGGGTGGGGAAGAGAGCTGTCACCAAAAGCCATCCCTAGGTCCAAATGCTCAGTCCAGAGGCGTCCGAGGAGGCGGCGGTCCCCGCGCCTGCGGCGACGGTCGGGGCTGCGAATAGCCGTCGTGTGGTTGCTACTGGCAACCGAGCCTCCGCCGAGCGCAGCCAGCAGCCGCCCAAGAAAGGTGGCGAGGGAAACGGCAATGGCGCCCACAGGACGGTCGCCCCGGCCAGCTCCCCGAGGCCCTCCGCCCCTACGAGCGCAGCTGTGCTCGGCCTGGAGCCGGAGGCCTCTGGCTCGGCGGCAGCGCAGCCCAGCAAGCTTCAAAATCCTGGCGCCTCAAAATCATGTTGTGAAAGCAACACGGCAGGCCGAACTCGAAGCCCGGCTGTCTGAAAGCCTGCGGATCGCCGGGCGCCTGCCCCGGTGTCCGCGCCTTCCGTAGGTGGCTGCCTGCGGCCAAGCCCCACCAGGCTCCGGGTGGCGCGCGGGTCGGCCTTTGTTCTCCACTCGGTGGCCGACTCTCGCCGTGAGGGTCTGGATGTCGACCCCCGAGGCGCCGCCACGGGGGAGGGAGTGGGAGAACGCCGGCTGCACCCAGGGCTGTGGCTCCCGATCGCATCATCCCGGGCTGACACTCATCGGGGTTGCCGCTTTCCCCGCAGGGCTTCGCATTTTCCCTTCTCACGCCTCGGAGGTGTGAGGCGGGAGAGCGGGGAGGAGAAATGGCAGGGCCCACGACACCTTTCTACGAACGGAGAAATAAGATCTTTCGTGCTGGGCAGAGGACAGTGACAGTACTGGGTACAAAGGTCCGAGGGAAGGTTCCCCCCCCCCCCGCCCCCAGGCCAGGCTGGGCCTTGCAGAGGCCAAAGAGGAAAGCTGGAGGGAGGATTTGCTTTCGTTAAAACGCAGGGGAGTGTGGATTTTATTTTTGAGAGCAGAGCCACGTGGGCGAGCCAGTTGTGACGTTCCACACAGCGTGCTACAGAAATGCCGAACTCCGTCACCAAATGGCGGTTCCCGCTGCACTGAGAGGGGATCGGCCAGCCCGCGTCGCCCGTGGCAGGCCACTTTCACTTCCCTGCGGTCACAGAAGCGCTGGCGCCTTCACGCCCCGGTGTCCCCGCGCTCCCTGGCTGCACGACCCACTTAGGGGAGGGGACCCCGTTGGACGATCCTTCGCCCCGCACCACGTTGCCCTCCCATCCGGGCGCCCACCCGGGAGGCTGGAGACAGCGAGCTCTCCTCCTCCCTCCGGGTCACTTGCGGGGACCTCGGCAGTTTCGCGTTAGCTCTGCTTCCAACCACCCACCAAAACCCGGACTGCAAGCTGCAAGGACAGCTCCAAGGTGAAGGGAAAAGGGCGCTGGGACAGAAGCGAGTAGAGAGGAGGAGGACAAAGACGCGATTATCACGAAACCTCGGGTTAAAGGCCGAGTCCACGCGGGACTCGCGGGACTCTGCGGCTCGGCCTCGCGCCTCGGTGACCGCGCGCTGCCGGGGAGTGGACGGCCTCGGAGAAGGAGCCGTGTCCGGAGGCTGCAACCCGGCAGTGGCAGCAGCCCGGCGGTGGCCGCCTCTCGCCCCCGGGCTCCGCTTCTTCAAGCCTGCAGTATCCATCGGCCTCCGGGCCCGGTGGGGCCTGACAACCTCGCTTTTAAATTTGGCGGGAGCGGCGTCCGCAGAGCCGAGGGCGGCGCGAGGCGAGCGGCGCACGCGCAAAATGGCCTCCCGGTTCCTCGCGGCCTGTGCTCGCGCGGGGAGAGGCGGAGCGCGCGGCGCGGCTTGGCTCGGACCTGGAGCGCGTGCTGCTGCTCACCGGTAAAACTAAGAGGAGGACGAGGACGCTTTCTCCTAACCTGCTCCTGACCAGGAAGGCAGCTCTGCCGTCCAAGCGAGGTTATTTCCTCAGGTGTCCCGCTCCTTCCCACCTCGCACTGGAAACTTTCATCATTATTATTATTAAACAGGTGCGCCAACCCAGACAATCACCCTGGTCACCGGCTTTATTTTCCCCAACTGTTGGCCTTTGTTGGACTATCTTCCCTGGTTTCTGGGTCGTTTAGACGGAAGATTCAATCTGCAGCACTCAATTTTTGACGCGTTCCCCTCTTACCTTGGTCCAAAGCTTTCTAAGTCAAGTCGCTCCTATCACCTTGGGTTCTAGCTGACATGGGACCGACTTGGAGAGCTTCCAACCTGCCTGAACCTTGAAATCATGTACATTTTGAAGTTGGGGTTTTATGATGGCCCAAAATTGATAGCAAGCAGGGATATTTTTATTGACATGTAGGTGACTAAGGGAACACGAGCTTTAAAAAAAAATTCTGATAATCTTCGGAAGTACTATTTTGATGGCGAGGGTCAGAAAAAAAGGTAATTCCACTCGAGTTTTTACTGAGTGCTTTACTATTCCTTCAAAGGGCTCAATGAGATTTCGGGATGAGTTTTCCACTTGAACATTTAAGAAAACCTGTAAGGTCCCTGGAATGATAAATGATTTCTGGCGGCGTCGTCTTGGTGAAGACGGTTATAGTGAGGTTCTCCGTGTGACAAAGACCTCCAGAAATGACATACTAAGAAAAAGAAACTGATGCAAATAAAGGAAATCCGTTTAAGGAACCAAAAGAAAAAAACGTTTTAAAAATTAACTGCGGAAACAGGAAACACTAGACTGTGTAAACATTTTTCTGAGACTTTCATAATCAAAACTGGTGATCTTGAGATTTGCAGGGCGATTCTCTGGTTCAAGGATTCCACGGGACTGTTTCTCAGGCCATGTTTACTGGCTGGAATGTGTGATAACTTCTCTCTCTTCCTTGTCCCATTTGAATTCACGGGATTCTTTTTTGGAGGAGTTGTTTCAGGAGTCGGGATTTTTTTTTTAGGTCGTTTTGGAAACAGCCACCTGTTGTACTGTTCATTTTATATAGGAAGAGACTTCCTTAAAAGATATATATGTATCTAACTCAAGAGCTTTACATTAGAGTAGGCGGTCTGTGATCCCATTCTTTTAGGTGTCTTAAAGGGATATGCAATTTTTGAGGTGTGTGGTGTTAGAAGATGCAGTGATCTAACATGATGGAAGTCCTGTTATTTTAAAGGTAATTTGATTAAGAACCTTTTTTGTTAGTTTCAATCTCTCATGGAAGCATCATTAGAACTTCTGTCATTCCTGGTGCAATAGGAGGAAAAGGGTATACTAAACCTTTAGAGTACAAAGAGAAAAGCAAAACAACTTCCTTCACCCCAGGATGCTGATTTCTTGGTGTAGAGTGCTTCTGAATCCTATTCCATCTAAACGCTATAGAGTACATAAAAAGATCATACATCTTCATTTCTTGCTGATCGGTGCAAGTAGTGAGTAGTTCATGTGAGTATTTAAGTTCCTGTTATAGGCTTCAGAAGAAAAAAACCTTGTTTTTGATAGGCCCTCACCAACATTACAGTGTAATGAAAGACATCATTGGTAGTTTAATTTCAAACCTTGGGGAAATAGGAAAAGATGAAGGAAAGGTCCTAGCAGTTTGCTCTTGTGTTTTACTTCTTGAGAAACTACCTTCTGAACAGACGCCTATGGAAATGAAGCAATGTGCTTAACTAGTTAAGTCAACCGAAGGGCAACCCTTTTCTACTCTGCAATTAACGGCCGGCAATTTAGGAGGTAAAAAGTACTTGGAAAGTGTTATGCATGTGTAAAAGCAAGATAGATCACTATTTACACAACAGCAGCAGGGCCCCATTTCTCTTTCTACCTTTAAGCTAAGTATCTGTGGGATCAATTTAGGCATTTTCTATAGACCACTTGGTTAACTTTGTATTCTAGGATTCTAGAATACACGGGATAAAAAGTCAAACTTTAAAACCAGCTTTTCATGTATCGTGTACCCTCATTTGGTAAATTACAAACTTAGGAGATTCAACAGATTTCACTTTCTTAAGGTGAAGGTTTTTAAAGTGGTAACTTGGCAAAGGTTTTAAATCTCAATGGTAAGAGCAATAATGACTAGTCATTTAAGAAGCAAACCACGATTCATCTTTCTGTTGTTTTATTAAAAGACAATTTTTGACTGAAATATCTTTTAAGCTTAAGCAATTTTCAAATTGAGTAAGGGTAAAAAGCCTCTTCCCAGATACAATAAATGGAAGTGTTTTCAAGTATGGACACACTGCTGTGTAAGCCTTAAGTGCCTCTGACATTTTTAACAAGCAGTTTCAGAAATAAGTCCATCATAGAGGGCAAGATGTCTTCTGTCCTGGATAATATCATGAAAACCTTGAGAAAAGCCTAGAAAAATGAGTTAAATTCACCAAAAATTGGCAAACATTGGTAACTTTTGCTTCAAAGATTGTAAATAAACAGATACATCTTTCATTGGGCTTTCAAGCAATATACAACAAAGCATTTACCTTAGCAACATCATTTGAAGACAACAATGTTCTCCTTAGGCTTTAGTTCTTGCAATCCACTACAGGTTCCCAAAATGTATGCACATTGTGCTTTTCATAGCAATTTTTTCATAAAAGATCATAGCTATTTTCTAAATGAATATCTTTTATTGAATTTTCCAATTAAAAATGAAATTTAATTTTACATCTATAATTAGAAACAACACACACAATAGGACTGTACAAATTTAGGTCAAAATAAAAATATATGTATTTTGTGGCTTCATAAAACATCATTTACTGAATCTTTAAAGAAAGCAGAAGTAACAGCAGTATATGGAGAAGTAATGACTTAATGGCTATAAGACAAAGCAATAGAATTGTGCTTCTTTCGCAGACTGGAGACAATGAAATGCTTAGCTACAATTTCCCACACAAACATGAAACAATATTCATATAGAATAAACATCCTCACAAAAACTGATAGATGATGAAACACACTAAGTTCGACCAAAGCAAACAGAATTGGTAGGGTCATTCATATTTTAAATTCAACATGTTTACTCTATTTAAAAATACCTGTAGAAACTCATAATAAATTGCTTCTATTTCCAGACAATACAGAAAAGGCAGATTCATTAACTATGAAGACAACTCTTAAATTTGAAATTATTATTATGCCACATACACTAAATCATTGCAGATAAAATGCTTTCCTTCAGCAGTCAGCTTGATGACTTGAAAATCTATTTTAGAATTCCAGTGATAGTAGTATTTAAAAACAATTCTGTTTTAACCAATGGAAAATTAAAACACTACTTCCATTTGCCTTGGTTAAAATTTTTCTTTACTGCAACATTAATTTTTAAAGTATTATTGGAGAAAAGCCAGAACTATGATGATCTGCCATTTGCTTCTAAGTGGAAAAGAATTTGAAACTAGTCATCAGCATTAAAACAAATTCTGTGCTGGTGATAAGTAAGCCTCAACATAGGGTGCACTATGGGTAACTGCAAAGGTCGAACCAGTTTGGAGAATTTTAACAGCTGTGTTTGAATGCATGAAACACAATATTTTTTATAGTATTTATAAATATATCATACAATACTGTTTCCTGTTATGTCATATACCAATATGGCATTGTACAACAAGCATAATGCCATCTGATTCTTACAAAAGCGAATCATTTAAACAAGTCAGTAAAATAAACGGTAGTACCCGCTTTTTAGGCATACAGATTGTAAAACTGAAGTTTCCTTTGATCATTTGCGTAGCAACAGAGAAGTAAAAATCAAACAGGAATTAAAATGGCTAAATATGCAAGAAATTGTTATTCACAGTGACATGGCTACATAGAATGCATTATTCTATGCTTATTCTTTCCATTTGTTGAATTTCAAGATAAAAAGCACTTGTTTTCTACAGGTTCACAAAACAGCATAATAACAAGAACAATCAAAGAGAATGTAATGTAGGCATTAGTTGGGATTAACAAACTATGGCCCAATGTTTCTACTGCAGAACATTTCCAAACCCCAACAATGGCACAGAAACCACTCCACATCTTTTCTAACACAGAAAATCTTGCCTGCCTTCTCAAAACCCAATTCTTTACAGAAAAAAATCTTTCTTTTCCATTAACATCCATATGATGATGTATCACATCTAGTCCATCTCTTATGGCCAAATTTAATGTCACTACAAAAGAAAGCAAACTGGACAACAGTCACATGTATTAGCATCTATAAAGCTGTAATGGATGAAAGTATCTAAATCAGGGGCTGAAAAATCTTTTCCTTAACAGTCTCAGGATTCAACCAGATGAAGTTGCTGATGACCCATTTATTGATGATTTTCGAGGTCTACTGGCAAAGGAAGATTGGTGATTACCACTGGGGCTGTTGCTGGTTCCATTCATGGTACTGGAAATGTGAGGGAACTGTGGGTGAGGAGACTGCACTGGAGTACTGGGGCTGGGCAGACAGGAGGAGGTGGAGGGAATACCTCCTGCTGGGCTGCTGGCCTTGTCACTCCCAGAGTCACTTTCCAGCTCTCCAGCATTGGTCAGTCCATCTCTCTGGTGACTCATCTTCATTCTTTTACAAGTTGGTCGAACTCTGTATTTCAAAGGAAGTGGGCCATTCTACAAAGTTAAAAAGAAAAAGAGCTATCACTCTCAATTGTTTACATGAATTTGGCCAACATGAGCTAAGGCTAGAGAGCTACTTACTCTTCTCCAGGTATAAATATAGGCAATGTCCATTAGTGTATAGTAATCCTTTAAAGGTTCCTCTTCATACATGACATCAATCTAGGGAAGTATATTTCAGGTATTCAGTGACAAAAAGGCAAACTAAATATAATCCAAAATGTTTTTAAAAAGCATCTTTACCAGCTATTTTAAGAGATACCTTAATCTCTGCCACCAAATTTAAGGTTTCTTTGTATTGCTTTTTAAGGTACAGAACCAAAAATTAAAAAATGAAGAATCTACATGAAATGCATGAGGCGGGCACCTGGAAAGTGTTAGGTATATCCATCTTACTCCTGAGAAACTTCCTCAAGTGCATCACGGTCATTGCTGCTGGGCATCGCAAGTATCTTCTATCATTCACCTAGAAGCACATTTACAAAAATTATTTTCTCCCAATTTCCTACCTTCAGATAAAAAGAAAGTTTGAATTGCCTAAATATGATAAAAGGTACTAACATCCACACCCAAAACAATAAAACTCTCAACTAGATATAATTTGAATTTATTATTAAAAATACTAAATCAACAAATTTCCAACACTATTTGGCCATTTAACAGCATCACATGACCCCAGAGTATTGTAAAGGATAACATAAAATGGAGAACAGAAGGCCCATGTGGTTTTGTAATGTGGACATACCTCCTCCTTAGACTTCTCTTTGTTTACCTTCCGATCTGACCTAAGAGACAGAAAATGATTGGTGAGACAAAGTATCTAATAACTGCATGACCATGGAGCACATTTGCGGGAGGACTTACCTGCTCTGATCAAAGAACTCAATGGACAAGCTGATTATCTCATCATCAGTTATAATTCGCTTGTCCTCGTCTGCAACTTCTCCTCTGTCTTCATTAGAGCCATTGGAAGCTATAAAGACATTTTGAAATTTGATTTTTAAAAAAGTGAGTATTTCGTATATAAGAGGATAGAAGGGATAATTTTGAGTAGACACAATAAATTATTCATAAATTTTCCTCCCCAAATAAAATATCTCTTGTCCCACCAAAGTTTACCATCAGCTGAAGGATGAGCTGCATAGAAATCCCTTCTTCTCTTCATTTCATCTGAAGGGCGTGGGAAGGGGAAATACAGAAATTTGGTACAACAGGTAAAACCAATATTTTTTTTTAATTCATTTAATCAAGCTACTCACTTTTGAAAAGTCCTGGAACTAGTTTGTATACAATATCTTGAAGAGTTTTATCTGACCTGAAAAAGAGTAAGAATCAATTAATATGGCAAAACTAGCAATGTTCTTAAATTTTTGGTATTTTTTTGTGTTGTGGTTATTTTACTGATTGTGATACAGTGCAGAAGAACACTGGTAAGGAAGCAGTGAGGGCCCTGTAGTAGTTCTTCACACCCACTGAGTCAAAGAAAGTGGCCTGTCATTTAACTAAGAACACAGAAAGGAATATGGGAACATTGGAAAATTATTCTTGTCCATCATTAAATCAATAAGGCAATGCACAAAACAGGGAAACTAGTTTTAAAGGACAGAAAAGACACCTTAGAACACGGGAATAATACTGAGCTTTGTCTAAACATAGTCTTCATTAGGATGGCAAGAAATTAAAGTCCTATCCCCCAGAAAGCACATTATCAGATTAAGACTCAAAAATAAATTTCCTTCAAAGCAAAACCAGGAATGCCTTCCTACTTGTGAATTATGCAATTCCAGTAACCATTACCACCAAGAAATGTCATCATTTTCCTACCTT
Organism: Myodes glareolus; assembly: GCF_982192425.1. Lineage (NCBI taxonomy): Eukaryota > Metazoa > Chordata > Mammalia > Rodentia > Cricetidae > Myodes > Myodes glareolus. The sequence goes on from NC_142039.1 coordinate 8,941,882, forward strand.
ATATTCAGTAGTGGTCTAGTTTTGTGAACTTGGACATCACAGATAGGACAATATTTGCTGGTCTCCAAGTAACGCACAATACATGTTTTACAGACTAGAAAGAGGAACACAGAAAATTTTTTTTGTAAGTGTGGAAGGTAAAGGTTCAAGCATTAATAGTATCAGAACTGAAAATTCAAGGATGGGAAATGACAAAGGTATTTCTCAAAGTAAAAAAGTGAAACCATGAATACTACATACTGCCTAACTGTAACAAAACCAGCAACAAATCACTACATGTAAGAGAAAGAAAACCCCACCGTGTGCTAACATTTCCAAGGAATGTGGGAATGTTGCTAGTTTATTATCCAGAATGGGCTGTGAACTATACAGCCATAAGAAGGCTTCCGTGTACTTACAGGAATGTAGACATTCTATTATAGTAGTGGCATCAATGAAGTACCCTCCACAAAGTACACACATTAGGTGGGGATTTAGCTCAGTGATCTTGATTCTGGTTGTTCGATGCATTTCTGCTTGATAAAAGATCCTGCAAAACACAAAAATATTGACTATAATTCAAAGAAAGAGACTCAAGATGATCTCCACAATTCTTAAGTAATTGTATACCCTAAAACGCTGGGTAGTTCATAAAATTTGTTTAACACTGTACAGCTGGACTCTCCAAACGTTTTCCACAGAAGGAATTTACTAATGAGATCGGAATAACCTCCACCGAAATGGTGTAAAAGGACCCAACTAAATTTACTTGTGGCCTCTCAGGTCATTCCTGGAGCGAGATGAAAAGGTCTGGGCTGGGGGCTGGGAGCTGGGTGGATTCAAGTCTCTTTCTTCCATCTGTCCTCCAACTCCTCAAACACCATGCGACTCTTCAGACACCATGCAGTCCCCGCAGATATTTACAAGTCACTAGGGCTTAATCTAAATCTCCGAATTTACTGTGGAATTTTCTGCAGGTCCTCCAGTCAAAAACTTCGGGATTCTTCAGATGGCTCAAACAACCAGAACCTGGCAGGGCTCAGGCCCCACAAAGAGAAAGCACTCGGTGCTGCCTCCTGCACCCCTGGCATTTCCGGACTGGGTGCCGAGAACAGAAGCACCTCGTGGGCCTCTCCTGAGGCCTGGGCGCAGCGGACACCAGCGGGATGTGAGGGGCGGATCCCGAGGTGCCCCGGGCTAGGTCTTGCTCCGGATTCGGAACTCGCCTCTGTTGGGGTTTCCATAGCAACTTACACTTACACTTGGCATCCGGCCACCGCTGCAACTCTGCGAGGAGCTGGCCAAGCCAAGCCTCTGCGGGCGTGCGGGGTGGCGGGGTGCGGGGGAGGGGCGGGGCTGGGTCGTAGGGTGCGGATCTTCGGGTGACCACCACCTTAGTCCCAGCCCCAAAGAGAGTGCACCGGTCATTGCAGACACTCTTCCATATCCATTGGGAGGGAAGAGCTACTTTATCTTGCCGATTTTTTTTTCCCTGCCTGTCCTGTTAGCAATCACTTCGTCAGAAATTTCACTTAGAGATCTTTTGAGAATTGCCAACTGTGCACTTAGCTCCAACCCGACAAGACTCGAGTTGCAGAGACGTTTATTGAACTGAACCTCTAAGGCTCCCTTCTCTAATAAGTCCTCCAGTAGATCAGATGAGCCATGCAAAGTTTTTGGAAGGGCTAAATCCTGAAATCCGTTTTACAAGAAGAGGAGGGACAAACCTCCGTTTGAATAAACTACCCTGGAGGCAAGAAAAAGTACTTTAGTGGGTAGGATAGTGACAACATGTAAAAAAGCCATGTGACCAGCCCATTCCCAAAGCTAAACGCAGGGTAAAGATTGGAAGGGAAAAACAAATGCTATTTTCTCACCTAACTTCCATACAATACTCACAAGATGAAATGGTAATCCCAACAGATACATTTTAGAAAACTCACAGTTGAGAACTGTCAGCAACGTCATAGCAGAAAGTAATCAGGGAAGTCAATTACCCAGTGTACTGCTGTGGGATGTAGCTCCAATTACTACCCTTTCATTCACTGCAGACTTCTAGCCAAGGTTGACCTTTCTACACTGACTGAAATACAGCCTCAAAGCTGTCTGTATTGGAAATCTAGCAACTTGCATAATTTGTAGGAAAATGGAATGGGGCTTTAATTTTAAGGGAATTTTAATACAGTTGAGGAAAATAGCCTACCCCAGTGGCTGGAACTAACAAGAGTCCTAAAAGATGGCCCAAACACAAAGCAAGCTTCTCTATGGAGGTGGCTCGGTGGCAGTCAGTGACTTCAACCAGAGAGCAACTTTATTACTTGTTTAGAATACTGTCAACAAATAGCACGGATCTAAGTAGTAGAGAAGGTGTGGGTGGAATCATATCTCTAAACAGAGGCAAGATCCAAATGCTTGGTGATTAAAGATCCCCTGCCTACTGCTCAAAGGACATTCTCCTGGTGAGACCACAGGGGCTTTCCTAGAAAGATGGCCAGCGAGGCTGATACTCTGCCTAGGCAAGAAAGCACATCCTACAAAGCAGGCATCATAGGTTCACCATGTTACACAAGGCACATTCTATTACCTAAGTACAAATACACTCAAAGAACACTCGAGCCTCAATAGAAGGTGATCACTAATTACCTTGGAACATTTCAGGCACACGAACTTGACTAAAGGTTCTCAAATTCACCTTAAATTGGAATTCATGCAACTCTCTTACCTCAGTTGAAAATAATCTGGCCCCTTTTCCTATAACCATTCACAGTACTTATCAATTATCACTTTGCTATTGATACAAACCTCAATTCTTCACCATTTTTATCTTACTGGATAGTACTGACTTTCTGGAATGCTTGGTAAAAACTTAAGAAACAATCTCTTGCACCAGAGAAACTGCCTGTAAGCCAGTAAAAATACAACAAGCATACAACGCTGAAAATACTCAATAGTTAAAACATGCCTTTATAGCTTACTCAGTAGGAGCTGTCAGTTTTTAGTTGGAGGCCTAACACCAGTAAGGTCAAAATGACGGAAAACAGAAGCAAGCTCTTATGGTAACAATCAGTTTGATGACTGCAACCTAAGAAATGCAAATGAACTCCATAATCCCTTTGGGGGCTCACTGCTCAAATGCCAGGAGGGGAAAGTTGGAGGTGACGACTCACGAGAGAACTTTGCCTATTAGGATACTTAACATACATCCAAGAACTCAGAGATGGAGCTTTAATGGACTTATCAAATACATCTAAATGCTTACTTGGCTTACAAAAGTTTGTATGTGACCATATTTGAGTGTCTACACATGCATACACAATCTTTTATGTAGATTTAAAGTTATTATTACAAGAGTATGATTTGCCCTGGTAGGTAATTTCAAATACTGCACTTTAGTAGGAGATATATGGTAATGAACTGGTATATATATATATATATATATATATATATATATATATATATGAAAAAATCAACCTCTGAGAAATTCTGTCACTCGTCTATTTAAGACTCAATGTTACTACATAGTCTCACAACTTGGTTACACACATGGCGTCAACAATTTACATCCTTTAGTATCAAGTCTTTACTACGTTTTACAATGCGTTTCCAAAGGTTGGGGGGTGTCTCCTATAAAAATGGGTTGAGCTAACATCATACATCTGCATTTGGGTAAATATGCCCGAAATTTTGCCTACTTTAAGGGAAGGGGTTAACAGTCAATTCTCTTTCAGATATTGAACCGTGACCACTAAGCCCACTAAATCCTTTTATTGCAATTGGGAATGATCAAAGTCTCTCTCCTTGTTTATTTCCAATTATTAACTGTAAAGCTCTGGGGAAAAGATCACGCTCCAGTGCTGTCAAGTCCAAATGACTACGTAAACATAAGCAATCAATGCGTTAGTACTCCTTCCCCAAAGCATCCCCTTACTACATGACCTATGCTGACATTTAGTAAAATCTATAAAACACAGTGGACCTAAGCCACGAGTCTCTGCGCATCCCACAGAACAGGGCAAAGTTGTAGTGTCTTCGAAGGAAAAGAAGAAAAAAGGGGGGAAAGAAGTGGACAGAGAAAGGAAGCCTTCCGCGAGGCTAACGACCAGTCGCCTTCTTCACGCCAAAACAAAGCTCTAAATTTGAAATGCCCACCTCCTGGAGAGCTCGCCCCAAGTACGTATGGTACCCCTGTCCAAGACTCCCAACAAATAACACCTTGAAAACTTTACCCTTTCCAACACAAATGCACAAGACCTTGGAAACAACTGGGAACCGCCATCTTACCAGCCATCCAATTTCACACAAGTGTCCCTCCAACTTAAGTTAATAACATTTTTGTCCGGGCTCTCCCCAGCCTAACACCCACCTCGTCGGGATCGCTGCCCCCCACAGTACCCATCCCTATAAAATGGGGGCGTTCCCTGGAGGTTCAAAGACCTCCAGAGCCCTTTCTTCGGGTGAGGAGGGAAGACACTGGACCCAGGCAGCGCCCGATCTCAGGATCCCGTCCCCATTTCAGCAAAGTCTACCTCTCAACAAAGGGCGCAGCGGCCGCGGGAGCCGCGCAGGCTGAAGACACAAGTGCCGCTCTCTGGGACCATGTGCGGCGTGAGGGTGCCGGGGGGCGCTCGGGGGAGCGGGGAACTAAAACGTGGGGCGGCGCGGCGCGGCCGGGCGCGGGCGGCGGCTGGAGCGACTGGAGCGCGGCCGGGCGGCGCTGGTGCGGGCTGCGGGGCGTCCGGCGCCGCGGGAGGTGGCGGGCGCGCGGGCGCGGGCGCGGGGCGCGGGCCGGTTGCCCACGCTGTCAGCTCCGCCGCCCCCCCCCATACCGCCCCGACCCCCACCAGTCCCCGGCCACGGCCCGCCGGCGCCTCGCCTCCTACGTACCCGGAAAGAGCGGCCGGCGCGAGGCTATCGGAGCGGGCGGAAAAGACAATGAAAGTTAAAAGTCGTTCAGCAGAAAATGAATGCGAGCCAAGCGGCCATCTTGGAGCGAGCTGCCGCCGCCGCTGTCAATGGGCACCGAGCGCGGCCGAGAGCAGCCGCGGCCGCCGCGCTCGGCTCATGCCGCTCCTCCGCCGGCCTCCTGCTTGCGCGCTGCGGCCTCCTCCTCCCGCGCGGCCTCCTCCGCCTCCGCGCGGCCTCCGCCGCCGCCTCCTCGGGGCCTCTCCTCCTCCTCGGCGCAGCCGCCGCCTCCCGGCCGCGCTCGGGGGAGGGCGCGCGGAGGGGCCGAGCCGTATTATTCTGCGGGGCTGGGAGGTGTTGCTAAGCCGGCGCGGGGCTCCCTCGCCAACCTCCCCATTGTCTCGCCCGCTCTCTGCCTTTAATACTACGATTATTATTTCAGACTCGCGTGGGGGAGGCGGGCGGGCTGGGGGCGCCGAGTGTGCGTGCGGGCGGGGAGGCGGGGGAGGGGAGGAAGGATGAGGAGGGGGAGGGGAGGGTGGAAAAAAATGCACCGCTGAAGGCAGAGTGGAAACTGACACCGGCTCCAAAATGGCTCGGAGTCCGCCCGCCCCCTCCCCCCGCCCCCCGCCGGGTCACGTGCTCCCCTCATTCCTTAAGGGCGGCCTGGGAATTAGTGTCGGTGTAGTCGGGCCCGTGGCCGCCCCCTCCCCTGCGCGCCGCGCGCCCAGCCCCCTCCCCTTGCTGCGCGCCGCGGCCGCGACGGCGGCATTTCTCCACAGCGCCACACGCCGCCCTCTCCTCTCGGCGCGGCCCGCTCGGCCCCGCACGCCGCCCCGCCCCGCCCCCACCGTGTCTCCCGCTCGCGGCGCACACGTCCGCGGGGCCCGCCGCCGGGGGCGCCCGGCCGCTGCCCCAGCTCGGCCCCGCCGAACCTGCGCTGTTTCAGGCCCGCGGAAACAACAGCGGCCGCCCCGCCCGCTGGTGGCCGGGGAGAGGCGCGCGCGGGGAGCGGCCGGGCTGGCTCCGCGCGCAGGGTCGGGCGGGCCGAGAGCAGGTAACGGGCCGCCCCGGCTGCCAGCGCAGCTCCCCGCACACCTTTCCCGCGGCGTCTAACCCGGGGAAGGCGGGCGTCCCGAGGCTGCGCCAGTCGGAGCTGCTTCGCACACACAGTCGTCACTCGCACACAAACTCCAGACAGAATACCGCCCTTCGGTGGGAACGCCACTTTATTTATTCAGGGACCGATACTTTGATAGAGCTTGTAAGCGCTCAGAAAGGAATGCAAGTTAATACTGAAAATTCAGATGCTTAAGAGTTTCTCTCTTAACCATTTCACATGTGTAAAAAAGTGTCAAAAATTGATGGGTGTCGTAACTTCGAAAGGGCACTCTTTTTCTCCTGAAAATGACATCCAGCTCCCACGGTCCTGCAGGAGACAAGGCGCGGCTGGTTTTCCTCTGGGCTCCTGAGGTCCCAAGTTACAGCTGAGTTGCTCTTTCCAGGCTTTTTGAAGCATCCTTAAGTTTTCCCACCAAGTCCTAAAAGATGTACACTCATGTCACAATTTTGGGATACAAGTAAGGAAGCACCCAACTTGCAGACAGCGGCAAGAAGAAAAGTCGGAAGGACACCTAACGAGTCTTTACAGCGGAGCTTAACCGCTGGCAAATCAGAAGAAGCGCTTTTCTTTCCCCACAGGACCTTGTCTTCGAATCTGCTATTCAAGTTCTAATTAAAAGAGAATTTCTCACAAAATTTTTGCAGCCAGAGAATATCTAAGTCATGTCTCAATTTCTCTAAGAAAGGTTCTGATTCACACACATTTTCTAACCTTTTAAAATTTCGCTAATATTTACAATAAAATGACTGCAGATGTCTCTGGAATATTCAATTTCATCAAATTTTCAGGGATGATCTTCACTTTATTTAACTGGTAAGAAAGAAATTCGTTGTCATATCCATCTGTCAACGAAAATTCAATTTCTTCAGTTTTACATTAACAATATAAACAGTTTTAAGAACTTGTGTGACTTTCCCTTTATAGAGTAATTTAAAACTACAACTTTCAAAATTCAACTTTGGGAAATTAATTTGTGAAAGGCATTTTAAACCCTTGTTCTTACTTTTGCTCAGTTTTGCTGAATCAGACACATGACAAATTGAAGGAAAGTATACTGAGAAGTCTGTTTTAATTAGAGAAAACAGCAAATACATGCTATTGGAAATATTACTATCATACTTTCAAAAAATACTTTTTTAAAAATACTTTAAAAAAATCTGTTAAATTTCTGCTTTCCATTCTCCCTTTGTCATTAAACCCTGAACCAACCTTCATTATCTGATGATAGGTGGATTACAGTTCTCAAACAGGAAAAAGCATATTCAGAGACCCTGATAGTGTACCTGTAATTGTTCCATGCTGCAACTAAAGCTAATCTCTGGGTGGGACTGGGAGTCACTGTTCTATGGAAGAAAAAAATGCTGTTTATTTGAAGGAAATGAAAACTTTTGTTGCACATGGAATTTGTAGACAAGGATCTGTACATACCTCTACATTTAAGGTCACCAAATATCCAGGTCGATACATCTTATGAAGTTGATTAGTCTAAAACAACAGAAAACACCCGTATTTAACCTAAAAAAAAAAAAAAGTTCCCTTTATCCCTCTACAGAGAGTTTGTTAAACTTTACCTTTATCTGATATTCCAAGCGCCAGGAAACATCAGTTATATGAGGGAGAGCTCTGCCTATACTGAAAGACAATGGTAATTTTATAGTGTCTACAGAAAACCTTTCAGTATCTACTAAACCACGTCTTCTCTCCTCAACCCACTTCATCCCACTCTGAACTTAAAAGTTCTGCTCAACTTCGTCTTCAGATTCAAAAGAGTAAAAGCACCTAAGGTTATATCAAGCTCTATCTTTAAAAACATTAGTCTGACTTCAACTGGTCCACATGCCCTTTGGCCCTTTTATTTTGGGTCAGGATCCCAGGTTTTTTGGCCCTGTTTTGTTTCACACCAGCATGCTCCATTCATTACCCACAAGTGAAAAGTGCCCCAGCTTGTCACCTAATACAGTACCTACCTTCCCAGCAGGGTTTCAAGAGAATTCTTATTATTCTGGGGAAGGGGAAAAAAAGAAAGAAAACACGTTTTTGCAAACAAGAGCAGAGCAAAGGGGACTAATTGCTAATTTAAAAGTTTAAAGTACGTAACCTGATATTCCGTACAAAATATTTCTATCCGATCCTGGTCAAATTTACAGTCTTCTAGGTAAGTGCTGGGTTGGGGGGGGAGGGGGAAACCAAGGTTTTAGTCTCTGTCTTTAAAAACTGATTGACGTTACAATCGCAAAGATACCACTTTCAAAGTAAATGGGCATTTAGATAAAGCCTGTACCTTAGAGTGGATTTGTCAACTCGGTGCTTTCCTGCCTCCAGTATGTAAGTTGCAGCAGCTGCATGGCAATGCTTTAAAACCACGGGGTCGATGTGTTTCAAGCCTGGGTGATCTAAAATAAATTAACTGCTAATGATTACAAATTCTTTAGACCCCTGTTCCTAAGAGGGATTATTTTGGTTTGGGTAAAGCTTCCTTTGAAGAAAGATAACAAAAATTCAACCGTAAATGAATGGGATGAACAAGGTCAGGTGCACAACAATAAACAGAATACATCAATAATGTGCTGTCAATCTCTTTTCATCACCTTTTATTTTTATCCCAATATTTTAAAAAATACCAGGCCTCAAAGAAAAAGGACAGTGGTTGCTGGATGGACTGAAAGTAAAGGTAGTTTACATAATGTAAATTTCAAAATGAACGATTTTCAAAAAAATGACATTTTAAGAGTAATTGGTTCCGTGAACATAAATACACCAAAAAAGCTTGACAGGAAAGTAGCATACATTAGAATGTACAACAGAAATTTCAAAATCGCACTATTTCTCTCTCTCTCTCTCTCTCTCTCTCTCTCTCTCTCTCTCTCTCTCTCTCCCACACACACACACACACACACACACACACACACACACACACCCCTCTCCGAGATTAACCCAGGTGGTGGTTACTATTTTTTGCTTGAAGAACAGCTTCCACTTTCATACTTTTTGTCCAAGTGTCGAGTATGAAACCGGGGGTGGGGGGGCGGGGGACAGACACAACAGATCTGAATTGTGTTGATACATTTAAGGAAATAACCTAGAAGTGATTTGTCTTAAAGTACGCTCTTATCCATGACAACGGCATTATGCGATCAGACAGACATTTAAAACTGTCTCTCTTCCTGGTAACCGCTGCAGAACAAAAAAACATTATGCGCCCTACTTGAAGGTTCTGGGAGAAAAACCTGGATTTAACACACAACTTCAGTGTTGCAGTGATCGCAGGATCCGGAGGTGTTCTCTAGGTGGAAAATGTCAATGCTGTTTGACCCAGCCGAAACAGACCCTTTTCAACCCCCTCTAGTCCAGCCGAGGGAGCCTGAATCACAGGACCTCCACAGTTGAAGTCCAAGTGTCAAAACAGCCGCAGCTCCGAGAAGGCTGAAAACCCCACACATTTAGGCCACAAACAAGACTTGAAGGCGGTTTTACAAAGGAACAAAGAGACTGGCAGGAAAACCAGGCCAGGAGCGTGGAGCCGGCCGCCTGCAGGTGACCTGCAGGGGCAAAAGGGCTCTCAGGGCCCGCTTGGGTCCCCACACTCGGGCCGAGTGCCGGGCGAAGCCCGGGGACTTGCCGGGGCCGGGGCTGTGCCCACGGCGCCGGGCTGGCGGCTCTGCCGGGCGCCCCTCCGCCCAGGCCACGGCGGCGGGCGAGCCGCTTACCTAGCGCGGCCTCGTCCGCCCGGGCGTCCAGCAGGCTCTGGAAAGCCGCCCGGAGGAGAAGCGCGAAGGCGTTGGAGTCAAAGGAGCCGGGATCCGCCAGCGTCTGGAAGCCTCTCTGCACATACTCGGAGAGCTCCATTGTGAGCGCGCCGTGACCTTCGACATGCGCACCACGTGACTCGCGACGCGCGCCCAGCTGATCGGTCGCGCGCGCTCGCGGCCGGGCGACTCGGGGAGGTTCGGCGACGGCTCGGGACGGTTCGGGGAGGTTCGGGAGGCGGCTCGGGGAGGTTCGGGAGGGTTCGGGCCAAGCTCGGGCGGCGCCTGGGCCTATCGGCCTCGACTACTCTGCGGGCCTTGCCCCGGGCGCCCTGGCCTTTCCTACTCTGTTGGAGCCGCTGGCCTCGGCCTCGGCCTCGGCGACCGAGGACGCCCATTGGACGCGCTTGGCGCTCACCTGGAACCGCACCCGCTCTGTCCCCAAGGGGCCCGGAGCTGGGTGGCGCTGGAATCCACCACCGCCACCGCGGCCAGAAGCGGGGACAGCGGGAGACTACGTGCCTGTGTTACTCGCCAACCTAACCCGCAGCGCTGCCCTTTTGTGGGGCTGTAGACAGCTAAATATACCAATTTTACCTCGTCTTTGTCATTTCAGAAATATGGCAATAGATTCCTGTGTTATGTGCACGGAGACACAGGCATAAAGAGCGGGTGTGAGCGCGGCGTACTTAACAATTGACAGATTAATAAATTATTCATGAACATATTTGACAGGATTATTAAAATTTTTATATGCTACTTCATATAAATATCTTTCAAACGCACTCTGTCATATAAATTCTGTGCTCCTAAACTTATTACGTCCGTGGCTTTAATTACTCAGTAGAGTCTTCATAATATACATGAGATAGTTATCTTAGTAAAGTACGGTTAGGAACGGCAAGATCTTCAGCAGAAATGAATTACCTTTTCAGATACCCATAACTTCAAAGACAAATCCTGTATAAAGTTTAACTCCCCTCCACCCCCCACCCCTTTTTTTTTAAACTACGAAGTTGGCTTAGGAGAACAAGAATAGTTCTTTGTAAAGAAAACCACGAAGTAAAAATACATTAGGCTTTTCTTTTTTTTATCAAGAGAGTTTTAAAACTTAAAAAAAAATGCAGTTTTTGAAGGATGGAGGATAGGACCATGGAACAAGGAACGTGTTTTACTCTTCCGGAGAAATAACACATAACGTCAAATTCAACATGAAACACTCTTACTTGCCCTAATTTCGGTGCCTATTTGTGGGGGAAAGGTTATTATTAATGAATGAAGTCAATATGCCACGACTCACCGACGTGTGGAGAGTACCCCTCTTCACAGTAACAGGACGCAAGTGGAATGTTTTAGCCTCCAACAAGCCGAATAGCGCTGCTCAGCCCTTTGAAAGCAGCAGTCGTCTCCAGGTGAGAACACAGCGGGGGAAGGCTTAGAAGTCCCCTTAGGGTTCTTATGAAACAAACACGTGTTAATTGTGCCCTTTTTTCTTTCCACGTCTCTATTCTTTTTAAATTCTGCACCCTCATAAAATGTCAGTCGAAAAATTTCGAGATAACTTGATTTTACAGGGCAGAACCATCTATGTGTTAATATTAACAACACGGAAACATTCTGTTTATTACACATTTTATGACCACCGAGTGTTACCATTCAAATAGAATTAGAGCTGATAGCTCTGATCATAGACTAGAATCAAAAGTGGAAAGATGAATGCGTGAGCATGGGCTTCTAAAATGCTGTTGTTGAAAAGAGTAGCAAACACGTGGCCGAAGTGGCAAAGCTAAGAAACTCACAGAAGTTGTCTCCCCTGACGCCTCACATCACCCTCCTGCCCACGTGCCAGTGCTAGATTGTGTGTCTCTTCTCTCTAAATAGATTCATGCATTAGGCCCCCAAAATGGTTCCATTTCCAGCTCTCCCAAAAATTTAACCATAATGTTTTCTCATACTAATAACTGAGTGTTCTTACTCTAACACTTACCATTTAAATTTCATTTAATGAGCATGTGTGCCTTTGACAAGCCATTGCAATGTATAAAAATGTCCATCCGAAGTCATGCTGTAGACTTCCTTGGTCACAGTCATAGGATCAATGAATTTTATGTTGTTAGAAACTGAATAACATTCTGAAGGTGAGCAAATAAGAACTTAACAATTTTGTTTCCATGGCTGTCAACAAACTCCATTAAACTTTGCAAATTTTTGCAGGCTCAAGTCAATGGACTGTATCTGACCTCAAAGGGCATTTTAAAATATGAGTTTAAATATGATTTTAAAATATGAGTTTGAAAAGAACAGCATTCAAGCATCTCCATGCCAACAATGTACCTTGCTTCTATTGTTATAAATATTGAAGTACCACATACTGATAAATTCATTTTACTTTTCAAGAACCTAGATATTATTTCAAGAACTAAAAGGCATCATTTAAAAAAGCATGTTTTAGAGTTTCAGAGAATATTGTATCCTTTGAACACGCTGTTTGTTTTAGCATCACAATGTTGGCCACTGCACTACCGTTACGATGGCAGTTGACCAGGACTTTAATATGATCTCTGTGGTCAACCTTCCCCGAAGGTCTTAGAGCTGTACATTTGCTAGTTTTATGAATTAAGAAACAATTTTTAGGTGAACAAGTACTTTTGCTTTTGTGCAAAGCAAACTGAGAAAAGGTATCCTGTAGTTTAAAGAGGCCATTAGACATCTGTGGACAGGAAATCAAAGCTAATATTCAGGAAGGCCTACAAGATATCCCAAAGTTTACCAGACTATAGGAAAGAGAGCCTATTTGATTCCTGCCCATCAAACAAACCTGCTCGTTCTAGGGAGAGAAAAGAAGGCAACAAATATCTAAAGACTACCTATACTAAAAAACAAAACAAAACAAAAAACATTTTGCTTATTACTCCCAATATATTTTCTTTGATGATTAACTATAGTAAACTCTTGAAAAATTCACTAATTAAAATTGAATTTATTGTTTTTTTTTCCATTGTCCTTTACCGTAACTGGACAGTTTAAAGGACATTTAACTGGGTTATACATGACCTTTGAGTAGTTGAGGTCAAAAACATTTCAGAGTTCAAGTGACCTGAATATTAAGAGGCATTAAAGCTTTTATTTTCAAGTTAAATATAAAATGAAATCTCAAATAATTTCTAAAACGGTCATTGCTACAGTAATTAATTTAGATGAATATAACAATTTCCTTAAGGTAGTCTAGCTTAGTCTTTGTATGTGTATTTAAGAACAAAATGCAAATTAAAGTCAGTGGAGTCAGAGTCAACATGGGAGGAAAAGTGAAATGTGAGGTAACGTAAAGAAATCAGAGCCACAGAAGCAGAACTCTGTGAACAAATGGTCTCTAAAACGCCAGAAAGGTCATGATCGTGATTTGGTACAAGCATTTTGGTTTTTCTCCTTAAATTTTAATTTAAGGCATTGAAATTAAATACTAAATAGCTTAATTTCCATTTTGATAAGATTTTCACCATTCTGTACTATTCTCTCATTTTAAATGAATACATATAAAGTATAAAACTTCAAATTTGAACAAAAATGAAAATTAAATAGTTTAAGATTCAAAAAGACTAAAACATCATGCTGATATGTTTTTTCTAAAGGAACATCTCAAGGCCTTTCCTGAAAGAAGGGTACAAATTTTGTTAAAACTTGCAAATAGAAAATTCTGTAGTCAAGATCATGGCCAATCTTTTGTGTGTCTGAAATGTGGGACCTGCTGCCACGAGGGCCGGGCTGTGGCTCTGTCAGCGACTGCAGGAAGAGTAAGAGGAATGTGAAGCTAAAGGACTTGCGTGGACATCAAGTCACACGTTGTAGTATCAGTTCTTTGCAACTAGTCCACATAGAAAATAAGCAAGACCGGCTTTCCGCATGTTAGCAAATAATTTCTTCCCTTTAGGGCCGCAGGGTCACTTTGATCCGAAGATGCCCAAGTTCTTACTTTGAAACAAAACAGTGAAGTTATGTGGGAATATCTGAGTTACACAGGCCAACGTTGTGAAAGAGAAAGGAGGAAATGCTTTGTGAGAAGACAATGGAAATGAGCAAACGGCATTTGTCAAAGATGAAGGCAAATTTTAAGTTAAAGGTGAGGGAACTAGGAAGAAATGAGAAAGAGAATATGTGTGCATCATCCAAGGAGAAAAGAATGGATTGAATTCTATGTCTTGGAATTTCTGCACAAATGGGAAACACTAAGTTGTCTTTAAACTCATCAAGTGGCCTAAGTGACAGCTACTTACCTTTAAAAAAAGATATTAAAAGCAAGTTTACTCCTGAAACAACATCAATCTTATTTCTATCACCCGTGAACAGCTGTGGCAATTAGGAGTTGGTCAGTCATCTAGCAAATTCTAGAAAATAGATTAAATACTCTACTTAGACAATGAACATAGGCCCTCAATAGCAGGGTTCTCTCTCTCTCTCTCTCTCTCTCTATCTATCTATCTCTGACTCTATGTCTCTGTGTGTCTCTCTGTCTCTGTGTGTCTGTCTGTCTCTCTGCCTCTCTCTCTGTCTCTCTCTGTCTCTGTCTCTGTGTGTCTCTCTGTCTCTGTCTTTGTCTCTGTGTGTCCCTCTGTCTCACTGTCTCTCTGTCTCTCTCTCTCTCTGCCTCTCTCTATCTCTGACTCTCTCTCTCTCACTCTCTGTTTGTGTGTGTATGTGTATGTGCGCGCGAGCACACATGCGTGCTTGAATTATGAAGATTACAACTTCAATTTCCCACATCACTGATGGGTGATTCAGCTGAGAGGGTAAAACTGAGACGCAGACACGTGGGGACAAGTCTGGAGTCAGCCTGTCCACTACATTGTTAAGATATCTTTAAGAGATAAAGGAAGAGAGAGAATTAAAAGTAAGAAGTGGGTGTAAATGGGAAGGAGAAAGATCAACTAGGTTTATCTTCCCTTAAGACTTCCTTAGCTGCACTAATTCCCACAGAGCAGGGTCAGCAACTGCACTGTTCAGAAGCCGTTTGGTTTCCAGGTGTTCCACATCTTAACCACAACAGGCCTGTCTGACCATATCTTCCCTCTTGGCTGCTAGATATATTCTCAGACCTCAGAAATTGGAGTTTTGATCAGATCCATGAATTCCAGCAAAACACAAACAAATAAGCCTATAGTAATAATTTTTAAAGTTTGCATTTTGAGAGTATGCTTTTCACATATTAAAATTAGAATGTAAATAGTTTCATTTATTTTAACCAAGGAAATTAAGTTTTCAAAAGAAAATCAAAACAAACCGAGAAAAGGAAAAGGAATGTTTTATAGATGAAAACTCAGATAACAAGACTCTGTCCTTGCTTATAAACTGCAGGAATTGCCTATATTCACTTATCAATTGATACATTCCAGCAGGAACATTACATGGAGAAAGGATGGTTTGAATTAAATGCATTATAAACACTAAAAAGACTATGTTAAATGTACTTTGAACTCACTTAAAATAAGCATTTAAAAGAAAACTAAATTTTAAAAGAGACAGGGGCTGTAGCTCAGCAACAGAACACTTGCTGAGTGCATGCAAGGCCCTAGATCGGATCCCTAACACAGCTAAAAACAAACCCACAAAAATGCAAATGATACTGAAAGAGCTTGGCAAAGAAAGGTCCAGAAAAAAGGTTTGTTTGTTTCCAGAACAGATGTGAGATTTACTCATGAGCATTCTTTGGTGGGGTGTAGAATTCAGCAGTGGAAGCCCTCAGGGGTGCAGAGCTTGCCTTTCCGGGGAACCATGATATAATGGGGGTAGGGTGTATTTGACCCCCAAAGCCATCAGGGATGAGCTTGGCGACCATATCTTCAAGTCCATCTACATGAAGCTTGCTGAAGCCCCACTTCTGCGAGACGTGGATCTTCTGTTGGGAACTTGACTCTGTGAAGAACCTCCCTCACAAGTCTGCCCTCTGCAGCTTAACGAAGATGGATTTGATGACCTTGCCTAGGTGTCCAAGGTGCTTTAGAGCAGCCCATAGAAGCAACAGGTTATATACATTACCAAGGAGACTGTTGCTGACAGTGGATAAAAGTTTTATAACGTTTGAAATACATATACAATTTAAAATAATACTGGTCGAGAACTTAACATTTTAATTATGATTGTTAATGAATATGTTTTCAACAAAATGCATATTCTACTTCTCCTTCCAGAATAAAACATAGACTTGAAACAATTTTGTAAAGAATTCAACCAAAAAAGTAATTTCTAGAAAACTTTAGTGTCTCCACTTTCTTACATTTCTCACATTTCATCATGGATAAAATTTTTCTGAACAACCTTTGCATGGTTATAATAACTTCAAAACAATTTTTTTGACTGTTGAGAAACAAGCACCACAAAAACAGATACATCTTTCCTACTGTTTCTTCCCCTGCACTCAGTTCTTTTTCTCTTAGTTTCATTGGTTTATTAAGGTTTAAAATACGATGTAATTTTTTTTTCAAATGTTGCAGTCTAGATTGGAATTGTTTTCTTTGTTCTCCTGGAGATTTATCCAGGGTCATGTGTTTGCTAAGTAAGCACAAGTCCCAAACCCAGGCTAGAAGTCTCTGTGCAAGCATGGTCAGTGCAAGCATTTTCATCTGTATTTTAAGGAAAGGGATTGGGTTGAAACAAAGTTTACAAAATCTTTTCCTTTTTTTTCTCTTTTTTCTTCTCCTGTCTGGAGTTCAGGTTCAAACTGACGGTCTTGAAGTCTAGGCAAGTACTCTGCCACCGAACTACATCTCCAGACCCATAAAAATTTTTTAATGTAATAAAATACCAAGAAAATATTGTTAACTGTTAACAGGGTAAAATGAAGAATTGTATTATATAGTCATTATATTATATAGTCAATTTAGTCCATGAAATTAGAAACTTGAACTTCTGTTACCAGTAGTTATGTAATTATTCAACTCCACAGGCTTTTTTTTTTATCATTTGGAGTACCTTTAAATCATCATTAGATAACAATTCAAATCTTATTTACAGTTCTCTATAAAATACAGGAGAGCAGGTGGATCTCTGTGAGTTCAAGGCCTGCCTGGTTTACAAGAGCTAGTTCCAGGACAGGCCCCAAAGCTACAGAGAAACCCTGTCTCAAAAAATCAAAAAAAAGAAAATACAGGCCAAGAAATAATATGGATGAATGGGTATGTATGGGAGTGGAGAGATCCTGGACACTCTGAATTTTCATAAGCTTTACTTTGCTTCTCTAAAAAACAGTGAAGTGTTCTTAATTTTTTATTTTCATTTACTTATTTATTTATATTTCTGAGACAGGGTTTCTCTGTGTAGCCCCAGCTGTGCTGGGATTTACTATGTAGACCAGGCTAGCCTCAAAGTCAGAAATCTGCTTGGCCCTGCCTGTCAAGTGCTGGGATTAAAGGCATACACCACCATGCCTGGCCCTTATAAACTTTTCTTAACTCAAGACAGAGAATTTTAAATAAAGCCCAAATATAATATATATGATATATAATATATAAACATATATAATCCCAAGTATAACATATAAATATATATATTTCTTAAATAGTAGAAGAAAATCATTGGTTTTTCTAAAATAATAATAGTGTCATACATGTGTTTGTGGTAAAAATGAAGAATAGTTTCATAAGACCACAGGTAACAATGAAAAGGACAGGTTTATTCCATAAATTACTTTAGACACTGTGCATTCTCTTTTGCAAGCCTGTATTTCTTGGGCTGGAGGGATGGCTCAGCAGTTAAGAGCTGGGTTCAATTCCCAACACTCACATGGTGGTTCCCAACCATCCATAACTCCAGTTCCAGAGATCCAATGCCCTCTTCTGATCACTTTCGGCATCAGGCATGGGGCACACATGTACACATGCAAGCAGAACACTCAAACACATAAAACAATGAATCTAAAGAAAAACATTTAAATAAGCCTTTCTTTTAGTAGTATGCACTAGAAATTTTGGGAAATACTGATTTTTTTATTTGTTAGTAATAACCACAGAAAAAAATATTCTACATACATTTTATATAGTTTTTGGAAGTTACCTTAGATTGTTTTGGTAACAAAATGAATGTAAATAAAATATAAGGCTACATCTTTTGTGAACTATTTTAACCAATGATAAAAAGAGATTCTTCAAACTGATACTTTTAAGTTAATTTACAGTTTATTTTTTATTTCTTTATTTCTAAGTTGCTATGATCAATATTTGTCTGTTTATAGAAACAGTGACATTTAATGTTTAAGTTGAGTCATAATAATAGTCTGTTAAATTAAAATCAAGAGCAACTATAGGAGAGTAGTCATTTCGAAAGCAAACATCCTGCCACGTGGAGGGGGCAGCATGTGTCAAAAGTAACAGACTCAAATATTTACCTCAGTCACAAGTGTCTGTCCATTGACGTAAATGATTTAAAGACAAGCTAATTGTACTTGCTTAAGCCTTTTCTCTTAGTTCCCTTTATTAGAATTCTAGAAAATAGTGTTCAATCTTAGTCAGTTTTAAACACACAATATCAATATGATTCCTAACATGGTTTTTAGAAAAAGTCTCAGTGGGTGGAAGAAAGGGTTCAGTGATTGTAAGAGCACCAGCTTCTCTCAAAGGACAAGCAGTTTGTTCCCAGCCCAGCAAAGGGGTTCACAAACCTTCTGATCCCCAGTTCTAGGGGATCACACACCCTCTTCTGGCCTCTGCGGGCATTGCATGCACATGTTGCACAAACATGCATGCAGACAAGACACCAATACACATTTAAAAAGGTAAAGATAAATAAATCTTTAAAAAGAAAGACGTCACCAGGGCTTCGAGTACAGCTCAATGAGTGTATGATTTGTACAGCAACCCCCCCCCTCCCCGAGCAGAGAAAGTCCCAGCACTTACAAATAAAGCCAAGTATGCGGCTCAGTTGGCAGAGTGCTGGTTTAGCATGTACAGAGTTCCAGGTTTAATCTTCAGCATCTCACAAAGCATGCTGTGATCTCAGCACGTGGTGATGCAGATGTGGGGATCCATCCTGTGATCTCATCATGTGGAGACACAGATGTGGGGAATCCATCTCCATGCTGTGATCTCAGCCTGTGGAGACACAGGTGTTGGGATCCATCCTGTGATCTCAGCACGTGGAGTCAGAAGCAGGAGGGCTAAGCACTCAAGGTCTTTCTCAACTACATAGAGAATTTGAAGCCAGCTTGAGCTATACAAGATTCATCTAAATAAATAAATATTTTAAATCAGGTGTGGTCATACACACATTTAATCTCAGTACTCAGGAGGCAGAGAGAGGTGGATCTCTGAGTTCAAGTCCAGCCTGGTCTACAAAGCGAATACTAGAACAGCCAGGACTATACAGAGAAGCCCTTGTCTTGAAATGAAAAAAAAAATAATTTAAAAAAGCAGTTCCAGGCCTGGCAGTGATGGTGCATGCCTTTAATCCCAGCACTCAGGAGGCAGGGGCAGACTGATTCAGTGAGTTTGAGGCCAGCCTGGTCTACAAATCAAGTTCCAGGACAGCCAGGGCTACACAGAGAAACCTAGTCTCGAAAACAGAGACAGAGAGAAAGAGAGAGAGAGAGAGAAAGAGAGAGAGAGAGAGAGAGAGAGAGAGAGAGAGAGAAGGATAGAAAAGGAAAGAAAGAAGGAAAGGAAGGAAGGAAGGAAAGAAAAAAAAGCTGTTTCAACTCAGCCCTCAAAGGGATGTCTCCATCAAATCCCTTCTCTCAGACCACAGGGAAACTCGCAGAAGAGAAGGCAAAAAAGAGTTGAAAGAGCCAGAAGGGATGGAGGACACAAGAAAACAAGGCTTTCTAAATCAACGTGACCGAAGCTCAGATGAGGCAGCATGCACAGAGTCTGCACCGGTCTGCAATAAGTCACTGTGTATATGTTATGGCTTCCAGTTTAGTGTTTTACATGATTCCTGAGAGTGTGAACATGCAGGTCTCTTGTTTCTTGTACCTTCTCTTGACCTCTCTTCTTTCTGCTTATTTGTTTTGTTCAATCCCAATGTGTTAGTTTTTGTTTTACCTTATTATACTTTATCTTTGAAGCCTGTTCTTTTCTAATGAGAGGCAGAAAGGGAGTGGATGGTGGGGGGGAGAAACTGGGAGGGAGGAGCAAAGAGAGGGAAACCATAATCAGGATATATTATGTGAGGAAAAAAAATCAATTTTTAATAAAAGGAAAAAATAAGAGAAAGAAAATTCATCAGAAAGAAAGAAAGAAAAAAAGAAAGCTACTTTATAGAATTGGCATCGGAATTTTGTATAGTTTTGCCTATGTCAATACTTAATTAAAAATTATTTATTTTTAGTGTGTGAGAGTACAGATGATCTGTGTGTAGACATTTGTATTCTGTGCCCATGCGGAGCTGAGGACGGCTTATAAAGGCGCTTCTCCCACTCCCCTTCTATCTGGGTTCAGCTAAGTCAGGCTGTAGACTTGTACATGAGCCGTCATATCTGCCATCATTTTTAAATCACATTTGCTTAGGGCCCAGTGTGTCGTGTGGAAATCCAACTCACTGGTGAGGATTCTCTCTTTCTACCATGTGGGTCCCGGGGACTGAGATAAGCAAACATATTGAAATCTCCATCCTAACTAAATAAAACATGGTAACAAGAGAATGGCTGCACTAGTCAGGGTTCTCTAGAGACACAAAACTTAATTAATTTATATATATATATATACATATATGTGTATGTGTATATATAAATTAATTTATAATATATAAAAATTAATTTATATATATATATACATACATATATATAAATGAACAGAAAGTTCAAGAATCTAGTAGCTGCTCAGTCCGCACAAGACTGGGTACCTCAGTTGCTGGTCTATATATGCTGGAATCTCGAAGAAGTAAGCTCTGATGCCCGTGAAGAGTGGATGTGTTAGCAAGGTGAGGGCAACCAAGCAAAGAGCAAAACTGTCCTTCTTCCAAGTCCTTGACTTCCAGAAGAAGGTGTGGCCGAGATTAAAGGTGTGTCATCCAGCCTCCAGATCTGGATCAAAAGCCTATGTCCACCCACTTCAAAGCAAGCAGAAACGCTCTCACAACGTGTCCTCCACTTCTGGAGTGTAGCTCATTCCAGACGTAGCCCAACTGATCCAGGAACAGCCGTCATGGCAGCCGTCACAACTTTGTGCATTATAATAGCTCACCATTCTCCTAGGGGAAAGTTATCAAATTTTTGTTAAACATGCTTGAATAATTATGTGATTTATTATTAAGGAAAATACAATGTTGTTGTTAGTTATTTTTTTCTCTTTGACTCCTTGTTTTTGGGGGGCTGTCTGCCTAGTTTTTAGCTTGGCTTGTTTCTTGTCAGCTTTTCTTAAATTATCTCTGCGGTGATATTTTGTTTGTGCTTTAAAAAATAAAGTTTACCTGACAATCAGAGAAGCATAGCAACCAGCCATTAGTTGTTACCTCTGCCAATTCTTCAGACCGAATGGGCGATCCTGTCTCCAGGAATCCTCAGATTGAATGCTGTGACCTCCTGTCCCCTCCTGCCTTATATTCCTCTCTCTGCCCAGTCATATGCCTTCCTGTCTCCACCTCCCTAGTTCTGGGATTAAAGGTTTGAGCCACCACCATCTGACTCTGATTCTCTTTCAGACTGGATTGATCTTGTGTAAACAAGGGTGTCCTTAAACTCACAGAGCTCCTTCTGCCTCTGCCTTCTGAGTCCTGGGATTGGAGGTGCCACCATTGCCTAGCCTCTGTAGCTAACTCGTGGCTAGCTCTGTACTCTAAATGTCAGGCAAGCTTTTTTTAATTAAAGCACAAACAAAATATCACTACATATCCCAACTACCTTTTGCCTCTGGGATTTTTCCTTTTCTTCCTGTTTGTTGTATATTTTACTTCCACTCTTTCTCCATACCTGGCTGGGTGGCTGGATGCTGGGTGGCTGGATGCTGGGTGGCTGGGTGGTGGCCGGCTAGACGGTTGGGTGGCTGGCCCCTGATGTCCTCCTCTTCTTCTTTCTTGTTCCTTTTTCTCCCAGATTTCTCCTCCTATTTATTCTGTGTGCCAGCCCCACCTATCTTTTCTCCTGCCTTGCTATAAGTTGTTCAACACTTTTTTAGACCATCCGGTGTTTTAGATAGGCAAAGTGTCACAGCTTCATAGAGTTAAACAAATGTAACATAAAAGAATGCAACAGATCTTTGCATCATTAAACAAATGTTCCACAGCATAAACAAATGTAACACATCTTAAAATAACATTCTACAACACTATAAAGTGGCAATTTTCAGTGTTAGGGTTTATTTTCAGTTCTAAGTAGAATATCGTTTTTCTATTAGCAAGCAGTTATAATAAAATTTATTGAAAAGGAGTATTTAAAACCTTTTTAGACAGCATTCATCCAAAGGTATGCCAATATTTTTTAACAGAAGATTTTCCTAACTTTTTTAAAAAGTTAACTTTTATCTTAATAATAGTGAAGATCACCATAAAGTTACACAAATAAGCTACAGGGCCTTCTCTGCATTGGCTGAAGTTGAAAGGATTTATAAAATGGATTATAAAAATGGTTACCTTTTACTTTGCTGTTCTTATAAAGAGCCCTTATTTTTTTATTAATGTTTTGGGTTTTGTTTTTTGGTTTTTTTAAAGATTTATTTATTATGTACGCAGTGTTCTGTCTGCAGGCCAGAAGAGGGCACCAGATCTCATTACAAGTGGTTGTGAGCCACCGTGTAGTTGCTGGGAATTGAACTCAGGACCTCTGGAAGAGCAGCCAGTGCAAAGAGACCTTTTATCAGGGAAGTGCCTGGCTCATGATAGATGGCCCATAAGAATTTCCTGAATGAATGGCGGTGGGAGAGAATGAGGAGCAAGCAAACTGGGCTCAGCCCGTCATCCCGCCTGCTCCTTTCTTATGCTCTTGGGCTACAGATGATTTCTCTAAGTCTCACTTTCCTCGAGTGTACCATCGAGATGACAAAGACACCATTTCCATTTCCAAAGGCTCTTGAAAAGCATTCAGAGAAAATGCGTGTGTTTTACACATGGACCAAACAGAAGAATTCTAAGGTCGTGAACTTTGATCCTACTGACATAGGTAGCTTCTCAGTTACATTTATAGCAGTTGCACGTGCGATTCCCTTTGTGGATCCCAAGTGCCTACTTAGAAACTAAACAAAAACCTTGTGGGCTACCTGGCACTGCATTCAGGGACTCAGAAGTGAATCATTTAGAGGTCGGGGTTTTGTTTGGTTTGGTTTGATTTGATTTTTTTGTTTTGTTTTGAGACAAGATTTCCTCTGTGTAACAGCTCTGGCTGTCTCAGAACTCACTTTGTAGACCAGGCTGACCTTGAACTCACAGAGATCCGCCTGCCTCTGCCTCCTGAGTGCTGGGATTAAAGGCCTGTGCCACTATGCCTGGTTAAGAGATCTTATAATAACACCAGCCATGTTATATCCTCCAAGGTTTCAATGATAATATTCTTACTCTCCTGTCTCTTGATAACGACCCTCCCCTTACCCTCAGGAATCTTGGAGTCCACAGTGCCTGTCATGGTCAGCCTTACTGCCTCTGAAGAAGGGCCAACCAGCTTTTTATTCAGTTTTAAAAAGTTGTTGTTGTTGTTGTTTTTGTTGTTGTTGTTGTTTTGGTTTTTCAAAACAGGATTTCTCTGTGTCGTTTTGGAGCCTGTGTGTAGACTAGGCTGGCCTCGAACTCACAAAGATCCACCTGCCTCTGCCTCTCAAGTGCTGGGATTAAACGCTTGTGCCACCACCACTCAACTACTAGTATTATTTTTAAAGTGTATGTGTGTGTGTGTGCATGTGTGTGAGTGTGTGCATGCATGTGTGCGTGTCTATGTGTGTGTGTGTGTGAAGGTCAGAGGCATCACATCTCCCTGGAACTGAAGCTACAGGTAGTTAGTTATGAATGCCTCATGATGGATGCTGAAATCTGAATTTGGATCCTCTACAAGAGCAGTATGTGCTTTTAACCACAAATCCATCTCTCCAGCCCCTCCAGGTGTTCTGGCAACAGTTGCTTTGGTTAGTGTTCCCTGAGAAAGTCTCAGGGAGCGCAGGTGACAAATCAACAAGAGTGCTTGTTGTCACTTGAGTTCCATTCCTGGAACCTACACAGTAGGAGGAATAAGTCGCCTACCTTTCATATCTGCAAGCGAGTGCACGTCTGGTGCGGGAGAATTATCTGTATTCTGTCAATCATATTTTAATAAAACGCTGATTGGCCAGGCAGGCAGTATAGGCAGGAAAGCCAGACAGGAAGTAGGGGTGGAGCAAAGAGACTGGGAGTATTCTGGAAGCAGAAGCTCTCTCAGCCACTCCTGCGCAGACCACCAAAGAGGCAGCATGTAACTTGCCCAGCTGAGAAAGGTACGGAGCCATTATGGCTAACATAGATAATGATAATGGATTAATATAAGTTACAAGGACTAATAATAAGCCTGACCTATTGGGCCAATCAGTTTATAATCTTATGGAGTCTTGTGTGTGATTTTCTTTGGGGTTTGCTGGCTGTGGAGTACCGGGCGGGACAGATACCCCAACAAGCCGGCCCTCATGTTACACACGTCCACACACAATACATAAATAAATGTACTTTTTTTTTAAGTCTTGGAAAGCAAAATCGAGATACATTCATATTCTCCTAGGGTGGCCTCTTGTCTTACTTCAGAGAATGGTTGTCATCCTTTTACTGAGTGATCTGTAATCTGTGATCCCTTTTAATCTTTTTTGAAGTATTTTCTACAAAGACCAGAGGCTCCACAAGGCATCAAGGAAAGAAACCATGTTTACCAGCAGTGAGAGCTCCTTTCACTGTGGACTGAAGGACACAGCGTTTGGAACGGAGAGGGTTAAGCTCTAGGGCTCTGCAATGTGAACAGTTCACTGAGCTCTGGCAGAAGTCGCCACAGCACACCCGGGATCAAGAATTGCCACAGCGAACATATTTCCAACCTTCCTTTTGCAGGTCATAACTGACCTACCCTGAACCCAGAGAACCAATGAACTGTTTTTGCCCCGTGTAGCTTCGTCATTTCTGGAGCACCACGCAATAGGGGAGGGAGGCTTTTGTGCCTTGTTTCTTTGACCTTATGGAGCAACTTGGGAATTTGCCACTGAAGGCCCATTGACAGTTCCCTACTTCTCCTTCCTACTGTCCCCCCCACAGGACATACCACCTTGAGTTTCCATTTGCCACTGATGAACATATGGATTGCTTCCAGTTTTTTGAAAACTATGAATAAAACCTGTATAGAGATGTGTGGGCTAATTTCGTTGGGAGGTATGTTTTTATTTTGTTGGAATAAATTCCGCAGTGTGGAATTGCTGGTGTAGCTGATATGTGTACACCTAGCTTTATAAAGAATTATTAAACTGTTGCCCATAGTAGCCAGACCACACTGCATTTCCAGCCATTGTTGTGTGGCGTAGTAAATGGTAAACCATTATAGTAAATGGACATTCAGTTGCTTCATGTGTCCTCCATACATGTCTGCAAGACATTTTACCTTCTCCCCTGCTTCTCTTCTTTCTAGACAGAATCATGTTATATTGCCCGTTTTAATAGTTATATGGTGGCATGTTCTAATATAGGAATTTAACGTGCTTTCCCCAGTGACTAATAATGAGCCTCTTTGTTGTGTTATTTCCAATGCAGTCTTTATTAGTGAAAGTTTATTCAAATCTTTCGCCTTCTCATCAGGTTATTTGTATTATTGAGTTTTGGGTGCTTGTTATAGATTATGCATGCATGCCTTTCATTCGAGGTTTTGCAAATATTATTGTGGACATCTCATGGCTTGTATTTTCATATTTTCATTGAGTCTTCCAAATAAAATACATTTTAATTATGTAAGTCCAAGTATCAGGATAACTTAGGCTTTTGAAATTGCATTGAAAACTATCTTCTCACCAAGTCATGAAGAATTTCTCCTTTGTTTTACCCTTGAAGCTACCTAGTTTTTTATTTTACACTCATGTTTGTGATAATTTTAAGACAACTTTTATATATGGCAGAAGATGAATTAAGCTATTGGGGTTCATTGTTATTTGTTACCATATGGATATTCAATTATTTGTCTTCTTAAAAAGATCTATTTATATTTTTTATGTGTGTGCGTATTTTGCCTGCATGTATGTGCACCATGTACATGTCTGGTACCCCTCGAGGCCAGTGAAAGATGCCAGATCCAACAAGTGCTGTAGATGTTTGTGAGCTGCTACATGGGAGCTAAACTTGCAACCTCTACAAAAGCAGCCAATGCTCTTAAAATCACTATGGTGGTTTGAATAGAAATGGCCCCCATAGGCTCGTCGTTTTTAATGCTTGGACCCCAGGGAATAACACTATTAACAGAGGTAGCCTTGTTGGAGTAGGTGTGGCCTTGCTGGAGGAAGTGTGACCCTGGAGATAGGCTTTGAGCCTAAAGCCAGGCCCAGTGGAGCAGAACAAATTTTAATTGTTCTTGATAAAAAACCTAGAGTCAGATCTGAGGGAGTGAAAGCTGAGATCTGGGAAGCAGTGCAGCCCTAGAGAGACATTTTACCTCTACTGAATCCTCAGCCCAAAGGGCAGTCCTGTTCTCAGAGACTGCCTCTTCAGACTGCTGCCTCAGAGTGCCCTGAGCTCCTGTCTCCTCCCGCAGTACAGTCCTCTCTCCACCCAGTCATATCCCTCCTGTCTGCACCTCCCCAGAGCTGAGATTAAAGGCGTATGATCCCAA
Organism: Myodes glareolus; assembly: GCF_982192425.1. Lineage (NCBI taxonomy): Eukaryota > Metazoa > Chordata > Mammalia > Rodentia > Cricetidae > Myodes > Myodes glareolus. Next base: position 8,968,358 of record NC_142039.1, read on the forward strand.
GTGCTGGGATCACCTTCGTGTAACCTCTGTTTCACTTTTAGACTGCATCAATTTCGTGTAGCCCAGGATAGCCTTGAACTAACAGATAAGTCCTGGGCACCACCTTTGTGTGAACTCTGTTTCTCTTTTAGACTGAATCAATTCCGTGTTGCCCAGGGTTACCTTGAACTAACATAGATCCCTCTGTCTGTCTCCCAAATGCTGGGATTAAAGGTGCATGCCACCACTGCCTGGCCTCTAGGGGTTTAGCTCTGTACTCTGATCTTCGGGCAAGCTTTATTTGTTAAAACACAAACAAAAAAAAAAGGTCACTACACAGTGGCTTTTTCTCTGCCTGCCAGTCTGGATGTAGAACTCTCAGCTCCTCTCCAGCAGCATGTCTACCTGCCAGCCACCATGCTCCCTGCCATGGCGATGATAGACTAAACCTCTGAAACTGTAAGCAAACCTCAATTAAATGCTTTCTTTGTATAAGAGTTGCCATGGGGGCTGGAGAGATGGCTCAGAGGTTAAGAGCATTGCCTGCTCTTCCAAAGGTCCTGAGTTCAATTCCCAGCAACCACATGGTGGCTCACAACCATCTGTAATGAGGTCTGGTGCCCTCTTCTGGCCTGCAGGCATACACGCAGACAGAATATTGTATACATAATAAATAAATAAATATAAAAAAAAAAGAGTTGCCATGGTCATGGTGTCTCTTCACAACAACAGAATGGAGGTTGGTACCAGGAGTGGGGTAGTGCTGTGAGAGGCCTGGTCATGCTCTTCTCTGGAGATATACAAAACACTTTGGGACTCTAGACTAGAAAAATGATTGGACACTTGAAGCAGAATTTAATGGGCCATCCTAGTAGAATCAGGGAATACAGTGGCACTAAAGGGGATTTGAACTACGGTGGCCCAGACTAAGAAGTTTCAGAGGGGAAGAATATTAATGAGTGACCTAGAGACCATTCTTGTGATATTGGCAAAGGAGATTCCAAACAGCCTAGTAATGGCTGTGTTACACGGCTATTAGAGGCGGGTCTTATGTAACTCTCTAATTAGAAAGAGCAGCCTGAACAAAGAAAAATACAAAATGTACTCTTTGATACGAAAAGGGGTACCAGGAAGTGCAATGAAGCCAAGTCCAGCGCTCTCGAGGAGACAGAAAGTTTAAAGAATAGCCTGATCCTAAGTGAAATAAAGGGAGTGACAACTTCAGGATAAGACACTACCCGGCTACGTTTCCAACTTGTGGAAAGGAGTTAAAGGAAAGTTTAGGGCCAGCTGTGGTGGCACATGCCATTAATCTCAGCACTTGGGAAACAGAGGCAGGTGCATCTCTGAGTTTGAGGCCTGCCTCCTCCACAGATTGAGTTCCAGGACAGGCCAAGCATAGGCAGTGAAGGAAGTCACTGAAAACAGAAAGCTGCTGAAAATGTATTTGAACAAGAGCGCAATGTTCCAGTCCCAGCAAATAGCAGCACCTGGCAGCTTCAATCGTATGCTTCTGGCTTTAGATACAAGAAAGGAGTTGTGGCATCTCCCACTTTGGCTAAGGATAGTTGCTGAGGCCAGGAGTGTTTCAGGGTGTCATTGCATGGAGACCCAGAAAGGCCATTGTGTGGATATTTAAGTAAGGCCTGCATTTCCCTGGAGACCCCAGAATGGTCAAGATGTCACAGGTGTGGGATACCTGCTGAAGAGAGCTGCTTAGGGAGCAGAACCAGCCCAAGAGAGAGAAGTGTGTTGCTGTCAACAAACCCGAAAGGAGTTGGAGATATGAAGAGCATTTTGACGTCAGACACAGAGATGCCGAGTTTGGAGTTTGCCAAGTTGGTTTTAGGTCTTGTTTGGTCCGGTATTTCCTCACTATGCTCCCTTTCCTCCCTTTAAGAGTGGTAACATATACCGTGCCACTGAATGTTGGAAGCATGTGATCTGCTTTTCAATTTTGAGTTTTACAGGGGATTACAGTTAAGAGATTGTCGTGAGTCTCAGAGGATATTTTGAATCTTGGACTTTTAAACAGTGTTGAGACTGGTATAGACCATGGGTACTTTTAAAGTTGGACTGCGTCCATTTTCACATTATGATATGGCTACAAGCCTTTGGGGGCTAGGGAGTGGAACGTAGTGGTTTGAATAAGCATGGCCCCCACAGGCTCATAGATTTGAACTCTTGGTTACCAGGGACAAGCACTATTAGGGTGTGGCCTTGTTAGGGTAGGTGTGACCTTGTTGGAGGAAATGTGTCACTGGGGGTTTAGCCCAAACCCAGGCCCAGTGGCTTTCTTTCTGCCTGCAGATCCTGATGTAGAACCCTACATCCGTCTCCAGCACCATGTCTGTCTACACGCTGCCATGCTCCCTACCATGACAATCATAGACCAACCCTCGGAAACTGTAAGCAAGCCCCAATTAAATACTTTCTTTTTTATAAGAGTTGCCATGGCCATGGTGTCTCTTCATAACAATAAAATACTAAGATAACCACTGAACCACTTTTTTTCTGGCCCCAAGACTGAGCTACACTAAATTATTATTACACTTTTATCAAAAATCAGTTGAAACTGGGCAGTGGTAACTCATGCCTTTAATCCCAGCACTCAGGAGGCAGAGGCAGGCAGATCTTAGTGAGTTTGAGGCCAGCCTGGTCTACAAAGTGAGTTCCAGGATGGCCAGGACAACTATACAGAGAAACCCTATCTTGAAAAACAAATAAACAAACAAAACAAAACAAAAAGTCAATTGACCTGTTGGGCCTACTTCTGGGTTTTCTATGTTGTTGATCTGTATTCCTACCCTTTTGCTAACATTACACAGCACTGGTTATTCCAGACTTAAGTCTTAAACAGTGGGTACAAATCTTCTAATCCTGTTTTTTAAAAGTTGTTTTGATAACTTCCTTTTATTTGCTTTTTCCATATTAATTTTTGAGTAACCTTGTTAATTTATAAATAACAGCAAAAGCCTACAGAGATTTTGTATTACATATTGGTTTTAAAGCAGAATCTTATAACCTAGGCTAGACTAGAGCTCAATATATAACCCAGGCTGGTTTTGAACTTGTGGCATGCCTGAGTCTCCTGAGTTATGTGATTATAATGTGATTATAACTATGGACCACACAGTCTGGCTTTGTATGACCTTATAACTTCACAAAGACTCATTCACTACTTCCAGAAGTTTTTATAGACCTGAAGATTTTTCTGCATAGATAATTCTGTCTTTTACAAACAGAGGCAGATTTATTTCTTTCTTTCCAACCTCTGGATCTTTTATCTCCTGCTCATGCATTAATGCACTGGCAAGGATCTTCAGTATGAATGCTGAGTAGGAATAGTGAAAGTGGACAAACTTGTTCGTGTTCCTTAAATCATATGCCCAGTCTTGAGTGTAGGGTCGTAAAAGTAAATGCTAACTATAATGTGTTTGGGTCTTCATTTTATTTTACACTTCATTTTATTTTACAAAATAAGGAAGTATGATTTGCTCTGATGACTAACATTAGAGGATGTTTATAACCCTCGTCCTTAGGAGACTGAGAGAGGAGAGTCATCATGAGTTCAAGGCCGGTCTGGGTTTGCATACTGAGTTTATACCAACCAGTCATCCCCTCCACCCCAAGCATCCCTATATATACCTCAGTCTAGCCCTTGCATATCTGCTTAGTACTATGCATGAGAAAACATGGGACGGAGAATAGCAAGTCATAGTAATCCTTTGTGGGGCAGTGTTGAGACAGGGTCTCATTTTGTAGTCTGGCTGTCCTGAAACTCACTATGTAGAGGCTGGCCTCAAGCTCTCAGAGATACATTTGCCTCTGCCTCCTGAATGCTAGGATTCAAGGCCTGCATGGCCACATGAGGCCATGATAATCTTAATAAAATGAGATAACTTGGAAAACGAAGGGAAATGTTGTCTATTGTATCTGCTGGGTACCTTGTGCTGGGTGCCTTGAGGCAGTCCTTCTCACAACAGTGCTCTCAGGCACACTCACTTCTTTTTCACAAATAAGAAACTGAGTTTAACCTGCCAAAGAGAGGAAAGGATTGTAGGAGCCAGAGGGATCAAGAACATCACAAGAAAACCTGCAGAAATAACTAACCTGGCTCATAGGGACTCACAGAGTCTGACACAACCAGGGAGCCTGCATGGGGTCAACCTAGGCCCTCTACATATATGGGACAGTTGTGTAGCTTTGTCTACCCACCTACATAAAATTAATCACCAGGTTAGTTTATATAAAATAGTGTGGAGACAAGAATTGGGGAAAGGGAAAATCAGAAAGTAGTGTTACGTGACGTTGAAGAGAAAACTCTTGGTCCTCAGTTACGTCACAGACCACCAGGTAAATATTGATGAAATGGTTATCGTCTTCTGCTTCATGGTTCATGTTGTTTGCCTTCATAGGTCTTCACTTGGATGAGAGTCACAAGCCAAAGAAAGAACTCAATCCTCCATTCCTATGACATGGGAGCCATTGAAGGTCCTGCATCTATGGGGCTTCTGCAGTTCTTACAGTGGCTAAGGTAATAGTGAGAGGCAACCCAGTGACTAAGCCCGTACCGCTCTTGCGAGGACCCTAGTCCAGGTTTTGGCAGCCAGATGGTATCTTAGCACATCTGTAACTCTCGGTCCAGAAGATGTAATGCTCTCTTCTGCCTTCCTTGGCACCTGGACTCATGTGCACATACTAACACAGCCACAAAAATAATACATACTTTTCAAAGAGAATTTTTTCTTAACTTTTATTTAGTAACAATTATTTCCTCTAGCAGCCACTCTCAGAGAACAGTGAGATAACGCTCTTAAACTACAGGTCCGAATCTTTTTTTTTTTTTTTTGTCATATATACTGTTGACCTTTAGGGTTTAGCAGTACTGACTTCTTATATGATCCTGGGACAGATTATTTAACCTTGTTAAGCCTCAATTACCTAAGTTGTAAAAAAAAATAATAATGGGCATAATATTTATTTCCTTGTTGGGTAGGGTTATTATGTTAATTAAATACAGTAATTTTTAAAGTGCTCAGTAGTACAGGCTCAGAATCCAGTAGCCTCATAGCTTCTATTTCCCAAGAGCTTTAAAATTACTTGGTGTCATCAGGAGGACATTGGCAAATGGTGATGAAGTACCTCAGCGGGTGTCTAATGTCACCCACTGAACAACGGGAACCCACAGACACCGCATCATCTCTAGAAGTTCTCAGTGTCAGGTTCAGAGAATAGTGAAGCTGACTCTTGAGTTCTGGTCTCTTCTTTTCTAGGGCCTTGCTGTGTGGCTTTGAATGTCCAGCCCTCCTGCATCAGCCTCCCAAATGAACAGCACTCTCAACTCCAGTGCCAAGCAAGTCTCGTTAGCCTCTGTGCCCCTTCAAGTCACTGGACCTAGAAAAAGTGTGGCAAGCACCAGGCAATGATGAAATGTTTGCTGAATAAATATTGTTTCCTCTGATCTTGTCTCCAAATTCTGGAGGTACTTTTCCCCCTTCAACTTCTAGAGTCCACTGGCATAAGGTACTTCCAGTTAAAATTACAGAAAGCTTCCTTTTCTTCTCTATTGAAACAGAAAGTCAATTATAAAATTAGCGCAGACTTCCAAGGATGGAGGATGCTTTATAAAACCTTGGAGAAGATGGAGCTGGAGAGACAGTTAAGAGCACTTGTTGCTCTTGCAAAAGACCCAGGTTTGATTCCCACCACCTACATGGTAGCTTGTCACTATCCATAGCTCCAGTTCCAGGAGATCTGATGCCTTATCAAGCATGCATATGTGTGTGTGTGTGTGTGTGTGTGTGTGTGTGTGTGTGTAGGCAAAACATTCATATGAATAAAGTAAAACACAACAGTAGCACTGTGTGTATGGTTATCTGATTTACAATGCAGGTGACACTGGAGGGCAATGAGGAAAACATTGGGGCTGGATCAATTAGATAGTGCTAGGGGAAAAAAGTCCCTCAACCCTATATCTTACACCCCATATGAAAACAAATTCTAGATAGCTGCCCATAAAACAATAGCGTTTGCTGAAGGAGAACAGAAGAAATCTCTCTGATGTTGCCATGAGCAAAGATGGCTTACTCACCATCCAAACAGCAACCACACAAGACCACAAAAAGAGGGTTTACCAGGGTTATATTGAATTAAAAAGTCTGTTTATCAAAAGAAGCTCTTAAGGGCTGAAGAAATGGTTCAGCGGTTAAGATCACTGACTGCTCTTCCAGAGTACCTAGGTTCAATTTCCAGCACCCATATAGTGACTCATAACTGTCTGTAATGTCAGTTCTAGAGAACCTGACACTCATGGCTAAATACCAATGCATGTAAAAAAATAAAAATAAATAATTTTTAAAAAAAGAAAACCTTGGGGGCTGGAGAGATGGCTCAGAGGTTGGGAGCATTGCCTGCTCTTCCAAAGGTCCTGAGTTCAATTCCCAGCAACCACATGGTGGCTCAAAACCATCTGTAATGGGGTCTGGTGCCCTCTTCTGGCTTGAAGGCATACACACAGACAGAATATTGTATATTTAATAAATATTAAAAAAGAAACCCTTAAGAGAATTAAAAGGAGTTACATGATAAGAGTACCTGTAACCTCAGTATTTAAGAGGTTGATGCAGAAGGATTTCAAGGCCAGATCCTAGAGAAAGAAGTGGTAGTGGGGGGGTTGAGAGAGAGAAACTACAGAATGAGAAAGTGCTAACAATACTATCCCTGACAAAGGAAGCATCTAGAATACATAAAAACTACTGTCAATGAAGGAAAAGAAACAATGCCAATTGGCAAATGGTCAAAAGACTAGAATAGACTTTCACAAAGATGATGTAAAAATGTCTGACAAGACTTTGAGATGCCTAACTCCATCGAACGATAAAAACCTCAAACTTAACCGTACTACTTTTACTAAACACTAAAGAACTAGCATCAACCTGCTTTAGACTCTGACAGGGAACAGAAGAGAAGGAGGCACTAAGTCATTCTGTGTGGCCAGTACTCTCCTGCTGAAGGTGATTTGCAGGGGAAGAATCTACAGACCGTGTTCCTCATGGCTGTTCAAACACAACCCTCTGCAAAGTCACACCCATCCAAATCCATCACAGTAGAAGAATTAGACCCTGATTGGGTGGGTTATTTTCTCTTTGTTTTTGCTCAGGGTCTCATTATTTAGCTAGGGCAGACCTCGGACTCTCAGTCCTATGGTCTCGGGTTCATATGTGCTGGAATTCCAAGAATGTGCCACTCTACCTGGCATGTGGGTTTAACCCAAGATAATTAGCACACTACACCACAGGATTAAGGAAGAAAACCACAAGAGTTTCATTTGGGTTAATGATGAAGAAGAGGAGGAGAAAGAAGAAGAGGAAGAGGAAGAAGACAACAATGATATCTGACAAAATCCTTTTATGAAACAAAAATAAAAAAGAAGGAAATCAGTCAAGTTAGAGAAGTAGGAATAGCTGCGTGGTGGAGACGCATGCCCTTCAACCCAGCACCCAAGAGGCAGAGGAAAATCTCTGAGTTCGAAGCCACCCTGGTCTACCGAGAGAAAACCAGGACAGCCAGGACTACACAGAGAAACCCTGTCTTCAAAAACAAAACAACAAAAAAAACGTAGTAATAGAAGAAGCCTCCTCATTACACTGTTCAAACACATTTCCAGGGTGCCTCAGAGGCAGCGCACTAGCCTTGCATGCACAAGGCCGTGGTCAGTCACCAGCAGTGCGAGGAAGGAAAAGGGGAAACATGTTAGTACAGTGTCCTCTTTCCCACTAAGATTAATAGCAATGTAAGAGTATTCGTTCTAACCTCCATCATTCAACACTGTGCTTCAGACTCTAGACAGAGCAATTAGGCAGGAAAAGGTAACAAAGGGTGCTAATTTGGCAAAGAGGAAAGTAAAAGCGGAGATGCTTAAAGATAACAAAAATTAGCACTAAAGCCAACAAGCAAATTCTCAAAGCTGCAAAGTGAAGGGTTAACACTCAATAAAACAGGTTTGTTTTTATCCTGTTTTAAAGATGGGGTCCTGCTATGCTGCCCAAACCTGTCCTGAGCTCCTGGGCTCAAGTTACCCTCTGCCTCAGCCTCAAGAGTAGCTAGGATTCCAAGTGCAGGCACATGGCTGAAGCTGATTTTCTGTAAACCAACAATGAATACGGACTTAAAAAAAATAATCCCAAACTTCGTGTAAACAGTTGGAAGACAAGACGTTGTTGTCTCCATGTGACCCGGTGAAATGAGCCAGAATAAGAAGCCATAGATATGTTCCGGGGGTTGTGGGAAGGGGAGAAGAAGAGAGAGAGAATCAACGAGAATGAATATCAGAAATTAGCAGAGGCGGTCTATCTGACAGGATGGAGAGAAAGACCATACACACACAGGAGGGAAGGAAGTAAAGCTATAACACTCCGCACTGCGTGGAGGGGAATCTGAGGAAGCTTCCAGAAGGTAACCCAAACAGCCCTAGTGACAAGAGACAGGGAGTCCTACGCTCAGAACCAGCCCACAGACCTGACAAGCCCAGTTGCGGGTTTGGGTGAGCAGATGAAGTTCTCCAGAGTGGAGAGGAGTCTTGCTGTGTTACTGTGTGACTCACAGGGCAGAGACCGCCTGGCACCTTGGGAGAGAACCTGTTTAAAACTGAGCTACTCTGGGGGCCAGAGAAGGACAAACAGGCACAAGACAGGGAGCCGAAATCTGCCGTGGCGTAAGGTAAGCGACAACTTCGGAAGGCAATATAGAAGTGAGACGCTCTAACAAGGGAAGGGGGCATTTGATGCAGGCATGAAAGCAGGTTAGGAAACGGAGCCCAAACTTTGATGCCTGGGACCAAACCTCCCTCACTAAATAACCTTGGAGTGGACCGGCCAGGTCTGAGCTCAGTGGGGGAAGACTAGCTACTAACCCAAGCTGGCTACTTCTCAACCACAGCTGAAACCCTTCGGCAAGGTCATAAACAGCTTAGAGGCCTACAAAGGACAAAGGGACAAATCCTTTGCCTGTACCCCTACCAGTGCCATGGTTTCTTCAGCACAGAAGCTTGGGAGACATTCTACAGTGAAAACATCAGCCACTCCAGGGAATAAGCTCAGAGCTCTGGGAGGGTGAGAGATGACCTGTAAAGCTAAGCGCGGCCAGCAGAGGCTCCTGGTACTCAAAGAAGGCAAGCTACCGAAGTGGAGGTAGCTGGCAGATAGCAGGCACTGGTCCAGGACAGGTTACGTACCTACATAAGCCATAGGAAAGACACAGCTACACGATCCCTAAGAGAAACTGCTCCAGTCCCCCTCTCCCTCCCTCTCACTTACCCTCCCTCCCTCCTTCCTTCCCTCCCTCCTTCTTTCCTTCCTCCTCCTGTCTATCCCTCCTTCCTTCCTTCCCTCCTTTCTTCTTTCTTCCACTCATCCTTCCTTCCTTCCTTCCTTCCTTCCTTCCTTCCTTCCTTCTTTCCCTCCCTCCTTTTTCCTTTTTGTTCTTTAGGCTTGCTTTCACCTCCTTTATTACATTTTTATCAGTATTTTGACTTCATAGTATCTTCAAAATACATTTTCATTTAATTCACCTATGTGCATACATCTAATTGTATTTATATCTTTAAGTTATTATTTTATTGTTTTTCCTTTTGCATTCCCTTTATTTCTCTTTTTTAAAACCACTTACTTCCTTACTTTACTTTTAGTAGGTATTTTGTTGTTGCTGTTTTAAAAACACTCCTGTTTTTAATTCTTTTTGTTTGTTTTGTTTTGTTTTGTTTTTCGAGACAGTATTTCTCTGTATAGCCTTGGAGCCTGTCCTGGCACTTGCTCTGTAGAATAGGCTGGCCTTGAGTTTATAGAGATCTACCTGCCTCTGCCTCCCAAGTGCTAGGATTAAAGGCCTGAGTCACCACCGCCAGGCTAATTCTTTTTTCTATATTTACCTAAGTTTTTATGCAAACTTTCTTATTGCCATGAAAACTTTTTTTCCTTTGGAAAAAAAAAATTACTTTCTTCTCGTTCTCTTTCTCTTCTGTAGCATTCTTCTCCACCCCCTTTATTTGTTTAATGTATTTAATCTGCTTCTCCTCTACTTCCTCCTTTTCCTGCTTCCTTTTATCTGATTCATTCATTATTTCAACATTTATCCTGAACAATTTTAACTCCGTAACAGATTCTACATTAGCTTTCCCTTACATAGTTAAAGTCATCTGTGGTGTACTCTGAGCCTTTACTAATTTTAAGTGTATTTCTGCTTTGTTCAGGCTGTTGTTTGCTATTTTAATGACTTAGTCACCACTTGAGAAGGATTAGAAGATGTGGCCGTGGAGGAGGAAGAGTGTCACTGGAGGTGCTGGAGTTTCAAAAGCCCAGGCCTGGTCCAGTGCCTCTCCTCCTGCTTCTGCCGATCTGAATGTGGAACTCTCAGCTCCTTCTCCAGCACCGGGTCTGCCTGCACGCCAGCATTCTCCCGCCATGATGACAATGGAGCAAACCTCTGAAACTGAAAGCCAGCCCCAAGCAACTGGTTTCTTTTCTAACTACTGGCACGGCTGTGCTGTCTCTTCACAGCAGCAGAACACTGGCTATGACAGTTCGTTTTCCTCCCTGAGTGGAGCTGGAGATCGGGAATCTGGGAGAAAGCTGCTCTATAACAGAATCACCAAATAAAACTGGAAGAGGCACCCACAACAGCAGAGGTACAAAAGCACCATAGAAACCCAAAGAACTGTAGGACCAGCACAAGACAAACATGTACACCGAAGAGTGGAATAAGAAAGAGTAACCAGAAATGACTTCATACAGTTACAGCCGCCACATGGCCCAGCGAGGCCACCTTTGTCACATGCCGAAAGGATTCAGCATCCCATTCCACAGACACTTGCTCAGTCACTCTATTTACAAAGCTAGGAAACAGAAACTTAAGTGTCGGTCAAGTGATGAATGAATAGAGGAAAATTTGGTACATCTATGCAATGGGACACTACTCGGCCATAAAGAAAACTGAAAAGGCCAAATATGCAGATAAATGGATGCGACCAAGTGAAGGAACTCAGACCCAGAGAGACAAGTTTGCTCTTGCTTGTGTATTTGTAGAAAATAAGACATATTTTTTTCTTACTTATGTACCTTAGTTATGAATTTTTTTCTTCAGTTTCTTTTGAGACAGGGTTTCTCTGTGTAGCTTTGGCTGACCTGGAAATCACTCTGTAGACCACTGAATCTGTAAATGTGAGTACGACCTGGCACGACCACAGCCGCCAGAAGACTAACAGGAAACTGTGATGACGGGCTGTCTTGGCTTCTTTTCTGTAAGAACACACCATGACAACAGCAGCTCAGGAAAGAATGGGTTTCTCCTGCCTCCTTCTTAAAGGCACAGTCAGTCCTGGTGGGGAAGCCAAGGTGTCAGGAGCTTGAAGCAGTTTTTCACACTCCATTTCTAGTCAAGAAACAGAGTACAAACAATGCATGCATGCTTTCTCGGCTTGCTCTCCATTTTATACACCCAGCATCCCCTGCCCGGGGAATGGTGCCGCCCATAGTGGGCAGGTCTTCCCTTTCTGCTCTTTTGTTTGCTGTCTGCGTTTTGTTTTGTTTTGTTTTATTTTGCTTTGTTTTGTTTTGTTTTGAGACAGCGTCTTACTAGGTAGCTCTGACTGTCTTATATTCATTATGTAGACCAAGCTGGCCTTAAACTTACCTGCCTCTGTCTCCTGAGTACTGGCCTGGAAGGCATGCGTCACCACACCTGGCTTAGGTCTTCCCATTTTAATGAATGCAATCAAGATACTTTCCCATAAGCATGCTCAGAGGCCCCTCTCTAGCTTTTGTCAGTTGACAATTAACGCTAACAATCACAGTTGCCAACATAGTAATCCAAAGCAGAAAAAGCAATGCTGAAGGAATCACAATAATTGACCTCAAACTAAACTACGGAGCTGTCATAACAAAACTGTATGGTACTGGTACAAAACAAACATGTACACCAATGAGTGGAATAGAAAAGATTAGCCAGAAATAATTTCACACAGTTACAGCCACCTAATTTTCAACAAATGTGTCAAAAACATAATGGAAAAAAAGACAGTCTCTTTAAAATGGTGCTAGCAAAACTGCATATCTTCCCATCAAAGAATGGACCTAGGGGGCTGGAGAGATGGCTCAGAGGTTAGGAACAATGCCTGCTCTTCCAGAGGTCCTGAGTTCAATTCCCAGCAACCACATGGTGGCTCACAACCACCTGTAATGAAATCTGATACCCTCTGCTGGCTTGTAGGCATGCATGCTGGCAGAACATTATACATAATAAATAAATCTTAAAAAAAAAAAAAAGAATGGACCTAGGTCTATACCTCTCACCCTTCACAAACCAACCCAAGATGTATCGAAGGCCTTAACAGGAAGACCTGACACCTTGAAGCTGCTAGTGGAACACATAGGGAAGCACCTCAAGATATCAGCCCAGCAAGGGCTTTCTGAGGATGTTAATAACACAGAAGACAATGGCAAGGGTGGACAAGTGGGATTACATGGAGCTAAAATGTTTCTGCACAGCCACGGAAACAATAGCCATAACAGAGAGACCGCCGCAGAATAGGCAAAAATATTTGCCAACCACATAGCTCATAAGGGAATTAATATATAGTCTGTGCTGTCTCGTTTTGTGACTACTTGACATAGGCTGTCGTCATTTTAAGGGAGGGAACCACAACTGATAAAATGCTTCCATAACATCAGGCTGTATGCAACCTTATAGAGCATTTTCTTAATTAATAATTGATCAGGGAGGGCCCAGTCCCTTGTGAGTGGTCCCTGGGCTGGTAGTTCTGGATTCTATAAGAAAGCAGCCTGATCAAGCCATGAGGAGTAAGCCAGTAAGTAGCGTCCATCCATGGCCTCTTCATCACTTCCTTCCTCCAGGATGCTGCCCTGTTTGAGTTCCTGACTCGGCTTTCCTCAGTGAATGGTAACTCAGGATATGGAAGCCAAATAAACCCTCTTCTCCCTAAGCTGCTTTTGGTCCTGGGGTCTCATCACAGCAACAGTAACCTTGACTAAGACATAGACTAAGACATATGGAGAAAATTTTAAATTAAGCACAAAAATCCCATTAATAAGTGGGTTCTGAACTGAACACAGTTCTCAAAAGTAGGAACACAAATGGCCGGTACGTGTTTGGAAAGCGCTCAACATCCTTAGTCATCAGAGAGATGCAAACGTCTTTGAGACTCCATTTCAAAAACTCTGTCTTGATTACCATCAAGAGAAATAGCAAATGTTAGAGAGGAAGCGGGGAATGAGGAGACCTCCTACACCGCTATTCAACCGCTGTGGAAATCAGTGCGGTGGGTCCTCCAAAAAACTGAAAGTAGAATGACCATGTGACCCCGGTGGAGCCCTCCTGGGCATACACTCAAAGACTCTTATTCCAAGCACTACAGAAAGACCTACGAGTGAGTTTTCTCCTCCGCCTTCAGAAGGAAGGTCTCGCTTGCTCTCTGCATACTCAAGGATAGCTGGCCCTCACTCTGGATGACTCCCCTGCCTCTGCCTCCCATCTTGTACAAATGTTGGGATGACAGGCGGGAGCCACAGCCTCCAGCTCTTCCCTGGGGACTGAACTCCAGGCTCTGTGCTGGCACAGCAGGCGCTTCTAGTCTGGGCACCATCTTGCTGATCTGCAGGTTAATTTTGAAGGAAAACTTTAAAACACCCAGTTGAATCCCTTCTGGATTATCTGCTATGAATTAAAAAGAATGGAAAACAGATGAGGCATTTTCTAGACTGAACAGATTGTTAAAGTTAGGAAATTTACTTTAGGCTGTCTGTTCCTTAAGAATAAAAGTGAAAGGAGGGTGTCAGGGCACACGTCTTTACTCTCAGCACTTGGGAGGCAGAAGAAGTGGTTCTGAGTTCGAGGCCAGCCTGGTCTACATAATGAGTTGCAGGACAGCCAGGGCTACATAGTGAGACTCTGTCTTATGAAGAAAGAGAGAGAGAGAGAGAGAGAGAGAGAGAGAGAGAGAGAGAGAGAGAGAGAGAGAGAGAGAAGAAAGAAAGAAGGAACTAAGGAAGGAAAAGAAAAAAGAAAAAAATTGAAATGACTTTAAAGCACAAGTTGAATGCAGCTAAAGATTTTAACGAGGAATAAGAGACAGCGCTAGGCTGTGAAAGGGCCACTTCTTGTCTCTTTAAGGGGCTTTTAGTCGTCATGGGGCCACAGAGAGCCGGTGAATAAGTTTCTGCTCAGACAAGACCTCCAAACCACTTGCTGCAAAATGTTCACTTTACAGAATCTTTATGCTTCATTTGTTTTGTTGTTTTTATTCTTTGTTTGTTTTAACAACAACAACAACAAGGTAAATTTAAGATTCTGTTGAAATGTGTCAATTCTCTGGAACCCCAATCCATCGGCAGGAGACAAGGCGGGGGCTGGCACCCATTAGCCTGAGCTGGAGCCTGGCTCTGATACTCTCAGTGGGAACTCCTGTTCTGAGCACCTATGCTGGATGCGCGAACACGGTTCCTTGGCCACCTTCTCCGTGCCCGTCTGCCGGCGTGGCTGGCTGCCCATTCACAAGTCTGGACTCCTGCCTTAGTGTGTAGGTGCCAGAAAAGTAACAGTTTCCTCCAGCAACCTGGGCAATCATGACGGTGTGTTCTCGGGCCGCTGTTGGGACACATATCCACCGAAGCTGGGCATTGTGAACTGCATTGCAGCACAGTCTTCCCCGTGTGCTCCCGACAGAGGAGATGAAGGCAGTAGTGGAGGGCGGGGAGCAGCTGCGAGAGTCCCCGGGTTTAAGTAGGATGATTTCCCTGGGACAGCTGTGAAGAAAAGCCTTGTCAGGAGCCTGACGACGAGGTCTCGCCTACCTTTGCGGAAACTAACTGAGCCACAAAAGGCTGCGCCCCGCACTTTAAATGACTCAAAGGTGATGTTTTTTTCCAGGAAAAACGTTTGGGGTGAGGGTGAGGAGGGCTACAGGGGGTCAGATTCAGAGCATTGAACATTCTAAGCAAGTGTTTTACCCGCGAGCTGCATACATGCCCCCAGAGTCCTCAAGTCTGGGAAAAACAGATTTTCCGGGATTTAGAGAACTTAAGTGATCGGATAAACAAGATAAAAGTCTATTCTGCAGAACCTGCTGAATTCTTCTCTAGCACAGTTGCAAACGTAAGATCCTTGAATGTAGAGATTGTCTACTTCTTACATTTCAGTAAACCTACACAACGCTAGAAGCGAGCAGTGGACTGTTAAGGCATGTGGGTTTCTGTTTCGAGACAGAGCCTCAATATATTGCTCAGGCTAGCCCTAAAATTCCTAGACTCAAGCAATCCCTTCAACCTCAGGTTCCCAGATATCTGGGACCACAAACCTATTCCACATGCAGCCCAAGTACAAGGTTTCAAACTTCTGGAAAAGACAATATAAGGTCAAATCTCTCTGATGCTTCAAATGCAGGAGCAGAAGGACTGAAATTGCATATACAGAAGAAAGAACAAGATCATATAGCCTGATGATTTCTTCTCTGGCTCAGGAGAAAGTAAGTTCTGATTCATTAATCTTGCAGAACTCCCGGGAGATGGATAAGGTGTCTTTCTTTCAGAAGGACAAAGAATAAATACAAGCATCAGTGGAAGCCACAGACCTACTACAGCAGCTGGTGCATCTTTGAAAAGTACTTAAACAGCTACGGCTAACAAGATCTAGAGGTTAGATTTCCTCTTCCCTTCCCTCTTTTTCCATCCCTCTCTCCCTCTTCTTCCTCTACCCCTCCTCCTTCTTCTTCCAGAGGCTCAAGAATCTCAGCATGGACCTGAACTATTTATCTGAGGATGACTTTGAACTTCCGATCTTTCTACCTCTACCTCCCAAGTGCTGGGACTACAGGGGTGACCACCATACCTCATTTATACGGTGTAGAGGATGGAGCTCACAGCAAGGACTCTATCCGACCAACATCCTCGGCCACAATGTTTGTTTATTGTCTGCCAAAAGATATGAGTTATCTTTGCTCTTACAACTAGTCTGATAAGTCAAAACAAAAGGTATTGTTTACCTTAAGCAATTAGACAGAGTACTCAGAACTCATCCTATCTGTTAAACACTGTAAGGAATTTAAACCAATTCATTGAATGTAGTGTTTATCAATAGTCGTTTGTAATAAATGCCTTCGTGACTTAGTTATTAGAAAAATCAGTTTTCCAGCCTTAGAGTCATCAATAGTTATGGAATCTCAGATAGAAACTGAGTTGTATGAGAGTCGGGGACTAACGTAGCATGTGTGAGGTTCTCGGCGCATTGCCTAGCACTGAGAAAGTGGGGGGAGTGTTGTGGGACAATGGTTTGTACCCTGTCAATTGTATTATAATAAAACGCTGATTGACCAGTAGCCAGGCAGGAAGTAGAGGCAGGGCAACAAGAGCAGGAGAATTCTGGGAAGAGGAAAGCTTGGTCTGCAGTTGTGACCCAACCACACAAGAAGCAAGATTTGACTGCCTCGCTGAATAAGGTACCAAGCCATGAGGCTAACATAGACAAGTATAATATAAGTTGTAAGAGTAATAAGAAGCCTGAGCTAATGGGTCAATCAGTTTATAACTAATGTAGAACTCTGTATGATTTCTCGGGGATTTAATGACTGTGGGAATCAGGCAGGGCAGAAAACCTCAGACAACAGGGGAGGAAGGAAGGAAGAAGAAAGAAGGCAGGCAGGCAACATGGTTCAGTTGGTAAATGGACTTGCCACCAAGCATAATGACCTGAGTTTGATTCCCGTAACCCACATGGTAGAAGGAATGAATAAACTCCCTTATCTTGTTTTCTGATTGTCACACACGTGCTAATGTGTCCCCACACCTGTACACACAAACAAACAAACAAATGAATAAATAAATAAATGTGATTTTGATTCTTCTTGAGAAAGAATAGAATACAGAGAATCTCAAATAAACCATTTATTCTGTTTGAATCTTACTTTTCTTCTCAATGGAGTGGCAATGCTTGTCCTAGTGTCTTTAACATGGTCACTATTGTAAACAACTCGGCAACAAAAAACTCCTTGTGAATTATACAGTATTGTTTTAAAAAGGAAGCATTTTTATACCTGTAGGGAAAAAAATCATACTACATTTCTGGAACGCTATATAATGTCTGGAAAATAACTTTTTGCTAACAGTCTGTGGATGGAACCAAGGGCCTCCTACATGTTAGGCAAGTTTTCTTTCTTTTTAAAAATACATATTTACTCTATCGATGTGTGTGTGTGTGTGTGTGTATCTGTGTGTGTGTGTGTGTGCATCTGAGTATAGGCATGTGCTTGTCATCCCCAACAACAAGGAGGTAAAGATAACAGGATCCTCAGGCTCAGTGGTCAGCCTAACAGATGCACTCCAGGCCCATAAAAGATCCTACCTCAAAGGAGCTGGATGCCGTTCCTGAGGATCACCTGTGGTTATCCTCTAGCCCCCCCGTATGTACATGTACACACACATACTTGCACTTGCACACACTTGTGCATACGGGTACACAAATAAATGATTTTTAAAGGCAGCTCAACCCCGTAGTACCCTATATAAAACTCCATTATGTAACATTCCCAGCTTAGGAACACGAGGTATGGAGAAAGTAAAGGCTCCCCTTTGTTTGCACAGCTAGGAAGCCAGAGAGCTAGGGTTTGAACTGCTCACTCAGCCTAAGACTCTGTAACCAAAGTCAACTAGATTCTGGAAGTGTTTTCTGAACACCAGGGTGCGGTGCTTTGTGGGACGCTAGGGTGAAGCACAGGACTGCCCTTGAGCAGGGTTTCCTTCCTGAGAGCGAGGTCATGCATCATTCTTTCCACTTGTCAGTCGGGATTTACCATGTTTATTTGTTCATCCACATATATCTATTGGATACATACTATGTGCTGGGTGTGAGTAGGTGAATAAAAGCTATAAAACTCCCTGCTTTCATGTACCTTACATGCCAGCGAGGGAAGGCAGACAAATGAATGAAATAACAAATGATAAAATGCACATCAGAAAGTAAGAAGTGCTCAGGTCCAGTGTGGTGATAGAACTGTAGCCTCGGCACATGGGAAGCTGAGGCAAAAGCGTCAATTAGAAGTCAGCCTAAGTTACATAGTGAGACCCTGTCTTAAAAGGTAGTCAAATAAAGTGAGAAATGACATAAAAAACTGAAGAAAAAGAAAAACTAAAGCACCCTGGGGAGAAGGTGGGTGCTATAATCTGAATAAGAAATGTCCCCATAGGCTCATTGCTAAACCCTGGGTTGCCAGATGGTGGCGCTATATTGGGAGGTTCGTAGACTTGAGGCAGTGGAGATGAGCTGGGGGAACTCGTCACTGGGAGTGAGTCCTGGAGGTATCTTCTCCCCGACTCTTCCTATTCCCTTTCTTGGCTTTCCATCTACAGTACCAAGAACCATTCGCTTTCACACACACTTCCATCACCACAAAGTCCATGTAGCCAGGTGCTATGGACTGAAACTTCTGAAACCATAAGCCAAAATAAATCTTGCCCTCTCTTGTTCACGTCAGACTTTCTCTCATTGTGACTAGAACATCTGATGAATGTAGTGAGAAATCCAGTGTTTAAAAAGTTAGTCGGGAGGCAGAGGGATGTCTCGGTGGGTAAAAGTGCTTGCTCCTTACACCGGCGAGTTTTCTGTCATCTTGACTCAAGCTACAGTCACCAGAAAAGGGAGAACCTCAATTGAGAAAATGCCTCCATAAGACCAGGCTACCGGCTAGCCTGAGGGGTACTTTCTTAACTAGTGACTGATGTGGAGGGCCCAGCCCATTGTGGATGGGGCCATCTCTGGGCTGGTGTCCTAGATGCTATAAGAAAGCAAGATGAGCAAGCCATGAGGAACAAGTCTCTAAGCAGCACCTCTCCATGGCCTCTGCACCAGCTCCTGCTTCCAGGTTCCTGCCCTGACTTTCCTCAGTGTTAGACTGTTACCTAGAAATGTAAGCTGAAATGAGCCCTTTACTTCTGAAGTTGCTTTGGTCATGGAGCTCCAGCACAGCAGTAGAGACCCGAAGACACTCCTCAAGCCCGAAAGCCTGAGTTTGATCCCTGATTCACCCAGAAAGCCAAAGTGGTGCAGAGTATCTGTAATCCCGGTACTCCTACAGTGAAACTGGAGGTAGGGCAGCTAGTTAGGAGGGCTCAGAGCAACAGCAACAACAAAAGATGTGCCTCAAAGAAGCAGAAAACAAGGACCTGTTGACTGTTGACTGAGCTTTCTGTCCTGCCTGCTTCCTGCAATTGTTAAGTCTCAAAAAAGTCACACAGAGGTCTACATTAATCATAAACTGATTGGCCCATTAGCTCAGGCTTCTTATTAACCCTTATAACTTGTATTAGCCCATTATTCTTGCCTATGTTAGCCACATGGCTCAGTACCTTTTCCAATGGTGTAGTCACATCTTGCTTCTACAGTGTCAGAGAAAGAACTGCAGAGGGAGTTTCCCTCTTCCCAGGTTTCCCCTGTTCTCATTGACCCGCCTCTACTTCCTGTCTGGTTGTCCTGCCTATACTTCCTGCCTGGCTACTGGCCAATCAATCAGTGTTTATTTAAAACATAATTGACAGAATAGACAATTTTCCTGCACCAAGGACCAACCCTTGAAAGATGTCCTCTGTCCTCCACATGCACACACGCACACACACGCTTGTACATGTGTACACACACTTATTGAAGACTAACAAGATGACAAATAACTTTGAACCTTGGACTTGTTGCTATGAACATGTCTGGAGAAAGTAATCTTTTTGTTTTTGTTTCCAAGACATCATTTCTCTGTGTGCCCTGGCTGTCCTGGAGCTCTCTTTGTAGGCTAAGCTGGCCTTGAATTGAGAGAGCCACCTGTCACTGCCTCCTGAGTGCTAGGATTAGAAGTGTGTGTCGCCATGTCCATCTTAGAAAGTATTCTTGGTAGAACTGAGAGAGGTGAAGGACCTCAGGTGCACTTGTTGTTTTGGGAGTCTGATGGTTGGAAATAGGAACAACCCAGTTGTCTGGAGCAAAGGACGTGTCTAGCCAAGGATGCTCAGGAAGAGTGCTAAAGGACTTTAAAGGCTTTGGCTCTGCAAAATGAGAATATTCTGGAGGAGGCTGAGCGAAGGAGGTTTTAAAGGCATATCCTGGCTGTTATATTCCAAATAGACATGAAATGAGAGGGTTGGAGATGAAGGGACACCAGTCAGGAATCTGGGGAGAATCACATGCGCCATGATAGAGGTGGTAGAGGATTTGAAAGCAAGGCTGGTAAGATTCTTACAGTTTAATTAGAGAAATTGGAGGGAAAAGAGAGGGTTATGAGTTACAGTGAGGTTTTTTACTGTCGTTTTTTTGTTTGTTTGTTTGTTTTAGAAAGATAGAGTTTCCAAGTGTTGAGATGTGGAAGGCTGTGGGAGTCACAGTTTTTATTGAGGCCAACTATCAGATGTTATGTTCAGGATACATTACTTTTGATACCTATTAGATGTTCACAGGGTAATGTCCAAGGCAGAAAGGGCATGTGAGCTGAAGATAGAAGATAGGACTTGTCAATGGAAAGATAGTTTTTAAAGCTCAGAGATCGAATGAGAACAATATCGGAAAGAAACAGACACCAAGACTGTGCTCTGGGGCTTCAACAGTTAAGCAAGGGAGGGAGATAAGAGCATAGGAGGGAAACACTGGGTGCTGTTGTGCTTCTTGGAAGAGTCACAGAGGTCTTAGTTAGGTTCTTCAGGATGTGGCAAACTGTCCAACAGAAACAGCGAAGGGAAAAAACGGTTTAGCTTGTCTAACAGTCTTAGAGGGTGCAATCCATGCCCTGTGGCTCTGCGTATTTGAGGAGACAGTATCAAGGCTGTGAACGTGTGTGGGAGGCCACCAGGAAGCAGAGGACAAGACAGGAAGTAGCCAAGGTTATTATAAACCTGATCCCAGGGACCTATTTCCTTCAGCTCACTCCAACCCCCTAAGCCTCTACAACATCCTAAAGCAGAGCCACCATCTGGGGACCAAGCATGGAGATGACAAAGCATCGATGACATCACAGTGTCTGACTATGGCAAAGGCCTTGGGCTGTCTTTGAACTGGAGCAGTCTGTCTTCCAAGGCAATACTGTGCATGTTCAGCATGAACTCGGCATGGTATGTAAAGAGGGAATCTTTTTCCAAGCTAGAGCCTGCTCGGCACCATGTCCGGTGCTATTAAATATTTAGATAATCAGTTACAGAACTAATTGACCTTTGGGAGATGTCTCTGTAGTCCATTCTAGAATGTCAAGTGTTTTGTCTTTTAATGATTAAAAAAAATGCTGCTTTTGAGTATGTAAATTAAAGTCTTGGACCAATTAATTAGATATTGATGTTTTGTTAAGTAAATATACTTGAGAAGAAAGTGCACTTGGTCAGTTTCAGGGAAGGGGGGGCTGATCCTCGGGGTTACCGGAGGCCTTTAATGGAGGAATAATGGCCACCAAGGGAAATGCTAGTGAGTGATAAGAGTTGTCAGCTCTCTTTGCATTGAGGTTTTCCAGCTAATTGACCTCATTACTTGCCACATTAAAGGAGATTAAGTGTGTCAACACTCGCTGCATTAGAGAAGATTTGTAGCAAAAGTATGGTCAAGCTCGTCCAAGTGCAGTTTCTAGGAAACAAGATGGGAGAAATGGTGAGTGGAAGAGAAGAAGGAGAGAGTGATGAGAGAGAGCTTCAGCACCAGGGCTGCCTATGGACAGGGGCCTGAGAGGCTCAGCACCAGGGCTGCCTGTGGACAAGGGTCTGGGAGGCTCAGGACCAGGGCTGCCTATGGACAGGGGTCTGGGAGGTTCAGCACCAGGGCTGCCTATGGACAGGGGCCTGAGAGGCTCAGCACCAGGGCTGCCTGTGGACAGGGGTCTGGGATGTGCAGATGCAGAGCCAAGGAGCTGGGGGACGTCACGCCTGGTTTTCAGTCCTTCAGGTTTTACCTCTGTTCCACTCCACATCATGGTAACCTCATGGTACATATAATACTATCTCCCTAGAGAAATTCTTGTATTTCATTTGCTGGAATATTCCAGCTAAGAAGCCATCCACACTGGGTTAGACAGGAGACCCAAACATCTTTCTTACTAGCTTCCAGACACCAAGTGTTCATATTACCATTGCCCCGCTCACCCTGAACCCAAATATCTTCTCTCCTTCAAGGTCCTCTGATTTTTGCTCAGATTACTGAAGAAATGTCGTTTTGCATGGCTTCCCTCGTCATTCCTTCTGACAATGTACCAATTTTGAGATTCGTAAAAAAGAAAAGAAAATCCCTCTTCCAAGAAACCCACCCCATTCACATACCTGAAAGAAGATGTTATACCCGTGTAAATCACCATGGTAATATCTGCTTTTCTGTTAGTAACAATCATAAAGATAGCCAATCTAATAAAAATATCTGATGCATATTCCTTAACTCTTTTATTATCTTAGAAGCTCCCTGAACACATATGTAGTGATATTTTATTTGTGTATTAATAAATAAAGCTTGCCTGAAGATCAGAGTGCAGAGCTAAGTCTCCAGAGGCCAGGGAGTGGTGGTACACACCTTTAATCCCAGATTGAATCTGTCTAAAAGAGAAACAGAGCTCACACAAAGGTGATCCCAGCACTCAGGAGTCACACACCTTTAATCCCAGCACTAGGGCAGTGGAGACCTAGGGATATGGCTGGGCAGAGAGAAGTAAATAAGGCAGGAGAAGACAAAAAGCAGTGTAGTCTGAGGTTTGGTGGAGAGCATTGCAGTCTACAGTCATGCTGAGGACAGGATCGCCCCTTTGTCTGAGCCTTAGTAGAGGCAAGAACTCTCGTGGTTGGCTGCTTTGCTTTTCTGATCTTCAGCTTGAACCCCAATATCTGTTTCTGAGTTTTTAAGTATTTATGCTACACACATGAATTTGATTATGTTTGTATTTGATTGTCATATATCAAGCATTTTACAAACAAAAAGCAGTCCATCTATGTGCATGAAAATATGCATGTACGTATGTATTTTATCTGAGGTGTGTGAACAATTTCTTCTTTCTGTTTTTGGATTTCATTTTCTTTTCAGTGTTGTCTTATTTCCTAATTTGAATTCTTTTAGACGACAACAAAATTTAATTTGAGCAAAGATAATAAAATGGTACTTGAGAAAATGGAACTTAAGAGGTTCTGTCTTTGTTGTTTTGTTTTGTTTTTTTTTCTTACTGCCACCATTTTACCATTGTCTTTGCCAATAAGAGGCTTGTAATTACTTAGTCAATTATATTTTCATTTAAGTCGCTGGAGAAATTTTCCTCTAAAATGTAACCCCCAGGCTGGGGAGTCGGCTCAATAGTTAAGAGTGCTGACTGTAGAAACAAGCATGACAACCTGAATTCAGATCCCCAGCACACACACAAGAGTCAGATGTGTGCTCCTATAATCCGGGGTGCTAGTGGTGGAGACCCGTGACTTGCCGGGGCTAGCTGATTAGCCAGCTCAGTTGGAACACAGTATTGCAAGCTCAGTGAGAGACCCTGTCTCAAGGGAACAAAGTGGCATATAATCAAGCAGGACCCACCCTATGTTCTCCTTGGGCCTCCGCCCAAGTGCATGTGGGCATGTGCACCTGAGCACACACACACGAATATATACATACACAGTCTTTCAAGGTTGGACTATGAAGACTCAGTCTCAAACAAAATAAAGATGCATTTTAAGGAGATCCTTCTGTCAGTAGAAAATACATTCCAGATTTAATATAACTTGTTTATTTTTGAGACAGGCTCTCACGTAGCTTAGGCTGGCCTTGAACTCCTGACCCTCCTGCTTCTACCTCCCAAGTGCTGGAACAAAAGGGGTTTGCCACTATGGTCTGGCAGATTTAATATGATATATGTCAGCTGTACAAAGTGTTATGAAATGTTTATACAACTCTGTTCTCACATGTAAATGGGACTCCAGAAGGATAAATGAGAAACTAACTCTTTAATTCTGTGGCACAGAATTGGACCTGCGGGTAAGAAGGAACTCCTAATCATTTTTCCCTTGTATGGAGGTGAGCTCTCCACAGTATACTTTCTCTGGTTTTATACAGGGGAATAATCATTAAAGCAATCATGAACTTCTGTGAAAATGGATAGCAGTACTGCCCTAGCCACTCCACTTCAGCATCGGTAGTCGGCTTCAGTCAGAACTCTTCTTCCACCCTCTGTCCAAGTGTGCCTCTCACCAGGGCCAAAACAATCCCTCAGTCCTGGGAGGGCCAGCACGGGGCACTCCACTGACCCCTGCATGGTGTTTTTCCTATTCTCTTCTTCCAGATGCAAATACATGTTGCACAAAGTCTGCTGTTGAACTAGCCTCTTAACTGCAGGTTTAAAACTTACCTGTTGTCTGCTCTTCCAGAGAACCAGGGTTCAGTTCCCAGCACCTACATGGTAGCTCATATCCAGAGGATCTAACACCCTGACACAGACATACATACAGACAAAACACCAATGGACATAAAATAAAAACAAATCATTTTAAAAAAATAAAATTCACTCTTTACTTCTTATTTTACTCAAGTACCCAGTTGTCTTATCAATTGATTCTTTTTCTTCTATCATATTTATAACTTACATTTTCTCTTAATTTTATTTAAAAATTGTGTCTACAGTTTAAGACATGTTTTCAATTAAGCAACTAGATTATAATCTCTTCACAAAAACATATACTTATATATATATATATATATTTTCAATCATAATTTGTACATGCTTATGACCATAAGCAGGGGTAAAGTGATAATGGTATTCAGTAGACGCTTGTTGATTGTCACACTGGTTCAGCAGAGTTATTATATTCTATAACTCTGAGTTCAACACAAATGAATCTCTTTCTTTTTAAAGAAGGATTTGGTCCTGTGAGTGGCTTGGCAGGGAAAGGTGCTGTTTTTAAGTCTCATGACTTGAGTTCAACCCCAGAGGCCACGTGATAGAAGGAAAGAACAGACCCCTGAAAGTTTTGACACAAACAAAAGGCCTACTGTGTGCCATTATAATCCATTCAATGTGATTTATTAGGATATGGTCTCTCTGCAACAGCAAAAATAAAAGCACACCAAGAGACACCATTCTTAAAGATTCAGCTAATGCACAAAATGAATTTGGAATGAGAGATGCCCAAGAAACTTTCAGATTTTACACTTTAGAAAGGTCTAACGATCCACTTTTGTCTTAATGGGGATTTGTTTTGTGAGTAGAGACTTTGTGAGCCCTACTATATTGGAAGCTAAAACCAGACAGGTTAAGTTGATTGTGAGAAAGTCTATGTGAGGGTAAATTACAAAGTAAGGGAATGCGTTTCCATTGCTGTAAATTCCTGCACTAAGCTGGAAAGTGTTGGTGGGTGCAGATTCCTTAGCGAGCGTGGTAGCAACACACCTGCCGCTTCTCCTCCTCCATGCTCTTCGATAAAATGTTACAAAGCTCATTATCTTTGAATTTTCATTAGATTGATTCATTTTATTTGAAGTGTGGATTTGCCTGCATGTATGTATATAGTATGAGTACCACATATAAGCTTGGCACCCTTGGAAGCCAGAAGAGAGCATCCAGTTCTCTGAAACTGGAGTTACAGATGTGAACCATTTGGATGCTGAGAATGTAACCCAGATCCCCTGCAAGAGCAGTAAATGCTTCTAACCACTGTGCCATATCTCAAGCCCTATTATTATTTTAATTTTATGTATATTGCTGTTTTGCCTGCACATATGTGTGCATCAATATGTGCAATGCCTGCAGAGGCCAGAAGAGGGCAGAAGATCCCCTGGCCCTGGAGGTATGGAGTGTTACAAGCCACCAGTGTGAGAGCTGAGACCCACTGAGCCATCTCTCGAGCTTCAAAGTTTATTATTTTGAATATAAAAACACTCCTGCATGTGATTTAATTTACATTTCAGATAATTCTGAGTCCTTTTGGTAAGACACATATAATCACAATAAGGCTAATAATAAAGCCAAAATTCACAACACAGAAATTAAGGCAGCTTCACACACTGTCTCTTCCAGGGCTAGGATGGAGCCAGGCCTTTGTCGAGCCAGGAAAGCACTCTGCCTCTGGACTGCACCCTCAGCCCTTTCATTCCTTCTGTTTTTAAAATATGGTTGTAAAGCTTCCATATGGTTAAAGGTAACTGTACCATTAAGTGACTTAAGGGAGATGATATTTTTTTTGATATTTTCTTTTTCCAATAAAGTAAACACTAAGCCTAAACTCATGTCATCATTATAGAAGAATCAGATACAAAATGGTAAACTTGTATCATTAGCCTGGGAAACTGTGAGATTTCGGGGTCAGAGGTCAGCCCACAGCATTCTTGGTTCTTTATTAGATTTTGGAGTGGGAAGGTGTATATAAGGTTCTTAGATGGGCGAGAAGGGTGTGCAGGTCTCTAAGTCCAGCACTTTGGAAGGCTGAGGCATGAGGACAGAAAGTTCATAGCCAACTTCCCACCTATAAGGAGAAAAAAAGAAAAAAAGAATTCCTCTGTTGATTTTAGAATTTATGGATCAAACTTGTCAGTTGGTGATAATAAGTTACTGATTAATTAGAAAATTTGAGAAGCTCTTTTAGCCAAGAGCACACATCTTGAGGCTAAGGAGGCTTCTCAGTTAGAGAACTCATTACATTTGCACAGAATCTGAGTTTGGTTCCTAGTGCCCATGCTGGGAGGCTCAAAATAGCCTGTAACTTCAGTTAAAAGGGGATCCAATGTCCTCTTCTGGTCTCCTCAGGCACCTGAAGTCAGGTGGACATACAAACATATGCAAACACATACATAAAAGAAAAGAAACCTTAAAACAGAGAACACACATCTTATAGTTCCTCGTGACCATGAAGTCACACTTAGTATTAAAATCCATGAGTAATTCAAATGGAAAATATATTATTTGGGGTCATGGGTGACGTAAGGACGTGAACTGTGTTCATACATGAATTTGTTTGCAAACACAAAACTACTAACATGAGTTAGTGCCAAAGAAACCAGCGTTCCTTTTTATCATTCATTTAGTACAGCTGTGTCTAATGCCCACCCCTTCCCCCCATGAGGGTCACAACGGAGAGCCTGGACCTAGGCCCCACCAAAGTGCTCAATGATGCAGGCGATCTGAAGGCAGTGTTCGGATTACAGTAGAGTACCGCAAACATGGACGTGAGAACAGGTTCCCCAGTGAGCACAATGACAGAAGCCGGTCTCCGCACAAGAGGAGATCAGGGAAGAGGTGTACTAGCCCACCCTCACAGACAAGTAGAAGCGAAGAGTCAGCGACCTGCTTATGCGGTGACACATCGCTCAGTAAGGCCCACCTTGACCTTGCAGGGTCGAGTGCAACGATGCGAGGCACCAGCAGAAGTCTCAGAACCTAGAATCGTGCTTTTGGTTTTGTGGTGCAAGGGAGCTAGGGAGCTGAGAACTGGTGTGTGTGTGTGGGGGGGGCTCTACAGGTACTTCATAAGACTTCTATCTGCTGGAATGGTAGAGAATGCCTCCAAAAATTATCTAGTCTCCTGTGGGATGAACTCAGAGCCGACATTAAGGGTTGAAGTCAAGAGGACATCCTCTGTGGGCAGATGGGAATCAGCAATTGAACTTAAAGGAATTGATTTAGAAAATAACAATGACTATTATTTTGAAACGTTTACTGTTACTCTGAAGCTAATTGTCCCCCTGAGTTTTGGTTCTACTTGCATGCTAGGCAAGTGCTCCACCACCGAGTCAATCCTTACTTCTTATTGCATATCATAAGACAGACACGGACCCTCCTCTTTCTAACCAGCTTGGCAGCTGAGCAACCATGCACTATGTCCTTACTGCAGTGATTAACCAGACGCTTTCTTGAGCATCTTTCTTTGTGATGTGATTGAAATCACTGGGTCAGTGTTAGACTTGTCACTTTTGGGGCTGGGGTTGCAGGTGTCTCAGCAAGGACTGATATGCAATTAAGTGACCCACAATAGAGCACTTAGAGCACAAGGCCACTTTCTGCTCTTGGCCCCTCAAACTGTAGGGCTTCTCCACCAGCAGGCTGTGGACAGTGGTGGCATCCAGCTACATAACGGAGATGCTGAGAGTTGAGGCAATGTTCTCCCCCACTCTTGATGCCTAGAGAAGTTGAAGGCTAATGAATGGCTCTCTACTACGAGTCTTACTCAGATCACATCTTTTCTGCTCTTCTTTCCCTTTGGCCTGATTCTCTTGCTGGAAAGTGGGTGGGATGATACAGCACCTTAGCAAAGAAAAAGGATTAATTAAAGCCACTTAATCTCACATTATAAAACATCAGAGCCAGGTGGTGGTGGCGCACGCTTTTAATCCCAGCACTTGGGAGGCAGAGACAGGCGGATCTCTGGGCGTTTGAAACCAGCCTGTTTACAGAGCAAGTTCCAGGAGAGGCTCCAATGTTACAGAGAAACCCTGTCTGAAAAGAAGAAGGAGAAGGAGAAGGAAAAGGGGAAAGGGAAGGGGAAGAAGAAGAAGAAGAAGAAGAAGAAGAAGAAGAAGAAGAAGAAGAAGAAGAAGAAGAAGAAGAAGAAGAAGAAAAAAAAAAGAAGAAGAAGAAGAAAAGGAGGAGGAGGAGGAGGAGGAGGAGAAGAAGAAGAAGAAGAAGAAGAAGAAGAAGAAGAAGAAGAAGAAGAAGAAGAAGAAGAAGAAGAAGAAGAAGAAGACAGAAGAAGAAGAAGAAAATAAAGGGAAAATTAAAGTACACTAGTTATCAAAGTAAAAACTGGGAAACTGGGGACTGGGAATATAGCTCAGTGGGAATATAGCTCAGTTGGTAGAATGCCTGCCTAGCACACATAAAACCCAGAGTTTTACCCCCAGCACCCCATAAACTACGTGTGATCTCAGCATATGGAAGGTGAAGACAAGAGGGTCAAAGTTCAAGGTCATCCTCAGGTAGATAGCTCATTTGAGACCATTAAAAAAAAAAAACAAAAGTAAAAGTCACCTCGGTAGAGTAAGGTTGTTCTCAGATGGGAGTTTCTGCTTTGACCTGTCTACCATGCTTCTCACAGATTTATGAGTGGGTTGGAGGTGAGGGACAGCTACTCAGCGCTGGCATTCAATCATCTACCTCCAGCGACAAAGCACAAGATCCAGCTGTGCTATTTGTCACCGGCATTTACATAAGATCCTCGCACATGAAAGTGTTTAAACAGTGACAGACAGTGCTGCCAGGTGAGAGAGAGCCAGGGGGCAGGGGCTGCAGGGGATGCTAACAAGGCTGCTTCCTCACTCTCTGCTCTGACTACAGAGTCCGGTCTGCAGAATGACCCTACCTCCTCATGACTCCAATAGAATGGACAGCAGACCTGCCTCTCTCCTGACACCTCCGTATTCCCTAGCTGCAAGGGAGTCTGGGAAATGCTCTTGACTTTTCTACCTCTGATGGGCAGGGAAGGCACCACATAAACAAGCCTACCATGTCATCTGAGAATGTTGTCATTCGGGTCCTCAGTGATCTGACACAGGCGGGGACCCAGCTCTGCCTGATAAGATAAATCCTCGAGCAAGGGCTTCCCTTAGGGATAAACAGGTAAAACTTGAAGCATTCCTTTTTTTCTCTTCTCTGGAGCACAGATGCAGTGCCTGGCAGCTCAGCAGCCATCTGGAGGCTGTGAGGTAACAAATGTGACAACAAATGCAAACACATTAGGGATAACAGGAGGGAACGGCATTGCTGAGCTGCTGCAACAGGCTGGGCTGCTGACCTCCAGGTCCTCTCTGAACAGGGAAACAGCCTTCTCTTTGTCAGAGCTTTCAGTTTGGTTTTCTGTTGTTCACTGCTGGGTGTATTCCTAACACGGGATCCACTGCAGTTTCCAGTCTAGGAAGCGGAGCAGCCAGACTGAAGACACACCTTGGAAACAGAACCACCCTGGTTTGATTGTTTACTGCCTGTAAGGATGAAGGGATGTGGGAAATCAGAGATGGCAGCTAGCTTTGAGGTTAAATACAGCTGATAGGAATATACCATCTTTCCCATTCACTAACAATGGGAAACTTATTCTCATTGGGGAAAAAAAAAGCTTAGTTTTGTTCCCTTGACACCTGTTTCCCATTGAGCCTTTGGGGGAAATTGGGCTAAAGTCACGTTCAGTATTGCTGAGACAGATCAGAAGTATCTGCTTTGAACACAGCATCTGGAGCCCATGGGAGCTCCCTGAAGCCTTCTCTCCCATCAGAGTGCAGGTGTGCAGAACTCATGCCTCCCATCCCCATTTCTGTTGCTCACAGGGCCAGAACATATATGCATATTCATGAATGTATTTGCATACATATGCATATGTGCATATTCGTATGCATATGAATATATTAACTTCTTCAATCAGCAAATAACATCACACAGCTGGAACAGATAAACATTCCATAGCAGGGATTTTTTTTTCTTTTTAAACGATGTATTTTCTAAAAATACCTATCATCTGTATATAATTGTAGTAACTGTGTAAAGAGAGATCATTAAAGGAGGATTACTTTATATATTCTGTTTATCCATTTGTTATGGTTTGCATTTCTCAATGACCCTCCCAGGCCGTGTTCCAAAGACTTGACTGTCAGCTTGTGACACAATTCATAGAAGGTGGAGCCTGGCTGGAGAAAATGAAGCCAGCCTTTGTGTGCCCTTGAAGGGGCTTTAAGAACTACTGCAGGCACCCACACCTCTCCTTGCTTCTGCTTTGCATAGGCCCAAGGCAACAGATCCAGCAGGCCGTGGGCTGGAACCTTTAAAGCCTTCTGTCACAGTGCTTGACGGTTGGTTAATACCACCATGGCTTCGGAACTGCCTCTGCACGCACAGTTGCATCTCCGGATCCACAAGCTGTTACTCTTCCTGAAAGCGCAGCCTTAGGCACCAGTGCTACACTGGCTCCCTTAACCCCAGCCCCAGTGGAAAGGCCAGTATCATAAAAGGCTTGCAGGAGCAGGCTCAGAAGAGAGACTAGCAACTCAGAAGCCTCTCACCTTGCAATGGAAAACCGTGAGTATTACAGTCTGGGTGAGATAGAGAAGCTAAAGGAGACCAGGTGCTAAGAGAAAACCTGCCGGGTAAGTCTCTGCCACCAGCCCCAGTGGTGAGAGGCTCTCAGCCACCTCTCTTCCCCACTACCAGGGGCCACTCTTTGAAGGCGACCAGAGCAATGGCCAGAGATACCTTTAAAGCTAACACCAGAGGCAGTAGGGGCGCCAACAACACCCGCCAAAGCTCACAGGGCACAGCTGGAGGTAGTCTACCCTCTCCCCTGCCTGCCCCACACCTCCACAGTAGGGATCCTGGAGGGCTCGCTGTCTTCTTGGTGGAAACAGCTCAGCAAGGACCCCAGAACAACACCTTCTGCTGTCCTTTACACTGTAAGTAGTCAGTCATGGTACTTCCGGGTATATACCCGATGAAAGCCAGCATTTAGGGAGCATGGCACATCTCCAAAGAAAAATCCAAATCCCATTTAAAATATTCATTTCATTTAAAAACCCTATTCAGGAGCTGGCAAGATGGTTCATTAGGTATCGGTGCTTGCTTGTCATCTGAGATCAGTCCCTGGAACCTGTGTAAAGGTGGAAGGACAGAAACAACTCCACAAAGTTGTTCTCTGACCTCCGCAGAGATGCACTGTGGCTGATACAATGATGCCATTAATAAGACATTTTTACTGGGGGAAGGAAGCTTAGGATAGTAAACAACTGAGGCTGTGGTGAATGTGCGTGTGTGCGTGCACATGCGTACGCTCACACACACACACATTTTAAAAAATTAATGCCTCCAGAGATATGGGGAGACAGATTAGTTACTAAAGTGTTCTTTGAAACCATGGATACCTAAAGTCAATTCCCAGAACCCATGCATATAAAAGAAAAAAAAGCAGTAGTTAGCTGGCAGACTCAGGAGGGTCCCTGGGGCCTCAGTTTCTGGGGCAGTATTTGTTTACCTCCTCTGTGGGCCTAGGGCTGTGTTGTGGGGCGGGAGGGCATCTGAACCTGTGCTCAGCAGTGTTCCAGAGGTCTGGGGACACTGGCATCCCGGAAGACCCCTTTGTTCCTCATGTACTTATGCTAGCATTTCAGAGCCTCCTCCTCCTCTTCCTCCCCTTCCTCAGTGGGTCTGCGTCAGTGCTAAGCAGATGTTCTTTACAGCACGAAACTGTTTATCACAGTGTGAGGAAACTCCAGAGCATGTGGGGAAAATAGAATCCCAGGTCACCCAGGTTCAGTCACACACGTGGAGACACACACCCCCTGTATCCAGTGTGGAGAGGGTTTTACCACACACTCTTCATACAGCATGGAGAGGGTTTCCATTTACACCAAAAAATAAAAAGTCTATGCCAGGAACTTGTCACCTGGGTGCCGAGGGAAAAAGCTAAACACACAAAAGACGACTTCTCTCCCACACAGGTCTCTGCCTGCCGGGTACCCTGCTCTCCCTATCAAATAAAGCAGCTCTTCACAGGATTTTGCATTTGCATTTAAAACAAAAGGTGTCACCTCCCCTCCCCCATCAGATCTGCAGCCAGAAAGAGAGGTGGGGCCCAAAAGGAAGCAGCCTCCCCTGCGTTTTCTCTGCTTCTTCTTGCCTCCGGGAAGACCCTGCACGGCTCCTCCACATTCTGCCTCTGTCCGATACTTTTCTAATTCCTCCAATTTCCTTCTAAACCAAACTGAATACATTTGAAGTCCTCCCTAAATTATATGTGGGCACAGCTGCTATAGCCAAGGGAAAAAAAAGAACCCATGCTTTCTCTTTTGTTTGCCAAGTTCATGGGAGCCTGAGCCATCCCTGATTTACAGCAGCCTCCTCCAGGAGCCCTGTTTGTCCTTGGTTCCTGGCAGGAGGTGGAGGAGTGTGTGAGGTGCACTCGCTGGTCACGGTCAGGGAAACTATCTACAGTAGAGATACCATGAGGCCTTGCGATGGGAAGCTGCTCATCCCGCTAAAGTAACGTGGGGGCCGAGAAAGCACCGTGCGTGTCAGTCAAGGCTCCCACAGATTCCCTCGCAAACTAAAAGAATAAGAACACGAGGGGTCTTAGGAAAGCCCGACAACCTAAGTTTAACTCCCTGGGCCCAGGTGGTGGAAGGGGAAGCTAGACTCCTGAAAGATAGTCTCCTCTGTCCTGTATGCATGAGCTCTGGTAAACACACATTTTTTTTTAATTTTCCATATATAGATCTTTTGCCTGCATGAATGTCTGTGTCCCATATGTGTCTGGTGCCTAAAGAGACCAGAAAAGCTGTTGGGTCCTTTGGAATCAGAGTTACATTCAGTTGGGAGCCACCACATGGGTGCTGGGAATTGAACCAGGGTCTTTTGGAAGAGCAAACCAACAGCCAGCACTCTTGTTTTGCTTTTTGGTTTTTGTTTGTTGGTTGTTGTTTTTTGCTGTTGTTGTTTGTTTTGTCGTCCCCCCCCCCCCCGGGTTTCTCTGTAGCTTTGAAGCCTGTCCTGGAACTAGCTCTTGTAGACCAGGCTGGCCTCAAACTCACAGAGATCCACCTACCTCTGCCTCCCAGATGCTGGGATTAAAGGTGTGCACCCCCCACCTCCTACCTCACCCCCACCACACCACCCCCACCTGCTTTTTTGCTTTGTTTTGTTTTCTGTTTTTAACAATCAACACTCTCAACCACTGAACCATCCCTCCAGGCCCTGTCTGTCTTTCAAGGCTATTTCTTAAGACAAGCCCTTCTGCTTTCTTGTCTACCACCTTCTTTCCCTAAGCGACCCTAAGCATTCTCAACCCGATTAGGACCAGTAGGCCGATAACATCACTTTCACCTCCTTCTCAGGTCTCTCCTCCATTGTTAGCTGGTCCTTGAATATCTTGGGCATCTAACTAAGCCCGCATATTTCCTAAGCAGAATTCTTTTCCTACAGATCAGTACATGGTGCCACCTTTGCCTTGTTGCTCATCAGAAACTGGAAATCTTTGCTGTGACTTGAACCTTTCTCCTCAGTGCCCAGTTAGTTCACCATGGTTTTGGAAGACGATTGGAGTTAAGAGGTGGCCCTGAGGCAAAGTCTAAGGTCTTGAGGGCACACCCTCTAGCGGAGTATAGATACCCAGCATAAGGCCAGCATCTTCCTCCATGACACTGCCGGGAATAGCTGCACAAAGGCCTCAAGACCAAGTGAGTATGTGCTGAAACCTTTAACACCTGTGAGCCCAAACCAACCTCTCTGTTGAAATAATTCAGGTTCTTGTCGTGATGGGAGTTGGCACACTTGCCCTTCTCTTTAAAATCCATATCTTCCCATCCATCACCAACTTCTGGCAAGTTTGCTCCCAAATATACCCTCTTTCTATGTTTCTCTGTCTTGATGGTTTCTGTACCACACCAAGCCCTCCTCAGTTTACAGGTTCCCCCTCCCACCTTGTCCCCTAAATCTGTTTCATATCCAGCTACCATAAGCATTTCAATTAGTTTTCAGTAAAAGTTTTTTTTTTAAAGTCACAGAAAAAATCATTTACAGAAAAGTGCAAACACAGAGTCTGATGCTATTTCACCACCTAAAGTCACCTGCATATTCAGCACTCAAGACACATAAATTAGTTTTTCCCATTTTCCACACATAATTGGTATAGCCAGTTTTGCCAGAAAGTGAATTATGATGCCTGAATTATACTGCCTGGCCCTCTTAAAGGCTTCCTTTACCTTTAGACTAAAATGCATGTGCATCACTGTGCCTAGGGCTCTAAGCACTGTCTGAGCCCCCTCACCCCCCACATCTGTTCCCAAACTCATGTCCTGCATTTCCCATCTGCCCTTTATGGTTCAGATCTCTTGATTTTTTTTTTTTTTTTTTTTTTTTTTTTTATTTATTTATTTATTTATTATGTATACAATATTCTGTCTGTGTTTATGCCTGCAGGCCAGAAGAGGGCACCAGACCCCATTCCAGATGGTTGTGAGCCACCATGTGGTTGCTGGGAATTGAACTCAGGACCTTTGGAAGAGCAGGCAGTGCTCTTAACCGCTGAGCCATCTCTCCAGCCCTCTTGATTTTTTAAATTATTACATTCTTAAATTTATTAATTTATTTGTGTGTGTGGTTGCGCACGCACACACACACATTCCCCACAGCCTCAGTGGTTTACTGTCCTAAGCCTCCTTTCCCCCTGTAAAAATGTCAAATTAATTGCATCATTGTCTCAGCCTTCCGGTACTTTATACACCCAGTATAGCAGCTGGCTAATGGGCATCCTTACAAGCTCAGAAGAACGCTTAGGAAAATAAGTTTGAGAACACCCTCCTCATAAACCTGACAGGAGAAGTAAATGCAGCAAAATACATTTTAGAAAAATGGACTTCAAAAATAGCTGTAAGTGGAATCTCACTGTATACTCAACCTGAGCGGAGGACAGCTGGGTGCATCTGGCAGCAAAAGAGCCAAACCAAATCTCCAATGAAGTAGAAGGTTCGTGATTGGGATTCACCCATGTATGTGTAGTATTCATGACAGAACTTTTCAGAGAAGTAGATAAGGTATGTATCAGCAAAAAACTGAGCTCTGTGCTGCAGAAACACAATGAACTAAAACTCCAACCTTTATAAGATCGTCTATACAAATGAAACTGAGCACCAGCTCCCTCCTGTCAGGTTGCTGGCTTGCTTCAAAGATCGGCTGCGATTCAGCAAAAGCTATCACAGGTCCAGACAACTGCCTGGACTACAGGATTCAATGCCAATAAAGACAGAATCACAGTGTTCCTTGCAGTTTATAAACACTAAGACCAAGACAAGGCCAAGGATGTTGGGATCTTGCTCTAGGCCTTCCTATTGTGTGAATTCCACCACGTGGAGGTCTGGTCTCAAGACAACTACGCAGTCATTGCTGGGGTGGCCCAGTACAGACGAATTATAGCTTGTAAGTTTTTCTATTTCCTATCAACTAAAGGTGAACTAATTAGTCAAGTCTCAGAAGAAGCTGATTCAACATAGTCTTTGGCAACCGATATACTGGAAAGCTGTTCCCCGGTGATTTAATTAACCTGGGGAACAGAAGTGGGGGCTCGGCTGCAGAGGACTGCCACCGTGTTTTTCTGCTGGTCTGTGTTGTAGCAACCTGCAGCTGGCTACTCAGGAATACACCATCTGCGGTTCAAACAGCCAACAGGTCCCTATCTTCGACAAAGGTAGGTGCTGCTCAGGCTTCCCGAAGGGTTAACCTTACCATGCAAGAGATAGTGGAGTAGATTTGCAAAAGCAGGCTGACGTCTGTGTATTTGTGCAGTCTAAGTCACAAACGTGGAAGGAAAAAGTAAGTCTGTAACCTCAAAACCAGAAACCAGAGTCACATCAGATCAGGTGCAGAAGCTCACAGGCTGTTAGAATGAAAAATAAAACCAAGGAGCAGATAGTCAGCAAAGAACAGTTCAGAATCTGTGAATGCTGAACACATGGAGGAAGCCTTCCCCTTTATCAGGGCCCAGGGTCCAAGCTAAATCATCCCCTCATAAATCAGCACAAACCAGCTTCCAAAATCAGCAAAATGTCTGCACCGTGTAAACTGGCGCACCGTTGAGAAAAGGCTCCAGGTAGTCTGAGAATTAACATGGCTTTGATTATAGATAACTTACTGGGTTGCAAAGAATATTGATTAATTATGAATAATAAATTAGAGACTTTGGGGGGGTTGGCTAATTCAACAATTAGTTGATATTTATTCAGTAACTAAGAACAAGGGACACATAGATCGCACATTTGACCAACAATTCATTTTTCACTTAAATGTGTGAGTATAAATGTGATTACTGATGATCCATTAATCTTCATTTGTTTGGAATTAGCCTGAGCGTGAAAGCAGTTGCTTTTAGGATAGGACCTTGAATGGCTGGAAGCAAGCTCATTAGGGAAGAAAACATCTGTGCCTGGTGGGTTTGTGAGAACAGATCAACTATTCCACAGCTGTCCAGCTGTCCGAGCAGTTCACTTTGAACTAGGGAAGGTTACAATTTCCACACAGCATGGAAGTCTGCTAACAGTAAAACCAATGGGAAGCCTTGAAACTGACTGTAAAATGAGTTAAGAGGTGGTATTTAACTGTGATATTTATTCATATCATTTGCATAAAATTGAGATTTATCATTAATATGGTTAATTTGATTTTCGTAGACAAATAAATTATCTGGTTGCCAAATACACAGCCAAACCAATATTTCACTTTTTATTTAATGATCTATTTTACATTCAAGTTTGCACCTGAAAACTTTAATTAATTCATTTTTTTCCATTATAGCTTGTGCTAACAACTTTATTGCCCAGAAAAAAAGAAACTGCACCAAATGGGCTGATTATAGAAATTTTAAGTGTTAATTTTCAGTGAAGCATTATCAAGTGAGTTGATTTTGGCCAGGCAAAATGGTAATCACAATCAATTGCCTCTCTCTCAGCAGTTCAGTCCCTTTTCTGACCCTCCCACCCTGCCTTCTCTCCCCTCCCACTCACGCTAATTACTCCATGACTGCAAATATTCTATCCCTTTTCCACAAGCACTTGCTGTGAAAATCAACACAGACCATAAGAGAGCAGGAGCTTTCTTCTGAAAGTTTGAATTTTACCTCGATCCACACTTTTAAATTATAAAATTATTGAAGGCAATGCTTTCAGATTTACCTGTTCCATCTGTAAAAAAGGCAGAGAATTCTGCTCCCACTTTAGGCTCCTAGAATCCTGTTTTGTTTCATTTAACAAGAAAGGAAAAGTTTTAAAAATATCTGTATATTTGTCCCATTTCCATATTTTCTGTGTCACAGTAAGGACTGGCATAGGATAAGGTATGGTAAACTACAGTACTTGGTGCTCAGTATTCTAAATTAAGAATTAAATCATAATTTCAAGATGCCTTTTCAAAGGGTTCATTTTATATCATATCATTCATAATGTATGACTTTTGTAACTGTGTGTGTGTTTAACCAGGTTGATTAGTTTTAAAAAAAAAGGTAATTATTAATTCTTCATTAGAGAGTCACTTATGAGGTAAGAAAACAATTGGAGCTCTCCTACCTGAGCTTTCTCTGGTCAGAGCCCCACACAGACGCTGCATTCGTTCCTTGTCTCTAGAGGCTGGTGTTTGAGGACAGCAACTGAAAGCAGCTCATGGTCTACTCTGTAAGAAGCAAAGCTTCTGCTGCACCGGATCAAGGGAACTAACTATGCTCCACATCTTCTGAGAGAGCACACAATTAATTTACGAAATTGTGCTATCACTGTTTGGATTCCTGCTACTAAGCAGAAATTCAGTAATTCTTTTCTTATTCGTAACACACAAAGTCAGCTATTCTATGAACTTAGAAACCAGCTCAGAAGGTTTGTGCTATCCTGAAGAGAATTTAAACCAACAGATGAAAGTGTGGAAACTACTGTGAAAGTTCCTGGCTTTTGCAAACAGTGCACTCATTGTCTAAACACTTTGCCAATCAGCAACATGATCAGGACATTTTTCTGTCATATTCTGTAAACTTTTCAGACATATCTCTTAAGATCAATGGCTTATGGGCAATTCTTATTTTTTTATGACATGAAAATCTAATATTTTGGCTGACTGATAATCTTTTGTTTAAAAAAAATAGAACTTTTTAAGTCTTTACCTAATTGTTGCGGAAGCATTGGGTAAATATACCAGCAATTTTAGGTGAAAATAAGGAAGAATTGCTTTCAAACAAACATAAGTACAAACATTCTAAGAGCACTTCACCACCCTCCTCCTCTCCACCACCTCTGCTGTACATGGGGTTTTTTCATAGAATATTTTGTGTCGTATTTAGCTCTCCTAAAACAAGAAGCAATATGACAAGTGTTCAAATATCACTACTTCTAAATTCCCAGCCAACATGAAGAGTTACAATGGCTAGTTTCCTGTCTAAAGAAAGTGTTCTGAAGATATGCATTGCTCACGTGCCACTGAACCTCAATAAATTCTATATGTTTAATAAATGAGTGCAAGAGTTTGTCATGATCTTAGATATAAAACTACTAACATCCTTGAATGCTATCAATTTCTCATGAAACAACTAAGCATGGAGCATTAAGATGGGAGGAGAGAATATTTCAATTCATTTAAACAGTCTGATAGTATTTGCTGTGGAGCAGATACAATCAGGAGATTTAATTTTTAAAAAAAGTGGACTGAGAGAGGCTGCCAGAGAATAAAGCTACATTAGTGTTCAATATTTTAGTATACGAAATACCTGAATGTGTTCTGCATACTGATACATGAACATATCTAGCATTTAAGGTATAAGTAGGGTAGCTACTTGAAATTTGAAGTACACAGAAAGTGAGGACCATTTAAATTACACTTAGTCTTGCATATGCCAATGAATCTAAGCAGTTATGACTTGCAACATAGCAACTCAGGCAATTGTGAAGAAATGTTTTCCAGGTAGGCAATACATTATGAAACTTTTGAATGACAAAAAGACCAATAGATAATGTTAAAAATAAAAATCACATCCCTTTGTAAAGAATGTATGTGTTAGAAGGTGACTATCATACGTTGAACACTTGTGAATTCATGTTTTTGCATTCCTAAGAATTACCTTGCTCAAAAATTATTCTGAAAACAATTTATGTCATCTAGTTGTCCAAATGAATTTTGAATAAAATGTAAGAAGAGCTCTATTTGAAATTTTAATTCACTTAATTTGAGAACAGGAATCATGCACTTCCTTTTACATGGAAAATCTATCAGATAAAGTTATTTTCTTGTGTACTAGTCAGCAATACTTAACACATTGTTAGAAATGACATGCATTCATGTGACGATTTTGTTTGACGTTGAACATCGATCAATACCTGCCTCCTGACAAGAAACCCACG
This sequence comes from Myodes glareolus, assembly GCF_982192425.1. Lineage (NCBI taxonomy): Eukaryota > Metazoa > Chordata > Mammalia > Rodentia > Cricetidae > Myodes > Myodes glareolus. Next base: position 9,008,195 of record NC_142039.1, read on the forward strand.
TTTCTCTTAAGAGTTTACAAAATGCTGCACAATGATTTAAAAGAAGTAGGCCTCAGAAGCTAATCAATGACTAGAGTCAAGAGTGGAAATATCAATCAAAAAGGCAACTTCCAACTCTTACTTTAGAAGGAAGTCACCCTTGTGACAGCAGGTTACTTAGGTGTCACTCTTGGGGCTACAGTTCCGAAAACACCCTTTCTGAATGGCTTCAGGAACTTTAGCTTTTACAAAACTCCTGACTAAATCAATAGACCTGGTGAATAAGCAGTCCACAGAGAGGGAAGCACAGAAGATGGGTTAAGAACATCCAAGAGGAGGCAAACAAACATGAACACACACCGGGAATCTAAAGCGTCAGCTATTGTCAAACCATAAATGCCTACACCGTGATGAATTATTTAATTTCAAAAATCTTACAGCCTTAAAAAAAAAAAAAGGGCCGCTCTCAGTCCCAGAAGCCAGACTGATTTCTAAGCAGGCCTTTCAGCTCGCCGAGGTTTTCAGCTCTGAGTTTTGTGGAACATCTCGAAATCATCACAAGGCTATTCAATTTTAATTTCGGTTTTAGCCTTTCACAAAAACACAGGAAAGGATTCTCCTGAACCTAACCGGTTCGCGCTGTGGGAACTGAGCCACGGAGCTTTCTCTTTCACCTCAAGACATTTGCAGCCCGCACTGGAATGCCACTTTTCAAACTGAAGAGGGGAAAAAGAAAGAAAGAAATCTGTTTCTTGCTTGAGAAAGAGACCTCTTTGGAAAAAAAAATCTAAGAAGGTAGAAACGCAGAGCTGTGAAAGATGAACTGTTCAAGGTAACAGAGAAGTTTCGAAAGTCAAAATCGGGTTAAGAACGCAGTGATAAAATGACCACGCGAAGCCAGTGACGGGTGGACATCCGGGTTCGAGGGCTCCAGTCTGCGCAGCCGGAGCTTGGAGGTGCCAAGGTTGGGATGCATTTGTGCTTGGGTCTGAAATTACCGCGGGGTGGGAGACAGGTAGCAATAACTTCAGGGAGGGTGACAGGCACTGCACTGTGTTGAGATGGCCAAGAAAGGTGGACAACCAGGCAGAAGATGTTTTATTCCAGGCGCAAAGACAGCACCGAGTCCACCGAACCTCTCTGGGCGATGTGGGAATCAGTCAACCTCGCGGTGACAGCGAGTGGACCCTTGGCCTTTGCTGTGGGACCTGAAGGAGCAGTCGCCTCCTCGCCTCCAGCATTAGTCCTTCCCACCAGAGGGGAACGAAGTCCGGAGGCCTTCGGCCTGGGCATCCCCGAGCATGCACAGCGTGCATCCCCGAGGGCACCGGGCTCTGACCTCGGGTTTCTCCGGCCAAAAGTATCGCCGCCCGTTGGCTCCCCGCGTCCTTGGAGGAGGGCAGGGAAGCCATGAATCCAGAGGCTTCCTTAGCTCTGACAAGGATGGGATTTGGAGAAAAAGACAATGCGGGCTAAGAGGGGAGAATTGTAAGAAGTCACGCGTGAAGTTGAGGGTGGCACTATTCTAAAGAGCGACAAAGGATTAGACGCGAGACAGACGCGGCTTCCACATTTGGGTGCCTCCAGTTACTACAAGAATAACCCCAAGAAGCTTTGAGACCTCGAAAGTGGAGAGCGAACCGAGAACCCCGCAGCCCGGGCGGCCGGTCAGACAATCATCCCTCCATTGGTCCTGGACGAGCTACGACCTGGGTCGCGGCTTGATGGCTGTGCTCTGAATACGGTCGGCCAGCCTCCTGCCCTGGGCGGGATCTGGGGGAGGCCCCCCAATCCCTTCCAGGAAGGCTGGATCTTGGGACGCCACGCCCCGCTGTCCTCAGATAGCGCCCTTCTCCCTAAGGGCGTCCTTCCTTCTTTTCTTTCTTTCTCCGTCACATCTACTAACCCCTCCTCCCTGCACTAGAGCCCCCCTCCCCCCCACACACACACCAGGCAAAGGTCAAGGACGTGTGCTCCGGGGGTGCCGTCCCCAGGACCTCTTGCAGTGAAGTCAGAGACAAACTGGAGGGTCCCCAGTCAGGCTCTGCACCCCTTAGTCCTGCAAGGTCAGAGACAGGCACGAAGGACTCCCAGCTGGGCTTCGCACCCCACACTCTACAGCCCTGCAAGACAGAGATAGCACTGGGGGTCCCAAGCTAGACCTTGTATCTTGCAACCTGCAGCCCTGCGAGGTAGAGACAGGAACGAGAGTCCCCGGTTGGACCCTGCGTCCTGTCCTGCTGCCCAAGCCCTTGGCCCAAGCAGCAGAAACCCTGTGGCACGGGTCCCCAGCCGCCGGGATGGGGGTGGGGGGAGAATCCAAATTAAACACGGAGAAGGGCTCGCGAATATGGCGCTGCTGAAAATGGAGCCTCGACACCCGGAACGGCCTGATCTCGGGTGCTGCCTTGGCCTCCTCGCTCTTCCCCCTTGTGCTCTCGCTTCCGCCTCCTGGGCTCTCCTGCTGGCACCCTCCACCCGGGGGACCCTGGACCGTTCTCATCCTAAGCTCCCTTCCCGCGCCTCCCTCCTTCTTGTCCCCCTCGGTTCCTCTTTCTCCATTTTGTGTCTGTGGCTGGCGCGTTCTTCTCTGCAGCTCTCTGAGTTCCCACATCGGCCGTGTTTGTGTGTGTGGTCTCTGCGGGTTTGTGTGTGGGCGAGAAGGGGCGTCCTGGTGCAAGCCCAGGCAGCCAGGGGCCGTGGTGGCGAGTCGGTGACCGCAGAAGCCACTGGCCTCCTCCCGTGGGCCGAGCGCTCGCCCCGCAGCTGAAGGGACTTCGTGGGGCGCTGGCGTCTCCTGCCGCGACGAGGAGGCCTTGGGCTCCCTGCCACCGTTCTCTCTGCTGCTCTCTCTGTCCCTGGCTCCGTCTCGGGCTCTGTGTCTCTCTGTGTTTCTGTCTCTCGGCAACTCTCTCTTTTCCTCCCTCCTTCTCTTCCCTCCTCTCTCGCTCGCTTGTTTTCTGTTTCTGGTTAGCTGGCTGAATTTACTCCGTGCTTTCTTTTCTTCCATTGCAGCTGGCCGTCTTGTACTGGTTTTGAACAGACAAGGAATCGGAATCTTCTTTCTAGACGGACTTCCAACGATGATTTTTAGAGAATTCTGCAAAGAATACAGTGATGTTGATAACTCATGCTTGTTTTCCGCTGAAGACAGTCACTCTCAAGCAGTAAGGTGACCAAGTGTTTAAAGATTAAATTTTCTTTTAAATCGCTCCCCCTTTTACATTCAAGACTCTCTTCCCCCACCCCCCGCCAGGAAGAACTCTGCTGTGCTGCTTTTGAATACAAAATATTCCTAAATTATGGTCCTTGGGATGTTCCCTGAGATGAGAAGCAACGTGATTTTGAAGCCTCCCGGTTTGCAGCTGGACAGACACGTGGCTTCCTGAACTGTCTGGCTGAAGAGGTGTTTTCTGACTGGCCGATCTTCACGGCAGAGACTGTGGTGTGGTGTAGCTGGGCAGAATCCTTCTTGGTTCTGTTCCAGCCAGAGGACAGAAGCATGTCAAGTGAAGGGGAGCAATGACATCATTTGCTGACCTAAGCCCCTCTTTCAATCACAATGAGGGAAGCTGGTCTATATCTAGAGACTGAAAATAAAATAATTTATCTTTCCAACTATATTTAACTTTCTAAACTCACATTTACAATAACATTCTATTTTATTCTCCTCACTGACAGAACTGTATCCTCCAGAGCAAATCGAAGGTGTCCCTTCTTTATATGATGTACTCTGGAGTTCCTGGAAATAATTGAAGATAAAAATTTTGAAGCTTAAAAAAAATCTAGGGGGAATTGTTCTTAGCAGAAATCACAGAATGTTTCCTTTAACATAAAAATTTCCTTGGCTTCCATTCATTGTCTTTGATTAAAATCAGGTTCCAGGACAGGCTCCAAAGCCACAGAAAAAACCCTATCTCAAAAAGCCAAAATAAAATAAAATAGAATAAAATCAGGTTTTGAGCACATCTTCTTTTCTATGAAGAGAGGGGAATGCTCACCCATCTTGGCAAGAACCTTCACAATGCAGCCAGGCCCTGTGAAATCTACAGTGGTAACTTCAGATTATAGATGAGAAAGTTGGCCTCGCAAGTTCTTTGGATTTGCAAATCTGACTCTTAGAACCTTAGACAGTAGATTAAAACATTTTCTCTGCATTTCTCATTCTGCATTGGTAGGCAGCAAATGAGTTTGACTGGAAGTACAGGCTTTTCCCCAGTGAGCTTTCTAAAACTGGGCATCATTGGAGAAGTCTCACTTGTTCTTCAATTTAATTGGAATAACTCAGTACTTAAATCAAGTTAACTCTATTAAGATGTCACTTCCTGATCAATGCAGTAAAAATTAAGCACAACTCAGATGGCTTTAGAAAGCCTTATATAAAGTCTAAGGAACCCCCATTGCTGGGGGGCGGGGGGAGTGGCCAGGACCTATCTTCTGAGCAGGAGAAATATTCAAAGTATTCAAGGCAGTGTGTAGACAAGGATGGGACAAACCAGGGCTGACAGATTATAGGCAATGCTTGGTCTGTCTCTATTTACTCTTATTAAAAAGCAACTGCTCAGATTAGAAAGAAAAAGCAAGCATCTTTACCTTTACCTACATACAAATTAAATTTCAGATACATTAAACACAAGAAAAAGAGAACTTTTTAAAATATGTTGATCATGGAGCTGGAGAGATATTTAAGAGTGCTGACTGCTCTTCCAAAGGTTGAGTTTGGTTCCCATCACCCATCTCAGGTGGGTCACAACCATCTGTGACTCCACTTCCAGGGGATCTAATGCCCTCTTCTGGCATCTGCACACATACTAACGCAGAGATAAAATGCACATTAATATTAACTTTTAGGGTATTGATAATGATTATGGAAGAATTCTTCATAAGCATGATATAGGGAAGGAATTCTCCCTCCCTCCCTCTCTCCCTCCCTCCTTTCTTCCCTCTCCTTCTATCCCTCTTCCTCCCTCTGTCCCTCCTTCCCTTCCTCCTTCCATCCCTCCCTCTCTCTTTCTTTCTTTTGTGACACTGGGGATCAAACTCAGGGCACTGGCCATGCTCAGCAAGTGCACTACCACTACTGCCTAGGAAGTATGACTTAAAGTGTTAAAATGTACGACCGATAGAGGAGGGGAAATGACAAAATGAATCATATTTAAAATACCTTGAATATGATAGGGGACATAAAAATTAAAAGATAAACTGAGATGGTCTTTTCAAGGTATGTACTTGACTAGAAATTAATATTTAGAATGTATAAATGACTTATGCTGAAAATTAATAATTTATAAAGAATTTCATAAGTGAAAGATGTGGGTAAGGACATACACATATGAAGTAAAAGTGTAGGGCGATTAACAGGAAGGCTATATATTGACTTCAAAAGAAAATGATTTCCTCTTAGAGAAAGAGAAAGAAGAAAGATGAATTGGAAAGAGTCCCAGTGAGGCTAAAGCTCAAAGATCAAAGGCCTTCATGGCAAGATATTAACACTCTTTTTACTTTGAAACCTTTTTGCTAGTTAGTTACAGTTTGCTTTAGACATCTTTAACATCAATGCCCATTCAATTAGCAAAAAAACAAATGACACATTTTCCTCATCAATAATAATCCTGTGTGGTGGAGTTCACATGTAATATGACAAAGCACACAGGATTCCCTAGTGTCTGCCTTGTGAGACCGGAAAGGAATAAATTATTCACAGCAGAGATTCTTCTGTGGTGGTATCTCCGTGTGGCACGTTCATTTGTTTTCTGAGTAGATTAGTGGGAAGAATGAAAATGTATTTAAAGTTGATTTATAATAATAACAACATTTATTCTTATTCAATGAAAACTTTTAAGAACCTCATACAGCTGGATCCTAAATTTCCTCTAAGGCCTTAGTCCCCATCTTAGTGTAGTTAGGATGGATTTGAACTTAGAAATGAGGACCCCTAGGGTACCATTGCTGAGTGGGTATGTCTGGCGCTTCCTGCTTTACGCTTCTGAGTTCATCCAAGAAGTGAGTGGCCTTAGCCCTCACCTGCTCTTACAGTTAAGGAAAGTTGATCAACAAAGAGTGAACAAAGGAGCCCTTCAGCACCAGGTGAGAATGGTAATAAAGGGACACTCAGATGGTTCCCTGAGCGCTTGCTGCCAGACCTGACCGCCTGAGTTTGATCCTCGGGACCCACATGACGGAAAGGAAGAACTGACTCTTACAAGTCCTCCTCTGGCCTCCGCATGTGTGCTGTGGCACACACCTCCCCTAAATACAAAAATATGTAAAACCAAACACTGGTGAAAACTTGACTAAATTCAGCTCTAGCAAGAACAATTTTGTTAGTTGTTATTTAAGTTTGCATATGTTGGGTCTGTGTGAACACAGTCTAGACTTGTGTTGTGGAAGAAAACAGGGAATCACTTTTTTTTTTAATTCCAAGGTTTAAATCCCAACTTTTTGATGATAAAATTCAGTAGAGTAACATGTATTTAAAAAGCAATTAGCCCGTGGAATTGCAACTTTAAAAGTTATTTATTTTACTTATAATATAATTACATTGTTTCCTCCTTCCCTTCCCTCCTCTAAACTCAAAGGGAGCATGAGACTCCCCATTCACCCTCTCTTGCTGGCTGTGTGGAACAAAGAAGCTGGCTTGGCTAGGCAGAAGTCAGGGCATCACCTCTCAATTCGCCCTTCAACACCTGCAAGCAGCTTTTCCCATGGCTGACCAGAGACATCGTTAATTAATATTTTGAGTGTCATTAACTCTTTGACCCAATGAGTGAAGCTCAGCTTCTAACTTAATTGACCTCTTTGTAGGGTGCAACTGCAGCTTCCATGGTGTGTTTCCTTTCATCCCAGACCTACTTATGGTTCACGGTGGACCAGACTGGGGAAAAGAAGGCATACAGTCCTACACATGCTTAGAGAGGAGATGAGCAGGAGAGGTATGCCTGAGAGAAGACTATGTATGACATGGCAGAATTGCGACCATGGGACATGCAGCCCAGGGAAAGAAGCCATTTCCAGAACTCAGGTGCTCACTGATAGGGAGGAAGGTGGTGGTGCCGTCGTGAACAGAGTCAGTCATGTTTGTTTAGATGCTTTTCATCCTACAGTGTTGCCATTCATGACTTCCATTTGACGTTGTTTCTCCCAAGTGGCCACCATCTTCCTACCTCCCACCAAACCTTCAGCCAACATTCCAGCCCACTGAAAAGGTGACTTTCCTAAAATACAAAACCCTGGCATCTTGTGACCTCTGTGAGGTGAGAGGGGAGTGAGACATGGTCTGGTCCCTTCTGCCCTTCAGCCTGACAGCACAGGGATTGCCAAAGACTCACCAAACAATTATTTTAAAAAACCATCATCATTATCATATCATCATCATCATCATCATCATCATCATCATCATCCTTGTGTCTGTGTGTACCTACCTCTCTCTCTCCACCTCCCAGGACGACTGTGTGTGTGCAGTGGCCTGGCTTATTCCAAGAGGTCAGAAGACATCTTTGTGGAGTAGGTGCTTTCCTTCCTCCCTTGCTGGGCTTTAGAACTTAAATTTAAGTCTTCTGGTTTGTACACCAAGCATCTTTAACCACTGAGTTATTTTACTGGCCTGATCAATTATATTCTGTTTGTTTGTTTAGAGGCAAGATCTTCTGTAGCCCAGTCTGGCTTGGAACTCTATGTGCACAGGATGACCTTGAATATCTAATACTCCTACCTCCATCTCCCAAGTTCTAGGATTCAGACGTGTGTCTCTATGTCTGTTGCAATGTGCTTTTGGGGACTGAATCCAGAGTTTCTTGCATGTTAGACAAGCACTTTACCAAACAAACCAGATTCTAAGCCAACCAACCAATTTTGTTTGTTTGTTTGTTTGTTTGTTTCACTTCAGACAACCTACCTCTTCAGAATCTGTAGGTGTGGAAATTCAGGAGTGGCTTCCTGCTGGATTCACTTCCTTGCCCCTGGACTTTTTTAAAAAAATATTTTATTTATTTATTATGTAGACAATATTCTTTGTATATTTATTATGTATACAATACTCTTTCTGTGTGTATGCCTAAAGGCCAGAAGAGGACACCAGACCTCATTACAGATGGTTGTGAGTCACCATGTGGTTGCTGGGAATTGAACTCAGGACCTTCGGAAGAGCAAGCAATGCTCTTAAACGCTGAGCCATCTCTCCAGCCCCCAGCACCCATGTCTTTATACTCCCATAGATGTCATATCCTAACCACTCAAGATGACTGAGCCATGCATTTTAGGAGGCTCAAGCCTGCCTCCTGTCTGTTGGACTTGGGACAGCAGCAGTATGGCATATACAGGATGGAAATGGAACTTGAAGGGTGGGTGAGGACAGAGGTAAGCAAGCTACATAGCCTAAAAACACTGGGCAGGCCACAGATCACCAACTTTTCTCCATGCAGTCGTGGTGGCTTTATAATTTTCTCATGATGTTCCAAAGCAAAAGAAATACTAAATTCTGGCCAGGTGGTGGTGGTGGTGCACGCCTTTAATCCCAGAACTTTTAGAGGTAGAGGCAGGAGTTCAAGGCCAGCCTGATCTACAGAGCTAGTTTCAGGACAGCCAGGGTTACCTTGTCTCAAAAAATCAAAAACGAAAGGAAGGAAGGAAGGAACGAAGGAAGACAGACCAGGTTCTGTTCATTCAATTGCCTGTGATGTGAGAAGGGTTATTTGTCTGATGTCTGAAACGTGTGGCTGTATTTCTCTCAAAATTTGAAACACGCTACAGCAGCTCTGAAAAGTTGTTTCACTGCAGCACCCCAGGGTGACTTGGTCCATAGTTTGGGAGCCATGGTATCATTTTAGAAGTGCTTTCAGTTGATAAACTAAATGTTTGGTTTTGTATTCTAAGTAGAACCCTTTCCGGTGAGTTGGCTGAAGGTCGGGAGGGAGGCGGGGAGACCATGGTTTAGAGGCAGCCAATGGGAAGAGACGTGAGGAGGGTGTGAAATGAGGCTCACCAATGAGCATGTACTCTGAACTATACTAAGGAGAAGTGATGGCAACACCATGCCCTGAGTGATGTGTGGGCCAGGGAGGGTGAGGGCAGGGAGGGCTCTCCACAGAGGAGCTGTGGTCCGTGCTTGGGGGCCTGCCTGCCGGAGCAGGGGAAAAAGCTCTGGTGTTCACTCAGCGGCGACCAGAATGTGTTACAGTAAGAGGCAGAGGAAGCCCATGGAAGGCGACGATTTGGAGGGCATTGGTGACTGAACACTCTGCAGAGGCGGGCAGAACCCTACTGTGCAAGGCGCAAGGGGTCCATCATGGAACAGTGGAATGGGAAGCTACAAAGACACCGTGTTTAAGGAGGATGGGGGAGCGACACAAACAACCAACAGGGATGGGAGTCCTCTGCTTGTCACTCACCAGCCTACATATCAAACTCTAATCCTAACCCAGCAGCCTTAGCCACTAATGGAGTCTTAGTTGGGATGTCTTTCTTTTCCTCTTAGAAAACAAACTGTGTGTTTCTGTGTATATCTCTGTGCGGGGACGCGCACGTGTGCACACGCGGGCTCATCAGGACTTCTGTGTGGAAATCAAAGGACATCTTTGTCTGAACTGGCTTCCTTTCTCCTTCCATCATATGGGTCCCAAACTCGGATCATCTGACTCGGCAGCGAGCGCCTTCATGCACTTCTTCTCCCTTCCCCCTACCCTCCCCCCCCTTTTTTTTTTTCCTTTCTGACCCACCTCATGTCCCTCCTGTTTCTCGTTTCTTTTTTCTTTTAAAACAAGGTCTCACTATGCAGCTCAGGCTGACTTAGAACTGGTGAGCCTCCTGCCTGGGCCTCCGAGAGCTGAGATTACCCCTGTTCTACCTTGCCTACCTGACAGGCTAGTTTCTGATGGTGCTGCCGTGCTCCGGTTCCCAGGCTGGACCCCAACACCTCTTTCTTCTCCTTGCTCCTCCAGAACAGATTTGTCCAATTCTAACTAAATTCCATCGATGAAAGACTTCTCAGCCCAGTGTTTCAGACCCCTGGCCTGCTGGGTTTTGCTCCGTATTTTCTTTTCTTGTCTTTTAATTATTTTTTTTTCTTTAACAAAAGTTTATTGCAATGTCCAACAGGCTTCGGGATAGCACTTCATTCTAACTATAGGTGGCAAAAATGTTATAGTAGGCAATCCTGATGTTCAACAGGCTCCAGGATAACATTTCATTCATTCTAGCTATAGGTGGTAAAGAGGGCAAGAAATCCAGATGTTCAAATAGCTGTGGAATAGGGTCACCGTCAACCCAGAAACGAGGAACAGCTTACTTGTTGCCAGATTTCTTAATTTCACCTGTAGCCAGCATCCCTTACCCGGCAGCATTGACTTTAGCTCCCTGAGTTTCGTCTGCTCTTCTTTGTTTCTGCTTGAAAACCTTCTCTTCCTGGCCCACATCCTCGGCCTGCTTCCTGGTCTGTTCCAGGGGCCTTTTTTTGGCACCTTCGCAGCCACACATGGTACCTCCAGCGGGCTCCACATTTTCTCCACTGTGCACAGATCTCAGCTCTCACCCACATTTCTTGTAGTGTGAACAGTACTGAGCACTCAGCAATGTGTACTGATTGACATAAATCTTGATCCTACTGACTGATATTTAAGTCAACTGAGGGCATGAGAGCAAATGCAGCTGGAAAGGAAGGAGACACCTGCATGGTGACCAGGAAGGCGCTATTTCCCAGCATTCCTGTGGTGAAACTCCAACAGCAGGCTGAAAGTCAGACAGTTCCATTTTGGGATTTGGGTTAGAGGCAGCTACTGACAACGTAGAAAAACAAACTGGAAACAGATTTGCAAATCTGAATGCAGGTACTTCAGCGAGCTTTGCACATTCATAATGTTCTTTACCTTCACTTCCAAGTCGGTATGTCACTCAAAGGTAAATATTTACTGTTGTTTTTATTTATTTATTATTATCACGTTGTCATTCGTATAACACAAAGTTCACTCTTTTTGTTTGTTTTGATTTTGTTGTTGTTTTCTTTGTCTTTTTCTTTTTGGTTTTTTGAGACAGGGTTTCTCTGTAGCTTTAGAGCCTATCCTGGAACTAGCTCTTGTAGACCAAGCTGGTCTCGAACCTCGAGTGCTGGGATTAAAGATGTGTGCCACCTTGCCTGTCTTGTAGTTTTCTTGAGAGAGGGTCTCACTATGTGGCTCAGGCTTTCCTAGAACTCACTCTGTAGACCAAGATGGCCTCACACTCACAGAGATCTGCCTGCCTCTGCGTCCCCAGTGCTGGGATAAAGGTGTGCGCAACCGTACCTGGCAACATTCATCTTTTTCAGCTTCATCGTATGTATTTATTATCCACACAGAACAACCGTCCATCTCCACCACCGCCCCATGTTTCTGGCTTATTTCTGTATGCATTAATCTGACCGTTCTATGCATCATGTGTGAGTGTGTGTGTGTGTGTGTGTGTGTGTGTGTGTGTGTGTACACTAGTACTTACTGTTTGGGTGGTACAGTGCTCATGTGCCCTGAGAGTTGATTCTCACCTGCCACTTAATTTGAGACAGGATTTTATGTTTCATGAGCTGCTGGGGATTCATGTCTCTATGTCTGTGGGTTCTGGGGCTCCAAACTCAGGCCATCGGATTTGTGAGGCAAATGTTTTTATCACCAAACCATTTCCCTGACCCAGCATCCAGTTCATCTTTTCTATTGTGGTTGCACTCTGCAATCATGTCTAAGAAACCATTGCTTGACCCGAGGTCTCTCTTTCTCTATCTCTCTGTCTCTGTCTCTCTCTCTCACTCTCTCTCTCTCTCACACACACACACACAAATACATACATGCATACTCACACACATGAGGGCTGTGCTTTCTCTGAAGCCCCTCATAAATTGAGCTTTTCTGCTTTAGTTTTTAGTCTAGTTGGATTTAATATATGTGCCTGGTGTAAGCTGGGAATTCACCTTCATTCTTTCCCATGTGGGTCTGCGGCTGTTCTGGTGCTGTTTGTGGAGTCCATGATTGGCCTATCCATGGCTATCAGTTCTATCCATGACCTCTACGTCCACCCTTGAGCCAGCACTCAAGCCCAGAAGTAGCCCAGTGAACAGTTCAGAAGAAATTCTTATTCTCTGATGGTGAAGCAATAATTCAAGAGATATATAATTACAGATTTTATTTCATACTTCATTGAAAAGAAAGTTTTTCACCAACCCCATCTAAAATAAATTGCATGTACAAATCCAAAACTAAATGCTCCCCTGCAGGGCCCTTTTATTTAGCTCACTTATGTTAGTGACGTGGGCTTTGAAAGTCTCTTTTTCTGCATGTTATATGTTCCCTTTTTTAAAAAATCAATTATGCTGGGCATGGTGGTACACACCAAACCTTCCCAGCTGACCTGGGATGTTGTGTGGGAGTGAGGTTCACTGCGGGTCCCCCTAGGTTTAGCATCAAGTTGTTCCTGTCAGCCTCAAAAACAAAATTAACTTTGCATTGGAGGGTTCAAGTAAAGGATGGGGAATGTTACTATAACTTGGGAGCTGTTCTTCAACTCCAGGCAAAACCCTTCAGATCATTAATTCAGATCTGAAGAGAGTCTAGGAAAATCTTTTATTAATTCTATTTGTAGATTTAGACAAAGGATTTAGGATAGTGGAAAGATTCTTTGGAACAAACCCGAAGTTTCTCAGCAGTCAGGCCACAGAATCTCAAAATTCAATTTGTAGTCTTTGCAATTTTGTTTTTTTCTTGTTTTGATTAAAATTTTTTGTGCATGTTTGTATGTGACAGGGTCTCACTGTGTCTCCTCATGTTTACTCCAAATGTTTCAGGAAAAATACTTCATTTTGAGGAAAAAGTAAAAGAGAAAGCCAATAAAATAGCATATCATCACTTACACAATCTGGCAGAATTCTTCACACTATTTCTTGTAACCTTTGACTCTGAAAACATGTCAAATTTAAACCTTTTAAATTAAAGCAATATTTTTTTTAAAGTTTTCAAATTGTTAATGAGCATTTAGTTGTAGAGTGCACAAGAACCATTCTGTAGTCTACAAAAAGAAAAGGAAAAGGGGGCTGGAGACATGGCTCAGAGCGGAGTGCTTGTATAGTAGGAAAAGACCTGGCTCTCATCAGCAAGCACACATGCACATAAGCCCACACACACCAGCACACACACGGGTACACACACCAGCACACACATGGATACACACACCAGCACACACATGGGCACACACACACGTGAACATGGCATTGTAGGCAGCTCTCTGGAGCCATCTAGAGAAGCAGGGCTGCTCTTGATTTCTTGCTGTGCCAGCAACTCTGTGAACTTCAGTGAGTTACTTAACTCCTGAATTTGAAAAATCTGTAAAACACAGATGACAATAATGGGAAGTGCATCACAATGTCGTTATAACTCAGGACGGGATGCTTGAAATGGGACCCAGGGCCTTACAGTTACTGGGCAAGCACTCTGTCAATGAACTCTAACCCCAGTCTTCAAATTTCAGACGAGTAAATATTTGCAAAGGACTTGAAATTACGTCCCAACCAGTGTTGTATGAAGTGTGGAGAGAGTGAATCAACCAGGAGACACTGTGGCCTTAACGATGTCAAAATCAACTTCAAGAACATGGTGGCTTAAATGACAACCTTTACAGTTTAAAAAGCTTTTTGGCAAGTAACCAATTTGGATTCTTTCTTTTGTTAAATACTTGCCAGTTAGAAATATTTATTATCAGTATGGTGTACGGGTGAGCACATCCATGGCGGGGGATGGGGTCCCAGGACAAGTTCATGGAGTCAGTTCTCTCCCTCCACCGGTATGTGCGTTTCAGTAATAGAATTCAGGCCCCAGGGCTTGTCAGACAAGCACGTTTTCCCTCCAGATCCTCACCTGCTCTGACTTAGCTCCTCAGTAAAGTTTTGTTCTTGTGTTTTGAGACACGATCTGGCCAGGAACTATCTGATTAGACTGGCTGTGAATTTAAGATCCTCTCGAGTAAGCCTCTGAACCAGGCCCGCTGGCTCCCTGATTGTGTCTTGCAGTCTTTTTTTTTTTTTTAAAGATTTATTTATTTATTATGTATACAACCTTCCTTCCATGTATGCTTACATGCCAGAAGAGGGCACCAGATCTCATTATAGATGGCTGTGAGCCACCACGTGGTTGCTGGGAATTGAACTAAGAACCTCTGGAAGAGCAGTCAGTACTCTTAACCTCTGAGCCATCTCTCCAGCCCCCTCTTGCAGTCTTTTTTATGGTGTGTTTCATGGTAGGAACTTACAGACGGTGTTGGTTTTCCATGAAAAATATCTAAGGTGACATTTCTGTGGGAGCAGAGCAGAGGAAGGGAAGTCAGTGAGTCCACAATCACACCATAGTGTGAGCTTTGAGGAAGTAAACAGTGCTATAGGGGTCTGCAGGAAGGAACCGATGCCCAGATGCAAAGTCGAAGAGTTTCCACAGTGGACGAGGCCACTGCTTGGCGACCTAAGTCTTGAAAGGGAGAAGAAGCTAAAGGAAGACATTTAAAACCGAGACTGCAGAAGCCAGGCAGAGTCGGGGGGCAGTGGGAGCCTTGGGCAAATTATTCGAAGCTTAAATTGAGGTGTTTTGTTTTGTTTTGTTTTAGGTAAGGTTTTGCTATGAAGCCCAGACTGGCCTCCATCCTCCTGCCTCAGCCTCCTGAATGCTGGGATTACAGCATTCTCAGCCTCTGTAGACTAAGAATTTAGATTCTAAACCATGGTTTGGGGGCACAATTTATAATAGAGAGTTTACCTAGCATAGTGAGGCAAAACACTCATAAAAGAAAATAAAAGGGAGCCCTAACAATGAAGCATACTTATGAAAGAGAAATGGTACTTAGTATTTTTAACAGGGCCTGTGTATTTTACATGTGACCTGCACTGGTACATCATATCATGTATGTTGGTACAATCTCTCACATACAATGGTACGTTGTATCACATATGTTGCTACAGTGCACCAGTTTTAGTGTACATCTACTAGAGTTTAGGTTCTAGTAGGAAAATACATGAAATGTTTTGGTCTGATACAAAGTATTAGGAACAGTTATGGAAAGGAGGGGATGTAGTGGAAACTGAGACACTTTGGTGGGGAAGTGACCCTGCTAATCAAGGTGAGAAACCAAAGGAATTTGAGTTAATGCCACGGGTTCAACCTGCTCTCTTAGAATAGTGTTCTGAAACAGTCCCAGGGAAAATTAACTTGTGTGTGTGTGTGTGTTGGGGCTCTCACAAGGACTAAACCCATACTGTACCTTGGGTTATACTCCCAGCCCCAGAATGTAACTTTGGCCAAACCCCAGAAACTCTAAGCACACAGAAAAAAAAAAGTTTTATTCCTGTTACCTCATTTTGAAAGACATTTTTTGGTGGAATAGTCTGTAAATACAGGTGCGCTTGGTAGCCACACTATTCTGCTATCTTGTGATGCTACAAAATCTACTTCTGTCATGCTTGGACTTTACATCAAGCTTGCTTAAAAAGTCGAGCACCCCTTGCTCTAACTACTAAGATTCTGTTTCTCTGTCCTCAAACACTTGGACAGCTAGGCACAACTGCCTTCGTGATTTACTGATTTCGGCTCAAGGCTTCCTGTCCGTTTTGTGAGAAATGGCTTCAAAAACAGGGAAGCTATCCCCAGGGCATTAGTTGGAATTTTTTTGTACCTGACATTTTTCTGGAACTGTGGGTGTAGGGGACACTGGCCTCACTCTTCATCACATCTTCTGTGTCCACCTGGAGGTCACCAGAGCTGCACGAAGTACCCATAGCTTTTTCTAACAACCAGAGGCTTAGATTTGGGGGTTTCAGTTTTTTCTCTATTCTTTTTCTTCCTTTTATTTCTTCCTTTCTTCCTTCATGTCTTTCTTTTTTAATTTCCTGAGACAGGGTTTCTCTGTGTAATCATGGTTGTCCTGGACCTCACTTTGTAGACCAGGCTGACCTTGAACTCACAGAGATCTGCCACGTCAGTCTCTGCCTCCCAAGGGCTGGCATTAAAGGCGTGCCCCCCCCCCCCACTGCCTTGAAGACTTGGGAGGTTGTGTTGAAAGGATACCCTCTAACTAAATCAATTTCTCTTTGTTTTTAAGCAGAACTATTGATCTTTAAATTTTTAGTGACATATTTGTCTAACATTTTAGAAAAAAGTATTCATGTACCATTGTCCAAAAGATCTCTGAACCAAACGAAACAAGATTTCTCCCCTGGCGCTGGAGTAAGCAGAAGGCCTGTTCGCAGGCATCCAGCTTTCTCCCCCTATCCGGCCCACCGTGCTGAATCCACTCTCCACTCATTTTTGCATGACAACCACCCTCGTCCTTACTAAAGTCTCTTTCTTTGGCATTGGCTTACTTTATTTCTTTGAAGCAAATAAAAAAGTTTATTCTAAATTTTTAAAGGATATCTATTTTTATGTTTGTGTTTTGAGTCAAGGTCTCTTAAAGCCAAGGCCAACTTGAAGCTCATTATATATAGCTGAGGATGACTCTGAGTCCCCAACTTTTGTGCTCCACCTCCCAAAGGTTGGAATTATAGTTGAACACTATAATGTTCATTTTTACTAGACTAGCTTTAAAAAGCTGAGCATGAGACTTGGACAATTCTCTTGTTCGTGACCATCTGACACTTGCAGCCTGTCAAATAACCTACCCTGCAAGCCCTGTTCCATGGTTGAAGAAGAAGAGGAAGACAGTGAGAAGGAAAAAAGAAGAAAAAAAATAAAAAGGCTAGCTTGGCCACACTGCATGCAGAATGGTGCTTTCCCTGCAGAGATGGGCGTGCAGAGGACCCTTGTCTGAAGCTGTTTGTCCTGTGGTCATTGGCTACAGAGGCTGTGACTCCCTCGCTGAATGAAATAGGAACGAGCTTGAGTTGAGGAGGAACTTGTCAGGTTTACTGAGTTGACCACAAGGTCTCTCCGGAGAGATTCCCCCACCCCCATCCCACGTGGTGCAGCAAGTTAGAGGTCCCCAAGCCCACTTCAGTCTAGCAGGAAACAGTTAAGGTGAAGACCACAGGGGATGGTGCTGAAGTGCTGGAGATGACAATGAGTACA
Organism: Myodes glareolus; assembly: GCF_982192425.1. NCBI lineage: Eukaryota > Metazoa > Chordata > Mammalia > Rodentia > Cricetidae > Myodes > Myodes glareolus. Next base: position 9,025,231 of record NC_142039.1, read on the forward strand.
TACGAGAGAGAGAACCATATTTTAGTATTATCCAGGCAGAGTATTGACGCACTATTTTTGCCTTTCTTTGTCTGCTCTCATGAATAATCTGTTTGTTAACCATATCGTGGAGACAACTCTCTGAATAAATTCACGTCAAGCTCCAAGTGACAGGACTTTTACAATGATTTTCTTAAAGAAAGAAATGATACCCCAAACCTTTCTGAAATATCTTATGTATTTTATGAATAACTATACCTATTGGTCACCTCCAAATCCACTTTCTCATGTGTCACTAGCTAGTTCTAATTTTCACAGGAGGAAGGTTTTGATGCGTGGAAGGCGTGGCTTGAGTCTGGAGCTCAGCTTCACATCACTGTAGATCATGCGCTAAATGTTACTCACACGGGTCTCCGTTCTTTCTTGCCCTGTAGAGGTCTGGTCAGCATCCTCCTTTAGCTCGCTTTGTGGAGCACAACCAACCCGATCTGTGGAAGATTTCTCAAATTGCTGTTTAAAACCCAGCTCCAACTGGGCTGCTCCTTTTAAACAGCTCGGTTGTTCTTCCCAGATTCAAACTGCGAAGCACTAAAGCGTAGTACACTGAGCTAGAGGAGATCCTGGAAGCTATCTGTTCGTCAGAAGCGGGAGTCTTCTGAAAGCCCGGCCTCCATGCTAACTGGGGCTGCAGAAATCCACGTGCTCCGGCTTGCCTTGTCTGGTAAGACACGTGGGGCCATTCACACAGATGTTCTTTCTCTGTTCCTGTCTCCCAGGAGAAAATTAGATATATGGGTTTGTCAATCTGCGCTGGTCGGCCTCCGCTGATAGGCATGTTCCTGAAAAAGGTAAATTCGCAGCTGAGTGACGGACAAAATACATAAAGGGCAGGATACCCAGGCCTGTCCGATTTTAGTAATTTGAAAGCCCTGGGTGCTAATGAAGCAATGGGATTTGTTTTCCTTCGTTTATCCTAAAATTCCAGGGGAAAATATTTCTAAAATTATCAGTAGATCTAACTGGACCCTCAACGTTGTGCACAAATAGTAAGGCCTAAGATGAGGTGTTCACCAACCCTGAGCGGCAACATCGACTGCTCTCTGACCTTGGCTAAGTGGGCACTTTGCATAAAATGTGTCAACAGGTATCCTTGAAGTCAGATGTTCTGATTTCCATTCAGTATTTTAAAAAAAATTATATGCTGTTTTGAAATATGTTCAAATGTAGGGATGCAAAAAGGCAAGGTTGATTAGCTACTGGAACTAACCATTGTCTTACTTAAAATGCCAGCTGTAGAAGCAGGCTGGAAGACAGCTTTTAAGACCATAACAGCACTCAACACAGACAGATTTTGGGTGTGCAATGAGTTAGTCTTTTTTTCTGACTTGGGTTTCCTCCTGGATAGCTCATGCCTCTTTTTAGAAGTGAGAATGTTTGTATGGCTATTTGAGCCAGAGAAAGAAATGGGAGCTACGGATGTGGGCATGGACAGGACTGTCGCTAACATTCTCAGCAGGAGAGTAAACATTTAAGGAAGCGCTGTGAAATACAAGGTTGCAAGCCGCTTTGCCTAAACAGTCCGGAGAACAGCAGCAGAGGAGAAACACCCAGAGGGAAAGGGGGCAGCACTTTCTGACTTTAGTACAGATGAGCAGACATTTAAAAATTAAGGCTTGTAGTCAACACCATGTAATTATATATGCCATCAGCGTGTTCCAGAAGGTGCCTTGCTTGTTTCAAAGTCAGAATTTTCAAGTTCACATCTAAAACTGTGTTGAAAGCTGAGAAGTCCACCTTGGAGTAAATTCCCAGGGGTTTAACAGCTCAACCTTTCGAGGAACTTCTCTGCTAATTGGTTCTAAAGCCAATTTAAGTTGTCATCACACAACTGGGGGACTCAGCCGGTTGGACTTAATAAAAGCACGTTGCACAGAGCTTCTGTAAGTGCCGATGTGGATCATTGTTTGAATGATTACGGCCAGAGCAATTTAGTGACATAAAAACGGAAATATCGAGTTCGCAAGTGGAAACTATTGCTTCTTGGAAGCGTGGACACTGGGTGCAAAAATAAGATTTTGAACAGTTTAAAAGGCATCAAGCAAACTTTTACAGGAGGGAAAGATTTTCCTGAGGAGTATTTATAGGGACCGAGTATGTTTGCAATAAATGATTCTGCGCTATAATATGCTCAACTAATCATAAGTCCTATTTTTTTTCTTCTGTAATTTCTTTTTCAAAAAGTCTGTGAGGGTGCGTGTTCAATAGCGTGGCTTAAACGCAGGCGAAGAGGTCTCGGCAGAGAAAATCAGGACCAATTCAGCAACTGCTCTCAAGCCTCGGGGACACGTTGTAACGAAATATTACTGTGACAATCGCGCTGAATAAAGGCGAAACGCAAATAGGGTTTGCACATGTGTTTTAATAAAACCTTGATCTAAAAACAAAAGACACGCATACGATCAGGCGGCCTGGAAGAGGCTCGGTAAGTAACGTAAGATCAGCGGGCAAACTACGTCACGAACAGAAACAAAAGGAAAAGTCAGTTCACACGCGGAACATTTTAACGTCTTTACGATAGGTAATCAATCAGAAACTGTCACCTTCTTGCAACAGGACCTTCCAAACCGCGCTTGGAGAAAAAGCAAGAGCGTTTTAATTCACTTCGTGACGTGCAATTCTGTTCTATCCCGAAGCATAATTTTTCAATATGCTTCAGAAGTAGAAAGAAGACTCAAAAAAATTAAAAACGTTACGTAAAATTTCCGCTTCTAATAAGAATCAGGCAGGAGAAAAAGAAGTCGCTGAGCCTTTATTATTCTTCATAAAGGCCTCGGCTGGAGCAGCTCCCAGCGTCGGAGTCTCTGTGGCGCAATCGGTTAGCGCGTTCGGCTGTTAACCGAAAGGTTGGTGGTTCGAGCCCACCCAGGGACGCCCTAGTTTTTACGATGTCCATGTCGAATTCGAGCAACAAAGTGGAGCCCAAACCCAACACCACTGCGTGCCTGTCCTCCTAAATTCAAAAATCAACTCTGTCCCAATGAAACCCTGCTTTGGAGCGATTGTTCCACTTTTTCTAACGTAGAAAGTGGTATAAACCTGAAAAAGAAAAAAACAAAACAAAGAAGCCAACAACAATCGGTTCTATTATACAGTTTCACAATTAAATCTCTAAAAATGAAAGGGTTTGAAGTGAGAAAAATTAAAAGCAAATTTGCTTTCATGTTTTGCTTCCACAAAGTGCCAAACTCTCCCGCCAAAATAGTTACTGTCTTGGGTACAGATTATAGAAATCTAAAGCCAGTTTTAAGAAAAAGACAGAAATTGATGTGTCGGTCATCAGTAGGGACTAGTTTCTTGAGAAGTTGAGGCAGGTGGAATAAATACAACCCACGAGGTCACCCTGTCTATTTAAATAGGAACAAAACAAACAAACAAGAGGAAAAAGAAGTAAATGGCTTCAGGTAGTGTTAAAAATATTTTAATTGGGGAATTAATTATTTGAAAATCCTATCTCTTCATGTGGGCGAGAGTATGTGTGTATGTGTGTTCTTTATTTTCCCTGGGTTCACATAGTAATTCTTAGCCTTTTAAGTCACTACAACTAAATCCTACAGGCTGAGTAACTCATAAAAAAATAATAATAATAGCTCAGTCCGCATTTGTGAAGAGTAGGGAGAGGGTTCTTTTTCTAATGGGGACTCTGCAGAGACTCAAGACAGTGCAAACAGGGCAAGCATGCATGCATGCCCAGGTCTCTCTTACAAAGCCACCAAAGCCCTTATGAGAGAGGAAGTCACCCTCATGACCTCCTGTGGTTCTCACTGCCTCCCAAGGGCTCCATCTCCAGAGATCCTTCCCCAAACATTAGCATCAGTAAAGGCTGGCAGCTATGAGTGCCACCTGCCTGCCAGGCATTGTTGCAATCTCACTGTCCTTTTTGTTTATTTTGTTTTTCGAGACAGGGGTCCTCTGTGTAACAGTCCTAGCTGTACTGGAACTCGCTCTTGTATACCAGGCTGGCCTCGAACTCACAGAGATCCACCTGCCTCTGCCTCCCAAGTGCTGGGATTAGAGGTGTTGCCACCACTGCCTGGCTAATCTCACTGTCCTTTAAATCTCTCTGCTGTTACACAGATGAGCTCCCTGAAGCTAAGTACAACTGAGCCTCTTGCCTGAAGTCACAATTTAGCTTTGAACTCCTCAAGCATGACCGCCATGCTCCTCACCACCACGCTGCCCACCTCCTAATTACTGGCTTGATTACTTAATTTAAAACCAATCGTGATATTTAATCACCTTTTTTAAACATGAAGTTTCATTAACATTTTCCTCCATATGTCATGTGGGGAGTTTGAAAACATAGACTGTAGAAGGGCATTATTAAATTACATATTCACCGTGTTGCTCAATTTTATTCAAATGAAATTAGTCTGGGAATGAGGAGTCTTCGTATGAACTGGTGTCTCTAGGTAACAGACTGGTGGCGTTTAGCTAGTTGGAAAGGGGCACGATTGGAAACAGGCACGTTGGAACAGGCTGGGCAGAATGTGGAGGAGAAACAGAAAGCCCGAGTAGGACTTGTCATGTAGAGTGGGCCACGGAGGTAGCCTGGCATCGGGGGATCCTTTCCCCAAGGCTACTGTTCTAGTCGCTCACATCTTTCTCATTCAGGGGATTTTGTGAACCTGTTCCAGGGCTCACATCTGGCAGGTGCTCTGGGTGGTAGCTTTCAGTTGATCTTAAATTTGTAAGTATGTTCTTCTTCCTGTTGGTGGTGGATTAATGGGATCAGAGGCCAGGAACTAAAGAGAGAAGCATGGATGAGAGCAGGGCTGGAACACTGCAAACAAAAACGTCCCTCGAATGGAAGCAGCTGGCCTTACTGTGTGGGCAAGGGTTCAGCGCACTGCCTTTCTTGGGACCATTGCACACAGAAGGGAAAGGCAAGAAGCATTTTGGAAACCTGGCTTACATATTTACAGATGAACTGGCTTGGCAAAACCTTAGTGTGTGTTTGGTTACAGGTGTGGAAACAAAGGCTACATTTGGATAATTTTATTTGATTCTTTTTTTCCCCCTAAGACAGGATTTCTCCAAAGAGCATGTCCTGGAACTAACTCTTGTAGACCAGGCTGGCCTCGAACTCACAGAGATCCGCCTGCCTCTGCCTCCTGAGTGCTGGGATTAAAGGCGTGCACCACCACCGCCTGGCTCATTTGATTCTTAATGTCTCCATTCTGTAGTACCACTAAGGCAGATACAGGCTGAGGTCATCTCCAGCACTGACGAAAGGCTGATCATCACCTAAAGGGCTCTGCTGAGTGGCTGGGTGAGTAAACACACTCCTCATATGCTAACATACAGTTGTATACTTAAACTGCATGTGTGAAATTAGAGAGAAAGTCACCAAACTAGCCTTACAACTCATGGAGGAATATAATGTCAGGTTACTCAGGCAAGGAAAACAAACAAACAAAACAAAACCCGGATACTCAGTAGGTAAAAATCACAGGTCAGTCATTTAAAAATCACCCATTTACAATATATTTGTATTGCAAGTGTCTCTGTAGTGGAGGCTGAGAGAAGCCACATGGCTAATTTGCCTTCCTTTTCACCTCTAAACCTGCACCTGATGCTCTATGATACAAGGTTTAAGGGGAAAGGGATCAGAAGAAACAGAATTTCCTCATTTTTGAATACACAGTACATTATATTGAATAATATACTCAGTATAATATACTGAGTTTTCATTTATTGTCTTCAAATTTTGTTAGACACTGTGATGATCATTCTTGGTTGTCAACATGACTACATTTGGAATTAACTAAAACCCAAGTGTGGCTCTGGAGAGATGGCTCAGCAGTTAAGAGTACTTACTGGCTGCTCCTCCAGAGGTCCTGAGTTCAGTTCCCAGTGTCTAAATGGCAGTTCACTATAGTATCTGACTGCAGTCCCCTGGGATCCAGTGCCCTCTTCTGGTGTGCATACATGCAGACAAAGCACCCGCATACATAAAATGCATGCCTAAGTAAATCTAAAAAAAGTAAAACAAAACTAAAACCCAAGTGGTTGGGTACACCTGTGAGGGATTTTTCTTAATTAAATCATTTGATGAAGGAAGATCCTAAATTTGATAATTTGAGATGGGAAGATCCATCTTAGATCTGGGTCATACCTGCTCTTTGCCAGCTTGCCCTTGCTCTCACTGGCAAGCCCATTCCTTTACTGACATTAGAGTCTACTTCTTCAGGATTCCAGCAGACACTGAAGACCAGTTGAGACGGCCAGCCTTGTGACTTGCCATTGTTGGACTGGCTGGACCACAGCCTATAAGCTACTCTAGTAAATTATATACATTCTCTCTATCAGTTCTGCTGCTCTAGGGAACCCTCACTAATGCAGATGCTAAGCCCGAACCATGTATTAGGTGGTCAAGGCCAATGGGAATAGGGTGGCAATAGACTGCACCCTATACTCCAGGTAACACTCCATCTGTCCCAGTTGCCTTCCCCCGAACCCATAAATAATCCTGCTCTTTTCCCCACGAAAAACCAGACAAAGACCAGAAGAAGTTCATCCTACAAAATATTCGACCAGCGCTACTCAAATTGTCACACCCCACAAAAGCAAGGAGAGTCTGGGAAACTGTCGTGGCCAAGAGCAGTTTAGGGAGGTGCGACTCGAAAATCAACCCAGAGGCCTTCCCAACCCCAATGAAAACGGTGTCCTTTTCTTTGGTATCAGATTGGAATTGACCCCACACACCTGTGTTTTGTATGTGTGTGGGAGAGGAGGGGGAAGGGGAGAGGGAGAGAAAGAGAGGAGAGGGAGAAAGAGGGAAGAGAGAAGAGGGGAGAGAAAGGAAGGTGAACCGCATGGATGCCAGAAGACACCCTTAGGTGCCAGTTCTTATCTTCCACCTTGTTTGAGACAAGGCTTCATGTTTGTTGCCACACAAGTCAGGCTAGCTGGCCAGAAAGCTGATTTTCTTTTGTCTTCCTCATCCATCTCTCTCTACAGAGACGATGGAACGCGCACTAGGACTGTAGGTACACACTATGGGGGCTATAGGTGTGCACGACAGTGTTTGGCCTTAAGCGGCTGATGAGGGCTGAGTGATCCACCCACTGAGTCTACCCCCTGAGTGAGCGCTCCAGCCCTTTGGCTGATTCTGAGAAGCACCATGCTATTTTGTCAGGAGTGGGTGAAAGGCGCACCCTTAGGAGGCACAGAAAGTTTTGTTTAGCTGAAAGGTTCTGTGACTGTCATTGAACTTCCACCATAGTCCCCTTGTAGTCCTACCCTGGATCTGGACTTCGTGCTGAAGCCTGTTCAGACCACATAACTTCTATCTTCAGTGACCGCATGCGATTCTCCCAAGGCCATTTTTTACTAGCAAGGCTTCGAGACAAGAGAAACAGCATTGCTTTCTAACTCAATGAACTGTCGGTCCTTTAAATTTCTCTGCATTCTACACTTTTGGGGTGGGGGTGGGAGCCTTTATTTTACTTCTCAAGTAGTTTTCATAGGCAGCTAAAACACCAGCTGGTGTTTTCAACATTCACCTCTACATAGAGAATGTTAGAATCTTCTCTGTTCCCCACGTTCTCCAGTATCAACTTCCCCATGATTTTAATACATATATTTTACTTTTCCCTTTTATTAAGCATAAATTCTTTTCTCATACAACATAATCTGAACACAGTTTCCCCCCACCCTCTACTCCTCCTGGTTCCTCCCTGGTCCTTGGTTTTTTTTTTTTTTTTATAACAACAAAGGGGCAAACTAGTACCGTGGTATTCTACATTTTTGTCTTATTTGGCATTTGGTTCAACTTCACAGTGTCCTCTCCCTACCTTTCTCTCTCTTTGTTTTTGACAGTGGAGTTAGTGGGCGTGGTGGTGAGTACAATTCCCATCCTGTTCGCAACTGAAAAACAAAAAGTTCAGGGCTCTTTCTTTCTTTCGTTTTATATTGTTTTTATTGAGCTATGTATTTTTTTCTCCGTTCACCTCCCTTTCTCCCCCTCCTCTTCTTCCCTCTCCCATGATCCCCGTGCTCCCAATTTACTCAGGGGATCTTGTCTTTTTCTACTTCCTATGTAGATCCATGTATGTCTCTCTGAGAGTCCTCTTTGTTGTCTAGGTTCCCCAGGATTGTGAATTGTAGGCTGATTCTTCTTTGCTTTTTGTCTAAAAGCCACTTATGAGTGAGTATATATGAAATTTGTCTTTCTGGGTCTGGGTTACCTCACTCAATATGATATTTTCCAGATCCATCCATTTGTCTACAAATTTCAAGATGTCATTTTTTTATACTGTGTGGTACTCCATTGTGTAAATGTACCACATCCTCTTTATCCATTCTTTGGTTGAGGGGTGTTTAGGTTGTTTCCAGGTTCTGGCTGTGGCAAACAATGCTGCTATGAACATAGTTGAACACATGTCCTAGTGGTACACAATTGAGCATCCTTTGGGTGTATACCCAAGAATGGTACTGCTGGATCTTAAGGTAGATTGTTTCCTGAGAAGCAATTTTCTGAGAATACTGATTTGCAAAGCAGCTGTACCAGCTTGCACTCCCACCAACAATACAGGAGTGTTCCCTTTACCCCACATCCTCTCCAGCATAAGTTGTCACCAGTGTTTTTGATCTTGGCCATTCTTACAGGTATAAGATGGAATCTCAGAGTTGTTTTGATTTGCATTTTTCTGATGGCTAAAGATGTTATGCATTTCCTTAAGTGTCTTTCAGCCATTTTAGATTCCTCTGTTGACAGTTCTCTGTTTAGGTCTGTACCCCCATTTTTTTATTGGATTATTTGTTCTTTTGATGAGCAATTTCTTGAGTTCTTTGTATATTTTGGAGATCAGCCCTTTGTCCAATGTGGGGTTAGTGAAGATGTTTTCCCATTGTGTAGGCTGTCATTTTGTCTTGTTGACCATGTCCTTTGCTTTACAGAAACTTCTCAGTTTCAGGAGGTCCCATTTATTAATTGTTTCTCTCAGGGTCTGTGCTGCTGGGGTTATATTTAGGAAGTGGTCTCCTGTGCCAATGTGTTCAAGTGTATTTCCCACTATGTATATTTCTCTTCTATGTGGTTCAGTGTGGTTGGTTTTATGTAGAGGTCTTTGATCCATTTGGACTTGAGTTTTCTGCATGATGATAGATATAGGTCTATTTTCATTCTTCTACATGTTGATATCCAGTTATGCCGGCATCACTTGTTAAATATGCTTTCTTTTTTTCCATTTGATATTTTTTGCTTCTTTGTCAAAAATCAGGTGTTTATAGGTGTGTGGATTGGTATCTGGGTCTTCTATTCTGTTCCATTGGTCCTCCTGTCTGTTCTTATGCTAATACCTGGCTGTTTTCAGTACTGTAGCTCTGTAGTAGAGTTTAAAGTCAGGGATTGTGGTGCTTCCAGAAGTTCTTTTATTGCCCAGGATTGTTTTGGCTATCCTGGGTTTTTTGCTTTTCCGTATGAAGTTGAGTCTTGTTCTTTCGAGGTCCCCCACAGCCTTCTTTGTGTCCCCCCCCCCCCCCCCCCGTGCACAGTGAGACACAGTCCCCTTCCTTCAGCATTCAAGGCAACTGCATCTCTGCTTTTCAAGCCCCCTCTCCTGACCTCTGTAAGGATTTTCCTTTAAGCCCATCTGCAGATTCTAAGACACATGTCACAGTTTTTATTCTCAGAGATCGAGTTCTGGTCCAGTGCTCTCTGGCTGCAGAAGAAAACACTACAAAACTTACCGTCTTCAAAGCCCTTCCATTTTCCTGTCTCCAGCTCCATGAGTTGGCCAACTCAGCTGACAGCGTTGTTCCCTCTCCTGTGTGAGATCTCTCAGACTGGGGCATTCAGCACCCGGATGTCCCCCCCTCGGATGCCTTTGTCTTTTGGCCATCTCATCTCATAGGCCTTCTTCCATTTATCGCTGTAACCTATTATCTGTCCCCTTTACTCTCTCCCTCCTTCCTACTCCTTCTCCTCCCCCCTCCCTTGTGGCCTCAGGGCTCTAAGAGGGAAAAAGAAGACACCCAGTTACCTCCTCTTCATTCCATTAGTTAAAATAGTCCTAAGCTGTGCCCATGTTCAAAAGGAGTGCGCATTAACTCTACCTGAGGGCAGGGACAATGGCACCAGTGTGCTCAGGCAGTCACAGAATTAGTTCTCTTTAGAAACTAACAGAGTTTTGGTTTTTTTTTTTATCCCCAATATAGGTCTGCATATATTCTTTCTTTGGAAAACCAACCCACAAACCACAATCCCAGAGAACCTAGACAACAATGAGGACCCTAAGAGAGACATACATAGAGCTAATCTACATGGGAAGTAGAAAAAGACAAGATCTGAGTAAATTGGGAGCACTGGGACCTTGGAAGAGGGCTGAAGGGGAGGGGAGAAGCAAGGAGGGGAGCAAAGAAAAATGTAGAGCTCAATAAAAATCAATAAAAAAGAAATGTTCTTTCTTTGGGCCATTTTTCTCAGTATTGAACCACCTGAAATCTAGTATGGGAAGGTGTTGGCTGTGCTGCTGTCTTTCTGGGTCCCTCTTGAATGAGGCACAGTACAGTTGCTGTCCATTTTTGCCTTGAGCTTGAATAGTGACCTGAGACATCAGGGCTACACTCAGCCACCTCCTCTGTCGCCTGGTCGCAGAGATACACTCCCACGCACAGTCTGACCACTGATGCTCGCTAAGGAGATGCAGTGGAGGAACAGTGATGGAGGACCGGGAGATGTGGGCCTCCTGCCGCTTGCCGGGAGACGTGGACCTCCTGCCGCTTGCTTGCTGTGCGGATCCTGGATCTAGTCTTTTGGTTTACAGCGGAAGACAATGCGGCTTGCAGAGCTCAGCTCGCGATGGGCAGTTGTGGTCTCATGACCATTTGGTCATTCTGCCAAGTGTCATAAACAATGAGAGACTCAAACGTGTCATGAATGGCGTGTGACCCTTGGCTGGAGACGTGAATATGAGACCCACAACTTTGATATCTGGAAGAGAGGCTCAGAACTCCAGGGGTCCATCTGTACTGTGGCTCTCATACTCAGAATTGCCAAGACCTTCCAAGGCACCATTCCACATCAAAGATGCCTCTTATATATTTTTTTAAATATTATTTATTTATTTACTATGTATACAATATTCTGTCTGTGTGTATGCCTGCAGGCCAGAAGAGAGCACCAGACCCCATTACAGATGGTTGTGAGCCACCATAAGGTTGCTGGGAATTGAACCCAGGACCTTTAGAAGGGCAGGCAATGCTCTTAACCACTGAGCCATCTCTCCAGCCTGGTGCCTCTTATATTACAGACTATGTTGAGTTGTGTGGTCCAAGCGGTGGCAACTCGGGAACTCACGAAAACTGTCTCGGATAAACAAGCTGAAGTAAATAGGATGTAGTATGCAAAGAGCTTCTCAGAGATTTGGAATTTCCTTAGTGAGGGGATGTATGAGGAGCAAATGATTTGTCAATTGTTCTTGAAAGGGGTGCTGCAAACTGAAGGTCACCAGTCCCTTGAACGCTTGGGAGAGTCTCTGTATTACAGTGGGGTGGGTCACCTACCTGAGACTTCATACCAAAAGCCTCTGATGTGCTTTACTTAACTTCTGGCTTACAGAAGCTTCTGACATGATGTTACAGAAAGCGTGTACCACAATGATGTTCAGCAGCATGTGTGAACAGCTCAGCTCCCTTGATCCACATTATGCAAAAGGGCGGGAAAATGAGTTATGAAGTCCTTGGAATGTGTATTGCTTCTGTTAAGAGTGCAAGCTGCTTCTGCCATTGCTTCTCAAAAGGGTGAGGGTTCAATACCACACAACTGGGGCTATGCCAGCTGCAGGTACAACTGAGGTCACTGTGTGACAGAAACTGCAGAAGTCTACTATAACATATATATATATATATACACACACACACATATATATTAACTGTCTATCTATATCTATGTCTATCTCTATCTATCTATCTATCTATCTATCTATCTATCTATCTATCTATCTATCTATCTATCTCTATATATTTCAGGGGACATAGAGATCTGATGGCAACATCAAGCGTATTTCCTGACTCTGCAAAGGTGGCAGAGATCAGTGCTATTCTCCCAGCGATGACTTTCTTTTCTTTGCAAGCTAAGCCAAGGGAGGGAAGGGGCAGTTTGAGAGCCTCCATCCGATCTCTCCCACTGGATGGGCTATGCCTCACACAAAGACCTGATGTGGGCATTTCCACATTCATGGGCATTCTGATCACATACTCAGTTACCAGTTCTTCAGGGGTGACCAGGAAGATGGGGCTGTGGCTGCATTGAGCATTTGGCTTGGGAATGGGGCAGGATGCTGTGGTTATTCAGACCTGTTTCCAACCGCCTTCCAGAATGGGAGCTCCTCCTGTCATGGGCTTCCCAAGTAAAGGACTCTATCTTTTTTGATGGAGGGCCTGGAATTTTGTGGGTGACAGAATTCCTCTTGACTGGAGCTGGGTCAGTCTTTCAGTCTAGTGGGTTTTCATCCTGAGACAAGGCTTAGTTCTAGAAACTGCATTGATTGTGGTCATATTATTGGGGTGACGTTTTTCAATCTCCTAAAGATATACTATAAAGTTCTACTTTTTGTTGTTTTTTCAAACATTTGTTTATTTATTGTGTACATACATATACATATACATATACACACTGTGGTATGCATGTGTGCACATGGCATGACATACATATGGAAGTCAGAGGACAACTTGGAGGAGTCAGTGTCCTCCTTCCGCCATGAGGCCTCTGTAGAGTAATCCTGCAGTAAGTTTACTGTTTTGATCATATGCACCTTTACCTACCCATTTTATTTTATCTTATGTACATGGATGTTTTGCCTGCATGTATGTCTGTACACAGCTGACACGCCTGGTGCCTGTGGAAGGCAGAGAAGGTGTCAGGTCACCTGGAACTGCAGTTCAGAGGGCTGTGAGATACCGTGTGTGTGTGTGTGTGTGTGTGTGTGTGTGTGTGTGTGTGTGTGTGAGAGAGAGAGAGAGAGAGAGAGATGGGGATCAAACCTAGGGCTTTTGGAAGAGCAGCCAATTTGCTTAACCACTGAGTCATCTCTCTAGTCCTGTCTTCTGTGTCTAGGCTAGTTTTGAACTATGGTTCTTCTGCCTTTCCTGAGTGCTAGGGCTGCAAGCATCATCTTTCGACGGTCTAATTTCAGTGACATTCTTCCTGGTGTTGGGGACACTGTGTTCCTTTAACCATCTCCACATCTCTGGGGGGTCAGAGGACTCTCCCCTTCTAGCTGAACCTTGCCAGTTGTTTCCGTGGTTGTCACACTCTGGCCTCCATGGCTTCAGAAAATCATCTTTCCCACACCTGGTATCAGTGCCTGGCTCCGTAGTAGCATTTCCCACACCTGGCCGATCTACAGAGGATCACACACTGGCTCTTACGGAGATGGTGGTGGCCCTCCTCGCTTGCCTTCCCTCTCCCTTTATTGACTAGAGACTCCCCTGGGCCCGCTCACACATCACTGGCCCAGACGGCTAATCGTTCTCCTGTGCCTGTGACTTTACTGCTGGCACTCACACACCACAGACTGTGGCTCAAAAACATTAAATGGGAAATTCCAGAAATTAACAACTCACCCATTTCAAGTAGTGTTCAGTTCTGAGTCATTCTATCTAATGCCCTGTCCTGCCCAGTGTAGCCACGATCATGTGCCAACTAACCCCAAGTCAGTTAGTGTTGTAACTTCATAGGGCTTGTGTCCAAGTGACCCTGTTTTCCTCAGCACTGCTCCTGAATCTCCAGAGTGTGAGCCCGGCAACTGGAAATGTCAAAGAGAGATTAGAAAGTGCATCTGTCAGCTGGGGAAGGGAAAGGCCTCACCTTAATAACAAAAGAAGTAACTGTGTACTGCGTTGCTAACGTGTATGGGAAAAACCAAAGCTTTATCCATGAAATTGTGAAGAAGGATAAAAAAAGTTCTTGTTTGTGTTTTCAGACCAGAAACTGCCAGTGCTATGGACACAGTGCTTGATAATTGCTTAGTGAAGACAGCAAAGACATCAGGTTAGTGTGGAAATGGGAAAACTAGAGTGGATGACTGGGTTCCTCCCTACTCCACGCTCCAAGCCTTCTGCCCCGTGGTTTACTCTTTCCTCAAGCAGCTGTGTGCTTTCTCCAGAGTGTGCTTTCTCTGAGACTGTGTGGGAGTCAGAATCATCCTCCAGGCTGCTGGTTCACGGTACAGCGCTCCCTATTGATGGGTTCTCCTATGTGCAGCCTCCTCCTCTACTTGATACAACAATCCCATTTTTTGACTTGACAGAAATGCAAAGTCACACACATTCAGGAGATCCCTCACTTGAAATTTCAATCTTTTCCTGGGCTGGTGGCATGTGATGCATGGTCTCTGGAGATGCTGGGCCGTGGTGGTGAACACTAGGAAGACCATCAGTACCGTACGGTGTGCTGTTGCTAAGACAAGGTGTTCACTAGGTTCCACTGTGAGGTCTTCAACCTACTGTGTGGTTACAGAGACCTGACATGCTCTGATGGCTTCTGATGACGCATGTTAGCTTTGTCCTGTGGGTCTTTGGGAGTCTAATCTCTTCTCTTCCTCAGCAGGGTGGGTTAGTTTATGACTTCTCTACTGGCTAAGTGAGGAGGCAGAGGGATCTGCTTTACCTCAAGCAAGTAGAGAATGCTAACCTTTGACAGGATACAGTGGACCACTCGTATTGAGTAGTTTGGAGAGACTTTGTGAGCCCAAGATGACCCGTTCCATATGTTATGGTTGCCTATTCCCCAGCAGGTCCTATGCTTGCCCAGATTGGCCTAGCTTCAGAGCTCAACCTTCTAAAACTTTTTTTGTCTTACAATAGAGGCCTGAGCTTCACTCTCAGTTGTTTTTTTTTTTTCTGTCTACTTATAAAAGATTTGATCCCTTTATATGGTGGTAAAGAGGCTGCCTAGTGTTTGTGCTTTTCCTTAAGTGACAGCTAACTAACCTCGTCTTCCACTGTTTCTCTGCAGTGCCTGCATTGTGACTAGATTAGGTACTGTCATACCCTTGCAATCACCACCATCTCGGTCTCCCAATTTATTGAGATTCTGCACCAACAGTACATGTGTTCATCAATGTTGGATTCTAGCCTCTACCATGAATGTTTGCTTTTATGCATGTACTGCTACCTCAAGTCACTCTGTCACCAGTGAGGGTCTCCCATGCCTACTGGCCAGTTGGTGCTGCAGCCAAGATACTGTCCTTTTTTAAAAATTTTTATGATTTATTTATCTTTTATTTTATGTGCATTAGTGTGAAAGTGTCAGATCCCCTGGAACTGGATTTTCAGACAGTTGTGAGTCGCCATGTGGGTGCCGGGAATTGAACCCGGGTCCTCTGGAAGAGCAGTCAGTGCTCTTAACCGCTGAGCCATCTCTCCAGCTCCCAAGATGCTGTCTTAAGATTTCCTTCCTGAGGCCACTCCTGGCACTAGCTGCTGCAGACCAGCTGTCTCCAGAAATGGGGGGCTCCGAGGCTGGCATGCAGGAGTTTATCAAGGGCCCTCCCAGAAACATTTCCTTTGAGGAAGCAAGACAAACCAGTAGGTAGGTAGTGGAAAGAGTTGAATTCTGAAGCAGATGTCACAGCAGCCTCTGCTGTAGTTCTTCAGAGAAGCATCAGATCAAGACAGTGGGACTCAGGCCTTTGGATACAGGAAATAAACTTACCTTGAGGCCACTTCTTTCAGCTACAACAAATTCAGCCAAAGCTGATGAATGCTCCGGCTGTGGCCTTGGACGTGAAAGGGGCCCATGCCATCCACTGTACTTTTCTTACTATTATTTTTCTTTTTTTTTACATTTTTTTTTCTATTTTTCTTTTACATTTTTTATTGTTTCCTGTCTCCTTTAAGTCATTGCTACCTTTGTTCTTTTTTTATGTAAACTTAAGTGTTTGGTTTTAATTTAAATTTTAAATTAATTTTAAATTTAAATTTTAAAATTAATTTAAAATTTTAATAATAATAATAAACAGTGATATTGATGTATTTCTATAATATCATTAGTACTGGGGATGGGTGGGACAATCATAAGTTCAAAGCCACCCTGGGCTTCATAGTGAAATCCTGTCTCAAAATTAAAAAGGCCAGACCTAGTGGGCATGCCTCTAAGCCCAGAAACTGAATTGCCACAACTTGGGAACCATCCTGGGATATAGACTCTGTCTCCAAAAACCATTAAAAAAAAAAGTGAAGTCATTTCTATCCATCCTTAACTAACCCTGAAGTTGATATCCCATTTCCCTTTGTATAATCATGAAAATGATCTGAGTGTTCATATTCTTTTTGCTTAAAAGTTATTTAGAAATTTGATTTTTTCAAAATGATGCTTTTTAAAAAACAAATTTCATTATTTTTCCATTAAGTTATTGAGTAATCAGAAAATGTGGCCAATATTGCAACTGCCTTTGTAATTCATTAAAATTGTCTTTGTTTTGCACTAAGCCCTTAGTTTTGATTTATTTCCCATATACAAAAGATGCAATATGACAAACACTTGTGTGTGTAGTAAAATACACCATGTGAGGTACAGACAAGGTCACACAGGTCAGGATATGAGACCATACATTCTTGCTCTCTGTCTCTTAAATTCATAAGGAATGAATAAGAAAACACAGTAAAAGGGTTAGGATGCTCTAGACTCTCAGAGTCTTTACACAATGACTGGGAAAGCAACCAGGACAATGAACTTCCTGTGTTTAAAACGGTTTCGTAATATTTTCACATTTGTATAACCTTGTACTTTGCTCAAGTCTACTCTATCCTCTTCCCTTTGTGAAACTCTGCCTGGGACACAACACAGACAGTGGAGTCCCAAATCAGAGCAGCTGTGACCACCCAGATGTGGCCTGTTAACATTCCCTCCTGGTCAGGACGGGCAGCGGGTGTCTCATCAGACCCTCTCCCCTGGGACTCAGCCCCTCTGCCCTTGGGCCTGGCTTTCTAGGGAGGAGGCTGCCTTAGAGGCTGTAAGTGACATCAGGGAGCTCATTGGCCTACCAAGCTGGGCGTGGATGAGGGGTTTCTTAAGTCAAGTGAAGAGGTACTTTTCTCAAATGTTGGTTTTCCACAAATAGAATTGTTAAAATGCTTTCGCAGAGACGCTTCCTCTTGTACAGATGGGAACTGACACAGAGACTCACAACTAGACAATGTGCAGGGAGAGGTGCTTTGGATCCTCATCCTAAAGGTGATGTCTTCATCAAACCACTCCCCTTAGGGCTCAGGGAGATATGAAGAAGAGGAGGCTGAAAGACTGTGAAAGCCAGAAAGGACAGAGGACACTGAGGAGACAGTGTGTTCCAGACACAGCAGGACTGACGCACATAATAACCCACAGAGACTGGGGCAGCGTGCACAGGTCTGCACAGGTCTGCACCGGTCTGCACAGAGTCTACACAGGGTCTGCACAGGGTCTGCACAGAGTCTACACAGGGTCTGCACAGGTCTGCACCGGTCTGCACCGGTCTGCACCGGTCTGCACCGGTCTGCACCGGTCTGCACAGGGTATACACAGGGTCTACACAGGGTCTACACAGGGTCTGCACAGGGTCTACACAGGGTCTACACAGGTATGCACAGGTATGCACAGGGTCTACACAGGGTCTGCACAGGGTCTACACAGGGTCTGCACAGGGTCTGCACAGGGTCTGCACAGCGTCTGCACAGGGTCTACACAGGGTCTGCACAGGGTCTGCACAGGGTCTGCACAGGGTCTACACAGGGTCTGCACAGGGTCTACACAGGGTCTGCACAGGGTATACACAGGGTCTACACAGGATCTGCACAGGGTCTACACAGGGTCTGCACAGGTATGCACAGGTATGCACAGGGTCTACACAGGGTCTGCACAGGGTCTACACAGGGTCTGCACAGGGTCTGCACAGGGTCTGCACAGCGTCTGCACAGGGTCTACACAGGGTCTGCACAGGATCTGCACAGGGTCTACACAGGGTCTGCACAGGGTCTGCACAGGGTCTACACAGGTCTGCACAGGTATGCACAGGGTCTACACAGGGTCTGCACAGGGTCTGCACAGGGTCTACACAGGTCTGCACAGGTATGCACAGGGCCAAGCCAGACAGGCAGATAGGCTCCCAGCATGAGACAGGACAGTGGACATGGATCCTTAACTGAGAAGCTAACTGCAATTGAATCTGCTTGCAAAGGAAACAACAACAGCAACAACAACAGTTTTCCCTAATGTGTCACTGAACACACACACACACACACACACACACACACACGCACACACACAGTGTAGGCCCCATGCCCAGCAGTAGATGGCCAACACAAAACTATCTCAATGCTATTTTTGCCTCAAATTTCTTTATTTGGGCATTTTTTTTTGTTTACTTGTCTTTTGCTTATATATTATTATTTCCAATTTTGTGTTTTTATTGTATATGTGTTTGTGGGTTTGTATGTGTGTTTTCATGTGTGTCTCTGCGTGTGTGCTTGTGTGTGTATGAGTTTGTCTGCGTGTGCGTTTGATGTGCTTTTTCTTTCTTTTTAAAATTATTCTGACTTGTTTGCTTTCTTGTTGTTTTGTTTGCCTGTTTGTTTTCTAAAGAGAGAAAGAAATAAAGCATGTGGCTGAGTGTTCAAGGAGAGATTGAGAGAGGAAACCATGATCAG
Organism: Myodes glareolus; assembly: GCF_982192425.1. Lineage (NCBI taxonomy): Eukaryota > Metazoa > Chordata > Mammalia > Rodentia > Cricetidae > Myodes > Myodes glareolus. The sequence continues at coordinate 9,043,900 of NC_142039.1, forward strand.
AATATATCGTATTCAAGCAATTTATTTTTATTAAAGAAGAACCACAAAATATTTTTGCATATAGAGGATTTGTCTTGTTTTGTAATAAATGTAAGTTTGGAATGGTAAGTTCGCACAGGCTGCTGGAGGTGAGACAAATGAAGCAGCTCAGAGTCTCCTTCTGAGGCTTTGTCTCAAAAGAAAAGAAGAAAGGAAGGAAGGGAGAGAGAGAGAGAGAGAAGAAAGGAGGGAGGGAATTGACTTTTGATGGAAAAGTTAGAGGTGTGAGCCACCTGATTTCATTACAGCATGCTAAAGCAATGTTTTATGTTAGAGTCTTTGCTAGTGTCTTTTTAGACATTGTTCTAGGTAACTCTAAAGGTAACTTACTAAAGATAATTTTACAATACAAAGAGAGAAGGGAACGCTGAGAGCCAAAATTGGAGGCATGTAACACCTGATTCTGCGTCACCCTCTTGGTACGTTTCGCGCGACACTGTACCACATGTGAGCCGGGCAAAGGCCTGGAGATTGAAAGAACACACAAGAGACCTGGGTCATTCGAAAGGAGGTTGGCCTAGGAGCTGCACAAGGAATTCCCCCCAGACAGGTGGGAAATTGCCACACCCAAGATGGAGTAAACAATGCCCAACAGCTAATCACCAGGCGGGGCAGAGGGAGCACAGAAACAAACAGAATGTTTTAGCTGGCTGATGAGAAACTGTCCTCAAGATGAACCCCAGGTACAGGGGTAACCCAGGCCCTACAGAGGCCTACAGCTATAGCCCTAGTCAGCTATCAGGAGGTAAAGACAGGGGGTCTAGAGTTCAAGCTCAGCCTGGACTACACAGTGAGACCCCTGACATGCAAATGTGCACATGCATGCATGCATACACACACACACACCCACATACACACACACGAGAAAGAGAGAAATTAAACTGAATTCTAATAATGCTGCATATATAACTTTGAACTGTCATTTATGCCATGTAATAATAATTTTCCCATAGGATAATGTGATTTATTTTAGCTGCCATATTTCATTTTGTGTGCATATCATAGCATGTTTGCCTAGTCCGCTATCACTAAACATTTAAGATGCTTCATTTCTTCACCATT